>NC_051852.1:129752597-131012240 GCF_905115235.1 Hermetia illucens
TTTAAACACCCAAGCACAATTGCGAAGTAACACATCCAAAACAAGGTCTTTGTCGTCTCCAAAAGTATAGTAAGTGTATTTACTTTTAATCGATTCTTATTATTTTTCCCCGGTCTGGTTTTAGCTAAATCAACAACCTACGTGCAATGTTTACCGCTTCCACACGGCGAGCGGTTTGGCGTTCCATTCAATTTATTGTTTGGCCAGTTAATCTAATTGACTCTGAGCCTTGAGCTTTTAACCCAAATTTGCAATTTAGCATTTCAATTCTGTTCCGAATGACTGACTGACAGCGAAAAATTGTTTCGTAATATCTACTTTTCAAGTGTATCTGTTGCCCGTGCTGTAAACATTATGGATTATCACCTGAGAGATTTGTGCATGGTTTTGTAATTGCGAGTGGGTTCAGTTTTTACGGACGAAAGGTTCATTTAGCTGTTTTTCGGCCTGTCCGGAATTGCGGATTTCTTTCATGCGGAAGGGATTAAAAACCTAATTGTATTTATATAATTCCGATGGCACAAAAACGTTCAGCTCAGGCCTCTAGTGGGGTGCTGACAAAATGTTGGTGTTACGTCTTGAGCCCTCAGTAGCAAAAATCCACCTCCAGCATTATGAAACAGAGAAAAATGGAGCCCAATTGCATGATTTATGTATCTCCGGACTGAGATCATTCAAGGCAATTAGCGATATCTACTCATTTAAGAAAAAGCTGCAAGATACTCGCAATATTACTTTCTTCAAACAACAAAAGTCAAACAATAATGAAATTTATTAGATACTTCAAACCACAAGATAGTGCTGCTGATTTCAATTTGAAAGTTGCAAATCTAATGGCTTTTAATTGGGTTTATTACTATTATAAACTGACTCGACCCCGGCCGTCCCCAGCAATCTGACTGGAGCAACGTCTAGTACAATATGGTATCCATTTGTTAGAGGTGTTGCGATAGCAGGCGAGATGCTCACTATATTGGATGGAAGCACTCAAGTTGTTGTCATTGCATAATTGCAAATTCTATTCAAAATTAAAATGTTGAGAAACGATTTGGCTGTTGGGTGTTTTGGTTAGCTGCCACTGCAGATCCCAAGAGCCCAGAGGGGCTCACTTGAAATCAGGCTGAAGCGTGAACGAGTGGGGTCCGGTTAGGCAACTTCCTTTTATTGGCGCTGCGATTGTCAATGTTAGCTAAAAGCGTTAACAAAGTTGCGAATGAGATACTCTAGTAAGCAGCGAGCCAGAGTAGAAGAATGTTAATAAGATAATGGGAATCGCATTTAAGATTATTTCTCACTAAACTAATCTGAGTAAAAACAAATTAGCGAGTTCTTGAAAAATGTTTTATTGGTAACCTCCTCGAAATTTGGATGGAAGACCTCAAGACGAGTAGAAAATGTCAGGGTTTTGTTGGTTGGATGCAGCGATAATTTATAGCAACAAATTTGCAGGCAAAACAAATTATTCGATTGGGTCGAGATTCCAACAAGTTTCTGGCGGTGCCAAGATATTTTCTGGTTCCCTTTCAAACTTGCATAAAAGTGTTGCGCAGTTTCAAATTTTCCATAAACTTTGGAAAAATAGTAAATTGAATTAATATTTCTGCGAAGTGACTCAGGCGTGAACACCACACCTATAGAGGCAACTAATGCCTCTATGAAATACGGTAGCCCAAGGATAACGAACACTAATTAATGAACTTAAATTAGGTTCTGCGACGAATTTTTGTTTAAAATATCAGGAGTCCTGGATCCACCATCCAATTGATGGCGGACCAGACCAATTGGGAAGAAACTTTCGCCTACTGTTTCTAGTTCCTCAGACCACCGGATTTTCGGCTGGCATCCAAGTTTATAAAAATTATAGACTACTTGCGGTTTTATCCAGGGCAGAGGTAACTCATCAGATGCTGCCTCACCTCTACCTTGGCAGCAACGTAACGAAAGTGTTTACCGGATATTGTTTGCCTCTTATATATAATTTAAAAGCACGCTCCGTTCCACCATCAAGCGGTGGTGGTAAACTCAGGAGTCCTTATACCCTAAACAAAATTTTAGGTTAGCCCCGGATGGCTTAAGCCTGAATTTACTAGGGCAGGTTTCGCCATCAATATCATTCATACTAACGTTGGGCTTATGAACCATATAACCATATAGAAGGGGGCAAACCACTCCCGATAACCACTTCGATCACGCTTCTCCCAGGGCAGAGGTGAGGTAGCGTCCGATGAGTTGTACTGCCCTGAACGAAACTCCAAGTCATCTTCATTTTTCACAAAATTTGGTCACCCCATCGTCACCTACAATCCGAATGCAAACCAATATATGCTCAAAATTACTTCAAAATTTAGAATGGAATACACAATATAGTAAGCCCTAGGAAAGCAATTATCCTAAATACATATAACCAGAAAGTATCCTGCCAAGAGTTCCTCAGTCATCACAGTTGAATTAACTTGATTTTTGAAAATTGTTATTATTATTTAGAGCTCCACAAAATTTCTCGATTTCGTTATCCGATCGTTTTGTTCTGTGCAATGAATCTGGTGTCCGAAATGACCTTAAAGAGCAGTGCGTGGGTGCAGGTTTTTTTTTTCTGGTTATTTGATTATTTTTCAAAATAAGGGAAAGCACTACTGTGCGTAAGATCTTTCGATGGTTTATATTTTTCGACCCAGATTTCCAATGAGGAGGGAGAGAGAGCCCAAGAGCCCAAGAGCTTGCAGACTGTAACAAGAATGAAAGTAGGGATAACCACAACGACCATTCGGGTAAACTTAGAGAAAAAGCGGTCGAACTGGATCGGGCAAGAGTAGTACCCAATTGGAATTTCGTCGATATGCATTTGTTTTGTGTTAACCAGGATTGGGGATTATATGATAATCTAAAGAATCTTTTTTCCTACCTCTTTAGATTCTTCAAATTCTGTTACGGTCCTAACATACGACGTTTAGGACACGTGAAGTTTTTGTGTATGGTGTGAGAAGGATTGAATTCTTCAAAAGGACCCTCACAATCGGAAGCATGGCTAACATAGAGCAAACGCCTTGCGTTTTGGGAGGTGGAATATCTTAGAACGACATGATCGCTCCAGTTCCGCCACACAAACGCCGGGGCTATAACAAGCGCGTGCTGAATTCGCACCCACTAAAAACCACCCCCGGTATTTTTAGCCCCAGCCCCAATACCACTATTTAGATATTACTTCGAGGAGTAGGTTTGCTCTTAGGTACCCGTCCTTCTCTTTCGGCTTTCCTCCTTCTTTGCACCTTCAGCAACTTCTTCTGTATTTGCACGATTGCGGAGCAAACCGTAAGCCAGTTCTCCTCGGACCTCAGCATCGCCGCAACCAAGTTCTCCGGCCCAACAATTGATTTAGGTTCCTCCTCTTCATTGCAAATCTTGGGCAATGAAACATCACAGATCCGCCAATATGCCACTGAATCCTGTAGCAATCACCGTATCCCGCGAGAAACTGGGTAATGCGGTAGTTGTTCTCCGCATGTTTCCGATCAACCCACACCTTAATGTTGAGAATGAGCCTGTGTGTCCACCGACCCTTCGTAAACTCGTCCCATCTGCGTTACTAGAGATCATACGACTCCGACCTTGCCGCATTCCTTCGCTCTGTGTGCCCCTACATACGTCTTGCATGGTACAGCACACTCATTTTTTCGCCAGAATGTCGACAGAGATCATGTCTGTCGCCGCCAATACTGCCTCATCTGATGTGGTTCTAAAAGCACCGCAAACCCTCATAGCCATTAGCCAGTACAACCGAGTTCAACTGCTTCCCGCTCTGAGAGTTTGCAAGCGACTCTGTCTACACAGGTGACAAGTAAAGCAGGATGAAACGCACCACTATAGCTAGGAGCAACCTCCGACAGTGTTTCAGCCCATCAATATTCGGCAACATTTTTCGAAGTTCCGCGGCGGCACTGGTTGCCTTTTGACATGCATATTCTAGGTGTTCCCTAAAGCTCAATTTAGTGTCAATTATCACCCCCAGATATTTGATAACCCGCTTTGATAGGACCTATATCCACCGACTTCTACTTTCACAGTGTTATTTTTCCTGCTGTTGGTTATTAAGACCGCCCCCTTTTTCGCGTCCGCAAAGATTAGCCCAGCTCTTCATAGTCAGGACTTTACCGCTCTCCCTGTTTCCATCGCGTAGACTTCCACATCTTCTGCGTGTTTTGCTGTAACAACCACAGCTAGGTCATCATCAGCAAAACCGACAATCGCAGTCCCCTCTGGAACAGGAAGAGCAAGAAACCCCCAAGTACCGACCTCTGTGGCACCCCGGCTGTGACAATGTAATTTTCCACCAGATTCGCTAAATACTCGAGGACCATGCCAACCAACGCCCCTTTAATTATGTTCCAGTTGGCCGAAATCAGTCAAAAATCAGTCCGCCTTTTGCCAAGTTTAGAGTGGGCACGTCGGAAACTAAATTGGCGTTCCGAAAAACCATTGCTGGCTTGGACAATGGATAGGAGTTTGTTGTAGATGATTCTCTCCATCATCTTCCCCATTGTATCCAGCAGGCAGATAGGACGACACGATGCTAGGTTTCCAGGTAGCTTGCCAAATTTCGGAAGCAACATCAACTTTTCCGGTTTCTACTGGACAGGGAATATTACTTCTTTTAGGCACACCTCGAAGGTGTTGGCGAGAAGGCCTAGTCGTCACTGCCAGTTTCAAAGTTCGATTGGGGATGCCATTCAAACCTGGGGCCTTGTTGTATTTCCCGCAGCCCCTCTACAGTTACGGGACGTATTATGCCCTCATTTAGCTGAACAACCGTTTACCTTCCCCTATTTTCGTGGTGAACTTTGGAAAAATAGTAAATTGAATTAGTATTTACAATGCACAAAATGTGTGCCAGTCATAGTCAAAATTCGAACCGATACATGCTGGAAATGCTTGAAAAAATTTAAAATGGGAGCTTGGGTCTTCGAGAATATGAGGCTTTGTGTTTGCCTTATACAATGTAACAGCAGCTCTCTCTCAATCTCTGCATATTACCAGAAACTGTACTGCAAAGGATGCCATGATACGTGATCACAAGCGATCTGACTTTTGAAAATTGTTATTATTACTCAAAGTTCCACAAAATTTCTCGGTTACGTTATCTGAATGCATTTTCTGCGCACTGGAATAGGTATACGAAATTCGCTTAAGGAGAGAGACGGGAGTTGGTTAAGGTCACCAGCGCGTCCTCCCTTTTCAACATTTCTCCTAGTGGACTGTTTTCTCGAATAAAGGGAAGCATTACTATCATTAAAATTTTCATACGGTTTATATTTTGAAACCCAAATTTTAGGTAAAAGATAACACATTTTTTCTCCAATTTTTTCAGCTTCGGCTTACAAAATGACAACAAGACCTGTTACGCTATAACGTATGAAAAATGAGTGGTGGCCACGTACGGAGCCATCGTGAAAACCGAAAACAAAAGTGGTGGAAATTCTTCTCGGTCCCTCTAACGCCATACAGAAAACTTTACGTGTCCGAAACCTGGTTCGTCGCCACCGCATCTGAATTTGACGAACCTAAGTAAGATCGGAAAAGCTGCGATATGTACCGAACAAGCCCATCTGACATTCGGAAAAAGAATACAACTTAAGCTCAATTGCGCGCGTACAGTCGAAACACTTTAATGAAGTTGCCTGCATGTCACTGTCGCTGCTTTTGTTCTAGGATTTTGGGATAGCTCCGCCCACTTGGCTTCTTATAGTCAACTTGGACAGTCGTTACGGCCTTCACTACTGCTAATTTCGTCACAGAATAGTGACAAAGGTGAAGCCCAAAATTCGTTCATTCCAACCATATAATCTTTTCCGACTTCCAGCTTCGGTTCTGGTGTGTCAGATGGGGATGCGCTAGTATGTCAACTTGTTCCCGGCTAAGCTTCACTTGTCTTTATCTTCTAAGCTTCGGGTTATATGCCTTTTCCCGGTAAAGCGGGTGCTCCCAAGTCTCGCTTCTCGTCTTGTAGAATAGCGTTTTACTTCCATTCCTTCATTAGTATACCTCAAGAATTTTGGTCTTTTGTGTGTTCGCCTTGAGATTGAAAGCCCCATCCAGACGTTCCAGAACTTACTGGCCTGGCCCTCACCTATCTATATTTAAAAAATTTTGATATTCTTTCTTTTTTATCGGAATAGGTGAAATGGAACTTTGATGAAATATCAAGGGAATCCACTCATACGCGGCCTGTCCTATCGCCATTGTTATCTCTCTCATTCTGCTTTCTGATTCCAGGCGAGCAAGATTTTCACCTTTTCAACTTGGTTACGAACTATTTCCCCAAATATTTAATGCCAGATGAAGGCGGAACAGCTTCCGTAGCACTCTTTTTTTGACTGTCTCGCACGCTTTCTCTGCAATCCAACTGAATGTACCGATATACTTGTTAGACTACCTTATTCGCCTACGCGGTGTTAATCTGCCGTAACTGCAGCATATTGTTTGCACACTCGCACTTTCTGATAATGGACTGCTCTCCCTCGGTTAAGAGTGGCGATCTTTCATAGAATCCACGAAACGCGAACATTTTCGGAATACCTTCCTTACGGGATAAAATCTAAATTAACACCCCGATTACGAGGTATTACAACCCTTTGCAGCATAGTCCCTTAGACTCTGCCGTTTCTTTTTGTTTTAACTCAAGGGTTAGATATCAATCTCCTTTGACTTACGTACGATGTCATAACAAATTCGAGCGAATGCGTCGTGATGTAACCTAAATCGCGGTCCCAGAAGAAACAAGTCAGAAACCAGTAGTCGGTGTAGTTGCAATCAACGGACCCTTGAAACAAGTGACCACATTGATGAAAGAAATTTCTATACTCCTCTTGAATGCATGTATAAGGATATGTCCTGCATAAATTTTTTGGGAAACTTCCAAATAAATCGAGATGGAAAAGTTGATAGCGCGTATTCTAGGCAGCGTCATCCCGGTCGGATGAAACCTTAAGGGAATGCCAGTGACCTCAACGTACCAGCATAAAGCATTAATGAAGGTCTAAACTCCGTTTCCTAACTAATGAGACAGACAAAAGACCAAAACCTTCTACGCCTGACAGTCACAGAAACCGCGAAATTAAACGGCAAAGCAACAAGTACGGCGTTATCTTAGTTTGCTGAGAGTACTGCAGTATATTCAACTTTTTTTAACTAACAGGGTCTGCAGGAGTTTTCACAGGCAACCTGATATAGAAAATATGTATATCACACCGTAAAACTTCACAAGACCAAGTGGTGGTTAATAGTTTGTCCTTTTTGAATCTACCAGTCATCCTAGTTTATATATTTTAGTGAATTACCATCGAACTTTGAAGAAATCACCACCTCTCCCAGTAAATCAATACCAACCTTCCAGTGCAAATATAGCATTTCCATCAAATTCACCGAAGGCTTCTGATCCTAGATTGATTGAACTTCATTTACCGTCTATGACTCATGCATATAAACATCATTTTGTAACAACAAAATTGCCAATAGAACTTAATTGGATTAAAAAACTTCTCATGTCTGTATGGAACTTTTCAAAACCGAACTAACTACTATGCTACTATTGCCTTTCATTATTCCCTTAAAAAGTTCAATATATCAGCAGTTGTGTGCTCGTCCTAGCAAAGTGGCATACATATAGCATACCCGTATGTATAGCGAGTCCTGCGCATGATCCTGGCATCGTATTTCTAGACAAGGAGAGTGGAAAGCTTTCTTCCTTCGCACCATAACTATTGCCACCCACTCCATCGGCTGTAAAGTAAGTAAACTGTTGACACTATACGGCGTCAGGCATATATTACCGAGACGGAAGAAGGAACACATTCCAGGACGTTTGATGGATTGCACTGTCATTCCTTAGCAATGATTTTGAGAACGAAGTGGATGATGTCTTCTGGTTACTAATTGGACAATATTCTGGGACTTACTTGCGAGTTAGTATGAAAATCTTCAGATTTTCCTGAGAATAAGACGAGATTTTTGAAAAATTTGGAAAAGTTCCCAAGAAAAAAAGACACGAAATTCAGGAGCGGACACAGAAAAAGTAGACAAACTAATCAGAAGGACATAATTTTGGATATTCTAACTTGGAAACATTTAATTGCTTGGGTAAGGAAGGAACGATATCTTAGTAAACGTCGAGCGTCTATTTAAAATGAACAAAACATTTACCAAACAAAACGAAACGTAACTGCATTGTAGAAATAGTCTGTCATGACGATTAGAAAAAGGATATAATATAGAAGTGTTTACATAAAGGAAACTAGTCAAACATCCCCTGTAAGTGAACTTTGGATTTGCGGGTAAGTACGTCCTTTAAACTTAAAGGATGGAGAGGTTAGATAGATAGATTTTGAAGGATGCAATAGAAGGTATCCAAACAGACGTACTTTCCTAAAAGAATGAGCCTAAGTCTATCTCATTTAGTACAAGGCAAATAAACAACGAAAAAGGAAACAAACAACGGGTTAGTTCTGTTCTGATGCAACCAAAAAGGAAGGACTAGATGAATTTACGCTCACTTTCATCGAAATACTCCTGACTAGTCTAACTCGATTCCCCAACCACCATCGAGACCGAGTCGAATTGGGCAAAATAACTGCTTGGCTGTCTAGATCTTCTTTCCTCGGAGCCTAAGCTTCCTTAGTGCGATAAATTCACGTGAAATACCCAATTTTGGCCTTCTATAGTGTTTCGTGTTCACTCTTTCTAAAACTTTGCTACTAATAGTTGGATTTCCTTCAAACTTTCCAAAATTGTGTATTATGTTATTGCTTATAATAGTAACAAAACTGTACTTCTAAGATAAACTAAGGGAGGAGCAATATTCTCCGGGTAAATTTATAAAATGTGGTGTTATGCTATTATTAGCTTGTTTTGACCAGTTATCGGAATGGGATCTATTTTGAGGCCTAGAGTCTAGTGAGCCATCAACTTTTTTTTCAGATTTTTTGACTGGATAGCTTCTGAGAAAGAGACCTGTTACACTTTTCGGGACCCACATTTTGAGCTCTCACTCTCCCATATTTTAACTAATATCAAAAGTAGGGCAGTCTTAAAAAGTGTTAATCAAGCCCTTTCATTTCATATCCGAAATGATCAGATTTTTTGAAAAAAGTTTTGCACCCGCTTTCGCATGTATGGGAAGCCCCTCCCTCAACAGAAAACGGCGTCACCCGCCATATGTAAAGAGATTCGCAAACCACATGTCCTCACCAAATTTTGGGAGAATAGCCTGAACCATTTCCGAATAAATCGGGTATGACAGACAGACAGACAGACATTGAATCGATTCTAAAAAAAGAGCAAACAGTTTATGAAAAATTATCATAGAATAGAATGCGATCGTGACGAGATGTCTCAACCTAAAGGCGAACTCAGCACCTGAGTGACGATCCTTGGGAGGCGCATCAACTGAGTTACCGAAATTGATTATGTAACCCTGATGAAAACAGAGAATTTTTCCAGAAAAGTATCCGAAAGAAGGGAAATACGTCTTGCCAAAACTGAGAATTACCAAAGCGGAAAACTTAATCTACTGAAGGTTGGAATCGGCAGAAAGAAGCTAGAAAATTCGTGAAGAAGAGCATGAACCAAGTTAAACAACTTTATCTCTGGAGTCGATTTCGTGAATGGACGGAAGTACCCTCTACGTAAAAGCGGATCCCAGTCCACGCAAGTCGAAGAATTCGGCAACCTTCATCTGTAGAATGAGAGTTGCACTGAAAGTTAAGAAGGGAACTTAACATAATTCCGCTATGTTAATTACATAACATGCTGGTCCCAAGCCCAAATAAAAGAGGAGAGTTTAAGGCGACAAGGAGAGATAAATATAGTAGGAGGCACTCTCTTATGCTCTAACCTACTTAATCTTTCTTGGTGACAAATCTCGAGACAAGCCAACAAGCAGAACGAACCCAATATAATCAAAAAAAAAATTATGTCATTTATTAAACAGCCTCGAAGAATTGATAGGAGTTAACCTCTGCCAACGAGGACGGGCTCCGTCCTACTCTATAAGCTCGAATTCGTAATGCATTCACAGTATGAAATAAGTTAGCCGAAGTCAAAAAAAAAGCATCATATGTTGGTACATTCACTGGAAGAACTTGGAACCGCACTTAGCCTTTATAAGAAACTTGTTAGTGTCGTGTCAAAACTTGCGACCTTGAACGCGAACGTTACGGCAAGTCGGAAACTAAACGTTCATATATGAAAGATTTTAAACTTATCGTGGTACTATGTTACTCACTGCACAGATCCCACCCTTTTACCAAAGTTCGTATCAATAGGATCGTTTCTGAGATATAAGGTGTGGCAGACCGATAGATAGACAGACAGACGGACAATAAGGTTTTATTTTACACAAAGCCTTAAAAATGGCTATAAACTTCTGTGTTTTGGTAACCCACGCACTTAATATGATATCGGCAAAATCTCTGAGAGTTTCCGTGACGCCATTAAAGAAGCCGAGTGACTTTGAGCGACTGATCAGGCTCACTATCATTCTAGCTGATTATTCACCACAGACAAGATGACCCAATGCTAAGAAAGATGATTGGAAAAGCAGACGGCAACAAACACCAGGGGGGGAAGGGTGTGGACCACGCAATATTCTTACAAATCCATGATTTGTTGAAAGGTTGCCCCAACTTCCTACATTTTATAGTGGGGATAGTAAACCGCAAATCTACTAGATCCTAATAAAGCACCGCCATTTTTCCAATCTCGCTGAGAGCAAAATCGTTCCTATGAAATCATCGAACCTTAACATCGGTCTGCTGTCTTGCAAATCAAATCACCGTTGAAACAACGTACCCCAGCCGACCTAGACGTTGTATAAATGAAGGCCCATGGGAGGAAACGCCGCTATCATAAGTTTTCGTCGGTAAAACTCTACCAATTAGGAAATTTGAAAGAAGTGCCCCTCATGCCCATCATGTTAACTCTTGCTATGGACCTTGTTTTAAGGCACATTCAACGTCCAATACGCTACTACAGCTCTACGCAAATAATGCAACTGAGCAACATATTGAAAAGTGCAATGATCGCCTCATGCAACACAGTCTGAGACTGACTATGAACAAAGCAGAATTTTTGAAGGCCGATCCCAATAAAAAAGGCCCTATTACTAACAAAAGCATCCGCGATCGATATGGGTTTGCATCGATCATCAAAAATTATGAACGAGCCGTCCTCGATGGTATAGACATGTGAAACTCGTTTGCTATGATTGACTCGACTCCACTCAAATGAGTCCTATTACCGGGTAAAATGGCGCAGCCAATCGAAACGACCCTACCCCGCTTCTGAACGTGACAAAGATCAAAGAAGTAGACGATTCCGATCCAAACTAAGCAGCACCATAATAGTCAATACAAAAAAAAAACCTTCACAAAGAAGAAGAAGACTTTCCACGAGAAAACCATCATGGGCTAGGAGGCTGCTCTGAAGGGTGTGATTGTGATGATATGTCTAAATGTCAAGGCGGACTGTGGCAGCACCAACTGAGTACCTGCATCATGATCCCTAGGAGGCACAACCAAAGGATCAGCGGAATTGATTAAGTCACTTTTGATATAATTCCCAGGAATTGATTAAGTAACCTTTGGTATAATTACCAGCATAAGAGAAGCTTTTGGAAAAACTGCCATCTTGGTAGAACTCAAAATTGGCAAAGCAGGGAAGAGCAACAGGAATACTCCTCAACAAAGCTCTGGAGACTTAGCTTACCAAAGCGTGAAATAGGTATGAAGCAACCAGGAAAACAATGAAGAAGAATATAAAATTGGTCAAACAATTTTATCCTGGAGACGCTTCTATGAAGAAACTGACTGACTCGAAGCAATGGCTGAATTAAATCAAATTTTGGTCTATACGGACTCAAAACTCATCAACAGTACGGGAGCCATATGGAAGGGAAGAGAGAACATTAAACTATCTATTCAAGATGCCCGTGAACTGCAGAGCCCATATATAATATTTAAGCCAGTATCCCAATATGCCTGCAGCCCTAATCTCTATAACAGACGAAATTGTGTCCTTTAAACTTAACCCCTAATGTAATAATAACACCGCGTATGTTCCAAAATTTGGGAAACGCAACTACCTCTGCTTCCTGGGCGACTAGTCCGTCCTTTTTGGGCCTTTTTGCGTTCATAAAGGGTACGTACACTCTTAAGTGACTACTTTATTGTTAGCAGGAAAGTCACTAGAACGATAAGTTCACGAAGGCATGAGATGCATACGATATCATCATCATCATCAACGGCGCAACAGCCGGTATCCGGTCTAGGCCTGCCTTAATAAGGAACTCCAGACATCCCGGTTTTGCGCCGAGGTCCATCAATTCGATATCCCTAAAAGCTGTCTGGCGTCCTGACCTACGCCATCGGTCCATCTTAGGCAGGGTCCGCCTCGCCTTCTTTTTCTACCATAGATATTGTCCTTATAGACTTTCCGGGTGGGATCATCCTCATCCATACGGATTAAGTGACCCGCCCACCGTAACCTATTGAGCCGGATTTTATCCACAACCGGACGGTCATCGTATCGCTCATAGATTTCGTCATTGTGTAGGCTACGGAATCGTCCATCCTTATGTAGGGGGCCAAAAATTCTTCGGAGGATTCTTCTCTCGAACGCAGCCAAGAGCTCCCAATTTTGCTTGCTAAGAACCCAATACATGAGGACTGGTAAGATCATAGTCTTGTACAGTAAGAGCTTTGACCCTATGGTGAGACGTTTCGAGCGGAACAGTTTTTGTAAGTTGAAATAGGCTCTGTTGGCTGATAACAACCGTGCGCGGATTTCATCATCGTAGCTGTTATCGGTTGTGATTTTCGACCCTAGATAGGAGAAATTATCAACGGTCTCAAAGTTGTAGTCTCCTATCCTTATTCTTCCTGTTTGACCAGTGCGGTTTGATGTTGTTGGTTGATTCGTCTTCGGTGCTGACGTTGCCAACATATATGCAGGAAAAAAATTGCTATGGTCGCATTCTTGAATATGGAACAGGCCTTGAACTGCGGTGCGTGCACGACAACTAATGATGCGATGGCGCATGGCGGAGCAGTCCATCAGACAATTGCAGACTTTGAAAAGAGTACGTATGTCAAGAAAGATACGGCGTTGCTGTAAGGAGGAGAGATTGAGGGTGCGAAGTCGTGACGGATAATCAACCCGTGGAAGGTTCTTTTTGTAAAAGAGGTTCCGGGTGAATTTGCGTTGTACAACTTCAAGGGCCGCAGCAGTCACGAATGCGGAAGGGGGACCAGACTAAGCAATATTCAAGGAAGTTTCTGACAAGTGGATTGAAGAATGTTAAGGAGGGCTGGATTGAGGTATAGTCGGAGGAGCAACGTAAGATAAGACCAGACATTTTGGAAGCTCTATTGATGATGTCAACGAAGTGGGAACTGAAAGGAAGTTTGTCGTCGAATATTACACCCAGGTCTTTGAAGGAGGTCAGTAGTGAAAGGGGTTGTCCACTGAGAGAATAGGAAAAGGATGTTGGGGAAGATTTAAGCGAATAGCTCATCCAGTGGTATTTGTTGACATTCAGTGTTAACTTGTTGACTGAACACCAGCAAACTAAATTATCAAGGTTGGACTGTAAGAGAACACAGTCCAACGGAGACGAAACAGAAGCAAACAATTTGTGTGTTTGAGTAAAGCAAATACGGGCAGGTGAGGATGGAGGCGAGGTCATTGTTAAAAAAGCAGGGAAAGTAGCGGACCAAGTATAGAATTTTGGGGAACAGCAGGGGAAGGAGAGAAGGAACAAGATGAGTAACCATGAAAAGAAGCGTTGCAGGAACGGTATGAGAGATAGGAAGAAAGGCAGGAGATGACTGAGGGAGGGAAGTCTAGTAATGAAAGTTTAGAGAGGAAAATGTTATGGTCATGGTGTCGTGAATTCAAGCATTTAGCAACAAAGTTGGTGAAGACCAGAAGGTTTGAAGCCGTAGATTTATGTTTCACGAAACCATGCTGCGCTTTGACAATGAGGTGACCGAAGCCCGCAGTAAACCAGTCGTGTCTTTCGAATATTTTGGAGCAAGAGGAGAGAAGAGAAATGGGGCGGTAGTTCACAGCAAGAGAAGGGTCTCCGCTCTTGAGGGTAGAGATGATAAGGGGCTCTTTCCAGAGACGGGGAAAGTAGCATTCATCTAGACTTTTGTTGTAGATTGTACTCAGGGGGAGGGAAATGTGTTTTCTACAGTTAAGGAGGAAGAGGTTAGAAAGCGCATCGGGGCCAGGTCCAACATTGAGGTCAAAATTACCAATGAGGAACTCAACCAAGGAAGGCGTAAGGAGAGGAATGGCCAGATAATCGAAACAGTCTGCAGTTCTTAGAGGTGTAGAGGGTGTGGGGCTCGAGGGAGAAAACACTGAAGAGAAGGTCGCAGGATTGTCGTGGAGTCAGCGAAACTGATAGAAGAAGGGAGAGATTGAGTCGGATTACGAAAATTTCGAGCGTGAGACCAAAAGGGCTTTAAGTTACCGCCGGTAAGAGGGGCTTCGACGCTCAATAAGTACCTTTTACGCGCTTTTCTGACCATTGACTTCACAATAGAGCGTATAGCCTTAAAGTGAGCAAGGTTGGTGTCATTCTTAGAAGCCCGAAACTTCTTCCGCAGTGTATGTTTCTAACTACATGAGTAGAATTTAGCAAATAATTTACGAAATGAAAGTTCGGTGAACCTTTGAGCGACTGGACTAATTAGTCTAGTCTACTCACTCTATCTGGAGTGGAAATTCAACTGGCCCAGACAGTCAAATGTTTTGGACTGTGTTTTAGCTCCAAGTAAGGAAGCTTTCCCTGAATCTTTGAGACATCCATGCATCATCCGATGGGCGACGTAAAACTTAGTAAAGGTAACTAGGTGCTAACACAACAACAAGGGATCGTCAGGTGGCTCCATATCTTCCAGGACTACAGACATAGCAATGATCAACGAGGAGTCAGCCTTAAATAGGCAAACAAATTCAGAAACATTTTCGAAAACTTAAAGGTGGAACTGGTCTTACTCCTCAGAAAAATGACAACATGCGCGGTGCAGATATAAGCCATTCTATTCTCAGCAGAGGAATGGCTGCGATAAAGCTGATGGATGCTTACCATTACCATTTCTCTCAGTTAAGTGTCATTAATAGCACTAGACGGTAAAACCAGACGAAACCAGGTGGTATGCAACTGTTACTAGATACTGCTTAGCTGAAATAAACTTTTTAGTCTTGGTACGATTTGATTGTAAGATTCTTCTAGATATTAGATATCAATATCGCTAGCAACTGCTTTCGATTAGGAGCCTTGACATTTTAAAATAAACGTAGAAATCACAGCTTAAATAATTTTATTGATATAAAGGAAAGTTAAGGAATAATTAGCAAGACTCTCCCAGTCATTTAATTTCACAACTTTTATAATTAGTTTAGGTTGATTGGAAATCTTATGTCAACTCACTTTTTAACTTTCAATTAGTTTATTACATTTCAAACATCAAGGGCTACTCCGCCATGGAGAACACCGGTGGTGGTATCTGTCAGTCGAATTAACAACATTCGAAATAAATTTCGAATGTTGTTAACCCTACTGCGCCACATCACCCCGCTCTCAGATGAAACCTAGGGATTTTAGCAACCGAACCCGGAACTGCGTTCGCCATCATTCTGCGAAGCGAACGCGACGTTGATTTGGGGCGCACACGGGTTTCAATCTGGATAAGGAGACAGGCTTTTTGTGTCCTCCGATTTCGAGCTGGAAGAAAGTAAATTCCTCTCGGCGGGTTATTCGGAGGCCAAGTAGGACGAGAGGAAAGACCTGACTCCAGGACGGATCGTCGCTTTAGCATCCCATTGGATTCCGGGTGGTATGCCGTAGTCCGCTGGCGTTTGAATCCCAGGAGTTTGCCTAACTCCGAGAAAAGGGTGGACTCAAATTGCATTCCCTGGTTAGTGATGATCACTGCAGGGACACCAAAGCGAGGGATCCACTCTCGACAGAGGGCTTCGGTACAAGATTGCGCCGTAATGTCCTTCAGAGGTATTGCCTCAGGCCACTGCGTAAACCTGTGGATGATTGTGAGACAATACCTGAAACCGTGCGAGTCTCGCAAAGGGCCTACGATGTCGATCTGTAAGGTGTGGAACCGCTTGGTAGTGCGGGGAAATGAACCCACTTCCTTTCTTACTTGCCAGGTGACCTTACACTTCTGGGATGCGATGCACTCTCTGGCCCAGGAGTTGATGGCCTTATTCATGGAGGGCCAGAAGTATTTATCGGTGACTAACCGATTTGTTGACCTGATGCCTGGATGCGCTAAGTCGTGAACCGCGTGGAAAACGTCCTTGCGAAAGGTGGCTGGAATGTATGGCCGGGGGCCCATTTCCGAGTGTTCGCAGCAGAGAGTGAGGTTCGAGCCGAAGATGGGCAACTCCCGAAATTTGTATTTGAGGTTGGATTTGAGGCTCTGAAGTACTACCTCATCTACTTGCGCCTTGGCGATAGCCGAGAAATCGAGTGAGGCGGGGATGTTAGCCTCGGAGACACGTGACAAAGCGTCAGCAACTATGTTGTCCTTGCCGGACACGTGCTGTATGTCGGACATGAACTGGCTTATAAAGCTCAGGTGTCGAAGCTGAAGAGGGAACGCTTTGTCGGGCTTCTGTTTCAAAACATACGTTAGAGGCTTATGGTCCGAGAACACTGTGAACGGCCTGCCTTCTAGGATGAAGCGGAAGTATTTAATACTTAAGTACGCGGCAAGCAGTTCTCGATCGTAGGTGCTGTTGTTCCGTTGAGCGGGGCTTAACTGTCTAGAGAAGAAGCTCAACGGCTGCCAGACTAGATTCGCCTTTTGGTGAAAAGCAGCACCCACTACGATGTCAGAGGAATCAACAAAAACGGCTAGGGGTGCATCTTGTAGAGGAAATGCCAAGAGTGTAGAATAAGCCAGTTGTTGTCGGGATTAATCAAACCCGCGGACAGCCTCTCCAGGCCACACAATCTCTCGTGTATCTTTTGTTTTGGGGCCAGACAATTACGCGTTTAAAACAGACTGGTGTTGGACGGTCTTGGGCAGGAAACGACGATAGAAGTTTAGCATGCCCAAGAACTTCCGCAAATCCTTCACAGTTTTCGGACGCAGGAAGCTTGTGATTGCTTGCACCTTGTCTGGGTGGGGCTGCATTCCGTCAGGGAAAATGAAGTGGCCGAGGAATCTCACCTGTATCTGAAGAAACTAGCATTTATCAACGTTTAGGACTAAACCGGCCTGAAGGAGACGTTGAAAAATGCACTTGAGAGGGGCTAAGTGCTCAGACTTTGAGGTAGAAGCGACCAAAACATCATCGAAATACACGAAAGAGAAATCGAGGTTTTGTAGGACCGAGTGAATGAATCTTTCGAAGGTTTGCGCCGCATTGCACAACCCGAAAGTAATCCGTGTGAGCTCGAAGATTCCAAAGGGTGTGCATATTGCCGCCTTTGGGATGACTTCTGGAGCTACAGCGGTTTAGTGATATGCCTTGGTTAAATCCAAAGTCGAAAAGATGCAGTAGTTTGCGAGATTATGCGCAAAGTCGTGGATGAGTGAAATAGGATATCGATCAGGAACGTTTGGCTTAGGGACCATATGCAGTGGGGAAGACCAACAGCTGTTTGAAGGTCTGCAGATACCTTGTTGCATAAGTTGTTAGAATTCTTTCCATGGAATAGTCAGCTTCTGGTGTGGTAGGGGACGCACCTTCGAGAAGATAGGGAAATCAGTAGTGTTAATAAATTTCGAATGTTGTTAACCCTGCTGCGCCACACATTCATGATATGGGTACCACTGAAACATCGTGGGCTCCATGCCTTTGACATCATGTTAACTAGAGTTAAGACTTGCTACTTAAGATTCTTGCTGTAAAATGGCTGGTAGGTGAAAATGATTGTGACATCTAGCCGCTAAAATGGCATTGCTCTTTAAACTATTAGCATGGAAAGGCCGGGTGCGGGCAGCAATCGGTAGCCGAAAGATAGAAAGAAACATTTGATTTGCTGCTGATGCACTGGCATTGTTGTTCCTCCATGAATTTTACTCACTTACTACATCCTATTCAAGGAAAAGCGTAGTCCTGATACCCGTAACTACCAAACTGAAAGCCTTCCGCAATCTTCCTCGTTATTAGAAGTGAATTGTATGAGAAAAGAGCTGACTGTAATTGCGATCAGTATTAAATTTAAGTTGCATCTTGTGAGTACTATTAGGAAGCCGAAATCGTCCTGGGAATAGCATACCATGATTATGTTACATGTGACATTGCGGGAGTAATCAGCCGTGGTTCCGCTTCCATGGTAGCTGTGGGACGCTTATCTCACCGGACATAGATGAAGACTCACTCTGGGTCACCTAAAGTACAAGGGAATGAAATTGACGTGCTCACGGAGGAAGGTTAGGTTGGGTATCATGAGAGGCAGTAGACCAGTATTCGATGATTCGACAACCACTAACAATATAACTTTCAGAGGATGACAGGCACGCATAACACTGCAAAATGTTCCCTTTTAAATTGGTTTCAGGCAACTTTGAAGTAACTGGATAAACAACGAAATAGGGAGTCGAATGTTTTCGAAAAGTGAAGTTTCCCACTTTATCAATACCCCCTCTCTTATACTTACTCAACCGACCCTTTGAGACACCTAGCTGACAAAACGGGTTTGATGATATTTAATCACTTCTCCCAAAGTTTTCGTCTCTTTTGATATCTCGGCTTTACCGTCGGCAACAGTAAACCTGTGCGTCCTTCGCAACAGTGTGACCCTTCAATTAACATTACCTCATCCCGCAATCCACGAATGATGAACTGTCATTCCGAGCTCCTGAGCAAGTTTCCAAAAATACATCTAGCTCCGTTTCGGATCAATTCTGACGTTCAATTCAGATATTCAACTCTTCCTCCATGATAACGATGACGATGATAATTCCAATTCATATTCCTCAGAAGATTTATTTCATCTCTTCACTTTTCCGTTTCACTTGGAGACTGATGCTGGGCTCTATTGCGACTATCTCCATCCACGGAACATCTGCACGTATACTCAGACTGTGCAGTAGATACGAATAGATAGAATACTTGTATATCTGTTGGGCTCAAATGTGGAGTGGATGCTCGCTTCCATTTTGAAAAATTTGTTAGTATGATTTAGAATTAAGTCGATGTATTTTGCCTTGGCACTTGCCACATGGCTTAATTGCTAAGATTTGTTAGAACACAAACGTTTTACTAAAATATTGTCTGATTGGTGTTGATTAGGTGATGGTCTCACTATCGTGCTTTCCAGTCTCGGTCTATTCTGGCAGCAGCAATCACTATGAAATATTAACGATTGACCAGCAGGAAGTGACGAGCAAACTGCGATGACTTCTGGCTGAGATTCAGTGTGGAGACTCTAATGAAACATTGAAATTAGAACGGAAAATAAATGTTCTAATTTGTGAAATGAAAAGATTGTGTGTTACGTAAATTGATGCAGTCCAACGAGATTGTTGTTCCCAATAACGAGTAGATTAACTTTGATAGAATAACCGGCATTTCGAGACCAACAGAAATTGGACGAATTGGGTTTACGTGATTTTATGGCATAAACATCCCCCATCAAACCCTAAACAAAACCAGAAATTCCATTAGATTTTGATTAGAAATTCGATTTCTTAGATTTGTAACGGATGAATTGTTCATTTCAATATAAAATTCTACATCGACTCCTAAGGACGAACTTTCCAATTTACGTCAATCCAGATTCCGGTGTACAATTTCGTAGGAAGTTTTGGAGTGCAATCGATTAACATCCATTATTATCGCTCTTTGTTTTCCTCTAAGAATGCCAAGCGGATTTAATTAAATCCCTAATCTGCCTTCAATATCAACCCACTCTCTGTCCATCGGCAATACAGTATTGATTGGGAACTTTCGGGTATGCTTGACGACAAGTGTGGAAAGGTACTCTATAGTTTTTTTACACCCTTAGTTAGTATGGAAGGTTCCAGGTATTATGCCGAAATGATATTCAAAAGTAATTTAGGGGTAGTTTTGCAAGCCGTGGTGGTGTTAGAAACCTTCATTTTTGCACAGTTGCGAAGAAAAACTTGGTTTCCACTTCTTTACTAGGTATCCTTTAAAAAAGGGAAGTGGTGCCCCCATAACTGCTATTTGAATTCATTTCTTATAAGATTAGGATATTTTTTCCTACTTTCAAATTGTCATCCCCTTGCAGGCATAACTTGGATTACATTTGCTTACTGAAGTCATGCAAAGGAAAAAGAAACATTCGATCTAAGGCAATTAAAACTAGCCTTTGGGTAATGTCGTTGTAACAAACAACCCCCTAAATATGGTGAATAATAATACCACACCTACGCACCATTATCGCCTCCGTGACGATATGCGGTGTTACTTTTTTGAAAGCCACAAGTCCCTTCAACAAAAATCACACAAGAATTCGACTTACTTCTAACATACCAAACTCACAATTTCCCAACTTTCATTAAGGTCAGGATTTTACCATCGACAATGCAGTCGTGGTTTTTGCCTCCGATACGCCACTCCGCTTACAGCTGAAACTGCGCATTTTCAGCGGAGGGACCTAGGACATGATGCCGTCAATGGGATTACTATTCAAACCTGACGGTTAGCGGGCGCTTTTTTTAGCGTTTCCCGGTTCGACGAAGGTCTTCAGCCTCGACAAGGAGACCTATTTGGGCCCACCCCGGCAGCCATGGCAGCGACAGTACAGTGGTTGGGCGGAGGCGATTTCGCCATCGGCAATGCAGTCGCTGTTCTTCCCTCCGATATGTCGCCATACTTTCTTGAGATCTTCTCGTGAAGCTAATACTCTCCCTCTATTCTTCTACGCCATGTACTTCCAGAGCGACCCACTCATCAGCCACTCTGTGATAATGGATTCTATTGTATCACATGTACAGTGTACAGCATTGTTGCCCGCTCTTAAAGTGTGACCTAGCCACTGCCACATCCATCCTCTTATTAATCTTAATAAGCAATTTCATCCTCGTTCATGAGCAAGGTACTGCATATTATAGTGTAGAACTTTTTGTTTCTTGGGAGCAGGTAATGTTCTACAACAAACTAATGTTCAGATACTTTTAGGAAGAAATGTAGTTATGTAAAAGTTGTGTTCCGCACCTAAAAACAAGGCAAATTGTACCAACTGGCCCTCCAGGTTCGGGGTTGGGTAGAGCTGACAACCCTACATGGAAAGAAATTTGTTACAGAGCCATAACAGGAGCCTCCGATTGGATGGATTTTACAACGATGAACCCGGCAAAGAAAAAGGAATAACGATCTGCGCATTTTCTCATGGAACGTGCGCTCCCTGTACAGAGCAGCTAGCTGATACCCTGCCCCAATATAGGGCTGATGTAACAGCGATCCAGGAGATGCGTTGGACAGGGACCGGTTTCCCGGAGAAGAGCCACTACACCATATATTATAGTGGCCATCCAGTAAACCATGTGCTCGGAGTAGGTTTCTTAGTCAGCCAAAAAATGAAACCTGCTGTTATCGGCTTTGAAAACATAAGCGAACGGCTATGCACTCTGCGATTGCGAGGCAAGTTTAGAAACATAAGCCTTATTAACTTTCACGCCCCTACAGAGACTGCAGAGTCGGAGAAGGATACCTTCTACGAGGCAGTAGAACGAACCCTCGAAGCCTGTCCCAGATATGATATCAAAATCATACTTGGGGATTTTAACAGCCAAGTAGGGATGGAGCCCGTATTCAGGCGATACATTGGCCCCATAGCTTACACGAAAAAACAAATGATAACGGACTGCGCATTATTCAATTAGCAGGGTCACACGAAATGGTTGTTGGAAGTACCTGGTTTGCGCGGAAAGCGGTCCACAAACATACGTGGGCCTCTCCAGACGGGACCACTTTCAACCAAATTGACCACGTGTTGATCGAACGCCGCCACCTCTCAGCCTTGATGAATGTCAGAACATATAGGGGGGCCAATATAGACTCGGATCACTATCTCGTTGGCATGGTGCTCCCAGCTCGAATAACAATACCACCTAGAATCCCCCCTGACAATCAGGTGAGAGTTAACACTGAAGCCATCCACACAACACAGTCTTCCACATCTATAAAAGCAATTCATCGGCTAAAAAATCATAAGTCGCCAGGAGCCGATGGAATTACAGCCGAATTGGTTAAATATGGAGGCGACCACTTACACCAAGTGGTTCATCAACTTGTGCTCAAGGTATGGGACAGCGAATCAATGCCTGGCGATTGGCAACGAGGCATTATCTGTCTCATACATAAATCGGGAGATAACACACAGTGCAGCAATTATAGAGGTATCACGTTGCTGAGTACCATCTATAAGATATTCTCCGCTATCTTGCTAGGCCGGATAGCCCCATACGCCCAGAACATCATTGACCCATACCAAAGAGGCTTCACTCCAGGCAAATCAGCAACAAATCAGAGTTTCTCTGTGCGGCAAGCGATGGAAAAACTGTTGGAATAAGGACCACAGTTGCAACATCTGTTCATCGACTTTAAAGCCGCCTATGATAGCATAGCCAGGGTAAAACTGTACACGGCCATGAGAGAATTCGATATCCCGACGAAATTAATAAGACTGACTAGGCTCACCCTGACCAATGTGCGAGGCCAGATAAAAGCAGCAGGATCATTCTCAAGACCATTCGACATCAACAACGGTCTACGACAAGGGGATGCGCTATCATGCGTCCTCTTTAGCCTGGCCCTGGAGAAAGTGATCCGTGATGATGAGGTAAATGCAAGAAATACGATCCTCTTTAAGTCCACCCAACTATTGACTTATGCTGACGATATCGACCCGAGACGTACAAACTACCTTCATCCAGATCGAGCAGGCGGCCACTGGGGCGAGACCTTGGACTGCACATCAATGAAGGCAAGACAGAATATATGGTGGCAACGTCAGTGCCGAAGACGAACCAACCAATAACATCAAACCGCACTGGTAAAACAGGAAGGATAAGGATAGGAGAATATAACTTTGAGACCGTTGACAATTTCTCCTATCTAGGGTCCAAAATCACAACCGATAACAGTTACGATGATGAAATCCGCGCACGATTGTTGTCAGCCAACAGAGCCTATTTCAGCTTACAAAGACTGTTCCGCTCGAAACGTCTCGCCATAGGGTCAAAGCTCTTACTGTACAAGACTATCATCTTGCCAGTCCTCATGTATTCTTCGGAAACTTGGGTTCTGAGCAAGAAAATTTGCGAACTCTTGGCTGCGTTCGAGAGAAGAATCTTCCGTAGAATTTTTGGCCCTCTACATGAGGATGGGCAATTCCGTAGCCTACACAATGACGAAATCTATGAGCGATACCATGACCGTCCGGCTGTGGATAAAATCCGGCTCAATAGGTTACGGTGGGCGGGTCACTTAATTCGTATGGATGAGGATGATCCCACCCGGAAAGTCTATAAGGGAAATATCTATTGTAGAAAAAGAAGACGAAGCAGACCCTGCCTAAGATGGAGCGCTGGCGTAGGTCAGGACGCCAGACAGCTTTTAGGGATATCGAATTGGTGGACATGCACGTCTAGTCGACTAGATAGGACATTCAACCCCACTGGAATACCAATACCGTATGCCAAGGTCATCTCACTGATCAAGCCGTCAGTATCACTATCAGTTTCAGGGAAGGATGAGCCCAAAGGTTGATGATTTAAAGTGTTGAAACCACAATGAGCCCCAATTGGAAGGTTGCTGATGTTGATTAACTTCGAGATTGATTGATGAATCTGTTTGAGCATGTTAAAGTGGCCATCGATATTTCATTCAGTACTATGACATGACACTGTGGCGCGGCAGGATCTGCAGCATTCGAAATTTATTTCGGATGTTGCGGATGCGGACGGGTAGATGGCGCTGAACGTGGAAACTCTCCACTCACGCGTTTTCAGAACGCACCGGGGAAGTGGAGAGCCAGCGGTAAAAAAGTGCCGTTGGTTGGGACAGTAAGGACCGCATGGAAATAAGTCGGTCTCTTCTGTTCCCAACCGCGACACGGATCACAAGCTCGTGGAAGTTCTGCAAAGTTTGTATTACAAGCGCTCAGTTACATGGCGTCCATATAAATATCAGAAATAAAAACATGCGAATTTTGTTGGATTAACGTTGTTATTATAATTAGTAGTTTTTTATTGAAACCTTTCGGTACAAATAAATAAAATCCTTTGAAGTGTTTTTAGACGTGCGTCAGTAGTGCAATATAATATGATTTGAGTGTTCTTTTCCAAATGATTACCACTTCCAGTTTTGCATTTATTACTACACAAAGAAATCTCTTAATTCCAAGCTAATTTGGTAGACGTTTTGATCATTTGCCAAAGTGGTGACCCCGATACTAGAGCCCGTCGAGGAAAACGCACAAGCGCCGCCGCCACAATCATCGCCACCATCAAGACGAAAAGGCCACCAAGGGCAGGAAATAGCTGCGATTCATCAACATCAACATCAACGAGCCGACGACGTAAATAACGTCGCATAGCAAACCTTCCGCACTCTACGACGGGCATAGGCAGGCACTTCGCATAAGCGCACACATCCCCGTCCGTCTACGGGTCCAGTCAGCCAGTTGTCCAGCAAAAGCAGCACAAAGATCAGCAGACAATTATACCCGACAACAGCAGCAAACGGCCGTCCCTAGCACCGCCAACGCCGCAGCTTCAGCCCGACGAATTCAAACCAGCGCCGCCGTCGAGGACAGCTAGTAATATCAATTTCAAATTTATTTAATTATTATTATTTATTGTTATATCAAG
The DNA here is from genome assembly GCF_905115235.1 of Hermetia illucens. Lineage (NCBI taxonomy): Eukaryota > Metazoa > Arthropoda > Insecta > Diptera > Stratiomyidae > Hermetia > Hermetia illucens. The sequence continues at coordinate 129,777,470 of NC_051852.1, forward strand.
TGAAATTATTATCGCACTAATTGTTAATTATATTTAAAGTTAAATTGTGATAATAATAACCATAAATCGCTGCAAGAGACGGCGTTGAAGTGTTTCGCATCGCGGGTTCTCTATTTTCTTGGTGTTTTTGGTCTGCGCTGGAGAGCGTCCGCTTTGGTCGTCGTTTTTCTCGTTTCGTGCGTGCATTTGTGGGTACGGCCTGCCGTGTCGGTGTAAATTTCACCGCGTTTCAGTATAAACTCACCGCGTCTGCATCACAATCTCGTACTTCTCGGTAGGAAAATGTCGTTTGACAATAAAGACGCGGCAGGCCCATCGGACCCACAAGTGACCGCCCTCGCCGTACGCGTTCCTCCGTTTTGGCGTCGGAACCCCGAGCTGTGGTTCGTGCATTTGGAAGCACAGTTCCAAATGTCCGGTATCACATCGGACGCGACCCGTTTCAACTACGCGGTGGTCGGCCTGGACGAAGAGTCCATACTTCTGGTGTCCGACGTGGTGAAGTCGGCATCGTACGCTCAGCTCAAGAGCGAGTTGATCAGGCGCCTGTCGGCAAGCGAGTCGGCAAAATTAGACCACTTGCTGGCGGGTTTAACGTTGGGTGATCGAACTCCCAGCCAATTGCTTCGTGAAATGAGGCAATTGGGTGGGAGCAAGATCGGCGACGACCTGATCAAGTCGCTCTGGCTGCGTCGGCTCCCGGAGGGCACCCAGGCGATCCTAGCCTGCGTCTCCGGTTCCTTGGAGGAACTAGCAGCAACGGCCGATCAAGTACAGGAGGTGTACGTTCGCCCAACCATAGCGGCCGTTCAACCACCGTCAGATGAGGTCGGCGACTTACGGCGCGAGATCGCGGCCTTAACTGCCAGCGTGGCCGAGATGCGGGCGACGTTGGACGCTCAGCGTTCGAGTGCCAGGCCGCGAGCTCGCTCACGGTCTGCCACACGAAAAGGGCGTTCGGGTAGCAGGTCGTCAAGACAGTCCACGGACCCAGGGATTTGCTGGTACCACCGCAGATTCGGGGATAAAGCGACAAGATGTACGCTACCTTGCAAATTCGCGCCTACCACAAAAAACTAGGTCCGCGGGGGGTCTTGGCGACGGCCACCCAGAGCGCAGCGCCACGTCGCCTAACTATTTTCGACCCCCTCAGCAGGCGCAACTACCTCGTCGACACGGGTGCGGAGGTTTCGGTTCTTCCCGTACCCCAGCATCATCGACTATTCCCACAACCCCTCAAACTGGCGGCAGCAAATTCATCCCGCATCAATACATACGGGTATAGGCAAGTGGACGTAAGTCTTGGCTTGCGTAGGACGTTTTCGTGGCGTTTCATCCTGGCGGATGTCAGCTTCCCCATACTAGGCGCAGACTTCCTGTGTCACTATGGATTGCTGGTGGACTTGCAAAACAAGTCTCTTATAGATTCCACGACCAACCTTAATTCGTCGGGACATATGGTATCTCACCCAGGCAATAATCTTTCCGTTCTTTTAGAAGACATTACCGACTCTCGTGTTCGGGCACTTCTCCAAAAGTTCAGCCAGATTACTACCAACTGTAGTCTCTCCAAACCAGTGAAGCACAATGTGCAGCACCACATTATCACTACTGGTTCCCCGATTTTCTCAAAGGTGCGTCCTCTACCACCCCAGAAACTGGCTATCGCGCGGAAAGAATTTGAACAACTTGTTCAACAGGGTATCTGCAGGCCCTCAAACAGCTGTTGGTCTTCCCCTTTACATATGGTCCCTAAGCCAAATGGCGAATGGCGTCCCTGTGGGGATTACAGAAGGCTAAACGCACAGACTGTTCCTGACCGATATCCGATTCCACTCATCCACGACTTTGCGCATCACCTCGCGAATTGCCGCATCTTTTCGACCTTGGACTTAGCCAAGGCATACCACCAAATCCCAGTAGCTCCTGAAGACATTCCAAAGACGGCAATATGCACACCCTTTGGACTCTTCGAGTTCACCCGAATGACTTTCGGATTGTGCAATGCGGCGCAAACCTTTCAAAGGTTCATTCACTCAGTCCTGCGAAACCTCGATTTCTGTTTCGTCTATTTGGATGATGTTTTGGTCGCTTCTTCTACTGAGTCTGAGCACTTAGCCCATCTCGAGTGCATTTTTCAACGTCTCCTTGAGGCCGGTTTAGTCCTAAACGTTGAGAAATGCAAATTCCTTCAACAACAGGTGAGATTCCTCGGCCACTCCATTTCCTCTGAAGGAATACAGCCCGACCCAGACAAGGTGCAAGCAATCACAAGCTTCCCGCGTCCAAAAACAGTGAGGGAGTTGAGGAGGTTCTTGGGCATGCTAAACTTTTACCGTCGTTTCCTGCCCAAGGCCGCCCATCACCAGTCCATTTTGAACGCGTACTTGTCTGGCCCCAAAACAAAAGACACACGAGAGATTGTGTGGTCTGAAGAGGCTGTCTGCGCGTTCAATAAATCCAGACAGCAACTGGCTGATGCTACACTCTTGGCATTTCCTCTACAAGATGCACCCCTAGCCGTTTTTGTTGATGCCTCTGACATCGCAGTAGGTGCTGCCCTTCACCAAAAGGTGGACCAAGTTTGGCAGCCGTTGAGCTTCTTCTCGAAGCAGTTGAATCCCGCTCAACGGAACTACAGCACCTACGATCGCGAACTGCTCGCCGCATACCTGTCCATCAAGTACTTCCGTTTCTCCCTAGAAGGCAGGCCGTTCACAGTGTTCACGGACCATAAGCCTCTCACGTTTGCTTTGAAACAGAAGCCCGACAAAGCGTCCCCTCGTCAGCTTCGACACCTGAGCTTCATAAGCCAGTTCACGTCAGACATCCAGCACGTGTCCGGGAAGGACAACATTGTTGCTGACGCTTTGTCTCGTGTCTCCGAAGTTAACATCCCCGCCTCACTCGATTTCTCGGCTATTGCCAAGGCGCAAGTGGATGACGCAGCACTTCAGAGCCTCAAGTCCAACCCCAAATACAAATTTCGGGAGTTGCCCATCTTCGGCTCAAACCTCTCGCTCTGCTGCGAAGACTCGGAAAAGGGACCTCGGCCATACATTCCGGCCACATTTCGCAAGGAAGTGTTCCACGCAGTTCACGACTTGGCGCATCCCGGCATCAGGACAACAAACCGGTTAGTCACCGGAAAATACTTCTGGCCCTCCATGAACAAGGATATCAATTCCTGGGCCAGAGAGTGCATCGCATGCCAGAAGTGTAAAGTCTCCAGGCATGTAAGGAAAGAAGTGGGCTCATTCCCCCGCACTACCAAGCGTTTCCACACAATACACCTCGACATAATAGGGCCTTTGCGAGACTCGCACGGTTACAAGTATTGCCTCACAATCATCGACAGGTTCACGCGGTGGCCTGAGGCAATACCTCTGAAAGACATTACGGCGCAATCTTGTGCCGAAGCCCTCTGCCGAGAGTGGATACCTCGCTTTGGCGTCCCTGCAGTGGTCATCACTGACCAGGGAATGCAATTTGAGTCCACCCTTTTCTCGGAGTTAGGCAAACTCCTGGGTTTTAAACGCCAACGGACTACTGCATACCACCCGCAGTCCAATGGGATGCTAGAACGTTGGCACCGGACGCTGAAAGCCGCCATTATGGCACGCGACGACCCGTCCTGGACTCAAGTCTTGCCTCTCGTCCTACTCGGCCTTCGAACAACCCGCCGAGAGGAATTTGCTGCCAGCCCCGCGGAGCTGGTTTACGGGGAGAACCCAAGACTCCCAAGCGATCCGGTCTTCGACAAGAGATCGGGTCTCACGGAGTCGGGGTTGGTGCGTCTGCTGAGGGACAATCTCCGACGCATCAAAGCGCCACCGCCCACTCGACACTCGTCCATACCTGCTTGTTCGCCCAAGGAACTGGACACGTGCACGCACGTGCTGATCAGGACGGATGCCGTCCGGAAGCCGCTGCAGCCTCCATATGAGGGCCCGTACCGCGTTCTCGAGAGGGGAGAACATTTCTTCCAGCTCGAGATCGGTGGTCACAAAAAGGCGGTCTCTTTGGCCAGGCTGAAACCCGCGTGCGCCCCGAAGCAACGTCGTGTCCGCTTTGTGGATTAACGGCGAACGAAGTTCGGGGATCCGTCGCCGAAACCCCTAGGTTTCGTCTGGGGGCGGAGTGATGTGGCGCGGCAGGATCTGCAGCATTCGAAATTTATTTCGGATGTTGCGGATGCGGACGGGTAGATGGCGCTGAACGTGGAAACTCTCCACTCACGCGTTTTCAGAACGCACCGGGGAAGTGGAGAGCCAGCGGTAAAAAAGTGCCGTTGGTTGGGACAGTAAGGACCGCATGGAAATAAGTCGGTCTCTTCTGTTCCCAACCGCGACACGGATCACAAGCTCGTGGAAGTTCTGCAAAGTTTGTATTACAAGCGCTCAGTTACATGGCGTCCATATAAATATCAGAAATAAAAACATGCGAATTTTGTTGGATTAACGTTGTTATTATAATTAGTAGTTTTTTATTGAAACCTTTCGGTACAAATAAATAAAATCCTTTGAAGTGTTTTTAGACGTGCGTCAGTAGTGCAATATAATATGATTTGAGTGTTCTTTTCCAAATGATTACCACTTCCAGTTTTGCATTTATTACTACACAAAGAAATCTCTTAATTCCAAGCTAATTTGGTAGACGTTTTGATCATTTGCCAAAACACTCTCAACGGATATTCCACAAATGTCCATTTTCATATTTTCATTTGTTCAAGGCCATAATATACCTGAATTTATCAAGCAGCCCAAGTGAAAGTGTTTTTTCCTGCAACCATTCATAGATAATCTTCAGGGTCTGAGTGAAACGAGGGGTAGTACTCATTTCTATTCTCTGGATAATTGTCACTGGAATGTTGTTGTTCCGATATTGAAGAGATTTTTGATTCTTCCAGTCCGTCAATTGACACAATTGTAGAATTTCAAAAGAGTTGTTCAAAGATATCAACTGACATTGCTCCCTTGTTGTTCTTCTTCTTTTTCTTCAGCCTTTGTCCCGTTCACAAGCGGGGTCGGCTCGTCGTGATCGGTTTCGCCATTTGGCTCTATCGAATGCCTGATCTGGGTGCAATCTCGAGGCTTTTAAATCCCCATCCAGCGTATCAAACCACCGTTGTTTAGGCCTGCCTTTTGGTCGTTTACCATTCACTTCTATGTTCAGACCAATCTTGACAAGTGAATTATCGTTGGCACCATACTATCGAAGACGCCTCTCTCGCAACTTCTCCACGATCGGTGCAACCCCATAACGATCGCGGATATCCTCATTTCGGATGTGATCAAAACGTGTCACGCCATTAGTCCAACGTAACATATTCGTCTCCATTACTGCAAGACGCCGTTCATTGTCTTTTATAGTTGGCCAACACTCAGAACCATAGAGAGCGACATGGCAGACAACATTGAAACAAAACAAACTTAAATGTTAATCTTCAAATTTGTGGAAGGTTATTGAAACTTTGATCGTTTCTGCTATTCTCAAACCCGGTGCCTTGCAGACTTGCACTTCAGTGTAAGGCAGAAAACGTTGTGAACCTTTTTTTCAGATACCCTTTGACCTGAGGTTTAAGAAGTAGAAATTTGTGGGCCAACAGCTTACACATTTTGAAAGTTTATTACTACTGAAAAGTTGGAAATCCTTCCAGTATGTTTCCGTTTTATGGCTTTCTTGCATGCTCCTCTCTTTCTCCAAATTCCGCGGCGAAATAAACTGGATGTTCTGAGCCTAAGCCAAAAAAGAGAGAAAGATTCTAAAAATGAGAAATATCTAATTTTACATTGAGTCTGAAGGTGTACAAAGTCACCACAGATCATTTATGATGAAAGGAAAAATTCGAGCAAAGAAACTGAACCCCTTAATGCAGTTGGTCTGTCAGTTTTGACTGTTCAGGCGGTCGGTGATTGAATGAATTATGACTCCTCCAACCGGCCAAACATATTTTTGATACTCAGATACAAAAATATCTCAAATTCTCGTCTCAAGGTCTTCCACGTCCAGAGTTGAACTAATGATGTTGCGGCTTCCCGGCACGTGGATGATGATTTTAGTTCAACTGACGGCCCCAGTTGAATGTGGATGAATGTGAATCGTCACCAGGAAATGGCTAAGCTCAACCTTCCTAGGAGGCGGTAGAACAACTGCGCTAAACATAAAAGGGAGTGACCCGCCAACATGCTCGCTAAAGACGAAAAAGATACCTATAGATAATGTCATCGTGACGAGAGGGCGTCTATGAAAACGATAAAATTTGACGATTGTGGATGAGAACATTACGAAGATTACGATTACGAAGATTACGAAATTAGCTGGGCACAACTAGTGACGCCAGAAACGTAGGTCTTACACAAGACTGCAGGATCAAATGGTGGATGGAGGGTCAACTGAAAGACATAGTTTATACTTAAGCCTAGGACATCAAGATCATCAGATATCGGACTGTTCTCAGGAGTGAATTCTGCGCTTACGGAACTCTAGAGATATTGCATTAATATCCATGAAACTTTCGACCTAGCCGGCAACGGTTCCCGAGTTGAAAGCGATGTTTGCAAACTGAAGAAAACACAATATGGCTTGTGTCAATCTGACAGCCAATCATACTAGAAGTTCTTTCTGGCATTGGATTTTCTCCGACTAGCAGAACCCTATGTGCATGTACACGAGAAAAATTGCATGTTCATGATGGTCTATATGGACGCCATTTGTGAGAGGTGAGAAGAGTCAGAACCAAAAGATCAATTGAAATGAAAAACTTAAGAAAAGCCAGGATATTTAGACTGTCAAATCAAAAGGACTAAGACTTAGAAGCGGGCTATATTTACGGTATCCTGGAGAAGTTCGGCAGCATCGTTTATATCACGCCATTATCGCTTTGAATCTATGAAATTCGAACCTCAATTAAAGCGTATTAAAGAGTATTGTAGGAGAGCGAAATACTATTCCTGATAAGATACTCCATAAAAAGAATGAAGAGAAATTTGCCAACCTGTAGTCAATGAGCAGAGTTAGGTACGGGTGAGCAATCCTAAAGCTGGGGACTGAAGTCTCCTGGGTTTGCGAGGCCCAATGGGTCACATCTCTGCCCTGTTAAGCGCAAAATACACAGACCACGCCGACGTCAGGATAGGATCAACCATTCAACTTACGATTCTCTGAAAGAGTTGAAATTTTGAAGTCCTTGCCCAAACTTGAATTTTTGACGCTGTCAAATTAGCATCCAGCCTACTACGCAACTATTCTATTGAAGTATCTTGCCAATGGTTATTGATGTACTCCCAAAAGTTGCCTGTCCTAGCTTAAACCGGAAAAATCCTTCGACAAATGTTATATTAAATACAATGAAAATTCTGCTTGAGGAGAAAAGCAATTCTAATTGTTGAATAATGGCCCAATAAAGTCTCTTCATCAGGACTTCATCTGCACTATCAAAAGGGATTTCTGCCCAATTTTCACAAGTGATTTTCAATTTTTCCAACAACGTCCTTTACCCTTTTTTTCACAACTTTCAAGATCTTACAGAAATTATAAAGAAATATTTTATGTTGCTTGCATTTGGTTTACCAAACAAAGATTTTTTTGACAAAAATAGAGAATTACGGTTGATATCTGGGCATTCCCACGGACTACGCCACACGCAAGCTGAACTTCACGAAAAACTTCCCTGCGGACTTTCCAAACAAGGCAAAATGGAAGACCGGGGGCATGTGGCTAGGCTATGGCACAGTATTCTTCATCGGCGGATCAAAGATGTTCTGTGAAGTCGATGCGGGAGTTTTCTCAAATACACACAGTGTATCCGAGTGGTATGGTCTCCCAGATTTTGCCAGTCTACTCCAAACGGAAGTACTGGCGATACTGGAAGTTAAGGGTGGAATCTATTCGCACTACTTACCAGCCGCGGGCTACAGATGACAAAGGTACACCACCTGTGCCAAGTCAAGGAGTATTTGACCAGCTTATAACAAAACCCCATAACAGACGCGTGCAAGATTATGACGGTCTCCACGGGGCACTGACCTATAGGAGGCCATGCCGCCAGACTCGGCATACTCTACAATTCGCATTGTCGATGCTGCGGAGAAGAGGGGAAAACCATCAGACATCTCTTTTGCGATTGCCCAGCTCTAGCTGGAATCAGACTACGGACACTAGGTAAACCATTCTTTGAGGACCACAAAGAGATGTCTGGCTACAGGGTGGAAGAACTGCTTTCCTTCGTGAATGCTACGGACTGGCTCTGAAGATCTGAGCCTGCTGGGCTCTGCCTCCTTGCTCCCATAACAGCTGTCATGGTCTTAGGAGCTCGTGGCATCAAAACGGCATACCACAGCGGTAATTGGGATCCTCGGAACGGTCACTGATCCCTACCTACCTAGCTACGGTTGAATTCACATTATGAGGCTAACCAATGTGTAACTGTGTCAGATGCAACAGTTTCACCATTTTTAAGTTCGCTGCCACCGTGAATTCGATTCAAAAGTGACGTAACGAGTTGTTCACACTGCCCTATGTTGAAACAACCAGAATTTTGCCCTCATCATAATCAAGAATGATTATTTGGGGCTATAGTGTGGGTCTTGACAGTCACTAGTTAGCGAATTCGGTTTATGTTCAGAGATATCGCGGCTTAAAACTATCTTGTGTTACAATAATGAAATTAGATGTCACTTTTAAAACTTCCGGCTTTCAAACCAGTTGGCGAACTACAGAACGAAGGCAGGACTTAGTAGTCTACTGTGCAGTATCGCCTCTATTATCTACTTCAAATTAGGGAATTCTTTGGGGTTCACATCTTCCTATTTAACAAGCTAACAAGGTGTGTCAAATATCAATTTTCGTGTACCATGTCGACTGGTCTTCCAGGATATACAAATTTGCCCCAATTACATGACAGTGAATTAAATTTCATTTGCCCATTTACCATAAATCCCTGAGTTCATTATACATAAATTAACATCACATCCAGCAACATCAGGCTGATCGTTGTAATACACATGACTATTTAAACATACAATTGACAATGAAAACAATTTATGAATATGCATAGTAATCAGTATAGCATACTCTCCTCCGTGATAATATGGACCAGAGTCTCTGCAGTGGATATTGCTATTCATAATTGCGATTGTTTTAATTGCAAGCAAGCATTAATGCCCTTCAGTTAGTTATTTAAATAATAACAATTAATCATACATTGTTTGGCCAATGTGTTTCTGATTTCAATCAATTATTATTTTAAATTAGGTGAACTGGCACAGAATTTGTGAATGATTTCGAATTGGAAATTCAGGGGTCTTTCAGATTTAATTTTCCAATCATGAGTGAACCCATATATGGTTGCCATTGTACCCTAAACGCGGAAAACCCTACGCACCATCCCTGTCCGTTCGGCAAAGTGTGTTCCAGCTCCAGCAGGTCTTCCCGAAAAGTCTACACTCTTCCTCTGTTGTTCTATGTCATGGGTTTCTAGAACGATCCATTCGTCCGTCTTCCTAGGATCGTGGATTCCATTGCATAAAATAGCCAGCAATGGTATTGTTGTCTTTCCTTAAAATGAATCCACAGGAAGAAGACTACATACAGGAGGAGCAAATCGAATTTCTAGGGGGCTTATATCATTATTGCATATACCCGAGTTTGGCACGAAATAGTTAACTGATATGAGCACCGATGACGCGTAAATGACTTTCTTGTGCACGTTGCTCCATCTCATGCATCACATACGCGACACGAACACCATAGTAATTGCGCGGATTTTTTCACACCTAAGTTATCGAAGAACGTCGAACAGTCGAACATACGCAATCATCTTCTTCCACCATACAAATTCAAACAATGTGCTGAGATATGAATCTTCTTTATGTAGTCTTTTTGGCCCACAAGTTTGGAGATTATTCCAACCGAGGCTTTCTAAGACCTTCCGTCCGTACAAATAATACTTCCGCTAAGTCACAGATAGTACATACATCAGTTAATGAGGAATTTGCCCTAGTACACCGCGCAACTGTCCAACTTGGACCTTGGTTTTCTCGACTCATAGGCGACTTTTCCTTGCTCCCATTCGCATTATCCGAGTTTCGGATTAGTCTGACTTCACGGACAAAAGTGACTGAACACTTCAACTCATTGTTTTGGTAGTTCCGTGTGTTAAGAACATCCCGTTGTAAATTTTTCTTTTAAAATGAAGCATTCCCCAACTAGCTAGTATAGCGACAAGCAAGTAAGCGTTGACGGACACTTCTTGGCAACCGCACTGAAATGCGAGCGGATCACTATGCCAAAATATGGTTCTGCCTTGGTGGTTAATAAAAATCAATTCAGATGTTTTTTCACGAATTCCATATATTCTTATCACCACAGAGTTTATGTGCTATACTCTAGTGACCCTTACCGAACTTGGTTACTGATGGTTGACTCATGGTGATTGACGTTATGCATAAGTGTATTCTCAACTGATATTCTAGGTGAATCGACATTGGAAATCAAAAACGTCTAAAATTGGATTCATCAAATATCGAAAACTTTGCAATGTTGGAAGTTCATTCTATTTCTAAAACTCATACACACCGCTAAGTCTCCCTTTTAGAGTAACGACATAGGCAAGATGCGTGTGTGGACACGGGACGTGGGGACCGTGGGGAGAAGCTACAGCTTCTGAGCCCTCAGGCCTTGCTGGCCCATTGTACTCGCCATCCCTGTCTAACGGAATATTCTGGACTCGTTAACGTATCGGAGGATTTCCTTTAGTGGATGTGATGCTACCCGTCGCAACTGGAGAACATCGGCACCAAAGATCTGATGCCTGATGCGTCCATAGGCGGGGCATTCACATAGGAAACGCTCCGTGGACTCCGCTTCATCATTACAGGAGGAACACGTATCATCTTGAGTAATTCTTATATTGAACATATGCCCAACTAGTGAATTATGGCCTGACAGAAGGCCCACAATACACCCGCAAGTCGGTTCGGTTCTGGCATTAAAAGTCTGGTGTGTCGAGCAACATTTAGGCTCTGCCACCAACACATTGTGGGAAGCTTGTTCCCAGTTTTTGAAAACAGACTTAGCCAATACTGTAGACTCCGGCTCCAGAACCCTCTTCTGTTTTTGAGCCATCGGTGTAGAAGATTTCCGTATATCCCGCCACGCATTCCTTTGAGACTTCCCAGTTCTCTCTACGCTTCACGGTAACTTCATATCTTCTATGAAACAGATGTATGGGGACACGGGGATCGGAAGGCTTTGTAAGAACTGGATTCAGTCCTCCCACTAACTCTTTCAAAGCTCTGTGCCCCTCACATCCGTTGTTTCCCCATAGATCTAATCGAAATAGTCTATGAGCTTTTCTCATTGCAGTGCTTTGAATAAATATATCCAGGGGCTGCAAATTGAGTAGTGCATGCAGAGCTGCGCCGGATGTTGTGCTCATGGCCCCGATGATACCCAGAGACACAGTTCTTTGCAGTGCAGCTAGTTTACGGTGGAAACCTTTTTGTCTCACCTTAACCCACCACACTACTGATGCATATACGAACATCGGCCGAATGATGGCGACGTAAATCCACATTACCACACGAGGCCTGAGTCCCTATGTCGAGGCAAAGGTTCGTCTGCACAGCCCATAAGCTGTGAGAGCTAGTTTCATCTTTACTTCGACATGTCTGTTCCAAAGAAGTTTTTTATGTAGAGTGACTCCCAAATATTTCACTTCTTCGGAGAGTTGAAGGGTAGTACCCCTCATCTCAGGGAGGCAAAGTCCATCCAGTTTTCTCCTTTTTATGAATAATACCATTGTGGTTTTATTTGAATTAACTGAAAGACCATGTCTGAGGCACCAATTGTCTATCAAATCAACGGCACGTTGTATATTCGTACACACCGTTCCAAGATCCCGATCAACAGCAAGCACAGCCACATCATCAGCATAAGCTTGAGCGTGTATTAGCAAATTTTGCAGTTCGCATAGTAGTAAGTCGATCACCATACTCCACAGAAGTGGCGAAAGCATACCTCCTTGGGGTCAGCGCTTCGTTGCTTCTGCAGTCAGATAGCGATATACACCCACCTGAGCGCACAGCAATTTCTACGTTAGCATAGCATGGATCCCCTTAATTAAAGCATCATCAGCACCATGCTCTCTGGCGGCATCACAAAGTATTTGGAAAGGCGCAGAGTCAAAAGCCCCTTCAGTCTCTACGAATACCCCCCATCGCGTGCTCACCATTCAAAGTTGCATCCTCCATCTTTGTGACCAAAGAATGAAGTCACCTGGTTGATTGGCCTATGCTGACGATATCGACATCATGGGAAGAACGACCCGAGACGTACAAACTGCCTTCATCCAGATCGAGCAGGCGGCGATTGGTGCGAGATCTTGGGCTGCACATCAATGAAGGCAAGACAAAATATATGGTGGCGACGTCAGCACCGAAGACGAATCAACCAACAACATCAAACCGCACTGGTCAAACACGACCGTTGACAATTTCTCCTATCTAGGGTCGAAAATCACAACCGATAATAGCTACGATGATGAAATCCGCGCACGGTTGTTGTCAACCAACAGAGCCTATTTCAGCTTACAAAGACTGTTCCGCTCGAAACGTCTCACCATAGGGTCAAATCTCTTACTGTACAGGACTATGATCTTGCCACTCCTCATGTATTCCTCGGAAACTTGGGTTCTTAGCAAGAAAAATTGCGAACTCTTGGCCGCGTTCGAGAGAAGAATCCTCCAAAGAATTTTTGGCCCTCTACATGAGGATGGACGATTCCGTAGCCTACACAATGACGAAATCTATGAGCGATACCATGACCGTCCGATTGTGGATAAAATCCGGTTCAATAGGTTACGGTGAGCGGGTCACTTAATCCGTATGGATGAGGATGATCCAACCCGGAAAGTCTATAAGGGCAATATCTATGGTAGAAAAAGAAGATGAGGCAGACCCTGCCTAAGATGGAGCGATGGCGTAGGTCAGGACGCCAGACAGCTTTTAGGGATATCGAATTGGTGGACTTCGGCGCAAAACCGGGATGTCTGGAGTTCCTTATTAAGACAGGCCCAGACCGGATACCGGTTGTTGCGCCGTTGATGATGATGAAACTTGGCGAACTTGGAAGAAATTATTCTGGAGGTAGTTTGCACTTTTTGTAACCTCAGAGATGACATAAGTTTCTGGGGTATTTCACAGAGTTTACATATGGCCTAATAGATCAGATTCTTCATTGAGTGCAAAGTGATCGAGATCGGTGGACGGTACAATTCCAGGTCCGTAGAGAGAAAATCCGTCTTCGAGGAAAAAATTATATGGTCCTTCCGGGTCCATTTCCAACGTTTTTAAAGTGATTTTCATCACATTTTATTAGTGACTTATGTTGTCAATCAAGATTTCCCTCTTATGTTTCATGGAATTAGAACCTTCAAAACAACGAATTTCGAGTGAAAAAAAAAATAAACTTAACTTCAGTTTCGAATGAGCCAATTCGTTGGAATTCGCCCGGAAAACTTACAAAACTAACAACAAAAGCATACTTTCTGCCAAGAAGACGATAAGTCTAGAAGTTGCTGCACTATTCCGCTAATTGACCAAGTCAATAATAGCATCTTATCCGGATTTGATGTGACATTGACATTGGTTCAGATGACCATCTAAAAGTGTATTGCAGCGAGCCGTAGTTTGGTAAATAAAATGTTTATAAAGTTATATTTTTAAACCACATTAGTATTGTCGATATAGACTATAAAGTAATTCGAAATAATATTCACTTTTTGATTTAAGATTAAGCCTTTCATTTGGTGATTAGATACATTCCATATAATTAAAGGATTTTAGCCATGAATTGCTGACAACAAAGGTCTGGAACCAGTATTGGGTCTCCTCTAACAATGAATGTAGCCATTTTCCCCAAAATAATCAGTAACACTGTTCATTAGCTCAATATTTACATTTCCAATTCTATCCAATTTGCAACACTCCAAGCAAAAAATGTATATAATCAATTCCATAATGTGCGGTACTTTGAGCCCGTCCAGCGTCAATGAATTGCAAATGAAACAAATTAAATTTAATGTATCTACACGTGCTTGATCGATTTTCATTCGCATTTAATGCTGATAACCCTGATAATGTCATATTGCAATATCGCGAGGGAGTTGAAATGAAAAACGGAAAAAAGCGAACCAAGCAACGCATGAATTCCATCCAAATAGCAATCGCATTATTGATTCCGATATCTGAATTCGTCAACAAAACCTTATTTTTTTATTTTTATTTTTATCCCGATATCTACGGTTTCTGGTATGGCATGGCCAGAAATCGCATTAACAATAATGATAGTAACATTTAAGTAATCACCTCATCGTGGTTATCTGTAATTTATACGCGGAACAGCGAGCGCGTAAGCATCGTATCTTTTAATATGGTTTGCACTTTTCATCTTATCAGCACTAAATTCTCGCGATAGTCGAAATATTTGAATGATTTTTCAATGTGAAAGGCATACGTCAAGATTTTGCTTCCTTCAAAAGATAAACGCGTACACCAGATATCATAAGCGAATAGAACATAAGGTTATTTTTAGATCTGTTAACCGGGAAAACGATATCAAATATAGAATTTATAATTGGAAGATGATAACAAACGCTTTCCATTCAAAGTTTGTGAATTCATCGATATTTGCCAATTCAATGAATTTAATGATGAAGAAGTACAAAGAATTTATTCAAACATAAAAGTCACGAACAAAGGTTTATATTAATCACTCACAATCCAAATAAATTACGTAAAAAGGGTTTTCGTTTTAAATATTGAAGAGTTCATATTTCGGAAGAACCCTTTCCGATTCCCCATTCGAAGATCAGAAGAAAGTTTAAATTGCTGCCGTTTCCCCCATATCTACTTCCATATTCTTTGGTTCCATAGCTCTATATTGGCAATGACACTATAAGACTCCGTCTTTTTATGGAGGTTGAAAACCTTAAAAAGATGCTATTGCAAAGTTCCACTTTTTTGGTGACCCTAAAGGTTGTGGCTTTTGCGGCATTTAGTGCAATCACATTCGCTTATGACTGTAGCATCTCCTCTACAATGTTCTGGGGTTCTACATCTGCGTTAAGAGCGTTGTTCAACTTTCTTTCTACATCTATAGACCGCGAAAAATAGAGCTAATATACTCCAAGTCCCCGAATGTAGCACTACATTCGCGGCAGTCTGGAGACTCGTCCAATCCGTAAGGAACGGTTCCAAATGGTAATCCAATTCTCAGTGTTTTGCCTCGACCCATTTCTTTATATATGGGTCCAGCGGCCCTTTTCGGAGTCATCCCACCATTGCTGCCACTTTCTAAAGATAGTGTGCCTCGGTCGCTAGAAGATTCAAGACGATCATTTCCGCGATAACGCACGCTGCCTCATCTGATGCTTTCTTATGTGCACTGCACCCACTCAATGTGATAAGCTGGTATGCCCAACTCACTCTCCTTCGGTTCACAACATCGTCCGATGCTCGCACCCAGATAGAAGCTTCGTATAGTCGAATAGATCTTCACCCCTGCAACAATGAGCCACAAATACCATATATACTTACACGCCGTCGGTG
The DNA here is from genome assembly GCF_905115235.1 of Hermetia illucens. Taxonomy (NCBI): domain Eukaryota; kingdom Metazoa; phylum Arthropoda; class Insecta; order Diptera; family Stratiomyidae; genus Hermetia; species Hermetia illucens. Next base: position 129,793,081 of record NC_051852.1, read on the forward strand.
TGTTTCGCAACTACAGCCACAAAAATAATCAGCATTGCCTCCTCTAGCACGTGAAGGCCAACCACTTCATCATGTCTAGCATTGCGCAGCAAAGGCTCCATTATGAAACTCTAAGGAGAAGCCACTCCGAGAGGTAACTAACTCTAAATTAACCGAACCAAGTAGCCAGGGACACCAAGTTTAACTAACATATTTGTAGTCCAACCTCAGTTGACTGAATTAAAGGCATCAGCTCCCAAGCCATTGACATTGCTCCGATGGACCTCTCGCGCTAGCTCTCCAACATTTTTCCCACAGTGCCTGAAATACGTTGTAAAGAAGATACGTCCGGTGGTGTTTGGGGCTTTAGTAGCAGAACTAACTGCTACTTCCCCCTCTGCACGCGAACAGACTCTTCACACCACGGAAGATTTAAGTGTGCTTGTGATACACTTGGATCTGGCCGTAGCAGCCAACTTGGAAGCTTTTTCGGAATCACCTTCAATTCCAAATCCTTGCTTATTTTCAATACTTTCGTAGATCCCTTGCAGTTCCTCCTGTTAGACCGTTGGGTGAGGTCCACTATTCTCCTACTACAGGAAAAGGGTTGTAGTTACTTTCAAAATCAGGGAGGAGCAAGTCATTTGTGGTTCACAACAACCTTATTGGAAACGGCCCACTGGTTCGTATGGACATCGAGGCACAACTGCCTGTAACAATCCCGTTTCTTCGTACTAGAAGTTACTTCGAAGATCCTGGTATTCCTCCTTCAAGTCCCGGTGTTCCGATTTTCCTCTCAACATCGAGATTTCATGGTTTCACGAGTAATTCGATTGTCAGTTGCGATACGAACGTCTTCGAGACATTGCAGCGTCGCTTATCTTCGTTATACGTTGACATAGCTGAATCACTATTTCAATTGCTGTTCTTTTCGATCCAGGATTCGCGGCATTCGAAGTTTATTTCGAGAGGAATTTGCTGCCAGCCCCGCGGAGCTGGTATACGGGGAGAACCCGAGACTCCCAAGCGACCCGGTTTTCGACAAGAGATCGGGTCTCACAGAGTCGGGGTTGGTGCGTCTGCTAAGAGACAATTTCCGACGCATCAAGGCCACACCTCCCACCCAACACTCGTCCGCACCTGTCTGTGCGTCCAAAGAACTGGATACGTGTACGCACGTCCTGGTCAGGACGGATGCCGTCCGGAAGCCGCTGCAGCCTCCTTATGAAGGCCCGTACCGCGTTCTCGAGCGGGGAGAACATTTCTTCCAGCTCGAGATCGGTGGACACAACGGCGGGTTCACTTCAAGGACTGATGGGGAACACAGTTCCGGATTCGGTCGCTGAAACCACTCGGTTTCATCTGGGGGCGGAGTGATGTCGCGCGGCAGGATTCGCGGCATTCGAAGTTTATTTCGAATGTTGCGAACACCAGCGGACAGATGACGTTACCAGGGCTCTCCACTCAGTTTGGACCTCGCAACAGTAGTGAAGAGGAGAGTAGGTGACGAGAAATGTCATGTTTTGGGATGGAGAAAAAAAGGAGAACCGAAAGATAGAAGATGTCAGAAAAATAATAAACATAACTAGAACCAGTTGTGTTGTTGGAAAAAGTGAAAAGATTCCTATACAAAGGTTCTATGGAATTCATCCTTTGTTGAAGTTGTCAGTGCCATTGTTATTATGAAATAAATGAAGTGTTATAACCAGTGAACATCGTTGTTCTTAACTTCTAAATTCTTCTAGGGCGCGAAGGAATGTCTCATGCTCAAAAGTCCCGGTGGACCAGTCAACTATTGTGGCTACTATATGTTCACCTTTGATTGCCGTTTATTCCGTTTGTAATGTCATAAAGGACGATCTGGATTGCTGGGTTTAGTGCTACGATCTCTAGCATCTTTTCTCCTATTGCGCTATTGAGGCACTAGGACAAACGCAACAGCTGTCGATATGGACGCCGATAATTTTCGCCCTAGTAATACGGGCTTCCGGGTTGTTGCTTGTGTGGCTTGTCTTCCTCATACCCATCATATCGCGGTGTTATGAAACGTGTCCCTCACACAAGTTGCGCTCCCGTAATTTCGATATGATTCACAAATTACCGCCAGAGCTACATTCGACTCTGAAATGGTTTATGAAAGCAAGCCGTGAATTTATTCACCATGTTTGAGATGATTAGTTATCATCGGTGCAGTTCAACTACCTCCTAAATGGCGGATACCGCCCCACCTGCAATGTGCTGATGGTCCACACTCCCCTTTTGGTACAATCCTCGAAAAGATGATCCTTCTTGGGGTCTATGTTGCATTCTATGGTTGTTTGCTATTTTCTGGTTCTAACCTCATCTCCAATTTGCCCCAAAAACTATCCACAGACTTCTCGCTGGATTCTTTTAACTCAGCTGGTCAGTTCTTTTCGGTGAAAGGGTCACTTTCCTCTTCCAGTGACCTCGTATACGAGAACTTAATATAATGTCCCTGATATTCCGTCTCTTCATAAGAAACGATGTGCTAGTTTCATCCCTTTTACTATCACGCCTCGTACCCCGCATTGACAAAATTATCCGGGAACTATCTGCATTCCATTTCGAATCCTGCGACGATTCTTGATTGTCCAAGGTCATTCATTCTCAAGCTTTCATCTCTTCCCGTATTAAAGGCCGCAGTAGCCAAGATTTGCACTACTACGGGACTGCGCTTGGTGAATAACGGCGGCCGAAAACTCGTTTGCCGCCTTTCAAAAATCGGGAAGACTACGTTGAAGAGGTGTCAAGCCATTCTCGTTAACGAAGGAGATTAGAAGTATATTCTATCAAGTGGTGTGATCCGGCATTACTTTTTTGAAAATGAAATGCAATAACTGTGAATTGCTCTCATTACAGGGATATGGTAAGCAAATTCTCAGTCTCAATTGGATGGTATGGATACGGACAACATTTGGCCGAAGGGAAGCACCACCTGGCATAATTCGCATGAAACAACCGAATTCATCAACACAGAAGATTGGACCAATGAGAAAAGGTAGTGTAAACGCAACAAAAGTTGAAGTCTATAGCGAAGTCAATTATCAGAAAGCAACCAAAAAATTTGATTTGACAGGGAAAAGTTATTGAAATCTCTAAAGGTATTCAGAATACCACAGCTTCTAGCAGCAGCTGGAACCGGAACCAAAGAAACTCAGTACAGGTGAAACGCAGATTTGTAACTTGCGATAGTTTCTACATCGGAAGATAATAGTCCAAGAGCCGATGAAATGAAAATGCAATGTCTTAAACAGCCGGTTTGAATGAAATCACGCGACCCCCATTCCATAGCTAACACCAAAAAAAGATAAATCTCTCTCTGCACCAAGAACATCAATAAAGAAGGCGAAAAATAATGGGCTGAAAGGAAATCACTGGCCGACTAAAGCAGTTCCGACAGTCACCGAATTTGTTCAAGAGATACGGCCGTAGGTAATACTCCAAACCAAGGAATTGACCCATTCAGGAAAAGTTCATCAATTCTTCGATTTCCACCAATACCAAAGATGGCAAAAAGCCAGGAAAGCAAATTAAATGTTACGAGCGATTATTATTATTAAGCACAACGTACATCAAAGTATCAAAATCATGGTGAGCGTTATGAGGGCCCTCTATCATCGGTTGAAGTAGGAAAGAGGTCCCAAGCAAAAGCTTAAATTTGCTGTCCCAGCAATTTCATAGGCGACCCAAATAACACCTACCCGTAATGTTGCCGACCTGCCACCAAACAAAAGAGTGGGGGAGAAAGATGGAGATCCCCTAGAGAATCAACAGGTGCTAGGAAAAAGACACACTAGCAGTCTCGTAAAACGGAATTAAAAATACCAAACGTAGAAAAGGTATGCTCTAATTGCGAGCGCCGGCAGGGAAACCTCAGTGGAACGAAAATGTTGGATGAACCAAGCTCGTTAATAAAAAGGCGACGAAGATATTAAAAGTGTGAATTCACCCAGAGGTAATTGTTATCTCCGGTATAGGCAATTTGTCGTACTGATCTCCACCAAAAAAAACTAGACGGAAATATCAGCAAGATCTGAAGGACCCAGAAAGGCAATCTTATATTCAAGCTGAAAAAATCTAGCTTAGACAAAACTAACGGCTTTCGCACGCAAGTGAAGATTTCAATTCAGGAGAATTTCACCGTACGGACTAAAAAGCATGAGATCTATAAATGCGATAGTAAGCGCAGTGACCTAAGTTCGTTGAAGCGAATCAAAAATTCCAACCAACAACCAAGAGACACTTAACAGGCGAGTGAAATTTGGCCAAAGTTTCCAACACTCGCTGCAGACTTGTGCCTCCTAAATCACAGTCGACCTTCTTCTATGCTGATGCTGTGAAATTCAAAATCGTTACTTGTCGAGAAGACTCGGCTAGGTTGGGCCCTATCAAGGGAGGATCCTGTAAAGCCAAGAGAAAACATAGCCCTCTTATTCGATATATCTACATTGAAATGCCAAACTGCACTTGTACGCTTCTTCGACTCTGAAGAGATTCCAGAGGAGATACTCTCTATTAATGAGCGCGAAATCATCTATGAAAGTACGGTCTGACATTTTTGTTAAGTTTGGGTGCTAATCCCTAAACGAGGGGTCCGAGGACCAAAAAAGAGGGAGTAAGTTGCTCTCCATTTGGTCCGGTCCGGCATCAAGTTGATGCGGACTTAGGACCCCACAATTCTCAAAAAAATATTTTCGGCTCTGTTTTGATCAATAGAATTGGCGGATTTGCGCTAAATATAATTCGTGGTCATGTTGTTTTCTGCAAATTACATAAAAGAGCACTTAACATTTGCGAGCCGCTTCGGTCACGCTGCTCTCAAGACAGAGGTGAGGCAGCGTCTGACGATTTTCCTCAGCCCTGGTAAGAAACCGTAAAGCCGTCATCGCCCGACATTTTTTTAGTAAAAATAATATCCACCTTGATGGGTCTTGATTCAAGTGTCCGACATAACGACGTATTGACGTACTGAAATAATGCCAAAATTCAGGAGAGAAATCCCAAGCCACAAAAGTTAGTTGACGTTCACTCTATGGAACGTACCTTCCCAATTTCTTGAAAAATATAATCCCATTGAATTTAAATCTTCAAAATGCTCTTGTCATTACCATATTTCTAATAAAATCTTTGAATATATTACACAAGATATCAACAGTAAAAGAAAATTACAAAAGTTGTAATTGCATGGTTGAGCGAATTCTAAATCAGTTCCAACCTCCAGTGACTTATATGCACATATTACAGAGGCTTCGTGTAGAGTTGGACTGAGCTGGCTCAATATCAATCTGCACACACTGACTAAATCAACTTCCACCTCCAGTTACTCTAGTAACGAGCAGGCAGACCTACGACCGACTATCTACAAACTAAATGCAATATCATCTGCAACCTTCCGAGTCATAGGTAGAGGAAGTCGAGATAGAATGGAATCCAAAGTTTAAGGAGGGTACCGAACCGTTAGGAAGGTTCAATTTTAAGGTGCCTATGAGGGACGGGTCTTTTAATTGAGAAAGAAGCGCTTGGATTTTTGCACGAATATGGAGCCAAGTGGAGTTGGTTTGTTAGGAATGATGAAGTAGTCCCAGTTTTCTCAGCTTTTTGCTCAGTGAATTCACGAGTTCTATTGCGGAATATCTCCAATTAGCCCTGGTTTCCCTTCCTTTCAAACAATTATCAGCGTGACCCCACTTCATTTTCCTCATTCTCTACTTGCAATCTAAAGAAATTGATTTCAAGCTGAAATTCTTCTGGAATGCGAAGAGTCGCAGCCATAGTGTCCATAGCGTACCCACAATATACCACATTCGTGGATTTTTTGAAACAAACAAAACGCACTGGGCTCAAGCAAGAATTTTGCAGACTTAGTAGAATATAGGAGGCCAGTGCAGCAGCTATATCACTTGGTTGCCTGGTTCACTTTGTGCTTTCGATATCTTAATAAGGTCATAGTGATTGCTCCACTCCTCTATGACTTGCATAGCGAAGCTATGTACGCTATTTTTACACTTTATCTGAGTTCCTCTGAGTGCGGTGACGCCAACAACGTCGAAGACTTGAAATTGTGAAAATGTAAAATGGGGCCAAAATGAAGCACACTTTGTGCAGATGAAGAAATAAAGAAATGAAGCAGCAGCAATAACAATAGCTGCCGCAGTAAATAACAATTGGAGAGTTGCTGTTTAACGGAAACTACACTATTAGATACACATGCATAAGATATTTCTACAGAGTACAACAGGGTCATTCCGTTTATGTGCATGTTTCGTTCTATTTGAATGAAATTAGGGTGAATCGATAGCGAACCAATGCAAATGAGCGATGTTCAGAATGAAACTGTTATTAAATTACCCTGAGGTGGTTAATAAAAAAATGTGTGAGCGAATTAATTAACGTCAAAATAGAACGACTGAAAAAAGTAAGACCAATTCAAGAGAAATGATTGGAATTAATATCAACTAGCAACTTATCCGTAAGTCAATTCACTCAATCTAATAGAATCTCCGCTATTAGATCCTTCAATTAGCAAAGCAGCGAGCACCTTGTTGACAGAACATGGATTTCTAGGGTCGGAACTCCAGTATCAACGTTTTGGGAGTGATCAGGCAAGCTTCCGGGAGTCAACATCCCTCGACTGCAGTGCCTCGATGGTGGACAGCTTGGCCACTGTGGTATGTAACGCTACAATCAGTTTCGAAAAGAAGGTGTTTAACACCAGTACATCATCCCCTAGAACACCTATAACAAAAGCGTACAAAGATACGCCAAGGTAAGAACGGTAGTGTTCACAAGCCGTAATGACACCAACCACCTGGAGCCACAGGAAGCTTTTCAGCATCGAAAGTCGATCAGGAGAAGCTCAACGATTATAAGATCTCCTCCAATATCCAGAATTGTCAGAGACTTGGACCAAAGGAGCTCTCGAAACATCACGAAATGTGCGGAAACATAGAGGAGCCAAAATTGTTGAGCCTGCACACTGTGCAATAAGGACTATGGCGAGTCATCAAGATTCTGTACAATAAACATGCGAGAGAATCAAAGGAAATGAAATTACTCCTTCACAGGTAACCCAATCACCCGATCGGTTACCCATAGAAACAAGAGGATTCAGGAAAAGGTGGAGAAACATTTAGAAAACTAGCAAGCACCCAACAAATCGTATTCTCCCGGTTGAACAGAGGCTTCGGGAAAAGGACGAGAAACAACCAGAAAACTAGCATGCTTCAGAAAACAAAAAGGCATGCCACGCACTTTGAGGAAGGGGGCTAAAAACTCGATAGGTAAAAAACGTGCTCAAAACGTTAGCGCCGACATCCAATTAAAGATAGGCAACGGTTAAACTAAAATTGAGCCAAAAAAGGAGAAAATGAAGACCCGCCCCGAAAATTCGAACGCTTCCCAGCCAAGTCAAAAATGTACGTGAGTACTCAAAAGCAGGATAACACTATACAATGCAAGGACTTAGATTAGTTCACGTCTAAGTCAGGAAGCTACACTGCCTTAACAGAGCAGCTTAAATTACACGACTTGCAGGGGGCATCCATTTTAAGTCTCAGAAAAGCGTATGGAAGCACACAGATGGCGACCATCCGAGTACCTATAGAATAAGTACATAACCCCCTGAACTTTGGTATTAGATGCAGATCTCTTGGTGCTTCAAGTATCTCCTGCAAAGACATCTGGCGAGGGCATAGGAGGAAGGAGAAAAAAGTTACATTGCATGCTGTGGGATGGAATGGAAGGCTTGGACAAGAGGCATACTGCCGAAAGCGACAGGTTTTCTGAGCCCAAAATGGTAGTAACTGCGGTGGGAAAAGCGAACCCCATAGAAACCTTAACAATAATATATGGGCATCCAATCTTCGTGGGAATACGGCGAGGTTCGTATCGGCGAAAATAGACGGCATATACGAAGTATGCTCCTCCAAGCGTGACATTGGTGGTAGGCAAAATATATGTGGCGCTTATCACAAAGAACGGTAAGAAAACTACTGCTCACAGTAGAATGGGTAACCACATCATCACTTCAATCAAATACCTTGGAGTGACGATAGATGCTAGGTTGAACTCCAAGCAGCATTTACCAATACAGGGTCTGCTCTGAAAGCAGTAAGACTGATTTTTCCTAGGCGAACGGGCGTACAGCAGGCGATCTGTGTGCGTAGGATCGATGAAGGAGGATATTGGGAATGCTAGGCAGTCGGCTTTCGGTCGTTGAATAGAGTAGGTCGCTTGTACTGTAAACCCCTGTTGAAATGTACCGTCATGGAGAATCATGGGGCGTTTACTGGAGTAGTGATACGGGATCAAATTTTGGGTAAAGCGTAATCAACCGAATAAAGAGATTCATGACATGATTGTAGCGGCCTACGGTAATGCAGCCATAAGGTGCTTTTGAGGGGCGTAGACTGTATCGAGTGGATAGAGAAAGAGTGGAAGACAACGGCGACCATTCCAGACGCCCTTAGATCAGAAAAACCGACAAAAGTTTGTCACAAACGAAAAATTTACGGACCAATGATCTAGGAATTGGTATTAGAATGGTTGCTGAAGATTTGAGCATCCCTCAAACCGAAGTTTTCAATATCATGACAAAAAAGTTAGCGATGAAGAAAGGGTGAAGAGGTTGGCGAAAGTAGCGAGTATTGTCAGTTAAACATAAGGACAGCCGAAAAGCAACCCGCCCGAATTTTCATCATTAGAATGAGGACCCTGATTCTTTCCACTTGGTCCCGTCAAACCTTCTTCTGTTCTCGAGATTAAAACCGGCACTCAGCTCGGTAGAGCTAGTTCAATAGGCCGTGACGGGGGGTACTAAACAACGAAAAATTAAAAGCTTTTTGGTAGCAATTTGCAGATTTGGTAGGGTGTTACCAAGAAAAATTCTAATCCTTTGTATTACACTCATGATTAATTTGAAAAAAGTGCCAGCTTGGGGAACTGCACTGTATACAACATACAATGAGTGCGGTCTATACGAGGAGTATAGGAGCATATGTTTTAAAGGGTATGTTGTGGGTTCAGAATCGTCTCAGGTAAAAGGGACGAGAAGAGGTGGAGAGAGGCGAAGAGGTAGGGTGAAAAAAGGGAAAGTAGGCAGAGAGAGGAGGGGAAAGCGGGAGAGGAGGAGAGAAAGGGGGCAGAAAGAATGAATGGAGAGGGAGAAATGGGAAGGAAAGAAGGAAAAGAGAAAAAGGAAAGAAATAAGGAGAGAGAGAGGGGAAAGGAAAAAAGGGGGAGAGAGGAGAAAGGAAAGAAGGGGGAGAAAGAGGGGAAAGGAGAGAAGGAAGAGAGAGAATGGGAAGTAAAGAAGGAAGAAAGAAAGAAGGGAGATAGATAGGGGGAAGGAAAGAAGAGAGAAAGGAAGGGTGAAGGAAATAAAGGACAAAGGGAGGAAGAAATGAAAGGAGAGAGAGGGGAAGAAAAGAAAGGAAAAAGAGAGGAGAGAGAGGGAGGCAAAATAAGAAAATAATAATCGGTAATGTCATTTTTAGACGATAACAGCACACTAGGAGATATTAACGCTATACGGCATTATTATGAAAATTTGTTCCGGATCCATCAGTGAGGTTTACATCATGATCTTTTTAACAAATGAATGCTCTAGATTTGCTATTGGATGCGAGGATTTCGACAGTATCGCTTTTGCGAACAACAGTTTCTAATATTCTTCAGGAAAAGCCAAGATAATAAATATGAAATAATTGGTCACTACCGAACTGCGACGCACAGAAGGATGGAATACTTCGAAAATACTTCAACGGTAAAATTGACCGTTAACCACTTGTGCAAACTCGCCTCATATTTGGAACAAATCCATCTGTCAGAGCCACGGAAGTTGAATAGGCATTTAAATTGGTGAAAACAAGAACACCTACCGGTATCGCTGATGAGCTCTGGGAAGCCAGAACCGTGGCCTAACATTTTGCCTCAGCGAGCCCTTTAATGGATTTTGGAATGGAATTATTGAGGAGGGGAAAACATTCTCTGATTGACAAAGAGCACAATAACTCCAATATAGACAAGAGTGATTATTCCATACCATAAAGGTTTTTCAGTGCATTCTCGACATCGTTCAAATCATCGGGAACCAGGCCGAGTTTGTCAAAAATTGTGAAACTACTAACACAACACACCTTGCACGGTTATTTATGGAGAAACATGGTGAGAAGCATCACCTTCTCCTTATTATATTCCCAGATTCAGAGAAGGTGTTTGACCGTATTCAAGATAAACTTGTATAGTATGCATTGCGGTAGAATCTAGCACCAGAGGAACTTATGCTTTGAATTAAATTGCTTCAACGCGACACGAAGAGCAAACTTCGAAATGTGGAAGGTACGTTGAAACCACTGTGTGTGTCAGATGGTGTTCATTACGGAACCGCACTTTGGTCACTCATATTTATTCCACGCGGGGCATTTAACGTCCAGTGCCCTACATACTTCTCTAATGGTTTTCCTGATGTTTACCGAGAAAGCTGATTTTGAGCAATTGGCGTTCTTTGTGGTCCTCGCATCAACGAAGATCTCAAATCCAAAATCAACCGTAATATAGTTCACCGGCTGGCCAACTACCAAAGGCAATGAAGGCCGCCTCGCGATAATGAGACGGTGATGTTGCTTTGGGTCAATAACACTTTATGATCACATTCGAAATTGAAACATTCGAAGTGAAGGAAAAATCATTAGCTAAGATTGACCTAAAAATCGAAGTCGAAGGAAAAAGGCCCAAAGGTCGACCGAAACAACGCTGGGTTGGTGCGCTAAATGGTGATCACGGACCAAGCTTATGACCGAGAATTCGATCTGGAGGGAGCCGATCACGCTACCAAAGGTAACAAGGGCTAAACAAAAAGAAGGAGTTCTGATTTTAATATTTCGAAAGCCTTCTGGCTAGAATGCAATGACGTGCGGGAAACATTTTCTGAAAAGAGAAATATTTTGAAGCCAAAATGGCCACACAATTCTCCTGTTAGCAGCACTAGGTAAAGCGTAACCAATTTTAAATTTCGATGACGCTATGATTGAGGTGGTTGCTGCGTTAACTTCGTAATTGCGCCCCGGGATCCCGGCCTAGATGTTTGTGATGGGGTTTAATAGGAATATATAGTACAGTGGCCCCACTAAAGGCCTGAATTCTGGAATTACGCTTCCACCCTCAAAATTCTACGCTGATTTCTTGATTTTTCTATATGATTTATTCATGGTTCTAAAGGTCTCTGTTTCGGAAATGTGAAGATGACTCCCATATATAAGTTATAGCGAAGGACTGATTCCCTAAGGGAGAAATATTCAACCAGTTTCAAAAGTGACACTACTCGTTTGCTTCCGTAGCAATTTTCCCGAAGGTCTGTAAAATCGGATTCGGCAAATTCGCGTTGTCCAATTTCGATAAAGTACATAGGAGAGACTGTTCTCATCAGCAATATTTATTGAAAGCCCCTTTCTGTTGGTTAGCTAGAAATAGTGCTGCAAGGTCGTTGAATAATCAAACAAATAATTGCGCTTTATAGAGTCAATTTGGATGTTTCTTTACTAACAAGCGAATTGTATACGCTATTAATAGCGGAACAGACAGCTTTTTTGGTTCGAGATAAAACTTCAAACTGAATCAAATAAATTTTTCACAAAGTGGCGTTAAGCTGAGGTCCAATAACGCGATAGCAAGTTTAATCTAAAATGTTAATCCTTATGAATGCAATGTCTGACAGCCAAAGTTTGGGAATTTAATCTTTAGCCATTCCTGTCAAGTAACGCAATTCAATCAATCGAAGTTCATCCGAATTGCGAAATTTGAATTGAAAGCCAAGTAAGAGAGCTTATCCTGTATTTTCGTCTTATCGGCCTACGCAAAAAATATTTTTTGCTCAAATCCCTCAACTCAGCAGGCCTCCGCTTTGCATCTGATCACAGCCGTCTCATTCATTTGGTGTCGACAATTACTATTATCCCTACACCTATATTAGTACAGGATTAAAGCAATAGGAACACTCCAAAGAAACAATAGAATGGAATTCATTCCATTAACCATTTGTCCTACCCACTACAACGGCCATTCCGTGAATTATTCACCCTTCAACAAATTCTGATTTGCATACAATACTCATTACCCTCAGAATGCTCCCTTCATAATCCTTCATGTTGCCGGTTGTAAGGTTTCTATCATATTTCCCTTATTTAGAGACAAACAGGAAAATGAAACTAGAAAAGTCTCGCGCTCATTGCCCTTGACTTATGCTGCAACCCCCACGGAAGAGCGTTTTTCATAGCAACGACATATTTAAAATTTCTGCATGAACTTCTAATTTGGATTCATCTCTCGAAGGACATTCGAACATGTAGAGATAGATAATGCCTAAATAATGTATATTTCTTTTTTATTTGCAGAAATCAGGAATATGAAATATTCTTTCGGTTTGGGTACGATATGTAGCTTGGTTGAAAATATCAGAAGGAATGGAGGGGGGACAGGACGCGGTCGTGATCTCCGTTATCAGGGAACATATTTTCTTGTCGCATCGACCGATGTCTCGACATTGAAACGCCTATTTGAAGGAGTGAAATGAGGAGCTCTTATATTCGTCTGCAGTTCGACCCCAATCTACTGATTTTCGCTCCCAATGTTGGCGGAATTACTCGAAGAGTTACCACCAGCAACTGAGTTTCTAAATGAAGAGCGAGCAATTGTAATTAGGGATGAAATATACCCTGACATTTCCGGCTCCATGCCCCACACAGAGGCAATGAATACCACAATTATTCGATCGAGTCTTAGAAACGCAAGGACTTTTTGAAAATCGTTGACTCCCAGTCTTAGCAGCTTCCCTTATTCGGCGCGGTAACACCCAAACATGGTTGGGAAAGCTTCATATTTCCTTTATTTTTGGTACAAAGATGTTGACTTTCTCGGGAAGCAGAGTACGGAACGATTCTTGGAACGAGGACGAAGACTCACATGGATGGCAAGCGAGCGTACAACGTACTGAATGTTACTATACACCTACATATCACCCCCTGACGCCATCGTTATTAGTATTGTTGCTGTTGTTGTTATTGCCATCTTCTTCCCAGGGAATCGTCACTTCACGACTACCCGTATGCACCTTCCACACCCTTCCGTCAGGGACTTATGCCGCCTTTTGCATTACGGTAAATGAGACCAAACTTCATATCGAAGGGATAAAAATAAATCGATTTTTCAATGGTAGGGGGAGCTTCATAATATCTCTCTCATTCGCTCCCTCACCTCATGATGTGGTAGCGGCGGTTTGCTACCGTTTTCTATGGATTTCTTCCTTTCGCCTTCGTGCTCGTTTTCTTGCATTTTATATACGTTGTTCGTATACTTTTCATGTATATTTTAGTGTGATAGCTTGTCCTGAAAAGTGTTTAGTATAATGCACGGGCGACGCGTTATATGAGAAAAAAAAAGTTAAGAAAGGAAAATGAGGACAGGATATGGATACTGACTGGTCGGTTTTGTTGAACGACGGATAATTTGGCATTGATTCAAAGGAGTAATTTGGTGCCTCTTGCCAGCTAGGTTACAGCTTATATCTGCATTCCCATTGGCACTAATTTGAGAACAAGTCAAATATGGAGACTCCGCAAAAGGACATAACATTATCGAGTTTACGAGAGTATTTCATTCGCAACCAAAATATGGGGAATATCCATTTGCCTGAGAAGGAAATTCTGATCTCTACATTCTCTCCTGCTACTATGTTATAGACAATTTGTTGGAATCTGGCAAGCGGTATTCTGAATCTTACAAATCGAACCTCGATTTAAAAACACACATACAAGATAGTTGACATTTCCAAAATAACTGGCCAGAAGAGAACTAGTGCCTACGACGCACTGAAAGATCACATGGGACTGCTGAGGCTCTGATTCAGTCCTGAAATTGACAATTCGATTTCGAAAATGGGCTAAGGGCTCGGGCTGAAGCGTGAAACCACGTTCACAATATCGTCAGCATATAGCTGGAAAGCCTACGGCGTACACCGCGGTTCAGGCGAAACGAATGACAGATGCTTCGACTAATCACCAGTGGCCGTTTGAACAAAGTGCCCTTTCGTAAATTTTGACTGACATACCTGAACACAACCTGTTACTTCATAAAAGTCAGCAAAAAAAACCGTCGCAGCCAAAATTGACTCGGAAGGCCATGTGGCACTTAGGCCAGGACGAATTTATCATCCAATAAGATTCGATCCTAGTTCTATATCTTTACTTTTCTTCTTTAATTTTTTATATGTCAGTCTGATTTCAAAAACATTCTGGAAAAGAAATCTCGATACTTTTGCGTTACCTTAAATTTCATTGGCAGCCTAACAAAAAGGATTACCTGTAACCACATCTAATACCATTGAATAGGATGAAGAATGTTGAAACGAAACTCACCTGGAAAGAAAGAAAACACAAAAGACATTAGAAAGGCAAACTTCAAAAAAAAAAAATATGTAAATGAGTTACACTGAAATGTCAGTAAAGCAGTTCTAAAACTGTAAAACACACATGTATAAGCATCCTTAAGAGCAGTGCCACCATATAAGTGAGCAAATCAAAAACCAGTGGCATATTTAACATAATGTTACTTTGTTAATAACAGTAGGATTTCTACCAAACTTTCCAATATTGTGCTCAATGTTATTGGCTATATTGATGGGGGCAGGTTGTCGGAAGAAAAATATTCGCGGAAAGCAACCAACGGAGAACTTTCAATTGATACCAAATATAAGATATGACTATTTTCGGCGAACAAAATTGCAAGACATACTGATCATCTGATTATATAAATGCCCCACAATGATACGCCCTAGATACTGAAGAGCAATATCTGCAGGCTTGTCATCGGAATCACTAGAGGAGGACACGTTCTCGAAGATATTGCTGCAGAATTTTGACCAAGTCGGAACAATTGCAGATAACCCGCTGCAGATCGCCCAACTAGCACATCAAAAGTGTTACGCTTCTATGCCGCGAACTTCTTCCTCTCAAAGGCACATTGTTGGTGGAATAATATACCGGAAAGATTGCCTACAGCTCAGGAGGGGAAGAAACGTCTTAGAAAAAAAACTTGCAGAGAAGAAGTTACAATAGACCATTGAAAAGAGCGAAAGAGATTGCGTGAAGCGACTGAAATGAAACAGATTCCGACTCATAGGAAGACGCATATAAGTCGGTGATGTCTATGGTAAAGTAGTCTTCTCAATATCAAAACACCATCTTTCCGACAGTAGTAACAGCTATTAAACTAACACCAGTAGCTGATGATAAATACGTAGCGAAAAACTTAGTTCAACTCAGTTTGCAAGTTAGATCGACTGAGTCGAAATTGATTGACAAAACCTGCATCCTTTGGGTTTATGTAGGAGCCAATAGTGAGGATCTGATTAAAATATTTTCCCCATATCTGTTTTTTTCTTGGAGATTCAGGCAAAGCTTTAAACAAAATCTAACCACAAACAGATTTGAGACGAACAACCTCACGGTACTTACCCCTGCGCGCAATATAGGATTTCTCCATGGTCTCGCCTATTAGTTTCCACGACTCAATGTTTGTCTGTCAGTCTGTCACCCACGATTTACTCGCAAACAGCTGAACCGATTGTCACGAAATTTGAAGAGAATACCATATCATGTTTGTCCCTTTACAAGCAGTGGCATCATTTTGCGTTGGAATTAAGGGGTGCTCCCCATATATGCGAAGAGGGGGGTGTACATTTTTTCCCCAAATATACTCATTTGGGGTATCAAATGAAAGGACTCCATTAATACTTTTTAAAACTGATCTTATTTTTGATATTGGGAAACACAGGGGTGTGAGGACTGAAAATGTGTATGATTTCTATTCCTACACTGACGGGACAAACACGCCGAGGACAAACTTCTGCCTCTGGATTCAGAACTTAGCACAAAACTGAAGCAGATGTCAAAATGCAAATTCATAATTTTCCGGCTAGTACGTTTATCGAGCAACAAAAAGAATGATCAAGGATGAAGGACTCGGAACACCTGGCAGAAAGTGGCTAAAAGCAGAGTTTTGATTTGAAAAAGTTAACTTTCACTCAACTTCTAGCACACGTTATCGATTGGGACCCACCCCACCCCCCCTCCATTGGGACTCATTAAAGATTATTTAGATACGACTGAAGAATAAAAGCATGATGGAGGCTAGCAGGTTGCATTCCAATAAGTCACATAAGAACGATAAGTCGGGAAGCCGGAAACTGGAGGTTTTGCGTATTTCTTTTATAAAGACATTTGAGTGTGCATTTGTTCCATTAGTACGTACACGTAATATATACCTATATTATGTGAGAATATCCACATTCACTATTGAATTTGCAAAGAAGTGCCAACTTAAACTTATTATAACTTTGTTAGTAATAATGCGATTTCCACCAAACTTTATTTATTTAATTTAACGGACAACAAACAGAGTAAACTCCAATTACTTATTTTCCTCAGGCGGAGGACGAAGCAAAAAGGAGAGAAGTTAAAAGGACCAAGCTGTTCGGCGTTGTAATTTCGGTAAAGCCTAGAAATTGGGGAATGAAAGTAGACTTCGAGCTCTGCGGAGGGCACGTTGAAAATGTCTGCGCTACGTATGTTCTAAGACGTAGGACGGAAGGTAATGTCGTCAACGGCGGAGGAGTCCATCAGACCCGAGAAAAGTTTAAAAAATATGCATAGATCCAGATAGGATCTACGCTGTTGTAGGAAGGGAAGGTTCAGAAAACGGAGGCGGGAGGGGTAGTCCACACGAGGGAAGCTTTTCTTAAAGAAGAGGGAACGGGTGAATTTACGTTGCACATTTTCAAGCGCAAGACAATCACAATTACGTGAGGGCGACCAGATCACGGAGCAGTGCTCAAGGGTATCCCTCACGAGGAAAGCGAAGAGAGCTAAGGAGAGTTGGATAAAGTCAAAATCAGAAGAGGATTGAAATATAAAGCCTGACAATTTTGCTGCTCGATTGATGACCTCGAGGCAATGGGTGTCAAAGCGGAGCTTATTGTCGAAAGTGACTCCGAGGTCTTGGGTGGAATTTAAGCAAGATAAGGAATGTCCGCTAAGAGAGTAGGAGAAAGAAGTGGGTGAGGATTTTAGGGAGTAGCAATTAGAGTGATACTTTCTAACGTTTAGCGTTAAACCATTAGTCGAGCACCAACGAACCAGAGTGTCCAGGTTAAATTGAAGGGAAACACAGTCCATAGGCGAAGATATAGCAGAAAAGAGCTTAACGTCGTCTGCATAGAGCAAACAGGGACAAGTAAGGAGGGGGGAAGGTCGTTGATAAAAAATAAAAATAACAATGGACCCAGAATAGATCCCTGTGGGATGCCAGAGGAGGGGGAGAAGGAGCGGGAAGTACAGCCGTCCAAACAGACACGGCAGGATTGGTTGGAAAGATAAGAGGCAAGCCATAAAACAAGTGGTATAGAAACATTTGGGGACGAGATTTTGGATAGAAGTATCTTGTGATTTACAGTGCCGAAGGCTTTAGTGAAGTCAGTGTAAATGGTATGCACTTCTTGCCGTGAATTTAGACATTTGGCGACAAAGTTTTTAAAGTCAAGCAGCTTGGAAGCAGTGGACCTACTTTTAACGAAGCCGTGTTGTTCTACGTGCTGACCAAAGTGTGCGAAACAACCAGTCGCTTACATATCTTTCCAGGATTTTGGAACAGCAAGAGAGGATGGAAATGGAACGATAATTCTCGGCAAGCGTACGATCGCCACTTTTGTGTAAGGGGATGATGAGAGCCTCTTTCCACAAGCCGGGAAAATAATTCTCTTCAATGTTTTTGTTGAAAATAAGAGATAGGGGAATGGATGGATTTACCAGTTTGGAGCAAAAAGAGGTTTGGAAGACCATCGTAATCAGATCCGGCATCAAGTTTGCCAATGAGGTACTCGACAAGGATAGGGGTAAGAAGGGGAATGGTAGGCGATGCGGGGCAGGCTGCATTCACTATCGGGAGGGATTCGGAGGAAGGAGGGGGGACATAGCGTGACAAAAAGTTGCGGCAGAGTAAATCACAAAATAGTTGGGAGGAGTTAGCTGGAAAGCCAAAGAATTTAATGGACGGAGGGGATAACTGGGCAGGGCAGCGGGAGTTGCGAATGTGGGACCAGAAGGGTTTCAGGTTTCCGCGCGAACATTGAAAAAAAACTAAGTCAGCATCGTTTCTAAAAGACAAGAACTTCTTCCTTGCAGTCTGTTTTAGACGTAGTTTTTTGTGAATTTCAGTGGTAAACCAGACGGGGTAAGAGTGAAAGCACTAAGGAGAGGAGGAAACATAACAAGGAACAAGATCAGATAAAATGGTGTAGAAGATGTTGAGTGCTTGGTCACACGTAAATGGAGAGAGGAGGAGGACGCCCGGGCTGAGTTCAGACCTTCGAAGTTCGCCTTACGAAAGTTGAACTTGGTAGGCTTGCGAGCGACAGGAGAGTGGAGTCGGGATATCTGAGCATCGAGCTCGAGAACAAGATGATGGGCGTCAGGGGCAACGTAAGACGGAGCATGAAGGGATTGGGAAAGGCACAGCACAGGGAGGTTAGAGAGGACAAGGTCAAGAGTGCGATCAAAGTGGTTTCTAGAAAGGTTAAACTGGAAGGCGCCACAGGTCTACATGAAAGTGGATAGAGGGAGGGAAGGCCAGGAGAGCATAAAAAAATTAAAGTCGCCACAGAGGATGAAAGGAAGTGAAGGAAACAAAACGATCAGGACCTCTGATAATCTATCGAAGAAATTCGCGTATAGAGAAGGCGGGCTTAGGCAGGGAAAATATACACACGATATGATAAAGGGACATACGTTTGGCGCAAAGACACGTATGATAATAGAATCGTTTGTCTGTTTGATACGTAAAATGGGCACAGACATTTGTTTGCTGCAGAAAAAGATTTTGCGTGAAACACATATTTGTCTGACGCAGACATTTGTCTGTTTGGTGAAACATAAATTAATAATAACAGTGTTGTCAATATGTTTACCTTGCAAATACACTAGGCAATATTCTGTCGCGCTGTTCCCAATGGGCGTTAGCAAAACTGTCGGGTCGTGTCGGTCCAAGTAGGTGCGCACTCCAGGGAGCATTTCGTATGAGAGGTGAGGTAAGCGCCCCTCACAAGTTGTATGAATCTAAGGTGAGCCAAAATTTTTCGAGTATGATAGGACCCATGCTCAACGACTCCATTGAGATGGTCATCTATAGCGTATGGACAACGTGAGAATACTCAAAAGTGAATTCAAGAGGACGGTGAGGAAGGCCAGATGAAAAACCGAGGAAAAGATAGGACGATACAGTCGACAAGATGATCCGCTCCCAGGGGTGAAAATCATACGGAGAATGCGAGGTAGGTAGAGATTAGACGCCCCCCCCCCCTCCCCCATTATTTTATTTAGCTTTATATTCCGAGCTTACGAAAAAACTTCGAGCTCGGGGAGAATCACCTCTTTCCCCGCTCTGACCAAGCCTCCGTCTAAGCAAGATAAGTATCTGAAGAGCTCGTTAAATCCTTGAAGTTTTCCAATCGTATTGTTTTACGGAAAACAGCTTTAATAATCCGTTTAAAGCATCCACCATTTGATATTTATATATTGCTGAAATTAATATCAAGTTGGCCGGAATATAAAAGATTTCCGCGGTCATTGGAGATTATGTGCTCCCACTTAGCATTGTGTGAATGAATAACCTATTCGCGTGAATTGAATCCCAAGAGTTCCTAACACAGCAAAACCACCTACCTACAATCCAATGATTTATTCAAAACAATCGACTGAATATCCTGTCTTCCAAATGAGACCAAATTAGTCCACAAACACAGGCTACCAAGCGCTCGTAATCGCAATCACACTCTCTACAGTGCCACATTTAAAGCCAATTAATTTATTCAAGGCATAGCTCACACAAATTATCTCCGCATATCATTGCAACATCCCAGAGCCCAGTTCGAGGCTGAACCGCACCAAAAATCATTCAGACTGCGTTAATTTCCATTAGCTACGACTCCATGACACTAATAAGTATCACAGAGTTTAAATTACGCTCATTACATGCAATTAATTCTGAAATTAGTTCAACATTTTGTACGTTGGCCGATGCAGTGCAATGGAAAAAGCTCGGCACAAAGTGATCCGGGGATGCGGTCCAAGTTGCGATTGTTGCTTCCAATATCGTTTTGAATTGCAATGAATCAAATCGCACTCGAATCAAGTGAGGCACGTCATCGTAGTAATGAATCTTGGTAAGGCTTTGATAACTGACCGAAACATCCCCGGCATTCCGCATGGAATCATGGTGCGCTCTGGTGGCGCATGCTTGCTTTGGACGACGATTGGAATATACTTTTTTGCTCGTTTCAGTCAGCCATAAACTACCCTAGACGTTGTCTTTCGTCTGAATGAGATTGGGATTGCCAGTGGTATTGAATTAACCCTAGAGGAGAGGTAGAGAGTATTTGAGGTGTTCGGTTGACATTAGCTGACATTTGGGATTATACCGACTTTTTCAGTATCTTTTTCATTAATTCATGCTGCTTCACGGACGGATGAATAGAATTGGCAGTAGATAGGTCACACATTAAGGAGGGGTGACAATTGCATTGCTCTCCCAAGATGACCAACGAGTGGGTCGCCCCAGGGACACTTGGCGCAGAACAGTAGAGGATGAGTGCGAGCGTCTCGGAAAGTCGTACAGGGCGCTAAAGGGCATTTCAGGCAACCGCGAGCAATTGTGCGTAAGTGTGGTTGACGCACTATACCCCACCAAGGAGCGAAGGGTAACCATAGATGTTCCATCATGTCAATATCAACAAATCACAGTTAGCGCTAAAAATCGTCAACTTATGATAATTACCATAAAACCAAATGAAATTGAAGGATTTGTTCAAAATCGATGATGTTACATCGAGAGGTCCTTCCAAAAAAGGATGAAATTGACGATTGAAATTCATCAAAAGATACTTTCACAGATATACGTGCGATAAACAACGATAACATTTTAACGTTCCACACATGAGACCATTTACAACTTTGACCCACCGACAGCTTACTCGGTATTCTAGGATTAACTTTCCACTTCTCACTTGTTGTACGCTACAGGGGAGAGCACTCAGGCGTTCTTCTGGTTCAATGTGCATGTTCTGGTTGATGCTATTAGAATGAATCCAGCTCAGTGTTGAGGCAAGCTCAATGCAGTTGTTCATACCATCGGAGGTGGAGATGACAGATGTGGAGGAAATGCACATGTGAACATATGTATGCTCAGTATGTGAAGCCTCCATCCCAAAGGTGGTTTAGGTCATGTGGAGAACGGAACCATTCGATGATGTTCTTCGAAAAGATAGGCATGCATATCAATATGAAAGTGGCTTTTAGAGAAAAGCGAATTAAATCAGATGAAATTCGGAAACGGGTTTTGTTTCGATGCTCGATTGCACCCTCTTGAAATCCGGAAAATCATGTAAAGGTTTAGGGAAAACCATGAAATTTTTTTTTTGGTGAATTGAATGTATATCGATGCTATTGAGGAACTATTTTTCCAATCTATCGATTTATGCCATGTGAATCGATTTTCCGCTCTTACATGGAGTCGAAAAGGAATACGCATATACATTTCTGGAATTATTTCGTACCCTTCAACATAATTGACACAGGTCACAGTACCACTTTGAGAAGAAAGTCGTTATTTTATAGGATTTGGAAAGGTCCACAATGGAAACTTTGAGAGTTTAGGATTAAAAATCTAGACTGAGAGTCATGAAGGATGCATTACTTTTCTGACCTAGATTTTCACAAAGGAAAGCCAAAAAGATCCATCATAAATTTCTCCACCTCAGAAGTCTTAAATGAAGCTTCTTCAATCTACACAAAATGATAAACTATCTGCCTCCGATTCAAGATCGCCCTCCTCAAAATATAACAAATAATTATGGTGTTGATACCCTTCGTGCGTGCACGAATGGTTGTGGCTTCATCGACGATTTTTACGCTTCTTTACGGTAACGCTATGAATCCGATAAGTAGTTACATTTATAATGTGGCCTGTGGTTGGCCTTCTCTGACTTAGGTCCATCCATTGCAAGCTGGTCAGTAAGAACCTAGTGTGCAAGAAGATCCGAATAGCGTTTGTGTGGTGATGAAGTTCTGAACTCTAAGCTAATCGCCTCCAAGAGTGCGTTGTTTATATCTGAGGTCGATGATCGGAATCAGATCAACACCAAAGTGGAGACAAGGTTTTCGGAGTAGAAACTGTTTCAACTGAAGAAGTCAACATTCATTGGGCTTCTTGTGAATCGGCAAGCGCGAATTCAGTTTGCAAATGATATAGCATAAATGCTTTGCATCTAAAGCTAAATAGTCCTTCAGGAAATTGGCAAATACCACTGCTATAGAAAGACCATGCATCGGCTCATTCTTTCTCATTTTTTTTTTTAAATCTACTGAGAAATCCTGCACGTCCTTTTTCTTCGTACCGCTACAACACCCTTTGAGCCTTGCTGTTTCAAATGTATTGACCCCGATCCTCTTGGTTAATGATCACCAATGACATCATTATCGCCACTTGCGTTGACTTAAGGAGGAACGTACCTTTGGTACCAACAAGGGTCAAGTTGAAGAGTATTGGAACATAACTTAATACAACACAAAAAGACCACTAACGATTTCGTCCTGGACAGAGGTCATTAATCACCCATTACCTCAACCCTTCACTGGAAATAGAGTGATCCAAAGTGGTTACAGACGGAGATCGTTCTTCTATATGTAACCGCAATCCGGAATGGTTGCAAAGTATTCCCAATTGGTCCTGGCGGTCATCAAATGGATGCAAACTCAAAATGTTTTTCGGTGGAAACTTCAACCACGAAGCATGATGTTAATATCTTCCCAGAAAGTCCGTATTTAAGTGGTTATGGAGATCAAAGCTCTTCTGGCTTAAATGGCGATTTTGCCAAGGCAAAAATCACATTGCCCGGGAATGTAACAAGGACACCAAATGCGTGCTGTACCATGAAAAGGAGGGACTGGTCAACGGGCATATTGCCGGAAGAGGCAAATATTCTGAGTTCAAAAAGGCGCTAATTGAGAGGGGGACCGAGAAATGAGGTTTATTTAACGTTTAAGACCGCCCACAAAAGGATTCGTATGGGCAAAAGGAGACGGCATCTACGTCTATAGTTGCTAAGGTGCGCCAAGCCTCACGACAGCTGAATTCAAACACACGTTGGATAGATTGCTCTTGGACGCAAAAGGACGGAAACCAAAAGTCATCGCCGGTGACTTTATTGCATGGGCCACAGAATTGATAAGCTCACTGAGAGGGCGTTGTCCCTTGGAGGCACTTAAATATCATATTGGCTAACGACGGTCAGGCTACTACATACCAGAAAGAGGGGGTCCGATTCCGTTGTGGATCTGACTTTTGTCAGTCCTTCACTAGCTCATAATATATCCTGGAACGTCAGTGAACACTACATCCACAATGATCACCAGGCAATAAACTTTGACCCGAAGAACAAGTCAAGCGGTTGGAAATTTTTTCGCCCGAGAATGAGAACAACGTCGAGAAGTTGGTCGGCATAAGCAATTGACAAGCAAACATTCAGAGATGTGTGGTTGGACTAGGACACTATACCAGGTACACTCTCGGAAAGAGTCCTCCATATCACGTAGTGTGTCGCGGCGATGCCGAGGCATTATACTTTCCCCAGTAGAAGGCCCAACTGCTGGTCGAATAGTGTATTGTCTGATCTTCATTCTGCATGCCATCGGACCGGAAGGGCGGCACAGAGAGCAATGGGTAAGATTGACCAGGGGTTGAAGCAGCTAGCTTACAAGGAAGCTCGAAGGAACTTGAAGCTGGCTATACAACGAAACAAGAGGGACTGCTTCAAGCAACTCTGTGCAGAGGAAGATATAGACCCATGGGGAAACGCCTACAGGACTATGATGAGGAGATTTAGAGGTCAAATTACATGTCCCGATCTCCTACTGAAAATCGTTCAGGGTTTGATATCTTTAGATATGGCTGTAATACCTCCAGTAACGACAAAAGAAGTACTGGCGATTTGTAGTAGACTTGGACACAATAAAGGGCCTCGATGGCATACCAAACAAAGCCCTTAAACTGGCCGTTAAGTCGACGCCAGACATATTCATTGAGTTGTTTGAAGCATGCTTGGCGAATGGGATCTTTTCCGAGACATGGGAAAGACAAAGGTTAGTGTTATTACCTAACCCTGGTAAGCCTGCTGGTGACCCCTTTTTCCTACAGACCTACATGTCTATTGGACACTATGGGGAAAATGTTGGAGCGAATAATCTACAATAAAATGCTCCCGGTTGTAGAGACTCTTGGAGGCTTATCAGACCGACAATTCAGCTTCCGAACGGCCAGATCAATCGTCGACGTCATCAAACTGATCACTGGCTTAGCTGAAAATGCGATGTACGGAAAGAGTGGCACTAGCAAGTATTGTGCTGTGATTACCCTTGACATACAAAAAGAATTCAACTCGGCCAGTTGAAATCTTATAAGGAGGTCAATGGCGGCGATTGGTGTACCCAATTACTTAACTGTGCTAGTTAACAGCTATTTGACAGATAGAAGGCTCTGGTACGACACAGACAATGGAACCAAATAATACATTGCCTTCGCGGATGTTGCACAGGGCTCTGTTCTGGGACTGCTATTGTGAAACGCCCCAGTTATTGTTGCATTTCGCAGATGTGGCTGAAAGATGCAGTCCTCTGTGCATACTGCATCCAATGCTCAAAAGATGAGCGCGGTTTATACTAAAGACCTTGTGTGGTTATAGAAAAATTTCAGACGAGGTGGCAGTAGCCGGAATGATGCCGATCGACATTTTTGGGTTAACGCGCATCTGTGATGGACCCGATTCTTTTTCTGATCGGCAAGTGAAAAATGCCGAAAGGGAGGAATCGTTAACCAGGTGGCAATAACAATGGCTACGGGCGAAAAAGGGTCCATGGACCCACAGTTTGTGTTCCAACATTAAGTTGTGGACGCAGAAAACGCATGGTGAGGTAAACTATGATTTTACGCAGTTTCTCACGGTACCGTAAATTTTCTATAGGTTAAAGCTGGACAGCTCACCCAATTGTCCTAGCTGCGACGGTATTCCATAGGACCCGAAGCATGTTTTCTTCCATTATCAGGGAAAGGAAGAGTCTAGAGGAGACATTGGGAGGAATAGCAGCACCGAAAAGTATAAATAGTAAAATGAGAACTAAAATGCAGTTAACCACATGGTGCAGCGGGTTTAGTACAGGTTGAGAGAGACAAAAGTTCAGTTGCGAATTCATCAATGGGTGAAGGGAGAGTCTAAAGCCATGTTCAACCCGCGATCTTATACTTTGCCGTGGTTCCGCAGAAGGACAGGAGTTAGGAGATTATTTTAGTGGGTAAAAATACCGCACAATGAACACATGTTTTAGTATCTTTTGAAGATTTCCACCTCTGGTAAAGAAAGAGATACAGACGCATTCCCTATATGCATTCGTGGGCAGAGCACCGAAAGCGTTTATCAATTGATATATCTAGGAAGGGTGGTTCCTGCCGAGGCTGCCACTGAATTGGATGTTGCCCAAAACATAAACAGCGCTAGTTCCGCTTTCGGTGCCTTGTTTAAAATCTAGAAATGCAGTTATGTCAACATCAAAATCAAGCTGAAACTGATCTGTGCTAGTATTCCTTCTATGTTACTATATAGAAGTAGCACATTAAAACTGACTCCCCTTTTACTTGAAAGCTCCAAGCTTTCGTGAACACCTCTCTGCATCGTATCATCTGAGTACGTTGGCCTATTTCAAACGAGGAACAAGCCTGACCCCCTATGATTGGAATGTGGAAATGAAGATGGATACGTTCATATTAAGGAGGGTTGACAATTCGCAAGATGGCCGCCGGGTGGGTTGCCCGAAGGGTATTTGGCGCAGAACAGTGGAGAAGGACTGTATGCGTCTCGAGCTATCGTGGGGGGAACTGACGCGCATTTCCAGTAACCGCGAACGATGGCACCTATATGTGGTCGATGCGCTACAAAAGTAATATAATAATAGTAAGCGTAGAAATTGAATCAAATTCTCCAGTTCTGCGTTCTACGACACTTTGCCGACACCAAAATGTCTACAAATGAAGATTTTGCGAGACTCGACTATGAAAAATGACGTAAGGCAAAATGTCCAAATCTGAATTTCTGAAGAAGACAGGGTCCAAAACAAAGATATTGGAGCGAATCTTGCAAGAGACTCCAATCGACGCGACCACTTGGGCAAAGAACTTAACGACTTTCTGAACAAGTTTGGCCGAGAAGCGGGAAATATTGCCAACTATATTCGTAGTCAATCGCCCTCACAAAACCAGAATTGCAAAACTCCACCCGAGTTGCGGAGTGGAAAATCACATGGCGTACCAAATTGTGTACAAAGGCGAAGCTCTGATTAATCACGACGTCAAGTTCCTGGAATAGAATGGAATTTCACAAGTAGTTAACCGACAATAGGACGCTCAAGTAGGAGAAGTCGATGCGAAATAACGAGACGTCGACAAGTGCCAAGATCGGGGCCAACTTTGAAGTGAAAATTCCAAACGATGCGATTTTCCACTTGACTGAAGTTTCAGTTTTGTCGAAACCGGGTCGCGGTAGACCGTGACTCCTGAGCACAGGCAAAAGGAAAAATCTCCGTAAATTATGTCAGCCGAATTATCCTCCACTCCTAAGAAGGATAAAGACAATGAGCAAGAATCTCCCCACACCAAGATTCACATCGATGAAACAATAATTGTCACGAGACGATCGTATTAGAATGTAGCCTGAAGAATGACTCTTGAAATATAACTGATTCACGTAAAGACACCAAGGTCCCTAGTAACCGCACGATGCTTCTCTAAATTCAGACGGGGCAACTGCGAGATAACAACCCATTTGGGCGCTCAAGGATTTCTTCAAGAATTCGGAGTCATTTCTCAAATCCTTTTTTCTACTGTCAGGAAGTATGATGTTATAGAGAGAGCATGATGTTATAGCTGCATATCTCAACGATGACCTCGATGAGATATTCATGAAACCGCCCCCGTCTTCAGCGACTTTAAGAAGAAAGTGACAGCGATTTGAAAAGGAAGCAAAGTATGTTTACTGAAGAAGTCCTTATATATTAGGTTGTTGCAAATGAAATGTCGGATTTTTCAATGAAGTGAAGTTAGTTATGATTTTAATGTTTAAAACTGCCGCAAGGTGACTCTGGTGGTATGGGATAATTGAGTATAAATAGTCGTTCGTTCGATCAAGGAGTCATTTCAGTTTCAATCGTCATTGAAGTTCCAAGTAAAACTCAAAGAAAAAAGCATGGAAGGGAGTCAAAAACGTTTACTTTTTCTATATGAATTTAAACTTGGTCACAACGCAGCGGAGGCAACCAGAAACATTTGCAGAGCATTTGGAGCTGACGCAGCAAACGAACGAACGACACAGCGGTGGTTCGAAAAATTCCGATCAGGCGACATGACCCTCCAAAGTGAACCTCGTGGACACCCAGGACCATCGATCGACAAGGACGAGTTGCGTTTGATAGTGGAATCTGATCCCCGATCATCGATTCGTGACATTGCAGAGAAAATAGGCGTACACTATTCGACAGTATCTCGGCACTTACAACAGCTTGGAAAGGTGAAGAAGCTTGATAAGTGGGTTCCGCATAAACCCAACGAGCAAAACATGGCGCTGCGAATGGAAATATCCAGTTCTCTACTCAACCGCAACAGGAACAATCCCTTTTTGTGCAGAATAGTGACATGCGATGAAAAGTGGATATTGTACGACAACCGTCGCAGATCAGCGCAATGGCTAGATGCCGATCAGCCTCCACAACACATGCCAAAACCGAGCCTTCACCCGAAGAAGGTAATGGTAACTGTTTGGTTGTCTGCATCTGGAATTATTCATTATTCGTTTTTGGAGCGTGGTGAAACAATTAATGCAGAGAAATATTGTGCCCAACTTGATGAAATGCACGAGAAATTACGTGTTCAGCGGCCTAGATTGGTCAACAGAGATGGAGTGATACTGCTCCATGATAACGCCCGACCTCATGTTTCCAGAATGACGGTCCAAAAATTAAATGAATTACGATATGAGACTCTTCCTCATCCACCATATTCACCCGACCTCTCGCCAACCGACTACCACTTTTTTAAGCATTTGGATCACTTTTTGGCGGGGAAACAATTCAGCAATGAAGTAGCTGTCAAAAGTGCCTTTGACGAATTTCTTAGCTCTAGAAACCCAGACTTTTACGAAACTGGAATAAATGCCCTTGTATCTCGTTGGGAGAAGTGCATTGAAGCTGCTGGTTCTTATTTTGACTAATAAAATTAATTTTCATAAAAGTTATAGTTTTTTGAAATTTTACTCAAATATCCGACATTTCATTTGCAACAACCTAATAGCTTTGAAAGAATTCAGAAGAACTAGTATCAGAGGCTAAGAGAAAGCTTGGAAAGATGTGAAGCCAGGTACGTCCATGCCTCTTTCGTATTACAATCAACAAAGATCCGCTATCGGTTTTTGATAGCTCTGATAGGAATCAGAGAACTATTTCGATTGTTGATTTAAAACTTCGACGTAAAGGATCTGGGATAAGTAGACATCGATATGATTCAGAGCGATGGGTGCCTTGCCACTCATTAACGAGGGATACATCGAGAAACATTTTCAACTGCTTGGAATAAGCGATTGCAGTCCTTAGTGATAGATCCCGGAAGCCAAGTCCTGAAAAATAAAACCTCCAAGATGGGACGTAACGAAACAGCGATCTGGGTGCTGGGGTCAACATTTCTTTTGCTGAATCGTATGGTACAGAGCAGTTGAAAGTCGGAAAGAGAATGCTACGTTATTTGAAGGTATGACTGATGTCGGACTTATCTATGCAGTCGACACTGAGTCCATTACTGGATTTGTCGATGTTGAATAGAGGAGCTTCTCTTTATGCTTGCAGGATTTCCAGTGTTCTGGGGACTCCTTAAAGCAAAACGGCTGTAGGCTGGTCATGTAAGATTGAGCATGAAAAGCCAAATATCTTAGGAAATTTTCAAGTAAATAATGCCTCGAATGTTCGACGATTTATTTGCGGCAATAACCGGATGATGATTTTCTGTATCACAGTAGAGTCAAACATATCGATTTATGACCCTATTTTGTTTGTCACATGTTGAAATATAAAACCTGAAGTGTGAAGCGTGTGTTTTTTCTGCGTTGTTGCTATTATGCTATGTATTACCTCATTGACAATCAAATGAATAGTTGGTAACTATAGTCGATGGATCTGTTGCTGAAAGACAAAATGCGCTTACCGGGCCACAACAGCTGATTGATTAAGCGAATGGGAAATGGGGAATTTGTAAGCAAGGCTTGCAGAGTGAAACTGCCCTTTTCTGGTAGTCGGGAATCTTCATCTAGTCCTTTGCATTGAATTCCAGAATCGTTTAAATTTTGGAGGACAATGGAGACAAAGCCTCAATGAAAAAGTCAGTAGTATGGATCTAAAAGGAGAAAGCGTAAAATATTACACATATACGAGAAAATCCTTGAACAGTACTCTCAGAGAACAGATATGACGTTAATACATAGTGTTTCCCGGAATTTCGAAAATTAGGACATGGGACAGTGAGAATCATTAAGTTTTCGGAAAGAAATAATAGTTACCTTAGGGATTATTCACAGAAAATGATCATCAACTCAAATATGCGTGAAACTTCAGTGTTTTCTGAAATATTCAGGACTGAAACCTTTAATAGAAGAGAGTCTTCAACGGTTTGAAGGCTTTCTCAATCAGGAAGGCCGAAGCGTAACTTTGGATTCAAGAGGTGGATTCCTTTCATTCTGACAAGTGCAACATTTTCATCGACATTTCCTTAAATAGAAAATTAATCTTCAAATAATGGAAATGAAACGTTACTGCGTATTTAAAACAGACCAGGCTTTGGTGTGGTTCGTTATCAAGTTTTCAAAACTGGCAGAGTGAATTATTGCGATTACATTAATAGTTTAGCGCAGGATAAAGGACATCTCCGCCTGGAGATGTCAAGGCTGGGGAGAAACCAAACTCCGTACTTTAGCTCCATCCAAGACAAACAGAAATCTCAGGTGGAGACGTAATTCGTGAACTAGGCTTATTTTGTGCATTTTCAACTTTTCAGTCCCCATTTTGTTGAAAATCATTTTCGGTATAGTTTCACTTGAACGTACAAACTGAAACGTACTCATTAAAGTAGCATTTGCTCTATAATCCTAATTACTTAGTAAAAGGAGCATTGGGATAGACTGCACTAAGTTTCAAATATAGATCGATTGATTGCCCATAGGAAAGCAGCATATTTTCAAGCCGACTTCCCTCACCTTCACAATTGGGTACTTAGAAAAGTATTCTACGCATTGGTAACCACAGTGCTCTACTAACATCCGCTCCGTAAGTATCCTTCAAAAGCAATAAGAAAGTAAGACGCAATAAAAGCTCCCGCGTGCTTGGACCATCAGTGAAGCGTATTTCTAAACCTTCCAAAGGGAATAAACATCCTTGCTCCATAAATATAAAAACAAAAATATCTAAATACATACCCACCGGAAAGAACGCGAAATAACATTCCCAGTTCAGGTCTAATTAAATGCTACTTCGTCCCACCATGAGCATCATAACTGTGTCAAGGATTTCTCCTTGCGCCCATCCATTTGATGCGTAGTTGTTGCTTTGTATATTTCATTGTTGCTTTCAAGCTCTACAAGTCCTTGTATCCTTTATCAAAGTGTTCCAATTTTTGTTTCATGTTGATTTCTTCATCATTTTCCTCGTTTAGAATCACTCCAGAGCTTAAAGAGGAATGTTAGAATTCCTTTGATAAACACAGGGAAAAGCAAGCAATAGAATTCCAAGGACTATGATCATAATTCCGACCTTGATACATCCAAAATCCCTAAGACTATACAATTCTGACGTTTGCCCTTCATATTTTTCCTTCCTTCCTTCCTTCCTCGCTTTCCTGATGCGTTCGCTTGATTGCCAAATGCTTCCATCGTACCCTGGTATCTCTCGTCCCTCGATAAAAAAGAAAAGAATCGAAGGTCAAAAGTCCTGAAGCAACAGTCGCCAGCATAACCACTACTTTCGGCTCATTGATGGTTCATTCGAATTCTTTTCCCGAAGCGAATGGAACAAGGATATGGTGACATAGCATCGAACGTTGTGTGCGGAATCACAAACCCAAAAGAAAAGGTCAAAATCCGAAAAACTGCTCGTCTGCGTGCTGTAAATCGCGTTTAATAGAAAATTTCCATTGGCGAGAAAAAGCCCCCGAGACGAAACACTATCGACGACTTACTCAGGCAATCTTTTTTTCGCCAGTTGATGTTGTTACTGCCGAATATTTACTGGAAAATTGAAGGCAAGATAATGTAGATGGTTGGGGTTGCGGCACGCAAATGGGGCAAGTGGAAATTTACTCGGAAAAAGGAACAATCGGGATAGATAGAAGCAGACTTAAAATGGCTATGATTTAAGGGATATGATAGTGCCGATGGAAAAAGGGATTAGTTAAGTTGAGAAGAGGTCAGCGAACAGTGAAAATTCGACTAGACATTGAGGAAGATTCCGGGGTGGGAAAAACCCGAATGAGTGTGGAACTGGAAGGAGGATGTTCAAGAGCTGCCCACTTTCAAACTTTTCACGAGTTGGGGGAACGGTGTAAACTCTCCATGAATTGAATAGTTTGGCTTTTTTGGTGTTCATTCGAGGCTTATTTAATATTTCCTCTCTGAACTTCACCTGAAAGGTTCATAAAGATCGTTTATCACCTTTTCGAAACTACCAAACTACTGACTGTAAAGTAAAACCATTAGAATTTGAATTCACACCTCCCCAACGATCAGGTGCTATTGCTGCAAACTGAACTCATTCCTCAATGGACGATCACGAATTTCCCAAAGAGCTGATTGACGAAATGGGAATGAAACGGGGAAGCAGAATAAATAAAATCCTTAAGGGTGACGATGCGCTCGAAAACAAAAGTGGTCGAATTAAGGCTCTCTACAGAGTTGTCTTGAACGCTAAACTTGATTCCGTAGATAGGACTCTCTGTAGCTGTCAAATCTTCTGAGAAGATGGAAGACGTTTAGGAAATTGACGGAAACTTAAAAATTGGTTTATCCGATTAGGAAGTCAGTTTCAAACGAGTTATTGATTGATTAACTCTGATCCACTTTGTGAGGCATTACAATAGAATTCTATGCAAAAGGGATTTCCTAAATGCCGAGGTCTAGAGCATGTGATGAGAAATTATGGCTTTTACGATTGTAGAAACCTAAATGGAAGCTTGCTGTATCTTTTGTTTCAGACGTCAGTCTAATAAGTCGCGAACTCAGATCATGTAACTTGCCTAATCGCGCATACCAGCGCAGTTTAAATTCAACAGGCTTAGCTTTTATGATATTTTCGCGTATCCTTATAAAAACAGACCAAGGATAGAGGATTTCTTTGTCATAAACCATATTATCGGTTAGGCTGACATAAGTAAAACATTCCTGAGTGATATAACTCAGAACTGCCGAATTCCAAAACTGACATATTAAATAATCGTAACAAATGAGAGCCAAATGAATGCGCTAGAACTGCTCGACCCCGCGAAAACGTGGGGAATACAGCGCTCAATAGTCGATTAAAAATAGCAAATGGTAGACTAATTATCCATCCACCTTATGAAATTCAATTTCCCCATCGCCATTGCTGTCGGTTTCTAGCAATGTGTTTCAGTTCACTTCACGATTTTCCGAGAAGATATGCCTGTTGATATGTGTAAATACGCTTTGTAGACTGGAGACACTGCGAACAACTTGCTGTTTAATGGCCTAACTTCTGAATATTGGAAGATCATATTTCGATACATTTGATGCCAAGAAAACACTAGATTTTCTTAACTCGGCACACGGGATGGGCCCTTAAGGCGGTCATAATTCGCGGGCATTCTCCAAAAGGCCAAATCAGAGCCTTGTTTTTTGTAGAGAATGCTAGCTAACTCTTGCTAGGTCGGATAGTCCCATACGCCCAGAACTTCACTGACCCATGCCAAAAAGGCTTCACTCTAGGCAAATCAGCAACAGGTTAGATTTTCTCCCTGCGGTAAGCGATGGAAAAACTGTTGGATTATGGACATCAGTTGCACCATCTTTTCATCGATCTTAAAACTGCCTATTATAGCATAGCTAGAATTAAACTGTATAGCTATGAGAAAATTCGGTAGCCCGACGAAATTGGCCCTGACCAATGTCCGAGGCCAGATAAAAGCAGCAGGATCACTCTCGAGACCATTCAGTATCAACAACGGTCTAAGACGAAGGGATGTCCTATTATGCGTCCTCTTTAACCTTAGCATCGAAAACCAACCAACCAACAACATCAAACTACACTGGTCAAACGGGAAGAATAAAGATAGGAGACTACAACTTCGAGACCGTTGATAATTTCTCCTATCTAGTGTCGAAAATCACAACCGATAACAACTATGACGACGAAATCTGCGCACGGTTGTTGGCAGCCGACAGAGCCTATTTCAACTTACAAAAACTGTTCCGCTCGAAACGTCTCACCATAGGGTCAAAATTCCTACTGTACACGACAAAACCGGGATCGGCGCTAAACCGGGATGTCTGGAGTTCCTTATTAAGGCAGTCCTACCGGTTGTTGCGCCGCTGATGATGATGAATGCTAACTAAATCAGTCGTTCCCAAATGTTGATGCTGAAGCTGGAGAAGCCTCTCCGGAAAAAGTGATAAACTTCGGCAACGGCAAAAGGCTGGAGATCGCCGTTCAATGCCACGCTTGAAAAAGCAGTTCAGAGCGTTTTAATTGCAAAAGTCATCAATCAAGAGATCGAGCGATTAATAAGGTAAAAATATGTAGGTTGGGTGGTTGGCCGAACATGGAGCTTTCAGATACCTTATATTTGGATTCATAGCGGCAGCATGCATTAATGACCTTAACAGATCCAAACGAGCAGAAATGTACAGGAGAGGCCGCCTACTAAAGTGTGCAAATAAGATGACGTTTGAAGGAGATAGAATAGATAATCATAGTATTTAGGAGATCCTTAAAATACATGGCGAAATTCGGTTGATTCAACCGCAAAAAATAAAACAGTGCGTAACTA
Organism: Hermetia illucens; assembly: GCF_905115235.1. NCBI lineage: Eukaryota > Metazoa > Arthropoda > Insecta > Diptera > Stratiomyidae > Hermetia > Hermetia illucens. Next base: position 129,827,314 of record NC_051852.1, read on the forward strand.
CAATAACTAAATAGGTGACTGCTGAAATCGGCAGTTCCAAAATTAGATAGTGTTCCTAATATACCCCTTAAGTTCGCTGTCAAGATCAGGTTCGATTAGTTTATCTGTGTGGATGTTGGATGAGAGGCAGAAGCTGGTTTTGTTGCCGAAAATCAATAAACAATTGGCAAACATATCATCATCAGGAGACGCACAACACCCAATATTGGGTCCTCTCCTGCGGAACGTGATATACAAAGTAGATTCTGGTTCTTACTGTGCCGTAGCAGGTTACAATAAATATAATTAGAGACGACAGGACGAAACAAACAACCATTTACTCCAAGTTGCTGACAGAACATAGTACTTACAGGAAGCGCCTGTGCCGATTTAGACAGAATGATCCTCCTATTGTCCAGAATATGGTAGAACTGAAGACCTAGAGCACGTCGTATTCTATAGTTTGCGATTTAACTCGGAGATGAAATTGGAAAATGTTTCTCGAAGTTAGTATAAAGCCACAATGTATTATTTGAGAATGCTAAGCGCGAGGACCTCTATAATACAGAGAAGATCCTTGGAAACTCAGTAAATGGGAAGCTTAGTCGCTTCTTTTCGGTGAAATAGTTCTTTGTAATAATCCTATAGACAATGAAGAACAATGAGCTGGAAGCAACAAGGAACTTGGGTTAAGCAAGATGGCACAAAAAATAAGAAGTAGTACAAAGTTCTCCTCTCTCGTGGTCTGAATTGGAATTGATGGTACTACTGAATTGGATCATTGATGGTCTACTCAAGGTATAGATGCTGGAAATAAGATAAATACATTCCTTCCCAAAGTGCCCATAGTATTGCAACGAAAGGATGCCCTGTAGGAAGAGCGATCTTCAGCTTAGACTGGCAAACCAACAACCTAAACAAAAGATGTCGCAGAAGTTAAAATCGTTGAATTTTTGGGTGTATCGATGATCCTGCGACCTTCCTCGATGTCGGAGACGGAAGAATGTAGAGGTCGGGGGAGTTCCCACAAAATTAATAAATATAGAATAACGAAGAAAAGATCAGACATAACAGAAAATAAAGCAAAAGAGCAAAATTCGTACCTAGAAGAAGCGCCTTTCAGACCTTTTCAACAGGATAATATAATAGATGAAAAGGGAAGCCAAAATACCCAAAGCAACAATTATGTTGAGTCATAAAAAGGAAGATCTATAGAGAATACGATCCAAATTAATTGATTGAATAATTACCACTTTACCACCATAAGCAGCAATGCAATGTTTCGAATGCTTGGATTTGGCGATATAGCAAGAGCACGCACCTTTGATTGTGACAGGGCCAGAACCTGCAGGAAGTATGAGTGAGGAGACTACAATTTCAAGCAGTGCCAGGCAAACCTTAAATGTATGCTTTGGGGGTATTAATTTGATGCGAAAGACGCAATTCTGACCTACTACAATTCAAAACTGTCAATAATAGTATGATTTCCACCAACATTTTCAGTATAATGCTCCCTTTCCGGTTCTAAGGTGAACTTACGAAAACGTTAAAAATATGATAATATACTATTATTAACTTCATTTAAGTAGATATCATAACAGGGAATATTTTGATGACTTGATACAGTATGCATAGACTTCCATGATTTTTCCAGATTTTTCGGTGGGATAGTTTCTGAGAACGGGTTCTTAAAATAATGTCAAAGCCACTACTACTTCCAAAATTACTAATCGAGACCTTTAATTTGATACCCCACATGGCTATATCCGATGAAAAAACTTGTGCACCCTTCTTTTAGGTGTATGGAGACCGCCCCTCCCCATCCTTAAGTTCAACGTGGAACAATGTAAGCCCATATGTATGGCTTCAATGCTACGCCGCACTGTACGGACAAACGAATACTCAACTTCTGAGGAAACTTCGATAAGTTTGCCTTAAAACCAGGATGCACAGTCAACGTACCAGGAACCGACCTGAGTCTGAAGAGTTGCTCAATCGATATAAAAAGCCGATAAAGCGGCCATTTCTAGACGTAAAACTAAGCACTTCAAAAGGTTATGTAATGAAGCAAACCCCGACCCATGGGGCGGTACATACAAGGCAGTCATGGCATCAATCAAGAATAAACACTCACCACCTGATTTGTTGCACGATATCATTAGTACTCTCTTCCCACAAATTTCGAGTGAATCGAATCTACCCACTGTCCAAATAGATACCGATAAAATTGGTAACCACTGTCGAAAATAAAGCCCCAGGCTTAAACGGCACTCCGGTTAAAGCTCTAGTAAACACATAAAGGGAGAATCGTCTCGCAGATAGGCACTTCGTATTCCGAAAGGCAAGATCAACTGTCAATGTGATCAGTACGATGACGAAAATTGCGGAGGAAGCAATAGTTACTCTCGATATGAAACATGTCTCAAATCCTGCAAAATGGAACAAAATATTCGCGGCTTTAGTCAAATTAGGCGCTCCGGAATCCTTGGTGCGCACACTCATAGAATTCCTCCGAGAGAGGCTGCTGTTTTACGATATAGACGATGGACCTAAGACATATAGAACTTGCAGGGTTCCACAAGAATCGCTTCTTTCCTGTGGATAATAATGTATTACGGAATTTTGAAGCTACAGCTACCCAGAGGAGTGACGATCATTAACTTCACTGACAATATCGGAGTGGCTATAAAAAAGATGGGATAATTCACCTAAAGGAGAACTCACAGGATTATGCCAGATGTCTCAAAATGGATCAAACAAAGACAAATTAAAGTTAGCTACGACCTGACTCAATTTGTAAGCGGATACGAAGGTTACCATGCATACCTTATCGCTTCCGACATGATGACTCCCCATATTGCCCGACATGCGTGATAATTCTAGAGGATGCGGAGCGTGTTGTTTTTAACCGCCCGAGGTTCATCGTAAACAGAGCGGAGGTGTTGTCACTCGAGATCATCATGGAAAACATGCTAACCTCTGAAAGGAATTGAATTGCGGCGGAAAAATTTATTAAAGCGATTCACAATCTGCTGAGGAAGGAGGAGCTTCGGAGGAAAGTAGTAAGTAACGTAGTTTGTAACTGATCCTGCATCGCGACCTAATATCGAATTGGCAATCCCCCGGGATAAGCGTGGCAGAAGGAGGCGGTTTTAGTAAGTAAAAGTCTCACATAACCGTATGGTAGCAGCAAGCGGTAGATTTTTGAGTTTTCTACCTCTCAACAACAAAAAAGTCGGGAAACCGGCAACTGGACGGTTCAGATATGAAAGGTTTTGTGTATTTCTTTTAGAAAGACATATGAATGCGAATTTTTCTCATTAGTACCTAACACGTAATATACGCATATATTAGGAGCCGTTAAATAAGTGATCACTTTCGACCCCCCTTTCCAACAAATTTCAAAACTAAGGCAAGCTGACTATATTTGGTGAAAAAAAGTTCACACCCCCTTTAGCATACATGGGACCCCCCTCCCCCCCCCTTAAATTCAACGTAAAAGGATGTAACTCATTGTATGCGTGACCGTTCACAGTTCCCACCTTTCGACCAAATTTGGCGTCAATTGCTGCTATAGTCTCCGAGAAAAATGCGTGTGACAGACAGACAGACAGACACTAACCGATTTTAATAAGGTTTCGTTTAAAAAAAAAGACAGACAGATAGATAAAGAACGGATTTATGACTTGCGGTTTCATCCAGAACAGGGGCAAGCCATCAGACGCTGCCTCATCTCTGCCCTGGGAGCAGCGTGACCGAAGTGGTTACAAGGTGGTATTTGCTCCCTTTTATTCAAAAACACGTCATGTGTATGAATTATAACGAACACAAATCCGTCTTTGTGAGGGAATTCTTTGTGAGCAGTGCCTTTGAGAGTAATTCCAGTAATTTCAGAATTTAAAATTTTCGAAATTGCATTCTTTCATCACAGCAAATTTTTGCCGACTTACTCAGCGTTTTGACGTTTTTTCGTAGGGCACGAAGTACCAACCGCAATAATGTAACGAAACACTCATGCTTCGTACATATATTAGTACTCCAGTTAGTTCCCCTTTCACTGTACAGCTCGTGTTCCTATTGCCTTTTGACACTTTTGATTACTTTTCGTGACGGCTATGTGACACCAACTTCGCAAAAAATGGATACTACCAAAAAACAACAGCACGAGACATAACAGATCCACGGTAAGACAGTGCTTGAAAAACGATTGACTATTCAAATGAAGCGACAGAGGAAAAAGAAAAGAAACTTGGTATTGGTCTACGTCCACGAATATCTTAAGGTCCTGTCAGTACCTGCATGTAAGCGTAACCCCACGGTCCATTTCGAACATGAATTGATTTGGGAAAGATAATCAGAGTCCCACGGTAAGTACCACAGCAGCATTGGCTTATATGTTACTGAGTATAGACTTAGCATTCATATCAGTGGATGCTAGGCTTATCTAATATTTCTGCCGCAATTAAGTGGTACACCTCCCGAGTTTTAGAGCGCAATTTAACAGATGATGTAGGCTTAGCTACAATGAACATGAAATTATCCTAGGAGTCAATCCCAAATAGCCAGCCCGGAAATAAATCTTCCAAAATTACTTCTGGAGCTTATGTCATTGGAGGGCTACCAAGGTACACATAGCACCAGGTAACCTCTGGTGAGGCGTCATCATTAGTGTCACTTCAAATGATTCCCTTGCGGATTCGGGTCGGGTTTTCTAGAGTATATGGACAAACGAGCGTCAGATGACGACGTTCACCTCCGTTGGGTAGCGCAGGTACACACGAACAATCTGGATATCTTTCAATTTATCAGGAGAATTTTTTCTTCAAATTCCATGATTTTCAAATACATTTTATTGATTTTTTGCGTGACTTAGCTGAAAGCATCAGTTACGTTATTGACGTTCATATATTTCTAAGAAATGAGACCTTATCGGAAAGATTTAAAAGTCAGGGTGAGATGGATGTTGTGATATTCTTACTTAGCTAAACTTCTACATTTATATTGCATTTGATGTGGGAAACTGATTGTCTACAGGAGCTTGATAAAAAATAACAATTAAATAAATTGCACCCACAATAGCCTTTGCTTTATAATAAAATAAAACTCAAACGAGAGACTTTTATGGGCAATTATTCGAATTTATTATTTTATCTCTGTTTTGGATGTCAATTTTCTCGTGAAAGGCAAGTTTTTTCCCTAAACATTAAAAGATTAGATTTCTGCATTCCTAATTTCAGCAGATGTTTTTACACCACATACATGAGAAGTACAGATATTCGACAAGCTCAAGATAATATCGGATAAATAATTCCAAAAATCAATATCTAATAAGAAAAAATCACCTTGAGTGGTTACTCATGTCAACATGTTGTATGACAACGATGTAGTGCATTTCATCCCACGGAGGAGTTCAACAGTATTTCAAGTACGGAATATCAAAGTACCAAGTACACATTTACATGGTGTCGTAAGTTCTAGCACTTTCTGTTACTTTGTTACTAAATTCTGCGTGGGCATTTCACATTTCACAGGCTTATTCTGAGAAAGTTACAATGTAAGGCTCTTATCGATTTTATGGAATCTTAAAAGTGGATATGCATTAAGGAGTTGGGGTTTCTCCATCACATAACCTTTCACACGTATGGAAATTGGGACTTACATAGAAAAAATATCATAAAAAAGGATTTTGATGGAAAGGACGAAGGGACTTGTTGCCTCCGGAGCCAGATGATCTGAAATTATATCTCCTACAATATCGACGCGACTCTTTCTAAACTCTGTAGGGCATTGACTGCTAGTCGAACTGATTCCCAAACCACTAAGATAGGTACCAACAACTAATCAGCTTGAATTTGCTTTCAATACCATTCCAATAACAAATCACCTAAAATTATCCAGCTCCATCCCTCAAAACGAGAGAATGCGACAAGATAATTTTCATCCCCCACGCGAGCTCCCCTACACTTCCTCCCGGTTTTCACTACGAGTCATATCTAACTAAAACTCATTCTCCGCCAACTCCCATTCAACAACCACCTATTTACCCTTTGTAAACGTCATCGGCAACCTTTCTATTCATCACAACGTAACAATTTCCAAGCCAAGACTAAAAATAAGTTTCTGCTCAAAAGCGATTTATTCTCAGATCCACACGTTTCGATGAATGTCAGGGTCGAAATCAAAGGCAAAACATGGAGTACAAAAATGGAGACAGAGCTAAGGGAAGGCTATCAATGCGATAGCACAACTAAGCAGGAGAACGTCACGAGGCTTCCACAATAAAAGAATATCCGTAAATAAAGCACTAAATCAAGGACTCTTCGACAGAGGCACCTAATGAACCGAAGTGCAATAAAATCCATTAATGAAATTATGGATAGAGCCACTCTAGTAATAAGCTCACGGAGAAATCATGTTCGGAAATAATGTTACCAAAAATAAGTGGTAAATTGTAGGACACTTAAAATAATGCGCATCCATAATTGTTACCTGTTATGGAATTGTGTATCAACAGGATAATGACCTTTAAGAGTGGGGACATGAAAAATTTTGTTTGTTTTGATGACTATTCCTTACAAATGATTAATTACTTTTGGTCAGGTTGAGAACTATAAATTACACTGCTAAGTAGAGACTCTTTGGAAGCACACCTGAGTGGGCCGACGCTAAGGGTAAACAAGAAGGAAGCGTCGAATGCATAATAACTTTCCACGTGTTGAGGTAATTCAAATTGGAACGTTCATATCAACTAATCACGCAAATATGGGACGCCAAATAAGTAACCCCAAGGATATCAGATTAATCCTACTTTACATACAAGTTTAGTTGCATCTTACTGTCATTGAGAAGAATTTGTGGAAGACAAAAATAGTTGCAAAGAAGTAGGTACGTCTAATTATCTAATTCAGTTCCCGAACTTTGCCTACTGTATTTTTTTTAGTTTGAATGCGATTTCCACCAAACTTTTCAATTTTTCTGATGATATCATTTAGGTTGAAACAAAACATTGGGTTCCTGTATGAAACTTCAGGGAAATTCTTGATTCATTGTCAGCATTTGGGAAAATGCACTTAGTAACTTGATGTGAACAGACATATGAATGGTTACTTGCTTTTCAAGGACAATGGCGATAGAAGCCTGTAAGCATTTTGTTTTAGTGTTTTCTTGAGTGCATACAGCAAAATAGCCCCGTGAATTCACACCTGATCACAGGAGTGGCCTCATGATTTAGACATGACAAACTACAAATGAAAGCCACCCATTGATACTTGTTTTGCTGAAAAAGTTATAATAGAAAGGGCAAAGTTCCCCACAAAGACACTCTTTTGATCATCCTCAGCGGAAAGACAAATAAGAAAAACATTTGACCGCTTGACAGTCTAACCACCAATTTGAACAGTCGAGCCCTACGCAGAAACTAGGAGGACTACTTAAGAGCAAATAATACCCTCCATTTCCCATTCTGCCTTTTAATCATAAGTGACAGACCTATGTACCGAACAAGTTCTTCGTTTGAAATAATATCAGGCCAATGTACTCCGACGATACGTCGTGGACAGATGTTGACGAAGGTTTGGAGCCTTCGAATGACATATGATACTCCTGCATAGCAACACAGAAAGAATATTAGCGCAGAAGAGTCTCAACCTGATCTTAGTGTTAAGATAACTGCATTTTCAGACAAGACAACGAAAGCGAATCTAGCGCTGTGCATGCCTTCGATGACACTCACAGTGGAAGCCACGCTTCCTGGATACAAAAATTGATCATCTTCAGTGCAAATCTACTTGCCTCTCTTTCCAAATCCAGACCCATTTGGCAAAGGTCCATGACCTGGGGAGAGAGCACAACAAATGTTATCAAGAAGTCGAACTGTTTAAGGAAAGATGGCATAGTCCATTGATCTCCTCTGATAACAAGAAGAGATAATATCGGTGGCAAGATGCACCCCTGGCAGACTCTGCTCTGGACCTTAAATTTATCTTGAAGTAGCATGTGGCATTTTGCGTCATCATATGTCGCGCTGAAAATAACTATTTGTTCTCTTCGAGCTTCCCCTCCTGCGTAGAGCACGCCAGATACACTTCCTATTCACGCTGCCGAAAGCTATCTCGAGATCAAAGACGAAGAGCAGGTGAAGCGAAAAGCCTGTCACGCCCGCCACCACTTGCCGGATTGATCCTTTCTGTTCATTGGTCCGCTTCCACGATTCCGCTGCCAGCCAGAGATCTTATGACGCCTTTCCCGGACGTGGCTGACAACCTACGTAACACCCAATAAAAGAGCGTTTTGGACAGTGATCCAATGGTAATTGATATTCTCAGGCGACTTGCTCAGTCTATGTGCTGTCCAATACTCCCACCCCCCGACACTGTCGAACGACAGCTGGATTATACAAGCGGTCGCTGTTGACCTGGGAAGCTTACCAACCCTATGAGAAATGTTGGACGAAACACGCAAGCGAACGTAAGTCAGAATTAGATGGTAATTCCTTCCAAGATCGATGTAAGCACCTTTCTTGTTACGCACATCCAGAAGACAATCCCTAAATCTACCGCTGATCCCAAAGTAACCAACCATATTGCTGGTACCTTATCGGTCAATTGAGATCTGACTGGCCTTATTGGAAGCTGTAACATCGAATAATGTGCCACCGATGATCATTATCATTACGGTTACCAAGGCCGTGTTTTCCTATCAAATGTACGAGTGAGGTATTGTCAGAACCCATCTTGATATGCAGATCATCAATCACGAACGCGGTGACATTTACTTTTAGGAAGCCTCCCCTGAATTGCGTATAATTACTAGTAGAAAGTATCCCTCCCTATATATCGGAAGTCTCCGTTGTTGCATATCACGGTACAATTATGATGTTTCTTAACATGGACTGGAATTTTCCAGCCACATGACTGTCAGAAATGGGCTGCCAGGTCAAGAGAGCGCGCCATGCGATTGAAGTCAGAAATAACCCGACATCGGATTCGTGTCTGCTACCACTTGGCTTTCCAAAGTACAAAAACACATTGCCGCAAGAGGGGGAGAAGTACCTTCCAGAGTTCCACCATCCTATTTTGCTTAGGCCCAGAGTGGCCAGTTTATATCGTTGGAATTGATGCTTGAGTTGGAAAAATAGAGCAATCGGGGGAACCTCGATACCATTGTCATGCAGCCTGCCCACATTCTAGAAACCGATCATAGTCCGTTTTCGATAGCTAAAGGTCGTAAACCTGAGGAGATCCTCGAAGACAACAGGGAACATGAAACTTTAACTTATGTATGAGTATAAACGAAATTCTGATAAACGGTAGCATGAATAGATGGATCACTATTAACTTAAACTGAACGCATCCGTTAACGATTAATGTCGCCCTAACGTTCATAAATGACAAATTAGAAACTATGAAAAGAACCAAAGGGAAAACCGACCAACATACAAATGGAGGGCACAAATGAAGTTCGACGCTATGTAAAGGGCGGTAAACATGAAAGCGAGGCAGACTAACAAACAGAGACCAGAAGGATTGAGAATAGACAGCGGAAAATAGCGTAACCGTCCCTCGGAAAACTATTAAGCAAAAGAATTATTTGGTTCCCTGCAAAATATCAAAAACAACAAAGTCAGCACCAAGAAGCTCAACGGCTGCCAAATTTGATTCACTTTTTGATGAAGAGAAGCACCTACGGCAATGTTTGAGGCATCGACGCATCTTGCTGAATACTAAAAGTTTAGCATCTACCAGCTGTTGCTTGTTGGTATCAAACGCCTGGACGACTTCTGGAAACCACACAATCAGTCAGCAGTCTTTGGTATTCGGCCCAGGCAAGAAGATGTTAAGGATCGATTGATAGTGGGGAAGAAACGACAATAGAAGTTAACCATACCCAAGAGCCTTCGCAGATCCTTGACAGTTTTTGAAAGCGGAAGCTCGAAATTGCTTGCACCTTGACTGTGTCCGATTGGATGTCTTCAGGGGTAATCAGGTAGCCGAGGAATCTCACCTGTGATTGTAAGAATTTGCACTTTTCAACGTTAAGTACTAGACCGGCCTCAAGGAGACAGATTGCGATAGAGTGCACAAACCATGGATGAGTGGGATGGGGTGTCGGTCTGGAATCGCCTGAGCATTTAGACGTCTGTACTCGTACAAGGTCTCCATTCGCCATTGAATTTAGAGACCAGGTGAAGTGGCGAAGACCAACAATTACCTGAAGATCTGCAAACGACTGAAGGTCTGTAAATGCAGGATCCAGTCATCCGTGGACAGGCCATTTGTTGTAAATTCCACTACGAATTTGGCATCACATCGTAACGCAATTAATATCAATAACTACCACCACGTAGATACGATAATCCAGCAACATTCGAACATCAGGCAAGTAAACGGCTGTCTGACCAGCCAAGTGGACAAGTAACCCCCACCCAGGAAGTGAAGCGCAATCTCCGGTGGTGAAGTGTTCCTCGGACCCGTCGACTCCAATTGCCCGGACTGGGAAATTTTGGCACAATAACTAAACCAACAGCATCCCGCCAACGAAAATATCAGCCTCAAGCTCAGCAACATCAAAATCCACCACCATCACAACATAAATGGCAGCCACCTCAAACACAGCAACTGCAATGAGGTTCACGTGCAACCCACGATTGGTGAGGTGGTTCGGAACAACTTAAGTCAGGTGGCTCAGCTGTAGCAGATGGTAGCAACATGGTCTCCGAGTTGGCAGAGGCCGTCGGTGTTTTGCGTTCGGGGAGTAGGTTGGGATCAAGGTCTAGATCTGCCTCCCGAAATGGGCGATCGGTTAGTAGGTCGTTGGGACCTTCGCTAAGTACCGGGGCATGGTGGTATCATCGTAGGTTCACATCGAAAAAGCCAGACTTGTCGGGAGTTCTGGCGACGGCTACTCGAAATGCAGCATCACGATGCCTTACAATCTACGACTTCTTAAGCCTGCGCAAGTACCGCGTGCTGAGGTTTCGACAAGCGTTTTCTTGGCGCTGCATTATCGCGGACATCGGCATAGCTATCTTAGGCGCGGATTTCCTGTGCCAGTATGGATTGTTAATGAATATACATAATAGGTCCCTCATTGGTCAACAAGTTCAGTAGAACTCACAAACGCCCTCTTAGTGTCGAGCTGAAAACATTCTGCGTAGGCAGAGCTTATGGCTCTTGTAATCAAATTCAAAGCTCACTTGGGAATAATGCCACAGTGCGCGTCCTATGAAGTCTGTATACTGTATAAAGAAAAAGAAGAAGACACATCTAGAGAGGAAATTCACATGACTTTGAATGAACAATTGAAGTTCCAGGGGCTTGAAGCAAAAACCCTTATAAGTTCGATATCCAAGTAGGCATACACGTAGTAATTACTTAACAATTGATGATAGCGGTGGGATTGTGTAAGCCGCAATGGTCAAATTTAAGGGTTTGAAAGGGGAACAGCTCAAAAGGGAGCTGTCAGCATTAGAGCTTCCTACGACGAGAATTAAAGCAGAATTACAGAAGAGACTTCGCGAAGGTTTCTATAATAGTTGCATTGCATTGCATACCGAAAATCGCCCGCAGGCGAAACCAATGCGTCAAGAAGTGAGCAGACAGGAGATGACTAGCAGCAGAGAAAAACTATCGAGAGAGAGTAGACATGAAGAGGATGGCGTTAGTGCAGGTGTAAAGAAACAGAAGGAGACTATTTGACAAGCTATGAAATAGCAAACAGAAAGTATAAAGCGATTGAAGAACTGAACTTTAGCGCGGCAGAATCAAGAGCCAATGTATCAAGAAGTCAGAGGTCGTACAGGAGGCCATGAGGAAGTTCCAAAACCTCGAGAAGAGGACATCAAGGAAGTTGAAAAATGGCGGGAGAAACCTGCAAAATTGCATAAAGGTCAGGATTTAGAAAACTGAACCGTCTATTCGAAAGAAGGTAGACTGGCAAACAGAAAGTGCGAGGAAACAACAAGGAAATCTGAAAGAGCAAAACATGGGTCCTTGCAGGATAAAGATGACAACAGTGATATGCAGGAGAGCGCGGAATCTGGAAACTTACTTAGTAACTTAAAAGCAATGGTTTGCCAAATTATAGAATCGATGAGCGTAACATATGTGTGCATTTTAATAAGCGAGAGTTATAATTTCAGTAGAGAAAGGTATGCAACATGGAATTACAAAAAACGTGACAAGGAATGAAAGGTATCAGGAAGGATCTATAAATGGAAAAGCAATACCTTCGTAATGATTACTGCGAAGAATGCGATATTATGGACGAGAGATTAGCAAAATCAAAGAGAGAGGAGCATACATGAGTGAGAGTCATAGGGCGATAGGTAAGTAGTATTTGTTGTTTGAGACCGACTGCTGAAGAAGTGCTGACTTTGGTTCAGGAATGGTAACACTATGGTAACAAGGTAAAAGTACAGAATATGATTAATTTTGAGGAGCCAAATCAAAACCGAAACTGGAACGAAATAATGGTCAAAAGGAATAGATGAGGGCTCAAAGTTTCGGGAAAAGAGGTTGTACAACCTATATTGAATGTTGTGTTACGAGCAAGGAGACAGGGCATCATTTTAGGACATCATAGAGGAGAAAGAAATGACCATTTGTGTGTTGAAAAATTAGGAAATTTAATGATATCAATAAGATTAAACAAAATGGTCGAAAGCGAACGGGAAGGAAATCAGAGCACCTGTAGAGACGAATACCAGACAGTTAGCAGCGATTGACATTCGGGACAAACAAGCTTAGGCAGTGGGCAGTGTAATATCATCCCAGTAATGACAATTAGCCAGGATCCCATAATAGTCTAACAGCAAGAGAGATATTTAGTTAGAATACTTAATAACAGATGACTAGAATGCAGTATAGTTTTCACATATTCCGCGAGGTATAATAGGGCCTGAGGTTCACCCTCGGAGTCAGTAAAGGTTCAATGTCAGGAAGTTGTACGGAAGTTTCGTGGTTTCTAGCAAAGGGGCATTGGAAATCCTAAGTTTCTACGTACATCAGTCCGAGTACGGCTCGGTGATATCCTCAGCCCGATATCCACAACTGCGTAACAATATGAAAGTGGAATTAACTTAAATGAGTATCAACCTTTGAAGAATTGCTCAGGTTTTGCTTGCTCATACATCTTACAAAACTGAAGTGGAAATTGGCATTATACGCAAATCCTATAGAAACCTTAGCATCTATGGAATATAGATTCGACTGGCAGAGCAACGATATAAGAGTCCACCGCTAGGTCACATAATGCCCCATAAATCAGTCTACTACTGCTTTGTGTAAACGAGGATAAGCGGTGTATTGTGATGACTTTCAATCATCTTGAGTGGCCCAGGATAATCTAGAGGAGAGAGCTATCCCAAAATTGGCTAAGTCGAACGTGAAGGTCTGCTTGTAAATACTGAATCTTCATCCAAGCGCTCTGTCGACACGTACTTGCACGTCTCTGTACTAGCCAGCGTTTCGATCCCTGGCAGCGTCTGATGAGTTGCCTTTGGCCTGAACGTAAACCTTTTTTTAAAAACTTGGGCTTTCAACTCAAAAGGAGTTAGTCATCAAGCGGATGCGGTCTTAGGACCCTCTGCATTCTTAACAAAAAATTCAAAAACAAGGGTCCGTGGACCACGAAAGAAGAATTAAGTTGCTTCCCAAGTGATCGAGTCCGTTAGCAAGAGAATGTGGACTCAGGACTCCCTCCACCTTCAACAAAAGATTTCCTTATTTCTGTTTGAGTTACAAGAAAAGGTACCCGAACACCCTCACTAACAAATGTGGCAATATGGAGAAGAAAGCTAGTTTCAAGGCTGATATGGTTTTATATTTATTAAGTCTGGTCACCAAAAATATGTCACTATGACCTCAAGTTGTATAGTTCTAAGCATGTCCTCCCTCTTATCAAATACAACTTTGCCCTTATCACAATCAACTTCTAAGGTTGCAAATGACAGTTCCATTCTCATTTCCCTCCTGAGCTTTCCTTATTTAAGCGAAATTACGTCACAGAATGATTACATAAAAGTTTAACGCGACATTTCCCTGCACATTGGTCGTTGAACAATGAACACAAACAAAACGTACTAAATAAGAAAATTCTAGATTTATCATCACAACTTGTCTTTTTCTATTGCATATTTCACTGTTCTGGCCTTTTTCTCAACGTTTCCGTCATATTTATTCATTGCTGTGAAGTGTTTTCTTGTCCTGCATCAACATCAGATTTCGTGCGGTTTCAATTCAAATTGAAAAAAGAAATTTACATAACGCAACTCTGCAAACTAACAATTATTCTTTGCAGAATTTATTTCTATTTGTAATAATAAGTCATTCAAGGTTGACCGGTTGATGGTCAGTTTAATGTTGCATTACGGAGTCAAGGTGGGAAATTAATTCAGAAGCTTGAATGTAGGAAGGAATCTTTAGTCAATAGCAAAGAATGAAGGTGATTTTTTCTTAAATCGAGGGCAGAGACCTATTTATTATACCACATGAACCGGTAGTTCGGGAACCAGTTGCTCTCTCCTCTTTCTCACAATCAATTAAAACGAATCAACTGAATTCTTTTATTGCGCATCAAAACACATTTACTGAGGGAAATATAATTCGTGTTAAAAAAAATGAGAGTCTTTGGCTTGAATCAACCTTTGCAACGAAGCAAAATCACCAGAAGATCCGGAGGTGAAAAGACGATAAAAGACTAAAACCCAAAGTAACAAAGAACGTGGAATCCACACCTGCAATAGCCATCCAGGAAGAAGGGGCTACCGTTGAGATGCTTAAAGAAATAGCTTCTCCTGTTAGGAAGCCTACTGGGAAAATATTGGAAGGAAAGGCCGAAGAAGCTATCGCAATAGAAAAGTGAACTGACAAAGAAAAATCTGCATCATATCAGGACATTTCAATAGGATGAAAAACAAAATGAGATTCCCCCTGTTAGTCATGAACGATGAAAATCAATTCCAACAACTTCACCATTCCAGATCGCAGAAAATTGATTAAACCAAAGTCTCTGAAAAAGGTGACTTTGCTATGTAATTTCAACCCCGTTTAGGCCACTTATATAGAATGTGCTTTATGCATTTCTGCCGAGAGGACAAGATACAACCTAAACACCGCCCTCCATAAAATAAATTCGGCTACTCTGACTACCATTCGTCTGTCATATTTGTGAAGTGCGATGTTCAGTTTAGCCGATATCACCTAAAAGGAGTTCGCTAACAGCGGAGAGAGAAGCTGATAAAATAAAAAACTCCAAGCCAGACTGATGTAGAATATTGCTACCTGGGAGCCAAGACCGTTAGTGCCTGTGGAAAGTCCAAAAATACTTCCCTCAATCCAAGAAATGAATAGTTTACGGTCGCCTCGGTAAGGCCCATATTCGTAGGATTCAAAAGGGGGTGTTATTACAAACAAAGAGAACAACAACAAAAAAACAAAGAAGCGGGATCCATACCGCACGCATACTGGAGCATCAGGTGCTGATAATCGAAGGAAAAATAAATAAGGCAAGCAGCAGAGTTAAGTTCAATATTGGCCTATGCGAGGACCGCATTCAGCAATGATTAGAATGCAGGGACCAGTGAGAGTACGCTCGATGTTAAGATATCAAACGTTAGAAGAAAAATAGGCCTCCGCGTCTCGGAAGGAACGCCCGCAATCGAAAGAAGTCTTCAAGAAAATGCAAATAGACCAAAGCCTTCAAGAACAAAGATGAAGAAAAGGGGAGCAACGAGATGTAATGCTCTCAAGGAGTCCTAACCCAAACTGGAGGACGACCTCGGGGAGATTAAGGGCGAAGATAAGAGCCCCCCATTAACTATGTTAGTGCAGTCAACGGTATTCTCATTTCAGGAACAAATGCTCACTCAGAAAGAACAGAACAAAATTGAAAATCATCAGTCAATTGTGCAAAAAATGCCAAGCTTTTGTTTGGCGGTATACACGGTCAACCAAGTCTGATATCGACCAGTTGTCCCTATACTAGAAGATGACAGGACCGTTGGCATGTGCTGAAACTATAGACCAGAACACAAGGTAATAGTTGACCTTCGGAAAGCTGCAACGATAGAGACGAAGGATCTTTTAAAGCAAATGTGTTTAGAAGGAAAATATAAGGCGGACAAAAATTACTGCCGACCGTCTAGAAACCCCAATCATTGGAGGCGATTAAGAATCACAAGTGCCATGTCAACTATAGGTTCGATAATATCATGCAAGTACGCAAGGAGAAACCTAAGGATATATTGGGCGAAAAATCTACCAAGATCACAGATTATAAATACCGAAAAGCAGATCTGCTACCTATTGACTAGGAGAGGATGAACACCTCAACTAGGATCTAAAGCTTAAGGCGGGCAGCGAACCAAAGACACACGACACGACAGAGGATGATATTCTGACGTCGGAAACAACATTTGGGAAAGTAAAAACACTACTCGAAGAAACGAGTACCTTCTTAAATTTATACATAGTAAGAAGCTAGAAATCCCCTAGTAGCAAATACGCCAGGGATCTTCAGCGATTTTTAAAGGGTCACTCACGATACAAGAAGTGATATCCCCGAGGTGCTCGAATAAGTAGTTGACCCCCTAGCTGACACTATATCCGTGCCCTAGATAGTAGCCGTGAAAAAGCCTCTCGATGAAAAGCGAGCCGGGTATGACCGATACATCAGGGAAGGAAAAAGAAGTTTGGGGGCAGCACGAAGAAACGTCGCTCAGCGCAGCATGCAGCGAGGGCTGAAACACCCGATTTAGCGTCGAGACGCCCCAAATTACAAAGTGATGTCGCTATCAGTGCGGGGACTGTAACTCCAATACCCCGCAGTGTCCTTGCTTCGCAGAAAAGCCAAGTCAAAATCGTTAGATCTGAGCAAGCGGATTTAAACATGAACCGAGTTGAAGTTCCAATCGACCGTCCTAGCTAGAGTCGAAAATGAAAGGCTTATCAGCAAATGCGCGACAGTGGTGAAGTGTATGTAGTCGCAACTTTCCTCCAGAAGAACGTCAGCAGAGACATCAAAAACGGGCTGATGGAACTGGAGGAACTACTGGACCGCATCTTCGGCGAACGTGGACAGAGCGGAAGACGCGCGAAAGCAGAAACAGCCGCACTTCTCACTGAGAACACTGCAAGCGTATCGCAGATATACTGCAAAGCGAACTGATGAGGAAGCGGAAAGAGGAAGACGGGGCACCTAGTCTGGAGCCTATGTGCTCTCTAGAAATCCGAAATCTTGACTGTCTTACACTAACCCCCACCAAGTGCTACATTGCATTCTCTGTAAGGATCGTGAATGTGTTGCACACAGTTCAGTCCTTCGCTCGAAGAAGCAGTTGTCGATATGAAACATAAGAAGGCGCCAGGTCCTGATGGTGTCCCGGTGGAAGTTTACAAACTATTGTTTCGCCAACGAATAGAATTGCGACTCGCAACGTTTGCCGAAACGAGGGCATTTTCCCTTGTCGCTGGAAGGTGGCGGGGCTCACGCTAATCAGCAAAGAGAAAGGAGACCTTGAGCTGCCATGTACATATCAACCGCTATGTATGTTTGACATGACCGGGAAATTACTAGAAAAGCTCATCAGGAGTGAACTCGCTGACGCAGTCCGTGCTGCCTGGGACTTATCCCCAAAGCAACTCGGGTTGAAAACAGGATACCCGGGGGATGCTGTGATGGAGGTCGTGAAAGCAGTTCATTGAGCCGAGGCACGCAGCAGCAGATCTCGACGAACAGTGCTCCTTATAACGCTTGATATCAGAAATAGCTTCAATTCCGTGAGATGGACAGATATGCTAGGCATATTAAAAAACTAATTCCATGTGTCCAACTATTTCTTGCGGATATTGAGGTATTATTTGAGAGGCCGATATTTGCTCTATGAGACACTAGAGGGCCTAAGAGAAATTGAGATCACATCGGGAGTGGCACAGGAATCCATCCCATGGCCTGGCCTCTGGAACGCTTCCTACGATAGTCTACTAAGACTCGAGATACCGGAAGAGTCACACCTGTTCGGTTGTCCAGACTACGTTGCGACACTTGTTGTTGATGACAGCTCATGGTTTCAGTCTAGCGCTGGAAAAAACTAAAGTATGGGTAATTCCATCAGGGATTAACTAGAATTGGAAGCAATGGTGAAAAAATTGAATAGAGTCATTATTGAGGCATGTAAGGTCCGCTATCCGGATAAAGCAATTAACTTATCAAGGAATGTCCCCTGGGGGAAGAAGAATCTAATTAGATTGTGGACGTAAGTTCGAAAACAGGACAAAACAAGTCGCTGATCAAGATACAAAAATTCACTGACAACTTATAGCAAAGCGATCAGAAAAGCAAAGCGAAATAATTTCAGGTAATTGTGAGAGAAGGACTACACAAGGTTTTAGTCAAGAAAAAAAATATCCTCTGTCTATTTAAATCGGACGTTTACCTAGAATGAAGAGGATAGTGTGCAACTATGTATCTCATTCAATTCATTCTCTGAGGTCCTATATTACACTGTAAAAACTGGTCAATAGCGGAAGAAATATAATCGGACGCTAGAGTAAAATATGACGTGAGAACGTATAAATCACTGAAGTCACTCGAAACGAATAGTATCTTTCCAGTTCTGTTTCAAAGGGGCCTGGAATCATGCTAGGCTCTCTCCTGAAGGTGAAGGCCCTGGGATGCTAAAGGCGGACAATAGTGCTGTCTATTCGGAAAGCAGGCAAAAAGAATCTTTTCCACACTAAGTCCTTTAGATCAGTACTATAGAATCTATTGGAAAACTAATAAAAAGGAGGGCACTCTATGCGATAAGGTCTAGCTGGGGTTAACGTAAACTGATACAGGGAGGAAGAGCAGATCATCAGTTCAACCAAAACCACCTTAGCACTATTCACCAGGAAGCATAATTTAGAGGATTTAAGAGAATACATGATGAGAAGTACATTAGACTAAAAGCTATTCTGGAAGAGGCACAGAAGTCAGGGGGTTATACAGACTCTATAGACTTGTTTAAGCATATATTACTGGGATCATGAGAGTATCCAACAGAATCCTCGGGTGTGCTATAAGTATTAGCCCCTCTACATCTTCACATATGCAAGTGAAGTGGCTAACCTTCATAATGCCTGAATTCAAGCAAGGCAAACTTTTTTCCTAGGCAGCTTTCCGAATTACTCACACCAGGATTTTAGCCTGACACCGTGGTTGACTGTGGAAGACAAATGAGCAATAGGATAGTCTAGAAGAGTAGAGTAATGCCTTAGTACTGTCAATTACCAGGCATACCGTCTGTTACAGTAGAAGAAGCGAATGATGGAGTCACCAATTTAATGAAAAAGTATCTCAAATCAATGAATGAGCATGGAAATATACCTCAGAGGAAAGTATGCCTACTTTAGCCACTAAAGGAATTCTAGGGGACAAACCATTGCGCTCCTACTGACAGCCAGGCGCCCACCAAGACACTAAGATTCAAACAAATAAACTCTAAACTGATATGGGAATGCCTTAATAAATTGGACACGCTTGGTTCGTATAATAAAGTCTGGATGCTCTGGGTTCCTAGACATATTGGAACACAGGGCAATGAAGCAACAGGGCCAAAAAAAGAATTAACGGTATCGTCCAGGGCGGAGGCATTAGACGCAACTACACCTTTGTCCTGGGAGCAGCGTGACGTTCACTCTTTTATTTAGATTCACAAACACGTCATGGTTGTTTTGAAATGAGAGTCCTGAATGCGGATCCACTTGAAGACGGATCAGGTCAATTGAAAAAAAAACTGTCTCCAACTTTTTTTGGTCCACGAACCGTTTGTTTTGAGTGAACTGCCCAATTTTTCAAATGATAACTAACGGTTTGGTCCGAAGAACAGCACGTAGGGTCCGTGTACCCAAGAAAATAGTAGGCAATTTCTCCCCGATTGGTCTGGTCCTGCTGTTGAGTCAGGAAAAGGTTCATGTTCACGACACTCAGGAAAGAATGGAAACGGTGGAGGAAACTATACTGGGAAAACTAACCAAGAATGCAAAGGTCTCCAGTAAGACACCCAATACAGGTAGGTGCTATTGAATCAACCAAGATCTGAACCCGTGCCCCTAACATCCCTTGTTTATCTTCCTCCTAATCAATTGAAACATGGAAACACATCAAGATGCGTAACTGCATCCTTCAACGAAGTACCAATTTTATTCTGAATTTCAAAGGATAAATTATTACAAAAAGCCTACTCACCACATGTACACTACTCTGCAGGTTGCTCGCTAACACATTGTCCGGTTGCTTTTTCTCCGTCTTTTTCGCAGCACGTTTCGCCTTGCTTTCAAGATAACGCTTCTGCAGGATACTCGTCTCCTGATTCTGCTGTTCACAGACATTGCTGAAGGACTGATCAAATCTTGGTACACAATCACTTTGTCGTCGTCGATAGATTTCGATCCTTCTCCGAAGCCGATCAACAACGGCCTGTCTTTTTGGTGGCAGGATATCATTTCCAGGTTGATAGTTTTGTTGTTGCTGTTGTTGAACTTGTTGCTGTTGCTGCTGTACAACTTGTTGTTGGATTTGTTGCTGAGCCTGTTGCTGTTGTACTTGCTGCTGTTGAACCGCTTGCAATTGTTGCTGCTGTTGAAGATGCAACCCTTGTTGTACTAAACTTTGTTGTTGATGAAGTTGCAATTGCTGTTGTTGATGATGCAACTGCTGTTGTTGTTGCTGCTGCAGTTGTTGATGTTGTTGCAATTGCAAGTGGGTGTTTAGTTGTTGCTGATGGGCGGCGGCTGCCTGTTTGGCGCTCTGATATACTGGAAGACCTCCGGCATCCATAAATATAACGTTAGTTGGATTACTTGTCTGTGGATGCTTTCTAGGAAGCGATCCAGATTCAAGTAAAGACGATTATCAATTGGAGGATTCTATCACTTTGTTAGTCTCTTGCGAGGTGAACACTTAAAGGTACTGGTGTTTGGCTTGGTCCGTTAAACCTACTTTTATCAATAGTAGGTGAATTTAGAGTTTTTCATCGTCTTTTCCTCGATCGAAACACATTATGGTGATTATATTTAGAGTATGGCGAGAAATGCGTATGTTTTAATATAAACTGAATCTGGAACAAAGAAAAAAAAAACAAATATTATTTTAGGCAATCTGTCAATCTGCATTTAAATCTTAAAATGGCATGCCAGCCAGATACTTCAACTTAAGTATATAAAAAAATATATTAAGAATCCAAAGATGTGTCTAGATAGACATTTGATCACAGTTATTACAAAATTGTCAAAGAAAATGTTAGCTGATAAAGAACAGTCCCCACTTTTCCTCCATTAGGTGAGTAAAATTTGACTGCGAAACTTATAGAAAACTGGCAAGGATGAAACCTTTCATTATTCCTCGCCATCACTAAATATTAGTTATTGGACGTCCCACGCAAAGTGTACAACATGCTTCAACCACATAGACCCCGTGTTAAAGCCAGTGATAGTGGATATCTCTGGCGGTGGGAGGGAAAGGCTGTTAGTTTCCCCCCGGAAACCATTGTCTCCGAGGCAGGCGCAGCGACTACCAGCCGTAGTATAATCACACCTAAGTCGTTGATGAAAGGAAGATTTCCTGAATAACTAAACTACCCACACTATGAAGAAGATTGCCAAATATAGAGAAGCCAGTACGACCGATGAGCAGGGCGAAATGATGAGAAGTACCAAAGTAGAACTAGCAGAAGATATAAATCACTGCAGCCAAGCATGACCGATCTGATGATGAGATTGGTCAAAGTACCAGAAACTAAGCAAATTGCTCAAAAACAAAACAACGATGGCGACTCAACAGCACACGCTTGTCGAAGCCCTTCAACAAACAAAAAAGAATTGACCCCCAGGTAACACTGGTGAGTGGTAACAGAGCGGAGACCAAGCTTCCTGAAGTGGTTGTTGAATAAATTCTTGACAGTTCGTTTGACTAAAAGAAACCTACCTCATATGTTGACTCCTTCCAAAAGTTCATAGATGTTTCATCATAATATATGAAGAATAATTCTCTTGAAATTGAGCACCGAAACTAATATTCTAGTTTTCCTCAAGGAGGACGATATAGAAGAAACTTGTATGAGGTATACCCATAGAGAGGTCCAAAACAGTACAATATATTCTACCCCCACAAAAGGCGCTTGCATTATTTTCTTTGCTCTGACTAAGGTTCAACCAATTTAAGAATGGTTGAACTCGATTCGGTAGAATCAGAGGACTTGTTATCACCTCGGGTTATATGGCTCATGACCGACTGACTCCGTCGGAGGAAATACAGATTTTAGCGTCCATTATCACAATGAACAAAGCTAACCTTGCGACAGGTTGCAATTGAAGCAGCATCCAGTTTGTAGCAGCTCAGAAATCAACAGATCAGACTCTTATTAGTTTTCACTCATACTTGTAAAACGAGCAGTATGCCAACCTTCACTTTTCCGCTTTCCAAGTTCTAAATTATGATCGCATCGAGAAAGGCTTATTTACTCGCAATGATACTTTCAGGATGTAGAACTGGCAAATGTTTAATCAGAGATTTTTGCCGGATCACAAAGATCGTAGAAGTTCTCAAACTATTCAGAGATCATAGGAGAACTGACTGAAGGAAGTTTAATCAGGTTTTTAGAAATAAACCTCCTAGAACACCGTAACAGCGTCTAACCATATACCCGAACAACATAATCGCAATTATTCCACAGAAGCAACAGGATAGGATTATTCCTTCAATGGTAGATATCTATCGAAAACGTACTGCACTTAAGCACGCACTACACACATGTAGACGTTTTCACACAAAAGACAGAATTCATAAAGGTCCTTAAGTCGATCAGTCTCGCTTCCTATGTATTGAAAACTCTGGAGCATATCTTAGACATCCAAAAATAATCACGACAAGATAATCTCTCCACAATCAATCCACCTTAGCTGCCTCCCTAGACATGGAATGTGTTTTAAACACTGCCTTAATCAGAGCAGGATTGGGGGTACCTTACACATACCTTGCGATAAACCAGTCAAACCTAGGAAGCAGCCAACACCGTGAACAAAGATACTCCCCAGAGTGGTATAATTTCTCCGGTCCTTTGGCTACTTATCCTAAAAACCAGAGGTGTTGCCACTACCGGGGCTACGCAGTCAACACACTTTTACACCTACTTCTATTCTACCTCCATATTATATACAATATTATGCGCAATGCTGTTATGCTCCGGGATTCAGGATATTAGCCCCTAGCGCTCTCCGGCCATAGGTACATGTTCGAAATGACAAAGGGAAAAGCACTACACTAGATAAACCACCATCAAAGTCTTATAGCTAATGGTGAAAGGCTGGACAGTCCGACACATTCCTCTAAAGTCTCCTGAACACAGTAGAAGGAAAAGTTAACGAATCCACTCTTGACGAAACCTTGACAAGCAGGTCAGCTTTCCATCGTGAAATCTACTCACACTACTTGTCAGGTGCTGATTACAAATGGTCAGGCTCACTACCTGTAGTAAATACAGAAACAAAATATGGGCAAGAGAACATATAAGCCAGGTACATATATACGAAGCCATACAGAGAACACGAAGCACTGGCAAAAAGGAAAGACCTCGCTAGGTTCGGCATATGTAACTTAGCATACGCACTACCGAACTGACGAAAAGAAGATGATCTCATACATTTCCTCCGTGATTACATGGGATTCAGGGAGGAAGCACTAGGTAATCCGTTCTTTAGTGACCCCGAAGCATAGACAAGTTGATATACTTCGTGAACGCTACTCCTTTGTAATGAAATAAGTAAGGATAACCATCCTGAAAATGTGGAAGGAAATCAATACAAAAACCGGCAATCAACGAATGAAATGGCGTAGTGAATCAATTTCAAGTAAGTCTTGAATGCCGCGAGTGGCCTTCCACTCGCGGCATTCTCCCTTATACTTCAGTAAGGTGCGGCCTTTTGAATCCTCTCCAGACCTTGATATCTTCCGGCCGAAATAATTGAAGAAGTGTGTTGTGAGTTCTACGGAGAATTAAGAGAAAGAATTACTTATTGCAATTTGTAGTCATAGAGTTCTAAGGGTAGTCTCAACTAAGGAATGGTTACACATTATAAGGGACGCCCCGATTTTGAGGTGACTTACATTTAGATCAATTACTCCAATAGAGTACCAACAATTATCTTTCTATCACTGATTTAAATCTAATTCATATTCTCTTCACTAATGCGACTCTACACGGTCGATTTGTTCCAACAAAATGAATATTCCCTCCTTGCGGAACCCAAACAGAAACCCCCACAATCGATAAGGTGATTCATTGTCTATCCGAAATAAAGAGCATCGGCCAAAAATCCCAACTGACTCACAGAGTAATAATCAGCTGACGCTTAAGTGCTGGGACAAGCACTATGCACTCTCTATTTTTTTAAGGGAAATGTTTAGGCAAGATGCAGGTAATCGCACGCTAATACAGCAGGTACATAACATTGTTATGTTAACTGTCTATAAAAAAGTCAATAATTATTTCTGTTTTAGAAAATATATTATAAAATAGGATTTAGGCAGGAAGGTTTCTCATAAAATTTTATTTTACACAGATGAAAAGAGTACCATAAGCCCTCTGGCGGAGAACCGTGTTGGTACTAATCTTCAGTCCGGCCCTACTTGTCTGCTTTTTCATCTCAGGAGCTCATTTTTTGCCATAAAAGAGCTACAAGAGGCAGTCCTCTCAATGAAAAATTAAGAAGGACTGAGACCCGACGGTACCCTGTTACACAAGCTAGTGTTGCACTAACACTTACGATTCTATGTATTGAACGATTGTCTTGAGAAGTGTATTCTTCCTTGTCGTTGGATAGTGTCATGGCTTGTGTTAATTAGCAAAGACAAACGACGCTCTGAGCTACTATCTGCACACTGACCACTCTGTATACATGAAAGAGTCGGGAAAGTATTCGACACCCCGAAGCCATACGTGCTGTCGAGAACTAACACTATTCCTAAGAAAGTTCGGTTTTAGGACAGAAGGATCCACAGTAGTTGCTGACATAAAAGTCGACGATATGGTTCACTGAGCTGACGCGGTTTGAAGCAGTAGATCGGTGTCGCCCAAAACCATGCTGTTCTTTCTCAATGATTTGACCGAATTGTGCGGTCAGCTAGTAGTTGACCTACCTCTCGAGGATTTTTGAGCAGTTGGAGAGAAGAGAGGTGGGACGGTAGTTCGGAGCTAGTGAAGGGTCTCCACTCTTGAGGACAGAATGATAAGGGCTCCTTCCAAAGATGAGGAAAATAAAATTCTTCGACACTTTTATATAAGATTATACACAGTGGAAAGGAAATGTGTTGTTTACAGTTAACAAGGTAGAGGATAGGAAGCCCATCGAGACCAGGTCTGATATTGTTGTCAATATTACCAATGAGGAACTCAACCAAGAAAAGCGTGAGAGAGGAATAGCTAGAGATTCTGAGCATCTTAATGTGGCATAGAGGGCGGTTGAGGGGAATAAAAACGAAAGAGAAATAAGAACAGAGAAAATCACATGATTGTGCGTGGGGAGTTGGCAGTGGAATCAGGTAAATTCATGGGAGAAGGGGGAGATTGGGAGGTGTTACGGGACAAGCGAGTGTGGGACCAAAATGGGTTTAAGTTACTGCGGGCAAAGACAGCCACGCGCTATGCGCTATTTTAATCATCGACTTCATAATGGAACGCATAGTCTTAAAATGAGTAAGGGCGACGTCATTCTTAGAAGCCTGTGATTTCTTCCGCAATGCATGTTTCAAGCGGATGCTATTAATGATTATTCGTTATGAACCAAATCGAGGAAGAACGAAGGAGAAGAGGTGAAATAACAATAGGGATGATGGGACAGGATATTATAAAAGGTGCCAAGAGCCTGACCACACGTTGAGTTAGATAATATGTCATTCCAATTGCTTGACGCTCAGGCTGAATTGAGACCGTCAAAGTTAGCAAGAAAATAAAGAGAAGTGGCACTCAGGGAGGTTGGAAAGAAGAGATCGTGAGTGCGACCCAAGCAATTTTTGGTGATTTTGAAATTCAGGGCAACAAGGGAACAAGTCTTCAAAAAAGAAGAAAATAGAAGGAAAAAGTGGAACATGTTGTTGGAAGGAATACGAAAGCTAGGATGATTAGGCCTGGTGAGAATGGGGAGGTTAAAATCCCCGCAGAGGAAGAAAGAGAAAAAAAGGGAATTTGACAATAACGCGTTCCATCAAACTGCCAAACAATTCTTCGCACAGGTGAGGAGGGCAAGCCCAGAGGAGTTATCTACAAGATACAATGAACCGGAGGGAGTTGGGCGTGGAGCCACGTAGGGCAACATAATCACAAGAAGAATCACAGGAGGAGAAGACGGGTTCGACGCGGAGCATTGCAATTAGGGCCCCACCGCCAGTGGACTTACGTGACACAGCCCGGTCTCTGTCGCAACAGAAAATGAAATACCTTTCAGTATATTATCATCAAGCCAGGTTTGCGAAATACAAATTACATGATGTTACTGAGCCAGGGCGGATGAATTGAAAGCCCCCAGCTTGGTCCTTAAAACCTTATCATTTTGATAAAACAGACGAACAGGGGACACAGAACGAGTTACATTGATCGGCAAGGCAGGTGGGCTACCCTGAAATTTGCTTGTATCCTTCTTCAGGCCAGAAAGAAAGACTGCCGATTGAGTCACATTCGTGCAAATAAATAAAAGAAGTTATCACTCGGTAGGGGTTGCTGTTTTTTGTCAGTTTGACACAAGACCATGATGAAAGTGAGCCAACTTTGCTTTTTATGCACTCCAGTACTTCGTCTGTGGAAGTGGTGAATTCTGGACTGGAAAGAAACAGCTGTTTTGGTCGGGCGGCCTTAGGATAACGAATGGAGAGACTGATGGACAGAGTTGTTCATTGGAAACTTATGTCCGTGGTTGGACCGAAACGATGCAATTATTTTTTTACCCGGTTCCTAAGAGGGCATGGAGTTAGGACACGATTTCCTGACTATGAGTTTTGCAATGCACTGGTAGACGACGTGATGACAACTTTCTTTCTTGTGGAAGGTGGATTCGTCAGTAAATCTATTCAAACATAGGACAACAACGCTGATAAAAGAAGCTGTGTTGCTAATTTCGTTTGGGTTATTTTTCGCGTCAAGAGGATTGAATTAGGTTATTTGATCTAACAACTGTCTTTCCCTTTCTCCGTTCCTATTGATGAAATGATTTATCTGACCTGAGGGCTCCTTGAAACGTAAAGAGCAGAATGGCTAACCAGTGTTTCAGAGAATTCCAGGCTAGTTCTCTGGAGAGGTGTTTAGTTGGTAGTTTGAGGGCATACTGCTGCCCATACTACCAAAAGAAACAAAAAACAACTCGATGAGAAGGAGCGCAAATGTAATTAACACATAACTGAGTTCTGTGATGACATAATCCCTTAAGATTTTACCTCAATGTAACTCATGACAGGTCTCAGTTTGGATGAAGCGGAGGAACTATGATGACATGATGCACAGAAAGAAAAAGATGACAAAGTAAAGTTTTACCAAAAATAAATCATTGAATGGTTCCGGTAGAGCGGAGGCCCAATCTGCCATTTAAGTGATTACGGGTTTTCCCAAACAGTCAGTCAGCAAAGTGACACCGGACTAGCTACAAAAATATAGTTAAAAGGTTATCTTAGTCCAAAAGTTTATTAGTAGTTGAAACACGTAAGTCTGATCTGGATTCGGTGGGAAACCAAGTAAACAGTTTCCATGATGCATAGTACTACCATGGACTGCCTTATCAAGAATATTTGTGCTCCAAAGCAAAACACTGGGAAAAACATCGATATTCGAGCTGCTTTGGTATTTTGTCATAAAAGATAAGGGAAACAAAGGGAGAATGATTTGGATCTAAGAACGAGAAAAACACGGAAACATCATATTAGAGATTATGTTTTAACATGACATAAACGTTATCTTTCAATGAAAAGAGTATCTTATAGTTTTAACGTCAGTGTCAGTAAACAAAGCTACGTCTACGTCAAAAAATTTTAGATGATAACAAAATTAACTGGGGATCCGTGCAGCAGTGTCCATTTCGATTTTCTTCAATTTTGGCTGTTCTAATTTTTCAAAAGCAATAGCCCCGAGTTCTTTCACAAACTCAATACAACTTCTTCCTTGATATTAATTTTTTCTAGCTCCAAGTAAAAAACGAGGCTAACGAAAGCAGCTCATATTCCATAATACCTTGAAATTACATATTGAACTTTCTTACCGAACCCTGAGTCAAGTGGGGCTAAGTGGATGCCAATCGCTTTGTTTATTCATAATGTCTTCAGTGCTCACTCCCGCCTATTCAATCCACCATCGCATAATGGTACGCCGAGCATAAACGCAATGCATAACATGAAAACAAGGTAAAACCTCATCTCAACATGACATACATATTAGCAAAACCCGACACATGTAACTAAGCAAACCTTATTATTCCTTCCAATTGAAGAAAATCATTACTCTAACAAGCAACCGCATAATTAGAAAGTCTGTACATCAAAACTAAGTACGTAAGATAAATGCTTCAGTGTATCTCCGCATTTATTGAGCTACGTACTGGATTTACATTACGGATAGCACGCGGAATTCAAACCGAACAATATAATACGGAGCCGAGTGCAGTTGGGTACTAGGAGAAATCTTTTAATTTTGCTCCGTGGCTGAATATAAATATTCCATGTATTGGCATTGTAAAACGTTGACATGCATTCCGCCGCCACACTGCGTCACTTCAGCAAAAAACGGTCACGTACAATTGCATAAAACCCTCCTGCAAAGATCTTTTCGAAAAAGAAACAGCAAGACAAGGTGCCGCCAACTTACACAGTACGAACTTTCTTGTGCGAGCGAATTTCAGTGAGGATCAGGGCTGCAAGTGCCAATCCCAATACCATGGATAAGATACATCGCATCGAGTAGATACTACGAGTGCGGTAGTAATTGCAAAATAATCCGATTCAATACGTTCATTAACAAAGTCCTTATCACACCTGTTGTCTGTCCGTACACGATTCTACTGAAAGCGAAAAAATTGGCGCCAAAAAACGGTCAATTTTCCTGACCTCAACACCGACAAACTTTAGCGAATGACCGCGCACAGATAGATACGAACTTTCGCCAATTTCAGTTGAAGCTTCATCGTATGAATGAAGCACCCCCAAATGCCAGATGGAGACTGGCACTGGGGCAGTCTAATGCATAGCATTTTAGATACAAATATGAGAACAAGCTAGCACGTCGCCCAAGAAATATACAAAGCGAATGTTGCCCGGAAGCTCCAGTTCCAGCTCCAGATACCGCGCAGCAGCACCGTTTCGCGTCACCACATCAACCCACCGTTACAGCGGGAAGCAATTCTAGAAATCGCCCAGTTCAGTTTGCGGCCCACTGTGCATGGAGGTCGCCATCCGTTGAAGGCGAGTTGGACAATATTGGCGAGTGTACAGCAGAGTATGCTGGGAGAAGCATTGATTTGCATTTACAGAAAGTCGTAGTAGACGTTGTACATGAGGAATCGGATTTAGATGCGGTAAATGGAGCAGACTCCTCAGGAATACGCTTTCAAGGTGGATAATGAAGAGGGAACCATAGCCCGAATTGCTGTAATGAACTTCACCAATTATGAATTAATTCCCATCCTTTTTTAGTAAACAGATCTCTTTTTAGTCATATCAGATAAGTATCTTTGCTAGCTGCCCATTGCATATTCATATTTGATGTGATAGTGGGAGCTTCACGTTCCCCTCGACTAGAACAGAAGACTCTATTCGAAGTTTGAGGGCTCATCACAGAGAGCACAGCCCTATTGGAATTTTATTAAAATGAACTGGCATTGATTTCCTAGCAAACTAAATGCAAAATCAGATAGTCAGAGCTTTAGTTAAGTGCTATCATTCACAAGTAGCTAACTAAGTTAGTGGAAGCAGCAGCGACTCAGGTCATAGCGGTCTGACCAAATAAAGGGCGGAGGTTTCCTATTTGAATCTCACCTAAAGACTGTCAAAATGGGCAAAGGATAAGATGGAGAAATGTATGTATGAGGATAGAGATATCCATAATTT
Source organism: Hermetia illucens (assembly GCF_905115235.1). NCBI lineage: Eukaryota > Metazoa > Arthropoda > Insecta > Diptera > Stratiomyidae > Hermetia > Hermetia illucens. The sequence goes on from NC_051852.1 coordinate 129,857,407, forward strand.
CAAATGGCGAAAAGCAAACTTATCCATACATCAGTGGGGCTAAGAATTTGGCATCTCGGTTGAAATGGTAGAACCCTATTGACAACTTCAATAATGAAGATACGAATTCGCTTCAGAGCTTGTGATCCAGCGTTTCAAACAGTTTTGGATGTGAGCACAATGCCTTAATATCACCGAGGCCACCCCTGGATAAGGTTTGGCAATGGGCCGACAACCCATCCCTGTAAAAACTACTCCATGTCAAAAAACCTGAAACATTTGCTTCGGATTGGACGGATAAACGACAATGACCAAGCAAACGTCTAACGGATTATTCTTTCGGATCCTGGAATGTACGCTCCCTGAACAAACCAGGAGCCGTCAAGGCCCCCCTTCACCAGGTCGAGATTTACAAATTGAGCATGATTGCAGCCCACTAAACATATTGGATTAGTAACGGAGTAAATGATATGAATTCGCACACAATTTTCAAAAGTGGCAAACCATCGGGTGATAGGGAGTTTGGAGTGCATTTTTAGTGAGCAAACAACTCAAACGACATGTTACCAATTCCAAACCTATCAACGAAAGGTTGTGTGCGATTCGCATCAAGACTCATTTTTTCAACCTCTGGCTCATCAACGTGCACGTTCCGACTAAAGTCAAGAAAGATGTAGTGAAAGACGAGTGTTATGCACGCCTGACTCACTCCCAACAAATGATGTCAAAACACTGTTGGGGGATTTTAATGCGAAAATCGAAAGCGAAAGCTGTCATCGGGGAACCACTGGAGGACACAGCTTCCACGAGGAATGCAATCATAAGGGTCAACAATTAATTGACTTCATCAGCAGTAGCATCTTGTCGTAAGTTCCACATGATTCCTGCACCGCCGCATTCACAAACAGACCTGGAAATTACTAGACGCATATACCGTCAACCAAATTGACCACGTCGTCATTGGTAAAAAATGAGGAGCAAACCGCAATTTAGATGCAGAATCTCCTCAGTGCGCCAATCAGGAATCAGCTCTACCAAAATCTACGCAGCTGATAAACTCCTGAGTAATGCCATGGCGCAGGAATATACAGACGACCTAAAGGAAAACCATCACCTAGAGTACACGATATCAGCAAGAGAAATGTACAGGGTTCTGGAGAGACTTAAAGGCACCATCAAAGGAGTCGCAGAGGAGGTCGTGGGATACCAATCCCGGCGAACGCGAAGTGACTGCTCTGACGATGAATGCAGAATATCATTCGACGCAAAGAACGAAGCCTGTAGACAATATATCCAACGTGCAACCAGAGCTAAAAAAAGAAAGGCATGGCGAGCTACGGCGTCTATTCTAAGTGGATCTAGCGCCGTTAATGAGTCGGGTAACATCCAGTTCGGTGCCACCGTCGCCAAAAACCTCGTTTCCATTAATTCAGATAGAAAAAGTGAGATTACTCGTCAGACTTAGAAGCTTGGCTTTGTTAGCGTTGACCTTCAGCCCAACTCTACCTGTCCTTCTTTCCAAACCCAGAGTTATTTGGCCAAGGCGCATGACCCGGTGAGAGAGCAAACAGATGTCATCATTGTAGTCGAGGTGTTTAGAAAAATTAATCATCGTCCAATAAAGCCCTTCAAGTCCTCCGGACAAGGCAGCATAAAGAACGTTGCCGATAACAAGGAGAAATAATATTGATGACAGAGTGCAACCTTGGTGAACCCTGCTTTAGACTTCAAATTCCTCTGAGATTTTGCCTATATGCAGATCGTAACATTTGGCGCCATCATATGTACCTCGGATAATAGCTATTAGTTTTTTTTCGGAATGCCCCTCCTACACGCCCGATACACTCCTTGTTCACGATGTTCAAGGCTTTCTCGAAATCGATGAAAAGCAGGTAAAGCGGAAATTGTTGTATTTAAGACGGGTACCCTTTTTCAGAATCTTAACGATCATTCCCTCCTTCCATTCTCTGGGACAAATCTTGGATTGTCAGGATTTCTGTATAAATGAAATAAGCTACCTACCTCTTTCTAGGCTGTCGAGGCCAGCGGCTTTGCACCGCTTGAGTACATTGATAGGCAAGACAATTTCATTTTTTCGGAAAATTAGTTCATACCTGCCTGTTAATGTGGCTAGCCATTTCATCTACAAAAGGGGGAACTTCAGCGAATATGAAGCGGTTGAGAACGGTGGCGCAGCGTACCTTTCACCTCTTCAGCTACTCATCATCGTGAATCCCTCTCACGCCCATCGAATGATTTGCGACCACAAGCACAACTCTGGAATCATTACTATCTACGGCAGGTTTTGCTTCCCTAACCAGCGCAATATGGAATTGCTTTTTGCCACGGCGCACGTTAACCTGCACTTCCGGAATTCACGTTCGTCACCATTCCCAGCGACGATCCTCCGTGATTCCATTGGCAGCCAGATCTTGTCATTCGTTAGGCACGGCATGAACAACGCCCGAGACGACCCAATGGGTTGTTCTCAAGCGGATAATTCAAGCGATCTGTCGTCCAATCAGCAAGATAGCCCTCTCACTGTTAAGCGATAACTGAATCATATAAGGGTCGAAGTTGATCTTGGGGGTCGGTGTTCCCCAACCCAACGAGGAACGGCGGACGCCACACGCAACTGAAGAAGTGACCTTTAAATGATGATACTTTTTACAGCCGATATAAGCGCCTCTCTTGTTATGCACATCCGGAACACAACTTTTAGATCTACTGCTGATCACAAACTGTTCAATCTGACTGTCGTACGGTGTCGGCCCATTGAAACCTCACTGACCTTATTGCAAACTCTGTGCTCGAACAATACGCCGTCAATGATGAGGCAGTGGGAGCTGCGGAAATCGTCAAACCTCAATTTCAATTGCGTTGATTTTATCCACACTTTCTACTAAGATCAATTAATTTCTTTCTAAAATGGGAGATGTTATATTTTCCGAGTTGTCACAATCCCTAAACGTATTTTGGGTACCAAATGTGCTAAAGGATGTGGAATTCACGACATGGGATGAACAAGTAATTCTAGTTGATGTGGAGGACTTGTTTTCAAGCAGGAAGGAAGCGCTTTTTTATCTGGTGGAGTGGCTTCTAAGAAAAAGTCCCACATCCTTGATGTTGAAACGTGAAACGGGAATGCTCATGAAACTTACGGGGATGTGCATGTCAGAGAGCTTCCTGACTTTGACAGGGAAGCTCTACAAAGGAACAATAAGGGTGGCAATGGGGAACACAATGCTCGCCTTTTTAAGTGACATATTCACAGACAAGATTGAGAATGATCTACTGTGCAAAGGCATGGTTCTTAAAATCTGGACACTTTCTACAAGGAAAAGTGAAGGAGGTACATCGGAACTTAAGATTTACAATGGAGATGACGATGGAGAACTACCACTTCTAAATTTAAGAAGAAAAGGGATCTCTTTTGATATTTATAGAAAGCCACACACCGAACGATTCCGCAAAATTCGAACCACTGTCATTCATATAAAGTGGCCCGTTTCCTTACAATGATCCAGAAATTGTTCACCGTACCCTTTAGTACTGAAAGATTTATGAAAGAATAGGAGTATTTCATAGACACCAGAGTGGAGAACGGCGTTCAATTCCCAATGTTTGAAAGTCTCATAAGGAAAAGGCGAAACTCCAAGAAATACGGGCACTGGCATCCTTGTCAACAACTTCGAAGGGAAAAGAAGAATAGGGGTCACACACTTTGCGGCTATGTCAAAGCTTATAAGAACGATTAAAGGTGGCCGTCAGGTAAGATACACGCAGGCAAGGATCGCAAAATAAAGCAGGAATCCAGCGAATATATAGATTATCATATCCGAATTGTGAGAAGAGGTATACACGACAATCGAAAAGACTGGTTTCGTTGCTCCAGGTAGAGCACGAGAGAAAAGCGGAAATGGCCAGGAAATTCATTATAGCACGGCGCATCATACAGGAGAGGCACAGCTTCACTTGGCACAAGGTATATGTCATTAACCAATGCAGGAACAGTGGGAAATTAAACCCGCAAGAGAGCTTGTCGATCTTACGAATCCGAAAACTATAATAAATCAGGATGAATCATTATTTGCGAAAAGGAGACAAAGAAATCAGCACACTACCTACGTATTTCCAGCAATATCTAGCTGCTGTTCCTTCCCCTTGACCAAACAAAGGATCTGAATAAAGTTCGTAGTAGACGAAAGAAAAAAGTTATTATTTACACAGCCAAAGAATAAACCTACCTAGAAACTCGAAAGGAAAAACCTTTCCACATATAACTAGAAAGACCTGTATTTCCAGAGACTCCTTCAAAACATAAAATCTAAAATAAAACATAAGAATAATAAATCTTCTGCGATATTTCACCAAGGAATATGATAGAAAACTGTACTCTATATTGCGGGAACGAATATGTAGCGAAGAATCCTTTTTTGGTTTTGACGATTACTTCCGCTCCGGCTAACTTAGTCCTGGGCTAGGTGATTTCTGTTCCCTATGATTAGCTTTTTAGTTTACTTTAGTTTACTGGGGGGAGCCGCAACTCCGAGCACTCAGGCCATTGTTAAGCATTGTTAAGAATAATTAGACGTAAGAAACGGAAATATTTTGACGAGCAGTTGCTGAGCATTAATGAAAACCTAGCTAATACAAACACTAGATAAGCATGTAAACTAGTCAATACAATTCAGAACGGTTATCAGCCCTGGACTAGCCTCTGCAAGACAAAGATGGGAACATCATCAGCAATGCCGAAAGCATCAATAAACTCTGGGCGTACTATTTTGAAGAGAGTCTGAACCTGACACCTGGCGCCCACTTACAAGTAGCCCAAATCGATGGCGATATTGGTGATCCTGGCCCCACTACATATTCTCAAACAGCAGATTGATTTCACTGTACAGTCACTGAAATCAAACAAAGCGCCGGGTGCCAACGAGATTGCAGTCGATCTGTTAAAATTCGGTGCAATGGTTCTACTAAATGCGATACACCAACTACTGCTGAGAATCTGGGAAGACGAGGAGACTGGCGAAGGAGCATCATCTGTCCCATCCACAAAAAGGGAGATAGATTGCGTTGTGAAAACTACAGAAGCATTTCACTAGTCTGTTCGTCCTATAAATTACTGACGAAAATTCTGTAGAATAGAATAAGACCATACGCCCAACGATTCATTGGCGAGTACGAAGGTGGTTTCAGGCCTGGACGCTCCACCGACCCGCTTTTTGCCATTGAACATTGAATCTTGCAAAAGTGCTGGGAACATAACGTTGTCGTGTATCAAATCCTTGTCGATTTCGCGCAGGCATACGACAATATAGATCGTGAAGTACTGTACAACATAATATTGCAATTTGGTATAACAATAAAACTAGTACGACTGACGAAGATATCTATGACCAACTCCATCTCACAAGTCAGGATCCAGAACAGGTTGACTGATCCTTTTAAAACACGTACTGATTTGAAACAGAGCGACGGACTGGCACCGACGGTCTTCAACTTCGCACTCGAATACGCTATCCGAGCAATGGATACCAACACCAACGGGATCCAGATAGCGTACACAGATGACATCAACATCATGTCCCGAAAACTGATCGACCCGGAGGAACTTTTGTATACTCTTGACACTGCTCGAAAGTAGTTGGACCACGCATCAATGAGGACAAAACGAAAATAATGATGCAATCAAAAAGTACGACGCCAGCTCATTCGAGCATCAACGTAGGGAACTTCAACATCGAACTTGTAGACAGCTTTATATGTATATCTGGGTAGCAGTCTGTCAAAGGACGCCAATGAGACCGACGAATACAGCTAGCGAATAAGACTTTCTTTTCGATCTTTCCAATAATGAAATCCAAGCATGTGCACAAAAACACGAAGCTCCGCGTATACAAAACCAATCGACCAGTGCTATGCTATGGGAAAGTCCTTCGGCGAATTTTCGGAGCAATTCGCGACCGTGATGGATGGCGCATCCGGTACAACCATGAGTTTTATGAACTGTATGATGAGCTAGAAGTCGCGAAATTCGTCAACGAATGAGCGACGATCGCATGCCTAAAAAAGGTTATGAACGGACGACGTGTCGTCGTAGCGAGAGAAAGCACGATGGGAGAGCACAATATATACGGACACCGACCAACTGCTGGGCTTCCAAGATTGGAGGGCGCGGTCATGTGACCGAAATAATTGGAGGACAACGATTCAGACGGCCAGGGCCCGACGTCGGGCGGTAGTGCCACGATGATGATGAGTTTACGGAGATGGAAGAACCGTGTTTCGAAACACGAAGTCCATTGTATTACAATTCAAACCTCAACAATACAAACCTCACTATGCGCCTACTTTTTTTTTGTTGAGGATGCTGGGAGTTCTGAGTCCGCATCCACTTGATGACGGACCGGACTACTTGGGAAGCAACTTACTTCCTCTCTTGTGGTCCATGGACTCCTCTTTTTTGGGTTAGAAGCACCTGTCGATACATTCGGTTACGCTGCTCCCAAGGAAGAAGTGAGGCAGCGTCTGATGAGTTGCCTCTGCCCTGGACGAAACCCTCAGTCAATTTTTTTTATATACCTACCTATCAAGGGAAGAGAAGTTAATCGTTGCATAGCCTTCAACACGGTTGCGCAAATTTCAGAAATATTCTTTGAATAACCTGACGATATTCAGCATCGCAAAACCAATGATGAAAGACGGGGTTTGATGATTTAATCATTTGAAGACATCCAATCTACAACGAGCACCAAACTAAACTGATTTCTACAGATGTTAGCTTTCCAGGAAGAAGCCTCAATACCACGTCAGGCTTTAACTGGTGACCGTTTATCAACATAGTTGTAGGGCTTAATCACCAAACGTGGCAATACAACGGATATTGGTGACATTACATTCTATATTAGATGTTGCACTTAGCTTACAAAGAAAAAAAATAGGAAAACCTTTGACGCCTAGAGGTCAGATAAAGGCATTTCCATGAGTTTTTCGTTTTTTTGGTTAGAATTAGAACCGGGGTGGCGGAAATTTCGAGGTTTAGATATTATAGAGGAGCACTATTGAAATTTTCAATTTGGTAGTTTCTGACAATGGGCTGTTTTAGATGTCTGGAGAATGGCCATCTGACTAGAGCCTGCATCAGTAACCAAGATAGGTTAAAATCTTACAGAAGATATAATGAAAGAAGCCATTCTGCAAAAGACTACGGAAAAAGACCCCGCTGCGCACTGATGCAGGTATAGGACACACATTGGAGGAAGTTCACTATACAGATTTACCGACGTAGTCAGCGCAAAGAATACTATGTTGCAGTGATTAGTAAGCCTTAAAAGGCTGTCATTTGGCAATGCGAAAAGTACCCGTTCTAGAAGCTCCTAGCAGCCACAGAAGAACGATTGGTGGGTATTTTTAACAGCTACGACCTTTTGTATATCCTAACTGGAGGGTAAGAGACAATGATACAAGAGATGGTAGTAAAGTCCAGCAACCGAATACCAATTATCATTTTCGGGAATTCCAAGTGCTACTGGCGCAACTCGACGATGCGTTCGCAAACAAGGAAGTTCTCCTCATTAGGGGAATCCACTTTTATCAGCAACACTCTTGCAAGTGATTATTTTAGCACGATATGGGAAACTTTAGATTCAACGATCATCAGACGATTCTCTAAAGGCTGAACGCAACGGAAGCAGGTGATGCGATGGTTCAAATGACTAGAGGAGGAGGTAGCAAGCTTAAAGAGCTTCTGGTGAAACAAGAGTATTAATAATAATAGTTGTCCATATTGGATTAGGGGCTTGAAGTGTGTTAGCGCACTTCATTCAAGACCGTAATGGCACGCTACAGTATACTGTAGGAGGCAATTTGGTCAGAATTGCGCTCGCCCGAGATTATTACCCTGATTTGACTCAGGTACTCATTTATAGCTGAGTCGCCTGGTATCCGACGTTAAATCACGATACAAATCCCACTGCCACCGGTGAGATTTGAACCGCTACCTTCCGGATGACAGCCTTGCGCTCTAACCAATCAGCTTTCTGGACCCAAAAGTGCTAGCAGCCGAAAAGTTTAGCACGTGAGATGATTAAGAACGACAGACCCTCAAAAGCAACAGGATTTTTATCACAGCTCCAACAAGCAAGTATGTAATGACGTGAACATCGATTCTTGAGACCAAATTAGGGATCACCAAAAGCTGTTGGGAAAGGTTTCCTCGACGACGAGAGTGCGTTAACACTCAACAACAATTATAGAGGAACGTCGCTGCGAAAGCCGCCAGATCAGATGTAAGAAAGTATCGTGTTTAGATGGAATTCACAATAAAGCATAGACAAGTTACTCCAGTGGAGACCGCCCCAATTAAGGAGAGCACAGGCGGCCTGATAAAATACCAGTACGCGTTCAGAGAGCACCATAACCGACGGAATGCCATAGCGATTAGTGCTACGGATTAGATAATATTAGAATATTGTGTGCACAACTCCATACTGTGTGGAAGACAGCAATTGTGATTTCCGAAAAATACAAGGATGATGTAATGGGGATAGCTATTTCAGCTGTGAACGAAGAAGAAGGAGAGGCAATTGCCACATTTTCGCGCATAACGCCAAATTTTTTTGGGCCAAAGTAACAGAGAAGGTTTGAACAACATAGCCTCGGTTGCCTCGAAATCGTTGTATGTCAGTCTGCGCAAAAACACTAGAGAGATCGACTAATCCCATGGATTGATCCCTACTTCAAGTACAAACGTGGAGAAGTATATTATCACCGGGCTCGACAGTTATAGGAGGTATTTTCACCGCATAGGATTTGACAACAATCCTTTTTGTAAAACCTGTGCAAACGTACACCAACGCCCAGAGCTTTTGTTATCCTATTGTCTGAAATTATGGGAGAAGAAAACTGCGCTGAGCACTGAGTGGTGTATTGAGGGTTACAACAGTAACTTTTGAAGAATACCTTCAACCTGCACACTCACATCAACCATATATACCTAAACCAGAGTAGTTGACACCTACCCCAGAGCCTTCAACCTTTTCCTTTGATGATAGAACTTTGTAAAACAACATGTGACATGCCAATTCCGTGACAGCAGTTTTTCGTTTCAACCTTTAACATAAGAATGACATGCAGGAGTGAACGGGGAATTAATTTGTCGGTAGTCCAATAGTTCATCCAGAAAAATATGATATGGGACGAAAATTGTCCTTGGCTCTTTTAGTAGTAGGCCGTAAATGTGATTTAATATTATGGAATGATAAGGATATGGTGTATCCGATATTCAGGTATAATTCGCCTTTAAGAAGGCAATCATTTGATCAGCGATTGTCTTTCGGCCCTTTATGGCGAACCAGAAATTATAAGAGACTCAACTCTCCTAATGTGATACCAACTTGAGCAGTTGATTCATGGGAACAGGCACCCTCAAGGAATGACAATTAATTATCTAAGGACACTGACGGATCGGGATGAGGAAGAGATATACCTGTATATTGTGATAGGCGTTACAGTATATTACAGTCATAGGTAGGGGAGTAGAAGTAAAGGTTTACAAAATCAGTGAAAACTGTGTAGACTTCAGTGTGAAAATATTTCACAAGTCTATTGCTGCGCGCCAATAAAAAAAGCAAGTCGAAATACCGAAAGCTGAGCGCTTCGGGTATAAAAGTTTTATGTTTATCTTGTATGAGAAATTTCCCATGCATGTTTTCCGTTCGTACATAGCTAAAAAATCAAAATGTTCTTTGATATATCCCACATCACCATTGATATGAGTTTACTTTATGTGATCATGACGTCATATATGTCTTAAATTGTGATAAATTCACGTGAAATTTGATCTTCTACAATTTTCTTAAGAATAGTTGTATTTTTTTCAAACTTTCCAAAATTGTATATCATATTATTACTTATGACGGTACCAAATTTTGTTCTTCTGGGGTTTTCGGGTAAATTCCTAAAATATGATAATATGCTGTTATCAACTTTATTTCAGCAGATATCGGAATGGGATGTATTTTGAGGCCTAGATTTTTTACAGGTGTACCATTGTGATTTTTTCAGATTTTTCGGTTGGATAGGTTCTGAGAACGAGAATTGTTACGGGCATACATTTTGAGCCCTCACTCTCCTATGCTCCATCCACTATCAGAAATAGGATCAGTTACAACAAATATTGTTTGAGCCCTTTCATACGATACCAAACATGACCATATTCTTGGCAAAAAATTTGACATTTCCTTGGGGACATGACATATAAATTTCAATGGAAAAAAGCGATAAGAAGAGGATCAGCACAATTTCCACCAGCTTTCCTGCCAATTTGATCATATATATGAATGCTGATAGATAGATGAATGAATGTGAATTGAATTGAATGAGCGAGTGAGTATACGTTATGTTCAAAAATTGATCCAAATTGTAATATAGTCTAAATCAATTCCAAACGACTATATGCAAATCAGTTACCATAAACCTACCCTCTGTAAACATTACAGTAGACAGGTGGACCCATAAAAACGCTCAGTCTTTTTTTCCTCCTAAAGTATAAGAAGAAAAGATGTAATATGCGTTTTCTAACCAATTTTTTCTCCGGATCACTGTAATCCCTCCATCCATCCATTTGCCATCTACGAATTTTCCCAATCTCCCTTCTCATATTCCGTCTCGACTGCATATCTCGAGAAAATCTGCGAGAAAGGCACCACAATTCGAAAACTCATATCTGCCTCAAGTTCGCCATGAAGGCCTTCCCGTGCTAACTGTAGCGTGGAAAAATATCACTGCTGATATGAGCTCAAAGAAAGCTACCAACAACCAGACATAGACTGCCCAAGTCTAAATAATTGAACCAGAAGAGCGTTTTAATACTTTGATTCGACTAATGGAATTCAATTAGCGCCGATGCAACCCACGGTTGATTTCCACGCTCCGTCATTTCATCAGGCGGTAGGGGTGCAGGCTTAAAAGGGAATTTTTGCAGACAATAAGTTTTTCCTCTGCGGCGGGAAATAAATGATGAAATATTGTATATAGTATTGCAGTGTGATGAGTAACTTGGCCTGAGTGACTAATCGAATAATGCCTTTTGTTGATTGATGGGATCTATCTGCGAGTGTTATATTGAATTGAAGTGATCATGAAGGGATGAATCAACGGTAGACTGATGTGAAGGAAAATGAAAATAAATAAACGGAAGAGCGCAAAGCGCTTCCTGAAAATGATATATTTGGGTGCTTACTCATGATTAGATTTGAACCTTTTCAAACTGTCTGTCTGAGATTTAAAATTCTCTCAACTCTTCACAAAATTGTTGAAAAACCATAAAACGATTCCTGATGCCGGTTTTTGTAAGTCGATCGGTCCCTTGATTGTCCAGTGATGCTCATATGAAAATCTATAGTGGAGTGGCTTTGGCGTTTGACTATCAGATTTGTGGCTTCCATTTTAAAAGCTACCTGCTATTGCAAATGATATCACCTTAAAGGGTAATATCAGGGGTAATATCATAAAAGTGATATCACCTTAAAGGGTAATATCACATAAAGCGTTCGTTGTTCAAATCTCACTGGTGACAGAATTTGTATCGTGATTTGACGTCGGATACCAGTCGACTCAGCTGTGAATGAGTACCTGAGTCAAATCAGGGTAATAATCAGGCGAGCGCAATGCTGACTACATTACCTCCTATAGTGTACCTTTACGGTCTTGAATGAAGTGTTCTAACACACTTCAAGGCCCTGATCCAATTGGATTGTTCCGCTAACGATTATTATTATTATTAGTTTTCAAACTACCCTTTTGACTAATCTTAAACATTTCCTTTCTCTTTTAACTTCTTTTAAAAAGTGCTTCCAGAGCATTCTTGCACATCCCCATATGCAAAAACTTCTCCCATAGAATCTCTATGAATCCAGATGCATTCCTTCAAAGGCAATTCAAATTAAAACTTCCAAAGAACCATACACTCTCTGCTAAGGCATCCATTTAAAATTTAAAATTCCTCGAGCTCTCTGCATTCCCAAACTTCCAACAGGAGAATCCCAAAATCTCATCTTTCTGCGAAATGCATCTCAATTTTATAAATTAAATTATGCTTGTGGTTCACTCATTACGTCGGCCAAACTTGTCAACAATCTCCTCGGTTATGTGTTCACTTTATTTTTGAAATTAACAAGTTCAACGGAAACTTGTGAAAAATTTCGTAGTTGCTCTTCCAATTTGGGAATATGAATTCGCAATATGTAATTTTTTTGCAATGCTATATTTAGATGAAGCGCAGTTGATAGAGTTTGGCATATTTATAGTGACAACTTATCAAAGATTTACATTTTAATGGCAGATTTAAATAAACAGTGAATGAATTAGAAATTTGGGAAATACTTTTATAAATATATATTTGTAAAAAAAATCTGACAAGTTAAGATAGACATCATAAAATGGTTGAAAATAAATTAAGTCAATATTTTATTATAAATACGCCGATTGTTCCCAATACCTCAATTGCTGCATATTTTCATTCTTGACATTCTATTATTGATAGGACAGTTAAAATCTGTCTTTTTTTGTTGGATATGTTGCCTCCAATTGCTCCTGCCCAAGGGTCTTGTTATGTAATTATAAATTCTTTTCAATTAGCCCATGCTTGGTTGCTCCTATGATTGAATCCTTCCATTCACAATTTATAACAATTTAAAATATTATGAAATGCGCCCGCCATCCATTCGCTCCTGAACCCTGGCATACCCATCGTTTGTGATCTCGCACAATATTTTTAGACGAACGTGTTTCAACTTTCAATACCAAAACATCAATTTACGTTAATTTTGGAGGATCTATGAGCTGTGATAGCATGGATTGTCCCTTTGAATGTAATCCCGATTCCAACGAGCTCAACCTCAGTAGTCGGCCCCATGGTAAGGTTCGTAATGTTGGAAAGCTCATCTACTTAGCACTACACTCAAATCCCTTGGCACATACCACAGGATATTTACTTTGAAGCGATCCACCGACCAAAGTAAATATGGAAAGATGATTGAATAACATAAAATAGATATCACTTTAAAGTGTAGTATCAAATCAGCATTATGGAGTATGATTCAAACATCCCAGCCAAAACAACAAGATTACTTAATATCAAAACATCATCGCATCACTATCCAGTAGACAAGTGACCATATTTCTCTTGTGATAAATAATGTTTGGTGATCCCCGTACTGATGTGATATCAGATCACAAGGCATCAGTAAACACCACGGAATAATAGTGTAATGTATCATTAAATACATCATCATATTCTTCTCTGGAAAATTGGCCGCCGACAGCTGCCAAGTGCTGCGCTACCGTACATTTTATACTACTCAAATATTAATCCAATGATCAGTAATATCAGTGATACGGGCTGATGAGTGTAATATGTGATATTGCTGATATAAAATCACATGAGCGATAAGGTTAATGAATGATTGTGTTTGGGATATCACTTTTTATTGCCACTTCTTTGAATGCTTTGCTTTAGTGTTGTCTTGTGAGTCTTCTGTGTTGTACTGTACGCAAGACGGCAGTTAACTGGCGAATAGGTTTTGTTGCAGTTCGCCGCACCGGGCTGATTCCAGTCAAGGTAATGGAGAATGCCGACCCCATGTACTGTCGGAGAGCGATCACATCCAAGTCTGAGAGAATTCCTGGAATATGTGTTCTCAGCCTGATTATTTGCGGTTGGTCCCCTTCTGGTAGTTTCATGGTTGTTTTGCCCATATCGCAGGCAGAGTCCTTTATGAATTCACTCTGTATGAACCAATACCTACACGGAAGGTGCTCACGTTAAACCCTCAGGACCTTTATCACTAATACAAAAGTAGTGTGATATCACATCACTTACTAAGGAGATGTTTCATTTATCTCTACAGAACAGAAAGTAGTTGTGTTTTGACTGACATCTGGTCACATAGCAGCTGATTAATTGCCGTCCAACCCAATTCTTTCACTTTAACCATCATTGATTATAAGAATATTATTGCAAAACTTGAATCCTAAACCGCCTCTACGAGATAAATCTCACTGCACTTTATCGGATCGATGGCAGGAATAATTAACATAGTTGACCTAACGGAAAGGTTACCAAATATACCGAAAAAAGGTATAGAAAATAATTTGAGTACTTCTCAAAAGGTTCACCCCAACCATCCAAGAAGGTAGCGCGTAGAAAGGAACATCTAGTAGCACCCAGAGGCAATAGTTGACCAAAACCACAAATGCGCTGAATTAAGTGATGACAATTAAAAAAAAAAATTTTTTTATGTTTTCTTTTCATATTAATACCATCCTCTTACAACTTTGTCTGCCTGCATAAATTTAAGATAGCTTTAATAAATATGGCGACCACAGAAGCAATTTTCCCTTGCTTCATTTTTCACATGCTACATCATGCTCTTCTTTTTCTTCAGCTTTTGTCCCGATCACAAGAGGCGTCGGCTCGTCGTGATTAATTTCTCCATTTGGTCCCAGCAAATGCCTGATCTGGATGCAATCTGGAAACTTTTAAATCCCCATCCAGCGTATCAAACCACCGTTGTTTCGGCCTCCCTTTTGGTCGTTTACCATCGATGTTCAGACCAATCTTGGCAAGTGAATTCTCGCTACCGCGAATTGCGTGACCATACCATCGAAGACGCGTCTCTCACAATTTTTCCACGATCGGTGCAACCCCATAACTTCGGATGTGATTAAAGCGTGGCATGCCACCACTAGTTCAACTCAACATCTTCGTCTCCATTACCGCAAGACGTCGTTCATTGCCTTTTATAGTCGGCCAACACTCAGAACCATAGAGGGCGACAGGGCGGACGACATTGCGTTAAATTTTAGATTTGAGACGTTCTTTGATACGTCGATCATAAAGAACACCAGTTGTGGAATGCCACTTCATCCAGTTTGAGTTAATGCGGGAAGTAATTTTTTAACGCAGTTCTCCATTAGCTGATAGCGTTGACCCGAGGTATTTAAGTCGATCAGTTCTGGGTAGACCACTGCCACTGATTGTGCCTGTTTCATGGGGACCGGTTTTCAAAAATATATATTTCTGATGAGTAACATTTCAGTCAAAATTGTACGTCAATAAGTTGGAAAACCCCGAAAAGAGGTAAGAGGCTGAGTCATTTCCCGTTAGACCTCCAAGTACGAAAAACTATGTTGTTATTGATGGAGCAGCGATGTTGATGACGCAGAATCGAACATTAATGGTCAGAGAACTTGGAGCTGAGGTTAGCTTTAGTGTCCATATCTACTTATTGTATGTGCCTGAGCATTTTGCCTCAGGGAGATCGCAGTCAAGTTTGTGCCAAAGTTATGGCAAATCAAGTGGAAACAATTTCGTTTCACATAAGATAGAGACTGAACAATGATGACAACTTTCTCAACCCAACGTCTTGGATTTATTGACATGATTGAGACCCCAAATTTCATCACAATGGAAGCACACAAAAGTCATGGGGTTTGAAAAAACAGCGCAACATTTGGATCTTTGGGTAAATGGCAAATATCAGCTGATAAATTCTTTAAGATAACTTAGCTGGTCCTTCTTCACTCATAATTCAGAGTTCCTTAGGTAAGCACACCACACTTATGGATCGCCAACTCTCTACTCTCCTAACTTCGCTCTCCAAGATATCATGCTTTTCTCTAAAATCAAAATCTCCAAGAATGTGCTAGTGCATCACCGAGTAAAAAATTAAACCGAGCCTTAAATTTTCTTACATATATGACTCACGGAAATTTGCTCTGAAATGCAATATCACCGTTTTGGGCATCGACATCCACTCTGAAATCCCAATTCCTGATTTTACATATTTTTTCCTATTCTGTTCGTTTATTTCTTGCTTGATCTTACATCCCCAATCTCCCTTTTGTAAGGATTGAAGTTACTGAGGGCTTACCAAGAGTACCTGACGTGTAAGAATATTCACTCGATCCTCTTTGAGGACGAACTGATTTGAGAACCACAATCAAATCGATGCCTTGACTTGCACGTCGGTATTGGTTTTCACTGAAAGCTGCAATTAACGGTAGACTCCCACTGAGGGATATTCGTGAAAGCGCAACAACCATGAAACTCCCACAAGGGAGCCAACCGCAAATAACCGGGTCGAAAGTACTTCCTCTATAAATTCTCTTGGGAAATACTTATGCTCTCAGAGGGACATCCCGGTTCCCATGGTACCAAATAATCTTTGATGAGACTTCTGGGCAAGGTGTACTTCAGGTGAGTTAAAAAAAAAAAACAAGTAGAAAACCAGAAGCTCAGCAACTCAGGTATGAAAGGTTTTGTGTACTTCTTATATAAGCATAATTGAGTGGACATTTATCCCATTTATATAAGCCCATAATTTATATGCATATATTACGTCCAACTACTCTATTTTCTCTACTTTAGTGCGATACTGATATTCAAAGCTTACATTGTAGTAAGTTTGCACAGGAGCGACAACTTTGACCTGTGTGATTCCTACCAAACTTCCGCCTAATATTATTTAAGCAAATATCGGTATCGAAGGTATTTCGGAGCCTAAACACCATATAGTGACAGCTTTATATTTTCTTGAGATTTTCCGATTGGGTAACTTCTGAGAATGGATGTGTGAAAGAAATGATCACTTTCTAGCATCTTCTGCATTCCGCCTTTTATATCAATTGTTAAAACTGAGGCCAGCCGGTACTAGTAAAGACCTTTCATTTGATATATTCGGTGAAAAAATGTATGGGGATCCCTCCTCAAACTCAACGTAGAAACGATACTACTCACTGAATGCGTGGAAGTTTACAGTTCCCACGAGTCTACCAAATTTCGTGTCAACAGGTGCAGTCGTTTATGACAAAAGTTCGTGTGATAAACAGACAGACAGATATTCTCCAGACATGCTGCACCTACCGGACGGATGATCCCATTATAGATAAGCGAGTTATAAGCATACAATGTAATTGGATACGATCATTAGCTGTGAGAGCATATAGCATGATACCAGGCCAAGAAAGGCCAATGGATACCCAGGCTTACCTGAAACATAAGTATGTGCACTACGCGAGACCATGTTGAGACGGATTACGATCCAACTTAATTCTTAACCCGACACGGTGTGTATAGGAAGTACTTCTATACATTCAGTTTGGATGAGTCGCCCAACTGTCTGGCACTGACAACGCCTTGCTCAAACATGTAATGGGGAAATACGATATGAGATTTGTGGAAGTTAGCAGCTTTCACCTCCTCACTGTTCATTGTTCAAGCGCAGAGCTTGCCATAATGTCAGTTGAGTTTCAACTAACCGACACTTCACGAGCAATCAGATCGACCAGTTTGCGATTACCAGTAGATTTAACAGTTGTCTTCTGGATGTGCATAACAAAGAGGCGTTGGCATCGGCGTCGAAAGGGACCACCACCTGATGTTCGCTTGCGTGTTACGTTGCCCACTGCTCGTAGGGTTGGAGAGCTGCAATAACTCGGTGTCCCTCGATAGTGGGAGAGCTATCTTTCTGATAATACGGTAACAACCCACCTAAGAAAATCGATCAACAATGACTCGCAATCAAAAATGTGTTTTTTGGGTGCGAGACAGGTGTTCAACCACGTCCCGAAGGGGCGTCATAATATCTGGCTGACTGCCGAATCACGGAAGTGGAGCGATGAACGAAAGGAGTTGAGGGCTCTATTTGCAGCTGAGAGTGATGGCGGGCCTAACACGCTTGAACTCCGATACCGAACGAAGTTCCAGAAGTTCAGCATAGTGTGCGTGACAAAGGGGAATTTGTTATAGCGCTGGTCAGGGAGCAGAAAATTCCAGAGAATGCACTGATTGATTTTAGTAATGTAAATCGAATAATGAAACAATTTGTTTTCGGTCGCAAATTTTTAGATGGTCCTGTGGAGCACGTTAACGATCGATTCGAACACGGGGAGAACACTTCACCATGGTTCTTAACTGTATCTCATCCGCTGAGTTTCCCCCTTTTGTGGATAAAATGGCTAGTCACCGTAACATGTGGATACGGACTGTTTCGAAGAACTGCAGAAGAAAAATCGTTTCGGCCGCCAATACACTCAAACCGAGTAAAACCGCTGTGCTCAACAGTCTCCCCGCAAAGTTTTTAATTTCTTCATCTGCAGTTACTGCTCTGTAGCTTCCGCGCATATGGAAATCCTGAAAATCTGATAGGAGTGGAAAAAGGGGAGGATGGTTAAGATTCCAAAGACAGGCATCCGTTTTGAGTGACGGATTAAAAGCGCTAGATCCGCCTTGTCTAAAGTCTGAAAAAGCAGGTGTCTCAACACCAAGTTTAGACTGTTCTATGCTAGTGTTCTTCCTTTTTTGTTATATGGGAGTAACACACCGAAAATAACATCCACTGACACTCGAAGGTTCCAAGCCTTCGTCAACACCTGTTTGCATCGTATCATCGGAGTACACTGGCTTGATATTATTATTATTACAAAGGAAGAACTAGGTCGATGCTTAGGCCTGGCAACCGTGATCAAGAGAAAGTGACAGTGGATAGGTCACACATTAAAGAGGAATAACAATTGTATTACCGACCACGCCATGCAGTGGAATTGCTGGTCCCAAGATGGTCGACGAGTGCGTCGTCCTATGAGCACCTGGCGCAGAACAGTAAACAAGAAGTGCAGGCGTCATGGGAAGTTCTAGAGGGAGCTGAAGAGCATTACAGGGAACCGCGAGCTATGTCGGTTAGGTGTGTTTGGAAGCCTATACACCACCAAGGAGTAAATAGCAACCATATATATATATAAAAGTATCAGTTAATATAGGCTCATTGGTAGCTTTAACGGGGAAAGCATAAATATTCAGTAAAGATTGATTTCAGTGGCAATGGTAGATAGAATTACGATCCGTAGTAATAGAGAATAAGTAAAATAGATAACCTGTTCTAAGATACTCAATCAAACAAATCATACTATATCCACCCTAATTAACCGTTGTTCCAAAATAATAACATGTTTACCTAAGATTTCCCTATAAATTGAACAAATGAATGAAAAGGGTAAAGTAGTACGACCATGTATCTATGTAAGAAAAAAACACAACCTACAGAATTGTTTTGCTAAGACGTAAAATCAGAACACTTGAATGGGTTCATGGAATTACTTTACAAGTAAGTTGTAAACTTGTTCAATGCCATTGACTAGTAAAACATTGCTCAAAATCAAGCTAATATTGACATGATTTTTTTATCATCTTTGATAAGATATCTTTCTGTCTACTGCCAATTTTCCAATGCAGATAAGATTGATGGAAAAGAGAAAGTGCGATTTATTTTTTGTATTTTCCGTGAAAATTTTAATTTGCCAGTAAAATCTGTGAATGGTTTTCAAACCGTTTCAGGATAACTGGGAAGATAGAAGAAATTTCCGTTTGCCTAAATTTTTATTATTCATATTACAGAAATACTATATTTCGGCAACCAACTGTCCTCTCCTTTAGTGTCTAGAAAATAAAAGAATTCAATGAAAAACGAAAATTTCTTCTATTTTTCCGTTTATTAAACACTTCCACTCTTGGCGAAATGTTTTTATTATCTCTTCTCAGGGGGGGGAACAGTTGGTTCCCGAAGTATAGTATTTGCGGAATGTGAATAATAAAATTTTCCAAAGAAAACTATGTTTTCAAGATATCCTTCGCTTCAACTTGTCAATAAAGAATTTGAGGAAAATTGAAATTTTATCAAACACATTGAAAAATAAATAATTCAAGATGTACGTATCTAAAGATGCATTTGAGAGATTAACTCCACAGGACTTACATTCTCATCCCAACTGTCGAAAATAGTACTCCCCCCGATTTTCCATCATCATCAACTACAGAAAATAACAATAAATGAAGAATATTCAGAAGACCATAAATCAAAGTCTGCCCCTTGTATTGAAAGCAGTTCTTGCATCTATTTCTATTTTTCGGTTGCTTAGATCGTTACAAGATATTCGTGTATTTTCTCCTGTTTATCCTCATGAGCTACGCCATCCTCCAAGTCAGCCAGGTTTGAAAAAAGGAAAAACCACTTTATCACCCCTCAGAAATAATGAAAGTGGCAGTTAAATTTCGTTAGGGTGTCATGAGTACTGTTGCAGGGTGAATTGCACGGAGTTAAATTAAGAATTCTCTGAGACGTAACTCAGATGTTTTCGATATCGAATTTCAATCAATGGACGCTTGCCTCGGTTCTGCATATCAAAATAGTGAGCACGGGTTAGAGTGCATGGGAGAAGACCGTGGGTAACGAAGTAAAAATCAGCATGCAGACATTATTGAAGTCCTAATAAAATCATGTTTACATATATTTCCTCCTTCAGAAAACCTTTTTGAAAATATTATTCAATTTTCGATTGTTCTGTATTCATTTTTACACAAGACCTATGTTGACGTACGAATATCTTTACCCAAAACTCCTCAATCACCCTATGCTCAACAGTTGAAACTAGCGACAAGGTCAAAAAGATCTTTCTTTTATCCTTTTCCTGTTGCTATTGATTTCACGTTCCGTATGACAAGTTTCCATACTGTGCTGTATAACCCGCCATTCAATGCTGTCACATTCGTAAGGTATATGATTGTATGAGTGCACGCAGGTGCAGGGAATTGTGTATTTCAAAGCAAACATGACGAAGGACTACTCATGGTTGGAACTAGGAACTTCGGCATGTGCCCTTCTTCCCAGCGATTTGAATTCATTCGGTGAAATATAAAAGGGAGCGACCACCAACCGATGTTGATGGTGTTTTTACTTCAACCCTTAGTTTGCTGTCAATGAATACTACAATGGAAATTTTTAGTTGATAATCTGTTTGGAGTGAGTCATTTACTTGGAATTCGGCAAAGGAGGATATGTTCAAGTGCAAATTTTAATCTTAAAGGGGAGAATAGTATTTTCGAGATTATTTTCGTCACATATTCTATGTAATTAAAATAGCAACATTTGTTCAAATATTGTACATAAAAAGACTCTGTGGTTGTATGATACCGACTTGGAATTTATACGGAGGATTTACGCCCATAAAACATATATGCTGAAGATTGACGACGATTGGCGATAAACATCCTTCTATGTATGACAGAAAAATGTTTGCCATGGGGCAAAAGCTGAAGTTTAGAAATGTGATAAACGTGACCAGCGCATGTTTCCATATTTAGAAACGAGGCACCAGAGCTACTAGCCTCGAGCATGAATTGACATAGGCCAGTTCCTGTCCCTAAGAGGGGTTAGGAAATACCATCCCCACGTACCCGAAGAGAACAATCAGCCCCGAGTCTGTAAGGAACTCATCTGAACTGGAACCGGAGGTTATCTACGAAAGCAAATACTCTAGGAGAAATTGTGTCCTCATCTCGGTTATTTGCGTTTGGCCTCCTTGTGGGAATTTCATAATTGTTGTGGTTGCACCCAAATCGCTGACAGGGTCCCTTGTGGGCTCAATGCGTTAAGGTGGAATTTACAACTCAAGGATCGTACCACTTAATTGCGGCAGAATTGTTAAGGTCTCACATCCAGTGGTATGCATGCTGAGCTAGTACTCAGTATAAACCAGTACTGCTGTGTTAATCACCCGAGGCTTTAATTGTGGTCGCTAGATCAGTCCGTGTCCAAAGACGACCGTGGTACTCACGTAAAGCGCTAGGATCTTAACGTCTCTTAGAGAGCAGTCGTAGCATTGAATGCCGAAGTCCAAGGGAAACCAAGGCGAAGAGCCATTTGAAGCACATCTTCCTTTAGGACCGTTTTAAATTTGGTTCGAAAATAAACAGAGCTTGAAGCTTCAGTTGGTAAAACTCAAGGACATGGATCATCGTTCTCACCGACTTGCAAACAAGTGGGGAAACCGGAAGCTGGGCACTTCAGGTATGAACGGTTTTGGGTATTTCTTTTATAAAATCATTTGAGTGGACATTTGTCCCATTAGTATCTAGCATGTAATTTATATGCATATATTATGTCAGAGTATCCACTTTCGCGTGATACTGACTTTCAAAGTCTTAGAATTTGCACAGACGTGACAAATTTGACCTATTATAACTTTATTAGTAATAGCGTGATTTCCAGGAAAACTTAGGTAGAATCGTGCTCTATATTATAGCCGATATTGCTGCAAAACTTCATGATTCTAGGATGAACTTAAGGGGGGTTTGCAGTCAATTAATAAAAATATTTGAACAGACATCGGTATGGGGTTGCTTCGGAGCCTAGAAATCATATAGTGACAGCTTCTTGATTTTTCGGTTGGGTAGTTTCTGGGAATGCATTCGTGAAAGAAATTATCATTTTTTCATTCCCTCCCTCCCCCTTTGTAAATTAAATGTCAAAACAGAGTTTTGAAAAGTACTAAAAATTGTACAGGCCTCTTTTGCATGTACGGGGACTCCCCTTTAAATTCGACGTAGAGCGATGTAACTCATGTAACGCGTGTGCGTTCACATTTCCCGCATTCTCGCAATGTGGTATCAATCGATATAACTGTTTCCTAGAAAAATGCGTGCGACAGACAGAGTGACAGAGTGAGTAGTGAGTGTAGTGAAGCTGATTCTGATCCATGGGGTGGCGCACACAGGTCGATGATGTCATAACTAAAAGGCAAGCGCTTCCCACCGATTACTCGTCTCGAGTTGTTGCAGAATATAGTCAATACTCTGTTCCCAGCAGATGTCAACTGTACGAGTCTCCCTGCAGTACATATAAATCCCGACAAAGTTCCAGTAGTGGTAAAAGAGGAAGTTCTAGGCACAGCGAAAAGATTCGCTAAAAAAAGTCCCCAGCACCGGATGGAATCCCTAATATTGCCCTTAAAGTAGCCGCCAAGACAGCGCCAGATTTGTTTGCCCAAGGTGAATTCCCCGAGCAATGGAAGCTCATACTTATTCCGAAAGCAGATAAACCATTGGGTGACCCCTCCTCATATACACCAATATGCCTGGTCAATACTATTGGCAAACTAACTATTTGAGCGAATTACATATAACAGATTACTCGCGGTTGCGGAAAAGGAAGGTGGCGTTACCGACAAACAATTCCCATTTCGTAGGCCGAAATCCTCCCCGAACTCTCGACGTAAAAAATGCGTTCACTACTGCAAAATGGAGCTACAGGCCACGAAATACATTGTAAGCATTGTTGTTGAGTTCCTCCTTGGGAGATACCTTTACTGCGACTCGGACGATGGGCTAAAAATATTCTCGACAACATGCGGAGTGCCAAAGGGTTCTGTCCTAGGTCCCTTACTGTGGCTATTTATATATGATGGAGTGTCGACGCTACGCCTTCCGAACGACGTGACAACAATTGGCTCCGACGGAATAACAATAGTTGCAAAACATCAAGACGAGATCGAGATCTACGCAAATGAGGCGATATGGGACATCAATTCGTGGTTGAAAAAATCTGGCCCATCATTTGCTCAATATAAAACAGAAGTAATTCTCATCAGCAAGAGAAGAAAGAACACAATTGTGAAAATCAAAGTTGGCGAATAAGCAATTTACTCCCCAACCATCGCTCAAATACTTGGGAGTAACGATTGACAAAAAGCTTGACTTAAACGTCTTGGCGAATGAAGGCCGGCGACTCTATGAAAAAAACGTATGCGATTGGGGAGTCTAGCGTACTTCGACAGCAGTACGGGTCACAAACTGGTCGTTGGACATACCGCATCATTCCGGACATTCGGAGATGGTTTGAACGAAGCCACGGGGAATTAAGCAACAATTTAACGCAATTCGTAAGTCACAATGCTTTCCAAGATGTGGTAACGTGGCTGAGAACGTGGAGCATGTCATGTTTGGTTGCCCCAGGTTTACCTCGCACTGACCAAGAATGGAAGCGGGGGGAGTTCATGCTGGAGTCAACGGATGCTTGGGACCAGGTTGTAAAGGAACTGAAATCTTAGCCAGGAAGAACTACGTCGAAAACAAGAAAGCGAGGAAACCACAATGAGCCGCAGTTAAAAGTTGATCCATCCCCGCGACGGAATACTTTATAAGAATTCCGTGGGGAGAGTGGAATGAGAAGGAGTTGGTTTTAGTGAGTAAAATTCTCACATAACTGCATGGAAGGAGCCAGCAGTAGGTTTTGAACTTTTCCACCTTCCAACGCCGAAAACAGACAGTGAACCGATTTTGTTTTACCTAAAACCTTAAAAGGCCACTTTTGTCATCGCGCATGCAAAAAGGTCACCTCAAATGAGTCAGATTCAACTCCAGAAGACTGGGGACGAGTCATCTTCTCGGATAAATCCAAATTGATTGAACTTAACGACGAAGGCATTCAATAGACGGTAAAACATTCCCCTTTGAATTGATATTACAAAAACTGATAATTTTGACACTCTTGGAATTTGTCTGCCAGGCGTCATTTATCTAATCTAGAACTTTAGCATTTTGCTTCATAGGCAAGCTCCATGAATAATGTTCTGCGAACTAGAAACCCTAAGACAGGACCATGGTTGATAATGTCAACGAATCCACAGAATGTGTTGTGAAGTAAACGAAAAGCAAAAGGAGAACGTGTGTGCTTTACGCTAGACGCTACTTTGAATTAATATTGATGTTTGCCCTCGTTTTCATTGTATAAAGCGCCCAAATAAGCTTAGAATCTATAGTGTTATTAGTATTATTCTATAGATACTGCGTGACGCATTCTCGTTGAGCTCTGTTGGCAAGGTACTTAGTTGAATTAGTCTTTTTATCATTTTTTAAGGTTTTATTGAAAGCAAAATTTTATTAAAATCGCTTTAATGTCTGTCACGCACTTTTCTCAGAAACGGTTACATCTCTTGACAGTAGAAAAGGTGGAACTGTGAGCCCCGACACATACGGTGCTATTATATTGCTGCATATTGAAATTATGGGGGTGCCCATACACCTAAAAGAGAGGTGCAACATTTTTGTCACAAAATATGACCACGTAGGCTATCAAAGTTCCTGCTTTTCACATTGGTTCCAAAGAGGGGAGCGCGGGGGTCCGTAAAGGTTCAATTACTTCAAGGACCCGTCCTCATAAATTTCCCAAACGGAAGATCTGAAAAAAAATGTGGTGGCCCAGGCACATGGTATCTAGACCCCGAAATACTGTACGCTACGATGCCTGCTTAAATAAAATCAATAATAATATATTTTCAAAAGAATGACAGACGGTTTCATCCAGCGCAGAGGCAACTCATCAGACGCTGCCTCACCTCTGCCCTGGGAATAGCGTGACCGCAAGTGGCTGCAGGCGCTAAAGGCTCCTTTATATATAATCGCAAATACGACATGAGTGTGAATTACATCCAATGGAAATCCGCTCTATATTCAGATCCAAACCGAAATGGAATTGTTTTGTTTGAAGATTGAGCGGATGATAAATGTGGAAGAAAGTATCTTCCCAATTCTGACTTGTTTTTCTATTTTTGTATTATATTTTATTATTTTTGTTGATTTATTCAGTTTGTTCTCTGTTAATTTCTTGAGTTTCATGCTTGATTTTACATGTTTTCTTGTATTGACTCGTTTTTAAGGGTTTGTGTAAAACAAAAGGTTATTAAAATCACTTTACTCGCTGTCTGTCTGTCCATCACACGCATTTTTCGCGGAGTTTTTTTCAGTTATAGCGATTGACACCAAATTTGGTGGAAAGGTGGAAACAGTGAACACTCACGCATACAGTGAGTTTTATCACTCTCAACATACGTCGAATTTAAGGGGAGTCTCCATACATGCAAAAGAGGAGTGTAACATTTTTTTCAGCAAATGTAGCATGCGGGGTTCAAATGAAAGGTATCGATTAGTACTTTCCGAAGCCGGTCTTAGTTTTGATATTTGCTGAAAAGATGGAGAAACTACACAACTGAAAAATCAAGAGATTGCCACTATATGGTGCCTACGCTCCGAAATACCCTCCATACCGATAGCCTTCTAAATAAAGTTAATAATAGTATAATTGACTGCAAAAGCCCCTTAAGTTCATCCTAGTAATATTAAATTTCGCAGTAATGTAGGCATAGAGCATGATCCTACCTATTACTAACGAAGTTATGATAGGTCAAAGTTGTCGTTAGGTGCTGTTCATTAGTACCAACACACGAGTAAACATTTCGTTCTGCGACTGCATCTGAAACCTACAACAGGATCATAAATTAGCCAGTAGACATTACGCAAATACGTAGAGGTTATAACGGAGCTCACGGTGCAGTATAGTACATTTTCTCTTATTGGTGGAGGCTGTTGCTACCAAATGATTGCAAAATAATTACCAAAATAATGACAGAAAGTTATAGGCGGTTATAAAGTCCGTCAGATATAGCAAAAAGCCTGGAGTTTGGAGTGTTTGTTTTGTAACTCTTAGATAAGAAACATATATAAAATAAATATGCAGGTTCATCTGGAAGTCGATTCCACGGCAGCAGAAGAGGTTATGTTGTTTTTTTATGTCAGGAACTTTGGCCGTACTACCATATTTTAAAGGATGTGAATCTAGTTGGCAATATCATCAATACTTTAGTGCAAGGAAAATTTTAATACCAATAGAATTTGCACCAAACTTCCCAGTTATTTTTGCCTATAATAGACTTCGCGATTTTTTTTTGATTAATACAATGCATTTGACTGAAAGTACAAAAAATATGACGATAAATGCATAACATACACCAAAGTTACTGGTCAAATCGCTCAAACGCAAAAAAAAAAATTATTCCAAATAGATGCAGATAAAATAACAAATCATTTCGGCAATACTTAGTAGCAATCTAAGCGAATGACCAAGTTCAAATACTTCTAAAAGATAGCGAACCGCCACGGTCATGAGCATAATCTTTTCACGGACGAGACGAGTTTCAACACAACAAACAAATGTAATTATAGGTAATCTGTAGTGTGTGGCGATGGTGATTCTTTTTATTTTCAGATACGTCTCGATGATTTTGTTGATATTTTTCGTTGCAATATTGATGTTTACGCTGAAATGAAAAGCGTTTTAGATACAAAGTTGTTACTTTTGTTCATTCCTGGCGAAGTTAGAAAATAGTATAAGTAAAAATATCGGCGGAGAGATGGATATTTTGTTGGTGCATAAAATTAGCACAATAAAAGTGTTTAGCACATTGTCACGTTGTTCGCAATGAATAATCCTATTTTTAGGTAAATATGCACATAAAGCTTATGATTCAAAAGTTCTGCGATTTATATACGTGAATTCGAATTTAACATGAAATAGCAGTTGCTTCTAGTATCTAAATATTGCTTGCCCTTTGGAAGGATTCAAAATTTTGTTATTTGCTTTCAAAAATTTAATTCGGTTAGACTTTTACAAGCTTGGAAATTACTACATTCCTCCTTAGTTCTGGATAGAAGTTGGAAAAATGGGTTTCTACATGGCTTTATTTTACTTAGAGAATTGTCTATGCATCCATTAGGATCCCGTGCCAATTAAATATTAAATATCACTTTGATAGGCAATCCACTTTATAAAAAAAAACATAGATAAGCAAAAATTATGTTACCTTGAAAACCAATTAATTAGATATCGAAGTATTGAAGTGCAAAATAATAAAGATATAATTCAGCCGGGGGTGTCATACGTTATTATCGTTATCAGGATATTTTGCAAATTTTTGGGTCGGATAGTTTCTGAGAATGCTTGATAGCGGTGATCAAGTTTAAAATCTGCTCAGAAATCTAAAATCTCTAAAATCTAATTATTATAACCCGCGGGTGGGGAGGGGGGTGTGATATTTGACGGAATTTTTTTATATCTTCAACTTGTATGGATTGGGCGCTCCTTTAAAATCAATATAAAATGGCCCTATTCATTGGCTGGAAGGAAATTCGTAGCTTCGCCACTCCCATCAAAATCCGTGTCAATAGGTGCTTGATCCAAATTTGTAAGTCTACTTCGGGATAATCATCCCCAAATTTAATGCAAACCCGCATTATGGCTTTTAAAGTAAACGTATTGTGCATTCAGCAAATTTGAGAAAAAATCCGATGACAGACTTTGAAAAAAGAAAAGAGCCGCTGCGCGCAACAGCGGCTACGAGCTTGGGGACAGGATGTCCACCAGGAGGTGTAAGATGATACACCCCGAGGAAATGTCATCCGAAGAAGCAGGCAGCTCTCCAAAGCTGCAGGCATTGAACGCGACCCTTCTCGAAAAAATCGAGGAGCTCAAAGAAGAGAAGGCCGCGATGGTTCAACAATTGGACTGTCAACAAAATATCATCAAGCAGCTGGAGAAACGCTTGGCATCCTCGAGGATGCCAATCGCAACATCGGAGCAGCAGCAACGGCGACATCTGCAACATGAAAAACGTGAACGTGAACAACGGTAAAATCATCAACATCATCGCGAACAACGGCAACATCAAGAACAACAACGACACGAGCAACTTGTGGAGCAACAACATCACCAAGATGGAGAGATGTGCCTTGAAGTCATCATCCCAGAAGAGGAAGGCGACGAATTCAACTTCGTCCAGCGGAGGAAAAAGAAAAACAAAGAGAAGGTTAGTGTAAGTAGAGTTAATGCCCCTCCGGCAAACCCTCAGGCACCGTCCCCTCCTCCCCAACCCCCCCCCCCCCCCCCCCCGCCCAGCTACCCGCCCCAAAAAGGCACAAATTCCGCCCATCACCGAGTATAAAATCAACGTTCCTCAATTCTTGAGGATACTAAAAGAGAAAGGGTTAAAAGCAATCCTAAAAAATACGAGGGCTGATAGGACCCTCATTTTCGCTCAAAGTCTTGAAGATCATGCAGCGATCTTCAATCTTATTAAAGAAAAGGGGCTACATGCCACAACCAGTACCCCACCAACTTTAAGAACTCAGTCCCTAGTCAGCCGGAGTCTTCACAGAGAGATAGACCTATCTGACATAATGCGCTCAATGAAGAGTATCCGCATCCCCGACAGGAGTTTCACATGCCCAAGAATTTTCACTGTGGTTGGCAGCTGAGAATTTTTGATTCTTCAACATTTAGAGTGAGCCCGGCCTCAAGAAAACGTTGAAAAATGTACTCGAGATGGTACAAATGGTTAGATTCAGAAGAAGAGACGAACAAAACATCATCTACATAAACGACACAAAAGATTAAGTTTCGTAGAGCAGAGTGGATGAATCTCTGAAATATCTGCACAGCTTTGTACAAGTCAAATGTTATCCTGCGAAGAGTCCGAAAGGTGTGCAGACAGCCATTTTCGGTAGCAACAGCGATTTGGTGATACACCTTGATCAGATCCAAGCTCGTGAAAACACGGCAGTTTATCAATCAATGCGCAAAATCATGGATGAGTGGAATATTGTATCACTCGGGAATAGGCTGAGTATTCAGACGCCTGTAATCTCCGCAAGGCCTCCATTCGTGATTTGGCTTAGAGACCATGTGGAATGGAGATTACCAACAGCTATTGAAGAATCTACATATACCCTGTTTCATAAGATCATCGAAGTTTTTCTTTGCAATAGCTCGGGGAGTCGGCTGGTAGAAACTACTTTCGGTAGTGATGTTGCGATAATTTCGGAGGATTGCGCGAATGTGATGATCAGCACTGACCTCGAAAACAATTGAAAGAGGGTCGTTTGCAAAATTAGACATTTCTCCTAACGAGTTTAATGAGTTTGCGAAATTTGTCAAGCCTTATTCTGCAGGTTCACCAACAGCTCATAGTGATACAGGAAGGCTGCGCTTAAAATGGAAATGCTAATGTCAGGCAAAACTAGTAGCCACGAAACCGTTCGGCGCAGTCCAAGACTCGCGTCCTTCTGTTTGTAGCCGTAAGTGCGGATGGGAGAGGAGTTCGCGGCAGCCAATCGCAATTTTTGCGGTATTAGCGTGTGTGGACGGGGTACTGGGAGAACCGACACCTCCGCGTCCGTGTCGACCCAAAAGCAACGAATGATCAGAGGGTCAAAAATTGTAAGGCGACATAGTACTGCACTTCGTGTAGGCGCCACCGAGGCACCCAGCGAGCCTAGTTTTTTTGGGGTATTGAAATTGCATCCGATGGTGCATTTAGTCTTTTGAGCTCCGAATTTACGGTGGTGCCAGCAAATTGTCGGGGATGATGAATGACCCCGCGTGCAACTACCCGAACGCCCTTTTCGAGAAGCAGACTTCGACCGTGATTGCGATCGAGATCTACCTCCCGAACGCAAAGTATCGACAGTCGGCGTAAGCTTGGAAGTGTCGTTACCATTGACTTGATTGTGATTTTAATAACTAAAATAAAGAGAAAATTAAAAGAGCATCCTTCTATATTTTTGTTACTAAATGTCCACATGAACCCAACCTTTGACCGACGTGATCAAATTGATAAATATATAGGGACTCTGATTTAATTTTCTCTTTAGTTTAATGATTAAAATCACAATCAAAGACAGGTACGGAAGAAGGCCATCATTGCGAGTAAGAAAGAAAAAAGAAAAATAAACAATTATGTGCACTGCTCGACTAGCTTGTTTCACGGTTCGTCGACTAAGACTACGTCTGCCGTCGCCGGCGGTCGAAACAAGAAAGAACTGGAAGTACAACGCGCCGGCCTCGTGCCAGGTATCCAGCTGTGTCGACAATAGTTCAGTGCGTCGACTGAGCTGTTGTCACCGCCGGCATTGCAGTCGGTGGTTCTTGCCTCCGATGTCCCGCCACAATGTCACAATGAGGAGACCATGAAGTCACGCCTCATTTTATTCAAGGCAATTGTAAATTGGGTTTCGCCGACTATATTTGACCTTTTTGTGCGCTTTTGACCGGATTGCTTGTGTTTTTTTAAGGTTTTTTGTAAACACAAAACCTTATTAAAATCGGTTTACTGTCTCTCTGTCTGTCCGTCACACGCATTTTTCTCGGAGACGGTTATAGCGATTGACACCAAATTTGGTAGAAAGGTGGGAACTGTGAACGCTCACGCATACAGTGAATTACATCCTTTTACGTCGAATTTAAGGGGAGTCCCCATGCATGCAAAAGGAGGGTGTAAAATTTTTTTTCATCAAATATAGTCATGTGGGGTATCAAATTAAAGATCTCGATTAGTAGTAGCCGATCTTAGTTTTGACATTCGTTGGAAGGGTGGGGAGCGCGAGGGGTTGAAAGTGACCACTTCTTTAAGGGGGCCATTCTCAGAAACTACCAAACCGAAAAATCTGAAAAAAATCAGGAGGCCGCCACTATATCGTGCCTGGGCTCCGAAATACCTTCCATGCCGATATCTGTTTAAATAAAGTTAATAATAGTATATTACTACAATTTTTTGTAATTGGTTAGAAACCCCCCTTAAGTTCATGCTAGTAATATGAAATGCAGTGATATAGGCTATAATATAGAGCATGATCTTACCAAGTTTGGTGGAAATTGCACTATTACTAACAAAGTTATAATACCTCAAATTTGTTGCTTCTTTGAAAATTGAAGACTATGAATGTCAATATCACCCGAAAGTGGATACTCTCACATAATATATGGATATATTACGTGCTACGTACTAAGAAATACACAAAACCTTTCGTACCTGAAGCGTCCAGCTTCCGGTTTCCCGACTTGTTTATTTTTATGTTTGTTATCGTTACGTCGTTATCGTCAGGAATTCACTGCATTTATCCTAATGTCCTAAGCTCATTATACTAAATTTCATCTTCCATGTCGATATCATCTCAAAAAGTGTATTAATAGCACTTTTTTCACTGTGGCAACCAAAAAAGAAAATGTCTTCAAATCTACTAATAGAGAACATTCTTGCTCACTTATATAAAGGATTATCTATGTACTATCATGAAACGGCGAAGTTTGATATAAACCCTACTATTATTAACAAAGTTACAATATGACAAAAATATATTTTTAAAAAGAAAAAAAAAAATCGCTCTAAAGTACGCTAAAGGATGAAACCTCAAAATAGCGGAGCAGAAGTGTCTTCCATACGCAAAACGAAGGGTGGCGAAGTCCTTGTCGAAGTAGGCCCGAAGACAACTAGCAAGAGTATGTTCTGCGAAACGGTCAAGGGGTTACTGGGAGAGAAGGCTGTCGTTTCTAGTCTAGAGCCTATGTGCTCTTTAGAAATTCGGGATCTTGTCTCACAGAAAAGGTCGAAGTAGAAGGAGGCCATAAAGCATGAATGTCCAGAGATAGCCAATACCGTGGTATAAGTCCCCGAGCAACATGCGAGGAAACTGCTTAGTAGCGGGAAAATCTCAATTGGATGGGTGGTATTCAGGGCACGCATGCGAATAGTCCCCATCAAGTGCTACAGGTGTCTGGACTATGGACACTCATTAGCAACTTGCAAGGGACCGGACAGGAGGACAGTATACTGGAGATGTGGTCGGGTAGGTCACCAAGCGAAGGTCTGCATTGAAAGCGAAAGTTGTGTTCTCTGCAGGGATCGTGGCGCATCTGGTGGGAGCGTTGCACACACTGGGAACTCGGAACGGTGGACAATCTTTAGGACGGAACTGGAAAAGGCTAGAGCGAATAGCATGATCCGTATTTTACAAATTAACATGCACCAGAGTGCAACCGCTCACCAATTGCTAGCGCAGTTCGCTGAGGAGGTAAATGCTGATCTAGTATTAAACAGCGAGCAATACCGAAACAGGGACCCGACTTCATGGCATCTCCACTTATCGGATACCGCCGCCATCTGGGTTCAGGACGACGTTCGACTTTGTGTTCTTGCCGAAGGTTGAGGGAATGGGTTTGTCTGGATTCGGTGTTTAGGGATAACGTTTTCGGGTAGTGAGCCCCGGAGCCTTAAAACGATCGTAGATAAGGCAATATACTAAAGGATTGCAGGAAACAGGAAATCCAATTATGCACATACCAAAAAGATCAGTACATAAACCTTACACAGAGGATGGAAAAAACCTTTCATACCAAAAAGTTGCTTAAGTGATGTTTCTATTCAGGTTCCAGATCATTTCAATTTGACATAAACAGGAAAATTGAGTGTTGCAGATACGACCTTTTCGTCCGGTGTAACCCCTGGCATTGCTTTCCATTTCAACCTCATTCAACAAACTCGTCAAGAAAATGCGAAGCAAGTCTTCGTTCTTAATTGCTTTTAATTGAACTAAATTTCAAAAACACAAAATGATCGATGATTAACTGGACCAAAGAATAAAATTAGAAAGTACCAAAGCTTGTTCACCGATGAAAGTGTATACAACTCTATAACAGGAAATAACATTTGACGCTTTATTATTTCAAGCCAGAGAAAGGTAAGTGAAAGAGTGGAAGCAATAAAATATCTGCAAAGCTGACATGAAATGCATTTCCTAATGATTTGCAAAAATTCAATCTCTAACGGGGTTGATATTTGGAACTGAATAAGAGATCGGTTCTCTGGAGGCATGAAGCACGGTCTAAAGAAAAGTTTGCCTTTTCAAAAATAGAAACGTTTTAGTTAGAATTAATTTTAGCCTTGGAATCAATGGCTTAGCCAAAAGATGAAGACAACTGACCAAGCAATAATCCTCCTGTTTCCAGTTAAAGATAATGAACTCTAATCGTTTGATCTAGATGCCTAAACCAAAGACCGGTTTGCACAAAAACCCATTTGAATAAAAGTGTTTCATCGCGATGTGAGCAGAATGATTATGATTCATGTGTGCAATATTTCAATTCGCAGAATTTGCATTCCCTCAGAGCATGGCCGCAGCAAACAACTATTTATTCGCGAATTTAAAAATGTCAAGTGAGTTCGCTAAAGAACAAAAAACAGAAAAGAACTCCCGAGACATCGTTTAGCACTAATCTTATTTCCGCTTATTCTAGCAATCAGTATCTAATGCCATTATCTTTTCCAAGATCGCGTCTCTCTCTCGCGTGCTTACTTCTAGCGCGGATCCAGACAATTCAACGTTTCTCATACGCAGATTACAGTTTAAAATTGTATATATTTTTGACATTGGCAAGCAGATCTCTTCGATAAGGGCCGCAGAAACTCGTACAATATCAGCTCTAGATGAAATTGTCTACGAATACAAATCGACCGAAGCTAGGGAAGTGATCATGCAGAATTCAAAAATATAAAGCTCCTCTAGTAATATATGTACATAATGTATGTAGTCTGTGGCAGCCGCGTTTCGAGATTTCTTAGCATTGTTGCGACTATACTGGCGATGTCGAATGACCCTGACATTTTACCTATAGCAAACCGACTTTCATGCAACTCGACAGCAATACGAACTGCGCGACGCAAGTACTCACTTAACTACTTAGATTTCTAGTGAGCTCCCCACACTCACTTCCTCGCGAAGGGGAGCTTAGCAAATGCGCGGAACATTGCCCATTAGCAAAGCTGCAAAGGCAAATCCGACATGCTTAAGTGTATTAGACTTCCAAGCAGCGCACGAAGTAGATGGAGACAGTTGCAGAGGTTGCTATACAGTGAGCCGCGGGATTTGGTTGCCAATTTGGCTGCACTCAATTGATTTATCGAATAGGAGTAATCTTCGTTTTTCCCAATATTAATAGTCCTAGAATTGTGCTGGAGAAGAGATTTACTGATCCAAGCATGATGGTAACTTCCGCGGATTCACCTAGCATTTCAGGACATACAGAAAGCAGCTATATCACTGGAGCCAGGCAAAACCATACCATTGATATATGTTGAATCTTTTCTGTGAATCTGACCATTAATTTTTTTTCACCATGCCTCTTCCTCCAGGTACTTTTTTGCTTCGTGTTATACACCAGATGTCACCTCGATGGGACTAAAAACTCTTTTTCAACTGGCACCCTGGTCCGAATTGCGTCCTTCGGATGCCCTCGCAGCAGTCCAATCGTTCGCACATCTCTCTCTCTTCTCTCTGCCTGTGAGTAATTCATGGGCCAGGTTCTCCATCCAAAATAGAGGCGACAGTTTTCTTAATCCTTGCGACCTGACCGTTAGATCTATAATAATGCGCTAATGGTTGATGTGACGTTCCTGCAAATTACAATATAATGGGGCATTCTGGTATCTGTTTCCGGGTCATAATTACCTCGAACGAAGTAGTAGAGTTGGTAGGATAACACCAAAGATTCGTGAAGCTACCAATCACCATAAGTGTCTGCCTCCTTTTAAGTTGACTCCAGGGTACCGGAGTTAGAGGCAAACCTTCAACAACAGAAATGAAGAAGAGGGAAGTGACAGAAATCACCCCACAAAAGGAAAATGCTCCGAAGAAGCCGAAAGAGGAACCCAAGAAAGAGCAAACCTAGGATAGGTTAGGTGCCAAGGAGGGAACCAGGAGACCCTCCATTATTGAGTAACTTTCAAACCCCATGATTGCCAAAATGAGGGTCTCCACACACGGCTGTGGAATAAGAACCTAGCACGTAATATATGCATATATTATGTGAGAGTATCCACTTTCGCGTGACAATGAGATTCAAAGTCTTAAATTTGCACAGAAACGGCAACTTTGATCTGTTATCACTTTGTTAGTAATAATGCCATTTCCATAATACTTGGCAGGATCATGTTTTATACTAAAACCTACATTGCCACAAAATTTCATAATTCTAAGATGAGCTTAAGAAGGATACAGTAAATTACTAAAAATTATAGTTACATACTATTATTAACTTTATTTGAACAGACATCAATATGGGGAGGACCCCCCACACTCCCCACCTTTCCAGCTAACGACAAAACTAGGCCCCACTTCGGAAATTACTAACCGAGACCTTTCATTTGATGTCCCCACATGACACAACTAAATTTACACCCACCTTTTGTATGTATGGGGACCCCCCTTAAATTCAACGTAGAAGGATGTAACTCGCTGTATGCGTGAGCGTTCACAATTTCCACCTTTTCACCAAATTTGGTGTCGAACACTATAGCCGTCTTCGAGAAAAATGCGTGTGACGGACAGACAGACAGATAACCAACATCCTATAGAGCTATGTGTCTTCTGAATACAATAGGCAAGGTCCTCGAGCGGGTAATACATAACCGGCTATATCCATTAATTGATAGTCGCGGCTATTTATCGAATAGGCAGTTTGGCTTCCGGAAGGCTCGGTCAGCGGTTGATGCTGGTTTTTGAGCTAGCCCGAAACCCCTACGACGAAGGGAAATACTGCGCTCTGGTGAGTCTTGACATCAAGAATGCGTTCAATTCTGCCAGATGGAACCATAATATCGAAACGCTCATCGCGGCACCAACACCAAAATACATATTAAATATGATGTTTGATTACTTCCGACAGCAGAAGCTGCTTTAGAATACGGACGAAGGGTCGAAGATGTATGTAATAACGACAGGAGTTCCGCAGGAGTCTGCTCTGGGCCCTCTGCTATGAAACTTGATGTATAATGACATTTTACGGCTTCCAGTGGCTAAACAAGCCGTTGTCGTCGGATTCGCAGATGAGGTTGGAGTGGTTATAATATCTAATCACCCCGACGAAGTCCAAATATATGCGAACGAGACTATACGGACGACTTAAAAACCACGGACTGGAGCTTGCCGAACACAAGACGGAGTTGGTGGTCTTTACAAAGCGGTGGAAACAAAAACTTTTGAAATTTGCATCGGGGCGCATGTTGTTAGCTCTCAGCCATCGCTGAAATACCTGAGAGTAATATTCGACTCCAAGCTGAGCTTTAAACCCCACTTAAAGCTTACTGGACAGCGGCAACTATCAGCTCAACACTGGCAAGGATGCTTCCAAATGTAGGCGGCTCGAAGCACAGTCGCCAATTACTCTTATCGCGAGTCGTCAGCTCTGTACTTCTATAAGCGGCACCAGTGTGGACGTCGGCGATAAAAATCGGGAAAATGGCAGACAGCTTCAAACTGCATATTGGTTAACCGCTCTCCGAACATGTTATGCCTACAGACATAATGCCGGTGGATATTCTAACTGATGAACAAGTGGTGTGTATGAAAATCAGGAAGCGAGCATAAACAAGCAAAGTGAGCGCTTGACTGAATGGCAAACAGCATGGGACCAGGCGGAGAATGGCCTGTGGACACACAGGCTTATCCAAAACATAAACATGTGGACTATGCGGAACCACGGTGAGACGAGTTACGATCTGACTCACTTCTTAACTGGACACGGTGGATACAGGAATTATCTCTATAGGTTCGACCTAGATGAATCGCCCGATTGTCCTACCTGTGAAGATGCAGCCGAAAATGCAGAACACGTTCTCTTTGCCTGCCCAAGATTTAAAAGTTCAAGAAAAAAGCTAGAAACAGAGCTAAATATCCGTATAACGGTGGAAAATCTGATAAAGTACATGGTGCAATCAAATACAGAGTGGGATGCAGTAGTTACAATAGTGAAACGGATCCACCAGCAGCTAAAAGCGGCAGAAGCGCAGTGGAGACATAGAAGGGAAGCTTCTGCAATTAACGCCACGCAAAGCGGTAGTAGTTCATTTAGAGTGAACAGGTAAGAACTGAACAGCCCCGCGAAGCAATGCCGGAACGGTGGTCCCGCGGGGGAGAGTGTGGAGAAAATATGGGAGGTTTTAGTCGGTAAGAGTCCGGCATGCGTATCCTAGATTCCAGATGCGTATCCATAATGGATTTCCCCCAGCCAAAAAAAAGACAGACAGTAAACCGATTTTAATTAGGTTTTGTTTTACACAAAACCTTAAAAATAAATCAAAAAAAAAAAACTGCCGACGATCGAGGTGAATGGCCGATCTCTTGAGGCAATCAAAAGCAAGAAAAGCTATCTTATTATCCCGATGCGTGTACACAAAAAGACACGGAAAAAGAATGCTCCAGAGAATACATCGGAAGAAAAATCTCCCGGAATCTCCAATGAAATCATGGAGATTATGAGGACCGAAAGGGCAAGGATGGGTAAGGAAATAGAAGGGAGACCTACTGCCTATTGCGGAAGAGCGGCTGAACCACCTCGACCTGAATCTCCCAAGGCTTAAGTCAGATCGTGAATTACAGGCAAATGTCATGTCAGAAGAAACGATGTTCTGACACTGCAAAAGAGCTCCACATTCATTAATGGACTTAATTATTAGTACTAAATATGCAAAAGCCATGTATGCAGTAATTGCAAAGACAATTTTCGAGGGCATCGGAATAGCGTTGCATCAAGAACACTGCGTGTATTAAGGACAAATCAGTGGTTTGCACGGGAGCAGTATGCAGGTAATTTGAACTCCTCTGTGATACTTGTCACTATCGCCCGAACCACGATTGCATTTTTAACTTACTAAATATTAAAATGTAAAGCAAAATTTGGCATGATTTTTAAATCATTGGACCATTGGCGTAACATATCATGATCACATCCGTCAGGAGAACATCGATATGAGGCTGTACCGACCGCAGAAAAATTGCGAGAGAGACGCCTTCGATGGAACGGAGATGAATTTTCCACTGATGTGAACTCACTCATCGAGATTTGGTCGGTGAAAAAAGAACCAAAAGGTCGCTCAAATAACGACGCTACATTGTAATTTGAGTGCCTAGCGAGAAACATTAGGCAACCGAAACTGGTAACACTACGCACGGAGAGTACCTAACCATACCCCACTTCCGTCAGACATTCAGGTTCCGAAGGTCAGCGTTGCACCAATGTGAGAATACGCCGAAAAAGATTCATAGTTTGCTAAAAAAGCTGCCGGTAAACGAACGATTCGTTTTTAGGACATTAGCTCGATACCCCGAAACAGCTGATGTGGTTGATAGGCCGCGGTAGGGATGCTTGCGCTCTATACGTCCGCCAATGTTGTGGATGCTGCGCATGAGCGTGTTCGTCGCAATCCTCTCCGCAAGCAGAAACGAATGTCGACAGAAATGAGCGTTTCAACTCGAAGTATGAGTCGTATTTTACGAGAAGATCTCGGTCTCGGTGCGTACCGGCAGCACATTAGCCATATGTTAAGGCAAAACTAGAGAAAATACGGCGAACTCGGTGTGCCGCTCCTCTTGGTATCGTGGGGCGTCTTATATCACGAAGTAACTGATAATCATTTCTGCAAGGTCGGCGTCAAAACCAATGCGAGCGTGTACCATGTTAGAGGATGTAGTCGAGCTATTGAGTGAATCTCTATTCACTGGAAAACCGTAGTGCTTCGACTCGGCGCCCGTTCACAAAGCCAAGATAATTCAGCAATGGTTAGCGGCGCATGTTCCTGACTTCATAACCGCGGATGAATGGGCCTCAGGCATCCCAGATTAGAATTCTCTGGACAACAGCCTTTGGGCTAAGTTCGAGGAGACTACCTGCGATCGAACTTACACCGATTTGGAGAGTTTGAAAGCATCGTGCGTGCAGCTCGAGAAATACCGCTTCATAGCGTGCATGCAGCGATCGATGCATGGCCTCACAGACTTCGGGCCCTTATAGCTGCTAGCGACGGCTATTTGGAATATTTTTTTTTTGTTTGAAAGCTCTATGTTTTGTGATTTGTTTGGCAAAAATTATGGCTACACTATGTATATGTCTTTCAGGGTTTCTCACCGGAGACCTCAGGGCTATATACTACTTTCATTGCAAGCCGGCGGGAGAAATCGTTCCCGGATCCTGCCGAAAGAAATTTTTAGTTTCGTTAGGTACTGCGATGCGAAAGCACTACCACTTCTTCCCGGCTGCGATATTAATGCACATAACAAAATCTGGGGACCAACCAAAAAAATAAAGAACATTCTGGAATATACCATTAGTATTAGGCTAAAAGTACAGGCAAGAGGCCCTAGACATAATCCTCGGAAGTATACTTATCCGTGAGCTAATTATAAACTCGAGAATTTCTGAAGAACCGCGTGTGATATCAGGAACAAACTATAACTAGAAATAATTATGGGAAATCTGAACAAAATCACCGTTGATACGTATGGGGCTAGTTGTCCAGCTAAGACAGTTACTTCAACAAGGGGCGTACCCTGATGGAACAGGAACTAAGCTAAGGTGAGAACAGAGGTCCGAAAGTTCTTCAGCAGGGCAAAATTAACAGGGGAGATGGAAAAACGTACTGACGACTAACAGCAATACGATCAGGGAAGTAATGTGAAATAACTTCAGGAAATTTTATGAAGGGATTGAACGCACCATAGAAGCATCCAGGCCACACACGATTTTCGACAAGGACAGACCAATATCCTTTGTTTGT
Source organism: Hermetia illucens (assembly GCF_905115235.1). Classification (NCBI taxonomy): domain Eukaryota; kingdom Metazoa; phylum Arthropoda; class Insecta; order Diptera; family Stratiomyidae; genus Hermetia; species Hermetia illucens. The sequence goes on from NC_051852.1 coordinate 129,897,502, forward strand.
CAGAATAAGAAAGATTGGACATTTACCGAGAATTGGAGGACAGAGTACAATTACTTCTCATACTGAAAACAATAGATGCGTTCTGGACCCATATATCCCGTACGTCCATTTCGACTCGAATGCAAACAGGATGATCGGAAACTGAAACTGCTCTGTATCAGTTAACAGATAGTTCTGTATGCATTTTTGGATATCGAAACTGGTTTCATCATCCCATCGCATGCGGAGATATAGAATAGGGAATATAATTTATCCGCAAGAACAACCTGGCCTTTCGACAAAGCAATAGTAAGAAAGCAAGCAAGTTGTACCAACAGGTAGCAATCCTTTTCCCATGGATATAACTCAAAGTTGCCCACCGGTTGAGGTACTATAGCCACCAATGTGCAGTATAGAAATTGACCTCTTGAAAGAACTATTACTGATATAATGATCCAGGGTTACGCTGATGATGTAGTATTAACCTGTAGGGATATATACGAGGATAAATTATATGATAAAGTCTACTGAGACTAAACATTACTAGTATCTGATTTGGGAGGGTCGACGTAAGTATCCATCCAGCCAAGACTGCCATATTGCCATTTGCTGGAAGCGCAATCATGATCATTGCAGAGTCGTACAAAAAGATTTCAAATTTGTAGGAATTACGCTACCCCAGAAGCTACACTGATAGACGTAGAGTTGCAGGCCCATAGCATAGGAAAGAAATGGGAAATGCTGATGACCAATGGGGCGATAATCCGAGCGGACAGAATCAAACGGCACAACAGTCGAAGAGTAACACAAAACTTCAAAGATTGACTTGAGGCTCGCGTGTGCATCACTGAGACTATACCGGCATGCCAAAAGGTATCCCTGAAGTCCATCTGAGATTAACTCCTTTTCATCTTTACATATAAATGAAGGTGAGTAGGGAGCGATTTTCAGAATATCCGAAGAAATAAGCGCGGCACTTTCGTGAAGGATGCAAACATAATGACTACAGGAATGACTAATCTTTTCTCCAGCTTTACATCGTATCCGTGCTTACTGGCATAAGTGAGTAGTTCGGCCCCGTGAGCTGGATGCACATTTTGGCGGAAAGACTATTGGTGAAAAGAAGAATACAAAAGGAACTTTGTAAAACTGAAACTATCGGCATGTATTTTCACCTCTGCTGCTTCACGCCAACATGCATTTCTAGGACTATGACCAAGCAAAATGGCGCAACCGAACGGAACAAAAGCTGCAGAAGAAGAAGATAGCCAACCAACACCAAATGTGATCGATCTCTGACAATCACCTTGTTGGCTTGGCTATAGTTGATACAAACTCTTTACCTAGTCTGCTATAGGCAATTTAAGCGGTATTTCCTTGCAGAATAATAACGGCTCCACTTTTATGATACTTTCTTCAAGCGTACAAAATCCAAATCATACCCACGCACCTCCACTTTTCTCTGTTACTAAAACCTTCCCCCCCTTTTTACTTTTACTTTTTTCTAATCTTTCCCTGATACAGAAAGTATGCAGAATTGTCGTCACAGAAGACTTGGCATTTTTGTCCTAAATCTGGGGAAAGCGGGCATCTGCATATGAATTGCACGGCCCCCTCCTCGTTTTCCTCAAATCAGCCGCAAACAGCCGAAACCATTAGCAGCGATTCATTAGAAGCCTCCTCTTTCTTTAGAGACAATCAATATGAAACTCTAATTGCTTTAGGGTCTTTGATTTGCGGGGTCCGTTTGCACAAATATCCGAATGTCCAAGCGCCCTCATCAGGCATGTCTCATTCAGTTGGTCGAGTTTGAGTAGCATCTAATAGCAACCTTATACCAACTTACTTTTCATATGTTGCCATTGTTGCTAACAGCGCCAATTGCCGGATTGAGCAGATTCAAATAATGCGAACCCTGCCTCAGCTTTCATTTTTAAATTTCACATAATTCATTTGTCCATTCGTCAATTAATTAAATACTACTCCCGTTTGCTCCCTTGTCCCATCGTTTAAAAACAATCCCTACCATGGAATCTAGCCCCTTAGGACATCATGTCAGTGTCACACTAAAATAAAGAGCAGTCTTAATAGAAAATGAATTTTTAAGAGAGAAACCGTCTGTCAACTGATAATCGAAGTTAAGCGTTGTTCAAAATGGTTAGTACTTAGATGGGGAACTATTAAAATTTAAATTTAGTTTTAATTTTTTAACTCTCAAAAATTGATCCTTCATAAATGATTTCATATGATTTTCTTTTCTTTCCACCAAGAAATCACTTAAGTACTTCGAACATTGTTAGCGAGGTTATTTAACCATTCTGGTTATGAAGATTTTTCTACCCTCGTAAAACAGTCATGAAAATCACGAATGGAGCCAAATTATTTTTCAACTTTCTGACAATTCTGCTTAAGCCGTACAATATTAATTTGAATACAGGAGACCAATGATGCACGATGACAGCTGTGGGCTCTGAGAGCGTTGATTCCCTGTTCGTATCTTCCCCGGAAGTTTTGAAATAAATAATGAGCACAATTAAGAGAGCTCATCACAGCTTTCCACGATGTAGAGTTCAAAAGGGTTAGCTTAAAAACACGAATCAAAACAAGCACCGCTATCAACTCCTGTTTATGCTCATTAAAATATTCAAACGAAACGCAAAACGGAAGCATATTGCCTCTAGTTAGTGTATCATCTGTAGTATTAATGCTAATGAAGCACAAACAAAGAAAAAAACAACATTCAAGCGCCAATTATGTGGACACCAAAAGTATACAAAATGTTTGCAAATTCTGCGAACACTACTCGCCAGATTGAATGCTGAGCGGTATGGCATAGGTCATCTGGTCATTTAGATTAAAATGTTCCTGAAATTATACATTAATTGCGCTCACACAATTCATACGAAACAAACGTGTGGCGCTGTCGTAGCGAGATACCGAGGCTTGTTCTCGCCTGCTTAGGCCATATATGAGCGGTAATCACGACGTGATAAGATTTACAAGCCTTATCAAAGCGTTCAATGATTGCGTCGTTCAGTCTTTTGATTGTTTCATAGCTTGTTCGCACTTATTAAATTTTTGCACATAAATACTGGAAGCGAATGATTGGGCATATTTTTTCCTCTGAGGTAGCGATAGTGATGTCAAACTAGCCGGGGGTAGATAGAAGTGTCCATGAAAACTTTGTTGATGAATTTGCGTTTGAAACGAAGACTATTTAATTGAAAATTGATAGATTTTTCTGATATCTAATTTTTTTATGAAAGAACATAGCAGTTACCTGAATAATCGATATTCACGTCTTCATGAAACAAATATAAGTAGAATATTGAATCAGTAGAACCCGGACTTACCTAAAAAGAAAAAAAAGGAAATATAAACATTATCTATCGCCAAATTAAGTGATATCCATGGTATTATTTTAAAATTAGAAATTCATTGCAAGAATATTATCTTCGCACGCACTGTTGAGGAAGCAAAACTAAAAGTTGATTACCATCTGCCTGAATTGAATGAATAGCGCATCATAACTCTGTAGGTTTTCATTTGGGATAGTAAAATAGTTAAAAATCGTGATGAAATTATATATGGTTCCCTTATTCCACCGATTAAGTCTTATGTAAGTCTAAGATTATCAATGGCTCTGCGATGTTCTGGATTAAATGGAACCACGACTTAAGCAAGAGATTCGGTAATAACGATGAGATCTGCACCAAACTTTTCTGCGTTTTTTACGAAGACTAAACTTTCTAAGGGAAGTGTCACTCAATTTTTTCAATAGTTTTAGATATAGATCTCAACGAATCTCAAATGTAGAATTTTATTATTAAAGTAACAAACTAGGTTTTTAATTTCTATAAAAACCTAATAATAATAGCATAATTACAAATAATACAATTACGCACTTATAGGGTGGTTCCGTTCCTACAGACAGCTGCGAATCTAGGAAGTATACATGCAATAAGGCTCGTGGTGTCACTATATGTGAAAGATCTCTCGGACCTCATAATCCAACACAATTTTATATCGTTAAGATTCACCTATTTTCAAGAAAACTTAATGTGGTGAATTGATCCTGATGGTTAAATGGCCTGCGTTTTTGACGAGAATGTCAATGAAAACTACATTTCAGGTCTACTAGCGAACCCTACTCCCATTTCTTGGTAGTAACCATCCTGTAATTCATAGCGGCGGACAGGACTGGACAATTGGCGAACCACAACACGGCAGGATAGCAATTCTTTTTCGCACATGGGAAGGGATCCAAAGCAAAAGCTGGTTCCTAAATCAGAGATGAGGTATTAATTATGATATAGGAATTTTTATAGCCGTATTAACGCCAAGTGGCTATGAACAAACTCCTTCTAGTTGAAGTAACATATGCTACTATCTCGAACATGTCCAGAGAAAAGCAACACGAGCCGATTTGAAGATGATAACATGTCCAAAACAAGCTCTCAAACGAAAATGGAGAAGCTGATTGAAGCCTATTCAACGTCTAGTTGCTGGAATTTGTCAGCCGGATTAATAAGGTGCATCACACGATCAGCATCCTTCACACATCCTTCGTCTTGGGGCCGTGGCCTAAACTGCATGTTAGTTGAAATGAAGAAAAGTCCGAGATGAATCCCAGAGGAGAATAACAGGAGAAAAAGGCCGGGAGTGTTGACAACAAATGAAGATGAGGACAAGTTGTATGCTGATATCACAGGGATACAGTAGACCTTGATTTGAAAGGTTTCGCGATTTGGACGAACATAGAACCCAAGATTATCCGACGATCTGTAGGACAATACCGATTCATAGCTTCGTTCTTAGAGGTTACCCACTAGAAGCGGTATAACGCAACGACACAGAAGAGCCCACCACTAGGCAGCAAACCTATACAGCTCTCAAGGCACATACAGTAATTGGACCTGAAAAGCCTTAGAGAAGGTGAAGTCGAAAAGCATGCAGCCAGATCATTATATCAACAAGCAGGAAGCACATTTCGGATAAAGTTAAAACCGGGTGATTAGGGTGCAGGTTGCGGAGCACATCTCGAAAAAAAAACATACTTGAAATGCCTCAAAAGCGAATATATGGCAAAAACTACCCGAAGACTCACGGGTGCTCGATGGTCTGGCAAAAAAAGTGTAATATGTACCTCCATATTCAATTATTTATTTTTCAAAAATAGCAAACCCATCTGTTGGTGAAACGAGGAAATCGGCAAGTTGCCTTCTTATGAGTAATTGAGAACTGCAAATAGGTAAATTTCATCCATGTGAATCCTCATACAAATCGACAATGTTGAAAACGTGCCCTAGAATATTGCAACAACAACTGCCTTCTCAAAAGGAATCATCATCACCAACGGCGCAACAACCGGTATCCGGCCTACCTTAATAAGGAACTCCAGACATCCCGTTTTGCGCCGAGGTCCACCAATTCGATATCCCTAAAAGCTGTCTGGCGTCCTGACCTACGCCATCGCTCCATCTTAGACAGGGTTTGTTCGCAATTTTTCTTGCTAAGAACCCAAGTCCGAGGAATACATTGGCTGACAACAACCGTGCGCGGATTTCCTCATTGTAGCTGTTATCGGTTGTGATTTCTGACCTTAGATAGGAGAAATTATCAACGGTCTCATAGTTGTATTCTCCTATCCTTAGTCTTCCTATTTGACCAGTCCGGTTTGATGGTTTTGGTTGGTTGGTTTTCGGTGCTGACGTTGCCACCATATACTTTGTCTTGCCTTCATTGATGTGCAGCTCAAGATCTCGCGCCAATCGCCGCCTGCTCGATCTGGATGAAGGCAGTTTGTACGTCTCGGGTGGTTCTTCCCATGATGTCGATATCGTCAGTAGTTGGGTGGGCTTAAAGAAGATCGTGCCTCTTGCATTTACCTCAGCATCACGGATCACTTTCTCAAGGGCCAGGTTAAAGAGGACGCATGGTAGGCTTTTATCTGGCCTCGCACATTGGTCAGGGTCAGCCTAGTCAGTTTTATCAATTCTCCCATGGCCGTGTACAGTTTTACCCTGGCTATACTATCATAGGCGGCTTTAAAGTCAATGAATAGATCAAAAGGAATAGTAACTGCCAAAGATGTTTTACCAGTAACCCATGATGAAGTACTAGGAGTAGCAAATAGGCTTCGAGCTCGCCTATCACCATCGATTCCCTACGAAGGGACTGAAGTTATCAATTAAGCACCGGAAGAAAATCTAAAGGAACTATTTGCTAGACAGCGAAAATGATAAAGGTTATATTCAGTAATCGATGACTCCCTTCGGCTTCCTGTAAACTCAGCCAACTGTTAAGCTTAAGATTGCTTTCTACTTTACAGGGAGTTTAACCCATGCACAGAAATAATCGAAATGGTGATGAAAGTTAAGCACATTCAGAAGCGTTTACTATATAGGTGCTCAAAGACGGAAAAGCTCCAAATCGTCAACTGCGGAGCTAGTGGCCACCTCGTCAACCACATCAATGTCGTGGAAAATAATAGCCTCCGCCGCTACTCGGCTATCTCGTTTCATTTCACAACAGCACCATGTGTTATCAATGCGGACGTGCTACTCATCGCCACACCATCCAGTTGACATTAAATCGGCTACAGCTCGCCATCACCCCAAACTACTCTTCGTATCCAGGCTAATTTAATGTACTTCTTCTGACTATTTTATTGATTTCAAAGGAAGCAAAACCAGTTCATCTCCGATGCCATTGTTGCTCGTGATGTTGGCGAATTATGGCCCCCGACCATGATAGCTTCAGTCAAGCTGGCTACATAGGTTCCCTTCAAATGTTACCATAAGAAGAAACTAGCAGGAAATTTCCTTTCCCCCCGTCTATCACCCCATCTACTTAAGTGAATCTCTGATTAGCTTTTACCAAAATATTAGACGTCTAAGAACCAAGCTATTGAACTTCAATCTATCTGTCCTGGTCTCCCAAGATCATATCAACTGCCTTCATAAAACCTGGTTAGATTATACGATAATTTTGAGCTCCTCCAAAGACAGACAGCATTGTGTAAGGCAACTGATGAAACCTTTCTGATCACTGTTTCTGAACCCACATTTTCCTCCCTGTCTTCTCATATACAATTCTGCTTCCCTACCTATCTCGACCCAATGCGAGTCCAATTATTATTTCCTGTTTATAATTCCCGTCTTAGCCCCTCTCACCAATAAAATAAATCCTCTTAAGGCAGGTTATTAGAAGTCTTAACTGTGATTTTCCGTACTACTTGTGTTGGCTCCAAATGCTCACTGGACTTAACATTTCCAGCTCTCCGTTCCTAATAATTCTTTATGTACCTCTCTCCCTTTATGCACTTTCATGAACACTTGCATGACCTTACCAGAAATCAACTGTCTGTGCGTTACTTCCCTCACTTGAATTTGATGGTGATGGATTGTGCACAGTTAAACTCTCGAAAGGCCAATTTCGAAGGTCTGAACTCAGCCCTGACGAGACCAAAATCTCCGAATCTTTGATACCATTTTATCCTTATAGGTAAAGAAAAACACGGATTTTGAAATCGGCAATCCAATGGTAATACCATTCTAGGCAATGCTTCGGCTAAACGCCAAATTTCTCTGTTATGGGCTCAGTAAATAGTACATTGCTTCTGTCCAAGGATGAGGTGCTGAGGTGACGAGGCGGCAACCCTTTCGGCTGAACCAAAACCAAGTGGCCGAGGAGAACCTCCACGTGGTGGCACCGGGAACCGCTGTATCGCATTGGCTTGCCGGCCGTGATGCAGTAGGCGAATGCTCCAAGGTCTAGCAAGGGCGATCAGACCCGAGTCTGCACGGGGACTAATCTGAAGTGGTTTCGGTCACAAAACCTTACCAGGGGTATACTGGTATCATGGGACCGAGGTAACCCCTGGACTCTTATACTTCAGGAGAATTCCTGTCTTATCTGAGTACAGCTCGGTTGGTTGCGGTTGGCTCCCTTGTGGGAGTTTCATGGGGGCTGTGGTTGTGCTCGAGCGAGAAGCGATCTTCGGGCCTCGACGTGGTGTTGCGTATCAACACGGGTGCCGTACTCCATAGTTCGGTAGAGATTTAGGTAATTCTTGCATCCACCAGTATGAATGCTAAGACATGCACTTGGTATAGACTTGTACCGTTGCGCTTGTCTCAGCGGGGCTCTGGTTGTGGTCACAAAATCAATCCGTGCCTGAAGAGGGCCGTAGGATTAAGTTTCAAGACAGGTACCTACGTTAAACACCGAGGACTGCACTGTCCAAGGATGAATGAAGCAAACTGAATCTTAGAAAAATAAACAAAAACAAAATTTTAATCTTGCAAATCATAACCCAAATCAAGGGAAACCATAAATTCATCAGCGGAACTTCTGAGTTTCGAGCAAAGTGATTCATAGAATCCGTTGAGCTCAATTTTAGTTTCTTTAAGGCTATTGTAAAGTGTTCACTACCTTTATGAATAATTGGATGAATTGGTGGTGGAGATTGTGGGAAAAAAACAGGACCAAATTTCAAGTACTCAGATTTACTACATAGCAACGAAATGCTAGACGCTGCTACCGCGCCGTAGTTTCCAAGAACCTTCAGGCTATCAGAAGACAAAACACTTCATAAATGTGTCATGGTAGTCATTTTGAAACATTTTAACTTTTGATTTACCACGAGCATTTCAAACTCTGCCCATCTCTCCTACACATTTCAATTCCCAAAGGAAGTCAACGCGCAATCTGGAGGATTGCCTTCTAAGAGCTCAACCGACAGATAGATAAAAAGCAAGCCTAAATAACTTTTCCAAAAAATTAAGCTCTATATGCCACTTTCCTTTAGGAAAGGTGACAACTAGATTCACCGAAATTCATTTTTGCGCAGAATATTGCAGATGCAAGTTGGCATTATTGCAAGAGAAATGCCTCCGAAAAATTAAAGAACCTACGAGAAATCATTCTGCAACAACGCCCAGTTTTTGTTTGATTGAGTTGTATACCGCTAGCAACTGCAGTGACCTCCAGACTACATGTTTAATGACGATCTCTGGTATTTCCAACAAAAATTTATTACAGTTCGATCAGGATTAAGTAGTCAGATAGTTCGTAGTTAAATTTGCATAGATACTCCCTTCCGAAGTTATCCTACTTTGTCATGGTTGGGAAGATGGCTAGGGCAGCTAGGAGCTACCAAATCAAAAACCGAATGGTCAAAGGCATTCAGACGGGGCCATGGGTGTGAGCTCTGGGTATCAGGATAAATAGATGATTTGAGTTTAAAATGAAATTTTTCACAGATTCAATCGCGACACGACACCGCGTATTGTATTAGAGCCCAGTCCTCAAAGGACGAGCCAAAGTAACATGCTACTAACAGCATGGTTGATATAAGGTGGAAAGAATTTGCCCCTTGACAAAAAGCCGGTTCCAAGCAAAAAAACATATTCGGATGGACCACCTCTGAATAAACAACCTTGACATTTAGGTTGTACCAGAGTGAACGGAAATCCGAGGCATCTACAGCCAACAGAAATCTGAAGCAGAGAAACTCAAGCGCCAAATGTATACCATAACATCATCATCATCAACGACGCAACAACCGGTAGCCGGTCTAGGCCTGACTTAATAAGGAACTCCAGACATCCCCGTTTTACGCCGAGATCCACCAATTCGATATCCCTAAAAGCGTCCTGACCTACGCCATCGCTCCATCTTAGGGATGGTCTGCCTCGTCTTCTTTTTCTACCATAGATATTGCGCTTATAGACTTTCCGGGTGGGATCATCCTCATCCATACGGACTAAGTGACCCGCCCACCGTAACTTATTGAGCCGGATTTTATCCACAACTGGATGGTCATGGTATCGCTCATAGATTTCGTCATTGTGTAGGCTACGGAATTGTCCATCCTCATGTAGGGGGCCAAAAATTCTTCGGAGGATTCTTCTCTCGAACGCGGCCAAGAGTTCTCAATTTTTCTTGTTAAGAACCCAAGTTTCCGAGCAACACATGAGGACTGGCAAGATCATAGTCTTGTACAGTAAGAGCTTTGACCCTATGGTGAGACGTTTCGAGCGGAACAGTCTTTGTAAGCTGAAATAGGCTCTGTTGGCTGGCAACAACCGTGCGCGGATTTCATCATTGTAGCTGTTATCGGTTGTGATTTTCGACCCTAGATAGGAGAAATTGTCAACGGTCTCAAAGTTGTATTCTCCTATCCTTATTCTTCTTCGTGCTTGACCAGTGCGGTTTGATGTTGTTGGTTGATTCGTCTTCGGTGCTGACGTTGCCACCATATATTTTGTCTTGCCTTCATTGATGTGCAGCCCAAGATCTCGCTCCGATTGCCGCCTGCTCGATCTGGATGAAGGCAGTTTGTAGGTCTCCGGTGGTTCTTCCCATGATATCGATATCGTCAGTAGTTGGATGGACTTGAAGAGGATCGTGCCTCTTGCATTTACCTCAGCATCACGGATCACTTTCTCGAGGGCCAGGTTAAAGAGGACGCATGATAGCGCATCCCCTTGTCGTAGACCGTTGTTGATGTCGAATGGTCTTGAGAGTGATCCTGCTGCTTTTATCTGGCCTCGCACATTGGTCAGGGTCAGCCTAGTCAGTCTTATCAATTTCGTCGGGATACCGAATTCTCTCATGCCGTGTACAGTTTTATCCTGGCTATGCTATCATAGGCGGCTTTAAAGTCGATGAATAGATGGTGCAACTGTTGTCCATATTCCAACAGTTTTTCCATCGCTTGCCGCACAGAGAAAATCTGATCTGTTGCTGATTTGCCTGGAGTGAAGCCTCTTTGGTATGGGCCAATGATGTTCTGGGCGTATGGGGCTATCCGGGCTGGCAAGATAGCGGAGAATATCTTATAGATGGTACTCAGCAACGTGATACCTCTATAATTGCTGCACTGTGTGATATCTCCCTTTTGATGTATGAGACAGATAATGCCTCGTTGCCAATCGTCAGGCATTGATTCGCTGTCCCATACCTTGAGCACAAGTTGATGAACCACTTGGTGTAACTGGTCGTCTCCATATTTAACCAATTCGGCTGTAATTCAATCGGCTCCTGGCGACTTATGATTTTTTAGCCGATGAATTGCACGGACTGTTTCTCCTAAACTTGGTGGTGGCAGTATTTGTCCGTCGTCTCCAGTTGGCGGGACCTCCAACTCGCCGATGTTCTGGTTGTTCAGTAGCTCATCAAAGTACTCAACCCATCGCTCTAATATGCCTATTCTGTCGGAAATCAGATTTCCCTCTTTGTCTCGGCAGGATGAGCATCGAGGTGTATAAGGCTTCATCCTACTGACTTGTTGGTAAAACTTCCGCGCCTGGTGCGGTTGCTCCCTGTACTTTTCTAGTTCACATACTTGTTGGTTCTCCCAGGCTTCCTTTTTCCGTCTGTGAAGTCGCTTCTCTGCTCGACGGAGTTCGTGATAAGTCTCTGCGCGTGCCCGCGTTCTTTGAGAATGCAACATTACTCGGTATGTGGCATTCTTCCGTTCCGTTGCTAGCTTACATTCATCGTCAAACCAGCCGTTCCGACTCCTTTTGCGGCTGGGGCCAAGTATGCTTGTGGCCGTATCAATGATAACGTTCTTCAGGTGATTGTGAATATCATTTATTGATGCTTCATCTCCAGGTCCTCTGTTGACTGCGGTTATTGCGGCATCCATTTCCCTCTTATAGGTATCGCGGAGGGTTGTGTTGTAAATGGCTTCAGTGTTCACTCTCACCTGATTGTCAGAGGGGATTCTAGGTGGTATTGTTATCATACCATAACATGCTAGGACGAAATTTTGCCAATGAAAGCACGAACGAGTGGTTCAGGTAGTAATGTTCAATCTTCGAGAAAGTACGAGACCAACCCAAAAAGAGCAACTGGGCTACCAGTGAAAACAGTGTTCTGCTTCTAGGACTCGACTGCTTTGATTATTTGAGGCAGTAGTCCTATAATAGGCCAGAATATTTCTTGTCTCCGGAAACTAATGTTATGCAAGTTTCGGGAAGAGTAGGGTAAGAACCTTACAGGTTAATCGGTAGCATTGCACAGCAGTCGCTGCCCTTGCAAGTCCTTGAATTAGTTGTTGCAAAAGATTTATATACCTAATCCATGAACTGTGATTAGCAAAAGTTAAGGGCATAAATTTAGAGGACACGGATTTATAATATGACAACGAAATTCATTGACTCCTGCTTTCCGTGGTGGTTCCCAAATACTTCTAGGTTACCTTCATTAATGGGGTATATCCGCGCTCAAAAGGCGAACTAATCATAAAAAATCAACGAGGAAAACTTTCTGTTTACTATCCAGGTGGCAAAGAAAGTCAATTTAATTAGAATTGCCACCATCTACCATTTGAACTCGATCGAACCTAACGAAATATTCCTTCTGCGGATTTGCTTGGCATTCATTAGTGATGAAGAGGTGGACAGCTTGGTTCCCAATACCTTAGCTTCATAGTAGGAATCAGCGTGAGCCCTTAGCGTCATGACATTTATCATATGATTGGGTAATTTTAACTCCTATCGGTAGACGAAAGTGATTATGAAGGAGCCCTATAGAGCGGTATGCCCCAAGAAGGGACAAGCAAAATCCTGATAGGTCTCCAAACGGAGCAATGCTTCTAAACCTGGAGGCAAGCAGTGTGGTGAGTTCGACTATCCATAGTCAATATAAGGGAGTGGAAGATACCGTCCCGCAATTCATATGCAACTGTCCGGCTTCCTTAAGGGGTTAGGGGTAGTCAGAGGCCCGAAAACATGATGATTTTCAAGAATTTTTTTTTCTAGTTCATTGCTTTATTTTACAAAAATAAAAACATAGCTTTAATACATCATGTTTCGACTTGACTTCACCAAAATTAAAAAAAAAAAATTAATAATTTGAAAAGTTATCGCTGTTTGTGTGGAGCCCGTTCCTCCAGAAGTCCCTTGCGGTGATCATCACAAGTCCTTGGAGATTCATCTGAATTCAATCGGATAAGAGAAATTCGTTTCATTAATAGATAATCTTGTGCCTGATCGAAGCTTTTCTTTTTTTTTCAAAATTAACAAAATGGCGGCCTCAGGAAATTTTTTTCAGATTTTCGAGAAAAAAACCGACAGTTAATTGTTAAAAAAAAATCGAAATTTATGAAAGAAAAAAAAATCCTTCGATCAGGCACGAGTTTTTTATGTTTTCCATAAGCAGTATACATTTTATTGAAATCTACCGAGCGGTTTTTAAGTTACAGTGATCACCAGTTCAAAAAACATAGTTTTGAGAAAAACGCATTTAAAGTTTTGCTATTGATTTATGTAGAGTTATACAAATTATTTATTTACTTACACTGAGTCATCTATTCCTGGGCCATATATATTTTCAGAACTTCGAAGTTGTCTTGAAACCTTTCTACAATCACGTCCCATGGTAAATCACTTGAAAAATAATTTATTTTAACACAAAACTATCGACTATCGACTGCAGCTGCTGCTAGCTACCTGCTCTCGAACGCTCCGTAGCGCCCAAGCGCCCTTTGTTAATTGTTGAATATCTCGAAAAGAATTTGTCGGATTCACTTTAAATTTTCACAAAATATTTTTAAAATATTATACTTTAAGAATATGCAAAAAAAAAAAAATCAATTTTTTGAAAATTCTGACTACCCCTAACCCCTTAAAGCTTGGAAGGATCAACGAAAAAATCTGCAAACTCTTTGCCAAATCTGGCAGACGGTGAGAGTGTCTAAGCACCAGGGATAGTACAATGCACCTATTGTAGCTCGGCGCTTGGAACTATGATTCCCTTCATTTAGAGGAAAACAGTTTGAGCTGAGTCTTTCACCCCTGCAGTAAATGCAGTTAGATTTTTTCAATAAACACTAATCTTCCTTTTTCATGGGAAAGAACCATATCTCAATGATTACGATGAATTCCGTTGAGAAAATTCGACTTTTTCTTTCGCTAATTTTTTTTATTGAGTTTTGGCATAAACGGTATTTCGGGAACCATTTGTTCGCGAGATATCGTTTTGAAGGATGAACATTTTTAACCAAAAAAAACCTCTTCTCTTCCTACGTCTGCATTAACTTGATTCCGGACCGGACCAAGTGGGGAGCAACTTACTCCCTCTTTTTTTGGTCCACGGACCCCTCGTTTAGAGCTTAGCATCCAAACTTTGCGGATTTGCGCTCAATATAATTCGTAGTCATATTGTGTTCTGCGAATTATATAAAAGAGCACTTAGCATCTGCGAGCCGCTCCGGTCACGCTGCTCCCAGGGCAGAGGTGAGGTAGCATCTGACGATTTGCCTCTGCCCTGATAAGAAATCGTAAAGCCCTCATCGCCTGACACTCTTCTATTATGTTACACTCGGTGTTTTTCTGTCAGAATTTCGAGGTAAACCAACAAAAAGCATATCCAATTCTTCCCTGACAACTTCCTGGTTAGAAGCCGCAATATTCTCTAAAACTCTTCCCAGATACTTATTTTGGTCCAGAAACCCACACATCCCTCTGTCTTCATTCCCCACAAATCACGTCTGCAGCCTCTAAACTTCAAAATTAACGAGAAAACCCAAACATTGAAACCCACTAAATTCCAAATCTCTATTTATCCAAATAATATCATTTCACCTTATAATCTGCCCCGGAAACCATATTATCTGGGTACATTGCTCGGACTCGCTGCTGGAGTCTGCGGATCATTGCGTGTAACATTTCGTTTAGCTGCTCCTTACTTCGAAATTGGAGGTAACTGGAAGTGAGGCAAGTCGACGATTTGTACCTGTCGTCGAAATACGTTTTATCACTCTTACACCTCACTGGCGTGGTACAGGTTTAGTGAGAGGCAGAACCACGGACTATGCTTTCCTGTTCTGTTTTCTGGTCGCCATACACGCGTACCGCACGAATGGCTTGCTCACATCATAAGTGTCTCGAGGAGCCATGTAGGTACAAGGTATCGTCTTAAGTCATGCCTGCGAGATCGCTGCTCTTTACCTGTTTTCCGGGGAGTGTGGTATTGCCTTTGTTCTTCATTTCTTCATGATCGCTTATTGTTAGTTAGATCACCTGGGCAGGGGCCGGGGCCTGAGCCCGAGCCTGTTGCTGCTTCTTCACCACTTCTTGTGTGTTTTCTTTTTACTAGACATTACTGATCGGCGCTTCTGAGCTGCTGCCCAGAATTCTATATGAGATTCTTTGCGATGTCGTAAATCGTTGATGATGTTCTGTGTTAAATGATGTTTTTCTGGTTGTTTTTTTATCAGGGAAGGGGGAAACCTGTAGATGCCTTACCAGACAATAGCTTCATGAGTTCCGAAATTTTAAGTTGAAGTTGATATCAAAATTGCCGGCAATTATCAAATTTATTTAATAAATTAGCCCCGACATTCCAGTGCAAATCTGTTCATTTAGACTCTAAGTAGGTTCTACGGGAAAGACTCATCCATTTCCTCATAAGGAACTTCATATGAAGTGTCCATCGGAATCGCAGCCTCATTTATTCTTAGGAGTTCTTTAAGGAAAGATATTTCCGATATTTTTCACCTGAGCAGAATGAAGGTATTTGCACAACTATTTCATGCTCTACACGCTCCGAATCCAAGTGAAGGTTATTCTAAGCCTTTCCTGTGTATCTTTTCTAAATCAATCTAGAAAAATTAAGAGCAACTAGAACACAACAGAAAAAACACAAATGGTTTTGGAATGTTTCTGTATGAATGCGGCATAACGCCTGACTAGATCTTTATGGTCTTCTTGTTGCGGTTAGTGATGATGAGGGGTCGATCAACCTAAAGTGCTGAAAACAGTAAAAGAGGTGATCATATATCCGAGGTTCTGAGTGATCCGAAACTCCAATGGGTACAGGTTATGTTTGCAGTTGTTGTTCTCACGCCTCTTCGCAGCAAGACATTTCAGGACCGTTTCGTATGGCTCCCATTCCATCTCATTCTTTCATCTTATTACCATCATGGTAAGCTGAGATATTGGAAGTTTCCGGGCAAGAAGTGACCATTTATGAACTAAAATAGATACATATATGATGATGATCTGTGGTTTTAATGTTTCAATTTTAGATCTTGATGTTCTTGTTTTCTTGTGTTGAAAACTCCCCTTTTTGGCTTGGTAAATTGATCTTTGGGAGATTTTTATTTTTCTGTTCTGAAGACTATCAAACTGTGTTAGTGAAAACTCCTTGAAAATTTTCACCAGCAAGTATACATTTCAGATGATGGCGGATGTTATTTTCCAGTGCAATAATCCAGCAATTTGTTTGGTTTTATTACAAAACTAAGTTAGTTAAACAGATAGATCGACCATCAATTTGTCAAAACTTATGAATCCCACATTCACCAGAATGAAAAAATGCATTTGAGCACAAAGTTCAGGCAGACTACCGACTAAAAGACCCCCGTTGAGCATCTAGGACTCTAACCCGGAACCGTTTGACACACTATCTCAGGCCAACCCCGTGGTGCAAGGCATCTCTCCTATCCAGCTCCCTTTTTTCGCCTTGAGGGTAACGTGCCACTCGACTCCACGTGTCCTCACTGTGCAGCATGGCCTCAAATTATGGTGTCCGGAGACGCAAGGAACCCTTTCATTGAAAGGTGATGGCGATCCCACTTTCTGCAGGAGAAAAAGATTGGTGTCATGCGCAAAGAGTACAGGCTTTCTCTTTGACGCCTTTGTACTTGCGCTAGGCGCTTGCACTACATCTCTTTACTGTGGGACTAAACCGCACTCACCAGCAAGCAACGCCTGCTGCATAAGAGACCTCCTTATTAAGTAATGAAACTGATTTTGTTGCTGCGCTTGTCGTAAACCTGCAATCTTTAAATTCCCATCTCCTTCGCCGGCATCCTTCCCCTCTCCATTGACATATTCACCATCGCTCTAGCTTGTTTAGTTCGCCTGCTGTGTCGTGTTAAGTAGGCGTGTGTTGGTGGTGCTCGTCATGAAAATGGAGAAACAAAATCTAGGGCAATCCGTCGTGATAAAATTTTGCGCCAGATTGGGCGAAACAACTTCGGAAACGTACGCTGAAATTGTAAAAATGCATGGTGATAGTGCTCTTAGTCGTGCCCAGGTGTTTTGATGGCATAAAGAATTTAAGGAGGGGCGTGAAAGCGTGGAAGACGAGGCGCGGAGTGGGAGACCAGTCGAGGTGCGGACTGACGGGAATGCGCAGCGTGTACCCTAACCGTGAAGATCGGCGTTTAGCAGTTCGAATGTTGGCCTCGGAACTGGGTGTGAACCGTGAAACAGTCAGACAAATTTTAACAGGCGATTTCGGTATGAAAGATGGTTCCAAAGAACCTTTCTGAGGAGCAAAAGCAGCATCGAATGACCGTCACAGAAGACTGTTTGGAACAAGTGGAAAACGATCCCACGCTGCTAGATTGAGTTATTACAGGCAATGAGAGCTGGTTTTTCCAATACGACCCGGAAACAAAACGCCAAAGCTCACAATGGTTGTCTCCGTACGCCTCCGCCCGAAAAAAGCTCGCATGAGCAAGTCGACATTGAAAACGATGATGATTACCTTTTTTATAGGCGTGGAATCGTACACAAAGAATTTGTTTTACCGGGCCAAACTGTAAATCAAGTCTACTATCGCCAAGTACTCGAAAGATTGCGAAAACGAGTCAACAGGGTACGCCCAGACATCGCTCGTAACTGGATCCTTCATCACGACAATGCGGCATGCCACACCGCATTCAGCGTGTCCCAGTATTTAGCCTCTAAAGGGATCGCCGTGCTGCAACAGCCACCTTTTCGCCCGATATGTCACCCTGTGACTTTTTTTTTGTTCCTACATCACCATTCCCAATGTGTGTTGAGCTGCTTAATCGTGCGTGCGGTAACCAGGGCCCTAACGACATCCACGCATCTGACCAGATGTGATTCATCAGGCATCTCGAATCGTAGAAGACTATCGGCGTTCCAAACGATAGATCCCTGATCCTGGCTTTCGTAGAGCAGGGCACGGTACTTTAAATAGTCCCTCAATACCAGCAAAAGGTAGCCTGGAATATATAAAATATTTAGCAACGCTTCAAGCATGTAGGGCCACCTCGAAAAATTGAAAGTATTTTTTTGTCTAAGGCCACTCGCCAACAATGGCAATTGTGCGTCAGCCAGTTTCACCGCTTGAACAACCTCCTCAATCGCATCAATTTTGAATCGCCAATCTCTAAAACCATATTGGGTTGATCAGTAATCTTCCGCGGCACGTATTGCATCAATCAATCTTGACTTGATGAACTTCTGAAGCAGCTTCTCCACTGCGACCAGCATCGTGAATGGACGATACGCTGACAGCGCCTCGAGGTGGCCTTTACCTTTGCTTATCAGCACAAGTCTCGTTACCTTCCAGCGGGAGAGAAAAACACCCGCTGTAAAACATGCTTTGAAGGTCCTGAGTAGCAAGTTCGGCTTGTATGTACATACAAGTTTCAACAAATCGCAGGGAATACCACCCGTTTCTGGTGCTTTTAGTGGCGGTGTCCCTTTTTTCCTCTCTTACATTCTACAGATGTAAGGGTCGTCTCGTCTTAGCCTCTAGCACGCTCACCAATCCACAAAAATCTGAGGCAGCTCCTTCGTAGGCTTGCAATTTCAGTCGCCCACCAGCACATAGGTAATTTCGCGAGATGCAGTTTCCTTTTGGGAGTCGATGCTTTGCAAACTTCGGCGATAGGGCTCATTGTAGACTGAACTAGCAATTCAGTTGCAGTTCTGTTTGCGTCTGCCTGTTGTCGCCGATTTACCCCTCTTAAGAGAACTTCGACAATTTTTTCAAGGTTTATTTTCCTGATGTTCCCCCGATAGTTGTTTGCCGGACGTCAGAATATTGGATTTTTTTATTCGTGGTCACGTCGAAGGAAATGTAATGATGATTACTGGCCGGGAAATCTCCCAATACCTTCCGTCGTTGGATTGCTGACACAGGGCGTCGAAATGTTGGAGTGCAACCGCCATTCAGGACAATAAGCGCTATTCTGGCGGCTATTTCCAAAATCTGTGTGCCACGAGATTCTAGTTCAGGTACGCCCCATTCAAACGCTGTGGCGTTAAAGACTCCTCCGACTGGAACTCTCCCTTCCGTGTTTGTAATCTCGTCCTCTATGGCGGCGAGCCTATTTTGAAAAATGGACATAGATTCGTTCGGTGTGAGGTGAACGCTGCAAAATGGAATGAATGAAAATGAACGAAGACTCTTGAACTTCGTTCGACGGAAAAAGGAAAGGTTAATACTAAAATTATAAGTACTCCCTCAGTAAGTGAACTATTCCTACTGTTCTAACCAACCAACAAATAAAAAATGAAAGAATTTAATTAATCGTTAGGTACAACGAAAATGTACCGTCGTTTTAAAAACCCCTCAACAAGAAAAGTCTGAAAACTTTATGAAGAATACTCAGTACCTTTATTTTTGATGAGTCCATTGTAGAACATGTTTAAATAGTTTCTTATCAAATAGGATCAGGATTCAGGTCTTAACGAGTATCCCACTAATTCTAAGGATTCAATCTCTCATTCTCAAAGGCCTTCACGAGGGAACCGTCTTTAAGGATGTCCTTTCGAATCTTACAATGGTGCACATTGAATTCAAATTGCATCTTTGCTATAGTTTTATAACAAAGAAGGTCAAGCCTACCTACAAAAAGAATCTTTTGGCTCTCAAAGAAATCCCAAGAAGGATTGTTTATTTGGAACTTTCGAGTGAAGTACATCCAGATATGCAGTGTTTTAACTGTCAGACCTTCAAACTCATTGCCCAGAACTATTCCATCGTAAACAGTTAGACTATGCGTACAAAAAACTTTTCTCGTGAGCAATGTTCAAGACCCAAGCCACACAAACAGGACTTCCCCTCAGCTACAGAGTTTGTCCAGCATATAAAGAAATGGTTGCCAGAAGTTAGGCTGATAAAAAAAGAAAGAAATGAGCGAAGTATCACGAGCCAAACGGGCAATGGCACAGATGTATGGTCCCCTTTTCAAAATTTGGTTGAACTTATCATGAATTTATGGAGTTAAATATTGTCATTGCTCCTCTGATGGTGAATGACGTAACAGAAAGGCCTAAATGATCTAACCTTTTGATTAAAAAATTTCCTTTGTATTTTTTGCAATTACAAACCTCTCGAGCCGACCCAGCTTTTGAACGGGATAAAGGCTGAAGAAAGGGAAGACAATTAGAAACCTCTATCAACATTTGCTTGCATAGTTTCCCTCCTTTTTGACAAATTTTTCTCACCGGAATGATACTTTTGACATAGGGCGGATATTCTTCCCATTACGAACATGTTCCTTAACCTAGTGGCCATCCTCAAAATACTTCCAAAGTCTTCCTTGAAAATCCAAACATGCACATACAAATTGTCTGGTAAAACTATCTCTCAAAGCTTAATTTCTATTTATCACTAATTTCTGAAAGCATAGAGCGGCCATCATTTAGAGTACAGGAACGAAGTTTCTTCGGAATCACTTCTTCTTTTTCTTCAGCCTTTGTCCCGTTCACAACCGGGATCGGCTCGTCATGATCTGGATGCGATCTCAAGGCTTTTAAATCCCCATCCAGCGTATCAAGCCTTTTGGTCGCTTACCATTGACTTCGATGTTCAGACCAATCTTGGCAAGTGAATTCTCGTTAGCACGAATTACGTGACCATACCACCGAAGACGCCTCTCTCGCACTTTTTCCACGATCGGTGCACGTTGTTCATTGCCTTTTATAGTCGGTCAATACTCAGAACCATAGAGAGCGACAGGACGGACGACATTGCGGTAAATTTTAGATTTGAGACGTTCGTTGATACGTCGATCACAAAGAACACCAATTGTGGAACGTCACTGCATCCAAGCTGTGTTAATGCGTGAACCAATTTCATAGCGCAGTTCTCCATTGGCTGATAGCGTTGACCCGAGCTATTTGAATGGCTCAGTTCTAAGCACATCGCTGCCGCTTTGCTATTGGATGCTACGAAAACATCATCTGTATAGAGCAGTGTATAAGGCGCTGAATGTCCCGTGTGGTAGTGTCCATAACAAGAACAAAGAGTATTGGTGAGAGGCGCTTCCTTGATGAACACTAACAGAGACACGAAGCGGTTTTGATACACCCGCCATACTTTCAACTTTACTTTTCGGACCCTTCTACAGCAATTGAACAGCAATTGAGTTCTTCTGACACTAAGTGTTGTCGTAGAGCATACCAGATGAGTTCGTGTGGCGCACGGTCAAATACTTTCTGTGGATCCAGCAATGCAATGTAAAGAGGACGATGCTTCTCACGATGTTTCTCCATGAATAACCGCGCAGCGTGTATTGCGTTAGTAGTTCCGCAGTTCTTGACAAATCCGGCTTGGTTGACGGTTATTTCAACGATTTCGCGAATACGGTTGTCAAGAATGCGTTCAAAAATCTTGCATGAGATAGTAACCGGATCGGACGGTAATTTTAACATTCTTCGGATTGGCGAATCCTAAAAATGTATGGTCTCCCCAATGCTTGCAACCAAGGGAAACTACCAAGACCAATTGTGAGTACTATTCAGTTTCTACTCCATAATGTCTCCAGCGAGTTGACAGCACAGCTTCGCCAATTTGTAAGAGTTATTTAAAAAAATTTAACGGGTTTGTAGAAAGGTTGAAGGACATCAAGTTTGAACCACAGGACACTGCATCCTCCGGTCTTAATGTAAATTGATGATGTTTATCTGAGGAGATGTTCGCAAAGATATCGTAATACGAAACGGTTCATTAGATGATAGGAACAATTTTTACTCCCTTGCTAGTTGACCAAGTTGGTCAACGGATATTCGGGGAAGCGTTTCAATGACCTGAAAAATAGCTGGAACCAATTCAATTCAGTTTAACAAAATGCGGTGATCCACTTTTTGCGCCGTTTGACATTATAAGCGTCTTTAATTTTTGGAGTAGCCCAGTGCAGCATTCCACGTTAAGCAAGGCAAACCTTTTTCTTTGTAGTCGATCAGTATAATTCCTTGTGGATTCCAAAAGAAACTACACCCATAGGCCTTTCAGCTGACTGGAACACTTTGAACTTATTTGGGGTTGTTGTGCGATTCATGATGATAATTCAAGTTTCATCTTCTGTTCAATCTGTTTGAATGCCTTCTCTGGTTTTGCTACAGAGATTCAAAAACTTGCACAACACGCAACTAGTTTCCGATGCGTTGTCAGTATTTTTGGTATTATACTGGATATGACAAGATGGTTATGTAGGATTGCTAAAATGACTGTAGGTGATACTCCAATCATTTCTGTAAGCTGTTTCTTCCAATATTGAATTATGGACTTTTTAACGTTTTCAGCAGTGGCAGCCTCCATGGAGCGCCTCTCTGCCTCTCTGGGTATTAGTCCCCTTAAACCAATGACATACTTCTCGAGAAATGATTACAAGACTTTTTCTTTGCTTGGTAAGGAACCTAAAATTGGTACGAATTTTCCCATATTTGAACATTTCCACGATCTAATTGACGATTACTCACTGAATAATTACAGGATTTGCACAAAGCTTTGTATTTATACTCTTAAGAAGTCCTTTCGTTAGTGCAGATTAAAAAGAGTGGCCTTCTCCGCTGTCATCTTCTCCATTCCGTAAACTAACATAGAACATTCAATTCTCCGCAAAAAGTTAATAAAATCTTGATCTTAGCCGTCAGATTTACTATATCTCATTATACCGTTTTCAAACTATGTAGATTTTGTCCCTGAGTCTGATTTTTTTTGTTGAACTTTCAGAGATAATTCATAAAATTATCCAGGCAAATGGTGATGCGTAGTTCTCATAAGCTTGAAAGGTTCTGCAAGTGCAAGGATAACCATTTCGAAGTAGCTTCAGTGTCCAAGCCAAAACTTGATTGATTGAACGAGGTAGCTAAATCAAGAAATAGACTAAATTCGTAGGCAATGCTAGCAAATTATGATAATAAAGACGATTAAGGACTGTTGCTGAATCTATACAAGTATATGACCAAAGTAAAGAGCAGAAATGAGGAATCTTATCATCTGACCTGCTGAATTTCACTAATTTTAAAATTATCGTAACTCTTCCACCTCAAGCTGGCATATTTGAAATATCTCTTTAAAACACTCGACATTGTTTCCATCGTCAAAAAATTACCTTCACATTCGGTGTACACACGGGTAAGAGTCTACGGACGTGGTATGCGACAATGGCAACCACTACGACAACGATGACTTCTGCGATATGAAAACGATACAGTAACCGGTATTTGGTACCTGATTCAAGACTCTGAGTCTGACTCAAATAGAGCCAGTGCCGCCAGATGTGCAACCGGCTTTCCGGTGGTGACGTATGACTCGATGCCATGTCGTTCGCAACCAACCTGGCGAACAGGCCGCCACGGAATGCCTCATCGTCTTTTATGAAATTATAAATTTACTTGTTGATGGTGAGCTGAACATAAATAAAATTTCAAAGTAACACAACAGAGGCAATGGCAACAAATGCGACCATGAAAATCCATGAGTTTAGACAAGGCGCGTTTACTGACTTCTCGGCGGCAATGCCACAATAACAATTTTCTATGCTTAATGATAGTAGTGTCGTCGCGGATATTGTGATTTTGGAATGTTACGCTGAAATACAGGGTGTCGTGGAACAATCTCAGTCGATTTAGCTCCGATTGCAGGTGGTTTTCGAAGGAAGGCCTCAGAGATAAAGTCAGGAAAGTCTAATGTACTTCACTGAGATGGCCTTACCTAAGGGTCTAATCTCATCTCCCTAAAAGTCCTAAAAGTCAATAAACCAGCAAAAGAGTACCAGCTTTCTTTCTACTCCATCCGAACACCCTGCTCAAAACCCAAAAACTAACGGAGGTACAAACTTTTCGGCAAACAATCATGGGCATATGCGACGGGATGAGATCACAGCCCACACACTGCCAACTCTAGCCCCAGATGAAGACCGACAAATCAAGAACCATAAAATCATGTGTATTTTGCACCATAGCTAACCAGATAGATATTTTGATATAAAAACTCCAGCGATATCTCGACAGTAACTAATTGGAAATCAAGATTTTTTTGCCTCATAATAAGATACCTAGCCATGTAAATGGACGCGTATGAATGAAAGATAAATGATTCGAATCGCGCTTGGGAAACTAGCATTTGCGTATTTGGAAATGAGGTAATCGAACCGACCCATGGTGCACACAGTTCAATAATTTTTGCAAAGGTAGCGTCAATGCACGGTCGAACGGAGTCCAAAAATGTCAGGCTACAGTTCGTGAAAATAGTGGATTTGGATGCTGTTCCAAAGCGGGGAAAATATTTTTGCGATCACTATTTTGAAACAGCCCAAATATGGAATCAGGTCTCATACTCTTTAACCGACCACTGTCAGTGAAAGCTTTGACTAAACAAAGAATATTCAGTTGCCAAAGAATTCCAATTTCAGAAGTACCCCATCAGATTTCTATCCTATGTATTACACCCACTATCATGTCATCTTATCCGCAAGGATGATGGAATTAATGTTCCGTTTTTACCAAAATTCCTAGAAATATATTTTTATAATTCAGGGATATCCCGAGCATATTCCAAAGGCTCTAAAAAGCAAACAGATAAAAATAAAACAGGGATTAAAGGACTTCGCTTCCTTGAAGAGGGAACCGAAGTAAAAAAAATAAAGTCTAGCAAAAGAATAAATAAGGAGCTCAAGAGAGAGTATCTGTAAAAATATTCTCTCTCGCCCGGCAGCATAAATAAAATGCAATTTGCAAAGAATTGGCCAACATGAAAAAGATACAGTTTCCGATAGTTTGCAAATGACCAATAATTACTCTTTCGAGCCGGCCCTGAGTTTCTTTCAAGCCATTCAGCGGAGAATAGAAAAAACCCAGTACGATGCCTGAGCAATAAAGGCAAGATATACTGAATCTTATGGGAACGATATTCACTTTATCTAGTTTCATGAGATACTAAAGTACGTGAAAACCAGGAAAAATAAATTGACTAAGTTCCCCTAAGGACTTTTCCCTTGTTGTGTATCATTCTCGACGTAACCTACACGTCTCCCGCTTCCGAGCTTCGTGAATTACTGTTCTGCTGCCCCAATTTGACGTTAATTAACGGTGCACTCCCCTCTCCTTGGTTAATGTCGCTAGCTCTCACTAGGTAACTATTGCTCTATTATTCAACACCTTGATCCAATCGATCTCTTCACGATCACATCCTCCTAGGTAGGCTAACCTCGCCTAGCAGCAAATCCTGATCCCTAATCTTAGGGGCGATTTAATTGTCAAACAAGCCTCAGTTTTGAATTCTATATAAACACCAATGACAGTATTCTTGACTGACATGATGCACGAATACCTCCTATTTTAAACCACTACTCCCTATCTACAACGTAAGGAGTTTCCACGACTACCTTGATTATTTTCTAATTAGCGGCAACATCAGGGTACATCCAAACACGTTCCCATTCGTTAAAAGCGCTCCTGGCATCAGTGTCCATGATACCACTACTCCTTTTACCAGCCTTTTCCTTCTATAAAAGAAAACGTCCTTGCTAACCACTTTCGCAAAGCCCACCATTCTAAACCAAAGCTATGAAGCCGAAGTCAATGCATTAATCCGTTTGTTGTAAATCCTCATCATCAACCAGTCGAACGGGACTATTCCAGCACCTCAACCAGCCACCTGCATCGTGCGCCTCTTGAATATAAGCAAATTCTTGCGTCTCTGTATGACAACAAGGGGGCGCAAGTTGGCAATACGCACTCCTAAGCTGACTAGCATCCTTAATATCTACCCACACTAATCCTTAGGTTTCTAGATAGGTGGCAGCTGCAAGATCAAACTAAGTAGGAACTACCCTCACCGTATACTAGCCTGGCTGGAATCCCTCAGGACTCCACCCTGTCCGGAACTCTCTCCTCGGCCGTCACAACAATCATCCTTAAGGCCGTATCCTCATCGATATCCTACAACATTTTCAACCATCACCATTTATGACTCTACGACCGAGTCGTGTTTCAAAGAGCTTTGCCAAGTGTCCCCTGCGAAAATAGAACCAGAATGACTTCATAATCAGCTTCTAATGTCCTGTCCCTCAAGATCAATATAAGTCTTTTCTATATGTGACACGAGTCTATCTGGGCGTTAGCATAAATTACAACCTATCCAGCCTCCTGCACATTAACAAGGTATTCATCATCATCATCAACGGCGCAACAACCGGTATCCGGTCTAGGTCTGCCTTAATAAGGAACTCCCGACATCCCGGTTTTGCGCCGAGGTCCACCAATTCGATATCCCTAAAAGCTGTCTGGCGTCTTCTTTTTCTACCATAGATATTGCCCTTATAGACTTTCCGGGTGGGATCATCCTCATCCATATGGATTAAGTGACCCGCCCACCGTAACCTATTCAGCCGGATTTTATCCACAACTTGACAGTCGTGGTATCGCTCATTGATTTCGTCGTTATGTAGGCTACGAAATCGTCCAACATGTAGGGGGCCAAAAATTCTTCTGAAGATTCTTCTCTCGAACCCGGCCAAGAGTTCGCAATTCTTCTCGCTAAGAACCCAAGTTTCCGAGAAATACACGAGGACTGGCAAGATCAGTAACTATGACGAGACGTTTCGCGCGAAACAGTTTTCGTAAGCTGAAATAGACTCTGTTGGCTGACAGCAACCGTGCGCGGATTTCATCATCGTAGCTGTTATCGATTGTAATTTTCGACTCTAGATAGGAGAAATTATCTCCTACTATTATCGCCTACTCGATCTGGATGAAGGCAGTTTGTACGTCTCGGGTCGTTCTTTCCATGATATCGATATCGTCAGTACAGGCCAGTAGTTGGGTGTACTTGAAGAGGATCCTACCCCTCGCATTTACCTCAGCATCACGGATCACTTTTTCCAAGACCAGGTTAAAGAGGACGCATGATAGGGCATCCTCTTGTCGTAGACCGTTGTTGATGTCAAATGGTCTTGAGAGTGATCCTGCTGCTTTCATCTCGCCTTGCACATTGGTTAGGGTCAGCCAAGTCAATAGTTAGATCAATCTGATAAAACAGGCGCCTCTACGGAAAGAACCGTCAATATGGCTCAATGCATCGCCAAAGCATGTGACGCGTCCATGCCTAGGGGGTGCTTATTCCTCAGTAGAAGACCAAACTATTAGCGGAATGATGAATTGGCCTGCCTTCGATATCAGCCTGTCACCGAGCCAGAAGAGCGGCTCACGGTGGTAGGTAGAGTCGATCAGGGGCAAAAAGAGTGCGTCTATAAGGCAGCCCGCAAAATCCTCAAGCTCGCAATCCAGCTCAGAAGGGGACGTAAACCCGTGGGGAAGTTTGCTGAGTGTTTGTTGTGTTTGCTGAATTGTTCGAAGCGTGCATATCCCAGGAAATATTTACAGCGGCATGAAGCCGTAGAAGCTGATACTTCTCCCTAAGCCTGGTAAGCCTCCCGGTGAACCATCCTCATAACGACCCATATGTTTTTTGGACACTGTGGGGAAAATGTTAAAGCGGGTTATCTAGAATAGATTACTCCATTGATGCCATCAAATTGGTTACTGGCTTGGCCGAAGATGCAATTCACGGAAAGAGTGGTACCAGGAAATATTGTGTGGTAGTAACCCTGGACGTGAAAAATGTATTTAATTCGGCCAATTGGAATCTAATACGAAAATCCCTAGCGGAGGTTGGTATTCCCGCCTATCTCGCTGATATCTTCGATAGTTATTTAACTGAAGGGAGGCTCTGGTATGACACCGATGACCGACCCCAGGTGTACGTTGTTTCCGTGGGTGTCCCACAGGGCTCCGTATTGAGCCCACTACTGTGGTACATCATGTACAACGATGTACTTAATCTTCCCCTTCCGGAGGAAGCCACAGTGGTGGGTTACGCTGACTACATAGCGCTGGTTGTTGTCGCAAAGCATCTCGAAGATGCTGAGTTATACTCAAGCGAGGCAATCGGTGCTGTTAAAAGTTGGCTAGATAGCTCTGGTCTGACACTGGCGCAGGAAAAAAACAGAAGTGGTCCTCATCACTAAGCGCCGGAAGAGAAATTACTTCTGTATTAGAATCGGAAATCATATCATCACTTCCAAGCCGACCATCAAATACTTGGGGGTGGTGATAGACAGGAAGCTCAACTATAACAGTATGTATGTTTGCGATAAATTATCCACTGCTAGTATGGCCCTGCCGAGGATGATGTCGACCGTGGGAGGGCCACGGAATACCTCTAGGTTGCTTATAGCCAGGATGATGAACTCAATCATGCTCTATGCGACCCCAGTTTGGAGAGAGGCGTTGCGGATATCAGTTAACACTAACAAACTGAGTGCAGTCTACAGGAGAACAGCCCTGAGGGTATGCTCTGCCTTCAGGACTGTCTCAGATGATGCGGCATTCGTCATCTCTCGAATGATGCCAATTGACATCTTGGCAGATGAGATGTCGAATATGTACAAACTAATCTCCCCCGTATCGCAGACGAAGAACGCTAAGAGGGAGAGATCCATAAATAGATAGCAAGAGCGGTGGGAACGCTCGGGAAAGGGTCGGTGGACTCACAGGCTCATTTCTACCATCAAGGAGTGATTGGAGACGCAAGACGGTGAGATTAATTATAATCTCACCCAGCTTCTCACGGGGCATGGAGGATATGGCCAATACCTGCACAGATTTAAATTGGAGACCTTACCCAACTGTCCAAATTGCGATGGAGTCCCAGAGGACCCAGAGCATGTATTCTTCCACTGTTCGAGATTTGTGGAAGAAAGGAAGAATTTAGAGGAGACTCTAGGAGAGGTGCTGGTATCAGAAAATCTGGTGGCGAAAATGGTACCACATCAAGAAAATTGGGATGCGGTCAGCTTCACGATCCCATCTATCCAAACCAAACTGCGAAAGGCGAAGGAGAGGAGAAAAGCGCGGCCACGTGCAGCGCGTATAGAAGAAAGGTGACTAAGCTAGAATGAGCTGACTCCGCCTCGTGATGTAATACCTTATGGTGGTTCCGCGGGGCCGGGAGGGAGTCGGGGGTGGTTTTAGTGGGTAAAAATCCCACACCCTGGTATGTCCAGACCAGTGTCTTTTGAAGATTTCTACCTCTTAAAAAAGAGACAGACAGACAGACATTAATAAGGTCTTGTTTTGCAAACAAAACCTTAAAAACCGTTTTTCACCAGAGTGCTTGAGCAAATCTTTAATGTGCAGGTCCAGTCGTTGTTGTTTTTGGAGCACCATATGCAAGTGTGCAACCCAAGGGCTTTTTGATGGACGCGCTAATTTCAACTGAACCATGATTTCACCATGTTTAATTTGTCCAACTAAACTTTTGAAGATCTGGAAGAACAATGACAATTGATGCCTCCTGTGGGAAGTTGGTATCGTATCTTTTTATATGGTTCTTGGATTTTGACGCGCATATAGGACGTATAAGAAGTCACGTTTTCCTATTTTTTCGAAAATAAACATGTTACGTGATAAAAATGGACCAGGGTTGGTCGCCACTACGAATTAGTTACACTTTTTGGACATTGATGGTTTCGTAATTGCATCTCTGGTGGCACCAACATATGCCCCTGGGATCGGAGACTTTCGGACCTTTCCTGTGATTTTAAAGGAAAAGGAAAATGGAATTTGACGGAAGTGTGAAGTCAAAAGTTACAGAATGAAAAGGGGGAGGAAAACACGGAAAAATCATGATGAAACCCCTATACGAAATTTAAGCCTCAAAATAAATACACTCATTCTCACTACAATAGGGCATAACTGCAATTTAGAAATTCACTGGAAAACACCCACATTCTGAAGTGTTAAATTCGCACCAACACAAATCATAATATGGGGAACGAATTTAGAAAATTTTGTGCAAACCCTGCCATTATTAACGAAGTTATAGTAAATCAAGCTTGCATTTTTCTTTTAGCTATCCGCACCAATATCGACGCCGTATAGTTTTATATAAAAATTTCATAAATTATTGACGATCACATGACATTAGGTTACTCTAACAGAATACAATTTCTAATGAAGGACGGCATGAGCAAACGGGCTAGATGTCTTGTTGTAGGTGGATAAATGGAGTCGATGGACTTTAAAAGCTTTAAAAGGGCAACAACCAGACTTCCTTCTTTGCATGAGGGAAAACTTATCATTTATAGTTCCTTCTATACCCTATCATACTATAAGTCGTCTACATTCCATATCTGTTTACTATTCATCGTTTTCCAGTTCCTTATTTTCCGAAATAGAACCTACATATTGGGTTGAGGAAAAAGAAATGTCGTATTTTGTCAATAGATGGCGACACTTGAACATATATTGTGTTGCACTTATCGCATCGGGTCATACTATACGGCGATTTGAAGACGACAAGTGCTCCAAGTGTCTCTTTGACAGTGTTGTGATCGTATGTTTCAGTCTCAAATTATAGCGTGTCAAAAATTGAGTCCACAAAGCAAGAAATTCGTCATATTTTACATTTTTACTAGCTGGGAGGTAAAAATTCAACGAAGGCGGCCGAAAAAATTTGTGAAGTTTATGGGCCCGATACTGTAACGATTAGCACAGCACAGCGTTTGTTCGAATGATTTCGTTCTGGTGTAGTGGATGTTGAAGATACACCCCGTACTGGTAGGCCAATCGTCGTAGAAACCGATAAAATCGTCGAAATCATACAAGTAGACCGGCATGTGAACATTCGCTCGATTGGCCAGGAACTGGGTATAGACCATACAACAGTTTGGAACCAGTTGCAAAAGAATCATCCACTATGAGCTGTTCAACTTTAACCAGACCCTCAATTCGGTCTTCTGTTGTCAGCAACTCGACCGTTTGAAGGCGATTGGCCAGAAGCGGCCAGAATTGGTCAATAGGAATGGCGTTCTATCCCACCAGGACAATGCTCGGCCTCACACATCTTTGATGACCCGCTAGAAGCTAGGGGAGCTCGGATGGGATGTACCGTATAGTCCGGACCTGGCACCAAGTGATCACCATCTCTTTCGGTCCATGCAAAACGCTCTTGGTGCTACTAAGTTGGTCTCAAAAGTGGCTTGCGAAAACTGGCTGTCTGAGTTTTTTGCAAATAAGGAGGGGGGTTTATAAGAGGGGATAATGGAGTTCCCTTCTAAATGGCAACAAATTTGCGAACAAAACGGCGCATATTTGACTTAAATCGGATAATTCTAAGTTTGTTAAATGAAGCGTCAAATTTCGATCACAAATACATTTCGTTTTCCCCAACCTAATATAATAATTTGCAATTAAACAAACTCTTATCAGAGAACGTGATTACAATCATAACTATAATCCTTCAATTTTTCTGTTTCGTCTACCCACTTACTATACCTTCTTTCATGAAATAAACGATACAAATTGCATAATCTTTTTTGAATCTGAAGTTACCTCTTTCACCTTCTTTATGTGTTCGCTAGACATTCCGAAGGCGGCAATTAGCTGCGTTCCCGAGCACTAAGAAAAGATTACTACGAGTATAGTGCGGAAAGTTTGCTAACAAAGCTGCACTCTACGATTAATCTGCATAAAGTGGATCTACTGTAGCAGCTTGTATACAATCTGATTACGGTGATAATACTCGTTAGCAGTTAGGCCTTCATAATCCCCTAATTAAAATATATTACAATAGATTAGCATTTACCGTTCAAATAAACCCCATATGCTCGTGGTTTACTCATGTCATTTCGTGGAGAGAAATCTAAAAGATAATTAAATTGGGGCCTTTTTATGTATTTTCAAGTTTTCAGGAAAATTTGATTGAACTTAATGAACTAATGCGAGAAGTAACAGTTTTGCTAGTTCGATGCAATTCGAGAACTGCAGGCACTTTTGCTCTAATTAGTGCGAAACTGACCCAGCGCAGTTGATTGCATTCGTAGTAACTTCGAAGAACTTTAATTGGATTGCGATGGGGCAGTCTGAATAGAATGAGTGAATAAAAGTTAAGATAGAGATCTTGAAATAACATTTACTTTTGAAGTTTCCAAACCGGATTTCTACATTAATTGGAAACTCCAGAGCTCGATAATTCTAAAGGTCATAAGCCTTCGGAGATAACTTAGGAGTTTCCAAATTTGTTTTCCACCCTGAAATCATTTCGAATTTGTCTTCTCACACTGAGGCTCCTCAATTCTTCTATTTAAGATTAAATAAATCATAATTCGTCTCCCCTCTCCTACGTATAACTTGTACAGAACATAACGAGCTGCCCGATGCGGATGAATGAACTGAATTAATTAGAAGCATTAGGAAAAGAGAAAAAGTGATCCGCCCACGTATAAATATGTCCGCTCCTATCTACTATAGATACTTATCTGACTGCCCACTACCGTACTCCCATCTTAAAGACTTGAAAGTGAAATTATTAAAAATGATTTCCTTATTGGGTCCGACCGTTTGTCTATGTAGAGAATTTTATTATTTGATTGATCATGTTATTTAGTGAGTAGATTTCTTGAGATTTATCTTTGAATATTTTATATAACTTCCTTTCAAAATCGCATCGTCTAAATGCTGTTCGGGTAGACTCAGATATGTGAAATGAGCAATTTAGATAGAGAAAGGATTTGCAAGTCTTTTGCCAAAAATAGAGATTGGTCAGACGAAGTTTTTGACATTCCAGAATATCTAAGAAAAATCCAACAAGAGAGGTTTATCGACTCTAGTTAAAAGTCCGGAAAAGGAGGAAAAGTAAGAAGTTTTTGACTACCTTACTTTGTTTAGATTTAACTTTTACTGTCTAGATAACGACCTAAGCACCCGACTGTTTACTGTTTACTTGACTTTTAAGGGGGTTTCCTATGTGACATCGGATATTTCAACCCTTTTAGCAATTATATTACTGCACGTTGAACTTGAGGAGTGAAAGATTTTTTTACCGAATATAGTGATGTGGGATATCAAATGAAAGTACTCGATTAGTACTTTTCGATGCAGGTCTTAGTTTTAACATTGGTTGCAAAGCGAAGGAGTGCAGAAGTTCGAAACGGGATCAGCCTAAAAATCTGAAAGAAATTATGATGGTACACGCACATGTCATCTAGGCCCCGAAATAGTCCCCGTTACAATATCTGATAGTTATAGCTAGTGTAAGGTTAATAATAGTATATTATCATACAGCCCCAGGTGACCTGTCCGCGCCTCCTGAAACAGATTGTTACCACTCTGTTCCCTCGCCACGAAAATAGGGGAAGGCAAGTTTTTTTTGTCCAGCCAAATGACGGCATAATACCGCCTGTAACTGTGGAGGAGCTGCGGGAAATATGTGGTAGGGTCGGTGACAACAAGGCCCTAGGTTTGGATGGCATCCCCAACCGAGCTTTGAAACTGGCAGTGAAGACTAGGCCCGACCTTTTCGCCAACACCTTCGAGGCGTGCCTAAAAGAAGGAATATTCCCTGCCCAGTGGAAAAAGCAAAAGTTGGTGTTGCTTCCGAAGCCTGGCAAGCAACCTGGAAACCCAGCGTCGTATCGTCCTATCTGCCTGTTGGATACAATGGGGAAGATGATGGAGAGAGTCATCTACAACAGACTTCTGCCCATCGTCGAAGCCAGCAATGGTTTGTCGGAACGCCAGTTTAGTTTCCGACGCGCCCACTCTACGGTGGACGCAATTGGCACGGTGGTAAACCTGGCAAAAGGTGCACTGATTTCTGGCGGCTGCTGTGCCGTGGTGCCGTTGGATGTCAAAAACGCATTCAACTCGGCCAACTGGAATAGAATTAAAGGGGCGTTGGCTGACATAGGTGTCCCCGGATACTTAGCGAATTTGGTGGAAAATTACCTCTCAGAGAGGACTCTCTGGTACGGGACGGATGAGGGCCCCAAAGGGTACATTGTCACAGCCGGGGTACCACAGGGATCGGTACTTGGTCCCCTGTTGTGGAATATCATGTATAATGGGGTGCTTGCTCTTCCCGTCCCAGAGGGGACTACGATTGTCGGCTTTGCTGATGACCTAGCTGTGGTTGTTGCAGCAAAACACCCAGAAGATGTGGAGAGCGGTAAAGTCCTGGCTAGAAAAGGCCGGGCTGACCTTGGCGGACGCGAAAACGGAAGCGGTCTTGATAACGAAACGCAGGAAAAATAATACTGTAAAAGTGGAGGTCGGTGGACATACAATCGTATCAAAGCCGGCTATCAAATACCTGGGGGTAATAATTGACACCAAATTGAGTTTTAGGGAGCACCTAGAGTATGCATGCCAAAAGGCAGCCAGTGCCACCACGGCACTTGCAAAAATGTTGCCAAATATTGGTGGGCCGAAACATTGCCGGAGGTTGATGCTAGCCGGAGTGGTGCGCTCCATCCTGCTCTACTCGTCGCCTGTGTGGGCAGAGGCGCTTGCAAACTCTCAGAGACGGAAGCAGGTGAACTCGGTTTACCGGCGGATGGCTTTGATGGTTTGCAGTGCTTTTAGAACCACATCAGATGAGACAGTATTGGTGGTGACAGACATGATCCCGGTTGACATTCTGGCCAAAGAAATGAGTGTCCTGTACAATGCAAGACA
Source organism: Hermetia illucens (assembly GCF_905115235.1). Lineage (NCBI taxonomy): Eukaryota > Metazoa > Arthropoda > Insecta > Diptera > Stratiomyidae > Hermetia > Hermetia illucens. Next base: position 129,932,013 of record NC_051852.1, read on the forward strand.
TATGGAGGGGCATGCACAGCGTAGAAATGCGGCAAGGTCAGAGTCGCTTGATCTCTGGCAACGCAGATGGGACGAGTCTGCGAAAGGTCGGTGGACGCACAGGCTCATTCCCAACATTAGGGTGTGGCTTGAGCGAAAACATGGGGATACCAACTACCACATTACCCAGTTCCTCACGGTGGTTGCTACAGGCAGTATCTGCACCGCTTTGGGTTGGATGACTTTCCGAACTGTCCCAGATGCGATGGCATACCGGAGGATCCAAAGCATGTGATGTTTCACTGCCCACGATTTGCGATGGTGAGAAGGAGCTTAAACCAGGTGCTGGGCAGGAGCGTGACCCCGGAGAGCTTGGTTACTGAGATGCTGGAGTCCGAGGAGAAGTGGCTTGCGGTTAGCTCCGCAATCATCCAAATGCAGGAGGAGTTGCTGAAAGAACAAAGAAGGAGGAACGCTGCAAATAGGAGAAGGATGAGTGCCTAAGGGCAAACCTACCCCGCGAAGTAATACCTCAATGGTGGTCCCGCGGGGCTGGGGCTGGAGAGACCGGGGGTGGTTTTTAGTGGGTGTGAATCCCACACGCGCCCGCTGTTGTTCCGCCGTTCGGGCGGCGGAGCTGCGGCGGACGTGTCTTTCTAAGATTTTCCACCTCCGTGTACGCACAAAAAAAAAAAAAAAAAATATTATCATACATGTCATCAGAAACGGGTGAGGCGAAGGTCGATTGAGCAACAGAAGTGAAAAAAACCAGGACAGCTGACCACTGGAGCTTTCGAGGAAGAAACCTTTCTGGCGGCTTTAGATGAAGGACATGCCTGTGTGGAGTTGCCAAATCTCCCATCAGGCGAGTCCCTTCGTAGGGATGAGGCGCCGCTCGACGGATGTGTCATGGTCATGCACATGCACGCATCCGGAGATGTGCGTGTATGGGCATGTTTATGCGCAGGATGGATAGGTGGGAACTAAGAAACCACCCGTGAATAAAAATTGGCACAAATAAAACCAAACATGGAGGAACAGAAGGAAAATAAAATTACGGTGCAGGGCTTCAGAAACCCAGCTCCGGCGGTTTTTTGGGAGTAGGCAAGCGGGAGGGGCAGAGAGAGAGGAACCTTGGCTACTGTGGCATCTAATGTTACAAGCGTACGGAAGGGACTAGAACTGGCTCCATCGACGAACCCGTTCAGAAGGAGCTCGATTTTTCGCAGATCGTCTCCCATACGAGCACAAGCTCCTGCGATCGCTGCCTACAGTAGGAAGTGTGTAGCGGGAGTCTTCGATGAGAACGAATCCTTAGCGCCGAATCTTTCAAGCGATGTTTTAGGCAACGACCAGTCTGGAGCTGCCTTTACTGCCTGGGGAAAAAGATCATGGAACTGTATGAATTCATAAAGGAGCGTAGGAATATTCATCAGAATATAAGGGCCATGATAAGAGGCATCCTTTTAGGGTACGGCAAGACCGAAGACGAAAGCGTCGAATGAAAAAGCGAACCAGGCGACTCAAGTAACGCCAGTTCAAAATACAAAAGGAGAGAAACCAGAAAAGAGGCTGCACGAAAAGCTGAACGACTCATCAAGCCAGCAAACAACAAAAAAAGGATTCAATTCCCAAAAAGGCGGAGCAGACGAGGACGATTAAAGGTGCCAGCGAAACTGGTGCAGCGGCGACCTCGAGAAAAGGGACCGCACCTCCAGAGGCGAATGAAACGATCGAAGAAAGATAAAACCGGAGGTGATTATCATTTCCAAACGTGGTGAAGGGTCATATGCTGTCATTCTCAGGAGAGTGAAGGCAGACCTCGAACTCTTATGTTGGAGCTCAACAAATCAAGGGTCGTAACTGCGAACTAATTGTTGAGCCAAATCGGAAAGTCGTTATGGCAAGAGGTCACTATAATCTGCAAAGATATATACGAAATCACCACGAAGAAGGAGCTTCGCGAAGCGTTGGAGAAGCAGTTCGATCTCAACACTCAAACTGTTAGCAACAGGGAATCGCCTTAGGGAGCAAGTGGCGTTGAAGCGATGCTTTAGATGCGTTGGTTTCGATCACATTGTGAAAGCATGCCCTAGTCTAAATGACAGGTCAAAGCAATGCAGGAGATACGGAGGGAAGGCCATATGAGCAAGGACTGCGGAGCTGACCCGAATTGCCTACTGTGCAAAGGGAAGGAAGGTGTGGACCATCGGCACATTGCAGTTAGCAGCAAGTGCCTGGAATACAGAAGAGCCCTTAACACAAATCGCAGATGAGATTGATACAAATCAATCTCAACCATTGCGAGGCGGCGCAGGATCTACTCTCGCAAGCCACACACGAAAAAAAGATCGAAGTGATCATATCGAAATAGTATTTGGGTCAAAGACCAAACGGGCTTGTGGAGAACAAGCCTTCAAGGAAATCATGGAGCACCCGGAAGAGGGCTTCATCAGAGCCAAGTATAAACAGATACTTGCCGCTCTGGTTTTGGATGCAAGAGAACGTTGGCCGATCATAATAGCAGGCGATTTTGATGCGTGGGCTCTTGAATGGAGCAGCCGGACAACTAATATAAGGGGACGTGTTCTCCTCGAAGCGTTCACGGAATTAGACGGGGTGCTGGCGAATGTTGGGGAGAAGGGGTCTGGGGTCTATAGTGGACCTGAAATACGTGAGTGCTTGGCATGTCAGTGAGGGCTATACTCACAGCGACCACCATCTGCATGGAAATCAAGGCCGATCGAGCTCAAAAGAATTCTCGCAGAATGTCAGATGGTATGCTCGGCTGGACGGCGAAAGCTTTTGAGGGAGACATGTTTTCCGCGGCGCTCAAACCCGACATATCCCTGAATGGTACGACTAGAGAAAAAACCGCCCAAATCACCCACTGGGTGACGGAAGCCTGCGATGCTACTATGCCCAGAAGGCGTTTGCTCCCCAGTAGGCAACCCAACTACTGGTGGAACAATGAAATCGCAAGCTTGCGAGCCGCATGTTTCCGGGTAAGGAGGCTTTGCCAGAGGCTCAGGGGAAAGCCCGGTGGCAACGTCCGAGAGGAGCCACACAGGCAACTACTACGCCTAAAAGAAGCCTTTCGGAGATCACTCCAGGCGACCTGTCCGCACCTCCTGAAACAAATTGTTACCACTCTGCTCCCGCACCACGAAAATAGGGGAAGGCAAACTGTTGTCCAGATAAGTGAGGGCATAATACCTCCAGTAACTGTGGAGGAGGTTTCCGACGTGCCCAATCCACGGAACTAACATAGTAATAAACCTGGCAAAAGGTGTACTGATTTCAGGGGGCTTCTGTGCCGTGTTCGCGCTTGATGTCAAAAACGCATTCAACTCGGCCAACTGGAACAGAATTAAAGGGGTGTTAGCTGACATAGGTGTCTACCTCTTAGAGAGGACTCTCTGGTACGGGATGGATGAGGGCCCCAAAGAGTACATTGTCACAGTCGGGGTACCACAGGGATTGGTACTTGGTCCCCTGTTGTGGAATATCATGTATAATGCGGTGCTTGCTCTTTCCGCCGACGATTGTCGGCTTTGCCGATCACCTAGCTTTGGTTGTTACAGCAAAACACCCAGAAGATGTGGTGGTCTACACGACAGAATCAGTAAAAGTGGTAAATTCCTGGCTAGAAACAGCTAGGCTGACCTTGGCGGAGGCAGAAACGGAAGCAGTCTTAATAACGAACCGCAGGAAAAATAACACTGTAAAAGTGGAAGTCGTATCAAAACCGGCTATCAAATACCTGGGGGTGATAGACACCAAATTCAACTTTAGGGAAGACCTGGGATAAGCATGTCAAAAGGCGGCCAGTGCCACCACGGAACTTGCAAAAATGGGTTGGATGATTCTCCGAATTGTTCTAGATGGGGTGGCATACCGGAGGATCCGGAGCATGTGATTTTTCCTTGCCCAATATTTGCAATGGAGAGGAAGAACCTGAACCAAGTGTTGGGCAGGAGCGTGTGCCCGGAGAACTTAGTTGCCGAGTTGCTGAGGTCCGAGGAGAACTGGCTTACGGTTTGCTCGCAATCGTGCTAATACAGGAGTTGCTGAAGGAGCAAAGAAGGAGGAAAGCCGGAAGTAATACCTAAATTGTGATCTCACGGGGCTGGGGCTGGAGAGACCGGGAGTGGTTTTTAGTGGATGCGAATCCCACACGCGCACACTGTAGCTCCGGCGTTTTTGCAGTGTAGCTGGGGAGGACGTGTCTTTCTAAGATTTTCCACCCACGTGTAAGAAAAGAAAAAAATGAAGTTCATGACCCAAAGGGAACGGCGCTGGAAAAAGTGAGTCAGCCTGATAACTAAGGCATGCCTCGACGCAAGTTCCACCACAGTAGGGAATCAAACTATTGGTGGAATCAAGAAAACAGAACGAAAGCATCATGTCTGCGAGCGAGGAAACTTTGCCAAAGGATAAGAGGGAAGCCAGAACATCGGCAGTCAGAGAAAGAATACCGTGCTCTTAGAAGCAGCCTTAAGAAGGCTATACGGCAAAGTAAGCGAAATTGCTACAAGCACTTGTACTTTGACGCAAATACGAACCCGTGGGATGCTGCTTACAAGGTTGTAATGAACACGATTCGTGAACACAAATCACGACCGCGTGATCCCGGCTCTTGTTCCCCCCAATAGAAACGGCGGTTCAACAGAACGTTTTCACAATCCCCGGGGTAACCGAGGAGGAACTACGAGAGATTTGTGGACAAATTGGGTATAATAAGGCTCCGGGATTGGATGGGACTCCGAACAAAGCCCTGAAGTTGGCTGCTAAAATCATCATCGAGTGATTCATAAGCACTTCGTGCATGGTAGAAGGAGTGTTTCCCGCCGAGTGGAAAAGACAGAGGTTGGTTCTGCTACCGAAGCCTCAAAAACCACCTGGCACACCTTCTTCACATCGCCCTATCTGTCTGATCACGGGAGCATGTTCGGTTTACCGATATGAGCCGGAAGCAGTACTTGATAGCTCAGCTTACAGCATGTATTGGGACCGGCAAAGTCTAACTGATCGCCATATTCCAGATAACAAGCCGGACGTGTTGTTAGTTGAGAAGACGGGTCGCTTCGCCTATATTATTACTGTTTCTATCCCCCATAATAGCAACATTGAACGGAAATACGTAGAGAAGAAGAGCCATGAGCCACTGGCTCGGGAAATCAAAGAAATTGGCGTCTCGAACGGGCGGTTGTAGTTTCCATAATATTGTCAGCTGCAGGTGTTGTACCAAAATCCTTCACGGCTTCCCTTGATGTCCTGGTGCTCTCACACAGACTGGTTCGAGCTATGCAGAAATATATCATTCCGCATACGTGCTCGATGTTGCGAGGAGTTGTCGACGGATTCTCCCATTAACCTACCACTGGCGACCACCACCAGCACCCCTTTATCTTTTGATAAATCCTTGGCACTTAGTGTTAGTATTAGTTAAAATCCGCCATCTGCCGAGATTGTGACAACTCGGAATAAAACAAATTTTGTATTTTATTATTTTAAATATATCTTTTATTATGATTTTAAATCTATTTATCAACCAAATTTGATCTAAATCTTGCTTTATAAAAAAACCTGACCTGATACAAAGTATTGATTTAAATCAATTAACCCTGCTCCATCTTCTGGAGCACGATATTGGAAAATTTGGTGGAAATCTTTCTATTATTAACAGAGGCATGGTAGGTCACACCTGCCGCTTTCGTATGGATTTATTTTACCCTGAGACATGTAGAATGTCGATATTACACTAAAGCGAATAGTGTTACATGTTCAATGCATACCATTCCAATGTGGAACCGTGAAGAACGTCAACGCACCCTTACCGAGTGGCAACTTTCTTGGCAAAATGAGCCAAGGGGCAGATGAACTGCGTAGCTCATCGACAAATTAGACCCGTGGTTGAACAGAACGCACGGTGAGATTGATTACTTCCTTACCAAACTTCTAAGTGGGCATGGAGGTTTTCAGTCTTATCTGCACAGGATTGGGAAGGCACGATCTCCTGATTGTGTATTCTGCAATGGAGTGGCGGACAACGCTGAACACACCTTTCTCTCTTGCGAGTGGTGGGACGGCTTTCGTCAGCAGCTTTATGCAGACACAGGGGAGCTCTCTCCATACAACATTGTCAGAGAGATGCTGAAGAGCGCTACCAGCTGTATTCGTATTGCGCATTATGTTCGGGCTCTTCTTATTGCGAAGAAGATTGAACTCGAACGGCGGAGGGATCTCCCTCCCGGGAGAGCGGGAGGACTAGCCCGAAATAATGTTTCAAACGGTTTCAGGATAGTTCTTTGATGACAGGGAGATGTTTAGTTGGTAGTTCGCCAGCGTGCTGTTGCGGCAGTCCAACACTCTGTGCGTAAATGCATTCACCTACCCTACTAAGAAGAAAACAAAAATGTGGAACCGTCGTGCACCGAAATATTCGTACACTAAAAGTACAAGTACAAAAAACCATTTGTACGTGAAGAAACTCGGTTAAAGTAATGAATAAAAATAATGATGCACAAAAAATTGATCCCAAAATGAGGACTACATTCCGTGGACCTTAAAATTTGACACAAAGTTCTGGCTGAATAAATAAATAGTGAAGCCTTTTATGATACAATACGGAAGTATTAATCAATAACATCTCAGTCATGTCGACCTTCTGCCCTGTTCTTACCGGAAAACTCCTCCATATATTCTCCCAATTACAGCATATTTTATGAAGAAATGATACTTGTGGGATTTCCACAGCGATCAAGTAATATTTCTAGCGGATAGAGGCCAACCTGTGACTAATTCCTAAACACAAAAACCAACTCCGGAATTACAATTGACAAATTGAAATAAACATTTTTTGTATTGACAAAGTGATTCCATTACAGGCGAGTACAGAATACATTGTATACTTTGCACTTCGTTCACGACTCGCACGTCACAGCGCCCCATTACCATTACAGCGCTGATAAGCGTTAAGACCATGAGCATTTGCTCGTCACTAAGTTTTTTGCAGTCTTAGCAGAAATCACTGGGCGGTCGCTTACTAGCGACTCGTATTGTACTGAGAACAGATTCTGGCAGCTTTCGTGTGGCTCGTTGGTCTAGGGGTATGATTCTCGCTTCGGGTGCGAGAGGTCCCGGGTTCAATTCCCGGACGAGCCCTTTGTTTTTGCCGGAGGTTAGGATAAGGGGGATGATTACAGAAAGCGAGCAGTTCTAAATTCTGGTTGGAGGTATGAATACCTAAATTAGAATTAACCGTAGACAATAATTGTCCCCAGAAAAAACCTAGTGGTAATAAAGATATTTTTTTAAGAAGGAAGGAAGGAAGAAGGAAGAGAATACAAGGGGCATCAGTACCCATTATATAGTTAATTGAAGGTAACAGAAAATCTATTTTCCATTATCGGGACCGGAACTATCTGCTATTTTTAGAGCTATGAACAGTGATATATGAAGAATTTCTGGTATTCTAAAGAGAGTTCGATTTCAGCCCCTTAAGTAACACCGTCTGAAACTATTCTCCCACACAACAGCTCCCCGCCATTGGTACCGCATCAAAAGCTATTCTCCAAACGAAAACTGTACTTCAATCCGCAAAAATTTGAATTGGAATCGGCTGAATCCGCTGGGCGACCGATTATGAAGTATCTGAACCCGTTGCAGTTTTTTTCTCATGCAGCCTTCGAGGTTGAGGTAGGGCTTCACATGGTCGGTTTGTGGCTCCGTTCATTTACCATCAATCCGTCCAATAAAATTGCATCATCGGCCAACAGCACTGGAAGCCGAATAACGCGGGCATTTGTAGCAATCCAAGCACTCAAAAACTATTTTATAAACAGTTATACGAAGCTGACTATTTCTTGATTGCGCCCATGTTGCTTGCCGCTACCATTGCCGAGTCGTTACCATGTCATTTCGTAGTTTCTTCTTTTCACCGAGTCTCAGATCGTTAGATGATTGTAGTAATTCGCCATCTCGGGGGCCCCCAATCGAGGCACAAGCACAATAACGACTCCAAGCAATTCCGAGGCAACGAAAACATGGAACATGGAAGCAACAGCAAAAAATACCCAGAAACCAAAACAAAACTAAAAACACGCTTTCCAGAGTTGAGCTGAGTGCGGATCACCGCAAAAGCTGGCTATGAAGAGATGATGATGGCAGCAGGGTAACAAGCCAACCAGCTTGCAATCATCACATAGCTAACGGCACGTACAAGTAGTACAAAAGTATTCGTACTCCAGCGACCAGCGGAGCTGAAATCCGACTCCAGATGTCCGAAAGTGTTCTACTGTAGATCTGCAGAGTTTGGCCATTCAGAGAACGTTCGCAGCTTCCAGTTGCGGACCAGAAGGTATAATTTTTAGTTATGCTTGTGAAATCTGCAATTTTGCTTTGATTTATCTGCAGCATTAATTCCATGGCAGAGACAGTCTATGATAGCGTTGTCTTCAATACGATGGTACCGGGCCATTAAACTTGTTTGTAATAAAAGTGTTCCAGCGATAACCTATGAGCTGACAATGATTTTTCACTTTTTTCACCCCGGCCCACCGTATCACTGCCAGGGTCAACTTCGTGATACTAGCCTTTTCGAAGATTCAGCAAAATAGTGCGCAGAAAACCAAAGGAGAAACCCTCTAGTTTCAAATATGGAAGACCATTCCGTACATGGCTTATTATCAAGCTTTTAGATGAGACTTTGAGTCATATATATATATATATACCTGGCGTATCAGGTTTATCCTCACCTGAATTGCAAACCCAGAGCTGCAGGCGACCAGGCGCGTGTCATGGGTTGCGGATAATGACATGACCCACCGGGTCAGCTACGAATATCGCAAGTTAATCTTGTAAATAAGTAGCCGCGGACAAGCAGAACGTTTTCCTTTGTGTTCGTCCTCCTTTACAGATTCTTCCCGTTCAGGAGGAGTAAAACTCCTTAACAAATCCGTAATCCGGGGTGAAGGGATCGTCGCGCCTATCGGATAAATTGCAGTGACGTTACACTGTATTTCAGCGGCTCCCCTCCAAATACCTTCCCTACCTTTCGAGGTAACCATGGGACATTGCAATATTGGGGCTCTGTTGCAGGGTTGACTGCCTCCCCATCACTCGTGGGAACAGAATTGGGAAAAATATTTCAAATTCTTTTAATGGGACCCCAGGGACACGAAGACAGTATCCAACACGGTTAAGCGTCGTTCAACAGCACCAGAGCGGCTCTTCGCCCTTGGATGTTTTGGCGGTTATGCCGTCAACCACCAGGGACGGGAGACCTAGGCGTCGTATGGTTTGGACGAACCAACTTAACGAATTTATCGTCCGCGCCTATTACCGTGTCACGGATTTGGAACGGAATCCATCAGGGTACAGACATCGACTCCATGACGCGTTCATAACCCGCTTCCCGGAACTAAGTTATGTTCCGGAGCAGAACGTTGTCAATCAATACTGGGTGATAGTGAATAACAACCGAGTTGCCTTACCAACTAGGCAACAAATCTTCCAAGAAGTTTCACTTGAGCTCGGGCTGGAGTCATCAAATTACCGGACTAGTCAAAGGAGTAACACAAGTACTCCACTTGTAAGGCACTCCATGAATCCAGTAGTCAGGAGAAGCTTAGTAACTGGGGATGTCGACCCAATTTATAATGAGGCTTTGACCGCATTCCAGGTCGCTTTCACAGAGTATGCTGAGATTCTCCCAGACGCTAGGCCAAAGATCCCAAAACTGAAGTTTACTTCGGCAGCTACTAACATCATTGCTGCCGTTGATAGAATTTTGGCTGATCGTTTGGCTAGCGAGATTACTGCTATAGAGGTTCACAGCCTGATCTACGTTGCAGCTGCCACGGTTATTCGTCTCCATAATCAACATCTTAGTGCGAATAACAGAGGTATGCGCAGAAGGACTTTACCGTTCTGGGTGTTTCGACTCAACAAAAAAGTCGAAAAGTTGAGAAAGGAGATTGGTCGTGTGACGCAAGCACTCCTTGGAAATCCATCACCAAGAGTGCACAGATGCGTTGCGAACATCATTGGAAACTACCATATGTCCAATGATATGCCAATCGAAGAAATCCTCGAGGTGCTGAAGCAGAAACTTGCGGTATGCTCCAATCGTATCCGTAGGTATCAGAAAAGCTTTCAGCGAAAGACAGACACCTTGTTCTTCCAGAACCAACGGGGATCCTACAAAAATCTCACCAACTCAGATAGGGAAAGTAACCTCGATCTGGATCAGGCAGAAGACTTCTGAAGAAGTGTTTGGAGCGAATCCAGCCGTTGCAATTTAGAAGCAGCGTGGCTCCCACACCTTATGCGTTCATGCGAGGCCCTCCCCGAAATGACCATGCCTGACATAACTGAAGTCGACGTTGAAGCAGCCCTTGACAAGGCAGGTAACTGGAAGGCGCCAGGAGTTGACAAGATTCACAACTTCTGGCTGAAGCGGATCAAGAGCACTCACAGGATATTGGCAAATCAATTTAATCAGATGATTGCCGATCCTGATTTAGTTCCACCATTTTTCACCAAGGGGATAACTTTCCTCATCCCCAAGGAACAGGGTGCCTCTTACCCTTCAAAATGTCGACCAATTACTTGTCTTCCTACCATCTACAAGGTCTTCACTTCAGTTCTGTGCGCGAACATCTCAAAACATCTAGATGTTCATAAATTGATAGCTGAGGAGCAAAAAGGATGCGCAAATGGCTCCCGAGGCTGCAAAGAACAGCTTATAATCGATACGGTAGCTGTAAAGCAGACTGTCCACCAAAAACGAAACATCTCGACAGCCTACATCGATTATAAATCAGCCTTCGACTCCGTATCACATTCGTGGTTACTACAAGTGTTACACTTGTATAAAACTAACCCGGATGTCGTTCTTCTACTGAGAGCAGTAATGAAGAATTGGTTTCTTCGCAAACATCAGGAGAGATACCAATCAGGCGTGGCATTTTCCAAGGCGACTCTCTAAGCCCATTGTGGTTTTGTTTGGCTTTGAATCCGCTATCCCATCTTTTGCAAGAAAGCAAATACGGGTTCCAAGTCAAGCATGGCATATTGTCGAAATGTACATTAAGTCATTTGATGTACATTTGTATGCTAAAGACGGGAACCAACTTCGCTCCTTGCTGGACATCACCATCCAGTTCAGCAGGGATATCGGCATGCAGTTGGGTTTGGAAAAATGTCGCATAAAAACAATTGTTTGGGGAAAACACACCGACAACGAAGGATACAGCCAAAATAACATCCGAATTGAGGGTATGGATTCGGACGACGTCTACAAATACCTCGGCATATTGCAAGCAACAACACCTGCTGTGGAAATAATAAAATCTAAGTTGCTGGGGGAATTTGAACGGCGTCTGGATCTTGTCCTTAAAACTGAGCTGTACGGGAAAAATAAGATCATGGCAATCAACACTTTCGCCATTCCCGTCCTTCTATACACTTTCGGTGTGATACAGTGGAGTAATACTGATTTAGAATCTGTCAATAGACGGGTAAGGGTAGTTCTTGCAAACAACAACATGCACAATAGAGCTGCCGAAAAATTGAGGATCACTATCCCACGTCATCAGGGAGGAAGGGGGGTACTTGATTTAAAAACATTGCACTACAATCAAGTGCATTCTCTTCGTGAGTTCTTCTATGAGAAACAATCCTCTAGCCAAATACATCAGGCTACCGTCATGGCAGATAATAAATTATCTCCTTTGAACTTGAGAAGCAGAGAATGGGAATGGGATCCCATGTAACTTCAGTCCAACAGAAGATCGATATGTGGAAAGAGAAACCCATTCACGGAGGTCATATCAAAAATTTGTTGTTGTCAGGCATTGACATCGAAGCCTCCAACAAATGGTTAACAAAGGGGTGTACTTTTCTATGAGACCGAAGCATTCCTAACTTCAATTCAGGATGCTTCGCTCCCAACAAAAAATTATAAACGGTACATTCTTCACGGCTCCTCAATCACCAACTCCAGTTGTAGGTTATGCAACTGTGAAGAGGAGATCATTCAGCCCATAACATCTGCGTGCAGGATGTTGAGCAGCATCGAGTACACCAATCATCATAACTCCGTCCGCAAGATTCTCCATCAAAACCTTGCGTTGAATTATAACTTAGTGGCAACCTACCATCCTTACTATAAGTATACTCCGCAGAGAATCTTGGAAAATGATCGGGTCAAACTACTGTGGGATCACACAGTGTTAATCATAACAGACCCGATCTAGTTCTGCTTCTGAAGGAAGAACGAGCGTGCTTTATAATGGATGTAGCCGTACCGTTGGACCGGAACACTGTTGAAAAACAGCACGAAAAAATCCGGAACTACGGCCCCTTGGCAGACAATATGAGCAGACTTGGAGACTACAAAAGATCGAAGTAGTCCCAGTGGTAATTTCAGCGACAGGATTAGTCCCGCAGAACTTACATAAAGCGCGGAAAACGCTCGATCTTAGGGCTGGACTATACATGGAGATGCAAAAAGCGGTTATCCTTGCAACCTGTGCTATAGTCCGAAGAGTCCTGTCCGGTAACAATCTGACCTAATGGGTTTCAGTCTTGATCCGCACTGTCTTCGATATAAGATCCATGTCTCTGTAGTGTAGAACCTCTGCGTCATTGGCTGAAGTGTTTGCGACAATCGGGATGTAGTAATACATTTTCGCATGGTCGCACACACTTTGCGTTAAAACGCATCACCGCTGTGATGTGGGCCTTTGGATGTTGCCTTCAGCCCATCCTTAGGTTGGTCGCCCCCCGGTCCGGTTGGGCGGGAAGAGGGTCCGTGGGCTTTTTTAACTATATATATATACATATGGTTGCGATTTACCCGTTGCCAAGGTGTAGCGCAGTGGCAATTTTCTTGGCAAAATGAGCCAAGGGGCAAGTGGACTGCGCGGCTCATCGACAAATTAGACCCATGGTTGAACAGAAAGCACGGTGAGATTGATTACTTCCTTACTCAACTTCTAAGTGGGCATGGAGGTTTTCAGTCTTACCTGCACAGAGTTGGGAAGGCGCGATCTCCGATTGTGTGTTCTGCAATAGAGTGGCGGATAACGCTGAACACACCTTTTTCTCTTGCGAGAGGTGGGACGGCCTCCGTCAGCAGCTTTATGCAGACACAGGGGAGCTCTCTCCAGACAACATCAGAGAGATGCTGAAGAGCGCTGGCAGCTGGAATCGTATTGCGCATTATGTTCGGCCTCTTCTTACTATGAAGAAGATTGAACTCGACCGGCAGAGGGATCGGACGGTAAGGGGTTCCCTGAACTAACAACTCCCTTCCTCCCCTCCCCTCTCCTCCCGTTGTTGAAAGGAATTCCCTGACTTGAATGCTCCCAAAGCCGGGAGAGCGGGAGGGCTAGCCCGAAGTAATGTGTCAAACGGTTCCAGGCTAGTTCTCTGATGACAGGGAGGTGTTTAGTTGGTAGTCCGCCAGCGTGCTGTGGCGGGAGTCCAACACTCTGTGCGTAAACGCATTCACCTACCCTACTCCCAAAAAAAAAAAAAAGTGTAGCGCACCAACCACACCCATGCGCCCGAGATGCTCGCATTCCTTCTCTACTGTTCTGTGCCAAGTGCCCTTGGGCCAACCCACTCGTCGGCCACCGTGGGAGAGTGTATTCCACTGCATGACGTAGCCAGCAATGCAATTGTCACCTTTCCTTAATGTGTAACCTATCTACTACCACTTCCGCTTTCCGAACACACTGCGTACACCGACCAAGTTCTTTGTTTGCAATAATATCTGTACAGCATACTATTATGAAACGACGCAGATAGGTGTTGACGAAGACTTGGAGCCTTTGACTGACAGTGGAGGTCACTTTTCATGTACTACTCCCATATAGTAACACAGAAAAAACACTAGCACAGAAGAGTCTCAACTTGATCTTGGTATGGTGATAACTGCATTTCCAGATTTTAGACAAGACACCACAGCGGATCTAGCGCTTTTAATGCGTCAGGCTATATCTAGTTTGGTGTCTACGTCAGCAGAAATGCTTCTTAGATATAAAAATTGATCGACACCTTCGATGCTTCGCCCATTAATGCAGATAGGAAGAGTACGATGACCCGTCAGACAGAGAAGAAATAATATTGTTGACAAGATGCAACCCTGGCGGACTCGGCTTTCGACCTCAAAATCCTCCGAGATTTTGCCTCCATGACATTTTGCACCATCATATGTCACTCTGATAATAGATATTAGTTTCTCTGGAATGCCCTTCCTGTATAGAGCACGCCAGATACACTTCCAGTTCACGCTATTGAAAATTTCTTGAAATCGATGAAGAGCAGGAGAAACGAGGATCCAAACTCCAGGCACTGTTCCGAAATGATCCGCAGGGTGTTGATGTGGTCAATGCAGGAGGATCCGGAGCACAAACCAGCCTGCTCTCTGTCGATCAAGCTTCCGAGATGTTCTTTAATGTGTTCCAAGATTATGTTAGCTATCATCTTTACGACGATAGGGAACGCATAGCTAACCCTCCAATTGTCACATTCAAAATCTTAACAATCATCCCTTTCTTCCACAATCTGGGGGAAGTCTCCGATTGCCAAGATTTCCGCACGAGTGGAAGAAGCAGGTCTGCAGTAACTGCTGCTGCAGCGATAAATAACTCTGCGGGGAGACCGTCAAAGCCAGCGACTTAACTCCGTTTGAGTTCATTGATGGCCGATCCCCGCCCAAATTCCATGTGGTTAGTATTAAGTCAGGTTTAAGTTTACCCTCTAATCTTACTAGATCAGTCGAAGAAACCTTAATTAGGTCTAGTGTAAAAAAGCTACATGCAAAATTAGCATCTACCACACTGAAGGCATATAATGCACACTTGCAATTAGCAGCAACAGAAAACTGTGCGGAATCTAACTTCTTCAAAATTCAACGGGGCTACGAATGTGAAAAGGAACGAAAACGGACATTGCTAAGGAAGAAGCTGAACCTGTTGATAAAAAACTCACCGCACACTAGACGGAAGACACAGGAAAAACGAACGGTAAGTACTATTCCTAATCAAGTTATTAATAAATCATCTATTAGTTTCAGCAGTGAGGAAATGGATCTCCTAAACAAAGGCTGGAACTGCGTAAAAACTGACCTGCCAGTTAAACACGTTGTTGTAGATGTGGAAGGAGCCATAAAATTCATGGGCAACAAAGCGAAGGAGAAAATCCGGCATGAACTATCAAAAGCCACCGCTTACCAAACTAAGATTCAAAAGTCTGCTAACCAGCGGGAAACCACTATCGTACGAGACCTGCTGAAGCAGCTGGTATACTACCTAAACGCGGACAAAGGTTATGCAATTGTAATTATGGATAAACAGCATTACGACAACTTAGTAATGGAAAAGTTGACTGAAGGAAATTTCTTTGAATTGAGGAATAGTCCGCTACCAGGATCCATAAAATGAGTAGAGAAGGCCCTAAAAGAATGCTCTCTAATGGTTGATAACCCAGCCCGGCTGCGGATGCCAAACCCCTCTTTACCCAGAATTAGATGCCAACCAAAAATTCATAAATCAGGCAATGAGATGAGGGAGATGATTGCAGATTCTAACTCCCCTACTTACAACGTTGCGACGTGGTTGTTTGAGGAATGTCAAAAATTGGAATTTATCGGAAAACTATCTATCAAGAATTCGAAAGAATTGATTGAAAGATTGAGTGATAATGAACGCCTAGTGTCATTTGATGTCAAAAGCTTTATTTCCCAGCACGCCTGTAAAAGGGGCAATAACAAAATTTAAAGTGTGGCTACTACGGTTTGGTTCGACACCAGATTGAAGGAGAAAGGCTAAATGATATGCGAGGTTGGCTTCCCTCTACATGAATGAAAATTATTTCACATTCATTCAAAACAATCTCGGGTGTAGTGATGGGCAATCCTCTCTCCCCACTCCTAAGTAAAATCTTTATGGCATCACTGGAGGAGAAAATGGAGAATGCTCACAAAAAATCTAAACCTGAACCCAAAGGGGAAGAAAACCCGGGCAGGTCAGGAGTGAAGGCAGGACTCATAAAGCCGGCCAATAGCTATGCTAGTGGGATCAAGGGCATTCGACTGGCCATACTGCTAAAAATGTTTCCCGAGCAAATACCCACTCGTGAGGAGGAGGAAACCATTGAGGACCTTGTCATCAGACAGATGTGCAAGGGATGGACTTCGAAACTTGTGTTCACCAGGATACGCTTTCGACCAGGCCTTATACTGATGGACTGCGCGACGGAAGATAAGAGCCATAGTTCCTAGCTTGCCAGACTGGGAAGGGTTGGAACTGTCAACATATGCTGGATTACTAGTGCCTGGTGCGCGAAGAACGGCAACACACTCTAGACGAGTGGCAGCTCTCTTGGCAAAATGAAACTAGAGGCAGATGGAGTGCCCGGCTCATCGGCAACTTAGGTGCGTGGCTGAATCGGATGCATGGTGAGACTGACTATTTCCTTACCCAATTTTTAAGTGGGCATGGAAGTTTTCAGTCTTACCTGCACAAGATTGGAAAGGCGCGTTCTCCGGATTGTGTGTTTTGCAATGGAGCTGTGGACGATGCCCATCACACTTTTTTTCCTTGTGGAAGGTGGGATGGGGTTCGTCAGCAGCTCTATTTAAACACAGGGGATCTCTCTCCAGACAACATTGTGGAAGAGATGCTGAAGACTGCTGACAGGTGGAACCGTGTTGCCCATTACGTTCGGGCCCTTCTCGTTGCTAAGCTGATAGAACTCGACCGGTGGAGGAGCCGGATGGCAGGGGGCTCCTTGAACTGACAGTTCCCTACCTCCTCTCCCCTCCCGTTGGTGAAAGGAATTCCCTGATTTGAAGGCTCCGCAAGGCGGGAGAGTTCGGGGGCTGGCCCGAAGTAATGTGACAAACGGTTCCAGGCTAGCTCTCTGACGATGGGGAGGTGTTTAATTGGTAGTCCGACGACGTACCGAATCGGGAGTCCAACACTGTGTGCGTAAATGCATTCACCTACCCTACCCCAAAAAAACTAGTGCCTGGTGCAGGAAGGTGGGACTGCGGATCAACCCAGCTAAAACCACCATAGTACCATTCACTAGGAGACGTAAATACGCTAGATCAAAAATTACTCTGGAAGACACATGTCGGAAAGCCACGAGGGCTCTGATGATTTGTAGATCCATAGTAGGAAAAAAAAGGGTTGTAGCCCGAAGATATTACTTTGGATATATACTGCAATAGTAAAGCCAATGATTACCTGTGGAGCGGTAATCTGGGCAGAAAGAACCGAACTCAGAACTCAAGCCAGGGAATTACGCAAGCTTCAAAGACTGGCTTGCGTGTATCAGTAAAGCAATGAGGACATGCCCAACGGCATGCCTGGAGGTCCTTCTGGGATTAACCCCTCTCCATCTGCACATACAGATGAAGGCAAGGAGGGCAATATTCAGGATGGCCGGGAGTATCAGTGAGGAGATTGATTGATATTCTTTCTAGGCGGTATCCTGAATTACTGATACCAAAGGATAACATGACAACGAGGTTTCACTTTGATAAGAAGTTTGAAACACGTTGGAGTAACAAGGCAAACTGGGAGAGTGTGGCTGGGACATATGGCTTAAATCAGCAACTGATTACTTGGTACACTGACGGATCCCACAGAGCGGTGGGAGCGGGTGCCGGGGCCATTGGTCCAAGCAAAATGTACTTCGAGCCAACGGGCAAGTACACTAGCATATTCCAGGCGGAAATATACGCCATAGACAAATATGCCTCCTTTAATCTGCAAAGGAACTACAGGGGGCAGAACATAGCTATTCTCACCGATAGCCAAGCAGCGATCAAGGCACCTAGGTCCAACCATGTGAACTCTAAGCTGGTATGGGAATGCCTTGAGAGACTGAATACACTTGGCTCGTTCAACAAGGTCTGGATACTCTGGATTCCAGGCCATGCCGGGTTGGAAGGCAACGAGGCAGCGGACAAACTAGTCAAGAAGGGAGCAGGGACGCCTTTACACGGACCAGAATCCTTCTGTGGAATCGGAAACGGTTTCATGGCTGACAGTAAGAAATGAAAAGGAATGGTTGAGGGAACTATACTGGGCGGGCCTACCAGGGATGGAGCAGTCCAGGATGTGTATTGAGAGATACGAACCCATGCGCACAAAGGTTTGCTTAAACCTCACGAAAAAGAACCTTCGAATCACAATGGGAATTCTAACTGGTCACCATCGGCTAAACTATCACTTAGGGAAGCTAGGGATATCTAAGGACACTGCCTGACGGTTTTGTGGGTTCATTAGAGTTAAGTTTTGTTGAATGTGATTAGTATTTAGGTGGGGACCATTTGATAGCATTGGGTCAATAGTTTTTTTTTTTTAATTTGGACATTTTAATTAATTATAGAAGAGATAGAAATTTTTTTATTTTTATTCTGCCGGGGAATCCCCATATAATCTCACTCCGACCACCAGTTTCACTGAAAATGTGGAATTTCAATTTTTGATTGATTCATTCACATCGTTCATGCGCCCATTTGCAAACATTCAAATTGAAAGGCAGCAAGACACCGCCAACATTGCTAAATCCCTCCATCAACATTGGCCAATTGCTATTTGACTGCGCTCAAATATTTGCCGAAGTCCGCGAGCATCATTGAAATGATTGCGATCGAGTGGCGCAACGCGGCTCATATTAGGTCTTGCGCCCGGCGATAAGCCAGCGAGTCGTCCACCATCCCGAGCTTGAGCTGGTGCGCGCGCTTCCCTGCTTCTCGCCCAATCCACCTGGAACGCGACGGTTCACTCCGCCAAGGCCCGGCACCACGGCTCGGCGGCCGCACTGCAATGAAATCCACTGTTCCGGTGAAATCCATTGTGCACCAACCGCCCCTCGATCAACAAACACTCCAAGTCGGAGGTCGGCATGACAGCATGAAGCCAGCAACAAACTTGGAAGCAAAACAAATCGAAGAGGCTGCCCCCTGTCGCCCGCAACCCCTGGCCAAGCTGGCAAGCAGTCAACGCTCGCTTCGTCGGCGACACACCGACATAACGTCATTCAACATGTTGCCTGTGTTGGCCAGGCCCTGGCCCCTGTTCCGCCCGGCTTCGACTTTGCCATCCCATTCCCACCCTGCAATTCCGAAAACTGCATTTCAGTTGGGAATACACGAAATGAATTGGAATGGATGCACGCACACATACGCGAAGGGCTGCGTTGACATTTCGAAAGTTCTTCGAATAGGCGGCGGATGGTGTCTCGATCTTGGCAGATAGGTAGCTGCGGTTGTAGGTCGGGTCACCTGACAGGGGTACCATTTCTGACAATTTGTATACGAATATCTTTTTTTGCCAAATTACCACTGAAGAGTGCAGAGTTCATATTAGCTGAATGATGATTAAAAGCGCATTGTAAGTGAAAAATTTCAAAGTTTTCTGCTTTTCGAGGGAAAAATTAATCAATCGTTAATAAATTTCAATAAAATATGAAATTATTTGCCCAAAAATAATTACAGCAGCCGCTCGAAAATAAGAATTCGCGGAAATTAGAGCAAACTACTTTTTTAAGGATTGAGGGATCCTAAGTCTGGATCCATTTGATGTCGGATTGGACCAAATGGGGAGCAACGTATTTCTTTTTTTTTCCACGGACCCCTCGTTGCGGGCTTTGCACCCCAGCTTCAAAAAAAGGGGGAGACGACTTAACTATTTCATACCAAGTTCGGTGGGCGCTGCCAATCTGCCTCTTGACTCGTATTCCATTTTTCATTGTGCAACATCCGATGTGATCTCCATCCTTCTCTAGCTTTCCAGCGTCTCTCAAATAATCCTTAATATCCCCAAGAACTGGCCCGACGGATAATTTTAATTTTCGAGCGTGGCGGGTCAACATCCACCTCGTCAACTACCTCCTGCGAAAAACAAGCTAGGGAGTCTTCTTTTAGCTGAACTGTACCCTGGCATTGTGGCCCATTCCTCTCAGTCATTTGACAGTTATGCTAAACGGCGGAGCTTATGGCTTTCTCCTGTAGGTCAGCAATCCACCGATACATAGAAAACTTAGCATGGCTAGGTGGTTCCTGGAGCGTGGAAGCCCCGCAGAACGCCAATACCAGGCTCGTAGCTGAATATACGACAATGCCAGTGAAATTTCTCCTTCTCCGAAGTGACCTCCTGTGCGACTCTGGCTTTTCCAAGAGCTTCCACGAATCTCCACGAATCTCTCGATGTTCATCTTTGCAGCATTCTGCGGAGAGGGAGAACGCCTTACTGATGCACACCGAGAGATAGTGTGAATCATTTCGAAGGTTTAAGTTGAAATGTATATCCATGTTTTCATTTTTTTCAGTTCATATATAAAATAAGAAAAGAACTAGGATTTTCCCTTATTTTGAAATTTTGTGTTTTCCTCTGACATACAGTTGTTTCGAGGACTACTTGCCTCCTTCATCAGTGCTAATGCCTAATTAATTAACCTGTCTTAAACTGCCCCTACTTATACGGTAACTTTTAACTCCACTAATTACTCTATAATTGTTTTCTATTTTTCCCATCCTTCCCGTTTTTCCCTATTTTTTTATTACCTGCTGCATGATTTAAAGTTATCTGCCTCCCTCCTTCAAATATGCATATGCTTTCCGCTGCATCCAAAAGGTGTGTTTTCCGCACCCGCTTTATAACATCTACGTTGTCCATCGTTACGGTATACTTTTTCACATTCTGAGGGCAGACGTTGAGGGCAGAGCTATCCAGAGCAGAAAATGACCGGTTATTACAAATGTCGCCCAAAGTGGAGTCATACCTTGGGTTTCACAACATCCTGGAATACAGGCTATGACATCGGTGTCTAAACATTATTCCCGGGTAGGCTCCCCCTGCATTTGACTTAATTTTCTAAATTTTAAATTACAAACCTTTCCTTCATAAAGCACGTGTCCTAAACCTCAGTCCTATTCCACTTTCATATTTTTTTCTGTTCCTCCAGAAACTTAGCTCCATGGGGGCTGGCCTTCAGAATTTACGCGCCGTTGCGGATATACGCTGAAAGGTATTGCTGTCCGAACTTCAGAAGAGTGTCGTATGTGTGAAATAACAATTTTTTCGTTCAATCATTTTGAAAATTTTGATAATACAAATATACCATCTAAAACGTTTCCACTCACTTTACTAGAAAAGTTTTATTTATTCGAAAATATGCATACTTTGGCGGCAAGAAAGTTGTTGAAATATGCATATTTGCAGATAAATAAAAATTTTCTAGTAGAGCTAACGGAAACGGTTTTGGCTTTTTTATTTGCATTAATATAACTTTACTTAAAGGCAAGTTTTTGTTTGATATTATTCCTTCTTCGTCGAGATTAAGGGGTGAACGTCTAATGGAAACACAGAGGGAGTTAGGCAATGTATTTCGTCCTCAATTATTCCAAACAAGGGAGATTGGATTCTCGCGATTATCTTTTTGATTGTTGATGTATATTATTTGATAATTCACAAGGAATAACTCAGCGCTTTTTTTTAGTTTTAAATTCTGCGCATACCACTCTTAGGGGTTGCTTTTTTTAGCACCATTCAGCTGTTTCTGGGGGAGCGCGGAGTTGAAAATTATGAACTTCGAACGAATCATAGAGATGACCTCATGTGGCATAGACTACGTGCCTCTAGAATTTGATTACGTTATTCGCCGACATCTCGCCAGGAATTCAATGCGTGCAAAACTGAAAAGGACACTCCAAATTTAATTGCTCTTTGAGCCATTTAATTGGTACACAATGAGCTAACGATAGTTCACAATTAAAAATTCATATTATATAGGAAAGTCAAAAGTTTCCTTAGATACTTAATTACAAATTGAATAAAGCCATTCCACCGGCCGCCACACGGTAATTAAATTTGAGGAGAATTTCAGTTATTGGGTACCATTTGTTATTGAAGTAATCCAAACTGCATTTGGAGAACCAACTGTCCCCTTCTGATGGTAGAACTTTACTGTTTTATTGTAATAGGGAGGACACAGGCAGAAGAGACGATGCTTAATTCGTTTTCTCATCGCATCATCGAATAGGACATAAAAAAATATGAGAACTTTTTCATCATCAAATAGAATCCATCGCCTCCGTTACATTCAGGTCACAAAGATCCGAACTTCCCATGAAAATACCCAAAAAGTCAGCGTGCGTATTGCATAAATTGCATTCTTAACCTTACTAATCTTCTAAGTTCTCGGTTCTCGAAATGCAGCACATGTATCCTAAAAAGGAAAGTACAGTATTCAATGTTTAAGCGCGTTATTAGCACCTGAATGGACGTTCTTTAAAATAAATTATACATAAAAAAAACTGAGTTCAAGACGGAATTTTCCGCCTCGGCCAGCACTCAATGAAAAAGCAATTGGGGAGTCTTCATTCTAATATTATAGCAATTTTTTATGTTCAGTTAACTTACTACTAATAATATTGACAAACGGGATGGTCAACTCAACTACTTGAACAAGCCAGAGCGACTAACTGCCATTTAGTCCTTATGTTACCTAATACAAACCAATGATGAAAGTTAATTTTCGGGATATTTATTACGATATACACAAGGTTCTGTAGCTTTACAGATGTGTCCGTTTCGACTCCTTACCGTTCACAACTCACTACTTTCGAAATCGGTAATTTGCTGAATATAAGTCCCCGATGACCCATGTGACCATGATAGCCAGACTGCTAATGTTAACGGCAAATCCCATATCTGCAGCTTCTTCAAGAAATTAAGAATGAGCTCTAACTCCATCTTCATCTAATGCAGGCTCATGTCTTAGTCGTCACTTTTGCTCAACTGCTTCAGTCCTCGCGTATAGCAATGAATTCACCTGTCATCACAGGTGATCATACTGATCAACTCTTCTCTTTATAAAGGAGGCAGGATTTCCAATATTATTACAGAACATACAGTGTCTGGATTTTGATTCAGCTATGAAGAAAATTCATCAGCAGTGAGGCGTCGGTCTTCTTTCAGACTTACCTTCGCCATGATTTTGACAAACGAACCACAAAATATTCTAATTCTTTGTGGTATTTTAGGCGTTGTCAGCCATTTTAAAGCCTTCGTCGATATTAAGCGCTTCATTTACCCTCCAGTCAACGAACTCTTCGAAAAGGACCTTCTTTGAGATCGAATCTATCTACACGAAAGTTCGCAACAAGCTACGATGGTACCAGTCTATACTGAATGCATGGTTCAGCATTCATACTAGTGGATGCAAGACCTACCAAAATCTCTACACACCACGCTAAGACCCGAAGGTCCCTGTTCGCTTGAACGCAACCACAACCCCTATGAAGCTCCCACTAAGGAGACCAAGGACAAACAACCGAGCTGAATTCATATACAATAGGAAATCTCCTGAAGTATGTGAGTCCAGGAGCTATCCTGATTCCCATGGTACCAGTATACCTCTGGTAAGGTTTCGTGACTATTGCCACTTCAGATGAGTCCCCGTGCAGATTCGGGTCTGGTCGCCCTAATTAGGCCTTTGGAGCATTCGCCTACTGCATCACGGGCGGCAAGCCAATGTGATACGTCTCCCGGTGCCACCATTATGGAGCTTCTCCTCAGCCACTTGGTTTTGGTTTAGCCGACAGGGTTGTCGCCCCGCCACCTCTGAGCACCCGAATCTATCTACAATGGGATCTTCCTCTAATACATTACCGTTCACGACTCGATATTGGCGTCGCTACTTCCGCCCGAAATAGTGGGATCCCGGTCTATGCTGAAGATCATTTCCCAAGAATCTCTTAAAAGCAATCCCTGCTTTCATTTCTTCTTTTAGCTGCCATAGAACACAATTTTTGTCAAGTTGAAAGGAACTCTTGGTCTCATCTTTCACGTTAATAAGTTCCAAAGCCGTTACTTGATGCTGCCTATTTATCAATCGCACGCTACCGCTTTTGGGCACCACCTTTTACTTCGATGCCTTATCCAACGGGATGATATTTAACGGGCATCGAATCACATTTTAAAGAGGCTGCTACAGAAATACCGACTGTGCTAAGAGGACTTGAAATGTGCAATGACAACACACAGACGATACAGAAAGAGAAGATAATTTGATCCCCATCACCATCTCATTTGACGACATCATAATTATGACCCGAAAAGAATAATTGTGAAAATATTTTCTTAGACAAGTAAAGTATCTTGAAAATACTAATAATTACTTAAAAATGGAATCTGTCTCATGAGGAAAATAAACGTATTTTTCAATGAAGAGAGTACGTAATTAAGCTACTAAACCGAATCAGAATTTCTTAGAGCAACCCATTGTTTACCCTTATTGACATTCATTTAACTCTCGAAAACTATGGAGCAAAAAAAAAACTTTCCACTTTTCTGCAAACACTAGACCTGACATTCCCGTTGCAATCAACTACGAGGCGCATGCAGAAAGTAAGTGTAGTCAATATCTGTAGACTTCAAATAAATTTATGATTACATTCGTACATATGAAAGTTATTTCTTCCTTCTTTATTTCTTCTCCACTTTTTTGTTCGTTGGAAACTCTTCCATTTATGTGTAATTTCATGGAAAACAGATGGTAGTCTGAAGGCACTAAGTCAGCGAAATACTAGAGGACGGTTCCAAAAATCCCATTCAAACGAGTTCAGAAGTTTCTTCGTGGGGTTTGGAATTTTGCAGCAGGCAGACTCTCTTTGTCAGATGCCTTTCCTTTTATTCTGAATAAAATGTTTCAATTTTTCAAGGTCTCAAAATATCTTGCCGCATTGATGGTGTTCTCCTGTACCAGGTATGTAATCAAAATGATGCTTTTATGTCCCCCAATCTTGGATGCCAAGATTTTTTGGTTGAAATTGTAGTTTTGAATTCACGGAGGTTGAAAAAGTGTGTCTTTTAGTTTCAGATATGCAGTGGCCAACCTCCATAAATAGTTACCTCCTTAAAAATCTCAACAGAAGTTTTTCCCCTCACAACGAGGCAAAGTGCAAAATTCACGACGTAAATTTCGCACTTTGCTGGAGATGTGATCGACATTTTTCAGAAGATATGATTCTTGGTCTCGGGATTTGTTAACATACTAACCCAGCATTGGTTTTATTTTCAATGTTGGCAAAGTTGGCAACATGTAGAAAAACTCTTCCCTACGGCCGTGAGATCCTCAATACACTTGCTTTCTGGACGTGTTCCGTACTTTGACCGATCCTGTTGAATTTGCTTGAACTTTTATGGCGAGATTGTTTAAACGGCAGAGAAGCATGAATCATCGCGAGGCTTTCAGAACAGCAAGTTTGACAAAACACATCAAAATAATTAATTCCGTTGCAGGACATTACTCTACAGTCAGGAGACCACTATATAGCCAAGCACAGAAGAGAGATACTGCATCAGAGGTATGAATTCCAATAGAAAGTCTGTATCTTGGCGCCTTCAAAATTGTACGGAAAGATATATATATATTGGAACGAAAGAATTTAAATCCTAAACTTCCCTTTTGCATGCAAGTAGCCAGGATGATTTTGAGGTGTGCATCCTATGTACAATGTTCGCTAGAAAATTTATGCTTTCAAATATGCCTAATTAGAATCCGACCAAGGAAGTGTATCAATCAGAATTTCAGTGGTAGAGCATAGTGTGTATGATATTGAAAAGTTTATCAAGAGCAAAATTACGTGAACTGATACCGACAATCATGTTCAAATTGGAGTAAACAATGATTAAATGATAAGTTTATAAATTTCACTTCCTTAATTAAACATTTCAAAAAACTTCTTCAGACTTGAATACCCGCAAGCAGTGACCAGCAGCAATTGAAGGGTATTTCTGAATGAGCGCAGTAATTTAGGAAACTTCAACTTTGAGCAGCACCTAAGCAAAGTTAAACAGAACATTGTATCGTTGTTCCAATGGATTATTGATGCCAATATGAAGATTTCATTTTTGAAAGGGCGCTTTTCTGTGGTACCTTACGAATCAAACAGATCCATCGATTTATTCCTAGAACTGTCACACAACAAGTGATTTTCGTCAACGACATAAGTGTATGAGTCCAAATTGAACCAAAAAAGCGTGACTTAGCCGTTAACTTCGTATTCTTTCTAAATAAGCTTCTTTTTCATGGAACAAAAAAGAAAGACGTTATCTTCATTGATAAGTTGAATTTCTGTAATAAAACGTAAATTTCCGAGAATTGCGTTAACTTTGCTGTCCTGGAGAATCATCAAACTTGCCATGAAGATGAAGAGCGGTGGATTATATGCGCACGTGATTATGGATTATTTGCGAGCCCATTCACCTTACTCTTTATATAAATGGTTTCAATAAGATTTTGAACGCTTCCCACAACAGTCGCTTTTGAGATGACTTGTAACTGTCTAGGTCCCCAGATTTAGTCCTTTTTTCCTCGGGGAACCTTAAAGAGAAAGCTCTATGCCAGCCAATTGAACGAAAACCAATCAAGCCAGTGTCAGCTCATTGGGCAAAGCACAACAGCCGGTTCTTGATAGTGACTCACACTTAATGGCCACCATTGGAAGAACATCAAGAAAATCATAGAAAACTTTCAGTGAAACAATTTATTTCTTTAATTTTGGGTTCATTTACTTTTGAAAACACAAATTTGTCGGGAGACCGATGAAACGTTAATCGAAAAGCTATCGGGGCTCCATCGCACTATGCTGCAGCATCTACATAAGTGACCGGAAATCCTCTTTGTAACACCAAAGATCCGGCTGCTCAGGTCGGATCCGTGGGGAGATGATTACATCCAAGTAGACTTTGTACATGCTGCATCATCTTCCAACAGGATGCCTTGTGATCAACCTCTCGATTCCAACAATGACATCCCCGCAGATACTCCTTTTTTCCTTGCTTTATCAATTAAGGATGGCGAGGCGAATATAACGGTCCCAGGAAACAGCATTAGTGCATCGAAAAGACGGGGACATAGTATCCATCTCCGAATTATAATTTGAATTATAACTGAAAGGGACAGGAAGGTAAATTCTCTCGATTGGCGTGCTGCATGTTGCCGAAACTCACCCAACCCCTATCAGGCGAGAAACGAAACAAATACAGCTGATGCCATCCGAATTCGTGACATTTTTTCTTAGATTTCCATAATTCGCTCGGACTAGGCCATGTTTGGTAACCCTCCAATTCGAACCAACCGCGACTGTCCCTGTCCAACTGGTTGGATTCTGAGGCACAGCAAGGTGACCGCTACCTGTTGCCATCTTCTTCCAGCCACAGACGTTCAGAGCCATGAGTTACACCGAAATCGTTGACAAATTCAGGTCCAATTCCCACGAACTCCGCCTGAAAGGAATGAGACCTTTGTTTTGAAGTCGCACGCTCAGACTTACCACTTTGCGGTGTCTATCCTGGACCCCTCCAAACTGGAACAATGCCGGCGCGAACGTCTCCTTCAGTTATGATCTATCACTGAAACCAATAATTTCTCCTCTATCACCACAAATAACTCCAAAAATCATCATTCAAGGATCAAAATCACGAGCATTTCTTGCATGGAAGCCACTGTAAACATTCGCACACACTCGCACTAGTCGTCGATGCAGCCACACACACACCACCTCGTCCGCGCGTCACGTTCGCATACGTCACCCGCGAGATGCAACGGCCCAACGCATCCGCGCGAAGAGTTGAATGAAACGTGAAAACGGCAGACACAGGCCGTCAACGGCTGCCCCGCACAACCCTTTCCTACGCACCCCCGCGCCAGTTAGACCGTGCGTGGACAGAAACACTTGGCAGACGGCGAGTCAATGAAATCGCGCGCCACATCGCCGCCCCGTCGACTCCGCCGCTGGCCACCCGCACCAATTGTCAACACACACACGCCAGCCCCAACGTAAACGTTCGCCACCCCTGGCGCTCATCTGGACCGCCGAGATGCGGCGAGCACTTGATGTTTTGTTTGTTTCCCTGCTGGAGCCGGAACCCGCGCGACCACGATAACCTCTGGAGCGGCCAATTCTCGGCTTGCACTTCCTCGGGTGGATGCGAGCAACCACTGTCCCGTTGCACTTGCGAATCGCGCGCGAAATTGCTGGGAATGTCCGGCACCGGCAGCGGCAATTTCTGGCTTATCTGAACGGGCCTAGCTGCGGGTCACCGATTAAACTGAGATGAAGAGCGATAAACGGACCAAAACCGTACTCAGAACGGACACCAAATCGACACTCGCTCGACACCCCTCCTCATCAGTCAAAGCATTTCCCGATACTAAACAAGTTTTGTGATGGCAATGCTTTTTCTTGTATATTTCCTGTCGGTTGATTTGGGGTGAGTGTAGTGGTGTGTTTGGAAACTCTTCGAAAATTCGAAATTCTGGTTAATGTGGATCTTATTCTTTGCTTTTGGGTGAGGAGACGTTGTGCACTAACGAAGATTACGGAGGAGTGTTGTGTGGAGGTGACCGTCGGATGGCAACCCATTGCAATATAAATATATCTATAATATGAAGACATACTAGGGAAACAATTAGCAATAAGAAATCATATCCCGCTTTAAATGCATAATAGAGGACTTCCGGAAATCGCAATAGAAACTGCACAAATTTGATGAACGTTACCCCTTTATTAGGCAGCAACCATAAACATGCTGCAAAAGAACGACTGGTGCTTCTATTTTGGTATAAACGGTTTAGAGTGAGTTATGAAAATAGAGAATTCCTGCATTTGGTTACAGTTTAAACTTAGCCATAAAGTCGTGAATCATCGCACTTTAAGCGCAAGCGAAGCTTCATGAAAAGGTGGGATTGGCCAAATAATTGTAATATTCATCCATTGAAATTGAAATATTCGCAGTTGTGGGATGGCCAGGAAAGGTAGAGGTATCCCAAAAATAGATGCGCCAGCTCCTAAATAAAGCTCCAGTGAAGTGTCCCGCCGAGGCTTGAGAGAATTTGAATACAAGTGGAGGGGAATCCACAAAAGCTATAGAATGTATATATATAGTTAAAAAAAGCCCACGAACCCTCTTCCCGCCGAACCGGACATTTTAATCAGATGATTGCCGATCCTAAATTAGTTCCACCATTTTTCACCAAGAGGGTAACTTTCCTCATTCCCAAGGAACAGGGTGCCTCTTGTCGACCAATTACTTGTCTTTCTACTATCTTCAATGTCTTCACTTCAGTTCTGTACGCGAAAATCTCAACACATTTTGATGTTCATAAAATGATAGCTGAGGAGCAAAAAGGATCACGAGGTTGTAAATAACAGCTTATAATCGATACACGAATGTATATTGGCGACATCAAATTGTATGCCAAAGTCGAAAACCAACTTCGCTCCTTGCTGGACATCACCATTCAGTTCAGCAGGGATATCGGCATGCAGTTGGGTTTGGAAAAATGACGCATAAAAACAATTGTTCGGGGAAAACATACCGACCACGGCGGATACAGCCAATATAACATCCAAATAGAGGGTATGGATTCGGACGACGTCTACAAATACCTCCAATTCATCCAATAGGCGCGTCGATTACTTCACCCCGGATTACGGATTTGTTAAGAAGGTTTACTCCCCCAGAAAATAAAGAATAGGTTAGGGAAGACGCACACAAACTCCCAAGATCATCACTGCCGTGGAGTGTGCAAGGGGAATAGTGTCCAGTCTAACACAGATCTTTAAAGTCAGCCTGTAGTATTCATGAAGTATACCAGCTCCCCCACCCTGCAACTAGAGGTATTTTTGAAGTCCTTAAATAAGTGAAGGTGACTTTCAGCGTGCCATCCAGACCGCTCAGCGCGTCTCTGCACTGCCTCGCCAGCCTAAATCATTGACAGCCATCGACAGGCTTCCAATACTTCCGCTTGGAATACATTGGCGAATCCTTCGAGACAGTACGACTTGACTACGCTGTGTGTATCCGAAAAAACCCCTACATCGACTACACAGATCATCTTTCATCCATCGGTAAAGAGTTCTGGCATAATCTTCCAACACGTCGCCAGTCCTCCACTCTATCCTGGTTGGAAAGTCCACAGCAAAATTCGGGTAGGATTGCAGAGCCCCAGTAGCACCTACGCA
This sequence comes from Hermetia illucens, assembly GCF_905115235.1. Lineage (NCBI taxonomy): Eukaryota > Metazoa > Arthropoda > Insecta > Diptera > Stratiomyidae > Hermetia > Hermetia illucens. The sequence goes on from NC_051852.1 coordinate 129,962,059, forward strand.
CGCGGTTCTTTGAATCATATTAGGCTTGATTTTATTGTATTCTTACTAAATGCCGGCGGCGAACCACGACTGCTTGTGTGGAGTTGGATAAGGGAACGTTCGGTGGATGCGTTATGGGCATGTACATGTACGCATCAGGTTATGCGCAGGCCAGGTAAGTGGGAAGCAAACGCCCACCTGTGAATAAAAATCGGCTACGGGAAGGATATCCAAAAATCAAACCAAATATGGAGGACAAGAAAGGAAGGGAGCTTCGGAAACCCAGCACCGGTGGTTTTTGGGAGTGGGCAAGCGAGTTCCCGACCGTCGATATCCAGCGACCGCAGTGCCCCAATTGTGGAAAACTTGGCTACTTTCGCATCTAATGCTACAAGAGATCTTAGTGGAGTGGAGATCTACACCGGATCCTTTTCGCAAAAGCTCAAAATTTGGGTGTTCACCACTGATGGCAACACTGCCCCTAGGCCGTAGTAGTCGATATTCGTCGCAGGACTCGGAAAGGAACTTGGATAGTCTCCGGATTGATATAACTGCTGATGCTGTAAAAGGCGAGCGTCAAAGACAGCAAACTGCAACAGCGTTTGTTTCACTAGGGGAATGCATAAATGAACTCTATGAGTTCATCAAGGAGAGGTGGAATACCCACCAAAATATCAGGACTCTGATACGGGGCCTTGAGTTCTCCAATATTAGGTTGGTGGAAGATAAAAACGCCCATGTGGCGCGTCATGTGACAAGGTCACGCGGGAGACACAGGTGACGCCTCCTCAACATAAGGTAGGTGAGAACGCGGGCAAACGGAGTAGGGACGGAAGTAGTGAGCCCCTTGTTGCCCAACAAGCGGCCAAGAAGAAACAAGCCTCTTCGCCGAAAAAAGCTGAGCCGGCGAAAGTTCTATGCAGTTCTTCGATAACGGCCCCAACTTTGACAAAAGGGGGAGAATTTACAGCTTGTAAACCTGAAAAATGGACAAAGGCGGACGGCAAAAAGAGGCAGAAGCAGAAAAAGAAGATTCGTCCGGAAATAATCATTATTTCCAAGAAAGGAGATATGTCTTATGCCGATATTCTGAAAAAGGCTTATGGAGGTACATAGATCGCTATTATTAGCTTGCCAGTTGAATCAGGGGTGATTACCTCCGGCAAGGTAAGAATAGGTTGGGTCGTATGCCGACTTAACTAGATAAGGCAAGTATCTCTCAAGGGATGCTTCAGATGCCTTAATTTCGATTATCTTGCAGCAGCATGCACTAATGAGTACGATAGGTTGAGAAGGTGCAGGAAGTGTGGAGAACATCCTCGATGTATATTGTGCAAAGAGAAAAGGGGGTAGATCGGCACGTTGTAGGTGGTAGCAGCTGTCTGGCATATAGGAGGGAGCTGAATCATAGGACTAAATGAAATTGATATGAATCAACTTTTAACCATTCCGCGGCAGCTTTAAACTTGCTTTCGCAAACTATTCGAGAGTCGAATGTGAACACTACATCCGCAGTGACCGCTAGGTCATGTTTTTCGACATCCGAAATTGAGTAGACGACAGTCTAGTGAGCACCAAAAGTGGAAACTCAGGATAGCTGGATGATCCAGTGGACCTTTTGAGGAAGACACATCCCTGGCGGCTTTAGAAGGAAGTCACGACCCGAAGGGAGCGGCACTGGAAAAATGAGTCAGCTATGGCAGCGGGTAATTAAGGCATGCGACTATACAATGCCGCGACAGAAGTTCCACCACAGTAGGACACCAAACTATTTGCGGAACCAAGAAATCTCTTTATTGAGAGCATCATGTCTGCGAGCCAGGAGGCTTTGCAAAATGACAAGAAGGAAGCCAGAACATCGGCAGTCGGAAAAAGGACACCGCGATCTTCGAAGCAGTCTTAAAAAATCTGTACGGAAAAGTAAACGAAATTGCTATAAGCAGCTGTATTTTAAGGCAAGTACGAACTCGTGGGGCGCTGCTTGCAAGGTTGTAATGAACAAAATTCGTGGACAAAAATCACCCCAAGTCATGTGTCCGCAAATCTTGTTCAAAATAATCGCAGTCCTTCTCCCTCAACAGGAAGACAGTGGACCTGAGCGGTTTAATCCCCGGGGTGACCTAGGAGAAACTATATGAGATTTGTAGACGAATTAGGGATAATAAGATTTCGGGATTGGACGGAATCCCGAATAAAGCCCTGGAGTGGGCTGCTAAAATCACGTCCACGTGCATGGTGGAAGGAGTGTTTCCCACCCAGTGGAAAATGCATCTTCTTAACATCGCCTTTCTGTCTGATAGACACAGTGAGGAGGGTGATTTGCAGCAGGGTGCTTCCGTTTGTCGAGCTAGCGGGTGGTCTACCAAAGCGGTGGTATTGCAGTCCACGATCGATGCAGTAGCAACGGTCGTGGACTTGGCTCGAGAGGCATCCGCCTCTGGTAAGTGCCACGCGGTGGTGAGGCTGGATGTCAGGAATGTCTATTATTCGGCCATCTGGGGTTGGACTAATGGTACCCTGGCTAAACAGGGTGTCCATGGTTAGGGAGCTCGGATAATCGAGAGTTACCTCTTGGAGAAACTTCTTTGGTACGAGACGGATGACAGGTCGAAGCAACATGTTGTGATAGCAGGTGTTCCCCAAGGCTCCGTATTGGGCTGTGGAGCACAATGAATGGCAGAGGGTTCGGCCTTCGCGTGCCAAAAGAGGCAACGTTGATTGGTTTTGCAGACGATCTGGCGGTGGTAATAGTTGCGAGACACCCCTAAGACGTGAAACTGTATGGAAGTGAGACTATTCCTGCCAGCAAAGCATGGCTACAGATGGTGAAACTAGACCTGCTGGACGATAAAACGGAGACGGTTCTTATTACCCATCAAAGGCAAAATTGTACTATCAAAATCCATGTAGGTAATCACGGGGTCGTTTTAAAATCGATTATTAGATATCTGCTAGTAATGATCGATGCAAATTTGAGCTTTAAGGGGCAACTGGACTGTCCGCGGCAAAAGGCAGCAAAGGTTAGCTCATTTCTAGCAAGGATGATACCTGGTGTCCGGATAGCTGAGTGGTTAGAGCGCAAGGCTGTCCTACGGAAGGTCGCGATTTAAATCTCACTGGCGGCAGTGGAATTTGTGATTTGACGTCGGATACCAGTCGCCTCAGCTGTAAATGAGTACCTGAGTCAAATCAGGGTAATAATCTCGGGCGAGCGCAATGCTGACCATATTGCCTCCTAGTGTACCGTTACGGTCTTGAATGACGTGCTCTAACCCACTTCAAGGCCCTGATCCAACATGGATTGTTGCGCCAACGATTATTATTATTATATTATTATGATACCTGGTGAAATCCATTCTGCTATACGGGACTCCTGTCTGTGTGGAAGCACTGAACAACACGGTGAACCAGAGAAGGGCGAGTTCGGCATAACGGCTAATCGTGCTGAGGGTGTGCAGCGCTTTTAGGACTGTATCCGGTGAGGCAGTGTATGTCGTCGCGGGGATGATTCCTTTGGATCTTCTAGCGAACGAGGCACACTGTCTCTACCGGAAAAGGCGTATGCGGCCGAAGTGACTGCGGGCTTTTGAAAAGCCACAAGGACGGAGCTGTACAGAAGATGACAGCAACGGTGGGATAATTCTAAAAAAAGCCGCTGGACCAATGCACTTATCTCCAGTATTGAGAGATGGGTCAAGCGAAAACACGGAGGATTAAATTACCATCTAACACAGTACTTAAATCCCTTCGGATTAGGTGAGTTCCCAGACTGTCCCGAATAGCGGCGCACCCGAGGACCGGGAGTATGTTATGTTTCCTTGTACGAGATTCACGATTGTAATAGGGAGCCTAAACGACGGCCTCATCACAGTTATCCCATCCCATAATTTTGTGGGGATGATGAGGTCGGACGCAAATTGGAGTGCGATGAACACAACAGGATCGAGCCTGGAAAACGCGACTTAGTCGTCCTGATGTAAACCGAAGCCTTCTTCGCAAGGTAACACTTCACGGTGATCTCGCGGGCACATGAGCGTAGAAGTGGAGATCGTTTTAGTGAGTGAGACCGCTGCACCTCCACCCGTACATACGTACATCTAGATTCCTCGGTCAAAGACCGTACATAGTGCAATTCATTGGCTTAAAATCATAAGTCGTCAGGAGCCGATGGAATTACAGCCGAATTGGTTAAATATGGAGGCGACCAATTACCCCAAGTGGTTCATCAACTTGTGCTCAAGGCGTGGGACAGCGAATCAATGCCTGGCGACTAGCAGAGAGAAGAAGAAGGATGGACGATTCCGTAGCCTACATAACGACGAAATCTAGGAGCGATACCATGACCGTCAGGTTGTGGCTAAAATCCGGCTTAATAGGTTGCGGTGAGCGGGTCACCTAATCCGAATGGATGAGGATGATCCAGCCCGAAAAGTCCATAAGGGCAATATCTATGGTAGAGAAAGAAGACGAGGCAGACCCTGCCTAATATGGATCGATGGCGTAGGTTAGGACGCTAGACAGCTTTTAGGGATATCGAATTGGTGGACCTCGGCGCAAAACCGGGATGTCTGGAGTTCCTTATTAAGGCAGGTCTAGGCCGAATACCGGTTGTTGCGGCGTTGGTGATGATGATGATGAAAATCTTCTGTATGAATATTGCAATACACAAAATAGTTAAAGTTGAACTGTTTACGGGGGACTGATTTTTTTATGGACGCTGCCGGAGTTCAAAATAGTAGGAAATTCAACAATTTATTACCTAAAATATGTAATCTTCGGTGATACACATCAGCTGTGGGTCTGCGAATAGGGAAAAATGCATCTTCATGGGCCATGATAGACCTGGTTGCGCTAAGGAACCAAGTAGTGCGCAGCGAATTCAACCTCTCCAGCTCAACGGTAACAGTTCTACTTTAAAATATTCAATAACGACTACTTTACTCTAAAAAAGCATATATTAAAATTCTCACCTAAAATTACTTCTTACAATTATGCAAAAAACAAAAAAAAAGCTGCAGTCACACATCTTAAACTAAGTAACTTTTCGAAATTTGGTATTGATTCCCCTTCGGCTTGAATGTTGTGTTGTGTCGATTCTTGCATAAATCCGGCGGCTGAATGTAGACTTCCTTAATTTCCGTAGGAATGCTCCCAAGATCCGTTTCATAAACATTTTCAATTGACGGAATTCCTCGCTGGTTTCGATGTGTTGAGTGTAATTCAATTTGATCCTCTCTACAACTCGCTTTCCTGGGCATTCTCGTGCAGTTCAAAATGATCGCGAGAAGCACACAAAACTCCACGATTGAAACGATCAAGCTACCTCCCAGAAAGAGAACATGCTGTTCCCGATACCACGCGTCGATTTTGTTCAGACAGGACTCCGTGTGGCGTGCAAGTTCGTAGTCAAATTTTTGAAGCGCTTGACATAGTGATCCGTTCAGTGGTTTTGGGTCCAAATACGCGAACCGTTCGTTTTTATTCTGAAGCTTGCAGCAAGTCAAAGGCACTGTCCAGTCCCTTTGTCCATAGCTTTGAAGCCTCCATAGAGATGTATCATAGTTTATGTCGCTATTTATTCCACAGCATCGAAAATGCACTTGGGCCAAATCCATTGCAATCGTGAATTGTTCCCTTCCTGGGACGCCATAACTTCCTTGCATTGCCTTCACCATTTTTGTTTCGTCCAGATTTAGTCCCAGGCATTGAGGCCAGATTGTTATAGCCAGGCATGCAGCGGATTCCAATAGAAGGAGGATCACTGTCGTCAGGAAATAGAGGGTGAGAAAGCAGTATGTGTTGAGACATGACGCCCAGAAACCAACGATGGCAGCTAATATGGCAATGGTTCCAGCCGCTCCCAGACCAAGGGAGATGTAGTAGAAAAGTGGCTGCGGAAGATCAGCCAGTTGTTCGTTGGTAGCACCTAGTAGTCGCGATAGAAGAATCCGATTTGTGTCTGAGAAGAGATAGAAGCCACAGAATAAGATGATGGTGCCGCAGACCTGAAATGAATCAAAATATATCGTTTAATAATGTTTCTAGAGTTTCGGGGTAGAATCGATATTGAGTTAAAAAGAATAATTGGAAAGATGTCATGTGCCTGGTTTAAAATTTAAGCGGCGGTAGCAATGGAGGTACAACTTACAAACTAATAGTTCGATATGAATAAGTGAAGAAGTTGTGGCGGCAATACACAATGTCATTTTCAACAAAACCAAATTCATCTTCAACGAACTCGACTGACTTTGCAGCGAATAATAGACCTTTAACGAAGAAAAAATTGTTTGATAGCGATGGAAGTTCTTTTTGTCTCGAGGAAGTTGATCGGCAATAAGTGGGTTTTTAGAATCAACGGAGATACGAACGGGAGCATAGACAAATACAAGGCTAAAATAGTGATCAAAGGCTACGCTCAAAGATAAGTGTCGGAATATGAAGAGACGTTTCGGGTGCCTTTCAGTTCACATCAAAAAGGATCTCATCCTTGAGCATATGAATACCAAATATTTGCTCCACTACCGAAGCATTGGTGGAGATCGTCCTCCCCGCACTGGAAAAGATGCTAACAAGATCTCAAGCCAAGATTGAATAGCGAACTCCGAAGGCTGCGTGGTCAAAATGCAGTTTGGCCTTTAGTATGCGGACCACGAATACCTCGGACAGCTTCAAGTATGTTAAGACCCTTAGCCTGTTAACTAACCGGACTAGCCATGCCATGCGCATCATCAGACGACGAATCGTTGGAATCTAGGAGACAATAGCCGTCAAGGGCCACACAGCCGATGCGAGCCGCAGCAACGCTGTGCTGATACCAACAACAGGGACCTCCGGGATCGAGGCGGCAGACGGACTAATCGGTTCCAGCTTGGAAATCACTGTCGTCGAACTGGGTGTAGCGAGTACCAGCCATAGTATTCCTAACCCGAAACTAGTCCGGTCCGCCAAAAGTAAGGGCTGGCTACAATGTCGGCCAGCGAAAATCAGCAAAACAACAGAGGTTCACTGGAGTACGTATACTACCTGGATCCAACGAGCTATTGAAGAAGATGAAGATCAGCGGTGTTACGAGGACTAACCAACCCGTGCGCAAGCAGGTCATGCAGAGGGTAGCATAGATAAATCTGCAGCAACCAAAGTGTGCCTCAGTTAATCTGCGAGCCAAAGCAAAAGTAACAATTTATTTCAAAGCACAAGAGACATTAATCGGGACAAGCATAGAGCATGCTTCCTCATTACAGAGAGCCTGCAGGAGCCTGGAGTGGAGAACGCGTATATCTCTTCAGCTTACATGGCTCACAACCGATCTATTCCACTAGAAGAACTACAACATTCAACGTCTACCATTATAACAAAGAAGGCCAACCAACAGGTGAGCACCTCTTTGATGTGAACTGTGACGGTTAGGAGTAGGTCCTTGATATCATCCTAATAACCGACAATGGGATTTTTAGGATGGAGAACTGGAGAGTGTCTGACTAGAGATCCTTCTCAGAGCACAGTCTAGATCTCACTGTAGAAGTCTCACACTCTTTCAGAGACCGTAGGAAGATCGACTGGAGCAAATGAGGTCAAATTTGTTGAAGTTTGTTCAAGTTATCAATAGCGAACTCACCGATGCGCAAACTGGTAATATTGACATGAAAGATGAATGGAGTCAAAAAGCTAACGAAGGAGATCTTTAACATCTGTTACAGATACAAATATTGACACCTATATAAGGACTACCTGAAGAGGTACAAGTCGACCATCAAGACTGCCAAGAAGCGGTCTTGGTTGGACTATTATCAAAACATTGAAAGCACCAGCAAATTTGCGAGACTCAATAAGATTTTGGACAAGGAATAAAGGGTTCATCCTTCCTTGAAAAGTCGGAAGACTCCTGGACAGAATCTTCTGGTGAAAGTCTGGAGCTAGTGAGTTATATGCACTTCCCCGCCAGCAAGGAGTACTGCGAGTCGGAGCCTTGATTGGAGGATGGTACAGCTCCAGTTGAGTGAGACTATCAATTCGGTAGTTACCGACGATAAAATCGGCTAGACTATGAACAACTTCTCCGCATATAAATCCCCGAGCCCAGATGGCATAATACGAGTCGTGCAACAGAAATAGCAAGAAAGGGCTCTCCAATTCTCAGGACGCTTACCTTAAAGACAAATCTACAGAAACTGCTTTTCAAGAGGTAATCAGTACGACTGAACGGCCACTACGCTACAAACAATATATTGTAGCTGCCTTCTTGGACATTGAAGGAGCATTTAACAGCGCTAGTATCAAAGCGATCAAGGAAGCTCTAACCAAAATATGATTGGAGTCTCACGCATTGGATAGTATCCATGCTAAGAAACAGGATAATCCAATCTAGCCTGGGAGGTAACTCCATGACGGGACGGGAGGGACGTTCCGAGGTGGCGCCATCTCTTTCGTGCTTTGGTTGATGATGATGGATGAAATTCTACGCATATTGGATAGGAGCGGAGTGAAGGTGGTGTATGTCGACGATTTGGTGATATTGGTGTTAGGAATGTTTCGCTTCGTTATGACTGAAATCATGGAAGGGGCTTCGGGAAAGGTATGACAGTGGGCTGCAAGATGCGTACTCGGCATTAATCCAACCAAAACAAAGCATGTTGCTATTTACCACCAAGACAAGGGTATCGGAATTTTATCATCTGCGGCTAAATGGACAAAAATTGACACTTTCCTCTTCCTGTGGTCTGGAAACCTACTTAACGTAGTGTGTGAATACTAAACATAGAACTGAATATTAAGGTCTGTATAGCCTTCTACACCTGCAAGAGGACCTTCTTAAAAATTGAGGTCCCCGGCCGAGGATGGATATCTGGATGTACACAGCCGTGGTTCGTTACATCCTAACTCTGTGGTTGTCGGCCCTACAATACAATGCATGTGCAGGTGCTACTCGAGCTCCGTAGTCCAGTCTCCTGGATTTCGTCAATGTATTTCTACACATTTTTCCCTTGGATCAACATATTAAATGCGCTGTATCATGTAGTGGTTTCAGACTTCGTGAGTCCGAAGCTTCGACAGTGGCGTCCTACGAACTACCTCTTGAACTCTGGGAATAACAGAATAAGTCATACGCCGAGTTTCAAGAAGAATTTTGCTTTGGGTTTTCCAACCAGTGCAGATTGGAAGACCGACAATGCGTTGCGGGGCTACTAAACGGCATTTTCTACCGATGGATAAAGGATGGTCTGGTAATTGGACCGAGAAAATTCTTGGACTGACATAGCCGGTCTTCCAGGATACGGTGGTGTATTCCAAACAGAAATACTAGTGATATTGCAGGCCTATCGATGGGTGAGGCATGATCCGATCCCCAAGCGTACTGTAGTCATTCTGATCGGACTAGGGCTTTTTACTCAGTGATGTCGGGCAGTGCAAGGACGCATTGGACAGTGCGGGCAGCATGATCATAATCACTCTTCTCTGGTTTCACGGTTATGAGAACATAGAGGAGAATGAACAGATTAGCCAAGACTTCGTTCTTGACTCTGGGTCAGTGGATGCATCAGGGGTTCACCTGCAAACATGCGAGTGTTCACTGGTCGATCAAGTTGTCATAAATGATACGCATATATGTGTGTCTACAGAAGACTTGGAGCAGTATATCGCGTACTTGGATGAGGTGGTGTTGCGTCTTCGCTTACTAGGCATGTACGTGAATGTGGGGAATGCGGGCTCCTCTATGTAGCACACCAAGATTGCTTAACGTACATCTTGTGACTGTGATATACGTAGGGGAGAGGTATTGTCTGAAACGCTATTGAAGCACGATTTGTTCTGTTTGAATGTCCCGTCAAATGTTTATACGTTTAAGAACGCCAGGGGCGTTAGTGATATTGACGTTGCCTGTGTGAATGTTGCAGCAAAGGCATTTCCATCCTTCCAACAATTTCCATGACTAGACAGTGTTAGTGAACACAGTCCTATTGAAGTCGTGCTGGTCAATGTGAATGTAAGCGTTGATCCTCCACTTACTTATGGTTGTAACTAAGTAGGTGGAATATGTTGCTCGGATGGAGGAGTTAGCTGGACTGGACTCTCCCTTCTCTGAGTGGATGTGTTCCGTGTCAGTGGATGTGTTCCGTGAACGATGATATGCGAAGGAAGCAATAAGCGAAGAAAAATCCGCCGTCCGAGATTACAAAGGGCGTGCAGTCAATGTGAAGTTAGTCCTCTTGTTGATGCCAGCCAATTTAGGCTCGATTAGAGCCGAAGCGTATCGTCTTACAAGGAGCTGTTTAGGCAGTAGAAGAAAGAAGATTGGGAGCTTTTCATCGGTAGTCATTATAGTGATGACCTTGGCGAAGGATCTACCAGATATGCAAAGGGAAACGAACTCAAAACATTGCTCAGCATTAAGGCCAACGAAGAGCTTATGCTGGCATGGCTTGATTGTGTTTGTGTCTTTTTGGATGAACTGTTTCCAAAATCCGATGTCTTTGATTTCTCCTGGCGAACGCGCTGAGGTGGGAGAAGAAATTTCTCCTATGCAATGTTGTGAGATCGAGGAGAGCATGATGAAAATCAGGTCTTGGAAGTCTCCTGGCTGGGATGGGATGACTGGCGAGCTGTGCAAAGTCATCTGGCGGCGATTCCATCTCATGTTATGATTTGTTTACAGGAGGGATATTTCCGAATGTCCGGTGTCCGAATGGCTCAAGTGGTTAGAGCGCTGGGCTGTCGTAGCGGAAGGTCGCGGTTCAAATCTCGCTGGGGGCAGAGGAATTTGTTATCGTGATTGGATGTCGGACACCAGTCGACTCAGCTGTGAATGAGTACCTGAGTCAAATCAGGGTAATAATCTCGGGCGAGCGCAATGCTGATCACATTGCCTCCCACAGTGTACTGTGGTGTACCGTTACGGTCTTGAATGAAGTGCTCTAACACACTTCAAGGCCTAGATCCAATATGGATTGTTGCGCCAACGATTATTATTATTATATTTCCCTGCTTTCTGGAAGACTGCCTCCTGATGTCACCAGAGAAGGATAGGAGTAATCCTCGGTCATACAGGGCGATATCTATTCTTCCGGTCTTTCTCAAAATCCTGGAGACGATTATGATTCAACGACTGGGAGTGAAAACATCCCATCTCGTGTTGCAGAGGCGTGCGGCTTCTGAACTGGCATCGACGAGACCATAATGTTAGCTATCCGCCCGTGTGAAGTGTGGTTGCCAGGAATTAGCTCTGTGGAAGAGCTACTTCCATGATAGGGAAGCATTCGCCCAAGGTGGGAGCATGTGTGAGTTAATATGGAGCGGGCAGCCATTAGGCAGATACGTTTAGACAGAACCTGATGATAGATATACTGGTGGGCGGGCACAATTTGGTAGTTCAATGCGTTGCTTACGCGGATGATCTCCCCGTTCTTGTTGAGGGGAAAGCCCACCTGAGCTCGAGCAGCGGAGTACTGATTATATGTAATGCCTCTTAAAGTCGGTGCCGTGGGCTCGATGGAAAAATTGTTAAGTTGAACGGAACGAATTTAAAATACTGGGAGAGTCATAATCGCGGAACATATGTTCTTACGTCGGGCATCGATGGAGGTCCGGACGCGTTTAGTTAAATTGATGCATATATAAAGGCGTGTGATGAGATGTGAATGGGATCCAAGTAAGAGAGCTGCTAGTAATGCAGGTATTGTTGGGAATTCCTCTTCTTGATCTAGATGTAGTCCGGTGTGCCACGGCCTACAGGATCAGAAGAGCCATACTTTTGCTCGAAACGGATGTAGTTAGTGCTAATCAGATGACAAGATCAGAACTGCTTGCGGTCAAAAAGGTTTTCGGTGAAGGTGTAACATCAAGTGGAAGGAAATGTGTGTCTGCCAGAGGAGGCTCTATCGTGGGCTTTGGGCTCAAGATGAGCTTCCTTTTGACTGGCATGGTAGTTTGAATAAGTCGGTCTTATTGTTGAACCTTGCCTCCAGTTAGAGTTATGTTCTGTGCGGGGTAGTTTCAGAGGGCTGGTGTCACATCCTCTGTGTTTCTCCTGCGTACAGCGAAAACTACAAACTAGACGACATGAGCGTTTAAGTAACGAACGGTATCTTTCACCTTTGCTAGTGTCCTGTTAGCAGTGATAAGTTTCGAAGCACTAATCCATATGCGCGTGCTGACTTCCGACAATGGAAAGATGGCGGAAAATTACCTCTTAGAGAGGACTCTCTGGTATGAGAGGAGAGTACGTCATCACAGCGGAGTTAGCAGAGGGCTCGGTAAAGGGTCCCCTACTTTGGAATGCCATATATATTGGTGTGCTTTCTCTTCCCATCTCAGAGGGGTTTACGATTATCGGCTTCGCGGGTGACCTCGCCGTGGTTTTTATAGCAAAGCACCTAGAAGATCTAGAAGTCTCTACGACAATAATAAACTGTATAAAGAAGAACACTGTGAAACTAAATGTCGGTGGATATACGTTTGTCAAAGCCAACTATCAAATACCTGGGAGTGGTGTGATGCCAAACTGAGCCTTTAGGAGCAACTACAATGTGCATCTCACTCTCATTTGCAAAAAAATTGGCGGGACGAACTATTGTCGGATATTGTTTCTAGCGGAAGTGGTATGATCCATTTTGTTTTATGCCGCTTGCAAACTCTTATAGAAGGAAACAGGTAAATTTATTTTACCGGTTGATGGGTCTGGAGTTTGGATGGTAAGGGGTTTCCTGAATTAACAACTCTCTCCCTCCCTCCCCCTCCCGTTGGTGAAAGGGACTTCCTGACTTGAAGGCTCCCAAAGCCGGGAGAGCGGTAGGGCTAGCGAGAAGTAATGTATCAAACGGTGCCAGGCTAGTTCTCTGATGACAGAGAGGTGTTTAGTTGGTAGTCGACAGCGTACTGTTGCGGGAGTCCAACATTCTGTGCGTAAACGTATTCCCAGAAAAAAACTCCCCTAAGCCATAACGAGTACCAGTAAGGATTGTAATTGGATGGATAATCTCGATTTACTTGGGGAACCACACGTACTTCTACTTATTTACATTTCATGCAATAAGGGCTTTTCCTAATAAATTCCAATTCTAATGATTATTTTGTTCTCACTTTCGTATAATATCATCGCGCTCCTTATCTATCGTAAATTCTCTAATGTATCGAGTGAAAAGAATTAATCAGCGATGCATGAAAAACATGCAAATAGAACAAGGCGAATACGTGTTAAATCGAAAAAATCTCAAATTATTGCAATTGCATGTTGAAATGAGCCATGCAATCGTGCACTCTTCTTTAAAAAAAAGTTTCACAAAACAGAACAACCCACACCGGACCTTGGGCAGACAATGTTGGGAGATTTGTAATTATAATGCAATGTTAGCTTATTAATCTACAATTAATTATTTGGCGCCTGAGAACCCCAAGCAAATATACCACCTGAGTTATACTTTCATCACTAACTACCCCAAAACAAGCATCGTTGAATGCATTCCCGCTTCCATGCTTCGGTGAACATTGACCAGAAAATTTCCATTTCCAAAGCAACCCGAAATATTTAATTTTTTGCAAGAAATTCATTGGCATAAAATAACTTGCCGCCACTTGACCTCAAAATAAAAAACAATTTTCACTTTTAAAACTCTCACCAAAAATGCAAAATTGCAACAGTTTAGTATGAACTTGTGATTAAGGACTTTGCGTAGCCGCATGTTGGCGGCTTCCGCGTTGGGCCAATTAGGAGAACTCTTAACTGCGTTCAAAGGAGCGAAAAATCGTACGAATTTACTCCAAACGATTCACATAGTTCACTTTTTAACACTTTCCCGCGAAATAGCTTATAACTGACCGATCCGAACCATAAAGTTCAACTGAACCAAACTCACTGCCGATTCTAGAACAATGGCACCTGCTCGCTTTATTTCCTAAATGTTGTGGTCTATGAGACTGTTCTACGGCCTCCGATACTCTCTTTTGTGTAAATTAATTATTGAAACGGGGCGTCTGATTATGTGTTTAATGTCTGTCATGTCCATAACCGATTGTTTCAATGATCGTTTGTGGTGGTGTATCTGGACTGAAGTGAAGAGAGTACGAATCAACGCCGGGGATTTAATCGATGCGTATCGCAGATATCATGGACAGGTTCAAACTTTCCTGCTACTATTACTTTGCTTTTACACCTTTTTGGTCGACCAACCGATCGACCCCCTTTTTAAAAATCATGAAAACATCGGACGGGCAGGTGAAGAGCAGTTCGTCATTGATGCCTGCGCCATCACCAAGCGTGCCGTTGTCGTTGCTACCACTCAGTCAAAACATATGCTTTTTCCATTCACCGATGATATGAAGGAGGAAACAAACTCATCGAACCGTTACAAAATTATACGTTTTTAAATCCAAAATATGTGTAATGTACAATCGGTGGAAATTGAGTTGAAACACGAGCTAGAATGCTTCAAGTTGGTCTGATAATATCGGGTTGGATTGAGAAGGGTCGGGTTCCGAAGATGATTGCAGATATCAGAGGATTGCACACTGAAGTCTTGGAAATGAGCGGGTAAAGTGTCGAGACCCTATTTAATATAGAAATCATAGCAACTTGTTAAACAAACCATCCATTTGAAAGTTTCTCTCACTTTAGTCTGCGCATATAAATAATCATCAACCCCACTGTTTTCCGTTAACAACCAAGCACTTTACTCATAGCGAGGGTGTACTGAAAGTGAACTCTTTCACGTGTTTGATCGAAGATCCACTCATGGCAATTATAATTTATGCACATACACAGAATGCTAAGTGAACTGCAGCAGTCTGCTTACCCACACTTAAAACTCCAGCAGATGTTTTTTTGGATCTCCGCACGGCAAGCTCGGTGCATTATGCTCTTCACTCTCTTGTAATTCTGAAAGATACAATTAAAAGTTTAGAATGGAACTTAATGATTGTAAATTAGGGAGTAAACCAACACTTTACCTGGCGGAAGATGCAACTTCTCTATAACAAATTTTCGCCGGCGCAGCTTGAAGGCCAGATCAGTTGTTTCGGGAGTGAAGGCATTGAGCGTGTTAAGGGCACTTATCTTGTTGATGTTCAATAGACCGTGGTACTCTTTGAAAATGGGGTTTGTTTCTTTGTCAGAACCGGCGAATGCCTCCAGTTGAACGGAGTAGTCAACCAAATTACGGATTTGGGCTGGAAATGTTTCACTCTGGAATTGAAGAAAATTATGAATGAAATTTAAGCGTTTAGGAGTGCTATTCGAGTATGAATTTGAAAGATTTTGAAAATAACTAACATCCACACAGTCTCTTCCTTCTTCATGTTATTTTTTTTATTTTCAATGAGACAAGCCTTCAGTTACATTACTATTACACTTACTGCTGTACAAGTGGTAAGCCTACAGTAGAGAGACAAGCACAAAGACGGAAACAAAACTTAACAATGACTGGGATTCAAACTCGGGGCAAGAAGATCGAGAGGTGTTCAATAATTGCACCGTTAACACTATCAGATGGAATATGTTCATAACTAGAAGGTTTCAGTGGTTTTCAAGATATATCATTTGTGAAATGAAGAGAATAAAGCGCCTTATATGTAGTATACATTTTCTGTAGGAAAAGTGTCAGAAGTTCGATCGCTAATAATGCTAATCAGTAAAGGAAGCCTCGTTGGGAATCAGGAGAAACCATGAAGCTAAGCAGTAATCAGACCGCAAGCTAAGATCCGACTTTGTTGGAGGTTGAATGAGTTGAATGGGTCATGATATCGGCTTTCTTTTCCCAATAGAAATAAGATCATAGGAGTCAATTGTACATTTAAAAACTCAACACAAAATTTGGAAGATTAAAATTAAGCTTCGATAGTGGCGATCAAACGCTGAATAGGAAGCAGTCTTTTATGCCTCGATGAAGAATTTAAGTTAAAATTTCCACACATATTCAATAGGTTCCCATATCCTATTTGTGGTATACTGACACAATCTCTAACTGGAAAGCTAAAGTAGGTCTTTCCTGATAGGATTGCTAGCATGACGCTCTAATCCGCATCACCTACTAAGGCCTAAGTTTAACCCACGGATAAGTATCTACATCCGGGCAAGTAACACACCAAGCCTGAGGAAAAAATCCTCCAAGGTATTTGCGGCCAAGGTTAAACAGGAGTTGTATTGTTTTTCTGGCGATCCCATCTCGTTGATGGAATTGGTAGCAAAGAAGGCTCGGCCGGAAACGGCTAAGCCCTATTCTACAGTCAAGGCTATCAAAAGCGATGACAAATAGTTTAAGAGGAAACTTCTCTGAATTGTCAATACTACATCATCACAAGTATATCGTAAAATGTTACGGCTAAACTCTGTCGACACAGAACGAACGATTCCGTCAGGTAGTACTAATTCACTCACAATGATAGGTTGATAGGTTGTGAAAAGAGTTACTGAGCTGCTGATTTTCCTTGTTTAAGAGGCGGAAAGGCGTTGAGGTTCTGGAGCAATATTAGAACCATCTGAGGAAAAGTTGATAGTAAAGAGAAGGGAAGCGAAATATACAGCTCACGGCACCTTTATTCAAGGAGTAGATGAGCTGTAGCATTTTATCGCTCAAATAAATTTGCAGCATTATAAAACGAGTACTAAACTAGTCGGATCAATTGGTGCAAGACATTTATGGGGCATATTCGAAAAATACAACCGACTACTTCCTTACATTTAAATTTCAGCCGCTCAGAACATAGTTTTACGCAAACGGCGCTATCCATCATTGTTTGTAAGAGGGAAAATTAGCAGCTTAAACATCAGACATGCTAATTTACTGAGAAACAAGGGAAATGCCAGATCGCACCAGGCATTTCATGAATATTACACCACCTTAGCAATCAATATATTGTTACCATAAAACCCTATGTGGATAATAGCGCGTCAACCACATCCACGCGTCACCACTGTCGGTTCTTAGCAATGTACAACAGTTGGTTCCATGATTTTCCGAGAAGCTTGCATTTCTTTTCCGCTGTTCTGTTCTGTCGTCGGCCGACCTGGGATAGTTGCATGGCACAACCCGCGATGCAATTTTTGCATTTCTTAATGTGTGATCTGACATGTCCACGAGTACCTGGTCCATACGCCGAAAGAGTTCTTCATTACTTATTATCTTAGGCCAAAATGCTCCGATAACACGACGGAGACATGAAGTGATCAAAGCTTGGAACTTTTAACTAATAATAGCGCTTACTTTTCATGTGTTCTTCTTTTTCTTCAGCCTTTGTCCCGTTTACAAGCGTGGTCGGCTTGTCGTGATCGATTTTGCCATTTGGCTCTATCAAATGCCTGATCTGGAGGCAATCACGAGGCTTTTAAATCCCCATGCAGCGTATAAAGCCGCCATTGTTTCGGCCGGCCTTTTGGTCGCTTACCATTAACTTCAATATTCAGACAAATCTTGGCAAATGAATTCTCGTTGGCGCGAATTACGTGACCAGTTTTGCCATGATCGGTGCAACCCCTTATCGATCGCGGATATCCTCATTTCGGATCTGAACAAAACGTGTCACGCCACTAATCCAGCGCGACATTTCCGTCTCCATTACCGAAAGACCATCGCAGCGTCTTAGGGGGTAGGTGAGGATAGTGCAGGAACTTTGCAGTCTTGAAGATACATATATACCTGGCAGTTAGGTATAACATGCAAACCCAAAAATGGGAAGAAGGAGAAATTT
This sequence comes from Hermetia illucens, assembly GCF_905115235.1. Classification (NCBI taxonomy): domain Eukaryota; kingdom Metazoa; phylum Arthropoda; class Insecta; order Diptera; family Stratiomyidae; genus Hermetia; species Hermetia illucens. Next base: position 129,979,711 of record NC_051852.1, read on the forward strand.
AGGGTCCGGTATGGATTACCGGCGGGAGTCGTCTGACTTGGTGACTGGGTCGGGCTCCCGTAATGGAGAGCACGGCGTCGAAACCGCTAGTAGGAGCGGTTCGACCTCTAGGCGCACGACGACCAGGCGCATTGCTCCACCTGCAACTGTTTCGCCACAATTTGTGCTTTTATAACTCGCAGTGACACAACCCCGGCCATCATCAGGGAGCGTGTTCGATTTGAGGTCATCGTGGAAACTGGTGACCAAGAATCACTGCAGGTAACAATTTCAGTACTCGCCGAAGCACTCTTCTTCACCGTCGAGATGAGGTTTCCGCTGAGGTACAGGACGAATTTCTCGGAAATGGATCCTGTGCATAGAAAAGGCTCTATGCATCTCCAGCAACTCCGAGAATTCTATCTTAAATCAATGATGTGATTCCATCTCAGCTGTGTGCTGATATGTCGCTGTTGCCACTAAAATCACTCGTGTATTGTGGTTCAGTTGCGGTTTTCAGATTACACGGTCAGGATTCACTTTCGCGTTACTGGAAAATTCGTCTGGAACGTCAGCGGAACTTACTAAAGGAGGACATTGCTTGGCTGATTCAAATCAGTTCTGGCAATACCAGCAGACGGATGAAGAATAAAGTGCAGAGGGTTTGCAGGAACCATGCAATCCCCAATAAAACACCCATAATTGAAATGGACTAAAGCAGAAACTTTCTGTCATATGCAGTGTCATATGGCGAAAGTCATTCTAGATGTGTCCAGAATGCAACGTACGTGAGTAACCAGCGGAGTTTTTTCAGATCACTCGACGAATCCCAACAGAGCGTCCAGACAGTGCAGTTTTCGTTGACGGAAGCGAAAGAGTATTGGGGTGAACTTTCGGGGTTACCTGCCCAGCATACTGAGTGGATCACAGCCGAAGGCAACCGCCATGCCAATGCGCCTGTCATGAATTTTGCGGATGTTACCGAAGAGGAAGTTCAACGAGCCATAAACAGCTCAAAGAACTGGAAGGGCCCAGGTCTGGATCGGGTGCAGAATTTCTGGTACAAAAATTTCACCAGTATACATAGTCGGTTGGAATAAAGCATAAATGAGAAGCGATAATGAAATGGATGATCGTGAGCCTTCAATTGCTGAATCCATTTGGACCTCCTAAATGAATAATATGAGGTGCTGGAACTGTTTGGACTACACAACATTGACTTTGGAAATAAGTTTGCAATATTTTCTAACGTTGTTCAAGCGTAAAGCAATTCATTTCGTTCCAGAGAAAGAGCTGTCACTGTCAAAATATACAATTTTTAAAAAAATACTATATGGAGGAACCGGTAGTAGCACAGAGAGAACATTGGCGCGGAACAGCCTAAATTCCATGATTTCTGTCGACAGTAATAACGCTATCTAGATATACGAATTGTTCTACGCCCTCGATGTTCTGTCGATTAATATAAATAAGGAGAATACGATGATCAGTGAGGTTTTATCGGTTGTTATTTGCTGTTCGATTTTGCTTGCCTCCTTCTGCAAGCTCAGAGCAATTTAGGTAAGGCCCATCACTCAATGAGAGCGTAAGCAAATGTCATCAGCGTAATCGAGGTATTTGCGGAAGAAAATGTAACAGTGAAAGAATGCAACCCTGGCAGAATCTGTTTTGTATTTTGAGTTCCGTCTTTTTTTCTTCAAACTTTGTCCCGTTCACAAGCTTTCACCATTTGGTTCTATTAAAAGCCTGATCTGAAGCAATCGCGAGGCTTTTAAATCCCCATGCAGCGTATCAAGCCACCGTTATTTCGGCCGGCCTTTTGGTCGTTTACTATCGGCTTCGATGTTCAGACCAATCTTGGTAAGTAAATTCTCGTTAGCGCGAATTACGTGTCCATATCATCGAAGACGCTTCTCTCGCAATTTTTCCACAATCGATGCAACGGATGTGATCAAAACGTGTCACCCCATTAGTCTAACGCAACCTCTCCGTCTCCATTACCGCAAGACGCCGTTCATTGTCTTTTATAGTCGGCCAACACTCAGAACCATAGAGTGCGACAGGACGGACAACTTTGCGGTAAATTTTAGATTTGAGACGTTCGTTGATACATCGATCACAAAGACCACCAGTTGTGGAACGCCACTTCATCCAGGTTGCGTTAATGCGTCAAGCAAGTTCATGACGCAGTTCTTCATTGGCTGATAGCGTTGACCCGAGGTATTTAAGGGGGTCATCCCGTGTGTCGGGTTGGAGAAATCGATTTTTTTTTGCATGAATTGTATCTATCATATATATAGTGGAGAATATGTGGGCAAAGGGATTTTCCGATATTCCGAGTCGTTCAGAAATTACAGTGTTAAACAGGTAAGGAGTTTGCAGCCGCGGCTAGAGTACTCGATGAGAAAGAGTATCGAATCTTTTTTTACCTCTTAGTTTTTTATCTGAGCCTTATAAATTTGAACACAGGTATAAATATAAAAAGATGGAAAACCAATCAATTGTCTAAACTTATTTGCTGTTTGGAATAAAAAGGATAATCCAGTCTAGAGTGAGCACTGAAAGGCTTTCTTGCTATACTCAGTTATATTTTGTTGTAAGTATTGTGTTGTTTGTGTGTTCAGTGATTTTTCTAAATGGATCGTACGAAGGGAGATCGTTTTAACGTTCAACGTCATGCTCGCACTAAAAAACAAATATTTCATGAGAATCGATACTTATCAGAGAAGAAAAAGGACTTCGCATCAACATCAGCAAAGAAACTTTTAGCAAGCATGAATATGGATGTTCCAATTGCGATAAGTTTTGTATATTGTATATTGGATTTTGCTGGAGTTTTCTCCGGTATTTCTGCAAACAATAAAATATACATAGTAGTAAAAGAGGAATGCGTAGGATATGTCGAGAAAAGAATGGGAACGCGGCTTAGAAATGCAAAGAAGAATCACAAAGACATTGGTGGAAAAGGGGCTGGAAAACTTACTGATAAGGTTATTAACGACCTCACTATATTGTTTGGGCTAGCTATTCGTCGACACGCAAATTCGATAGAAGGAATGAAGTAAGAAATTTGGGCAACTTTCTTCCATAAATGCTCTACAGACGAAAGTCCTCAGCATCAAAATTGTCCAGCAGGCGAGGACAGTTGGTGCAAATGGCGCAAAGCGGAAGCTAAAGGAGAACTGGATAATTTCCACCACGAGAAGGCACCTTTGACTGAAGAAGTTCAAAGAGTCATGAAACCAATCTACGAAGATTTGTCACGAGATGATCTCTTGAACAGATATTTAGGAGCAGAGACCCAGAATAACAATGAGTCGTTAAATGCATTGATCTGGACTTTCGCTCCTAAACACCTTCATTCTGGGGCCAAGGTCGTAGAAATAGCCACTTTTCTGGCTGTAATTATTTTCAATGAAGGATTCAATGGCATTCTCAAAATTCTAGTGACAATGGGATGTCAAGTTGGTCACATATGTCAGGTTTATGCCGACCACCCCAATGAAGCGCGAATTTGGCGGTCCGAACGACGATCGATTGACCTCGCTAAAAGAGTCAGAATTGAAACCAGAGAGCAACAATCGGTCTTGCAAGACTTTTTTGAAGAAACGGAGGGTGCTCTCTATGGACCAGGTATAGCACATTAATGGTGAGTTAAAATTTTACTGTTGATAATCACATTTAAATTTTCAAATGCGTTTTTCTCGAAACTGCATCTTGAAAATCGGCTGCCACCATAGCTCAAAATCTATCCAACCAAATTCTTTGAAATTTTCACGACTTCTTTAGTACATATTTCTAAGGTCCGCAAACTAGGATAATTGCAATCGGACGGGTCGTTTTTTTTTATTTATGAAAAAAGCCGTAAAAAAACACCAAAATCCAAAAAATTAAGTTTAAAAGCCCACCAAAAATTTACCTTTTAATATTTTCTAATTATCCTAGTTTACGGACCATCGAATATTGTCCACATTAAAATGCCATTTAGTTTTTTTCCTCGGATGAACACAGCGCCCTCCAGCGTGGCAGCAGAAAAACACCTTTCTTCGAAGATCATCATCATCATCATCAACGGCGCAACAACCGGTATCCGGTCTAGGCCTGCCTTAATAAGGAACTCCAGACATCCCGGTTTTGCGCCGAGGTCCACCAATTCGATATCCCTAAAAGCTGTCTGGCGTCCTGGCTCACGCCATCGCTCCATCTTAGGCAGGGTCTGCCTCGTCTTCTTTTCCTACCATAGATATTGCCCTTATAGACTTTCCGGGTGGGATCATCTTCATCCATACGGATTAAGTGACCCGCCCACCGTAACCTATTGAGCCGGATTTTATCCACAACCGTACGGTCATGGTATCGCTCATAGATTTCGTCATTGTGTAGGCTACGGAATCGTCCATCCTCATGTAGGGGGCCAAAAATTCTTCGGAGGATTGTTCTCTCGAACGCGGCCAAGAGTTCGCAATTTTTCTTGCTAAGAACCCAAGTTTCCGAGGAATACATGAGGACTGGCAAGATCATAGTCTTGTACAGTAAGAGCTTTGACCCTATGGTGAGACGTTTCGAGCGGAACAGTCTTTGTAAGCTGAAGTAGGCTCTGTTGGCTGACAACAACCGTGCGCGGATTTCCTCATCGTAGTTGTTATCGGTTGTGATTTTCGACCCTAGATAGGAGAAATTGTCAACGGTCTCAAAGTTGTATTCCCCTATCCTTATTCTTGTTCGTGCTTGTGTTTGACCAGTGCGGTTTGATGTTGTTGGTTGATTCGTCTTCGGTGCTGACGTTGCCACCATGTATTTTGTCTTGCCTTCATTGATGTGCAGCCCAAGATCTCGCGCCGCCTGCTCGATCTGGATGAAGGCAGTTTGAACGTCTCGGGTGGTTCTTCCCATGATGTCGATATCGTCAGCATAGGCCAGTAGTTGGGTGGACTTGAAGAGGATCGTACCTCTTGCATTCACCTCAGCATCACGGATCACCTTCTCGAGGGCCAGGTTAAAGAGGACGCATGATAGCGCATCCCCTTGTCGTAGACCGTTGTTGATGTCGAATGGTCTTGAGAGTGAACCTGCTGCTTTTATCTGGCCTCGCACATTGGTCAGGGTCAGCCTAGTCAGTCTTATTAATTTCGTCGGGATACCGAATTCTCTCATGGCCGTGTACAGTTTTACCCTGGCTATGCTATCATAGGCGGCTTTAAAGTCGATGAACAGATGGTGCAACTGTTGTCCATATTCCAACAGTTTTTCCATCGCCTGCCGCAGAGAGAAAATCTGATCTGTTGCTGATTTGCCTGGAGTGAAGCCTCTTTGGTATGGGCCAATGATGTTCTGGGCGTATGGGGCTATCCGGCCTAGCAAGATAGTGGAGAATATCTTATAGATGGTACTCAGCAACGTGATACCTCTATAATTGCTGCACTGTGTGATATCTCCCTTTTTATGTATGAGACAGATTATGCCTCGCTGCCAATCGTCAGGCATTGATTCGCTGTCCCATACCTTGAGCACAAGTTGATGAACCACTTGGTGTAACTGGTCGCCTCCATATTTAACCAATTCGGCTGTAATTCCATCGGCTCCTGGCGACTTATGATTTTTTAGCCGATGAATTGCACGGACTGTTTCTCCTAAACTTGGTGGTGGCAGTATTTGTCCGTCGTCTTCAGTTGGCGGGACCTCCAACTCGCCGATGTTCTGGTTGTTCAGTAGCTCATCAAAGTACTCAACCCATCGCTCTAATATGCCCATTCTGTCGGAAATCAGATTTCCCTCTTTGTCTCGGCAGGATGAGCATCGAGGTGTATAAGGCTTCATCCTGCTGACTTGTTGGTAAAACTTCCGCGCCTGGTGCGGTTGCTCCCTGTACTTTTCTAGTTCACAGACTTGTTGGTTCTCCCAGGCTTCCTTTTTCCGTCTGTGAAGTCGCTTCTCCGCTCGACGGAGTTCGTGATAAGTCTCTGCGCGTGCCCGCGTTCTTTGAGAATGCAACATTACTCGGTATGCGGCATTCTTCCGTTCCGTTGCTAGCTTACATTCATCGTCAAACCAGCCGTTCCGACTCCTTTTGCGGCTGGGGCCAAGTATATTTGTGGCCGTATCCATGATAACGTTCTTCAGGTGGTTGTGAAGATCATTAGTTGATGCTTCATCTCCAGGTCCTCTATTGACTGCGGTTATTGCGGCATCCATTTCCCTCTTATAGGTGTCGCGGAGGGTTGTGTTGTGGATGGCTTCAGTGTTCACTCTCACCTGATTGTCAGAGGGGATTCTAGGTGGTATTGTTATTCGAGCTCGGAGCACCATGCCAACGAGATAGTGATCCGAGTCTATATTGGCCCCCCTATATGTTCTGACATTCATCAAGGCTGAGAGGTGGCGGCGTTCGATCAACACGTGGTCAATTTGGTTGAAAGTGGTCCCGTCTGGAGAGGCCCACGTATGTTTGTGGACCGCTTTCCGCGCAAACCAGGTACTTCCAACAACCATTTCGTGTGACCCTGCTAATTGAATAGTCCGCAGTCCGTTATCATTTGTTTTTTCGTGTAAGCTATGGGAGCCAACGTATCGCCTGAATACGGGCTCCTTCCCTACTTGGCTGTTGAAATCCCCAAGTATGATTTTGATATCATATCTGGGACAGGCTTCGAGGGCTCTTTCTACTGCCTCGTAGAAGGTATCCTTCTCCGACTCTGCAGTCTCCTCTGTAGGGGCGTGAACGTTTATGAGGCTTATATTTCTAAACTTGCCTCGCAAGCGCAGAGTGCATAGCCGTTCGCTTATACTTTCAAAGCCGATAACAGCAGGTTTCATTTTTTGGCTGACTAAGAAACCTACTCCGAGCACATGGTTTACTGGATGGCCGCTATAATATATGGTGTAGTGGCTCTTCTCCAGGAAACCGGTCCCTGTCCATCGCATCTCTTGCAACGCTGTTACATCAGCCCTATATTGGGACAGGGTATCGGCTAGCTGCTTATCAGCTTCATCTCTGTACAGGGAGCGCACGTTCCATGAGAAAATGCGCAAATCGTTGTTCCTTTGTCGTTGCCGGGTTCGTCGTTTTAATATCCGTCCTATCCGAGGCTCCTGTTGTGGCTTCGTAACGGTTGTTTTCCGTGTAGGGTTGTCAGCCCTACCCAACCTCCAACCTGGAGGACCAGTTGGTACAATTTGTCCCGTTTTTAGGCGCGGGAGACTCGCCTTCATCCTTCTCCGTCTGCAGCTTTTCGTTAAGAAAGAGCTCCCAGCGGTCACCACGTGGAGGTGGAGATAGGGTTTGGTAGTAGAGCTGTTGGTGTTGGTTCAGCAGGCATTTCCCAGGTTTTATGCTCCATCGTGGGTACCAATCCACGTTTCGCCCCGGGACCTATACTACCCTTTGACCCTTCGAAGATGGGTGCATAAATTGACACGTATTCCGAAAACTAGCTACGATATCAATTATCACATATACTAGAGATATCAATAAACATATGGTGAAAAAATCATGTTTCTATCTTTATCCAGTCCTCCAAAACAATTTTTCAAAAAAAAAAGCGAAAAAAGCGGCCTTCACACGGGATGACCCCCTTAAATCGCTTAGTTCTGAGCAGATCACTGCCGCTGACAGTGATTGTGCCTGTTTCATGGGGATCGGTGGTTAAAAAAGTTTTATTCAGGTTCAATCTGAGACCGTGGTGCATGAGGCGATCATTCCATTTTTGGACAAGTTGCTTGAGATCATTTTTGCTATTAAACACTAGGAAAACATCATCTTCATAAAGCAGTGTATAGGGCGCTGGACGTTGGATATCTCGTGTGACAGCGTCCATAATAAGCAGTGCTGAAAGAGCGCTTCCTTGATGAACACCAACAGAGATACGAAGCGGTTTTGATACACCCGCCACACTTCGAACTTTACTTTTCGGATCGTGGTAGAACAATTGAACCCAGTGCACGAGTTTTTCTGGTTGTCGTAAAGCATACCAGATGAATTCGTGTGGCACACGGTCAACGCTTTCTCTAGATCCAGAAATGAAATGTAAAGAGGGCGATGCTTCTCACGGTGTTTCTCCATGAGTAACCGCGCAGCGTGTATTGCATTAGTATTCCGCAGTTTTTGACAAATCCGGGTTGATTCACGGTTATTTCAACGATTTCGCGAATATGGTGGTCAAGAATGCGTTGAAAAATCTTCATGTATGGAAAAGTAACCGGATCGGACGGTAATTTGAACATTCTGCGGAACTACCTTTATTTTTCCATATTGGAACTGTGGTATTTTCTTGCCAGTCAGATGGTGTTCTTCCTTCCTTCATGGATAACCCGATTAAAGAATTCACTGAGCCACAGTGTTGGGTCCCAGCTCTTCGCTTTCCAGAACTCAGATGCGATGTCGTCAGGTCCTGTGGCTTTCCTCGATTTCATTCGTTTTATTGCCTCCTCGACTTCAGTTGCGCTGACATGTGGAACAGGTCCAAATGTCGGCAATGAATGTGGAACTCCGTACAGATCGCCAATATCCTCATTTCGGATGTGATCATAAAGTGTCACGCCACTAACCCAAGACAACATCTTCGTCTCGATCACCGCAAGACGACGTTCATTGTGTTTATAGTCGGCCAACACTCAGACCCATAGAGGGCGACAGGAGGGACGACAAGGCGGTAAATTTTCAATTTGAATCGTTCGTTGATATATCAATCATAAAGGACACCAATTGTGGAACGACACTTCATTCAGGTTGCACTAATACTTGAAGCGATTTCATAACGCAGTTGTCCATTGGCTACTAGTATTGGCCCGAGGTATTTAAATCGCTCAGTTCTGGGCAGATCACTGCCACTGACATGGGGATCGGTCATCAAAAATTCAGTTTTATTTAGATTTAATCTGAGACCGTGTTGCATGAGGTGATCATTCCACTTCTGGACAACTTACTTTAGATCATTTTTGCTACTGGACGCTACGAAGACATAATCTGCATAAAGCAGTGTATAGGGTGCTGGACGTTGGATGCCCCGTATGACAGTGTCCATAACAAGAACAAAGAGAAGTGGTGAGAGGGCGCTTCCTTGATAAACACCAACAGAGACCCGAAGCGGTTTTGGTACACCCGCCACGCTTCGAATTCTGGTGAGATTTAAAATCAAAGCAGCACGTGACATTTTGCGACGTAGTCTGTCATTCTAATAGTAGCTACTTTTCTTGCGTAGATTATTCTTCCCGAAATCGATAAAGACCTGGTTAAACGGAAATCTAAACAGCGCACATTACTCCACAATGATCCAAGGGATGGTTGATTCAGGAGAAGCCAAGGCGTAAATGAGTATGCTCTACCATTCGCAATTATCGCACACAAGACAGGTGTCCTTCTTCCTGATTAATAGGATTTACGACGGACCTCCATTCATCAAATCTGTAGACACTGCAAGGGAAAGAAATTTCGCAAAGGGATCATCAAAGCTTGCGGTAATTGCAAGAATAATTTCGTATCGCAGCAATCGAGCAATCCATATCCGCACGAGAGGTGGAACTTTACCGGATTTGTGGTGAAGTCGTTTATCCGTCTTTTGAGCTGCTCATCGTGAGTGAGGAGTCGACTATTAACGTGCTTGACCAGATCACAGAAAGATTTACGACCACGTACAAGTTAATTCTTGCGGTATACGGATCTGAAATTGTTATTGCTTGTGGCAGCTTCTGCTTCCCTGACCAGCGCGATATAGTTTTTTTAACTTTAGTCTTATCTTAAGCAGCTTTGTCAGAAATTTTGAGTACATACCTCTATAAGTTTCTCATCGCAATAAGTTAAAAGCAAAGAGTTTGCAAAACTGATTGTCCGAGTGCCGCGACTGAGAGGGAATATCCACGAAAGATCGCATTCTCAAACGAGGATTCCTGTGAGGCGTGGCCTATGTTGTGCTCACTTTACGTACTCCTGGCTATATTAACTGATGATGTCCCTATAACCAATGTGTGAATTTCAAAGGGAGTTAGAAGGGAGAGGGGAGAAAGGGGTCCTCAGTGATTTTTTTCAGCTTTTCAAAATGTTACCTCCATTGTTCGTCTGGTCTTGCTATCCGGCAAATTGATATCAATTTTCTCTAGTTCTTCGGCAAAATATTTTTTTTCCTAAGCAGAATAGCACGAGAGAAGAATCCTCCGAAGAATTGATGGCCCCCTACATGAGGATGGACGATTCCGTAGCCTACATAACGACGAAATCTATGAGCGATGCCATGACCGTCGGTTGTGGATAAAATCCGGGTTAATAGGTAACGATGGGCGGGTCACCTAATCCGTATGGATGAGGAAAGTCTATAAGGGCAATATCTATGGTAGAAAAAGAAGACGAGGCAGACCCTGCCTAAGATGGAGCGGTGGCGTAGGTCACGACGCCAGACAGCTTTTAGGGATATCGAATTGGTGGACCTGGGCGCAAAACCGGGATGTCTGGAGTTCCTTATTAAGGCAGGCCTAGACCGGATACCCGTTGTTGCGCCGTTGATGATGATGACAATAGCACAGTGCTGCAAATAGGAGAGAAGTGCTCTCGAGAGTCATTATCTAACCTTGCTTAACTCCAGAATGTATCGCTCAAATTGAAGAGAACCGTTTACATTCGTCTAATGAACATTTTACCTGATAAACAATGGACAAAATAGCAGCTAAAGAAAAGTCAGGAAAGTGATGTTGAACTAGATAAAATAGTCGGAAAAAGTTGACATATTTTTCAAGAACACCTTCATCATCATCATCAGTAGTCCTGCCTTAGTAAGGAACTCCAGATATCCCGGTTTTGCGCTGGGGTCCACCAATCCAATATCCTTAAAACCTGTGTGGAGTCTTGGCCTACGCTTTCGCTCCATCGATAGATATGACCCATATAGATTTTACGGGCTGGGTTATCCTCAACCAAAGGGATTAAATGACCCGCCAAACGTAACCTATTGAGCCGGATTTTATTCACAACCAGACGGTCGTGGTATCGCTCATAAATTTCGTCGTTTTGTAGGCTACGGAATCATCCATTCTCATGTAGGGGGTCATCGATGACAGTGGGATTTGTATCGTGACTTCACGTCGGGTACTAGTCGACTCAGGTGTGAATGAGTACCTGAATCAAATCACCGAAATAATCACGGTCGAATCCAATGCTGACCACATTGCTTCCCACAGAGTACTGTAATCCTATAGTGTAACGTTACGGTCTTGAATGAAGTGCTCCAACACACTTCACCGCTACTACCTACAATGTCAACTTACCAATAATTGCAGCAAATGCATCGGCGCCGTAATCATACAAACTCCAAACATGCTTCTCACGATCGCCTTTAAAACGGTTAAAAATTTAATAAAGTCCCCTTCGAAGTCGTTGTCGAACCAAAGCGGGGAGCCGAACGACGTCAAGCAGATTCTAACGCACGGAACTGGTTCAGATTCATCCGATAATTGCATCTTTTGCGACTGACTGATCACTTGGGCGATTTCATGTAACAATGACTCAAACTGTGGATTGCTGAACATCGTCGTAGGTTGCTCATGTTTGTCATTTCCATCCCAACTCAAGCCACCGTGCTCATCAAGGACTGATTGTTGGATTGGCTTTGTTAGGTCGAAGTTGTGGCCAATAGTCTGTGAGTTCTGCTCCGAGTTCACTTGTGGTAAGTTGTTGTAACGCCATGCAATCCTCATGTCGTCGGGATTTTGAGGAGTGTCCTTCGTGATCTGTTCCTCGCTGGGACTAGGCACTTTTTTGTACTGAAATGTGGATTGCGGTTAAGTCTATTCTGGCTGTAAGTCTTGTTCACTTCTATTCTCACCATATCCTGTGGATCATCATCTAAACTCGCCAAAAGCGTTTTGTGCTGTGAGAATATTCCTTCAGCCAAGAAGTATTTCGCTAGCACTTTGGAGTAGACGTTGAACTTATCCTCCTCTGAAAAGGACATTCATTTACATTCTGGCTTTTGCAGGATCTTTGTTTAGTTTTGTGGTGACCTAAGTACACTTACCGACTAACAGTACGCTGCCAATATTAAGACCTCCCCCTATTAATTACACATGGATTAAATTCTATTCTATCAGTTAATGGAGAGCCCAAATTAGAGTCAGAGCACTTACCCAGGATATGATCTAGAGAGGGAATTCCCGAGGACGTGACTGGCTGTTTGCTTTGGATACTGACCATTGTCCCTGGGGGAAGCGGGACTTGCTTCCGCTTCTGGAAACTCGACATTCTGTTCAACTGAACCGCGAATAGTTATTCAGGCGGGACTTCCTTGTCTGAAACTTGAGGTTAAAACCCTTCCGTTTACAACTGTTGTCAACAAGTGCTAGTTTCTGGCGTTTAGTGTGGAAATCAGCTGGTTGTATTTTTCCTGGGAAAGCGGGGGTTTGAAGCTTTAATAAAATTTTTGTAGCCAGGGAGTACTGACTTTAGCGACATCTATTGACTTTCACTTGGACAAAAGTTTCGTCAAATGGATTGAAAGATTGGTTAATGCAATTTTAGTTTACTTCGAAAAGGTTAATTCTCCGAAATGAACTCCAGAGAAAATTGAAGAATTCGAAATTTCGAAACATTTTAATTTGGCCTTTTTAAAGGTCTTTTAGCCGGGGACAGCTATTTATTATATTTTTAGCGTGCAGGGACAAGCGAAAGCACGTCTGAGATCAATATATCAGACGTCAAGAAGGAGATTGGTCTCAGTAGCGCAGTTGCTAAATGGTACCTGCGTTATCTGAAGGAAGGCCTGAAACCGGAAGCGGACCTTAAGAAGGCTCAGGACAGATCTAAGTCATCTTTATCAAGAAACCGGGGAGCGGCGGGGATTAGCTCGCATGAAAGGAATGCCCCAAAAAATGCAAACCTGAACCCAGGGATGAAGGGCATTTAACTGGCCATATTGTCAAAAATGTTTCCTGAGCAAAGACTAGCTCATGAGGAGCAGGACCTTGTCGTCAGGCAGATGTGTAAGGGATGGACGGCGAAACTTGTGTTCACCGAGATACGTTTTCGACCAGGTTACACACTGGTGGAAAGCACGTCGGAGGACATTGTAGAGTGGCTAAGGACCATAGTTTCTAAATTGCCAGGCTAGGATGGAGCATCAACATGTGCTGGACATGAAATACGAGGAGCACACATGCCGCAACAATAGAGACGGAAGATCTCATGGACCTTTTAATCGCTCAGAATGAGGATCTCCATACGCGATTATGGAGAGTCTTCAGAAGCAAGGTGGAGGGCAAGAGTAGACTCCTCATGATCAGGGTAGATGACCGATCCCTGGAGGCAATTGCAGTTGCCATTCAACCATCGATTTCGCAACATACTTGTGCACGTACACAGGGAAAAGCCGAGGAAAGACATCTCGGACGAAACACCGGGTGGAAAACTTACCGAGATCCCCGAAGAAATCTCGGAAGCCATAGAGGCATAAAGGACTGGATCAGTCAGGGAAATAGATCTGCTGCTAAGTGAAGAGCAGAAGCTGGACCCAGATCTTCTAGAATTTAGGGTGCACAGCGACGTGCAGGAAACCACCATGTCGGAGGAGGAGGGTGATACTCCGATAGCCCATATAAACCTTCTCCATGGGAAAGCTGCATCTGCGGTAATTGCAATGGCAAGATTCAAGCAGAACATTGAAATAGTGATGGCTCTCGAGCCTTGGGTGCACCGGGGGCAGGTTCGCGATCTGCAAGGAGGAAGTATTTAGGTAATTTGGGACTTCTTTTGCGAAAACCAAGAGCTTGTATAATTCTTAAACGTAATTTAAAATACATGTGCCTTTCAGAGTTTCTGCCCGGCGACTTTGTGGCTATCCAAGTTTCACTGGAAGCACTTGAGTGGCAGTCGTGGCATCGGGTACCTCCCAGGAGACCACATAAGGGTCCCACCGGAGTTAGTCGGTAAACTGGTGAAATACTGTGGGAAGAGGGCGTTCCCACTTCTCCTCGGCTGCGATGCTAACGCCTATCATGAAGTCCGGGGAAACAGCGAGACCAGTCGAAGAGTTGAGTACTTTCTTGAATTTATTCTTAACAATAAGTCAGAAATATATAATATAGGGGAAACTCCAACATTCGTGACCAACACTAGACAAGAGCTACTAGACATCATTCTAAGAAATACTCTAATGAACAGGCTGGTCGGGAATGGGAGGGTGTCGGATGAGCTCTCTATGTCTGATCACAGAATAATCAGAATCGACATTGAGGGTAACTCCGAAATAAAAAAATAATAGGGATTCCAGGAGAACGGATCGGGATTCCTAAAGCCACTGAGCAACAACATGGCTCACCTTCAAGGGAGCGGTGACATCAGGAGCGAACTGGAATTAGAAACAGTGGTGGAAAACCTCATCACAGTCGTCATTGACGCATATGAGGCCAGCTGTCCAACAGTTATGCCATCAATGGATGTACCCTTGTGGAATAAGAATTTAGCCAAAATGAGAACAGAGGAACGAAAACTCTTCAACCGGGCAAAACGCACCGACGACTGGACGAGGTGCAAAAACGCGATCAAAGAAGGAAAAGGGAATTTCGTGAGCGGATCACAGAAGCAATTAGGCTTTACCAACTTGTAGCCAAAGACAGGGCAATGTCTTTTGTTTGTTTCAAGAAGGAAAATGGGATATTTACCGAGAATGAGGAGGACAGAGTACACCTGCATGTCAGAACTCATTTCCCGGGATCCTACTACACGGCGGCAGGCGACAACCTACTGCTACAACGAATAAAAGGAGAAGAAAGGAGAACTGGAAATTAGCAGGAGAGGCATGCTCAGAAGCTAGGGTAAAGTGGGCAGGCGGAACTTCTAAGCCACTGAAATCGCCCGGAGTAGATGGCATTTTCCAAGCACGAATCCAGAAAGGCCTAGAAATCATCTTAGAGTCTTCTAAGGGTGAAAAGGGGCAGATAGCCCTGCGATATATGCTAAGGGCGTAGAGGCGGGCAAAAATGGTCTTAATTCCGAAAGCGGGTAAAAAGGATCCTTTTCACTCTAAATCTGTCAGACCAATTTGCCTAACATCGTTCGTACTCAAAACCCTACATCAGTGTCGGAGGCTTATTGGGCAGGACGGTCAACCGAAACTGCTCTCTGTCAGCTGAAGGATGTACTACGAGGTGCCTTAGAAACAAAAGAAATAGCATTTTGTGCATTTTTGGATATCGAAGGAGCATTCGATAACACATCGTACACAGAAGTACGAGATGCCTTAATCGGTAAGGGAGTGGGAAACACCCTGGCTTTCTGCATTGGCAGAATGTTAGACAGCAGGCAAATAGAAGTACCGATAGATTCAAATTCTATTGTCATCAATACTACTCAAGGTTGTCCACAAGATGGGTTATTATCACCACTTATGTGGAGTATAGTAGTGGACGAATTCCTGGACGAGCTAGCAAATACTGGAATACAAGTCCAGGATTACCCGGGCGACATTGTTTTAAGGGGGGGAGGCAAATATGAGGATACCCTATGTGACAGATTCCAAACTGGATTAAGGGTTACTAGTGCCTGAAGCAAGAAGGCAGGACTGCGTGTCAATCTAGTCAAAGCCACCATAGTACCATTCACTAGGAAACGTAAGGATGATCACTTGCGAGCCATAAGGTTACTTGACATGGATGTGAAACCATAAATAGAGGTCAAGCGTTTGAGAATTAGGCCAAATATTTGGGAATTACGCTAGACCAAAAATTACTCTGGAAGACGTATGTAGGTCCATAGCAGGAAAAAAAATGGTTTGCACCCCGAAGATACTACTTTGAATAGTAGAAGTATTACAATAGTGAGGCATATGGGGTAGTAATCTGGACAGAAAGAACTGAACTTAGCACACATGCGAGGGAGTTACAGAAACTCCAAAGACTGGTTTGCTTGTGAACCACACACACTCGCATAAGGATTTCTGTCAAGGTTAAAGGCGACTGCACTTTCTAGCGGAGATAGCGCAGAAGTAGGGACCCAAATTAAAATGACAATATCAACAACAGTAATCACGATAACACAACCGGTAATAGTCGAAATTTTTAGAAGGAGCAGTAATACATCACTTCCACCGCTTCTGGTAGCTAAAATGGGAGATTCCATTATAAATCCGCGCGAAATTGCGACGGTCACCTACTGGAAAAGTAGAAACACCCACTGTCCCAACGGTGAAGGCGACTAGAAGTGAAAAAGGGAGTGGCACCGTAGAGGCTAAGTGTCCTCGCGATCAAAAAGGGGAGACGCCATCGAATTCGAGTTCGGAAAAGGAGTGCCGAGAAAAGATGGGAAACTCCGAGCTCTTTTTGGGGAAAAAAGGGTGACGAACTCCCCAATCAGGCGGAAATGCAAGTCATCTCATCGCAGAGGAAGGCTACTCAAGAAGTGCAGGGTGGTCCTACGGAAAATGAATGCCGCTACCAGTGTCCAGCGAAACATCTCCATGGGTGTCAAAAATAGCTTAATGGAGATGGAAGAACTGGGGAACCTTATTGCACACCAGCGAAACTCTCAGATGACAGCCGAATAGAAGCTGCGGAAAAAGCATATCGCTAGTACCGCCCCTAGTTGCATAAAACGTAGTGCCCTCGGTCGTTACAGGTGGAACAAAAAATCGACATTAGGAGATGAGAGGAAAACAGCGTGGATCTGCCGACGGAACGGAGAGAGGGGCAAACCAGCAATTCTCATTAAACCGAATGAAGGGAGATCTTTCGCGGAAATTCATCAAGAAATTCGCAACAACGTCAAGCCAGAAGACGCTGGGGTAGATGTTAATTCTATCCGGGGGACTCTAAGAAGAGTACATTTTGCGAGACAGTCCAGAGAATTCTAAGCTCGAAAACAGTGGTTTCTAGCCTAGAACCCATGTGCACCCTTGAAATCAGGGACCTAGATTATCTGAAGAGGTGGGGGAGGAGATAAAAATCGATTACCCAGATGTGAGCAACCTTAAGGTGGAAGTTACGCCTGTTAGCTCTAGAGGAAACAAAATAGCCATTGTCACTGCTCCTGAGAAGACAGTGAGCCAACTTCTCCATTGCGGGAAAATAAAGATCAGGAGGATTATTTGCAGAAAAAGGTAAAGGGGACTTCCAACCAGCTGTTTTAAGTGCTGGACATATGGACATACAGCAGGTGCTTGCAATGGGCATGACAGAAGCACTTTGTGTTACAAGTGTGGAGAAGCCGGGCACAAAGCGAAGACTTGTGATTCAGCAGAGTGCTATGTCCTTTGCAAGGATCGCGGTCTGTGAAGATGATGAGGGTTTCTGTTCCCGGTTCTGGGCGTTGCTAGGTCGAAAAGTCAAGCACCATGATCCACGTTCTGCATGCAAACGTGCATAGAAGTGCAACTGCTCACGACCTGATGGGTGCAAGAAAGAAGAGCTGATTTGTTGCTTCTCAGCGAATAGTACTGAGATAGGATTTCACCATCGTGGTACACTGATATATCTGGGTGACAAATACAGTTAACTTGCGAGTGCGGGTCCATGGTCGAGGAGACGGCTTCGTTTGGGTTCGTTGTGCAGAAGTTACGTTTTTCAGCATTTACTTCCTACCAAGCGAATCTATACAAGCATTTCGGAAAAGGCTCGCCACCTTGGAGGACGAGATTACAAAGACGGAAGGGAGAATTCTAGTTGGAGGAGACTTTAAAGCCGGAGCCCTCGAATGAGACATGCCTCAACCAGATTCTCGAGGTACATAGATTTTGGAGATGTCCGCCAGGACAGGACGTATTGTCCTAAATATCGGTAGCAGTTGGACATTCCGACGCTCTGGTTATGAGGGCACTATCCTTGACGTAACTTTTTTTACGGAGTCCCTAGTGTTAGCGGTCCAATGATGGAAGGTATTGGAAGTTTCCTTCGAAGTAACAAACGGTTTTCTCCAAGGTTCTGCCGCCCGGTAAACACCTACCGGGTGGAACATCGGTAAAATCAAGGTGGAAAAATTTGTCGAAGCCCTCTTAAAATTGGTAAATCAACGCCACAACTTAGGCGCATATAGGAGAACTGTAACTGAATCGTTAGTTGATTCAACAATGAGTTTTATTACCCCAGCTTCAAATGTATCAGCTCCCAAAGGGGAACTGTGTCTGGGAATAACGCGTGTACTGGTGGACGGTTGAAATTGCAAGCCTACGGAGGAACTGCCTCAGACTTCAGCGGATTGCTCAACGGAGGACAAGACGAGGTGACGTTTAGAACCGCACAGTATAAGAGGGAAAAAGGAACTCCGCCAAAAGGCGGTACGCTGCTGGCAGGAGTTAGTCAACGACATAAACAAAGAGCCATGAGGTATAAGCAGGTTTTCAAAAAACTGATCATGGTGTTCTATGGAGCAGCGAAGTTGGAAGAAATCGCGTAGGCCGTTTTTCCCGTCTACCCCATCCAAACTGACGCTGTCGATGAAAAAGTGAGTACTGAGGAATGCCCGCTCTTCACTGCAAAGGAATTAGAGGAGGCGGTCTTGTCCGTGAAGGACAAAATAGCATCAGGACCGGACAATATTTCCAACGAAGTGTTGAAACTCGTATTTAAATAAAAGCTGGGCTTGCTATTCGGCCCATTCAAGGCACGTTTAACAGTGGGAGATGTTTGCGAGACTTGTGCTGATAAGCAATGGCAAACGTGATCCAGAGACGCCGTCAACGTATCCTCCGTTTAGTATTTTGGAAATAGCGGGGAAGCTGCTTGAGAAACTCATCAAGCCACCATTGACTGACGCAATGCGTGCTGCGGGAAACTACTCACCAACATAATACGGTTTTAGAGCGGGACAATCTACAACCTGATGCCATAGTGGAGGTCCAAGCGGTAAAACTAGTCGCCACTGTCGGCGAGTGGTGCTCCTTACCCGTGATGTAAGAAACGCTTTCGCTTTTGCAAAGCGGTGCGACATGTTTGAAGCACTGGAGAATCGTTTTTATACTCCTAGCTACCTACTCTACGAGACCCGGGGAGGACAGCATTGAATGAAGATGATATCGGGAGCAGTTCAGGGATCTATCCTTGGTCCGGACCTTTGGAACGCCTTATACGATAGTCTTCTACGACTCAAGATGCCTAATGAATCGCACTTGGTCGGATACGCGAATGATGTTGCGGCACTGGTTACCGCACGCACAATTTAGTGGGGAGTAAGCAGATGGAGGGCTGAGCATGGATTCTCTCTAGCTCTGGAGAAAACCGAACCCGTTATGCTGACCAAGCAGAGGACGGGTGTCTTGCTTCCCCGGAAACCATAATTGAGGGCATGTTGAAGAGCGAAGATACATCGTGCCGCATATTACACTCAAGGCATTCTTAAGGCGAAAAAGAGGGAGATGGATAGGTAGGATGCCAGCTTAGTTGAATCCACGGGGTTTTACTCCTCCTGTAAAATGGTTACGGGTCAGAGGGCTAGACGTTCCAGGGGGATGTTTTAGCCGGTGGTCTGGCTGAGACAGGAGTTCGGCACGTAAATGTATTTCACCTAAATTGCTAATAGCTTCGAAATCCAAATAGACCGGAAATTTGGGTAGACTTTGTGAAAGTGAATGCATCTGGAAAAAGAGGCTATCATTAGACATATATATAGCGTTGTATCGTTTAAATAAAATCTAGGACGACGTTACCTCAATGACAGCTAAAGTTGGAGCTGGTCTGAAGTAACTCTTTCTCAGTTTTTTCTCAGTTTTTAGAATGAGATACATCTGGATGTGTCAATTGTTAAGGCAGAAGTGCCAGTGGGTAGGTTATGTATTAAAAAAAAAGATGACAGTTTTATTGCAGATATAGATGTGCATGTTTGATGGTCTATATTTCACTTATCGTACTGATCCTCAAGGCAAGCACGGAATTCTGTAGGTAACTTGTCGAATTCTAGTCTGCAGGGAGTCGACAAATATAGTCCCAGTTTCTTTTTCATATCTTCTTTGCAGGTAGAAGTTGCTTTGGGAATCCAGTTCAATCTGCCGCCATTTGAAACCTTAAATTCCTGACTTTCAATCAATTTTTCATACGGTTTACCCTTTTTCATCAACAAACCATTTATTTTCACTAATCCTTTTGCCTGAATCGAAGGAAACTCGTATCTCATTTCGATTCAAATCCTTAGAAAAAAAACAATAAAGAAAGAAAACACTCAACTATCGCCTGCAAGCCTTTCTCCTCCAATCATTAGTTGCCAAATAACGATGACCAAGCAATCGAAAAGGATCATTAAAGTGATTTGGGTTAATGCGAACGTGCATTCTCTGGAAATGATTTTTTCTCAAGACAACAGATCGGCGTCGTTGCCGGTTGGACATGAAAACCCTTTTTGCAGGACCTCCTTCATTGGAATGTATTTAATTTTTTTCTGAAAAGGAAAAAAATGGGAAAATTGCAATAGGAGGCACTTCAATTTGATGATTTTGCAAAAAATGCGGATGAAAGCTGGACAGGTCCTTAAGGTGTGCTGTTGCAATTATGTTGTTACACGTCCGAGTGGAGAAAAAAGGATATAAATGGATCTAACTATGGAGTAGAAACTGGACCTGAATAGGATTGTGTATGTACGGAAGGTAAGAGGATTGATGGATTATATATTAAAAGTAATGCAACTTTGAATAACCCTTCTTTTGTGAATGCCTGCCATGTAGGTGGTATCCTTTTGTTGAAAATACGCAGAGTCATACAGGCATGAAATATAATCCAATTTTCTTTAGGAGTATTGAAAGTATAGCTAAACAAAGAGCCTGGTTCCTGTATTATTTGGTAAATTTTCCTTTTCGCCTAGTAATTTAGCTGGGAGACTGTAAGACACTGAGCCGTCCGAAGAGCTACAATCTGGATCATTATAATATAAGAAACATGGAAGTGGTTAGTGTTTTTCCAAATCTTTTAAGCTATATAGCTTACGTCTTTTCCATCAAAGTTGAAATATGGAGTAATTTGTTTGCCAATGTTTCAAGGTTAGATAAAATTTAAGGAGATAAAATTAACAGCGGATACAACTGGAAAGAGAGTAGAGACAGGAGTATTTTTAGGAGAATCCTGGAAGCTTTTAGCAGAAAAGCAGTAAGCCGCAGTATGCAGCCGGAAGAACCATGTTGGAATTTATGCCAAATTAGGGCGTAAACAGATCTGAGAAACAGTTCATTGCAGAACAGTTGCCTCCACTCCTTGAAAAATCTGAACTTTATCATAAAGGAATAAATTACCCTAAAGGAAAGGATCATGAATATTGAAGCGGGGATCAAATATGATCAAATATTGACAGCCCAGAATGCAGTTTTATGTCATTGTTTCCGAAGCGACTGTAGGTATTGGTTAACCACTGTAGTCGCTTGACTTCCGTAGAATTTAGATAATAAGGACTGCGAGAGTATGTACGCACGTTAGTTGCGAAGAGCTAGTTAAGGTATGGATTTCGGAAGATCGTGAGCAGATATTGCGGGTCTGCACAATTCATAGTCGAGAGACCATTATTTCTTACTAATCGTATTTCGACTGGAGCATATGCTCCACCAAAAGACGCGCATTTGGAATGTTCGTCCTTCACTACGCGAAGGGAAAAATGTTCAGCCCCATATGGAAAGCAGCCCACTCTTCTTCTTCACATTGACGAGATCATCTCCTGATTTTTTTCATTTGGTTGTTCAAGAAGTAGTGTCCCGTCAAAAGCTCTACAACGGTTTTTACGCCCCCTTTTTAAGGGACAATAAAAATGCCGCTCTATTGGCCTCGTGTTTTTTTCACAAAGATTTTTCTCCGTCGAGAGCTTCACTCTTCAGAGAAGACCACCCACTGTCAAGGTTGGCTCTGATATCGTCATTGTAAAGGCAGGCCTTTGACGGACCAGCCTATTAGTCTCCTCATTATCATCAGTATCAGCAGCAATTGGTGGTAATTCCACACCAGCTAGCTTAATATGGTTTTCTTGGGTTTGCTGATGATGCAGCCGGACTACTGGAACAGATTGGAATGGAGCGGATGCGGTAGTTTGCGCAACATTTTTCTGTTACCAATAAAATGCATATATCTCTATCTGAAATATGGTAGTTTTTTCCCGAGAGATTGGCCCAGGTCTGTATTCTGGTCTCCGGAGAACACATCTGAGTCCGATTTGCCATGACTGACCTGTCGGTGAATATTATTAAGTCAGTACACTCAAAAAGCTTGTGGTCATTTGTTTAACCATTCTTCTCCCCAGTAATACTTAGACAACCGAGCGTTTGGAACTGTGGAAGCAGCCTGCCAGCCAGTTAGCAAACTTCAGCCTCGTTCACTAGACGATGCATGTACACATCAAAATGGATGGATATATTCAGTGAATCCGTTGTGGTGGAGATGCCAGGTGGCCATCGCAGTCTTAAGATACGACCGCATCTACGCTACGTTACGCGACGCGTCCCAAACTGCACTGTCTCTTAAAATATCTTCATATAACTTTTGTTTAGGGATTGAGGAGCCCTAATTCCGCATCCTTGATGTCGGACCGGACCAAATGGTGAGTAACTTACTCGCACCCTTTATGGTCCATGGACTCCTCTTTTTGGATCTAACACCCAAAGTACAAAAATCAAAAGAGGAAGGCGGCTACGGTTTCATACCAGGGCAGGGGCAACTCATCAGATGCTACCTCACTTCTGCCCTGGGAGCAGCGTGACCGAAGCGGTGTTATACGCTCCCTTTTACAATTCGCAAAATATGCTCTGAGAACAATTGGGTGACAGTATTGGTAGTTAATCTCGCCGTGCCAAAACTGAATTTACACCTCAATACAGGTAATCAGAGTGTGGGTCTAGCGACCCCCCTTCCCCGTTGTGACTACTTTCCCCGCCTTGTCGCCTTTCGGTATTCTGTATCCTTTTCAGGTAGATAGCGTACCTCACCTGCCAGAATGTCTATCGTAGTCATTCCCGCAATGTCCCATGCTGCCTAGCCTGAGATTGTTTTTGTCCTCAATGGCACTAAGTGGTAAGTTATGTTTACGTTCCTCTAATTGCTTTTACACGCTAGTGCTTCCACCTAGATCAACGTCGTGTATAACAGGGTAGAGCGAACCAGTCAGGCCACAAGTAATACTCGGCAATATCTTCTACCTACAATGTTAGGCATCATACCTGTTAACGATACCTTGGTATTTGTCGCTTTTCGCAGGCATAGTCCATGTGTCCGTTGAAATTGATCTTTGCGTCAATCATTTGATAACCAGCTTCGAAGTGATGATGAGGTCACCAAGACGTATTCCTTTCCCTACGGTTGGTTATCAAGACCGCCTTCGTCTTTTTTTCCGCAAGGTCAAGCTGAACCATTTCCAATCACACTTTAATGGCGCTGATGGTTTCGCTAGCATACACTTGAACATCTTCAGGTTGTTTCGCGACGACAACCGCTGGTAGATCATCTGCAAAACCAATTATCATGGCCTCGCTTGGCACGGGAAAGACAGGGACCTCGTTGTACATCATGTTCCACAGTAGAGAACTCAACATCGAGTTCTGTGGTACTCCGGTTGTGACGGTGTACTGCTTAGGTCCCTCATTTGAACTGTGTCAAAGTGTCCTTTCCGAGAGGTATTTTTCTAGGAGCTTAGTCAAATTAATAGGGACACCCGTTCTAGCCAGTGATTTATCTTCTGTGATTCCCTATCGTGTCTACAAGGCGGTATGATGATGAATGTCCTGGTTGCTTATTGGGGTTCGGGAGCAAAACTAGTTTTGCCACTTCCACCGATTGAGAAAAACTCCTTTTACCAAGCATGCCTTAAATACGTTGATAAACCAGTCGAAACTGGTCTTAACAGCGAGCTTAAGGGCTCTATTAGGAATAACATCTAAATCAAGGGCTTTATTGTCACCGATTCTCCGGCAGATCTCCGCGAATTCTTCTTCTGTTAGCGGAGGTATGGTAAAGATGTCCAAAGCTTGTTTATATCTTTTGCTCTCCTCTTTATGCGGGGGGAAGATCGCCATCACTATATCAAGCAGAAGATGCAGGCAGATCAGTTGTGGTGTTTGCCCTTTAGTGTTTTTCATAACAATCCTGTCCGCTGTTCACCAGGGGGTTTGATCTGCCTCCACGCGAAGTTCCTTGAAACATTTTCGCCTGCTGGTCCGTATACCCCACTTAAACCTACCTAGAAGGTTTGCGTATACTTCCCGTTTCAGTATCGACGTCTGGTCATCTCCTAAATCGTTGGGGGAAGCATGCTGCCCGCAACTTGATGATTTCTTTGTACTACCATTAGTTTGACCGCTCATTGGTAGGATTCGCCACCTCGGCATGGCAGCATCGCGATCTCTCCTTATGCGCCTCATCATCGGTGCTGCCTTTTCTGAAGCCATTCCATCGGGATCATGCTGCATCATTTCCAACTCCGCAGGAACACACCTCGCGGCGTGGCCCATTTTGGATGTGGAGGAAAATTGCCTGGTGGTCCCTATGAGGATAGTGTTTACTAGCGAACCAGACCATTCTCCTAGCCAATGCGTTACTCAAATACATACAAATCGACTATTGAGACCGAAGCTGTCCCTCGAAAAATGGATGCATTCCCGGTGCTTGCTGTTGTTCCTTGAGCATCAGTGGATGAACCACTTGGTGTAATTGGTCGCCTCCACATTCAACCAATTCGGCTGTAATTCCATCGGCTCCTGTCGACTTATGGTTTTTAAGCCGGTGAATTGCACGGTCTGTTTCTTCTGTGCTTGGTGGTGGCAGCATTTGTCAGTCGTTTTCAGTTAGCCGGACCTCCAACTCGCCGATATTTTTATTGTTGAGCGTTCATCAAAGTACTCAACCTATTGCTTCAATATGCCCATTCTGTCGGAAATCAGATTTGCCTCTTTGTCTCGGTAGGATGAGCATCGAGGTATATAAGGCTTCATCCTGCTGACTTGTTGGTAAAACTTACGCGCTTGGCGCGATTGCTTCCTCTACTTTTCGAGTTCATAGACCTACTAGTTCTCCCAGGATTCCTTTTTCTGTCTGTGAAGTCGCTTCTCCGCTCGACGGAGTTCGTGATAAATCTCTGCACGTGCCCGCGTTCTTTGCAACATTACTCGGTATACACACACATTCATCGGCGAGCCAGCCTTTCCGACTTTTCTTGCGACTGGGGCTAAGTATGTTTTGGAGCCGTATCAATGATAACATTCTTCAGGTGATTGTGAAGATCATTTGTTTATGCTCCATCTCCAGGGCATCTATTAGCTCCGGGTTTTGCGGCATCCATTTTCCCCTTATAGGTGTTACGGAGGGCTGCGTTGTTAATGGTTTAATTATTCACTTTCACCTGATCGTCGGAGGGAGTTGTAGGCGGTGTTGTAATTGGAGCTCGGAGCGCTATTCCAAGGAGATAGTGATCCGAGTCTATATTGGTCCCCTACATGTTCTCACATTCATTAAGGCTGAGAGGTGGCGGCGTTCGATCAGCACGTGGTCAATTTGGTTGAAAGTGGTCCCCCCCGTGGTTCGTGCGATACTGCTAACTGAATAATCAGTAGTCCGTTATCATTAGTGTCCCTATGTAAGCTATGGGACGTATCGCCTGAATACAGGCTGCCTCCCTATTTGGCTGTTAAAATCCCCAAGTATGATTTTGATATTATACCTCGGACAGGTTTCGAGGGTTCGTTCTACTGCCTCGTAGAAGGTATCCTTCTCCGAATCTGCAATCTCCCCTGTAGGGCCGTGAACGTTAGTGAGGTTTATATTTCTAAATTTGCCTCGCAAACGCAGAGTGCATGGCCTTCCGCTTGTATTTCCAAAGTCAATAACAGTAAGTTTCATTTTTTGGCTGACTAAGAAACCTACTCCGAGCACATGGTTTACTGGATGGCCATTGTAATATATGATGTAGTGACTTTTCCCCAGGAAACCAGTCCCTGCTGCTGTTACATCAGCCTTATATTGGGACAGGGTATCGACTAGCTGCTCAGCAGCATTTGGCCTGTACAGGGAGCGCACGTTCCATGAGAAAATGCGTAAATCGTTATTCCGTTGTCGTTGCCGGGTTCGTCGTTTTAAAGTCCATCCTGTCCGAGGCTCTTTCCGTGGCTTCTTAACTTTGGTTTTCCGTGTAGAGTTGTCGGCCCTTACCCAACCCCCAACCTGTTGGGGTACAATTTGTCCCGTTTTTAGGCGTGGGAGACCCGCCTTCATCCTTCTTCGCCTGCAGTTTTTCATTAAGGAAGAACTCCCAGCGATCACCATGTGGAGGCGGAGATAGGGTTTGGTAGTAGAGCGGTTGGTGTTGGTTCAACAGGTGTTTCCCAGGTTTTATGCTCCACCGTGGGTACCAATCCACGTTTCGCCGTGGAATCAATACGACCCTTTGACCGCTTTCGCATTGTGGAGGCTTATCTGGGCTGTCTTAGTACTGGCCAATGGCTTCGTTATTGTTTGGAGTTCTTCTCCATTGGCGGAGTGTCGCCCTATTCCTCCGACATGGCACTTTCCTGCACGTCACTGTTCATCCTAAACCCTAGGGCTAGGTCGTCCAGTTTATGCTATTCACTGGACAGCAGGTCTACTTCCCTGGCTGATCCAGTCCATTCCGCCTCTATGGCTTTCCAGAGCTTTTCAGGGATCTCGGTATGCTTTTCATACGGTGTCTCCTCCGAGGTGTCTTTCCACGGGTTTGCCATGTGTACGTGGCATGCCAAATCGATACTTGATAGGGCAACGCCGACGTTTGATTGCCTCCAGGGATCAGCCATTTACTCCGATCCTGAAGAGTCTACCCTTGCTCTCCACCTTTATTCTGAATCACGTCTCCATAATCACGTATAGAGATCCTCATTCTGAGTGATGAACATGAGATCTTCTCTATTAAAATAGTTAGGTAGCTTAAGTACTGAGGAAGAAAGTAAGTAGCTTTCGAAATACGTATTTACTAACTATTAAAATATATTGTAGTAGGAGCAAGCTACCTAGTTTTATTTTTATCTTCTCTATTGTTGCGGCTTTCGTGAGAAAATTTTCACCATGTTACTCCTGTTATTTCATGCGTGCTCCTGATATTTCATGCCCAGCACATGTTGGCAGTTCTGCTCTTTCCCAGCCTAACCATTTCTGAACTTAGGTCGTAAGCCACTCTGCAAGGTCCTCCAGTATGTGATCTGGTTGAAAGCGTATTCCGGTGAACACAAGTTTTGCAGTCCATTCCTTGCACATCTTCCTGACGACGATATTTTCCTGTTTCTCATGAGTGAGTATTTGCTCGGGAAACATTTTTGGCAGTATAGCTAGTCGAATACCCTTGACCGCACTGGCCACTGGCCTTCACCCCTGATCTGCACGGGTTTTTTTTTCGACTCTTGGGTCCAGGTTTGGATTTTTTGGGAGCATTCCCTTCATGCGGGCTAATCTCCGCTACTCTCTGCTTTCTTGGCTCCAATAAAGATAGCGTAAGTCTATGTTGAGTCTTCTTAAGGATCTTTTTTAGTTTCAGGCTTTCCTTCAGATAACGCAGGTACTATTTAGCATCAGCGCCACTGAGACCTGTTTCTTTCCTGACATCTGATATATTTATTTCAGACGTACTTTTGTTTTTTGGCAGTGGTATTTGCTGGTTGTTGTCCTCGCAGTATACCAATGTTGACCTTGGATCTATAGCTTGGCGTCCCAGCTTCTCAGATCTTGGGCGTAATTACCTGGTTCTCAGCATTTTGGAGATATGCCTCCGCATGGTTAACCAGTTTGTGTGCGGTGCCGTTCCCGCTTGTTTGGTTGCAGTTTTTTTTATTTCCTTCATTTTTGCAATATTACTCATTTGATTCCACACGAGTATGGGAGTTAGGCGGTACACCGTACCATAGCCCCCCCTAGCACGGTAAGGTCAAACTCACTCACTGAGGCGACCAGGTATCAGTGACGCTCCGTTCGAATGTAGTCAGTTACCCCCGACTGCAAACTATCCAGTGGGCAGAGTTCGCATGACACCCTGGATTGGGGGAGGTGTTTTTCGACTTCCCAGTCTAGATCCGTAGCGTTTTGTTAATAGGAAGGTCACCTCGTACAGGGTGTGGCTATTACCACGGTCTTGGTAGACAAGAGCTTGGCCCCTGGAAAGCCACACATCGCCCTAGAGGACAGACAGCTCACCTGAAAGAGAGATAGGCTTGACCCCCATATAAGCTTCAATCCCAAACCTGTTTAAGGTCAAGGCTACAAAGTGTTAGAGCTTGCCGGTCTGCATTTTTGCTAAGATGACTTTTTGAACAGAGTCTCTGCTTCGCTCTATTAAATCGTTTTCAGCGGTTATCCAAAGGAGGTAATGCATGGGCTTGTTCATTATGGAGTCTTATTCTGGAGCATAGTAGTATCAACTGCTATTGGGTGTATAGTGAAATAAAGAAATCTACAGACAGGAAAATTGAACAAAATGATGACGGTTGCATCGTAGTTGTTCTATTGGCAATTGAAATGAATTAAGCAACCATTTACTCGATAAGAAGAAGGAGAGAAGAAGGTAGATTTGGGAATAATTACAGAATAAGGGATTTCTCAAACCCAAGTTTATTACCCGATTTTAGAACTTGACAAGAAAAATTGGGCGAGGGTGATGGAAGCAGGGCAATACCATATGCATTGGAAACAAGACTATGAATTTCGTGAAAGGAAACATTTTTAGGTATTTCATCCATTTAAAAGTCATTCAAGTGAGATTAAACCACTTCCCCAATAGATACTGTGGTTCTAATGACCATAAAAATTTACTTATTATGAATATTATTTGATCGATCTTGTTCCGAATTATCAGGCCCGGATATTAGTATAAGAGTCACTAAGAATCCATGTCTGCTCCTTCGTTCCCTGGCTTCCCAATCTTATGGCTAAATAATTTCTTACTTATTGTGTCATTGAAGAAATCTTGTAGTCAATTGCGAAGTATTATTAACAAGAGACCAAACTCAACACATTTTAATCCGCAGCTTTACAGAAATATCCTTAAGTATATCATTTAGGAATGGTGAATAATTGTATCTATTTTATTCTCACCTGAACTGTGCCCGCATGGAAACAAATCTGCGTACCACCAACGCATATTTTCAAGGGAATTTATCAATCTACTTTGAGGATGGTTTCATGCGATAGCTATTAAGCTATCAGAAAACTCTGATGCTTGACGTTAGGACAAAATGTCGAAACAAGTTGATCCATCGTTCAAATTTGCCATTAGTCAAGGACAGTACTCGTTTCTGTTTAGTTGATAATGTTCCAACTCCTATATGTGCTCCCAAAAGGATCCAATCTCTTCTGAGATTTTTCTTCCAACGCGTTTTTTCTGTGACATCTTCCTTGTCCGTTTTCCCAGCTTCCATTCGATCCCATATATGTTTCCTACGGTCGCCCGATAGCCTCGAATGAAACCTTTTGAAAGTTGGAGGGATTGCGCTCATTCTTTCGGTCCTCTTAAAAAACAAAAGTTTGGTCAGGATTGTTGTTCTGCCATCACCAAATGCCGTCCATAAATCATTGAACTTGTATAGTTTTTTTAACTTCTGCACATACACAAAGGCACTCAGGGGATGATTTTGTCTTTTTTTTCGTGGAGAATTTGGAATCCATACTCCCCCAGGAGGGACGAGGATGATAGTGTGTTAAGAGTTTTTTAAGGGAGTGAATCGGGTCGAGCTGATTTGACTAGGATGGAGAGACTTGAACGAAAAGTGGAAAGATATTTCCTCAATCTTGACATAAGTCACACGAGAATGATAAGTTACTCTATGCAAAAGGAAGAGGATGATAAAGAGGAAAGTTTTTTACTGATAGAGTGGGTGAATATCGCTGTATTGGGAAGATGGCGAATTACGTTAAGATTTCATACGAGAAGTAAATTTGTTCTCAGTTTTGAGTCAGCTAGGTTCGATAGTAAGCCAAGGACTATGGTTTTCTGGAGAGTGCATCAGTTTTCAAGTCTTTCAAAGGGGCGGTGAAGTCACTGACTATCGACTAATTTAAGAAACGTAAAGTAATTTCTTCATATTCGTAATTGAGATGGGATCTTTTTGTTAAAATTCTCCAAAGAGTAGCAGCGAAATATATTAGTATCTTAGTACCTAGCAATTAGGAGACGTTAGAGTTGCCAGGTTCTTTTATCGGCTTGGGATGAAGTTGCTCTCTGAGCAGCGGGACCGAAGTGGTTACTAGACGGTATCCGCCCTTTTATAAAATCCATCATCAAATGAGTGAACACAGGATTTTTTTAATCCTTAAAGAAAAGTTTTCAAAATAGTAAATAAAGAGCAAAGTGTCCCTTGGTTAACAAAATATTATCAATTTTTTCAGGAACGAAATTTACTCTTTATCAGTGTGAACTAATCACGCACCTATGAAGGGAATAACTGATTCCAGAAAAAAGGACAAACCTCGGTATCATCGTTACGACAAAAGTTCAAGTACAATACGGAAAGGGTAAGCTTAGGGTATATCTGTCAGAGTTACTTTAGATGCGAGCAAGATTCATCTTGTTCAGTTCGAGTTTAACAATTATTTCCAGCTAGCTTGCGATTGTTGACAGCTCTTTATGTCGTCGTGGCCATTAGTAAGCCTGCAATCTGGGGATCCTCGAAAACAGCTCTACTCACTTACTCAGCTGGCTTATGTGCTGGTATTTTCAGAGGAAAAATCGTTGAAAGCAAAGGGACTAGTTTTTACTAGGTGCTTCCATACGCTTCATGGTCAGTCGTCAAGTTGATGAAAAAGGATTGGGAGAATTGCAAAGCTTCGCTGCGAGATAATAGGAGAGTGGAAATGACGTCAGTCCTGGAACCTCGAAGATTGGAAAGTTTCCACCGAGGGCAGCGGAGCAGTCGGAATTCATCGCGGAACTTGGAAAGGATTAGAGATCGTCCTCGGATCAACATGAATGCTACTGTTGTAAAAGACGATCGTAGAAGCTGACAAACTGGAGCACGTTTCTTTCATTGCCAAGTGCCAGGTGGCAAATTAACGCAGGAAACGCAATTGACTCCTCCTCAATATAGGTAGGTGAAAAGAGGGAAAGGAGTAGGGACGGAATTAGTGACCCCTTGATGCCCGTTAAACGGCCAAGAAGAAAAAAGCCTTTTCGCCGAAGATAGCTGAGATTGCGGCTTCAACATTGACAAAAGAGTATGGATTGGCAGTTGGTCTACCTGGTAGGCAGCAAGAAGCAGCAAAAGGAGAAAAAGAGGATTCGTCCAGAAATAATCATTATTTTTAAGAAACAAGATATATCTCACGCTGCTATTTTGCGGATAGTCAAAACTAACCCGAAATTGATAGACTTTGGCGGTAGTGTGAGTCGAGCAAAGGCAAACACAGAAAGGGATCTGATGTTGGAGCTAAGCAAAACCAGCGAGAAGTCAGTGAATTGTTTTCGCAGACAGGTAGAAAAGGTGTTAGGTGAGCAACAGGCAACAGAAGTGAAAGCTCGAAAGCGAAAGATAGTAATTGAGTGCGAGGACCTAGACCAAATTACATCGCGGAAGGATATCTGTGTTATCCTAAGGAAAGATTTTAGCCTTCATATGCCTTGATTTTCATCATTTTGTACCAGCATGCACGATAGGTATGGTAGATCAAAAAGCTGCACAGAGAGTGCAATGGAGATCTACAATGCATGTTCTGCAAAGGAAAAAAAAGTGGACGACCGGTGCAAATCAACCTCAAACATTGTGCGGCAACCCAAGACCCGTTCTCGCAGATCATTGCAGAGCCAAAAGTGGAAGTGCGGTAATCTGCTCACCTTATCGAAATTACAGTAGCGCTACATGGGTGAAAGATTCAACTGGAACTGTGGCGATATGGGCATGCGGAAAGCAAGCCATACAAAATTCAATGGCATCCCCGGGTCAGCTTTGTAAAGGCAAATGTCAACGGTGTCGACATCTGTTACATCCTCTTGTTGCAAGTTATTTTAAAGCGTAAACTTTGGACTGGGAAGGCGAGTGACGAAGTCTTGGGATCAAATCCCACTTGAAACCTACCTGAAACTGGATACTACAACCACAGCAACCATTTGGCAATTACAAACGGAGGAATCGACGGTCGAACGTGGAACAGTAGTGGAAAAACCCGAATAGCTGGCTCACTGTAGAGATGATCGTGTCTGCGAGCTAGGAGACTTTACCAAAGGAGAAGAGGGCAACCAGAAAATCGGGCGATGGGAAAAGAATACCGCGATCTTTGAAGTAGTCTTAACAATACCACGCGGAAAAGAAAGCGCAATTGCTACAGACAACTGTGCCTTGAGGTAGATGCAAACCTGTGGGGCACTGCCTACTAGGTTGTAATGAACAAGATTCGTTCACATAAATTGCCTCAAGTGGCCCGCGACTCTTGATCAAAATAATCGCAATTCTTTCCACACAACAGGATGAAGTGGACCTCAGCTAGCGGTTCAGCACGACATCTTTTCGATACTGGGAGTGACTGAGGAGGATATACAAGAGATCTGCGAAAGAATTGGGCATAATATGGCACCCGAATTCGATGGGATTTCGAAAAAAAGCCCTCAAGTTAGCCACTAAAATCAAGATCACATGGTTCATAAGCACATTTGAATTGTACATGGTGGAAGGAGTGTTCCCACCCAGCGAAAGAAGTAAAGACTGGTTCCGCTACCGAAACCCCAAAAACCACCTGCGAACCCTCTTCATATCGCCCTATTTCTCTTTTAGACACTATAAGGAAGATGATGAGCGTCGGCATTGGTAAGTGCTACATGACGTGACGCTTGTGTAAGAGTTACATTTAACTCGGTTGACTATGATTAGATCAAAGGCATCCTGGCAGTCCTTGGTTACCTTGCTCGAATTATCGAGATTTGTCTTTGGTACAAGACAGATGACGAGCTGGAAGAATGTGTTGTGACAGCATGTGTTCCCAAAGACTTAGTATTGAGACCCCTGCTGTGGAATATACTGTTCCGCAACCTGGCGGTCATAAGCATTCCGAAAACGTGCAGTTTTATGGAATGGAAACCATTTATGCTATCAAAGTATAGTTACAAGTGGGTAAATTTGATCTGGCGAATGAAAAGACGTAGGCGGTTTTTACTACTCATCGAAGGAGAAACAATACTGTCAAAATTCGGGTTCACGAGGCCGTTTCAAAATCGATGATTAGATATCCGGGGGTAGTGGTCGGTGCGAAGTTGAGTTTCAAGAACACCTGGACTATGCATGGGAAAGTGCAGCAAAGGCTTTAGTGAGGATGGTGTCTAATTTTGGATGGTTAAGATCGAGTTACCAGCTGCTTATTGCAGAGATAGGGAAATCCATTATGGTACACATGGCTTCTGTTTAGGCGGGAGTACTGGACAATACAGTGAACCAGAGAATGTTGAATTTGGCATACCGGCCAATTGCGCTTAGCGTGTGCAGAGCACATAGGATAGTATCAGGAATGGCTCTTCTGGGTCTTTTAGAAAATGAAGCAATTTATCTTTACCGGAAAAAGAGGGTAAATCCGGTCGGTGTGTTACGATCTTCCGAAAAGCCACTCTCAAGAGACTGTACAGAAAATGACAATAACGATGGGGTAATTCCGGAGCATGGTATGTTCCATTGCCCAGGATTCGCGGATGAAAAAGGGAGGTCAAAAAACGGTTTAAATGAATTTATGAGACTCCATGATAAGCTGTACGAACTGGATCGAGCCCGGAAAGCAAGACGGACACCTAACTTAATCCTGCTGGTGTTGACCAGAGACCTCTCCGCGGGGTAACATTTCACAGTCGGGGAATCGCGGGATATGGGCGGAGAAGTGAAGGTAATTTTAGTGGGCGAGAATTTTACACACTGTTGGAACCTGCCGCAGCAGCGTCTTTTTAAGATTTCCACCTCCCACCACATAAAAAAAAAATTTTTATTGAAAGACTAAACCTGTACCTTCTGTGCATCTCTTTAGTTATCCATTAGCGTCATCGATAGATAGTCATTGTCTTATGGCGAATAGTTGAAACTCACACAAGTGGACTATCATCCAATTTGAATCAGATAGCATCTATGGAGCAATGACGTAGCAGATTTACTATATTGAGCCATTTTGCCAGAAAAACACTGACTTACTGTTTCGTCTTGATCAAAGATGGGTATCATCTTCCTCCTGCACTGACCCCTTTTCTGAACAAAACACCCATTTTTTAACAATTACTACTGCGAAATTTTAAACCTTTGTATCTGCGTCAATATTGAGATTTTCGAGAAAAGGAACGAAATGTGTGATCATCGGAAAGATAGACCTGCAAAATGGTATACAGATAAGTGGATATAAAGCGCTGGAAAATTGCCGGAAAATGGAGGAATATTTTAGAAAACTCTAAACTCTTGTCCAGGGAAGAAGCAGCAACAGTAGTAGCAGTAACACCTCTGACATTTCTTGGCATATATATACATTTGCTCAAAAATATTTGAATGTTTGCCAAAATCGGCGCTAGTGTATGTAAACCCATACCTGCGGTAAATGCAGAAACAAAACGAGAAAGTTGTCAGTTTGTTCAGTCCTTATTTTTCCCTAATTACTTTGCTTCATTGCTAACCTTAATGTATTTTTCTATTCTGTCACGAAGTCACGAAAGAAGCTCTGGCTCTCGGGCTGGACTCGAATCGCAAAGATGAATCCGACATTAAAAGTGCACCCAACTAGTTATCCAGGTTGGGGCTTTGTGTAGGGCCCATATCTCTACCTGGAAAATTGATCTGTCATGGAATTATGAGAAACCTCAGACTAGACTGCAAATGCAAATTCAGATCCACCAAAATAGATTAATGATTTGCCCACTTTCTCATGAAACGTCTACTCCCTGTACGGAGTCAAAGCTACTCCGGAGCTAGTTGACAACTTGATTCAATAACCAAAGGTCGTAACTATGAGATGAATCTCCATCCGAGGCTTTGGTGGCGTTTCGGTAACATCCTCAACCGCAGCTTCTCCTGCCCCATATGTGCAGTGAGGCGCAGCGTTTGGGTCTCCACCTTGCCTTGGCATCCTCAAGTCAGACGACTGAAGTATGCCCCTTAAGGTGGCAGCTCCAAAGGCGGCCCATCGATTGAGGATGCGACATGGGTCGCTACAAATGGCACACAACTTGGGGTACAACATTTCATAGGTTGTTTTTTAGTGTTCTCTTTTTCTGTAATTTAGGTTCGGAGTGCGGACAAAATTTTACCTTGGACTATTTGTTATGACGGACGAGTAACATGGATGGGCTGGACAAACAATTTGCCCTGGTTGCTTGGAGACTTTTGAAGTAGATATTCCACGGTCCACATTCCCATGCGGCCAAATATTACATAAACTTTGTGTGCGCCAGTGTTGCCCGCCGTTCCTTGATTTCTTCACCGTTACGACCCAGTATTAGCTGGGGACTTGTGAAGCAGCCTAAAGTAGGAAGCGTGTTGTCTCCGCGGATTCCGACCGACTTTCCCGGCTACTCCAGTGGCCTTCCATCAGTAGAAATAGGGCTGGCACGTAGCGGCACCCCGGGGAATCACCGGCTGCAAGTAGAATTGGCTTAAGTTTAATTTTTCTGCCATATCCTTGCAGCCGGGCATTATTGTGATGTGACGAAGGACACTTCCCCAGTTCATCTGCCCACTTTCACCGCGCCCCCGCCCCGATTGCGTTTCACACAATCTGCCGATAGGACGCTATTCCAGTGGAGTGATTTGTGTTTCAGATGAAAGCGTTATCGCAATTCACTCTCAGTTAAAAAATGGAATTTTTGTGTCAGAACGCCCAAATGTTATTTAGCAATATATATACATATATATTTAAAGAACCTACATTCAAAGAAAATAGCCAAAGGAGCCTACACTCAGCAAAAAAGTAACAAAAAAAGAAAATATGATCTTACGCCCACTTAAAGAAAATAGAAGAAATGAGTGTACGCTCGACGAAAGCTAGAATAAGCCTACGTTAAACTAAATAGGGAAAGTTGAAACTTTTTAAGGAACCCCCTCTTCCCAAACTACACTCCCAAAACTTTCATGAAACCCACAGAAGGCTGAGTACCATGACAACCCCATAGTGCACAAAGTTCACCCCAGTACGAGTAACATCGAAAGAGTCATTCCCCCTGTAGAATAGGAGGATTAATACATAAAACTCAAAAGGGGAAGCGGGAAAATCGACTCTTCTTAGCCTGCAGACGGGATGAGAGTGCATTAGTGGGGGCGGCCGGATCCAGCACCTAGCTACGATCCCCGCTATTCAACTATATGTTACATGGTCATCCATTCCTTCATTCCCACAAAGAAAGAAGATGAAAACGAAATCACGGTGAAATCCGCGCCGTTTGAACCCTCGCTGTTTGAAGTCGAAGAATTAACCAGAGGCGGAGTGTTGGGGACAAACGAGGCACAGCCTCACACTACAGCGCAGCATAATAAATGCGTTCTCTCCGCTTCCTCAAACCAACACAACATTTTATTTTTCACCTTCCTTCCTTGCTTGGATTCAGAAAGCTAATCGAATGCTTCCAACCAAAGGCTAACAGACCATCAGCTTTTTCCTAGCCACAAGAGAGAAGGATTCAGTAACCGCGCTCGAAATCTAGAAATGATCAACATTTACATAAAGGCAGGAAATGGCAGTCCCAATAGCTCGGCACAACATCTTAGCATCCGGGCAGAATTCCAGAGACTTAAGGGACGCTCTCTTGTGAGACCCGAAGCCTCAGCCATAATACAAAAGAAAGTCAAGGTAATATACACTCTCTAGGGGTTGGACGCATATCCACCGACACCTGAGAGACTTCTGTTGTGCGATCTATCCTTTATCCTTAACACAAAAATCCAACCCATTCACAAGAATCACAATTTTCGTGGTATACTATAAGGAGAACTCTATTCTTCAAGGTTGGATGGGAAAGTGGGGCTTAGGAATACTTGCTTTTAGGGCAAAGGCGTGTAACCTAAAACTTGAAAGATGGAGTCAATACCATGTGAAGCCTAGCCGGGAACCCTGATTCGCTTACTTGAAACTTACGAAATGTGGGTTCCCACGTTGGGCGTCAATAGTAATAACATAATGTGGTGAGGTGATGGTCAAAGACCATCCTAAGTAGCCTGAACTGACTAAGAGAGGAGAGTTATCCCAACAAATTGAAAAAAAATGGCAAAATTGACCGTAAATACTGAAGCTCCATTAAAGTATTCCGTCGACTCGCGCTTGTTTGCTGCTATGCTAGCTAGCCTCGGGGATGTGGGGGTCCTTTGAACGCTTCGATCTCTCACGTGTCATTTAAGAAAATTTCCCCGGTCCCTAATAGATGCGACAAACGTCCTCTCCTCCAACATTCGGGCCTTTGGGATAGCTCTCCCATCTTTGCCGACTCCGACCATGGTCTTTGACATTATGTCAATACAGTTGTCGAAATCGGTAAAGAGGACGGAGCTATAGCAGAAACTTGAAAAGGTGCTGAAATTGACCGTGAAAGTTCGTCCACAAATACTGAAGCTCCACTGAAGGGTCCCATCGAAACGCGCTTCTTGGCGTCACTTCTAGGGGGGCTTTGAATTGTGTTGGAGGGTCTTTTGGACATCTCAGACGTAGAACGTAGAACCTGAAAAAATGGGAAATTATAAAAAAAAAATATTAGCTCCACTGTGACTCGACTTAGAGCTGCGATTGAGAGGGATGGATCACTTACTCATTCGATGTTTTTGCGGTTATAGATACCTAAGAGATGTGGTCTTTGGTTTGGAGGTACGTAAAAGTTTTTGACATAAAAACCATGTTTGCCAAATCAAGGAGCCAATACCAGGTTGAGATTTTGAATTTAGAGTTGGGCACTGAAGTGGATCAAATAATAAAGAAATGAGATAGGAATATAAGAAGCAAAGGACGAAAAATGTACTTTGATTTTGCTATAAGTTTCTGGCCAGTTGACAGCTTAGAGTTTCAAAGATGAATGTGCTACCCCAAACCCATTCCTGGCTTTCAATTACAAAACGTCTTAAACTCATATTTCAAAATTTATCAATTAAAATTCCTCCATACCTCAGGTCCTTCTCAAACAACTCATTTCCCTAGCACATGTCAATTTTTTATCCATTCAGTTATAATTTCATGACCCAAAGAAATTCAATTAAAATCGATACACATCATCGTCATAATAAAACTCCCTGTTTTTCCGTTAGATTCTTTACCATGAGTCTCGGGTAAAATATTTCCTTACACCTAATCGCCCACTATCAGTGATTATTCCTTTCCTTAAAAACAGGATGCGTCCCATGACAACATGCGACCCATCATATAGAAAGGAATTTCAAAAATCTTTGCAGACATCATTTTGCAGATAGGAAGGGAAGACCTCGGTGAAGCCTGAGAAAAAAAAAAGGAAATCTGGGTGCTAAGTGAAACCTCTTCGTTGACTCTTGTTGTCTGATTGATCCATATTTCCATACACATGTTCCAATGTGCACATTACCGTTCGAGTGGTTCTTCCTAATCATGTCCTCATCTGCAGGTCGCCAAGGAAGCAGTACAGCGCAATGTGTAGGTGTATGTAAAGTAGGTCCAAGCACATGTAATTCATCTCCTGAACTATGGCATATTAATATTTTTCGCCTCAGCTCGACCGTATCGATTTCTCACCGCTCGTCCTGATTTGGGATTTTGGGTGACTTTGTACTGCTTTACGGTTTAGATGATTGGATAGTGAACTGAATGAGGTTTAAGTCATGTGCCCACTTAGCGAAGGAATCGACAGCATTTCCTACGATCTCAGGGTTTTTAGTGTGCTTAAGCGAGAATTACTTACAATTTTTGCATTCAATTGCCAATGGGAGAGATGCTCGCGTCTGGCTATGCAGATTTCTACCGCAGGAATCACTATACGACTCACATTCTCGAGTTCTTGTAGACACCCACCCTTATAGAGATCATCTCCAGCTCATCAAGTAAATGCTCATTCATTTGAAACTCATGTGATTTTAATGAATTTCAAATCAGAACTACATACATCCCTAGCTCCTTACCAGAGAAAAGTTCACATAGTTCAAATACCGCACCAGTGACCAACGGTTTTTCTCAGGCTTCCTGGCTACAGGAAAAACGCAGAATTGCTTTGTCGCTGTCTCTCGCACAGTCCCATAGCACTCATCTCCATATCATAGAAAAGTGTCCTGTCTATTACTGGGATGAATTTCTTGTTTTTCCTTGGCATTCAGGATGTAGGCCGGTAGCTGAAGGAGTTTGTTGCCTATGATAAATTAGGGGTCGAAAAAAATTATCCGTCATATGTGATTTATGACTAGTAGAGCTCTCGGGGTCCACTCGTTCGGAATAAAGTTGAAACGATGGAGCCGAAAAACATACACACTCTATCTTCTATGAAGTCAAGCCCATACGTTTAAGGACTTCCAAATACACGGAGATTGCAGACGACAGGCTATTATTTTATCCTTTTTGCTTCCTAATTGTCCTTTGTCTTGGGAATGTATTTATCTTATTTGGTTAAAGCTAGCTTTTGCGGGGTGTTCGTACTTTGAGCAGTTTTCAGGGTGGTGGGATTAGGTTAGATGGCCCAAAAAAAAAAAAGATTCAAATGCTCATTACACGGTTAATGTGTACTTTACGGTGATTTGTTTCAAAGTCACCTTTCATGGGAACTGGCTTTTGAATATATGTTTACAGGAATGTTTTCATTACTAATCCTTTTATGTATCTAGTGAATCAAAGAGATTGAAAGATAGCATATGGAAATGACTGAGGATTGAATCTAGCGTTATTAGTACAGGACGCAATTGAATTCAGGATTTCTCCTGCATGAGGCATTTTTCTGTGGACGTATCAAAGGGTTGGATTAAATAAGTTTTAATCTAATGGGATGCTCAATGAAATGACATTGGAATATATAGTCCAAAGTCGACAGGATTTAGTAACAAATGGGTGCAGTGAAAAGATTGTTCGACAGATGGAAGGTGAGGAAACTTCACGGACTACAAGAAAGGTCGTTTATTTCTAACTTGTACCGGTTTATTATTCCCTGGGGCCGCAAAGCACTATAGTGTAGGATAAACGTATATCAGCAATAAATAGGCCCAAAAGTTCAAATATTAGCTTAGCTATGGAGCTGGACAAATGAACCCTTAGCGAATATGTAAACCTAGACACGGGTATGCTCACGCGCAGGATGAGTACGTGGGAGCAAAATGCCCACCCGATTTTGAGGATTGGGGGGGGGGCATCGATATCCAACAGCAGTAGTGCCTTAGTGGTGGGAATTGTAGTTATTGCGGCATTAATTGTTATATGCCCGCAAAGGGAGGTAGAACTGATTCCATTAGCGGACCCATTCAGAAGCCCCTTCAATCGTTATGGATCGTCCATGTAGGTAGTTCTGTGAGGTTCATGGTAACAGGCATCAGGTACGATATATCCTGGGATGGAAGGGCCGTATAAATATTGAGGAAAAAGATAAACTACGATATAGATGGCCACCATTCAAAATAGCAGGATAAATCGTGAAAGAGGCTACAATAACGGTTGAACAAATCAACAGGACAACAAATCCTCAAGAGACGAAAAGCCACCGATGTGATGCTCCAGATGCCTTGCATTTGATCATATAGTGAAAACATATGCCAGTGTAAATGGCAGGTCTAAGCAATGCTGAAAATGCAAAACTATCGAAGCGTTAACAACGCCTGGAATCGGGACTGATCTCATGTGTATGACCTTTGGCTTTCGAAAACGGACCATGATTGGTTTCTAGAATGTGCGCACACTTCTCGACAACAGTAGTGAGGGTCCTCAGAATGTTCGCTTTCTCCAACTTGATCGGGAAATCTAATGATATAGTGGTGGGACTTTGGGAAGTCCTCCTCTCCTTCATGCGACAATGTGCTTTTGTACTCTGGAAAACCGAGTGGTAGTAGACGCGAATTCTGTGTCGGATTGCTTCTGACGTTTACTGTAAGGTGCGTTCTGTTGACGTGGGGGCCGGTTTCTGACAGACTTCAAAACGCAAGATTCCAGCCCAAGTTAAGGAGCATCACAATTGTTCAATGGTATGCACCAACGGAGACTTCGGATTTAGTGAAGAGAGATGCTTGTGATCGTGATGGGTGATCTGAGTGCCAAGGTGGGATCTGACAACACCTTGCTCGGATATATTATGGGGAAACACAGTCTTAGCGGCCACGACGATAATGGTGGGAGGTTCGTGGATTTCGTCAACTTCCACCGCTTCGTTGTTGGTAGCATATTGTTCGGTTGGGTTTCAACTGACCGACGCCGTACGAGCAATCAGATCGAAAACTTTATTATTAGCATTTAATTCAAGAGTTGTCTGTTTGATGTGGTAATAGAATAGTCGCTGACATCGGGGGGGTGGACCTGGGGGGGGGGGGGGGACTCGGGGTTGAGGAACTGCGTCCCTCTCAGTTCAACATCGACCGGTTGAATGATCCAGCTATCGCTCTCCAGTGGGAGAGCTATCTCGCCGATGAACGAATGTGGTTGGAGGCTCTATTGACCGCTGCCAGTGAGGTGGGGCGTGACCCGCTCGAATTCCGATACCGAGCAAAATCCCGATGCGGAGTTCAGTGTAGTGTATGCCGTGCCAAGAGAGCATTTGCTGTTGCGTTGGTTAGGGAAGCAGAAGATGTCACAGAACGCAATAACTTCAGAAATGTAAATGCATCACGAAAGAACTTGCATGTGGTCGCAAATGCTTCGATGGTCCTGTGAAGAACGTCAAAAATCGACTTCTTATTCACGATGATGAAAATCAGAAGAGGTGGAAAGAACGCTTTACCACGGTTTTTTAACGTATCACATCCGAAGAGATGGATGAAATATCTTGTCACCGTAACTTGTGGTTACGCACTGTTCCTCCTCCAAACAGAGGAGAAATTATTGCGCCCGTCAATGTACCCAAACCAAACCCGTTGGGGTTGACGGCCTCCCCCAGAAATCTGTTACTTTCACTGGTACGGAAGTCCTGGGATTTCGAGTTCGTTCTCAGAGAGTGGAAGAAGGGCATCCGTTTTGAGTGTGACAATTGAAGGTGTATCTCCGTGCTCCCTGCTTTCGGATATATCTAAAATACCCCTAAAAGGCATCATTGGCCATCTCGATGGCTTGATCGACAGAGACCAGGCTGGTCTCCGCTCCGGATCCTCCTGCATTGATCATATCAACACCTTGCGGATCATTTTCGAACATTGCGCAGAGTTTAAATATTCAATGTACCTGCTCTCTATCGATTTCGAGAAAGTTTTCGCCAGCGTGAGCGGGGAGTATATCTATCTACGCAGGACAGGCATTCTGGAGAAACTAATAGCTATTATTAGAGTGGTATATGATGGCGCAAAATGTCACGTGCTGACTCGAGGTAAAATCTCAAAGGAATTTGAGGCCGAAAACTAAGTCCGTCAGGGTTGCAGCTTGTTATCGGCATTATTTCTTCCCGTTACCGGTGACGTTCTTCATGCTGAATTGTCTGGAGGACGTGGAGGAGTTCAATGAACTATTATATCTGTCCTCAAGCACTTCGTCTACGCTGATGATATCTGTTTGCTCTCTCACCGGATCATGAGCCTTGCCCAAATGGCTTTGGATTTGCAAATAGAGGCAGTTGGTTTAGATTGAAGATAAACACTAACAAAACCACACAAATCAAAAAACCAAAAACGACTAGTGGTTTCGCCCAGGGCAGAGGCAATTCATCAGACGCTGCTTCACCTCTGCCCTGGAAGCAGCGTGACCGAAAGTGGCAACAGGTGGAAAAACAACAAGGTTGCGAATTATATTGAACTAAACCGCCAGTTGTTTTAGTCTAAGCTAGGCTAAAGCTGGGTAGTTGTCTAGGATATGCATCCATATGATGGTGGACCGGACCAAATGGGGAGCAACTTACTACCACGTTTTTTGGCCCACGGTTCGGGGCGTAACACCCAAGCATTGAAAAATAAAAAAACCAAAGCGGTTTTCCACCTGTTTCCACTTTCGGTCACGGTGTATCCAGTGGGGACGGATTGGCAGTGACCACCACATAGAGCCAAACTCCGACATGCTATTAACATAGCACGCTGGTCCCAAGCCCAGGTAAAGGAGGAGGGTTTGAGACAACGTACTATCCTCAATAAAAAAAAACAAATAAAATGCTGACATCAGGGGAAGAGATAAATAAAATGAAGTTATTCCACTGTGCTAAATTCTATCTGGTCTATCCTACCTGGTGACAGGTCCCGCGACAGACCGACCAGGAAAAAGTATATATAAATGGCTATAAACTTGCCTATTTTGGTAGCCCACACACTCAATGTGGTGTTGGCATTGCCATCTCAGAGGGTTTTCGTGATGACATTAAAGAAATCTAACTATTTGATGAGCGGCCGATTAA
Source organism: Hermetia illucens (assembly GCF_905115235.1). Lineage (NCBI taxonomy): Eukaryota > Metazoa > Arthropoda > Insecta > Diptera > Stratiomyidae > Hermetia > Hermetia illucens. The sequence goes on from NC_051852.1 coordinate 130,023,002, forward strand.
GCTCACCATTATATCAGCTGATCGCACTATTCACTTCTTCACCGCGTACGCACCACAGACAGGTCGACCTGATGCCGAGAAAGATGCCTTCTGGCGACTTCTCGATGAAAAGACCAGCAAAATGCCAGCTGGAGACTATATCATCATTGCCGGCGACCTTAATGGTCATGTGGGTCCAAACGTAGATGGCATCGGGTGCCAGGGGGAAAAGGGTTTGGAGCGCGCAATAAGGGTGACGAGCGTATAATCGATTTTCCACATGAGGAGAATTCCCGGAGTATGTGCTCTTGGCCAGGTTATTTGCGGTTGGCCCCTTTGTGGGAGTTTCATGGTGATTCTGGTTATATCTACACCACGCTCCTTGGGACTCGGGTACGGTACCCCTCAGTTGCGGCAGAGGTGTTAGATAGGCCTTGCGTCTACTGGTATATATGCTGAGCCTGCACTCAGTATAAACCAGTACCGCTGTACCAGTCATGGCGGGGCTTTGATTGTGGTCTCCAAATCAATCCGTGTCTGAAGAGGACCGTGGGATTATGCCTTCACGGCAGGTACTCACGTTAAACCCCCGGGATTTTCATGTCAGCGCAACTGAAGTCGAAGAGGCAATAAAACGAATGAAATCGAGGAAACTCACAGGACCTGATGACATCGGATCTGAGCTCTGGAAAGCGAAGAGCTGGGACTCCACACTGCGGTTCAATAAATTCTTTAATCGGGTTATTGAGGAAGGTAGAACACCATTTGACTGGCAAGAAAGTATTACAGTTCCAATATGAAAGCAAAAAGGTTGTCCAGCAGAATGTTCAGATTACCGTCCGATCCGGTTACTTTCCTATACCATGAAGATTTTTGAACGCATTCCTGACATTCGTATTCACAAAAAAGTAACCGTGAATCAAGCCGGATTTGTCAAGAACTGCAGAACTTTTGACGCACACTCTGCTCGGTTAATCATAGAGAAAGCGATGTGAGAAGCATCGCTCTATTTACATTGCGTTTTTCGATCTAGAGAAAGTGTTTGATCGTGTGCCACACGAACTCATCTGGCACTTAGTGCCAGTACGTGTGGTTGCTCTACCATGATCCGAAAACTAAAGTTCGAAGTGTGGTGGGTGTATCCAAACCGCTTCGTGTCTCTGTTGGTGTTCATCAAGGAAGCGCCCTCTCACCACTACTCTTTTTTCTTGTTATGGACACTGTCACACGGGACATCCAACATCCCACGTCTTATATATTGCGTTATGCAGAGGATGTTTTTCTAACGTCTAATAGCAAAAATTACGTCGAGCAACTTGTCCAAAAATGGAATCATCGCCTCATGTAGCACGGTCTCAGATTGAATCTGAATAAAACTGAATTTTTGACGGCCGATCTCCATGAAACAGGCACAATCACTGTCAGCGTGGTAATCTGCCCAGAACTGAGCGTTTTAAGTATCTCGGGCCAATGCTATCAGCCAAAGGAGAAGTGCATTATAACATTGCTTCCTGTATTAGCGTCCCCTGAAAGAAGTGGCGTTCCACAACTTGTGTTCTTTGTGATCGATGTATCAACGAATGTCTCAAATCTAAAATTTACCGCAATGTCGTCCGTCCTGCCGCTCTCTATGATTCTGAGTGTTGGTCGACTATAAATGATAATGAACGGCGTCTTGCGGTAATAGAGACGAAGATGTTGCGCTGGACTACTGGCGTGACACGTTTTGATTACATTCGAAATGAGGATATCCGCAACCGATATGGAGTTGCACTGGCCGTGGAAAAACTGCGAGAGAGGCGTCATCGATGTAAGGTCACATAATTCGTGCTAATGAGAATTCACTTGCGAAGATTGGTCTGGATATCGAAGTCGATGGTAAGCGACCAAAAAGCCGGCCGAAACAACGGTGGCTTGATACGCTGGACGAGAGTTCGCAATTGCATCCAAATCAGGCATTTGATAGAACCAAATGGAGAAACCGATCACGACGAGCTGACCTCGCTTGTGAACGGGACAAAGGCTGAAGCAAAAGAAGAAGACCATAGAGAGCCAGTATTATATAACTCCCTCCACCTATTCTCCCCGGTGGAGGTGGTGATAGAAAGGGTCAACTGCGATAGGTATGCTCCGAGGTGGCAGTAGAGATACATTTGGTTATTGGATTCTTTACTTCCGAATGCATAGCGAGGTTCTCTGGTTTCCTGTTCCAGGCTACGATGATCAGCTTCATGAATGACGGACGATTTGGAGGCCATCACTGGGGGCCATTCTGATTTCGTTGGGCATCTCTGAACGTTTTCGGATAAATCGTCTTTCACGTGTAATAAGGAAATAGCTGGCCCTACAATAAAGCCTTTAAGGCCTAGCGCTTCGTGATTTTCTACCACGTTGGGGAACATATCTAGAGAGGAGCCGCTAAAATGTACTGCGACCCCACTGTAATAGACCTGATAATTGGGTCGCTTCATTCACTCTGGATAATGGATTTTTATTCCCCGGCAAAAAGGGTAGGGGAAGGAAAATTTCGCTAGTTATTCCACTTGCGATGATTTACGATTTTCCAAGCAGACCCAATGAGTTATGCCATTATCGCCGATTGCATGCAGGCCCTGGTTGGTGTATTAACAGAGTGAGTAATCGTTGAAAGAGACTCTCAATATCTATGAGGAGATAGTTTAGGGAGAATAAGCGATAGAAAAGTATGTTCTAGCTAGTATTGTACATGACTTTTTATTGTGGTAAAAGAGCCTTCTTATTTCTGTCAATTTTGCAAAAAATAGCTTACATCATACATACATCTATTCATTTAGACCCAATATTAGCTAAAGCTAGTAGTATCAGAATTATGTTTCTCCCCTCATGAAATGGAATTTCACTATCCACCATTCAATATTGAGAACGAGACTGTGTAATTACTTAACGACAGTAGAATGGCCATAACGACCACCAGGATTGGCTATCCCAAGGGATATCCCGACAATCTAAGAAGTGGCGAAAATTGATTGTGCAGATCCACCAGCATCAAGGTGGTAAGGTGGTAGTTCTATCAAAAAGGCTCGAGGGAGCGTGCTTGTTTGCTCCTCAAACTACGAGAAGATTGCAGACCACACTTCACTCGCCGGTAAAGTCAAATGAATCGTTTATTAATTTGAAACTTTTCTTCCCAAATGTGAGAAGTCAAGTGAAAATTATAGTGGTAGTTTTCCCTTCTCTCTACTTATACTCACCTGGCCTAAATTTTGCTCGTTCTCCACGGCTTCATCAACGCTATACCACTGTTCAACTCGACCGCACCTGAAATCATTATCTGTGCGTTGGTCTTATCTACCTCTAGATCACGTCCTTAACATGGGATCACGCCTCCGGCCCCTTTTATACTATTTTATCTAACCTGCTCCCTTATTACTTTCATCCCTTCCCTAGAGCCCTCCGTCCTACTACTTACCTATTCTGGTTCACCACTGAGATCCATGAAAAGTTCCACTTCAAATTCCTGTTATTATTATTATTATTCTGTTAAGTGAAAGTCGCATCGCGTCCTTAAAGAACTATTGTGCCCCTTTTCCTGGTTATAGTAGTATTGATCATAGTATCTCAAGCAACTTTAGTATGTTCCCTACTTCCAGATCTTTCAGCTTTGCATCTGGTATTAATTGTTCTCCCAGATGCCTCGACCTACTTTGCGCAAGTGCCGGACACAGTCCCAGGACGTGTATAAAGGTTTCGTCAGGCAGGCAGTGTCCGTAGATATCCCTAGCTTCCCTAGGTGATAGTTCAGCGGACAATGACCAGTGAGAATTCCCACTATGATTCGGAGGTTTTTTGGTAAGGTTTAAGCAATCCTTTGTGCGCACGGGTTCGTATCCCCCAATAAGCACCCTGGACTGCTCCATCCCCGGTAGGCCCGCCCAGTATAGTTCCCTCAACCGTTCCTCTTCATTTCTTAGATTCATAGCCATGAAGCCGTTTCCGAATCCACAGAAGGGTTCTAGCCCGTATAAAGGCGTCCCTGCTCCCTTCTTTGGCAGTTCGTTCGCTACCTCGTTGCCTTCCAACCCAGCATGGCCTGGAACCCAAAGTATTCAGACCTTGTTGGACGAGCCGAGTGTATTCAGTCTTTCAAGGCATTCCCACACCAGTTTAGAGTTCACCTGGTTGGACCTAAGTGTCTTGATCGCTTTTTAGCTATCGGTGAGAATAGCTATGTTCTGTCCCCTGTAGTTCCTTTGTAGATTAAAGGATGCACATTTGTTTATGGCGTATATTTCCGTCTGTATGTGCAGATGGAAATGGGTTAATCCCAAAAGGACCTCCAGGGATGCCGTTGGGCATGTCTTCATTGCCCCACTGATACACACGCAAGCCAGTCTTTGGAGCTTATGTAATTCCTGGCTTGTGTGTTGAGTTCGGCTCTTTCTGCCCAGATTACCGCTTCATAGGTAATCATTGGCCTTACTATTGCAGTATATTTCTAAAGTAGTATCTTCGGGCTGCAACCCCATTTTTTTTTTTGCTATGGATCGACAAGTCATCAGAGCCCTCGTGGCTTTCCGACAAGTGTTTCGACATGTGTCTCCCAGAGTAATTTTTGGTCTAGCGTAACTCCCAAATATTTGACCTCTGTTTCTCGTTTCGCCTCCCTATCATGTAATCTTATGGCTTTCAGGTGATCAAGCTTACGCCCCGTAGTGAATGGTACTATGGTGGTTTTGGCTGGGTTGATCCGTAGTTCCACCTTCCTGCACCATGCACTAGTAACTCTTAGTCCAGTTTGGATTCTATCGCATAGGGTATCTTCATATTTGCCCCTACAGATCAAAACAATGTCGTCCGCGTAACTCTGGACTTGTATTCCAGTATTTGTTAACACGTCCAGAAGTTTGTCCGCTATCATACTCCACGTCAGCCGCGATGGTACCCCGCCCTGTGGACAGCCTTGAGTAGTATTCATGACAATAGAATTTGTACCTATCGGTATTTCTATTTGCTTTGCTTTCTAGCATTTTGTCCATCCAGAATGCCAGGGTGTTTCCCACTCCCTTGCGGCTCAGGGTATCTTGTATCTCTGTGTGCGATGTGTTGTCGAATGCTCCTTCGATATCCAAAAACGCGCACAGTGCAATTTCTTTTGTTTCTATGGCATCCCGTAGTACCTCTGCCAGCTGATACCGAGCAGTTTTAGTTGACCGTCCTGCCCGGTAAGCGTGTTGACAGTGATATAGGGGATTATACTTTAGAACGTTAGTTCTAATATAGTTGTCTATGACCTTCTCCACCGTTTTGAGTACGAATGATGTTAGGCAAATTGGTCTGAAAAGGATCCTTTTTACCCGCTTTCGCAATAAAGACCACTTTTGCCCGTCTCCATGCCCTTTGTATGTATCCCAGCGCTATACTCTCCCTTACCACCCTCAGAAGAGACTCTAAGATAATTCCTAGGTCTCTCTGGAGTAGTGCTGGGAAAATGCCATCTACTTCGGGAGATTTCAGTGGTTTAAAAGTTCCCACTGCCCAGCTTAGCTTAGCTTCTGAGCATACCTCTTTTGCTTGTTTCCAGTTCTCTCCTATTCAAACTCCTAACAAGAAAAAATAAAAGTCTTTCGCAAATCACGCCGATTTCTCTACTTCAAAGCTCTGGCAATTTTAATAAAGTCGCTGATAATTAAGTCTAGGAGACGTCAACCCCCCTCGTTTCAACCCCGCTCAGCTCTGCTCCATTTTCATCAACTGCGCAGGTTCTTCTGGTGACTCGCTTCAATTATCGTGTGACTTATTATGCAATACTTTTTCTCAGGGTGTAAGTAATCTCTTCTCATCTCTTCACTTCTTCTCTCCCCCGACTCCATTCTGCCCTGCATCTTCTGTAATACCAATCTTTACCTACCCCTTAGTCGAGAACCATATTGGCAACCTTGTCGCTGTCGGACCCGATGCACGTGGCCTTCCTAACCGAGAATTGCTAATTCTTACTTCTTAGGGTGAGGTCGCGCTGTCATCAAATAAGATAGTTTTGTTTATTTCGCGTTACTAGGATCAACCTTAAACAAACTACGTCATCTAATTAATCGTTACTTCCATTTATTTGTGCAAAAAATATCACTTGCCAGTTATATAATCAACCAAGCCAATGAAAGGATAGCAACATCTACAATGTGCTTCTAAAATCCACTGAACCACTATTCATGTGAGCACAATAAATATGTACATTTCCTTTCACAGATATCAAAATATCTAAACGACAGAATAACAAATCGTCCAATAATTAGGGTTGATCCGAAGTAATTGAGTTTATATAGGCCAAACCGTGTAGCCTGACAATGGAAAACGCCACATGTACTACGCACGAAACATGCTAACAAGTCACTTTCCACCCTTTTAATTTGATATTTTTGTTATCCGTGAAGGTTTTCCATACTTTTTTTGTCAGTCCGTATTTTCTTTCCCATTGATGTGCGTTCTTTACAATTTTTCCGCCGCCACCACAATCAAATTCCAATAAGTGCGTAATGTTCCCAAATAAACACTTCAACCCGATCGATTAGCGATGTCAAGAATACCGCAATCGTTCCGAAAACCCTTCACTTTCACTTTCACCCCTTTCACTATTCTACTCGTGTGTATTTTATTTTTACAAGGATCTACGTAGGTATAAATGGGCGCATAAAAAATATAGGAGTGGAAGCACATAAATGCGAACACGGCCATAGAACTGTGCGTTCAAGGGGACTTTTTATAAGTTTACTATCTACGCAGGATCCACTTCAACCCATTGGTAGTAAAGTTTTGTATATAAATCAACAACCCCAGGAAATATCTTTGAGAAGAGTTCGTGATGTGAAAATCAACCCTTTCTGTATCGAGAATCCTTAATAGGGGAGAAGCGCACAATGAGGTCATTTATATGTGCTACAAATGTTGTACTCTTGAGAGAAGAAAGGATAGCCTTGTTTGTTGCTGTCACCATAGGTTAGTTACAAAGATACAATTCCCGGTTGCTATAATATATTGCAGATATTAGCAAGTAGATTTCAGTCCTTTCCCTTTTCATAGATTCCCCAAAAATTCTTATTTAAAAAAATTAAACGTTTCCCGACATATTCCCATAATTTCTACGTTGGTCAGCTTTACTTAGCAGCAGGAGTGCGCTCGGGGATCACTCTCGTGAACCTAAATAACCGTAAAATGGAAGGCTTTCAAGAAGCCAACCAATACTCACGGTGGTTGATACATTGGCCAGTTGGGATGCGATGGGTTAGCAGCTAACCCATAAAGGGGTTGTTGCTATGGCAATAAAAAAAGGGTTGCTATTACCATCGTTGAGAGGATAATGGCCTGCCTAAATGGATTGCTCAAGGGTTAGGTTGTGTTGTGGTGTACACAAATATGTGTATGGGTGGGTGGTGTGGTACTGATGTATCTGCTTTAAGGAGCTCTGTAGTAATTTGGATAAGTTCATGGTTTTAATCCTAGAATCAGGCAATATCTGGGTGATTTTTAACATGATTAACAATTAATTTAAAAATTAATGGTAAGAGAAAGAGGGAAGAGAGAAAATGTTGCACAAAAATTCAAAGATTAAAGCGTGAAGAGAAATTTTCTCCAAAAGGAACAACCGGAAGCTGGACGCTTGAATTTGTCCCATTAGTACGTAACACATAATATATGCATATAATATTAGTGAGAATATCTACTTTCGGGTGATATTGACATTCAAAATCTTGAACTTCTAAAGAAGTGACAATTTTGACCTATTATAACTTGGTTAGTAATAGTGCGATTTCTACCAAACTTGGTAGAAACAAGCTCTATATTATACTTACATTGCGACAAAATTTCGTTGTGCTAGGATGAACTTAAGGGGGGTTCTGCAGCCAATTACTGAAAACTAAAGTAATATAATACTATTAACTTTATTTGAAAAGATATCGGTATTGAAGATATTTCGGAACCTAGCCACCATAGAGTGGCATCCTCTTGATTTTTTTCAGACTTTTCAGTTGGCAGGGTCTGAGAAAAGCCCCGTTAAATAAATGGTCACTTTCGACCCTCCGCACTCCCCGCCTTTCCAACAAATGTCAAAACTATTACCAGCTTTGGAAAGTATTAACCGAGACCTTTTATTTGATACCCCACATGACTACATTTACTAAGAAAAAAATTAACACCCCCGTTTTGCATGTATGGGGACCCCCTTAAATTCGACGTAAAAGGATGTAACTCACTGTGTGCGTGAGCGTTCACAGTTCTCACCTTTCCACCAAATTTGGCGTCAATCCCTACTATAGTCTCCGAGAAAAATGTCTGTGACGGACAGACAGAGAGACGCCAAAGATCGCAACCCCAAAATTATTGCTGGTGACTTCAACGCTTGGGCAATGGAGTGGGGAAGCCAACAAATGAAAGGGGGAGAATCCTACTTGAGGTTTTTTCTTGCCTAAACGTCACCCTGACAAACATCGGAAGCGTAAACACCTTTAGGCGTGGAGAGCTAGGTTCCGTTGTAGATCTTACTTTTGTAAGTGATTCGTTGGTCAAGCATCTACACTGACATGTTAGCGAATAATACAAGCATAGCGACCACCAGGCGATATATTACTATTGAAAAGAGACCCAGAACAATAAATCCTTACCTGAAGAAACCAGAAACAGAGCACTTGATGAGGATACATTTATCGAGGTATCGCAGTGGGACACCGAGTTTACTGGAACAGCCATAGAAAAGGTATTGCAGCTGTCCCAACAGATATACCGAGCATTTGACGTTTCCTTGCCAAGACGTGTACACTCTCGTAACGTAACCCTAACTACTGGTGGAATGCTGAAATAGCAAAGTGTCGTACGGAATGCTTGAAGGTCAGAAGGCGGAATCAACGCCAAAGAAACACGCCAGAGTATGAGCAACGGTACCTCGAATATAAACAGGCACGAGAAAAGTTGCAATGGGCCATCACGAATAGTAAAAATGATTGCTTCAAGTGACCCTCCTATTATGTGCCCTAGATTATTGTGGGAGATAGTTTCGACATTGTTCCCCCAACATCCGGAAACAATCTTCCAATTGATACCAATGAGCGCCGAAGACATGCCTCCAGTAACCTCAGACGAAGTCTTGGAAGCAATGAAGAGGGTCCGGGATGTCGCAGCCTCCGCCATGGATCGAATCCCCAACAAGGCGCTGAAATTGGCAATGAGAATGGCACCAAGCATGTTTGCACTGGTATTTACAGATTGCCTAAAAGCAGCAGTGTGGAAAATTATTATTATTATTCTGTTAAAGGAAAGTCGCACCGCGTCCTTGAAGAACTATTGTGCCCCGTTTTACTGGTTATAGTGTGCTGTTGAGCATAATATCTCAAGCAGGCCTATAACCGTTAGGAACCTTAGTATGTTTCCTACTTCCAGATCTTTCAGCTTTGCATCTGGTGTTAAGTGTTCTCCCAGATGCCTCGACCTACTTTGCACAAGTGCTGGACACTACCCCAGGACGTGTATAGAGGTTTCGTCATCATCCTCACAAAACCTGCAGGCAGTGTCCGTAGATATCCCTAGCTTCCCCAGGTGATAGTTCAGTCGACAATGACCAGTGAGAGTTCCCACTATGATTTGGAGGTTCTTTTTGGTGAGGTTTAAGCAATTTGTTGTGCGTATGGGTTCGTAGCCCCCAATAAGCACCCTGGACTGCTCCATCCCTAGTAGTCCCGCGCAGTATAGTTCCCTCAACCGTTACTCTTCATTTCTTAGATTCATAGCCATGAAACCGTTACCGATTCCACAGAAGGGTTCTGGCCCTTGTAAAGGCGTCTCTGCTCTCTTTTTGGCTAGTTCGTCCGCTGCCTCGTTGCCTTCCAACCCAGCATGGCTTGGAACCCAAAGTATACAGACCTTGTTGGACGAACCGAGTATATTCAGTGTCTCAAGGGATTCCCATACCAGTTTTGAGTTCAGCTGGTTGGACCTAAGTGCCTTGATCGCTGCTTGGCTATCGGTGAGAATAGCTATGTTCTGCCCCTTATAGTTCCTTTGCAAATTAAAGGAGGCCCATTTGTCTGTGGCGTATATTTCTGCCTGGAATATGATAGTGTACCTGCCCATTTGCTCAAAGTTCATTTTCTTTGGACCAATGACACCGACACCCGCTCCTTCTACTGTGAGCGATCTCCCAGTTTGCCTTGTTATATGTGTATATTGTGTATATTGCCTTGTTATATGTGTATATTGTATTCTATATACCTATCTGTCTTCTGAATACAATAGGCAAGGTCCTCGAGCGGGTAATCTATAACCGGTTATATCCATTAATTTATAGTGGAGGTTATTTATCGGAGGCAGTTTGGCTTCCGGAAGCTTCGGTCAGCGGTTGAACTGGTTTATGACCCAGCCAGAAAAGCCTACGACGAAGGAAAATACAGCGCACTGGTGACTCTTGACATCAAGAATGCGTTCAATTCTGCCAGATGGAACCATATCATCGAAGCGCTCATCGCGGCACAAACACCAAAATATATATTAAATATAATCTTCGCTTACTTCCGAGAGCAGAAGTTACTTTATGATACGGACAAAGGGTTGAAGATGTATGTAATAACGACAGGAGTTCCGCAGGGGTCTGTTCTGGGCCCTCTGTTATGGAAGTTAATGTAGAATGGCGTTTTACGGCTTTCAGTAGCTAAACAAGCTGTTGTCGTCGGATTTGCAGATAGGGTTGGTGTGGTCATAACATCCGATCACCCCGAAGAAGTACAGATATATGCGAACGAGACTAAACGGACGATCAAGTCTTGGCTTAAAGACCATGGGCTGGAGCTTGCCGAACACAAGACGGAGGTGGTGCTCTTTACAAAGCGGCGGAAACAGAAAACTGTTGAAATTTGCATCGGGGCGCATGTTGTTAGCTCTCGGCCATCGCTGAAATACCTGGGAGTAATATTCGACTCCAAGCTGAGCCTTAAACCCTACCTAAAGCTACTTCTCTATTGGGGTCTGAAAAGCGAGTCAGATGGAGATGGATATGAGTACAAATATGCCCAGAAAACTTGTGAGTAAGCGAGACGGGTATCGTGGAAACGGTTTTGTGAAGTGATGAACTTGCTAGTTCAAAATGCGGATCCTAGACAAAAAAACGAAGTCACCAATTAGACAGACCATGTTTCGAGAGTATAAGATACAATGGCGGGCCAATTGCTTCACGCAGGAAACATCCAGTGCCACAATTCTGAGTTGGTATATGAACATAACTCCAGATACTTCGCTACTGGCTCGCAAAAGAATATTATAGGGCAGGCTGTCGTCTGGGGCTGCCGGCCCTAGTAATCGGAGTATTGGATGCTGTTCAAATCTCCCGCTTCTCATCTCATCTTATCTCTACGTTAGCGCTGACTGTTTGTGTAAATTTACAGCGGTTCTCTGTCAACATCTCCGCTTGATGTCTATCTTATCATCTTTCACGCGCTCTTCGTTGTTGACTGTTTTCTCGTTCTCGTTCTCGTCGTCGTTTTCGTTTCCATCTTCTTTTTAAGGTTTTGTGTAAACACAAAACCTTATTAAAATCGGTTTACTGTCTGTCTGTCTGTCTGTCCGTCACACGCATTTTTCTCGGAGACGGTTATAGCGATTGACATCAAATTTAGTGAAAAGCTGGGAACTGTGAACGCTCATGCATACAGTGAATTATATCCTTTTACAACGAATTTAAGGGGGGGTCCCCATACATGCAAAAGGGGGGTGTAAATTTTTTTTTCATCAAATATAGTCATGTGGGGTATCAAATTAAAGGTCTCGCTCAGTACTTTTCGAAGCTGGTCTTAGTTTTCACATTTGTTGGAAAGGTGGGGAGTGCGGGTGGTTGAAAGTGACCATTCCTTTACGGGGGCCATTCTCAGAAACTACCCAACCGAAAAATCTGAAAAAATCAGGAGGCTGCCACTATATGGTGCCTGGGCTCCGAAATACCTTCCACACTGATATCTGCATAAATACAGTTAATAATAGTATATTACTATAATTTTTAGTAATTCGCTGCAGAACCCCCCTTAAATTCATGCTAGGACCACGAAATTTCGAAACAATATAGTGTATAACATAGAGCATAATCTTACCAAGTTTGGTGGAAATCGCACTATTACTAACAAAGTTATAATACGTCAAAGTTGTCGTTTCTTTGCAAATTCAAGACTATGAATGTCAATATCATCCGAAAGTGGATATTCCCACATAATATATGCATATATTACGTGCTACGTACTAAGAAATACACAAAACCTTTCGTACCTGAAGCGTCCAGCTTGCGGTTTGCCGACTTGTTTTTTCTCATCCTGCTTTGTGCGGGCAATAAAACTAATCAAAATTAATCTTTGTGTTTTGTTTTGATATCAACTCGTTCTCACCCAACCGTGAATTTGGTTGAATCTCGAAAGAAGTCCGGTCCCAGTATTTTCAAAGAACGCATTTTTCGAACATTGTTTTTGAAGCGTTTCTCGAACAGATGCTTCGCAATCGTATATTAATTGATACGTGAAGGCGTTATTTAAACCTAGCCCTTTTTTTGAACAAGGATTGGATTAGTTGACCAGTACACAAGGAATTTGTATATTTCCAAGTGGAGTCTTTATATTGGGTAGTTCACTTTGGGAAGCGTTCACGGATATCGAATAGACATTCAATTATAGATCATTCGTTCCGATTTGTAATGGGCTAAATTTACATGGAATCGGTTAGCTGGTGGTTCAATTAGATTCTACACGTGTCGGAGGAAAGGTAAATTATGGGAATGATATTCATTGCTGAGAGGAAGTCGACTGAGGAAAAGGCGTTTAGGGGCTGTCAATAGGTAGGTGCTCTCTGTCCCTTTAGCTGACCTCTGAAAATGAATATCAAATGACTTTGAAAGGACGGGATAGTCTTTATGGAAGCGTTTGTAGAGGAGCTAGCTGTTACAAATAGGATGCGGTAATTGTATGTCACTGCATGAGTGCACTTTTTCAAGTGATCCACAGCTCGTAGCCTCGAAACGGATAAACTGTGAACTAGTTCCGAACGATAAGCATGTTTAGTAGGAGTCAACTAGTAATATTGGCAGTCCTTCACAATGCTTTGTTGCAGTAGACCTGCGACTGTCGTTCCTTGCAATATGCACAAGGTCAAAAGCTGTTACCTAAGCATTGCTGGACCACCTAATACTGCATGTATCGTCTGCGGTGCAGGTAGGAACCGTAAATCTCGCTTTTATTCGTTCGAGGTAAAACGATTATTAATGATTAAACTGGTGGCCGACTGTACTAGCAAATACTCGTTTGGAAGCAACTCGGTTTGGATAAGGATCGGGTGTTTCGGATATATACCCACACGAAAGGATATACTCTGCTGTAATATTTAGAAGAGAAGAATGACCGCTAGACCACCAGTTCCTTGGGATTTAGCTCGTCGATGGCGTAGGTCAGGACGCCAGACAGCTTTAAGGGATATAGAATTGGTGGACTTCGGCGCAAAACCGGGATGTCTGGAGTTCCTTATTAAGGCAGGCCTAGACCGGATGCCAGTTGTTGTGCCGTTGATGATGATGATTCCTTTGCATAGCATCTCGTAGAAATATATTTTTCTCGAGATTTGGACTAGAATGCGCCTCTGGGCTGCACATGACGCTATTTGTTTCCTTTCCTTCCCACCGCTTGTCTGAGATATAAGCTCATGCTTTTTAAATAATGTAATAATCTTCGGCAAGGCTTCGGTGAACATCTGGTGTGCTTCAGCATCTCAATAACGTCCGCCCACCTGAGACTGCTGAGAGTATTGTAAGTAGGACCGATACATCCCAAGACTTTGACAAATTTTTTCAAGAATATTCGATTTAGCTCCTCCTAAGTTTCGGTAAATCAATTTTATTAGCAGTGATGTAGTGGTCATCGAAGAACACGCGGAACGTAGGAACCACTTTTCGATAGGGGTGGTCTTATTTGGTGCATCTCATGGATTTCGAATAGTTTGCACTACTTGCAGCATTGTTTCAATTTATTTACTATTTATACGTAACATACGGAGGATTTGAATGCAAATGAATGAGTAGAGCTTCTTTTGTTAAGCGAGATCAGTTGCTGCTTTTTCCGTATTTCTAGGAAGACTATTTCGATTGGAGTCATATAAATCGAGCAGCATACGAGCCGCTATCAACTCTTCTTTTGCGACCTCACAGGGGACATCAGTTGTTGTTTCCGGGTTATCTTTCTGCCGTCCGAGGTTTGCTCAGGGCCCCTCTAGGACGTTTTCCACTTCGTTTTTAATGTTGTGGGTGTAAATGTTTCGTATCTCAAACATGATCCTTGGCTTCAGCTCTCTAACGGAAATAGCTCTCCACATTGCATCTGCCCTACTATGTCGCTTTCTCTCTTCCCCCTCTCTCTATTAGAGGGGGGGGGGATTTTCTTGTTTTCTCTTCTTTTGTTTCTTTTATCTCCTCCGATGTTTTTGGCTGCTTCCCTTTCCTAGTGATTTTTTCAAATTGCTTGGGTTCTTTATATCCTGTCTTATTACCAATACTGGGATCAAGGGGGGTAGAGGCTGATCTTTCCGCCGGGTAGGGGTGCCTCTTCTGCGCCCTTCCCCATTATTTCTACATTGGTTGCAAAAGGCTGGAGTAATGCTTCGTTTGTTGTTTTTCTCATGTACTCACAAGTTTGTTCCAACTCCAATTTATTGAGGGTTGACAAATTTGAAAAGAAATTCTTTTTCAAAAAGGGGTGGTACTGGATGCAAAAATCCTTTAAAACAGCTGAATTGTAGAGTTAGTTCATCAAGATTTTCAAAAGAGTATAATTAATTACTTTTATACAAATGACCGCATAATTTCTCCTGGTATTCATCGATTAATTATAATCTTCAAACAGGGTTGAAATTTCATAGTATCAAAAACCAACTGGTCATTCAATTTCTTCATATACTCAAATAATCTCGTAACAAAAATGACCATGAGAATGCGTATACCCACCATGCAGGGAGGGTTACAATCCAACATCATGGGATGAAGTAAGAGACCACTAAATTACCTCATTGGTTCCACTGCCCACCACTAATGGATTGAACATCAACCCTTTTTTGCTCGATAACGCACGCGTTCCTTTGTGTAATTTCATGGTGCGTTTAAGCACTTCGGAACCATCCGGTGCGATCCTTTTCGATATATGTCTGGTACGTACAAAGCTGAAAGGGTTACGATAAATGGTGGATGAATGTGCGGATAGAGTTTATGGTGGTAGTAATAATGATGGTGGCCACACAGAATTCAAGATGAGGGTTATTCTGTAGTTTAGTTGAGGATATCCTTTCTTTAAGGAGTTTATAGCCCTTTAACAGCATGAAAATGAGTTTTTTCGTGATGAATAGGATGCGCAATATGGTTGCTTAGAGATATTGAGAATTTGGAATGGTCCTGGTTGGAAGTAGAAATATAACAAAAGGCGAAGGTTCTGCCTAATGGTTTCAATTCATTATTTTTGAAAACATTTATGACTTCCTTTTGTTTATCAAAATTACAATTATAATCTGTTATCAATAAGGTGTCACTTTAGGTCCTGAGTATCCTGATATTCATTTTTTTAATTTGTGTACAGCAAGTAAACATTAGTACAATTACAAGTGAATCCTTTTTGGGTCGACTATTATTATACAAATTCTGCGCAATATTCCAAAATGATCCATAGGGTGCTGATGGATCAGGAGCAAAAACCAGTTTGCTCTTTGTCGATCACATTGCTTCAGCCCTCCTAATCATGCGTTCCAGGGTTATTTTAGCGATTATCTTTACGACAGCTGGGAACACGCAGATATCTCTCCAATTGTCACACTCAAACCATGTGCCCTTTTTTGGAATCTCAACGACCACCCCCTACTTCCACTCTTGGGAAAAGTCTCGAATTCCCAAGTTTTCCGTACGAGTGGAAGAAGCAGATCTGCACTAAAAGTCGGTGCAGCGATAAACAACTCTGCGGGGAGACCGTCAAACCCAGCGGTTTTACTCCTTTTGAGCATTTTGATGGCCGAATTGATTTCTCTTCTGCGTGAAGGAACAGCCCGCATCTGCATGTTATGGTGAAATGATCGTCCACAAGAGGGGGAACCTCTGGGGATGTAATATGCTTAAGGACCATGGCGAAGTTCTTTCCACCTCTTCAGTTGTTCATCATCGTGGTGGAAAAGTCGACCGTTGACGTTCTTCACCGCATTTGCGTACGTAAAGAGTTCCTAGAACGCAGCTTGGCATTGGGAGTCGCTGTGATAAATTACCTTACTTAATTCAATCTCCTTTGAAATCTTGGATTACAGGTAAGCTCCAAACCTGCCAGAAAGTTGCCTAAGACCGACCTTTGAGGTGCCAGGGTCCTCTTGTTGGCATACTTTAAGGGCTAGCTATCCTCATTTAGTGAAGGAAGAATTATATTGGGATTGATGGGAGATCTTGGGTGTTTGTTTTGTACTTCCAAACATTCATTAAACAATTACCTTCCGTCCCTTCCATATATGATTATGTATACATACATTTTCTCCGGGTGGAATAAGTAAACTGGACCTTTGTAAAATTGCATCCTTGTGAAAATATGATTTTTTCCTAGCCAGTCATGAGTACTGCTTTCGGAGTCCTATGCTAGGTAACGTGTGTCTTCTCTGCATTGGTGAATATCGGCTCCTCATCATCCATGCATTCAGGCCTTTGCTGGCGCTCAGTAAGGTTTGGTTATCTATTGCCTTCAGAGAAATGCTTTACGTCTTACTCAGTTTTGGAACACCAGGTGTGCCACCTAAGGTATAGTTTTTACTAGCTCTAGTTTAAAAGAGCGAATCATTTTTCAGCTATGAGTTAAATCTCTTTGAAAATAGGATACTTATCCTTCTCTTTATACCTAACAGATTTGAAGCGTTTCTGAAAAAGTGCAGTTTGCTTCCATACCTATTGGATAGATGGAATCGATCCATACCGCCTTATGCTGGTTTCCATTCCTGAGTCCATATATGAGACATTTGAAATATCTCTCCAAAGAGGCCTGCCTGCGATAAAACTACTACACCCTTCCTCCTACTAACCCAACATCATTGTTCTGAACGTTCAAATGTATATTCAATGTCCTTACGGAATGAAACGATTTCTGATATCATGCGTTATGAGGAGCAATATCCACCGAGATCGGCGGCTGTATGCCTCGGTTCGATGGACCACATCCACGACCTGCATAGCAATATTCATCATGGATCTCTCTACTCTGAATCCAAATTGCCTTGGATATAAGTCCCTGGTACCACGGACTGCTTCAGTGAGTCTACTCCTGATCAGATTTTGAAGTACTTTCTGGGCCGGGTCAAGCATACACAGCATTCGGTATGTAAACGGCAACTTAAGATCTCCTTTTCCTTTGTTGATCAGCCTCGCTACCTTCCAGCGACAATGAAAAATGCTCTCCTTTATGTAAGCGTTGAACGCCCTGCTGGGATACCATTAAAACCTGGCGGCGTCTTTTCATGGTGAGAACGACCTCTTCGAGTTCTTTTTTGGTGAAAAGGGGGGCGATTTTCGACGTTTTCCGCCCTGTTAACATCGATCTGTACAGGATGTCTGCGGAATAATGCTCGTAAAATGCTGTCGATCTGGTCGGTGCTGAGTATGCAGGCTTGCCCGTCCCCGATTTTCTGAGTTAAAATTTAATAATCAGGTCCACACAGATCCCCATTTATCTCGTTGACTTGTTTGTTTCGCTTTTATTTATCGCACTGCGAAGTCTCCTTTTAGTTAATCTTTACTCCGGCTTCCTGGCGCATGTCTCTTCACGGGCGTGTAAACGATGTGCAAACGACGGAGCTAATGGCATTTCTTCTGTGGGTCGACAATTTCCGCCGTCCACCAGCACATAGAGGGCTTGTCACAGCTCCGAGCATGGACGTTTTACGCTTTTATCAGCTTCATCATTGGATGAACGAAGTGCGCGATTGTGCTTGTCTGAGAGTTTCGACGAATCTTTCAATGTTCGCTCTTATGACGTTTCACGTGCAGGGGAGAGTGCTGGGTTGGTGCACGCTGAGGAATCGCGTCAACCACTTCGAATACGATGTACTGTTGGTCACTTGTCGAGAAGTCTTCTATAATAGAACGCACCAACGGCGCCAGGGATTTCGATGCAAAATTTACGCCAGTGATGCTTCTTTCGCGGCCTGGGCGTGGATCCGGTGTTCGTTTCTCGGTGAAATTTCCAGGATCCGTTTCCCTTTGGAATTTGGGTGAGCATGCCTCTTTCAAGGGGTTGACGAGGCAGAGGCTAATTAACACGGATTCGTCCGGGCTCCGCACGGGAACGATACAATTCACCACTAAGTGAAATTCACCCGCCTGAGTGGCTCGTCTATCGGTGGGTAGTGGGGTGAAAGTCACGAGGCTGACAGAACAATCGGGAAGTAAAAAGTCAGTGAGAAGCGTGAGAAGTTTTTCTCTTCTGCACTTAGTAACTCATCCATAGTTTATATATTAATTAGATATTTATATGATCAAATTGTCACTGTTTTATAATTATGTTTTATGGATGATAAATGATTTCAATTACTGGACAAAAGTAGCCAAAAATTGATTGTGAACCCCACAAAGACACCTCATAGCAGGACTCGCTCTTTCGTGCCTAAAACGGCCTCCTCAAGAGCATCCGGTCTGTGTCCAAAGTCCGGCATCTTCTCGTTCGGGTTAGGCAAATACTAAAAATTTTATCCCTAAGCACCAAATTCAGGTCATTTTTAAGGCCTTGGCCAAAAACCAGATTTCGAAATTTGCCCTGTAACACTTGGCGAGGGATATCTGTATTCATATACTGCATACTACCCATTCAATTTTGATTTTCCCACTATTAAAGAGTTTCCTCTGGTGTTGGTCGGCGACTTGGATACCTCTGGACATTCTCGTTTTATGGCCTCGTTCACTCCGACCTTTTCTGTGAAGCAGTCAAGATCTTGGATTTCTAGAGAGCACATGGGCTTTAGACTAGAAATGTGCCTTCTGTTTCAGGAGTCCCTTGACCACTTCGCAAAAGCGTGCTGGTTGCTTCCGGACCCAATTCATCGCAGGCTCCGCTACTCTTCGTTTTCCGTATGGAAGAAACTTCTGTTTCACTGTTCACAGGCTGCATCTAGTAGAGGATTTTACTGAGACCTTCCGCAAAAGCTTTCCATAGATTTAATTAACAGAGCCGACGGTCTAGTTCTTCCTTTTTTTCCGTGTCTTTTCCTTTTCTTTGGTCAGACGGGTTTCTGACGGCGTAGTGTGTTGTTTCATTTTGTTCTTCCTTTCCTTCTTTTTTTGGGTCCTAGAGATTACTTGGATAAAGTCTCCTTCAGGCGCGTAGTCCTTTTTTTGATTTGTCCTCAGGTCGTTTTGTAGTGAGCTCTCTGCAGGCCGTTCGTCTCTTACAGTGTTCTCAGTGGGAACGACAACTGTTTTCGTTTTTGCGCGTTTTTCGCTGTTCGTCTTCGCCTGTAGAAGGAAATGGGCACGCTACGTATCTTATCAGGGATGGAAATTTAGTTGGCACAGACAGTTATGTATTTAAGAGTACATCTCGACTACAAGATAAGATAGAATGAACTTTGCTAACAGCAGGAAACTGCTGAGATTCAGAAGTTAGGCTGCCTAGGTATTACTGGAGTAATGGGTGCTGCGCCTACTGCGGTGCTCGACGCTATCCTAAATATAGCCTCCCGCATTCGTTTTGGGGTGAAACGGAAAACAGTTAACAATACATATAGGTTTGGTACCATTGGCGCGGGGAAAGGCGACCAACCATATGCCCATGCGTCTACCTGGAAATTCCTTCGCAACCGTCTGGGGGCTCTGATGTCTGCCATCAGATGTTTTCCAGGTTTGTCTTTGAAAAGGCATACTCGATTATATTAACCAAAAGCGAAGAATGATCAATAAATGGCCACGGGTCTTTTAAGATTACAGACTTAATGATCTACACAGGCGGAACTAAGCGGTGTTTTCGAAAAATCCAATTACGGAATTGGCCGGTCCTTTGTTCTCGGAGAAATGAGGACCGTAATCAGGGTGGAGATATATGCCATTTCATTCGCAGTAGGAGAATTTTTGCGACAAAAATGACGTGGTCGAACCATTCGAATTTGTTTCAACAGTCGGGAAGCGTTATCAGTAGTAGAAAGCAACAACATATCAAGCCAGTTGGTGTAGAGTTGCCATCAGTTACTGGTGAAACTCGGCTGACTGAACGAAACATTCCTGATGTGGATACCAATGCACTCGAACATTGCTGGTAATGAGGGAGCTGACAGACTGGGTCGCCAAGGTTAGAGCAAGAATTTGGCAGCCGGCCATCTACGGCCAAGCCTATTCTGAAGGGTGAAATTGGAAGGATTCGCGCAGTGGAGTGGAGAAATTTGAATTCCATTCGGCAGGCGAAAATCTTTGTTCGAGAACCTGGGGTCACTAGAGCGGTATTTTATTGTCCATTAAGAAGTGACAGATGAAAATTAGGTAGAGTTTTGAAAGGGACACTGCTTTTTAAACTACCACATGGAGAAAATTGAGGAGGTGGACTTGGTTTTTTATAGCCAATGTGATGGGGATGAAGACATGGTTTTCGGCAAGGTTTTCTTAAACGAGGAAGTTTTCAGATTTGCAAAAGCTGGCGAATGCCTCAGGCGGGAAGCTATTGAATATGCCATTTTAAGGGATAGTACAAAAGGCCCGTCATCAATATATGGGGGTAATGGAATGGCGTCTTCCAGAAGAGAACATTCAAATTTATGCAACTTCGAGCACTACGAAAAAATTTACTACGTAGAATCCAAAATTAATTTTAACCAGATTCACTGGGATTCACTCAAGCATATTAAGCCGGTAGCTTCCATCAATACATACCGGATCTGCTCAGCAGCACCTTATTCCGTAAGGAATTCATCTACACATGACCAGGTGACAAAGCTGCATGCATTTATTTTTATCCCTAAATTCGGATCTCGTAAATCCTTTAATGAAGACTTCTTGCACCATACCAAGAAAATCCTTAATGTATTTTGGTGTTCATCCTTAACTAATTTTCGTTGTTTGCTTCTTCTCGTTTTTTCACTTTGCTCCAAGTTCGCTTTCATCATCAGGATCTCAAAGGAATTTGTGAACCAAATTTAATGATCCGAAAGCAGAACATAAACACGTACTCTGAATCCTTTATTCCTTGCTAACTTGTTTTTTTTATACTAAGCGTATAGAGATGGGAAGATACAGTGTGCTTACATGTATGTATGTGGATATGTCCTTAGTTGTATAATACTTGTGTTCGGTTTTATTTTATATCGTTCTGAAGAGATTCTTCTGTATGGTTTCATCCGAAAACAGGAGGATTAACCCGATTTGTCGCATTACTTCACCTTTCAAAAACATCCCGACACCAACAATTTTTTTCTATGTCCTTGCACGCCCAAACAATATCTATATCTACTCAGTCCTGTGAAAAAATGCCGACTAAAGGAATAAACTGTATATTGTGAAAAGGAGTAGATAACGGGTAGTAGGAGTCTGTAGGGTGGAAGGCTTACAAACAAGAGTATTTGGTGTTTAGGTGACATACCTGGTCAAAGGACAATAGAGGAACAATGTAGTGAAAATGCCGACGTAAGGATTTAGAGATGAATGTGCTGACATTGTATTTTAGTTCGTTAATCTGCTATTAGATGGCTATGCTGCCTACTAAGCCTCTTGTCGGTTAACACAATTCGTTGGATTTAAAACCAACTGGAATGTGTATATTTGAGGTTCCACTAGAAAATTAGATGTGTATTCATGAAATCAATTATAATCAGGAAAGTATCCAGGTAACAACAAAAGCGAAGAAAATCTATATTGCGAATGTGATGAGAAAGTTGGCTTGACACAGCCCCACCACTTTTCAATAAATTGGTGAACCTTATGATAAGTTGAATATTGAATTAGAATTCGAGCTTTATTTCAGATAATATAAATTTCTCGAGGACATTACGACGAAGAAATCTGAAAATCCCCCTCCCCTGCCATAGCACTTTATAATTTCTGCTCCAATCAAAAAACAATATTTTTAAGTTGTCTATCATGTCATTATCCATTAAATATTATCCTCTTAACCGAATTTAGTCAGGGAAACGTCCTATCAGAATTCATAATTCTTGGAGTATCCCCTAAAACCTCGATAGCACACGTGGATCATGAATTCATGGATTGATCGGCTATTCTCCCGAAAGCTCCACGCTTATTAATTTTACAGAAAATATATGAAAAGCAAACCTACTCGTATCTTAAACTGAAGGATAACTGCCAGGCCATAAAGGTAAAATGACCAAAATAAGAACAAATAAATAAGAAAAAAAACCTTTTCTAGAAAAGAAAACAATTCAAATGAAATCCTCTGAAGCAGAAATAAAAACGTAAGCCTGGATATTAAGTGAAGAATCCCTTAAAAGGGGTTGCTAGGATACTACGTACTAGAAAGCTAAGACCGTGTGAACAATTTTGTTTTATTGTCCTCTCCTTTTACCATTGTACCACCACTCTAAAACCATCCCAGATATATTTTCTACATGCTGAAGTCAAAAGTCCAAGAGTACATTTCTCGTTTGCTTGTTATCCTAAACTTGAAGGATTTTCGAAAAAAAAAACCTCTTACGATGGGACGATAGCAATAGGATGAAATTGAAGATGATAGCAACACAATTCTTCATTTGGAGTGTGGATATACTTGTTGTGTTCAATTCAAGGGTTTTAGCTCTGAAAATCCAATAAGTTTACAACGGACCTGTAGTAGTGGGGGTACTGAAATATTTGCGCAACACAATTAATAGTGTCCAAGGCGATTACTTCGGCTTTTCGTCAGCAGTGTTGAAAACACTTAGACAAAAGAAATCCTTCAAATAATTCAAAGCAATGCCTCAATATGCATACCTGATGATGAGTTAAGACTATACAAGCAGGCAATTTGTGGTAAACTCAGGAACTGTCCGTATTCGTAGATTACTCCACTTACCCCTTGCAGTCTCTGTCGCACCATACCGCATTAAAACTTTTCACTTGATTTCGCCATGACAATATCCGGGTAAAAATGATGAACCCCTTCAAAGATAGCTCAAAGTAAAGTCACCCCACATACTTGTATGTGGGACTTCATATAAAATAAAATGGTTACTGTAAATGCACTCACATTTAAAAGGATACCAGGTGGGAAAGAAAGGGGAGAATTTTACAGTTCTGAAATTTCGAACCTCACTTCACCATTTCTCACTACCGTAAGACGCAACATCTCGAAATTCAACTTCCACAAAGTCAACTTTTGAGCCTTATGAATTGATCGCATCCCTACAAAACTTATCATGCAACTAAGTTGCCATGGCACTTTATGATATCCTAGAAGAGCTCCTTCTTTGTTTTATTCTCATTTTATGTCCTAAACTGCATGAATAATCGAAATGTTCTATGTAATACTTTACGGGAGAACATCGACGAGCCGAGGAGCCCAATCAGGGCTGTGGTGCGCCGTTTTAAGCACAGCATTCACGAAGGAAAGTAGCGCCACCACCCCGCAACTAGAAATCTCTCTCAGGTCCCCAAAGAAAAGGTTTACTTAGTGTCTGTAGCCTGACTCTGGCTAGAGTTGGGCAAGCGCAGAGAAAGTGCCTGAGGGTTTTCCCTTCTTCTCCACAGCGTATGACAGAGGAGCTCTCGTAATCGGGTTTTGTTGTAAGCGGGCCAAATCCTCCTTGACTTGACACAGGTGGTGGGCGACCATACGACTCGGATACTTTATATGTATTCAAGAAAACTCCATCACCGAGTTCACAGACCATTTTTGATCCGTCGGTGAAGAATAGTCAGGCAACACGCCGTTGGTGTTCCACTCTGCCCTGGTTGGATAGTCCACAGCAAAAATTCTCGTGAAGATTAGCTTTTATGTGGCATCGTCCGTGGGGAATGTCCAGATTTCCCGAGGTACTTCGTTTAGGATGTTACTATGGACGTAGGGATTCGCTGTCCAGCATCCGGACTCACGTAGTCTCACAGCACTGCACGTTACAACGTATTTAATGTGGAGGTCTAGGGGGACAAGATGCAGGAGTACATTGGGAACATCTGCCAGGCAGGACTGCACTAGCACCTGCACATGCGGTTCTTTGAGTCCTATTAAGCTTCGTTCTGTTGTACTTTTTGCTCAAAGCCTGCTACCATACAATAAAACCGTACGTTAGGATTGAACACACCACGGCTATGAACATCCAGAGAACCATCCCCGGCCGGAGATCCTATTTCTTTGCAAAGGTTCTCTTCTAGGCATCGACGGCTATACAGGCCTTCCCAATCTTCAGTTCTATGTTCAATCTACAATTCAGCTTTGGATCCAGGATTACACCTAGATAGTTTACATTGGAGGAAAAAACCAACTTTTGTTCATTCAACCGTAGTGGAACTCAGATACCCTTGTCTTGATGGTGAATAGCATCAGTTCCGTTTAGGTTGGGTTTATGCCGAGTCCGCATTTTGCGGCCCACAGGTATACCTTTCGCAACGTTCCTTCCACGATTTCGCTCATAATGGACGGAAACATCCCTAACACTAATATCACCAAGTCGTCGGCATACGCCACTACCTTCACTCCGCTGCTGCCCAAAATTTGCAAAATTTCGTCAATCATTATTAATCAGTGTATCGGAGAGATGGTGCCACTGTGAGGTCTGCCTCTGTTCACTGTCAAATGGCTGCTTCCCAGATCCGAATGGATTATCCTGGTACTTAGCATGGATATAATCCAATGCATAAGACACCCCTCCAATCCAATGCTGGCCAAGGCTTCCTTGATGGCGGTGATACTAACGTTGTTTTTACTTCGCGAACCCTCCAAGCAAGGCTCTGATTCACAGTCTTCCTTGCTGGCAAGAAAGTTTGTCTGAACCAGTGGCTCCAAGGTTTCACCAGAAGATTCCATCCATGAGCCTTTCGGCTTTTTAAGAACGGATGGGCTCCTGTGTTCCTTGAACAGAATCTTACTGAGCCTTGTTTATTCGGTGGTGTTTTCGATGTTCTGACAATAGTCCAACCAAGACCACCTCTTCAGGCAGTCCTTGTATGCCAGTATTTATGCCAGTATTTCCCTGGTCAGCTTCCTCTGAGCTGGGGAAATGGAAGATTGGTATACTGCCCCTGTTACACACGGAGGAATTTGTGTTAACAAAAAATTAAAAGAATTACTCACCTCTCTCATTGATTTCTGAGCTGCCCCAATGCGTATGCCCTGCATTGGTATCGCAGCCTATTAACATGTTCGCCCTCTTTGTTGCTATGGTGCTCATCAAATGGTCTAGTTCTTCCGGCGAAGCTGATCGTTCGTGGGCAATGTAAGCTGAGGAAATATACAACGTTCTCTGCTCCCGCCTGCTCGAGTTTGACCACGACTAGCTGAAACTCTGGTCCGAACATAGAAAAGCGTGTAGACTCTTCCTCGCGAAGGTACATGCTCTAGGTCTGTCCTGATCAGCCTCTCCTGTGCTATTTGCTTTGGAGCCTTTTGATGGTTCGGTCCCCTCCGATTCCACTGTATTAGTGCGATGTCGATGTCTTCCTCTAGGAGGAAGACAAGCAGATTAGCGAGGCGCACTTTGAGTGTTGCAGATTAATCTGCGTTACCCTCAACATGATCTACTTGCGTGGGTGGTTCGTCAGTCTCCGTTGAACCGTCGATCCTCATCTACTTCAATAGCTTGCTGTCGGCGCCGATTGGATCCAGGTCGTCGTTCGATTTTGCAGAGTGGAACACTTTGACGTTTGCGTTCCTGACCCCGAATCACACTTTGTATTCTACCTTTTCCAGGCACTCTCCGTTAATACGGAGCAGAAAAGGTTGGCTTTTTGTTTGGGGTTCCTCCTCCTTGATAATTACTCAGTCGTCAATGGGAATCCTGCGGTTTCGAAGGCGCAAGGATTGGACGAGCCTGTCCTGATCCATGCGGATCTTCGGCAACCAGATATGAGCGACTGGTCTCCTGGGAATCTCATCATCGAGGATGATTTTGAGTTAATGTTAGTGACGCACGAACCGAGAAAGTCCCTGTAGAATTGGTCCTCGCAAGCTATAACGTGAAACCCACGGACTACCTGAGAGGAATCAAAGCAGGGAATGGATCCCTGTGTTCGCCTTTGGCGTCCAAGAGATGCCCAATGACTATTTTTGATAGCTTGGCCTCAACACTGGTCTACATCTCCGGCGCTAGTTTGCTGCTGGCGGAATTGTCATATTATGAGTGACAATAAAAAAACCCCTACATTGATATATGCTGCGAACACGACTAGTAACAGGAGGAACAATGGTCCCATACGGGAATACGTAGGTATCCGCAAATGTACAGATTAAATAGACATCATATATTTTACCCACCAATAGAGGCAGGTCCTGTTAGGTTTTCGGAGAAGGATGGCGGGAGACATAGATATTGACTGTATACCCCCAATCTGGGATATAAGATCCAAGCCAGCAGTACAATACCAGTACAATACTAAAAATAAAAGAAAAGCCAATCGATGTCTAAACATCGAACGGTGGGCACCTCTAAAAAAATATTAAAAGATTGTAAATAATGTACCCGAATCAGGGAATAAAATTTAGGGAATACAATGACACGGAAAAGTATAAAGGATTTTTAGTAACATATTGGTAAAGGGAGCTGAGAATGAAGCGTCTGACCTTTCTGAAGTGCTTAGAATTTATGGACTAGTATCGCAATATAGCATGGAGAGTGGAAAACTACGAGATGTGACAAGCGGAGGTTCCATAATAGTATGGGAACAGAAGTAGAACGCCCCACAAGTAAAAACAACACGAAGGGTTGTTGAGTTAAATATGGTCGTTGTAAACTGAGAAGATGTGAGATGGCAATAGTGACAATAGTAGATTCGGGATTGGCCTGCTAGACTACCAGCGGAAAAAATTCAACTCTAAAATAACGACAACTGCATTGGTTAAAAGCAGAACATATCAAAGTAAGTAATCCTTTGGTGGGGTATAGCGCGTGGACCACACAACCGAGCATCGCTCGAGACTATCTGAAATCCGCTTCAGCTCCCTCCACGGCTTCATTAGACGCACGCAGTCCTTCCCCACTCGTCAGCCATCTTGGAGAAGTGGATTTTACTACATGGCGTAGCCAGCAATGCAATTGTCGCTCCACCTTACTGTGTGACCTATTTACTGCCACTTCTGCCTTCACGGAACTGAGATATGATTTGTAAGCAAGACCATCATGAACAGGCTCTAATTATTGTATTTGTTAACAAATGCCAATCAGAAACCAGGGGCTGTATGGAGAAAGAAAGTGATAAGACCAGCAAACACCATGTCAAGCTAGGTTTCAATTTGGACCCTGAAAAGCAACTTGGGTATTTAACTCAAAAGAGGGCTTCGTAGACCATGAGAGAGAAAGCAAGTTGCTTCCCAAGTGGTCCGGCCGATCTACAAGTGGATGCGGACTCAGGACAAGTGTCAAAAATTGGTTGGAAACACTCACATTGTCCCAGTACAAGGCCTGATTGAGAAGCTTTATGGATGAACTCTACTGGGAACAAAGTAGGAGGAATAATAGAACCTTTGACGTAGTAGTTTGGACAAAAATTTCGATAGAGGATGATATTTATGTGTCAGTAAAGATTTTTGTCATTAAAACAGTCCCAAAGTCTCCTCGAGAGGTAGGGAGCAGACAGTTATCGAATTTGACTGAAATGTATCTATTGATTATGGATTTATTCGTTAGTACTCGTACATATAAATATGTTCTTGATTTGGTTTTCTTAGATCACATTTTTTTTCCTCCTTCATTTCCTGGCCAGAACATTTTCAAAACAAATAAAGCATAAACTCTCAAACGCATTTCTGTCTCCCGAAACAATTCATATTCATTTCATACA
This sequence comes from Hermetia illucens, assembly GCF_905115235.1. Lineage (NCBI taxonomy): Eukaryota > Metazoa > Arthropoda > Insecta > Diptera > Stratiomyidae > Hermetia > Hermetia illucens. The sequence goes on from NC_051852.1 coordinate 130,050,927, forward strand.
ACACATGCACATAAAGGGAACAAATTAAACCCTCATGCTTGATCCCATTATCATATTCACTTTCATAGTAATTTTCGAATTGGAAACAGTTGTTTGAAATTCATATGACAGCACTGGAGCCCTTTCAGCGCCGCAAAAAAGGATTGTGTTGCACCGAGAGGTCAGGATGCATTTGGTGCGTATTGGTCACTTAGTAGCCAGTTGGTTCTAATTTCCCATATATTCCTCCTGCGCTGGACTAGTTCAACCCGTGAGAAGATAAATTGTTCTGCGACCATTTCGTGGCATATTTGAAATATGACCCTACGTTATTTGTGACGTACAAGGGTCTCTGGAGTTATGAGTGCCTACTTGACCATATGTAAACGAATGGGGCAGTAAGTAGAGCAACCATAAAGGGTTTCTTGGGTTCCTGTTAAAATAGGAAATTCGAGAATTGTTGAAATTAACAAACATACAAACAGGAAGAGGCAAATTACTTATAGGTCAAGTAATTTGGCATTTGATGAGCATTGGATGATATTGTCTTTAATTGTTTATTCTGGTTGAGTGTTTTGATGTGTCTATTAACGGGGTTAGGGGTGGTCTACTATAATTTTTTATACGAGCATGTTGTTCCACATTGTGTTTCTTTGTAAGTTTAGAGGATATTACTGCCTTCGAAGTTGGCCAGGTTCGTGTTGGTCGTAAAGATATGTAGAACTGGCGTCAGATCCACATATGCATCAAGAATTTGATATTTAGAATGGTTTTCAAAGTTCCAACGACAACTTAGGGCTTAAGCATCTGAAAATTCGACATTTAGATATTTGCTTGTGAATATTTTTCTATAATTCTTTACAACACTATATTAAGATTTTGTGCGTAACTGCATGTTCTTGTAATAGACTCTGTATATTTCTAGCACACTTTCAAAGTCACCGAAGGCGTTCAGAAGGTGATCAAGCCGCTCTCATGAACTTTGACGCTATTAAGATCGCCGATTTTATTGCTCGCTGAAGCCGTAGCTGTCACTGTTGTCTGTCAATTTGAGAAGAGAGTTGCACGTAAGTAAATAACCAAGAGCGGAAGAATGGCATGAAGTTCCTGGGGGTTTAAGGTGTGTACCTTCCGGGGCCTGTAAAGTGCTACTGGTTTACGCTGAGTGCCAGAGGATAGCAAATCTATCTTACACCCTTGCCACGATTAAGGAGTATAGACGGCCAGTGGTAAAGTGCAGTCCCACGTGCTGCGCCTACTAGGAGTTTTACCCCTCGATATTGATGTAACTACAACCACTGTAATACTCCCACAAGGAGGCCAACCTGGTGCATATGTTCTCAGACGCCCACTTCAGTTTCTATGGTACCAGAAAATTTCCAGCCAGCTCTTTTAGCAAGACTCATCTCATAGGTGTCTCTTGCTGACGTAAAACTGCAAACAAGCATTTTTATCATAGTCGGAAGTGTGGCTATAAAGTCGTTAGAAATGATATGATATATGCTTCGATTTTTGAGCCCACTCCCCTCTTTCTCCATGGTTTGGTGGCGCAATTCACACCCAAATACTTGAAGGAGATTGCTATGCGGAGTGCGTTGATGACCAGCGACAAGGGGGAGGGGGTTAAGTGCACATTGGGGATTATACAGTTTGTTGCGATGGCTGTTTCAATGACACGGAGACGCTTTAATGTTAAATGTTTAAAAAGGAATGAAAAAAATATGAGGATTGCGAAGAAGAGAGGACGTTTCTAGTGTATGGTATTCGAGGAGAACACTTTTAGACTATCGAAGAAAGTAACAAAGGGGTGAAAAGGTGAGAATCTCCTTTCTTATTGCACAGAGTGGTAGCAATGGAAGAAAAACGTGCAGAATTCAAAGAAGACTTAAAATAATGTAGAAGTTTAGTGAAGCGCAAAAAGCAAATGCTGAACGAAAAAACGCTAACATTTCCGAATATGGTCGGTTACGTACCTGTGAATGGACGTGGGTCCCGTTCTCGGGAACATAATCCCACGGTCCTCTTAAGACACGGATTGATTTTGTGACTACAATCAGAGCCCCGCTGTGACAAACGACAACGAGACCAGTTAATAATGAGTGTATGGCTTAGTATTCATACTGGTGGATGCAAGACCTACCCAATTCTTTATCGAACTAGGGAGTACGGCACCCATGCTGAAATGCAACACCACGTTCGAGGCCTGAAACGCTACCACAACCCTCATGAAACTCCCACTAAGGGGCCAACCGCAACAACCGAGCTGAACGCACATACAACAGGAATTCTTCTGAAGTATGTGAATTCAGGTACTAGCAGATTTCGTGATCGACTGCCACTTTAGATGAGTCCTCGTGAAGACTCGGGTCTGATCGCTCTAATTAGGCCTTTGGAGCATTCGCTATTGAGGTTCTTCTCTGCCACTTGCTTTTGGTTCGGCCAACAGGGTTGCCACCCCGTCTTCCTCACCGCCCCCTCTGAGCACCCTGAATATGGTCATGTAACATCATCATCATTAACGGTACAACAACCGGTATCCGGTCTAGACCTGCCTTAATAAGGAACTCCAGACATCCCGGTTTGCGCCAAGGTTCACCAATTCGTTATTTCTAAAAGTTGTCTGGCGACTTGACCTACGCCATCGCTCCATCTTAGGCAGGGTCTGCCTTGTCTTCTTTTTCTACTATAGATATTGCCCTTTTAGACTTTTCGGGCAAGATCATCCTCATCCATACGGATTAAGTGACCCGTCCACAGCAACCTATTGAGCCGGATTCTATTCACAACCTGACGGTTATGGTCATTATGTAGGCTATGGAATCGTCCCTCCTCATGTAGGGAGCCAAAAATTCTTCGGAGGATTCTTCTCTCGAACACGGCCAAGAGTTCGCAATTTTTCTTGCTTAGAACCCAAGTTTCTGAGGAATATCTGTTATCGGTTATAATTTTCGACGCTAGATAGGAGAAATTGTTAACAGTCTCAAAGTTGTAGTTTCCTATCTTTATTCTTCTCGTTGATGTTGTCGGTTGGTTGGTTTTTGGTGCTGACGTTGCCACCATATATTTCGTCTTGCCTTCATTGATGTGCGGCCCAAGATCTTTCGCTGCCTGCTCGGTCTGGATGAAGGCAGTCTCGGATCGCTCTTCGCATGATGTCGATGTCCTCAGTATGGGTCAGTAGTTGAGTGGACTTAAAGAGGGTTGTACCTCTCGCATTTACCTCCGCTTCACTTTTTCCAGAGCTAGTTTAAGGAAGACGCATGACAGGGCATCCCCTTGTCTTAGACCGTTGTTGATGTTGAATGGTCTCGAGAGTGATCCTGTTGCTTTTATCTGGGTCAACCTAGTCAGTCTTATCCATTTCGGTGGGCACCTCATGGCCGAGTACAGTCTTACCCTGACTAAGCTATCATAAGCGGCATTAAAGTCTATGGTGCAACTGACGTCTATACTCCAACAGTTTTCCATCGGTTGCCGTACAGGGGTTGACGTTTCGGCACAATATCACCGTCAAGTTGACCCCCTACGCACACATTCTCACTGTAAGTAATAAGCGGGCCGAATTTAGCTTTTGAAGCGAGTAGGAGCATTTAATTTTGAAACTGTAAATGTACCTTAAGAGACAATGTGGTCTTATATTACGTCTGACCATAATAATTACCGTGGATCAAATACAATATAATGACACAGGTACGTTTAAATTGGGACCTTTTTTTCGAATTTCCTTCAAACTGTTAATGGTAAAGATTATTGGTTATGTTGCTGACTGTTAATGGTAAAGGTTACTGGTTATGTTTTGAATTCCTCCAATTGTTTTGGAATTTAGCAGACTTTCACGGTTTTATTCAAAGGCATAGTTATCGAACTTCATCTTGCGGTCATATTTCACTGACTTCGGAATATTATTGTTTTCTGTATCCTTTTGAACGATATTGCGGGCAAAGCTTCTTCTATGCAGAACTGAAAAGTTTCTTTGCAGATCTTCGAAGTGCACAACATCGACCTCGTTTGGTGTTAATTGGACTATGTGACGTCAGCCGACACTCCGCCTACTGTCGAGTGGCTCTAGAGTCTCGTCGGTTGTCCTGAAGTCGTTGCGTAATCCTTCCTGACGAAGTGTAGAGCGTTGAGGTTTGTCCGTCGTCACCTCTGCTACACTGAAGATTTGCTCTCTGGCCGCTGTGGCAGTCTCACATTCAATGGTCTCAGAATCGAAACCGTGAGTTTTCTAGAAACTATTGACGGTGGAGTTATATCCGAGTACGTCATATATAAAGTGTCAGATCGGTTCGACACGTTAACTTTTGGAGTTACTGTCGAAGACATCGCCAGAATTCCTACAAAGTTACGTGCGTCTGATGATTGGGACTGAGCTCTGGACCACGACATTTTGGATATAGAAACTTGGGAATGTTCGGAAAACCACAACAATAGCAAAAGAGTTTGGGGCTCTCCAAGAAAGTCTCGTTCGTTTGTCCAATTTACCGACAATTACAGCAGATTAAACCAGAACCATAATGTTGATCGTCAGACTAAGGATATTCTGAAATGCTCTTCATGTTCACCTCCTCCCCAGATACAGCAGAATTACCGAAGTTCTCTGAAAACAAACGACCAGGACAGGGCCAGCTCGTCAGACGCTGCCTTGGAAACAACGTGTTCGACAGCGGTTACAAGGTGTTATTGGTTCTTCTCTCCAAAATGTGGTAGATCGTTTTTTTTTCTAATTGGTTCGGTCCGTCATCAACTGGACTTAGGACTCTTAAATCCTTAAAGGAAGACAAAATTATTCAATGTGCGGGGTCTGATCAAAAAGTTCCATGACTTTCTCAATAAGTCCTTATTTCAAATATTTACAATTGTTCTAATTTTTCCACTTCAAAATTCTTCTCTTGGGAGCGAATACACTTCTCCCATCGGTGTTTCCATTGTTCCATTTATCTAGAAAAACCTGTTTCATTGATGTTGTTCAACTGTTCCAGTGCTTTTTCCTTCATCTCCTCTACCGTCTGAAACCGCTGTCCTTTCATTGGTTAATTGAGTTTTGGGTACAGCGAGAAGTCACACGGAGCCAGGTCAGGAAAATAGGGGGGATGGGGAAGGGTTGGCATTTTTTGCCAAAAACTCGCGATTGAGGAGCGCGGTGTGACAAGGCGCGTTGTCGTGGTGGAAAAACCACTCGCCTGTTGCCAACTAATTCTAGCCTCTCTCGATTAATCTTTTGGCGTGAAGTTCTAAGGGTTTGGAGGTATCGATAACGATTGATTGCCTCATCTTGTGGGAGGAATTCATGATGGATGACACCCTTTGAATCGAAGAAAACACCACTTTAATAGTTGATCTCTTCTTTGGTTTTCGTGAATTTTTTTTTGACTTCCACTGGGACGACTGCACCTTGGTTTCCCGGTCATAGCCATAAATCTAAGACTCGTCACATGTAATGATGCTTTTCAAGAAGTTTCCATTAGCATTGGCCACTTCCAAGAGCTTCTGACAAACCTCCAGGCGATGCGTTTTTTGTTCCTCTGTCATCAGTCGTGGAATGAACTTGGCTGCAACTCTGCTCAATTTTTGGTATAAAATCTCCTGATATGATCCAAATGAGATGTCTCGCTCCTCTGCTATCTCTCGAATCGTCAAAACGACGCTTGGAATGCACAAGGGCATTCACTTTGTCCACATGAAAGTTCTCAATTGAGGTTAAAAGTCTTCCTGAACGACGGTCATCTTCCGTTGATGTGCTGCTTTCCTTGAACCGTTTAGACCACTCGTGACTCCGTGAACGACCAAACGCTTGGTGCAGCATTTGGAAAGTTTCCATGAGCGGTTGTTCCTCCTTCACGTCCATGACAAAAAATGCGGAACCCGAAAACAGGCTTCACTAAAACAGCTGAAAAATCGATTTGGAGAAGGTTAGAGCAACAAAATAAAAATGGAGATTACTGAGAAAGGTTCTCGCTAAAAAGTGAGCACCGAATCAAGTCCAGGGACTTTTTGGTCAGACCTCGTAAACACGTCTGCAATACTATATTGTTTGGGTAAAACTTGAGGTCGATACTTATCCTGAAAAACAGATATCAAAATGGTTCCAAATTCCCTGCACTTGTATATGTAGCTATCTTTTGCATTTTAAATGTAAATTAAAACTTCTGGGCGAATCGTTAATTTTATTTGTTGAATTGTAACGTTTTTACCCAAACTGGGGTCCTTTTGAAAGTTTTGAAGGCTTTGAAAAGTTTAAGCCAAAATGTAAAGAAAAAAAAATGAAATATATATATTTTATCTGTGTATATATGCATGGATGTATAGGCAAAAAACTAAAATAGGAAAAACATCTAAAAGAATGGTTCAGTACCCGTTGAATCATTTGCATCTCTAAATGCGCACATATATATTTGATCTGAGATTCTTATGGATATATTCGTGAGGCATTCTCCCTCCAGCTCATTGTCATCCTTCTCACTATAAAAGAATCGGATAAAAAGTCCATAAGCTAGCTCAGTCGTACGTTACACACACGCGAAAGGTCAACAAAGTTGAAATAAGGAAAGACCCTCTTTAAATCAAACTTCAACACCCCCTCATGTGTATGCTGCCAAGAAGTGTGGTAAGCACTTTCCTTCTGCAAAAAGCAAACGAATCCAAAACAAACGAATAAAAAAATACGTAACCCGTAGAGAATTCACCCGATTGAAAATAAACAAAAAAAAAACCCTAACTACAAATCGACCAAGGACTGTGCTAACCCAATCCCACTCCCTCAACAATTCCTACAAAGGATCCCCTGATACCGACTGATGAGACCAAAAGTTATCTTTCAAAAACTCAAGAATCCACTTCAGAGTTTCAGTTCCTTAAAAGATAAGGACAAAAGGGATCCAAGGTAGTCTCCTTGTCTTCCATATGTCCCGAAGAAATAGCTGACAAAAAATCCCACATGGCACATGCTACACTTTCTATTTGAGGCGAAACTCATGAAACCGAGCTAAGATATGTAAATTTAGATATCACAGATATAAGCTGGGAGACGTGGGGTATGCGAAAGGAAAAAAGAACGCCTCGGAAGCCCTAAAAAAGATCAAGATGCGCTGTAGCGTGTTTTATCGTACACGTTCTCCTTGAGGGTAAGGAAAGGGCTCCACCCATATGTAATGTCTTCTTCCAATCCACGTATGCGAAATGCCTTGTAGCTGTGTAGGCTGGAGGAGATGTTTGTATGTTTGTGCTCAAATTCTAACAACGGCAATACACCCTAACTTACAATGCATTAGCATAATTTTTTATGGTGTTATCTCCATACGTAGCACATTTCCGTATTTGACTCATGGGGTTCCCTTATGAGCGTCCTATGTACAAACACATGTGTGTATTTGGTATTTATTTTAATTCATGGGGTTCTAGGCATATTTTTATGTGACCAATTGAACGTCCTAAAATTTGTAAGATTTCCAAAGAGAATGTAGGGAAATTCCAAGTCGCATCCCTTTTATACCTTTTAGCTCAGGAGTAGCACGATTTGCTTAACAATACAACTAGCCATGGACGAATTCGTTGCCCAAAATGGATAGCCTTTGCGAATTCAATGTCCTGAAGGCGAATTTGTTGGTCTATATTCATATGTATATTACAATATATATATATGATTTGAATATTATCCGTTAATGCTATACTTTGATGGAGTAATTTCCGGAAAATCCTTTTCTTTCGGAGAACGGGGTATCTATATTCGAATTCTCCCGCTTCCGGAATCTATCTTCTCTTATTCTTCAAGGCATAGTAGGCTTCATGTCCTTGAATTGCTTATATAATACAAAAGTATGAGATAACATTTAGTCTTGTGGTTTGCAGAGTAAAGCGAGGGGGCGACAATGGCCTTCAGGCTATTTCATTGCGGCCTCATTGTATTCACAGATTACCTTTAATTACTAAAGCTGATGTCCACGTTGGCTTTATTACGTACAGAAGGCAGCTTTTATGGCCGTAACTTATCTTAAAGCGTATATTGCGTACAGGTTCCATCAATGGTGAGGCGGTGGAAGTTTTCGTTAAATTTAATCAGCAAGAATACAAAATAAATTTATACATACATTAGGGTGGGGGATCGTGTGTGGACTTTTTTAATCTTTTTTATTTTCAGGTGGTCAAAGGGTAGTATAGGTCCCAGGGCGGAACGTGAATTGGTACCCACGATGGAGCATAAAACTTGGGAACCGCCTGCTGAACCAACACCAATAGCTGCAGACGGAGAAGGATGAAACCAATTCTCCCATGCCTAAAAACGGGACAAATTGTACTAACTGGTCCTCCAGGTTGGGGGTTGGGGAGGGCTGACAACCCTAAATGGAAAACAACTTGTTACGAAGCCACAACAGCAGCCTCGGACTGGACGGATTACACAACGACGAACCCAGCAACAACAACGGAGTAACGATTTGTGCACTTTCTCATGGAACGTGCGCTCTCTGTACAGAGATGAAGCTGATGAGCAGCTAGCGGATACCCTGTCCCAATAAAGGGCTGATGTAACAGCGGAGGAGATGCGATGGACAGGGGCCGGTTTCCTGGAGAAGAGTCGCTACACCATATATTATAGCGGCCATCCAGTAAACCATGTGCTTGGAGTAGCTTTCTTAGTCAGCCAAAAAATGAAACCTGCTGTTATCGGTTTTGAAAACATAAGCGAACGGCTATGCACTCTGCGCTTGCGAAGCAAATTTAAAAATATAAGCCTCATTAACCTTCACGCCCCAACAGAGGAGAATGCAGAGTCGACGAAGGATACCTTCTACGAGGTAGTAGAACGAACCCTCGAAGCCTGTCCCAGATATGATATCAAAATCATAGTTGGGGATTTTAACAGCCAAGTAGGGAAAGAGCCAGTATTCAGGCGATACGTTGGCTCCCATAGCTTACACCAAAATACAAATGATAACGGACTGCGGATGATACAACTAGCAGTGCATTCTCAAAGAACGCGGGCACGTGCGGAGACTTATCACGAATTCCGGCGAGCGGAGAAGCAACTTCACAGACGGAAAAAGGAAGCCTGGGAGAAGCTTGTGAACTCGAAAAGAACAGAAAGCAATCGCACCGTCAGCAGGATGAAGCCTTACACACCGCGATGTTCATCCTGCTGAGACAAAGAGGGAAATCTGATTTCCGAGAGAATGGGCATATTGGAGCGATGGGTTGAGTACTTTGATGAACTACTGAACAACCAGAACATCGGCGAGTTGGAGGTCCCGCCAACTGAAGACGACGGACAAATACTGCCACCACCAAATATAGAAGAAACAGTCCGTGCAATTCATCGGCTAAAAAATCATAAGTATCCAGGAGCCGATGGAATAACAGCCGAATTGGTTAGATATGGAGGCGAACGATTACACGAAGTGATTCATCAACTTGTGCTCAAGGTGTGGGGCAGCGAATCAATGCCTGACGACTGGCAAAGAGGCATTACCTCTCTCATACATAAAAAGGGAGATATCACACAGTGTAGCAATTATAGAGGTATCACGATGCTGAATACCATCTATAAGATATTCTCCTCTATCTTGCTAGGCCGGATAGCCCCATACGCCCAGAACATCATTGGCCCATGCCAAAGAGGCATCACTCCAGACAAATCAGCAACAGATCAGATTTTCTCTGTACGGCAAGCGATGGAAAAACTGTTGGAATATGGACATCAGGTGCACCATCTATTCATCGACTTTAAAGCCGCCTGTGATAGCATAGCCAGGATAAAACTGTACATGGCCATGAGAGAATTCGGTATCCTGACGAAATTGATAAGACTGACTAGACTGACCCTGACCAAAGTTCGAGGCCAGATAAAAGCAGCAGGATCACTTTCAAGACCATTCGACATCAACAACGGTCTACGACAAGGGAATGTCCTATCATGCGTCCTCTGTAACCTGGCCCTCGAGAAAGTGATCCGTGATGCTGACGTAAATGCAAGGGGTACAATTCTTTTTAAGTCCACCCAGCTATTGGTTTATTCTGACGATATCGGCATCTTGGGAAGAACGACCCGAGACGTACAAACTGACTTCATCCAGATCGAGCAGGCGGCCATTAGGGTGAGATTTTTGACTGCACATCAATGAAGGCCAGATAAAGTATATGGTGGCAACGTCAGCACCAAAAACAAACAAACCAACACCATCAAACCGTACTGGTCAAACGGGAAGAATAAAGATAGGAGAATACAACTTTGAGACCGTTGATAATTTCTCCTATCTAGGGTCGAAAATCATAACCGATAAAAGCTACGATGATGAAATCTGCGCAGCCAACAGAACCTATTTCAGCTTGCAAAAACTATTCCGCTCAAAACGTCTCACCATAGGGTCAAAGCTCTTACTGTACAATACAATGATCTTGCCAGTCTTCATGGACTCCTCGGAAAATTGGGTTCTTAGCAAAAAAACTGGCACCCTACATGAGGATGGACGAGTCCGTAGCCTACATAACGACAAAATCTATGAGCGATACCATGACCGTCCCGTTGTGGATAAAATCCGGCTCAATAGGCTTCACTTAATCCTTATGGATGAGGATGATCAAGCCCGGAAAGCCTATAAGGGCAATATCTATGGTAGAAAAAGAAGACGAGGTAGACCCTGTCTGAGATGGAGCGATGGCGTAAGTCAGGCCGCCAGGCAACTTTTAGGGATATCGAATTGGTGGACCTCGGCACAAAACCGGGAAGTCTGGAGTTCCTTATTAAGGCAGGCCTAGACCGGATACCGGTTGTTGCGCCGTTGATGATGACGATAGAAACACGTAATTAAACATAAAATACTGCTTTTTTGTATTGAAATTAGGCATTCGTTGATGCGATAGTAGTCTTGCCCTAATCAAAACCGTTTCTTTTGCACTTGAAGGTCACCAACTTGATGCAGCGTTTTACAGCTTGCGTGTGGCAAGGAAGATCTTCAATATTCTCACTTGTGCCGAGACTGTTCCTGTCAATGACTTTCAAGGCTTCACCAGATACATTCAAAGTAAGAGGTGGCTCCGTGATCTCACAGTCTCGCCACGTCCCAATGTCGGTATAATCTTTGGCATCGAAGTTGAATGCCGGCACCTTAAACATTCGAAGTCCTCGAGCAATCTCTGATCTTGCTTTTATAATTCTTGGATATGCTAGATCATGGATAATTTTTCTGTCGTCTCCAAGCATTGCAATGAGGAGATTTTCTGGGTGGCAGAAATATCCATTTCTTTGAATTACCTTGCCAATTTTCATCTTCAAATCGGCGTTCAAATAGTATCTCAGATGTTTTTTTTTGCCACAAATGCTTAGCTCCGTTTATGCACGAGGGATTACATAACCCCTAAATATAGACGGCCTGGCTTGATTATGCTTCAGACTATGGTTGCACAATTCGGCAAGTCGGAAACCGCCTTCGGACAGAACAAGTGTGTGTAGAGTCGGCTGGGGAAGGTTCAGCTGACTGACGAGGATCTGTTAGCCTGCTGGTCATATTTTAGTAGCAAGTGTATCTAGCGGTGGGATGAGCCAAGGTAACAGCCAAGGGATCGCTCTCCCTGCACTGGAGAAGGTGCTAATAGGACCCCAAGCCAAGGTGGAACAGTATGCGCCGAGGACTGCGTGGCTAGTGGGGAGCTTGTTCTTTAGTATGTGAAGTCTGAATACCTTCAGTTTCAAATAAGACCCTTATCGTGGTGGACATTCTCCCCGGAATACCGGTGGGACCAAAAAATAGACTCAATTAATAAAAACAAAAAAACTGACGATAGAAAAAGAGGTGGTGATTCCAGGCAGTCGTGAGCAATACAATTAATGTCAATTATAGCACCGTTGTACTTAAACCAACCACAGCGAGGCGGCAGACGGACTAGTGGTTTCCAGTTTGGAATCGACTGCCGTTAGGCTGGGTGTGGCAAATACCAGCCATAGTATTCCTAACTCCAAACTTCGGTTCACTGGAGTCCTGCTCAAGAGCCAGTACCAGAAGGTCATGCATATTCTCAGTAAGATTGCTAAGAGTAAGGAGGTTGGTTCTGTGAGTAAGCGGAATGAAGAGGACTTCGTTAAATACCAAGAGATTGTTGAGGAAAAAAACAACAAATGTCTGACAAACGACCAGAAGGCGAAGCCCACCGCTCTTAAAGGCAATCGATCTCAAGAGGAGATCGAACAAAAACACAAGCGGAGCCGAGTGTGCAAAGGCTCAGACGCTTACCAACCTCTGTAGAAAAGTAAGCAGCAACAGTCAGTCGAGGAGCCATGCACTGTAAAATCCCTCAGAAACGTGGTCAGGAGTTACTTATATGTTGTGTTGGCAGATGGGAATTCCGGTAGCGGTAAACTAACGCCCGAGGTATGTATCAGCTTAGAGAGCTATCAGGAATGGTAATCGAGCGTCTCCTGGAAGCCAAAGGCGAACGCACGGGATCCATTCCTTGCTTAGATTCCTCTCAGGTGGTCCGTGGGCTTCACGGTATAGCTTGCAAAGACTAATTCTCAACCTTGCTTGTCTTCCTTCTAGAGGTGGACATCGACATCACACTAGTACGAGAGCTCTGAATCGGAAGCGACTGAACCATCAAAGGGCTCCAAAGCAAATATTATAATTTATTCCACAGCACAAGAGATCGGGACAGACCTAGAGCATGTATCCTTACGAGGAAGAGTCTGCACAGTTTTCTGTGCCCGGACTAGAGCTCCAGCTGCCTAGTCGTGGTCAAATTGGAGCAGGCAGGGGCAGAGAACGTAGAAAAGCTCCGTCAGAAAAACTACAACATTTGACGACCACCATTGCATCAAAGAAGGTCAACTTGTTGATAGGCTGCGACGCCAATGAAAGGCATACGTGTAACAGGAGTAGTACACCTACCCCAACCTTCCATGTTTCCAGTTCCGACAACTGTAACGGTTGATAGGAGCTTCTTGATATCACCCTAGTAACCGACAATGGAATTCTTAGGGTGGAGAACTGGAACGCGTTTGATCATAGATCCTTTTCACAGTTCGATAATCTTCAGTCTAGATCTCGGCTCAGAGGTCTTCAAACCTTTCAGAGAGCCGAGGAAGATCGACTGAGGAAGTTTGGTCAAGTTATCAAGAACAAACTTTCCGGTGCGCAAATTGGCAAGATTGGCACGACAGACGAACGATGACGGAGTCAAAGTTCGGGGCATTGGAAAAGGCTTCCGATACCGCCTTTAAAGTCCTGTGCCCTGTTAAATACAGCAAGAAGACACTACTACCGTGGTAGAATGAAGATGTTCCCAGTATCAGGAAGCTGACTAGGGAGATTTTTAACATCTGCTACAGGCACAAATATTATCAGTCATAAAAGGACAAGTCGGCCATCAAGACTACCAAGAGGCGGTCCTGGTTCGGTTATTGTCGAAATATTGAAAGCTCGAGCGAATCTGCAAGGCTCAGTAAGATTCTGTTCAAGGAACATAGGAGCCCATCCTCTCTTAAAAAGTCGGAAGGCTTCTGGACGAAATCTTTTGGTGAAACCTAGGAGCTGCTAATTCAGATGCATTTCTCCGCCAAGGAGGAGGTCTGTGAGTCAGAACCTTGCTTTGAAGGTATGCAGTCGCCCAAGTTATACGAGACTATCAAATCGGTCATTACCGAGGATAAGATCGGCTGGCCTATAAACAGCTTCTCCGCATATAAATCTCTGGGCCTAAATGGCATAATGCTATTCATATTGTGCCGTGACTTACCGAGATTAATTTAAATAAATAAATAAATGCTGTCTACTTCAGCTGCCTTCCTGAAGGGGCGAGAGGGAGCATTCAGCAATGTTAGTACCAACGCCTTCAAGGAAGCCTTGATTAGTATAGGATTGGAGGGGTATCTTGCGCATTGAATAATATCAATGCTAAGAACCAGGATAATTCAGTCTGATCTGGGAGGTAGCCACTTGACCAAAGCTGTGAGCAGGGGCACGCCACAGGTTGGAGCATTCTTTCCGGTGCTCTGCTTAATAATGATCGACGAAATTTTGCGAAAATTGGACAGAACCCTGGTGAATGTGGTGGCGTATGTCGACAGTTTGGTGATATTGGTATCAGGGATATTCCCACCATTAAGAGTGACATCATGGAAGGGGCTTTGGGGAAAGTGTGCTTGTGGGCCGCAAGATGTGGACTCGGTATGAACGCAACCAAAACGGAACTGATGCTATTCATCACCATCACCATCACCATCTCCATCTCTCCTACAGTCCCTCTCTCCCTCTACATCGCCGATATCCCTCTCAAACACCCTACCAAAACTCCCTACGCCGTTAAAACCTCCCAATACGCTGACGACCTGATCCTTCATACCGCATTCTGTAACACTCCAGCTACTTATATCAGACTTACTCTCTCCATCCAATCCTTCAATAAGTTTCTTCACTCCTGGAAACTCTTTCTTAATTCAAGCAAGTACGAAGCCATCGTTTTTCGAGGTAGAACTAAATTTATCCAGCGGACACAAAACTTAAACATTAATGTTGGGGTGACTTCTATCCCCTCCGTCCGTTCCATCAAATACCTGGGTGTATACCTGAATTTCCCCCCTCCTATATGCTAGTGCACCGCCGTAATCCTGTATGCATTTGCACGCTTGGCGCTTGGCTTGGCACGATCGGTTATAAGAGGACCAAATTCTCTTCAACTTGACAAAGATGGTGAGGCTTTGGCAATTAAATTCACTGGCTGGTTAGTGACGTGAGTAGATTCCATCCTTCATAGTCGCCAGCAGGACGCCGATTTCGCCAACCTGGACAGTCTGTCGACTCCCCCATTTCCTTCTATGTTCACGTGACTCGGAATTTAGAGTGGGGTGACTTTGAGTGTGTCCCCAGTCTATTCAGCGCGTCCCTGTGCTGTCCTACCAGCCTGGGCTTAATAGCCTCTTAGCTGTCGGGCAGAATGACTACGTTACGCTTAAGATTCGGATGATGCCTCAGCGAGGTTCCAGTATCGTCAGTTCCTCCGCTTAAAATACACAGCCGAATCCGGGAAGAGAGTACGATTCGGCTACACTGTGCGTATCCGAGAAAGCTTCCCGCGATAGATTATCCGTCGGAATTCTTACCGCATACCTTTCCCAACACTTATAACAGGAGGAAACACTTCTGACATTGATATCACCAACTTTTTTGCCACTCCCAGGTCAGGTTAAATTATCCTGGTTCCTCCAATGCGTAAAAATATATTAATTGCTCCCTTCATGTCCAGGAAGCCAGCTAAAATATTTCGCTTATTTGTAACGACCGCTTAACGGTGATTATGTCGTAAAGAGCGGTTTCTGTTAATTTGCGTTCGAGTAAGGCAGCAGCAGAGATTTGGAGAGTGGTGACTTCTTCATAATCTCCCTTAAGTGGAAGACTAAGATGAACTCTACAGTCTTCAACACGAAAGAAGTAATGAAACAACACGAAAGAAGTAAGAAAACCATGTTCATGCGTTTCCGGATATTGCGGTATATATCCGTACGAAATTCAGCTCCGGTAAATCTTTACAAATTCAATCCGTTTTTACTGTTTCTGGGGCATGCGTTATGCTGATTTATATGGTGTAGTTGGGCTGATGCTTTTCTCAGTACTCATCGATTGGATAATTCCACGCGACTGGGCTAGACACCCTCCAGGTAAGGTTATGGCTCACAGTCCACCTTGCTGATGGGGGGAGCACGTATGGAGTAGCAGCTCCTGGGGTCTTATCAGAAGATCCCGTCCAGGAGCCTTTCGATTTTATTTTTGGGTGGGTTCCTATATTCGGTTATGCAGTCCTTGTATGGTTGTAAATAGACCGACTTTCGTTCAGTTATGGTGTTTTTGCTGTCTTTTGCAGGGCTTTTAAGCCGACTTCGAACGTTTTCTCTAGATGCCCGACCTTTTACTACAGTCCGCCTGTCATGTCAATCGAACCATTGGGGGCACCGGAAAGTTTGGTCTTGATAACTTGACCAAACTAGCTCCAGTTGATCCTCCTGAACTTCTGAAAGGGTAGAAGAAATTTAAGCTGAAAAGTATCCGACTTTGTTCAAAGAAAGATCTTGTTCGGACGGTCTTCAGTTATCCACCCTAGAAGTCCCATTGTCGGTTAACAGAGTAATGTTAAGGATCACCTCCAGCCGTCGAACTTCTCCGCTTTGGGGAAGTGGAAGGCCGGTGTACTGCCCCAATTACACACTGATATGTTTGTGTTAATAATAAAGTCAAAGAGAGACTCACCACTTCAGTTCATTTCCTGTTTTTTTTATAGAGGTGGAAAGTATCGAAAGCCACAGTGTGGGACTTTAGCCCACTAAAACCACCTCTCTTCACCCGCTATGCCCCACGGAACTATCTAGAAAAATTACATCGTGAGGCGAGTTAAAGCCCAATCGTCTTAATCCTACAGTCTTACAGTCTCTCCAGACAAGGCTACCCGGATCTCCAGACAAGGCTACCCGAATTCCAACTACTGCGGCAGAATGAACAAAGATTGGTTCTTTCCTGCAATATAAAGTATATGGGTGTAATCTTGGAGTCGAAGCTAAATTTGGGATTGAAGGCAGAACTGCCCTTTAAGAAGGCTTGTACAGCCTTCGATGGCAGGAGAATTTTTAGAAAGAACTGGGGTCTCCGCCGGTTCTCTGGATGTACACAGCTGTGGTATGCCCCATCCTAATGTACGGGTCTATTATATGGTGGCAGGCTTTGAGTAAAAGTAAAATAAAACAAGGATTAGTTTTATTCCTAGAACCACGTGTGAAGGTGCTACTGGGGCTCTGCAGTCCTGCCCAACAGATTCTCTTAATGTACTCCTGCACCTTCTCTCCCTAAAACTCCATATTAAGTACGCTCCAGCCAGCAGTGCTTCTCGGGAAATCTGGGCCTTCCCCAGGGACTACGCTACACGTAAGCTGAACTTCACTAGAAACTTTGCTGTGGATTTTCAAATCAGGGTAAAGTGGAAGATCGGCAGCGGTCTGCAAGGCTATGTCACAGTATTCTTCACCGACGGATCAAGGATGGTCTATGGAGTCGGTGTGGAGTGTTCTCGAATACACACAGTGTATCCGAGTCGTATGGTCCCTCAGGTTTCGTCAATATATTCCAAGTGGAAGTACTAGCGATACTGGAAACTTGTCGATGGCTGGGGCATAATCCGAACCTCAAGCGTAACATAACCATTCTGACCGACAGCCAAGCGGCCATTAAGGCCTTTTACTTAGCAGTGGCATCTTCCAGGCTGGTGGGGCAATGCAGAAACGCGTTGAACAGTCTCCTCTGGGTTTCTGGTCATAGGAACATAGAATGAGCGGGCTGACAGATTGGCCAGGCGGGGTTCTGCTCTTGGCAGTCCTCCTGTTTATACAGTCTATGTCTCGCTGTCGATTGTCAAGGGTGGAATCTATTCGCACTACTTTGCAGCCGCGGACTTCAGATGGCGATGGCTCATCGTCTGCACCAAGTCAAGGACGATTGGGTCCGCTTATGACAAAATTCGATAGTGTGAGCTCTTGTACCTGCTAAATGCGTGCAAATACATACAAGATTCCAACGGTCTGCACGGGACCTATAGGGCTTATAGGGGACCATGCCAGACTCGGTATATCCTACAATTCACTTTGCCGAAGCTCCGGAGAACACGGGGAGTGGCTGGACTCTTTGCCCTTGCTTTCATAATAGCAGCCACGGTCTTAGGAGTTTGTGGCATCAAAACGGCGTACCACAGCGCTAATTAAATATGATTACAGCCACTATTACAGCAACAAAAATAGAGATTAAATGGCCTCCAGAAAATACTAAAACTGAAAAGCAACCATTTTCTTGAAAAAGGATACCAATATTGTCAATTCTATCACCTAACGGAGCATGCGGAGGATGAATGGGAGCACACAGAAGACTTCAACAAAATACTTTTAATCATAAATCGTATTTCATCCGATATAAAAATGATGGTAGGTTTTAGTTTTATATCCTCCCGAATAAAGGATCAGGTTAGCAGTGCATTTACTACTTCCTTTTAGTTTCACTATTAAAAGACAAGCACGACCGTTCAGCCTTTTTTCAAAGAAACTGCTTAATACGGATTTGCAACAAGAAGTATCTATATCTGGAATGGCGTGTACACTGTCTTAATATAATGAAAACCAGAGGATCTATTTGTTTGCAAACAAGGTTTCATATCCTTGAACAAACAATGATGGAATCGAAACGAAGAGCGTATCTAAAAAATTCTTTCTCCTTAAAATCCCTTCGGTCACTCCTTAACAGAATATAGCAACGAAATGATTATCCTGAGATTATCCACCTTGGTGTAGTTTTCCTAACCCCACTAAGATCTATGTGAAACTCAGCCGATATGTGGTATATTCAAGGATCTATCTATCTATGTATCTATCTTCCATTCATTCTAACTTTTTTCCAGTTCATCCTTATTCCAACTTTCAATCTAAGGATAATTCCGTGCGGTCTCAGTGACATAGCTCCGTGTAGAAATGAATAAATGAGCATTGTACATATGATGACATAAAGACAATTTCTTGGAAAATGCCCTTAAGAACATTTTCACATTTTCGGTCAAAGAACTAAGAACTTATCCTTCCTTGTCGTCATCTTGTGTTGTGACAAATTGGCGAGACTTATCTGGTGATTAGAGGGTAATTAACCGAGACAAGAGCATAGAAACGGAGGCGATGACTGTATTAGGTAGGTTTTTAGAGCAGCTTAGGAAAGGGTGTAGGGATGATGGAGGAACAGGTTAAATATGAAATTCATTTTGCTCACACGTTTATTCGCTAATGAGTAGTGGGTAGGATGTATATTTTCAATTTTCCTGGTGAGTTAGGATTAAAATGCATAGAATAGAAGATTCGTGCAAATGCGCAAACTATGGCTTTCAATCATATTGGGCGGATTAAGTCCATCTACAAATACATGAATCTAAAAATTCTAGCATTTTCGCGAATTTTCCCAACGGCCATTTAAACGCACATCAAATGTGAAGTAGAATAAATTTGCTTCACAATACAATTTTGAGTTATCCTTGGACTAAAAATAGCATCATAAATAAAATTGCATCCAAAACTTCACAACACAGACGCAGGACCGAAAAACAAAGTGCTCTATCATAACGCGTCCTTTGAAAATTCACTTTTCTTACATTGAAAATTTGCGTAAGAAAACTGAGCGATTGTAAAGTATTGTCAGCTACCATGGACACTGTGACGTAACAAAGAAATATTTGCAAGAACTCAGGTCAGAAAGGCGTTTAACATTTTATTTCAAGGCTCTTTTACACCACCCGTAATTAGGATGGACTACTGAAGGAGATCAAAGCGAATGGCCCTTAGGAAAATATAGCCTGCGTTTGCTGAAATTGTAATGGTTTTCGCAGGAAATATAGATTGTTTCTGTTTTGAGGGTAATTGCCAGTGACTTGAGACACAACAGTCAAAGTAGTAACTGACTTAATGTAAGGAATGCAAGAGTATGAGTAAATGAATGGAAAGGAGGAAAGCAAACGGGGATATAAACTTTTTCGGATGTTAATTATATTTGACTATTAGCCTCCTCAATAAAGCGGGTGTTAAATTTACCTTAAACGGGATGGTGACCGAGGGTACGATTTCCTTTCTCTTCTAAAGCATTGTTTTTTTGTTGCAAATGTCTCCAACTCATTGCAAAGACTTAATGAGACAATTTTTTGTTGATCCTGTTAGATATGATTTTTATGAAAGGGTAGACATATCTAGGTCTGCCTTAATAAGGGGCTTCAAATACCGAGGTTTTGGATCGAGGTACACCAATTCGATATCCCTAGCAATTCTAGCGGCGTCTCCTTCGCCATTGCTCTCAGTGAGGATCTGGCACGTCATCTTTTCCTATTAAAGATACTGTCCTTACAGACTTTCCGGGTTACATCATCTTCATCTATACGAATTTTATCTACAACCAAATGGTCGTGGTATTACTTATAGATTTCCTCTTTATGTAGATTATGGAATCGGATACCTGTTGTGGGCCGAATGCGGCTAAGAGCTAAGTCTCAAAAAAAAACTATTTTTACTATATTGCGAGACTTTACTTGACAAGCTCTATTTGTCGCTTTTGTTTTCGGTGCTGACGTTGACACCATGTATTTCGCCTTCATCATCATCAACAACGGCGCAAGAACCGGTATTCGGTCTAGGCCTGCCTTAATAAGGAACTCCAGACATCCCGGTTTTGCGCCGAGGTCCACCAATTCGATATCCCTAAAAACTGTCTGGCGTCTTGACCTATGCCATCCCTCAATCTTAGGCAGAGTCTGCCTCATCTTCTTTTTTTACCATAGATATTGCCCTTATAGACTTTCCGGGCTGGATCATCCTCATCCATACGGATTAAGTGACCCGCCTAACGTAACCTACTGAGCCGGATTTTATCCACAACCGGACGGTCATGGTATCGTTCATAGATTTCGTCGTTATATTGGCTACGGAATCTTCCATTCTCATGTAGGGGGCCAAAAATTCTTCGCAGGATTCTCCTCTTGAACGCGGCCAAGAGTTCGAAATTTTTCTTGCTAAGAACCCAAGTCTCCGAGGAATACATGAGGACTGGCAAGACCATTGTCTTGTACAGTAAGAGCGTTGTCTTATGGTGAGAGGTTTCGAGCCAAACAGTGTTTGTCAGCTGAAATAGGCTCTGCTGGCGGCCATGCG
The DNA here is from genome assembly GCF_905115235.1 of Hermetia illucens. Taxonomy (NCBI): domain Eukaryota; kingdom Metazoa; phylum Arthropoda; class Insecta; order Diptera; family Stratiomyidae; genus Hermetia; species Hermetia illucens. The sequence continues at coordinate 130,071,595 of NC_051852.1, forward strand.
CAGACTTCATCGCCATGGCTGTTATTGGTTGTGATTTTCGACTCTAGATAGGAGAAATTTTCAACGGTCTCAAAGTTGTATTCATCTATCTTTATTCTTCCAGTTTGACCAGTGCGGTTTGATGGTATTGGTTGGTTGGTTTTCGGTGTTGACGTTGCCACCATATATTTTGTCTTGCCTTCATTGATGTGTACCCCAAGATCTTGGGCCGCCAGCTCGATGTGGATGAAGGCGGCTTGTACGTCTCGGGTGGTTCTTCCCATGATGTCGATATCGACAGCATAGGCCAGTAGTTGGGTGGACTTAAAGAGGATCGTACCTCTTGCATTTACGCCAGCATCATGGATCACTTTCTCGAGGGTCAGGTTAAAGAGGACGCATGATAGGGCATTCCCCTGTCGTAGACCGTTGTTGATGTCGAATGAGAGTGATCCTGCTGCTTTCATCTGGCCTCGCACATTGGTCAGGGTCAGCCTAGTTAGTCTTATCAGCTTCGTCAGGATAACGAATTCTCTCATGGCCATGCACAGTTTTAGGCGGCTTTAAAGTCGATCAAATGATGATGTTGCCGATTTGCCTGGAGTGAAACCTCTTTGGTATGGGCCAATGATGTTCTGGGCATATGGTGCTATCCGGCCTAGTAAGATAGGAGAGAATATCTTATAGATGATATTCTGCGACGTGATACTTCTATAATTGCTGCACTCTGTGATATCTCCCTTTTTATGTATCATCTCCAGGATCTCTGTTGACTGCGGTTATTGCGCATCCATTTCCCTCTTATAGGTGTTGCGGAGGGCTGTATTGTGGATGGCTTTAGGGTTACCTCTCACATGATTGTCAGAGGGGATTCACTGTTAATTCAATAATCCGCAGTCCGCTATGATTTGTATTTGGATGTAAGCTATGGGAGTCAACGTATCGTCTGAATACGGGCTCCGTCCCTACTTGGCTGTTAAAATCCCCAAGTATGATTTTGATATCATATCTGGGACAGGCTTCGAGGGTTCATTCTACTGCCTCATACAAGGTATCCTTCTCTGATTCTGCAGTCTCCTCTGTAGTGGCGTGAACGTTAATGAGGGTTATATTTCTAAATTTGCCTCGCAAGCGCAGGGTGCACAGCCGTTCGCTTGGGATTTCAAAGCCGACAACAGTAGGTTTCATTTTTTGGCTGACTAAGAAACCTACTCCGAGCACATGGTTTACTGGATGGCCGCTAAAATATATGGTGTACTCTTCTACTCTTCTTCAGGAAAGCGGTCCCTGTCCAACACATCTCCTGTAGCGCTGTTATATCAGCCCTATATTGGGACAGGGCATCGGCTAGCTGCTTGTCAGCTCCATCGCTATACAAGGAGCGCACGTTCCATGAGAAAATGCGCAAATCGTTATTCCTTTGCCGTTGCCGGATTCATCGTTGTGCTATCAGTCCAGGCCGAGGTTCATGTTGTGGCTTTGTAACTTCGGTTTTCTGTGTGGGGTTGTCATCAACCCCCAACCACCAACCTGGAGGACCCGTTGGTACAGTTTGTCCCGTTTTTAGGTGCGGAAGACTCGCCTTCATCCTTCTCCGTCTGCATCTTTTCGTTAAGAAAGAACTCCCAGCGGTCACCACGTGGAGGTGAAGATGGAGTTTAGTGGTAGAGCTGTTGGTGTTGGTTCAGCAGGCGTTCCCAGGTTCTTCGTGGTTACCAATCCACGTTTCGCCCTGGGACCTATCCTACCCTTTTACCAACCACCATAATCTTCTTCGGACTCATCTGTTTACCCAGATCCACTTACCCTCCAAATGAACCTAAATCAAACCTCCCCCCGACTCAAAGAGCGCAGAATTCTACTCCACTGTTCCAACACCTACAGAAACGAAGACCGTCCCTAATAAATCTCCAAGCAAACACCCCGTATCGAAGCCGTCCTAGCCCGTCATACCCTCAATTTCCTCAATACATGTCTATCCCATCTTAATCCCCTTATGTTCCAGGCCATGGAGATCGAGGTCGCCGAAGAGAATTTTCTATGAACTCATCTGTTCCCTCAAATCTTCTTGTCTCTCTAGACCCGACACCTCCTTTTCGATTCCGACGCTAGAGTGATCTTCTACACCGGCAACAATTCCTCATCCCAATTTTCGAAACCTACCCATCGCTACCGCCGATCCCAGCTTCTTTTCCCAAATCTCTCCCGCATACTCCCCATCCCAACCCACATCCTCCCCCCGCCCGCCCATTTGCATCTAAAATTCAACGAGTGGAGTTTCTTTTCGACTTTTCCTTCAGAATATCCATCAATTTTTCTTAGTACTCTTCTCTAGTGATAAGCTAGTTTCGTCCTTAGATTATACCTTAAATTCAGTTACGCTGTTAAGGTTGTCCATAAGTTAGTTTAATTTAGCATTAGAGTAAAATAGGGAGAATAAAAATGTTGTTTTTCGCAAAATGTTTCCTGTTGCCGCTTTCGGTCACGCTGCTCCCTGGGCGGAGGTGGGGCCGCTTCTGATGAGCTGCCTCTGCCTGGAAACTGTCAGTCAACTTTTTTGATAAACTTAGGTGTTTGAAAAAGCAAGCGATGGCGGCTTTATGGTTTCTTACCAGGACAGAGGCAAATCGTCAGACGCTGCCTCACCTCTGCCCTGGGAGCAGCGTGACCGTAGCGGCTCGTAGATGTTGAGTGCTCCTTTATATAATTCGTAGAACAGGACATGCCTACAAATTATATTGAGCGCAAATCCGCCTTATTGTGTTTGTCTCAAAAAGAAGAGTCCGGGGACCACAATGGAGGAAGCAAGTTGCTTCCCAAGTGGTCCGGTCCATGATCAAGTGGATGCGGGCTCAGGACTCTCTGCATCCTCATCAAGTGGATGCGGAATTGGGATCCCATATTTCTAAACAAAATATGTATTTTATGTTTGATTCATTAAACTTTATTCCTGTTACTGAATTTTTCTTAACTAAAATTTATAGATTTTTTCGATTCCCCCTCGGATACCACCTTGTTGTGATGGGGGAGCTTGTGGTAGTTTACTACTACACTAAGGGTGTCGAAAAACACATTAAGATGGAAATAAAAGATTGTAACTCTCCAAGTGGTAAAAAGTCACAGACTTTGAATTCACCCACGACTCTGAGAAATCAGGTCATGGCCGAGGCACGGATTTTGGAGGCCTCACCTAATTCATGTTCCCCTACGGAGAAATCTGGAGAAGACAGGCTCTCCACGTCAGTGGAAAACCTATATCCGGTGTCTACGGCGTGGTCAGTCAAAAAGTTGGTAATGGACGCTACTGATCTAACGAAACTGCACTGCGAAAGATGGCGAAGTTTCTTGGGAATGAGAACATGTTACATCACCAAATGTGGCGATATCCAGAGAAATCGGACGCAAGAATGTGGAACTTTCGGCAGAAGATGAGGACAAGCTGGTAACCCCGGTGAGATCCACACTGAACGCAGAAGACTTTACAGTTAGCGGGGGTTTTCATATTAGACTGAACTTATGGTTACAAACATAAGAGTTAGTCAAATCAACTTGCAGCATGCCAAAGCTTCTTCCTATTTACTGACGACAAAGCAGGCAAAGTTGCAGGACTGTCCTTATGTATTTTTAGTTCAAGAGCCATGGATTCGTTTTAACAGAATCTGTGGTATTGGATCAGTCCAAGGGAGTAGGATCTTCTTTGATGAAACATCGTCTAGACTGAGGGATTGCGTTCTGATTTCAAAGCTGTTAGAGGCAACCATGTTGAGACAATTCTGTTCACAGGACCTTGTTGTCGTCAACTTACAATACCAGATTAATGGTAAGAGGAGAAACGTTATAGTCGCCTCTGCCTACTTACCCTATGATTCTTTGTACCCTCCGCCAACGCAAGAACTAGGGGATCGAGTAGTGTATGCAGAATCAAGTGGCCTTGAGTTCAAAATAGTATGTGATGCGAAGGCTCAGCATAGTTGTTGGGGCAGTAGCAAATGCAATCCTAGAGGAGAGAAGCTGTTTGATTTTATCGCGTCAGCTGGTCTGATGACCGCGAATATAGGGTGCGCCCCCACGTTCGTTGGACCAAGAAGAAGTGGAGTAATTGATCTAACAATTTGCACTTCAAAGTTGTTAGAGTTTATTAGAAACTGGCGAGTACTAGATGAAGTCTCACCCTCAGAACACCGTTACTTAGAATTTAGTCTAACTAGGTGAATAGCCTGTAATGCAAAGACGGAATCCTAGGAAAACGGATTGGACGCAGGTTAATGAACTTCTTGGTGACAAAGTTGAGCTCCCTAGGCGACTAGGGACTCCTTTGGCGATAGAAGATTAATTGAAAACTCTAAATTGCACCCTTTTAGAATGCTTTGAAGGCGCTTGTCCTATTTCCCGAGGACAACATGGTAAAACAGTTCCATGGTGGAATCGAGAATTGCAGAGGCGACTTCTAAATCATGTTTGCAAAAGCAATAAAGAAAAGTCTTCAGACTGGCTAAACTTCCGAAACTTATAGCGTGAATATAAGAGGCTCATAAAACGTTCGAAACTAGACTGTTTTAGAGCATACTGTGAGGAACTGGAAAGTGAAAGGGAGACTTCTAGGTTGTGCAGAGTCTTTAATAAGGATGAGTCTGCCAAATTGGACTCTAAGTATACCACCCGTGAGAACAGGTCTCAGAAGTGGGAAGAAGTGAATTGGTGGTTTCTGCAAACCCTTCAAGACGAAGGTGTTGCAAGGGGAATTGGGACACTGCTAGAGCGGTTGTTACCAATGAAAAGGTGAGAGCTACTATACTATATATATTTGAACACTTCAAAGCATTTGGCGTGGATAGCATCTACCCAGCTAGGCTAAAGGGGAGTATAGAGCACTTAGAGCAAATTCTAAGAAATATTTTTCGAGGATGTCCTCTTTGGGTTACGTGCCTTCCTCTTGGCAGAAGGTGAAGGTAATTTTCATTCCCAAGCCTGGGAAAGATACTTAAATCCAAAGAACTTCAGGCAAATCAATCTAACATCATTTTCGCTGAAATGTCTGGAGAGATTGGTCGATCTTCACATTCGCGAGAAGGCGCTGAGGTCGTACCCACTAAATGAAAACCAACATGCTTATCAACGTGGAAAGTCCTATGAGTCTGCTCTTCATTCTTTGGTTTCAAAGATAGAGAATGCAACTCTGAAAGGTGAGTACGCGATCGGGGTGTTCATGGACATTGATAGTGCTTTTGACTGTGTGTCCTTCCAAAAGTTCTGTGTTGCCGCCAGAAAGTATGGTGTTGACGAAACTCTAATAAAGTGGATCTACGCTATGCTAAAGCAGAGATTGTTCTGTGCTGAAGTGGGTGTTGATCGGTATCCTCAAGGAGGTGTGCTAGCGCCACTACGAACTGCAAAATCTGCCAATACACGTTCACGCTTATGCGGATGCCGTGGCTGTGGTGGCTGTTGGTGGAGATCTCGGAATGGTGTGTGGAAATACATACATCCATACATGTCTCAGGCATGGACTTTCATTAAATCCAAATAAAACTACAATGGTATTTTTTACAAAAAGGAGGAAAATGAATGGTCTTTTCCTGCCAGAGATGAGGGGTACAAGCCTTCAATTCTCCGAAGAAGTGAAATATCTGGGAGTTATTTTAGACAAGAAGCTTCTTTGGAACAAACATGTAGAGATAAACAAGAAACGAGCTCTCACAGCTTATGGCTGTGTAAGCTGACCTTTGCCTCGACATGGGGGCTTACATAGACCTCAGGTAGTAATGTAGATATATGTTGCTATCATTAGGCCGATGTTCGTTTATGCATCCGTAGTGTTTGGGTTAAGGAGAAACAAAAGAGTTTTCGCAGTAAACTTGGCACACTGCAAAGAACTGACATCCGGCGCAGCTGTGAATGCATTACTTAATTTACAGTCGTGGATTTGTTTATTCAGAGCACTGAAATGAGAGCAGCTCATAGATTAATTCGATTAGATCTATGGGAAAACAATGAACATGGAGGGCACAAAGCATTGGAAGAGTCATTAAGAGAACTGAATTTAGTTTTCGCAATGCCTTCCGAATTTCAGATCCCCATACAGCTGTTTGGTAGAAGATATGATGTTATCTTGAAGCGAAGAGAAAACAGGACGAACCAGAAGAATGCGTGTTAGGATATACTGACGTCTTCTACATCGATGGCTCAAAAACAGAAAATGGTTCCTGAGCAGGAGTCTACCTCTTGAATACAAACGAGAAGTGGGCTTTTCATTTGGGACAATACGCAAGGGTGGCAACCTGGATGATTGACGAGCGGTTGAAAGGCAGGTGCATCGCAATCAGCAGCGATAATCAAGCTGCATTGGGGGCGTTGAGTAGTACTTTGATCACTTCAAAAATTGTTCAGGAATGCAGAAACCGATTAAATTCCGTTTCTATTATACATTCAATACGGTGGATTTACTCTGGGTACCTGGTCATTGTGGTGTAGAGGGAAATGAAATCTCGGATGCCTTAGCAAAAGAGGCTTCAACATTCCCCATCCCCGGAATGTAATCAGTAATTGGGGTTTCGGCAGCATTGGCTGATGCTGCTATCAAAAACTGGGAACATAATGACAGGTGGCGAAGCCTTAGTTTTGCTAGACAGACCAAGCTTTTCCTGTCAGAATCAGACAAACATGCCGCCTGTCGAAAAGCAGGAAGACTTGCAGAAATATTGTGGGCATTCTGACTGGCCATAATTCACTAGCTGGGCATTTGTTCAGAATAGGAATTATCTAAGATGATACGTGTCCATCCAGTAATGAGGAAGCGGAATCCATGGTACCCCGCCTATGGACGCATCAGACATCAGATTTTTGGTGCTGATGTGCTCCAACTGCACCGAGTAGTATCACATCCACTAACGAAAATCCTGTGATACATAAACGAATCCGGGATATTCAGTTAGAAGTGGGAGTGGAGTACAATGGGTCACTAAGGTCTGAGTGCTCAGAGGCTTTGCCTTTCTCTTACCTCAAACACACACCCACACACATACTTGATAATCAATACCTACCACAATGAAAGTTTTAGTAAAATGCTTCTGTAAAATGTGGTAGCAGCTTCCATTGAAGGACTTCGAAAGAAGGAGAAACAGAGAGTTTGATAGCAGTAAATTTGAAGCCCTTTGAACATTTCAATGCAGATTTATTTCTGTTTAAACTTTGTTATTCCTTTTCGTGAAATGGCGATGGTTGCTCGTATTTAGTCATTTCAATCTAGTTTCAACGCGTTGAATATGTGATTAAAGATATATTTAAAGATTATTTAGGCACACTTTAATCCAGCTCGTTTCCCTTAATAATTCCCAAACTTTTCCTATTTTATCAAGTAAATTCAGGATATCTTTTTTCAATACACCCAACATCACGAGAGCCCGACAAATTTAATACCATCAGAGGCACATACAATGAGAACTGTCGAAACAGATTTTTGATGTTTTGGCGAAATTGGCCTCCGATCGACGGTCCAACCCGCTATTTAGTTCCGAACGTTTTTGACTTTTTTCTTTTCATGTTTTCTTTCAATTCGAGGAGTAAAAGGAGACCCTTTTTCAAACCTTCACTTTTACCTTTAACCAAGACCCGTTCCATTATACATAACATGTAACACGGGTTCTCCTTCCTGCACGCGTATTATAACTTGATGAACGGAACAAAAGGAGATCGATACGTTTTTTTCTCCCGGATTGCGTTTGTGCGCACCGTAGAGAAAGGAAAATTGATGACGTCTTAAGAAAATATCAAATTAAAGGATTTCTGCCAGCGTCATATGTTTTTGTTCGGGTTATTCTTGGAATGAAAACAGGAGAGGTATTCTTTTACACAATTCACCCACTCGCTTCCTTATGGTATTCATTAATTTTTAAGGAGCTGGCTTGCCTGATGTTTCGTAATTTAGAATAAAGTTCGGGATCTTCTGGGTAGAAATTACTTAAGTAGTTGCTAATATAAATAAACGGATAAAATGTTCATTCAAGAAGAAACTTTAATTAAAATTTGTCTTGAAATCGCAAGGATATGAAAGTTCTAAATTTATCGTTTTGGATTAAACAATGGTATTTTTCTTATTAGCTGATGGATACTCATACATTTTCAGGTAACGTTTTTCGTCCCACTATAATTGAAAACGTAAAGTAATTCACGTAGGCTACCCCTTAAAATCCTTCGATGCCGACAGATATGGCGCGGATTTATTTCGCAATTCCCAATATCACTCTATTTTCGAGAGTGAAACGCCAGAGTGAATCTGAAAAAGGAAACCAGGAAAAATATATCCTTGAGAGGCTGAAGGAGAAGACATCGGTAAAAAATCCTTCTCTGACACAGGGAACAAAGGATAGAAGTTAAGTGTAATGAAAGGCTTCGACGCGGGATAATCGAAAATCGGCTCCTTTAAGAAAGTCCTGTGATGTTTGCCCTCTTAAGAGCGTGCGACACACGGCACGACATGGCCTCAGATTAGAGTTAATGTTTCACTAATTTAGGGTCTGTGAGATCTTAAATGACATGAAAATTGGTTTTTGCGGGAAATTACAAAATATAATTTTCTTCCTTTATACGTAGTTTGTGCCGCACTGAAGGATGGATAGAAGTGGATGCATGCTTGTTTTGAGTCAACACAGTTTTTGTAATTTAAAAAGGATTCGATTGATTGGTATTATTTGGTGAAATTGCATGTTTTGTTAACAGCTCGTTAGGTCTGAAAAAAGAAGAGAAGTTGTGTTGGTAGAATGGGAAGTGGGTTTGCAGCAGTAGTTATTAAGCATCCTTTTGTGATCCGAATAGATTCCAAAATATATGCAGAATACTTTGTTTATTAGATTTCATTTCTGAATCACTGGTAAATAGTCGGCGCCTACTTAACTAGATCTAATTTGGCAGGTCCTGAAGGCTTAGTTACACAACTTTTTGGGATCCCTATTTTATTATTTGACCTTCACATATCATTATATTTTTACAACAATCATTGTAGTTTTTCTTTCTTTAAAGATTATTTTTTGTGGAGTTCAGGGTGGGTTCTTACCAGCTGAAAATAGACAAGGGATAAAGGCGGGGTTCCGGCGCTTCAAAATGGAAACAATAATTAGATTGGTCCTGGAGGTTGGGGGTTTCGGAGCGATAGGCTTACAACTCGCTACCGAAGAAAACACGGTACAATGCAAGGCCTCGGATCCGTTTGATCCTACGGAAACGACTGCGCAAACGAACAACCGAAGCTTTTGCATCCTAGAATGTTACATCAGTTATAAAACTGGGACTGCTGAAAGAGACTTTCAGAGAGATCAGGAACTACAGATTACTGAGATTACTGAAATGAAATCGCAAATAATTTCCAAAAGTGGGAAATTATCAGGAGAGCTGAAATTTTGACCTTTTTAGTGAAAAGGAGGAAAAGGAAACCAAACGTCATCGACCTCAAGATAATAAATGAGCGAATGTGTTCGGTTTGCATCAAAGCCAAATGACGAAGCTAGAGATCATTTCTACTATAGTGTGGCAAGACTTTTTGATTCACTAACGCTAAAACAGACGAAAATAATAGTTGGCGACTTTAGGGAGTAATACCACCTATGATTTATAAAAGAAAAACATGTTTTTTTAATTCTGTTTGCTGCTAATGTTAATGTAAGGCTTAATGTATGAAAAGAATATAGCCCTACATTATTTTACAACCAAATGGCGACGCAATAGCTGATTCGATGAACCCTCCTTTTTTGAAAAACCCCATGGGTGAAAGTCTGCAGGTCGTAATATTTTATCTAGACATAAAACTCTAGTGGAATAAGTAGGATTTTTTGAAAATGTTGATTTGTAACAAAATGGCGTCGATTTGAAGCAAAAATTTGTTTTTTTTATGAGAAAACGTCTAGAATGGGTCATAAAATTGTTAAATTTTAGTCTCTTTCTTTTTCGTTAGTCTTCATCCCAGTGGGTTCGCCATGATCGGCTGCGCCATTTTCTTCTGATGTATGTAGCCATGAGACTTTCAAATCTAGATCAGCGAATTAAGCCAACTTTGTTTTGGCCGTCCTTATCACCGCTTACCATCGACTTGAATGTACAAACCAATCTTGGCAAGAGAATTCTCTTTCGCGCGAATTACTTGACCATCGAAGACACCTCGCTCACATTTTTCCCACAATTGATGCGACCCCATATCGATCGCGATTCGGATGTAATCAAGGCTAGTTCAAGGCAACATCTTTGTCTTCATTACTGCGAGACACGGTTCATTGTCCTTTATAGTCGGCCAACATTCAGAACCATTGAGACCGTTTTCAGGCGTTGGTCGATACGTCGATCAGGAAGAACACCAGCTGTGGAATAGCATTTCGTCCAGGTTGCGGTAATGCGGGAAGCAATTTCATAAAGCAGTTCTCCATTGGCTGATAGCATTGACACGAGATATTTAAATCGCTCAGTTTTGGGCAGGTAATTGCCACTGACAGTGATGATGCCTTTTCCATGGGGATTAGTCGTCAAAAATTTTATTTAGATTTTATCTGAGACCGTACTGTATGAGGCGATCATTCTATTTTTGGACAAGTTGCTCGTGGTCAATTTTCATATTAGATGCTAAGGAATCAGACCATCACCTGCATAAAGCAGTATTGGGCGCTGGTCTTTGGATCTCTCGTGCGACAGAGCCCATAACAACAAAAAAGAGGGGTGGTGAGAGGGTGCTTCCTTGGTGAGCACCGACAAAGACACCAAGTGGTTTTGGTACACCCGCTATACTTCGAACTTTACTTTTCGAATCGTGGTAGAGCAATTGAATCTAAGGCACGAGTTCTTTTAGCACTAAGTGTAGATGTAGAGCATACCAGATGAGTTCGTGTGGCATAAGGTCAGACACTTTCTCCACATCCAGAAATGCAATGAAAAGAGCGGTGCAAAAATCTTCATGGAATGGAATAGCAACCGGATCGGTAATTGAACATTCTGCTGGATTACCGTTCTTTTTCCATATTGGAACTGTGGTACTTTCTTTCCAGTCAGGTGGTGTTCTACCCTCCTCAGTAACCCGATCGAAGAACTCACTGAGCTACAGTGTTGGGTCCGAGCTTTTAGCTTTTCAGACCTCAGAAGCGATGTCGTCAAGTCCTGTTGCTTTCCCGAATTTCATTTGTTTTATTGCTTCCTCGTTCCCCAGTTGCGCTGACAGGTGGAATTTCTGAAAATGTTGGCAATGCTTGTGGAAGTGAAGGATGAATAAGTTCTTCAGTTGAAATCTGCTCGAAATATTCTTGTCATCTATCAGCCGCGGCTTGACCGTCGGTAAGCAAAGTACCGTTCTTGTCATTAACGCAACAGAAGTGTTCGATATCCTGTATGCGTTTGTGTCGGCTTTTGGCATGTCGATACAGATTTCTTTCGCCATCCTCATTGTTTAGTTTATCGTAAAAATCTTTGTAATGGACTATTCGGGTGACAGCGATCGCTTTCTTTGCTTTCCGGTTGACATTCTAATAAATTTGCCAATTGGCGAGGGTTTTATCGTCGAGAAACTGGTGGTAGAGGCGTTTCTATTAACGGACCTTCATTTCAACATCGTCATTCCAAAGTCTCGGTTAATCTACCGCTTACCTTGTTTGATTGCAGAAGCCGCTTTATGGATCGTGTTTTTAGTTCGGTTTCACGATTCTTCCACATTCGAAGTATTTGGTAATCGTGTAAGTGAGATCATTTCTTCTTTGTTCTCACGAAATTGCCACCATTTAATGCGTGGCGGACCAGTGCGTTTCTCACCCTGTTTTATCGGTGGCTTGATTCGCAGGAGGTATATGTGATGGACTTTCATGTCGTATTTTCTCGAACATTTAAGAAGAATTAAAGGCTATCGCATTCCAAACTACAATAAAAGCAAACCAGCAAAAAACACCATTTGTGGAATCGGAGTTCACATTTTGAATTAGTAAAGCCATAGTTGTGATAGGCAGAGGAAACTGGAGCTCAAGTATTGAGTGAAGACATCGGTTGGCTGTAAGCATCACAATTGGTGGCAAGCTGGAATGCCCGAAACCATGAAACTAAACAAATTCAGAATAAGGACATCAAAAGGTCACTTTCTTTCTATTCATAACTAAGATCCAATAGGCAAACTTTGGAATGAAGATGACACATTTTCGTGGGCGAGAAGAATAGAAGACTGGGATGGAAATTATTGATAACATTTTAGAAGAACAATGACTGATGACACTGTGAAAATAAAGTGGTGAATAGATTTTTAACGATAACAGCCAATAGTGGATCGTATTGATACATAAATGAAGTTGGCGTTTTGTACTCGGCATAGAGAATAATTTCACTCACAGACTTGGGCGTGTGTGTCTTTGAGGTGGGGGAAGGCAAAGCCTCTGAGCACTCAGACCTTAGTGGTCCATTGTACTCGATTCCCCCGTCTAACGGAATATCCCGGATGTATCGCAGGATTTCCGTCAGTGATGCTACTCTCGTAGTTGGGGCACATCAGCACCAAAAATTTGATGTCTGATGCGTCTATAAACGGAGCATTCATATAGAAAATGTTCCCTGGATTTCGCTTCCAGATTACAGGATGAACACGTATCATCTTGGATAATTCCTATTCTGAATATATGCCCAGCTAGTGAATTATGGTCTGTCAGAATGCCCACAATACTTCTGCAACTCCTCCTGCTTTTCGACAGGATAAGCTTTGCAGTATGTTGGTTTTGACAGGAAAAGTTTGGTCTGTATAGCAGCGTTAAGGCTTCGTCACCTGTCATTATGGGAAGCTTGTTCCCAGCTTTTGATAGCAGCATCAGTCAGTGCTACCGACACCCCAATTGCTGGTTCCGGTCCGGGCTACCATATTGAATCTAGAAACAGAGTTCAATAAGTTTCTTTATTCCTGAACGAATTTTGAAGAGATCAAAGTACAACTCAACGCCCTCAATACAGCTTGACTATAGATTGTGATGCGCCTGCCCTTCAACCTTCAATCATCCAGGTTGCCACCCTTAGGATCGCATATGCTTCAGTTTGTGCCCGTTGTGTAGTGATCCAAGGGAAAAACCCACTTCTCGTTTTTATTCGAGAGGTAGACTCCTGCCCCAGAACCATTTCTGTTTTTGAGCCGAATTCTTCTGGTTCGTCCCAGTTTTCTCTTTGTTTCAAGATGACATCATATCTTCTACCAAACAGATTTATGGGGATCTGAGGATCGGGAGGCATTGAGAAAGCTATTGCATCTCACGTCCGTTGTGTCCCCATAGATCCAATCGAATTAGTTTTTCAGCTGTTTCTATTGCAGTGCTGTGAATAAATAAATCCAAGGGCTGCAAATGGAGTACTGCACTCAGAGCTGCACCGTATGTGGTGTTCACGGCACCGGTGATATCCAGACACACAGTTCTTTGCAGTGTGGCTAGTTTACAGCAAAAACTCTTTTGTTTCAATTTAACCCACCACATTACGGATTCATAAGCGAACATCGGCCTAATGATATCATAATATTACTATCTGAGGCCTAAATCTCCGTGTCGAGGCAAAGGTCCGCCTACACAGCCCATAAGCTGTGAGAGCTCGTTTCAGCTTTATTTCTATATGTTTGCTCCAAAGGAGCTTCTTGTTTAGAATAACCTGCCAGATATTTGACTTCCTCGGAGAGTTCGGAGGGTTGTACCTCTGGCAGGGAAAGACTATTCACTTTCCTCTTTTTTGTAAACAATACCATTGTGGTTTTATTCAGATTAACTGAAAGTGCATGCCTGAGACACCAACTGCCAATCAAATCAATGGCGCGTTGTGTCTTTCTATACACCATTACGAGGTCTCGACCAATGGCCAATACAGTCACGTCATCCGCATAAGCTTGAACGTGTATTGGCAGATTTTTCAGCTCACATAGTAGTGAGTTCATCAGCATACTCCACAGAAGTGGTGATAGCACACCTCCTTGAGGGTAGCCTTTCGTCGCTTCCGTTGTTTGGTAGCGATCAACATCCACTTCAGCACACAGCAATCTCTGCGTTAGCATGGAGGCATCACAGAACTTTTGGAAGGGCGCACAGTCAAAAGCCCCTTCAATTTTCGCGAACTCTCCCATCGCGTACTCACCCTTAACAGCTGTATCTTCTATCTATGGAACCATAGAATGAAGAGCAGACTCACAGGAGATTGTTGGTTTTTATATAGTGGGTGCGACTTTAGCGCGTTTTCGCGAATGTGACACTCCATCCATGCCAAGTGCTTTGAAGTGTCAAAATGATAGTATAGCAACTCTCGCTTTTTCATTGGTAACAACCGCCCTCGCAGTGTTCCAATTCCTCTTGCAACGCTTTCGTGTTGAAGGTTTTGCGGGAACTGCAAATTCTTTTCTTCCCACTTCTGAGACCTGTTCTCCTGGGTGGTGTACTCCAAGAGAGTTTGTGAAACTACCATCCGGTTTTCTAAGAGAGTCTCGCTTAGTCGCCTTATCCTTATTAAGGATTCTGCACAGCTTGGAAGTCTCCTTTTCACCTTCCAGCTCCTTACAATATGCTCTAAAAGAGTTTCGTTTCGAACGTTTTATGATCCTCTTATATTCACGCTGTGAGTTCCGGAAGTTTAGCCAGTCTTCATTTTTATTGCTTTTGCAACCACAATTTAAAAGTCGTCTGATTGATTTCCTGAGTCTTTGCAGTTCTCGGTTGCACCATGAAACCTACGTTTGTCTCGGGAAATAGGACAAGCCTCTTCAAAGCACTCTAAAAGTGTGCGATTCAGAGTTTTCAATTGATCTTCTATCGCTAAACGAGTCCTTTGTCACCTAGGAAGCTCAAATTTGAAGTAAAGATTCTAGTAGTGTATGCAGAATCACTCTCAGATCATTGTTTTCCAAGGATTCCATCTTTATATTACAGGCTGTTCGCCTGCAACAGTCAGACTAAATTCTAAGTAACGGTGATCTGAGAGTGATTCTGCATACACTACTAGAATCTTTACTTCTTGCATCGGCGGAGGGCACAGAGAATCATAGGGTAAGTAAATAGAGGCAACTATGACGTTTCTCCTCTTACCATTAACATGATATTGTAAGTTGATGGCAACAAGGCCCTGAGAACAGAATTGTCTCAGCATGGTTGCTTCTAACAATTTTCACATCAGAACGCAGGCTTTCGATCTCGAAGATTTTTCATCGAAGAAGATCCTAGCCCCTTGACTGATCCAATACCATAAATTCTGTTAAAATGAACCCATATCTCTTGAACCAGAAATATATAAGGACAGTCCTGCAACTTTGCCAACCTTGTCGCCAGTAGACAAGAAGAAGCTTTGACATGCTGCAGGTTAATTTGGCTAACTCTTATGTTTGTAGCCATAAGAGCAGCCTAATATGAAAACCATCGCTAACTGAAAAGTCTGCAGCGTTCAGTGTGAATCCTACCGGGGTTACCAGCTTGCCCTCATCTTCTGCCGAAAGTTCCGCTTTCTTGCATCCGATTTCTATGGATATCTCCGAACGTGGTGGTATAACAACTTCGCAAGAAACCTCCCCTTCTTTCGCAGTGCCTTCCGTTGTCGTCGGCTAGGAACCCTGCAGGTATCCGGGCTGCATGGATCTTTTGGCACATACTGGCGTTACACCAGTTGCATCCATATTACCAGCTTCCCTTTCTTCCGTTTTTCCGGGTAGAGGCGGAGGAGAAGGTTCTGACAGGCAAGCCTGTATTCCCCTCTCCTTTGCGGCTAAAGTTTCTTTCTGCCGAGCATTCCTCTTCCGTATTTTAAAAGAGTTAGGCAACAGTGTCACTAACAGGCCGGTCGTAGTCAGGCTTCCAGTTCCTCTCATTAAGGGAGTTGCTACATTATCCTTTTTGGCTGACCGAGCGGCCTTGGCCTTGGCCACGATCTGATTTCTCAAAGTCTCGGGTGGATTCGATGTCTGTGACTTCTTACCACTTGGAGAGTTACAATCCTTTGTTTCCATCTTCATGTGTTTTTGAATACCCTTAGTGTAGTAGTAAACTACCACAAGCTCTCCCACCACGACAAGATGGTGTTCAAGTGGGAGGAAAACTTGGGGCAGTGTCAGCAATATTTTTTCTGGCCTTTATATCCAAGAGGCATCTCCAACTGAAAGCTGTGGCTTTACTAGGTATACGGTACCCAATATATCCAAAATGGAGCACATCGCGTCAACCACCTGCGATACCATCGTTGCGATTGACTGAAATGTGCTGCAGTCCTCTTAGGGTCTTCCCAAGAAGCATACACTCTTCCTCTATTGTTCTACGCTATGTGTTTCTAGGGCGATCCATAAGTCGGCCACTTTGGAATAATGGATTGAATTGCGTGGTATAATCTGCAATGGAGTTGATTCTTATAGTGTCATCTTTACCTGCTTCGTTCAAGATTATGCCGAAAGAGAGTGTACTGATTGTTTGAGTGACACTGGAAGTCACTTTCCATATGCTGCTCCCATATATCAACCTCAATTTGGTGCGGATCTAACATTGTGATCGTGTCGGTTAACATCAAGTTAAGGTAGACTCTTCTTCAGTCCGCCTCTGCTTTCCTTCTTCGCGAGATCCAGAGTTATTTGCCTAGAGACTGAGCGCTCTGGTATCAGAGGTGTTAGGAACAAAGGTTAAAATAGCGATTAACGCTGGGGATTTTCTCGGACCTAGATATACAGGTCAATTTCTGTGTATGATTAATGCTTAAGTTGCTGCAATTTTATCCAGGAGATGCGCTGTAGTTCGCATTCGGAAGTTGGATAGAACTCATTGCATGTCAACCGCATACTCGGCGGAGTGCAGTTTCTCCTAATGTTATCGAATTTAAGTTAAGGCACTATACAATACCTTTTCGCTACTAAAATTACAATGAATTACATTCGGCTTTACTTACTTGAGAATACTGCAACCTGCAGTAGACTACCTGCCCCACCCTGACTAAATGAAATTCTTACTAGTTTGCAAGCAGATTATCGTATCAAAATAATGACCTAGCAAAGGATTAACATAAAAAATTAAGGTTAAAATTAAAAATACGATTATTTGACTTACAGAAACTGACCAGAGCAAATGTCCATCTGTTTCGTTGAAGTTTCCTATCCTTTTCGCCCATATACTACCATATACTACTGACACGCTTTTTCATTTCCACGAACAAATTTTCAATTTGAAAAATCTCAACCAATCTGTCCCAACTTATCTAAAACCTCACAACAAAAAAATTGTGCAACATGCTATAATTTATTTCCTTTTACACAATAATACAATAATGGCATCTCAACCCTTAATAGTTATCCCAGAAATGTGCAACTTGCAATGCCTATCATCTCTGATTTCTATCTTTTCTTTCGACAAAATGTGAAACCTTTTCTCTTCAGCCTTTCGTACATCATTCCAAAATAATAGCAAAGGGATGAAACTAAGCGCAGCAGGACATCCTTTTCAACTGGACACTGACCAGTTATTTGATTTTTTTTGCTTTGTTCTTTTCCTGATTTCTTGCTTCAGGGTAATGTCAGACGCACACATTTTGAAGAGAATGGGTAAAATGCAGGATGGGTAGAGGAAGTGTGGGTTGGGTGCATAAAATACAAAATTAAACTAGACTACTCCAGTCATTTATCTGGGAATTTCCCATAATTAATACAGCTTTTGGGAATAGAGGATAATTTAATGAAGGGGGGTTACCAATGTTTGTTTTAGAAGGGAACCTAATGTTCCATCTTTATTAAAAGAAAGTATCTGGAACCTTCAACAAAATGAACTAGCCTCTCCCCTACGCACAACACATAACACTCCGCAATGCACAATAATTCGTATCCCTGTTACTATTGCACAAAGGAAATGTCCATTCAAAATGGCCATCACAGTATGGACATCGATTCAGTACAAGGGCATCAAATTCGATAGTGGAAATAACATGATCCTGGTCTTCCTCATACCATCGTCAGACAAAAGTAATGGTGCCGGGCAGTAGGTAATAAATATTCTGGTATTGAGTTGAAAATTATAGAGAATTGAGATAGGTGCGTGATGCGAAATATTGCAGGAAGTAATCCTTCTTATCCTTTCGGAGAAATCGGACAGTGATAAATTATCATCAAGGAGGAGGATCTGATGAGAGAATTGAATGAAAGGAGATATTGTGTAATTGCGGTACTCAGCCATACTTGATTATAAGGTTCCGAATGAGCTTATACACATATTTAAATACAGGCAGGATATATAGGTACTTCCGTGTACCTCAACAGCTAAATTAGGGATTTTCTTGGAATAGGTCCATGTGTTAAATTTTATTATTAGAAAATAGTCAGAACATTGAACCCCTTTGCATTAATTCTTCCTTGCGTTCCAGATTTAAGTCAGTAGCCAATCTATAAAGGACATATTGGAATTACCCCCTACAAGGAGAAGGCAGAAGTTCTCCTCATCTGCTAACCCAATTTCAATCCGTAAACTATCTAAATTTACTGATTTTTCCGCATTTTTTAGATAATCCTCAAGCATCAAATTCCATCGCAGGCAGCTGCCCTACTTGAAAATGAAACCGGCAAAAAATAAGCATAAAATATCCCCTAAAGGATACTGGGAACATCCTAAAATGAAAATGACAGTGATTTACTCAATCCTTTTTGCCTTTAACTCTATTGGACAATAATGACCAGTGTCCCCGTGAACATTGCTTTTTTTGTTGAAATACGATTTTTTTTTTAAAGAAAAGGGAAAAATGAAAAGGATAATTTATGGCCCATAAAAGACTATGATTTTGTCCGGTTTATACGCAATGGAAACGGCAGCGCATGTATATGGATAATGTTGTAAAATGATGCTTAACGTCACATAATGTAGGAAGGTATGCAAGGGTTTCTGTAGCTCTAGAATTAGACCACAGGGTATGGTCGCCTTTTAAATATGTGATCATTATCGTGACGAATTGCAAAGTTCTATGGGACAGGGAAATGCTGTAGATAATTTGGTGATAAACTATGAAAGCTGGACAGCCACTACTTTTAAAGGGTTGTATTAAATCTTGCCGATCTAAGTACGTACAGAGGTTGTCAACTAACCTACGCTGAATTTGGGTAGATATGGGGACTTTATGAGGTTCTAACATTTAATTATTTTTAAGCAAGTCAGGAAACCGGAAGCTGGACGCTTCAGGTATGAAAGATTTTGTGTATTTTCGGTTGAGTAGTTTCTCAGAATGGGTCCGTTAAAGAAATGATCATTTTTGACTCCCCGCACTTAATAAATGCCAAAACTAAGTCGGACTTCGGAAAGTACTAACCGGGACCTTTCATTTGATATTCCACATGACTATATTTGGTGGAAAAAATACACTCCCGTTTTGTATGTATGGGGACCCCCCATTAAATTTGACGTAAAAAGATGTAAAACACTGTATGCGTGAACGTTCATAGTTCCCATCTTTCCACCAAATTTGGTGTCAATCGCTATAGCCGTCTCCGAGAAAAATGCGTGTGACGGACAGACAGACAGTGTCCTCGGTGTTTTACATAGGTACCTGTCTTGAGACTTAATCCTACGGTCCTCTGAAGATACGGATTGATTTTGTGACCACAATCAGAGCCCCGCTGAGACAAGCGCAACGGTACCAGTCTATACCAAGTGCATGGCTTAGCATTCATACTGGTGGATGCAAAATTACCTAAATCTCTACTGAACTATGGAGTACGGCACCCGTGTCTATACGCAACACCACGTCGAGGCCCGAAGGTCTCTTCTCGCTTGAGCACAATTACAGCCACCATGAAACTCCCACAAGGGGGCCAACCGCAACCAACCGAGCTGTACTCAGATACGACAGGAATTCTAATGAAGTATAAGAGTCCAGGGGCTACCTCGGTTCCCATGGTGCCAGTATACCCCTGGTAAGGTTTCGTGATCGAAGCCACTTCAGATGAGTCCCCGTGTAGACTCGGGTCTGATCGCCCTTGCTAGGCCTTGGAGCATTCGCCTATTGCATCACGGCTGGCAAGCCAATGCCATACAGCGGTTCCCGGTGCCACCACGTGGAGGTTCTCCTCGGCCACTTGGTTTTGGATCAGACGACAGGGTCTTCCTCCCCGCCACCTCAGAGCACCGGACAGACAGACAGACAAAGAGTATTCCAGAAGTGAGTTCCAAACTTTTGGTGGAACTCTGAAATCGGAGAATGCCGCAAGGCCAGAAGGCGGAGTCAGCGAAATAGAAACCGATCTGGATACGAGCAGTTACATCAAAAATACAAAAACGTTTGGAAGAAATTATATGTGGCCATAATACAAAGTAAAAGCGAACACTTTAAGCGGCTGTGTAAGGAAGCTGACACGAACCCCTGGCGTGGCACCTATAAAACAGTAATATCGAAAGTCAAAGGCAAACGCTCCCAAGCAATTTCTTGCCCTACTCTGCTTAATGGAATTGTAACGGATCTTTTCCCACAGAATGTGAGTACGGCTAAACATCCCACTGTCGAGATAGACACCGACGAAGTTCCCATGGTAAGTGAAAAGCAGGTCCTCGAAGCTACGGAAAAAATTGTTGGAAATAAAGCACCTAGCTTGCATAGCATCCCCAATAAACCTCTCAAGGTAGCAGTCAAAATAGCTCCAAATATGTTTGTCGAGGCGTTCACTACATGCCTCAAAGAAAGCGCATTTCCTACAGAATGGAAGAGGCAGAAATTAATTCTAGTCCCCAAGCCAAACAAACCTTTGGGTGAAGCTTCGTCCTACAGGTCGATATGCCTTCCAAATAATACTAGCAAACTATTTGAACGAGTAATCTATAACAGATTACTTCCAATTGCCAAAAAGGATGCCGGTCTCTCCGAGAATCAGTTCGGTTTTCGAAAGGGGAGGTCTACAACGGATGCAGTTGTCTAGTAGCTAACACAGCTAAAATCGCATTTGACAAGGACAAATGTTGTGCAGTGATCACACTCGATGTGAAGAACGCCCTAAATTTCGCTAGATGGAGCAAGATACTTGAGTCCCTAATTAACTTAGACGTGGCGAAGTACCTGGTGCGTATTTTGCCGATTTCCAATCGATAGGGCTCTGTGCTGCGAATCAGATGAGGGAATGAAATTATACCAAACGACATGCGGAGTTCCACAAGGGCTCGTCCTAGGGCCACTCCTGGTGTAACGTTTGTTGCACCCCTTCTCGAAGAAGTCGAGCTTCATGCAAATGAAGCAGTCTATGAGATTAAATCCTTGTTAGGGAATGCTGGTGTACAGCTTGCAGAACATAAGACGGAAGTAGTACTTATTATCAAACGGAAAAAGTGTACTTCCATGAAGATCAAAGTTGAAACGCAAACAATTCATTTCAAGCCTGCGCTGATGTACGTAATGATTGACCAGAAGTTAAAATTCTGATTGCATATGGAGGGTGCAGCAACCAAGGCATATAACATCGGAGCTCTGGTTGCGAGAATGCTACCAAATATAGGTGGCCCAAAGCGAAAGAAAGACAACAACTTTATGATCGAGCGTTTCTCACCGGAAAATCTCTTGCCCATCGCCGACAGTTTGCACGAACTGAAACTGCCGCGGAATGGCAGGAGAACTGGGATGAACCAAAAAAAGGCCGCCGGACTCACAGAACCATATGGGATATCCGGAAATGGATCCAATGACCCCACGGCAAGGTAGGTTTCGACCTAACTCAATTCTTCAGCGGACACGGAGGATATCAAGCACATCTGTATCGATTTGGTCATGATGATTCGCCATATTGCCCAAAATGCAGAGCACGCAGAACACGTTTTTTTCCATTGCCCGAGATTCGAAGCTACAACCGGGTAGCACTTTACACCCGAAAATATAATGGAACTTATGGTGAAAGCGAAGGGGATATAGACCGAAGTTGAAAAGGTAATTGCAGCCATCGTTAAGAAGCTTAGGCAGGAAGAAGTCATCCGAAAGAATGAACGCGAGAGAAACAAGAATATTAACATGAGCGCAGAATAAATTCTGATCCAGTCCCGCGACATAATACCAAATGGGAGTCCCGTGGGGAGAGTGGAAGGAGAAGGAGGTGGTTTTAGTGGGTAAGATTCTTACATAACCATGTGGCAGGAGCCTGCGGTAGCTTTTAAAGCTTTCCACCTTCCATCGGCAAAAAACAGACAGACAGTAAGTCGATTTTAATAAGGTTATTTTAGAGGTACATCAGGTTTTTCTATTTTAAATATGGAATTTTAGTTCAGGCTAAGTGCAAACAAACGTTCATTCTTTATGTAACATATATAGGAGACCTATCTAATTATTTAAGTTGTTTTTGGATACCGATCCTTACTTAGGAAAAAGTACAATTCCATTCAATCAACATCCAGTTGTACTTTTATTAGTTCACAATTGTCTGACTACACTTGGTCGGGAGATGTTCCACGAACTATCGCTGGATCCATTTAGGAGAAGTTCGATGATCCGGCGATCTTGACGTCGGTAAAAGATGAAAGTCAGAAAAGCTCCGGCAAAATTAATACACATGCAGAGGACTAGGAATAACCATCGTTCGCCTTACGCGATGGAAAAATAATTGAGTTCTCCGCACTCCTAAAGGGCAAACATAATGTGCACCAGGCGATTAGCAGCATGACCGAACCTTTAGGGTTGTGTTTAATAATGGCAAGAACAAAAAATGCCTGAAGGAAAGCAGATTACTCGGTTTGTAGGAGTCCCCAAGCGAGAGACTCGGGGAAGCGTGAACGGCAACTATCAGTTTCCCAGTTGAAGCAGTGTTCACACAGCTGGTAGTTGGTAAAGTGGAATTTGGCCGACTCACAGAGCAGGTGTTATTGAATTTTAGCTGCCTTGAACTTGGCCAGATAGCGGCGATTTGCACCGGTGACTGTCATAGGTCAACGGAGTGCAGAAAATCTAGAGAAGGAGGTCATATCGTGGTCAAAGGGTAGAATAAGTCCAAGGCCGAAAAGTGGGTTGGTACCTACGATGGAGCAAAAAAACCTGGGAAACGTCTGCTGAACCAATACCAACAGCTCTACTACCAAACCCTATCTCTACCTCCACCTGGTGGCCGTTGGAAGTTCTTTTCTAAATCAAAAACTGCAAACGGAGAAGGATGAAGACGAGTCTCCGGCTCCTAAAAACGAGACAAATTGAACCAACTGGTCCTTCGGGTTGGAGGTTGGGTAGGGCTGACAACACTACACGGAAAACCGAAGTTACGAAGTCATAGAAGAAGCCTCGGGCAGAATGGATTTTACAACGACGAACTCGGCAACGAAAACGGAAAAACGATTTGTGCATTTTCTTATGGAACCCGCACAACGTTGCAAGAGATGCGCTGGGCAGGGAGCGGTTTTCTGCAGAAGAAATATTACACCGTATATTATAGTGGCCATGAGTTCGGAGTAGGTTTTCTAGTCAGCCAAAAAATTAAACCTGCTGTTATTGGCGTTGAAAACACAAGCGAAAAGTTATGATCCTTGCGTTTATGAGGCAAATTTAGAAATATAAACCTCATTAACGTTCACGCCCCTACAGAGGGGGCAGCATAATCGGAGAAGGATACCTTCTACGAGGCAGTTGAGTGGACCCTCGAAGCCTGTCCCAGGTATGATATCAAAATCATACTTGGAGATTTTAACAATCATGTAGGGACAGAGCCCGTATTCAGGTGATATGTCGGCACCCATAGCTTACATAAGGATACCAATGATAACGGACTGCGGATTATTAAATTAGCACTATTGCATGAAATGGTCGTTGGAAGTACCTGGTTTGCGCAGAAAACGGTCCACAAACATACGCGGATCTCTCCAGACGGGACCACTTTCAACCAAATTAACCACGTGCTGATTGAATGTCGCTCCCCTCAGCCTTGATAAATGTCAGTGCATATAGGGGGCCAAAATAGACTCGGATCACTATCCCGTTGGCATTGTGATGCGGACTCGAATTACAATACCGTATACAATCCCCTCTTACAATCAGGTGGCAGTGAATATTGAAGCCATTCACAACACAGCTCTCCATAACACCTATAAGGAGAAAATGAATGCTGCAATAACTGTAGCTAACAGATGACCTGGAGATGAAGCATCAACAAATGATCTTCACAATCCTTGAAAAACATTATCATTGAGACGGCCACAAACATACTTGGCCCTAGCCGCGAGAAAAGTCGGAACGGCTAGTTTGATAATGAATGTAAGCTACCTACGGAACCGAAGAATGCTGCATACCGAGTAATGTTACATTCTCAAAGAATGCGGGCACGCGCAGAGATTTAGCTCGAATTCCTTAGAGCGCAGAAGCAACTTCACAGACAGAAAAAGGAAGCTTGGAAGAACCAACAGGTCTATGACCTTGAAAAGTACAGGCAGCAACCGCAAAAGGCGTGGATGTTTTACTAACAAGTCAGCAGGATGAAGCCTTATACACCTCGATGCTCATCCTGCCGAGACAAAGAGGGAAATCTGATTTCCGACAGAATGGGCATATTGGAGCGATGGGTTGAGTGCTTTGATGAACTACTGAACAACCAGAACATCGGCAAGTTGGAGATCCCACCAACTGAAAACGACGGACTAATACTGCCACCTCCAAGTATAGAAGAAACAGTCCGTGCAATTCATCGGTTTAAAAATCATCAAAGTCGCCAGGAGCCGATGAAATTACAGCCGAATTGTTTAAATATGGAGGCGACCAATTACACCAAGTGGTTCACTGACTTTTGTGCGCAAGGTGTGGGATAGCGAATCGATGCTTGACGACTGGCAAAGAAGCATTATCTGTCCTATATAAAAACGGAGATATCACACAGCGCAGGAATTATAGAGGTATCACGTTGCTGAGTACTACTATAAGATATTCTCCTCTATCTTGCTATGCCGGATAGCCCCATAGGCCCAAAACATCTTTGGCCCATACCAAAGAGGCTTCACTCTAGGCAAATCAGCAACAGATC
This sequence comes from Hermetia illucens, assembly GCF_905115235.1. Lineage (NCBI taxonomy): Eukaryota > Metazoa > Arthropoda > Insecta > Diptera > Stratiomyidae > Hermetia > Hermetia illucens. The sequence continues at coordinate 130,096,505 of NC_051852.1, forward strand.
AGATTTGCTCTCTTCGGCAAGAGATGGAAAAACTGTTGGAATATGGATATCAGTTGCACTATCTTTTTATCGACTTTAATGCCGCCTATGATAGCATAGCCAGGGTAAAACTATACACGGACATGAGAGAATTCGGTATCCCGACGAAATTGATAAGACTGACTAGGCTGATCCTGACCAATATGCGAGGCCAGATAAAAGCGGCAGGATCACTCTCAAGACCATTCGACATCAACAACGGTCTACTAGAAGGGGATTCCCTATCATGCGTCCTCTTTAATCTGGCCCTGGTGGAAGTGATCCGTGATGCTGAGGTGAATGCGGGGAATACGATCCTCTTTAAGTCCGCTCAACTACTGGCATATGCTGACGATATGGACATCATGGGAAGAACGACCCGAGACGTACAAACTACCTTCATCCAGATCGAGTTGGCGGCGATTGGCGCGAGATCTTGGGTTGCACATCAATGAAGGCAAAACAAAGTATATGGTGTCAACGTCAACATCAAAAACCAACCAACCAACAACATTAAACCGCACTGGTCAAATGGAAAAAATAAAGGTAGGAGACTACAACTTTGAGATCGTTTATAATTTCTCCTATCTAGGGTTGAAAATCGCAACCGATGTTAGCCAACAGAGCCTATTTCAGCTTACAAAAACAGTTTCGCTCGAAACGTCTCACCATAGGGTCTAAGCTCTCCTCATGTACTTCTCGGAGACTTGGGTTCTTAGTAAGAAAAAATGCGAACGCTTGGCCGCGTTCGCGAGAAGAACCCTACGAAGAATTTTCGGCCCCTTACATGAGGATGAACGACTCCGTAGCCTACATAGCAACGAAATCGATGAGCGATACCATGACCGTCAGGTTGTGGATGAAATCCGGCTGAATATGCTACGGTGGGCAGGTTACTTAATCCGAATGGATGAGGGTAATCCAGCCGGGAAAGTCTTTGCAATATCTATAGTAGAAAAAGAAGACGAGGCAAACCCTGCCTGAGATGAAGCGATGGCGTAAGTCTGGACGCCATATAGGTTTTAAGGATATTGAATTGGTGGACCTCGGCGCAAAACCGGGATGTCTGCAGACCTAGACCGGATACCGCATGAAGGGCCATTGATGATGTATAGGGCGGTAATTGGTAACAGTTCAGGGTTCTTAAATGTTTTTGGGATGGGTACCACCCGAATAATAGACCAGTCCTCAGGAGGATTCAACCTGCAGCAGGTGAGGTTAAGACCCTGTAGCAACGCGAAGAATGTTTTTGGCGGCAACCAGCGTGCATGCTAATAAGCGACATTATTCGTACCAGGGGCGGAGGCACGCTTGCACCTTGGCAATGCAGCAGTCAGCTCTTCTAGAAAAAAGGGCTGAGAAACAGTGCGATATCCAAGGATATTCGAAAGGGGGGCTGTAGCGTCCATCCAGAAAATCAAGATATTGCCGGTTTTTCTTAGGCTCCCAGCATGAAGAAAATTTGCGGTGCTGGACCTAGCCTTGAATCGCCTATACGCTATTTGTTTGCTTTCAAAGTGCAATTGAAGCTCCGGGGCCCAACACGTTTTCGACTGGCCCATGTGATAAGTACAAGGTCTAGTTGCATCAGCAATTTCCCCTTTCAAGTTGTTGTAAAAGTAGAAATATCTACTTGAGGCGCTAATCTGCGTCTTTAATTTACTTGAATCAACCTTGAATTTGGGAGAAACATTAAGCACCTTCGTAGGGATGCAAATGGGAGTGTGGTGACTATTAGATATTTTATCCATAATCGGATTCCACTGCCAACATTGACTAGCAGAATTAGCATGAGCTATGTCTAGAACCGAGCCCGATTGAACAGGCATAGACGGTGGGTTGAAAAAAAAAATTAAATGAGAAGTTGAGGGCAGCAGCCTCCAATCTCATCCCTTTGCTATTACTGGAGTAATCACCCAGATTTTTGGATCTAACATCAAGATCCCCAGTGATGAGTTCATTCTTATATTTTTCACAAAAAGTGAGGAGCCTACCAAAGGACAGAGGTTGAACTCTCTGTTAAAGATACTAAGAGGGAGATAAACTGACACGACCACGAAATTAGAATCGAGGTTGAGTGTCAGCTATGACAATATCATAATCTGAGACATAGTTGGCTTGGTAGGAACGAATGTACTTGCGGAACGCCAAAATGACACCACCATAGCTATCTAAGCCGAAATAAACTTTGAGAGGGGAGAATGGTTAATAGTATAAGTTTCTTGTAGTGTAAGAATATCGAAGCTGTTGCTTTTAGCATAATATTCTCTGTTTGATTTCTTTGCCCTTAGGCTTTGAATATTATACTGAAGTATTTTCACCAAATTAGGTGATCACTTTCCAAGTCAGTTTGATCAAGTGTCTTCACGATGTCAGCATCCTTACTCTCAAGGTCCTGATCATCTGATGTTCTAACAGTTTCATTGAGCATTTGTAATAATTTACTAATTTCTCTCTGGTACTTAATTACTGCAACGTACAAAGGATTCTTATAGGCAGGGGGCGTTGATTTGAAAACATTGGGAAGAGTTGTTGCTGGGGCAAAGAAGTGAAAATAAATTAAAATAAATTACAGATGAAGGATTGGATTGGGTGAATTTGTAAAGGGATTAAAAAATTATCAGTTCACTACAGTTCAGCTACTGACAGCGGGGCTGAAGAGACAAAAGGGCTTTTGTCCACTTACGTTAAGTATTGCTGTGAACGATAAGTAGTAAAATGGGAGACCACTTGGGAATAACTTATTTTTTCACCATTTTTTTATTGTCTTTTAGTTGATAACGCAATAGATTCAGTGGCTCGGGAATAACAATGACAAATAAGAAAATAATATCCAGTTGGAAATTGCACTACGTACGAGTGAAGCAACCGTCTACCAAACATTTTCGAACCATAAAGCCGCCCAACTTCCGGCCTCCTATTTATTATATTTGTATGCTATTTAGTAAGAGTACTAATGTGCTTGATTGAGCACGCTGCTATCCTCAAAAATTCTTTTCAATTCTCAGACGAGTATGAGTGTGAAAGTTCTTTCAATCTCCCTTATCAATTTTGAGTGATTTTCTGTATTAAGGACGCCAGAATGCTTCTTATTTGCAGGTTCATCTGTAATATATTGGGGACTTATCTGGAACATATGATACAGCTCTTCATCGAGTTCTGTAATGTCCGCTTCATTGACAATATCATTATAATCATATGTAGAAAAGATACTGCTTTTCAATCAAACATCTGAAATGTTATAGGTAACGATTTTACATCTAATCAGTTATGGAGGTCTTTTGAAATATGTTTCATAAAAATGAACAAGCTTCACTGGGTTTTCCGCATATCGAAATTTTTACAATTATAAATATTTGATATTACGTAGTAGTACATTACCCTGGAATCGTTATGGTTACAAAATATGTACAAAGGATACAAAATGAGATGGACGGCATTCTATATTTCAAAAGGATGCCCACAATATTTGTACATAGTAAATTGGATGCTTTTTACTAACACTGAATATACATATGTTCTGTCAAGTATGTTCTCTATTATTTGGATGTCTTTTTTTGGTTCAGAAGTCTAAAAGTTTGAGAAAGATAGGTCGATTTCAGCTCCTTGCTTATGAGAGGCGTCTGGGTTAGAGTGGGCACATATTGTACTCACTAAAATGCATTTAAGTATAATTTCGGGGGTGAGTTTTGGTGTTCGGTCTTCATTATTCGAGGTGTTTCAGTTTCCCACTCTCTTGCTCCCTTGAACAGTTTTTTTCAGAATATCTATAACTGCGGAGTAAAAGCTAGTTTTCACCTGAATTGAGCATCTATATAACTCATTTTCTTGGTACACTTCTGTCTTTCACGACTCGTTCGCCCTTTGTCAGCCTTGAATTTAATGAAATGGATGAACGCGTGTTTCGGATCCCCAAACAAGAAAGATTGCCATTATGTTCGCTTATTAGTCTAATGTTGCCGTAGAGGTGCTGTAAACTTCCAATGTTCAGCCTCTGAATACTCGGGCCCTAGCCTATTGAATTCGTTTTTCTCTTCTCTCTATTAGTGGATGTGGTGCTGCCGTCTGGAATAGAAATTAATGCCACCAGAAATCCTATTTCTCATGCCTCTATAGGCGGGACAATCACATAGCAAATATTTTGTTGATTCCGCATTCTCATTAGAGGGCCGCAGATTTTCAAATACTCTTATTTTGAACGGCTAGAGAGGTATGATCAGTCAGTATGCCAACCATAACTCTGGATGTCTTACCGCTTTCCAACAAGATGAACTTTGCAGTCAGTTTATTTGGTCCTGACGGGAAGAGTTTGATGCGCCTAGTGGCAGACTCAGCCATTTGTCTTTGTGGGAAGCCTATTCCGTTTTATATGGTGCAAACCAAATTATTGATTTTTATCTAAAAAGTAGACCTCTGCACCTAAAAGTTGATCTGTTGGTGAGCCATCGGTGCAGAGAACCGGATTATATCTAACTGCACATTCTTCTGGTCTGTCGCTTTCGTTTGACCTTAACTCATCATACTCCAGAATGCATATCGGACAATGGGCCAATTATAGCAGCTTATATACAGATTACCACATAAAGCTTAGGACTCAATGTCGAAGCCTTCACATTCATAGTCAATAGACAGTGACAGCTCCTTTACTTTTGGATCTACATGTCTGTTCTAAAAAAGCTCCTCATCTAGAAAAACTTGCGGATCTTTCCTGGGATTATTATTAGCAAGAGAAGTTGCACCATGTTCTAAAAGAACTGTTCAGTCCTTTAATGGACATAGTGTATCCTAAGTTGATGAAGCCTCTAATCGACACGAATTTTCAGATGTCTACAAATTCTGGGTGTATCAACCTAGCAAATGGTATTAAATATTCTTCCAGGTGCCATAACCAATTTTGCACAAACGACTGGCGCAGATAAACTCCGTGGGAGGTAATTTCCCATTATGATCCTAAGGCACTTCTTGGCAGGTTTAAACAATCCTATAAGTGCTTGAATTCGTATCTCCTCCTCCGTACTCACACAGGACTATTCCATTTCTGGTGAGTTCATCTATTATAGTTTCTTTAAACTTTTTTTTTATTCCTTGGCGTCATACCCATTATCCCTTCGCCGATTATCCAAAAGGGCCCTAGTCCGTGGCATTCCAGCTTCTTTTCCTGGCCAGCTAAAGCGCTGTCTCATATCCTTCTAACCCAATACGGCCTGGAACCAAGAGTATCCAGACCTTATGGTGTGAGCCATTATATTATATTGTGGTATTCTGATACTAGTTTGGAGTTCACCTGGTCATAGACATAACTGCCTTGATAACCGCTGGCTCTCTGTCAGAATTGCAATATTCTGCTCCTTTTAGTACTTTTGGATGTTAAAGGAAGCACACCTGTCTATGGCTAATATTTCCGCCTCAAAAATATACTGATGTGCTTCCCTATCAGTTCAAAGTACGTTTTCTTTGGACGAATGACTCTACGCCCGCCCTTTCTGTTGCGTGGGACCCGTATCTGTACCGAATGGTCAACTGGTGGTTTAAGCCGTAGGATGCTGCCAGACTATTGTTGTGCCCTGTTGCTTCTTGTGATTCAAATTTCTTCTGTGAAATCTCATTGACAAGTTATCGTGGTGGCAATAATTTTTGATACCGCCTAGAAAGAATGCAATCCTCCTTCGATTTAAGCAGTTCTCCACCTCGCTGATACCTTCGGACATTATGAAGGTTGCCCTCTTTGCCCGCCTCTGCTAGTAAAGATAAAGAGAATTCAATCTCTGGGGCACCTCCTGGAATGTCTTCGGGCATATCGTCATTGCTCCGGTGATATGCATGCAAGCTAGTCTTTAAACTTTAGGTATTCTTTTGGCTGTTGGTTCTATCTGCCCTTTTTTGAGTCAAATTGGTATCCCATAAGAGATAAAATGTCAGTACCATATTGAATTGAATATCGGAAATGTTGAACGTATCCACACTAAGAGTTATGTATAAATAAACGTGTACTCTAATATTATTACATGAAAGATCAACAAAGTCTTTCATACCTGAAGCGCTGAGCTACCGATGGCATAGGTCCGGACGCCAGACAGCTTTTAGGGATATCGAATTGGTGGACCTCGGCGCAAAACCGGTCTGGAGTTCCTTATTAAGGCATGCCTAGATCGGATACCGGTTGTTGCGCCGTTGATGATGATGAGATACACTTTATCTACTTGATTCTCGGTAAATGTCCTATTTCTCTACTTCAGGCAGACAGAGAATATTGCCCTACCTTTGGCTAGAACCTTGTATAAGCTCTATGCATCTGTGGTTTGTTCAACACCTTTACAGAATTTCTTGAACCGGTTTTGCTTTGTACCGTTAATCGCGTTGTTGTACATCATCAATGTGTTTTTATTTTTTCTTCAGCGTCGATCGCATCGATTTAGGGAAGGTAGACTGCCACTGCGTGTGCCCCTGGTATGTCATCCCCAGTACATGTCGATAGTTCTCCTCGTAGCCTACTCTTTATGCCGTGTTCTTCGTAGTCTGGTCTATCAATACAAGACCTGGTCAAATGCGTATGCTCGGGAACATTGGTTCGGCAATTCTTTGCCGAGATTGGAAATCTCAATGATTTCCTGTTCACCGTCATACTACCAAAATTATTATCGGATGCCCTTCATCATACTAGCAGAGGTAACCTTCGTAGTTGAGCTATTAGAGATTTTCCTCCTTTGGGTTTTGGGTCTGGGTTTCTTGGGAGCATATCCTTATCCAGGACTGATCTCTTCTGCTTCTCTTTTCTTTGGTACCGCTATTGAAGGCTTAAGTCTATCACGAACCTTCTGATTGTAGCCCTTCATAACGCAGACCCTACTTAGCACCTGCACCACTTTATGACGTATGATATGCTGATCTTAGATGCACTTTGCTGGTTCATGCCTTCTAATCAAGGACTTTAGTTGGTTATGGTCTTCGCAGTTGGCCAATGTTGAGCTTGGGAAAAATTGCCAAGTTAAGCAGTAAAAAGTTTTTCCTTGTTGATTGTAGCAACCTGGTTTTCAATATTGCCTAGATCTGCATCCGTTAGATGGACCAGTTTGTGTGTGGAGTCCTGTTAGGTTGTTCTTGTTGTCATTTTTCTTGATACTTTTATTGGCTTTGCTAATTTAATTCCTACGAGTATGAGGGTTAGGAGATATACTATGCTTACTCACTAAGGCGACCAGATATTAGTGAGGCTTCGTTCGAATACAGTTTATTACCTCCGACTGCAAACTATCCAAAGGGCATGGGTCTCATAACACCTTGCATAGGGGGAGATTTTTTGAATCCTCGGTCTAGATTCATAGCGTTTTGGTAAGAGTAGGGTCCCCTCGTACATCATTAATGATCTTGGAAGTTGAAAGGTTTCGCTTTTGAAGAGGCACATGGTAACTTTCCGGACACTGATAGGTTGCTTCCCATAATATCATCGTAGTTTAGTTTAAATTTACTGACAGGAAGTGAACGGTGGATGTATATTTCTCGGGGCCAGCCTTTTTTTGTTTCAGTTATCAAGTAGTTTATCAAACCATGTCTGCTCCAGTGCACAGAATTCACTGCGTTAGCATTGCGGTCTCTTTGGCATAATCACAAAACTGTTAGAAAGTAAAAGTCCCTTCAATGTCTACGAATACTCTATTGCGTACGCGCCTTTTAAAGTTGTCCTATATCTGGGTAATCGAGGAAGGAAGAGAATACTTACAGAACTTCCCATGCTAGTAAGCAAATTAGTTTTCAATTAGGGGGGTCAACCTTAGTGTCTTCTCGCGAAGGTTGGGCTCCACAGGTCTTTCCAGGTATTTCAGCAAGAATGATGTTAAGCTAAATTAATTAAAAAAGTCCTCCAGATTTGAATAGTCATCCTTCCCAAGTTTTGACATGAAGATTACCTTAATCTTCTGCCAAGCTGAAGACAGGGGAAGACTCGTCAGAAAAATGTTTCCTAGGGGTCACTATAGTTGCTCTGTTTTCTCCTTTAGTATCACTGGACAAATGCCACCCATGCCAGGCTTGGGCTTTGAAATACTCAAAGAATAATCCAACAGCCGTTAGTGTTTCGCTAGTAACCATCACTACCCCAATATTTCAGCTTTTCTTGTACCACTTTCGCGGTGAGTGGTTTGCGGAATCCGCTAATTATTCCTTGACAAATTTAATCAACTGTTCTCCCGGAATATTGTATTACCACTGCCATCACCCAACTTTGGAGTTTACGAAAGTACGTCCGGTTTTGCTTTTTACGAGAGTCTAATTTGACCGTTTGCGGAATCTGCACAGCCTTGAAGCTTCTCTTTCACCTTTCAGTTCCTCACAGTATGTTCCAAAGAAATCTTGTTTCAATTTTTGACAAGTCTCTAATATTCAAATTCGGGGTCCCTGGAAATAGTTTGTGAACGTGATGCAAGTAGCAGTATGAATGGCATCACTCTATAAATGAGTAATCTGTGGCTGTGTCCCGGCTTTTCGGTAAGAGCTGATTCGGTTAACTGCGATGGGCAGATCACCCAATTCGCATGCGTGAAGATGATGCAGTCTAGGCAGTCTATGGTCTAAAAGGAAGACTTTCGGATACTGCTTTAGATGAAATGATGATGTAGGCTAGGATATCCGCCGCTAGGGATATCAGATTGGAGGATATCTGGGCAAAATCGTTGTGGAATATTTGGAGTTTTCCACTAAGGAGGGCTAGTGCTCAGAGGTGGCGTGGAAGCAGAAGGAGTAGCCGGCGTTGGTTAAGTCAAGACTAAATGGCAAAAAACGAACCTCCTAGTGGTGGCCCCGGGAAACGCTGTATTCACATTGAGTTGCTAGTGGTCATGTAGTAGGCGAATGCTCTGAGGCCTATTAAGGCAATTTGACCCGAGTCCGTACGGGACACATCTGAAGTGGCTACGGTCATGGAGCCTCACCCGAAATTATCTGGTATGGAAACCGGGATAACTCTCTGAGGGCATATGTCTAGGAGGAATTCCTGGGGGATGTGTTCTCGGCCCGGTTATTTGTGGTTGGTCCCCTTGTGGCAGTTTTGTGGTGGCCAATACATTGTGGGCTCGTGGCATGGAGTTTCGCTCTACAACTCGGGCGGTGCACCCCTTTCATGCGCTAGGGGCTTTAGGTAGGCCCAATGAATTCTGAGCCAGCAATCAGGCGGAGTTCTAATTATGGTCTTCAAGTCAATTCATCCATGGTAGGTACTCATATAAAATCACCAGAATTAAACTAAGGCAGGCTTGATTGGGCATTTCCCACTGTCACAATTGGAAGTGTTTCTTTCTGTATTTGATGTTATCTTGCGTTATAAAAGTTGCTTCGTCTAGCGATCCTCAATAGCTTGGTGATTACAAGTTTTCGACCCTCTAAAATCTATAATTAATTTATCATTGGATTTGCGGTAAGAGTTGAACTTCATATATACCCTTGAATTCAAAAAGATAATATGTTAATGAAGTTAGGCCAAATGGGTGGTGGATCAAATGACTGGTTACTGCTTATCAGATTTTGAACAACAAATTGCTGCGTTAAAGGATCCAGTAAAATTAAAATTATTCTCACTTACCCTCGTATACAACTACCCTTTTCTGAAACTACCGAAAATATCGCTGAATTCAAGTTCATTGAAGTGAAGGCGACGCATTCATTGGGCCAATTGCCAATGACAATAAATCAAAATATGTGACGCCTCTTTGTTATCGAAGACGTCTTCCATAATCCCATCTTCTTCGATAGAATCCTTTCAGATTTTTTTATATTTTCCTTTAAAGAGCGATTCGTTCTAGGTACATTTATCAGGCAGAGAGTCGTCGTAATTCAACCGATCAAATGATTCATTGACTAGGAGAGGAAAGGACTATAAAAAGGATTCACTTCTTTGCCTTGTAAATGGGGTCAACTTCAGGAACGGTACAACTGACTTATTGTCAAGAGAAGTCGTGAAGTATGTTTGATCAACAATTTTTCAATAAAAAGGATGTAGGTACTTAGTTTTCGGGACAATTATTAAGGTTTTGATGAAGGTGTTGAATTCTTGTGCTGCTTGAACCATGTGGGTTAGAGGTGGTGGTCTTATGATATGCTTGATTTGTTTGTACAAATTGTTAACGCTATTGCATCTATCTATCTATCAATTCATAAATCAATTCAAAGTTTGAAAGCGTTGTGTATAGGCTCTTTTTTTTGGACATGAAGGCCTTATGCATTTCCTAGTTTGAATATTTGCAAAACAAGAACGGTGTTCATCTACGTGGTCTGCTTGTTTTTTTTCAAGAAGGAGCATCATTAGCTGCATCCTATTGTGCCCAATGAAGCGAAGTATTTAAACTGAAAAAATTAACGGCTCCAAATACTCCTTTTTAGATACGTACTCGGATATAATTTGCCTCCTCATTTGACTCTCCTTCAACTATTTAACGACTCGCAACATGACGATATTCCTGGTGACAGCATGTGTTTACCGGTCCTTTGCATTGCCTCAATGATTTTCCTAAAGAACTAATTATATTTTTTTCTTACTCGCATCTTGACAACCTTTTTTGCCTCCATTCGGGACATTCTGTCTCAAAGGATCAATACTGATTGGGTTTCAAATGCGTCAATTCTTACCGAACGAGTGCAATATGCAAGCGCTTCTATTTGTGACTTAGTTCCAGATGGCAGGAAATAGGAAAATATTTTTAATCACTAGAAAAAAGGATCGGAAAAGTCTTTAAAACAACAACTGGACCTGCTCGAATATTGTCTGCAAGAGTAAATAACGATATGCGCAACAGTCTCCGTTTAAGTAGGCAGGTTTCCTGGTGACTAGTCAAGTAAGGATTTTAGAATATTTCCTGGAGAGTATTTTATGAGTCCTTAAGGCTTAAAAATTATTCCTTTGGGATACGTGCATATACCTCATAGTTTCCGTTATCAACGTAATTTCCTGTCCGAGTTAATATATCACTTGGCGCCCAGGAAAGGATCGTGAGAATTGCGTAGTTATGAGTTCCTCTATAAAGTGAAAATTTTATGTTTCCAGTTGTAAGAGAATCAAAAAGGATATCGACTGAGTATTAAAAATAAGGTCACATGATTTCAACTTGGTTTTGCAACCGTGAATAGTTGGTTAAAGAGGGGAAAGTAATTTGATAATCTAGATCTTTTAGAGTTCTGTGATAGGTGCCACGAAAACACTAAGGATCCAAAGGTTATATCATGATTCACGGCGTTTCGCGGCGTCTATTGAACAATCTATAAGACCAAAGCGAAGGTTGAAAAGAATGCAAGCGTCTATCAAAGTTCTTTGGTGATGTAGAGATGCCATATTAAGGGAAATGCTCCTTACCTTGATAACCTAGGATAAAGTGGGTAGGGAATGTGCTTTTTCAAGAAGACAGAACGAGTAAACTTCCTTTGAACAAGTTCGATCGTACGGTAACATATGTAGGAAGAGAACAAGGGAAGATCATTAATAAAAAAGGAAGTGGGCCAGGCATGGAGCCTTGGGAGAGCTCGAATATAGGAAATGAAGGAGTCGAGATCGAACCACTGAAGGAGACTGTACATAACCTACCACTTGTTTGGAAAAGATTTGGCAGGCCATCAGGATAACAGCCAGAATTGAGAAAAAGGAGAAGAAGAATAAATTGGAGAAAAATGATCTTGGAGTAGCTCACTTGGAGATTCAGGAGAATTGACAGTAAAATCGGCGAATTTAATAGTAGCAATCGGAGGAACGGGCGAGAAACGAGAAGCGCGGCCGTGTCACTGAAATGGCCTGAATTCGCGACGTTAACGTTAGCTTCCAATTCGCGCTAGAAACTGCGAGTGCGCTTTCTTTATAAGACTTTTAGTGATCCTACCTAAGGCTGCAAGGTTGTACCGATTTTCGCCAATATCTAAATGGCGGAATCACAACCGAGACTGGTGTTTGGCAGGGCAGGGCATCGTGAATATCAGCGGCAAATAAAGTAAGGTTTTTTTTGCAAAGAGGAGCACGAGGAGAGAATAAAGGAGAAGTTCATCAAGTTCACCATAAAACGTGACGACTTGATTGCATGATAAATTTTGCAACTCACCTTTCCAGCCAATTGCCGAAGAAAAGTTATTGAAGGGTACGGAATGCGCAGGGTGGAAATTGAATTTGACCATCTTTCGACGCGGTTGTACGTCCGGACGATCAACGTAAAACTCAACTTCAATAGGCGTATGGCGGACTTTCCTTCTAAGATTCTAATTCCAAGATAAAACTGGGAAATGAAAGGAAATGATTGAGAGGATTATTGGCAAAATCAGGTCAAAGATCCGAATGTTCTCGTTACGAAGACATTAAATTCATTAGCGGAGTAGAAGTTGATAAGTGCTAAGAGAATTAAGTATGGCGGAGAAATACATTTAGGGTGAACTGAAAGACGTGCAATGCAAGATAACGAAAGCGGGGTAATAGAAGGGTGGGGGGGGGATATGAAATGTGCACACAGGTTGTTATGTTTGGAGTAGGGTAGGTTTTGGACTCTCGCAACGGTTCGTCATCAGACTACCAACTAAACACCGTCCAATCGTCAGAGAGCTAGCCTAGAATCATTTGTCACATTACTTCGGGCTATGTGGAATTCCTTTCATCAACGAGAGGGGGAGGGGGGGGGGGAGGAATGGAGCTGTTAGTTCAAGGAATCCTCTGCCATCCGGCCCCTCCATCGCCCATATTTTATCTTCTTTGCAACAAGAGAAACCCGAAAGTAATGCGCAACACGGCTCCACCTGTCGTCGACAATGTTGTCTGGACAGAGATTACTTGTGTTTAAATAGAGCCTCTGACGAATCACATCCCACCTTCCACAAGAAGAAAATATTTTATGGGCATCGTCCACAAATCCATTGCACAGAATCAGGAGATAGTGTGTTTCCAATTTTGTGCAAATGAGACTGAAAATTTCAATGCCCACTTAAGAACGGAATAAGGAAATAGTTAGCCTCACCAGGCTTCCAATTTAGGACGCACCAAAGTTGCCAATGAGCCGCACACTCCATCTGCCGTCTCTGTACTTCGGCAAGGCACTTACTTACTTTCTTGGTATGAGCGTTAGCCCATGCCTATGCGCCGTAGAGCAGAGCAGCTTGCGTTGAACTCATCAGGAGACGTCGCCTGCTAGACGTAGTGCCCCTGATATTTACCATCAGCCTACTTAAGGCCGAAACTCTAGCTGCAGCCTGCTTTGCTCGAGAAACCTCATCTTTGAGTCAAGAATCAGCCCAAAGTAGCTTTCCCTTCGTTTTGATTTGATTATCAACTCGTCGATCGATATGAGACGTGGGGTCGAAACTCTCTTTTTAGCCAGGATGACTATATCGGTTTTTTCCAGTGCCAGCTTGAAACCACTGAGCACTCATTCATTCGCTTACCCGTTCCATATTGATGCTAAGTCTGCTTTGCACCTGTTCGACAGTTCCCCCATCAACAACCGCCGCGACATCATTTACAAAACGGACCAGGCGCGACCCTTCCGGCATGTCGTATCTAAGCAGACTGTCATAGGAAGCGTTTTAGATGTCCGGCCTTAGGATGGATCTCCTCGCTACCCTAACGTGACCTTCATTCTCCTCTAACCCTCTAGCATTTCATAGAGCCGGGAGCGGTTCCTCAGATAATCCTCCAATATCCATAAGAGAAAGTTCGATGCGTGGAAAGAAACCTCTCTGTCTAGTGTGCCTCGAAGTTTTTCTTCATCTTACGGATTTTAAGGCGCTTCTGACGTGAAGCGTTACGGGGAGAACCACCCGTTGAGTTCGGCGGCTGACGGATGGTAGCCACGACTTGGATGACGACATCAACTGTGGATCTCCCTGGTCTAAAACCTACACATTACCTAACCAACTCTAATTTTCCCGCTGTTTAGGCTTGCACAGTTCACAGAGATGATACCAATCTTGCCCCTTGATGATCTCGTCTACCTCGTTCTTTTCTGTGAGGCAGTTAAGGTCTCGGATTTCCAGAGAGCACGTGGGTTCCAGGCTAGAAATCAAAGCTTTCTCTTCCAGAACCCCCTTGACTGCTTCACAGAACGTACCTTTATTTGTTATCCTCAGGGATAATTTAACTAGGATTCCACCACCCTTCGTTTTCCGAATGGAGGACGCTTTCGTCCCGTTATCTTCGGGTTTCATTTTATAACGGATTTCATTGAGGACTTTCCCAAAGTTTTGCCTTCAGTCGGCTTAATAAATAAGGCTGGCGGTCTTGTCCTCCTTCGTTCTACCTTTTCTTTTAGTGCTCCATCCTCCGTGTTCGCCTTAATTTTAAGCAGAAGTATTTCTAATGACGTGCGTTTTGCCTCTTGTTCCTCTTCGCCTTCTTCTTTTGAGCTCTAAAGCGTACCTGAGTCAAATATCCACCACATGCTCTTTCATTTTTTCGTTTTTTCCCCAGTTCGTTCTGCAATCAGCTGCGTTTGGCGCTTGTAATGCGGGAGGCGCGGTTTTTTCTGCATTTCGCGGATCTTTTGTTACTCTCCATGATCGCCTGTAGTACAAAATTCTGTCCAGGGACTCCATCAGCACTCCTCTTCAGCTTTCACCAGAGTAGTTGACAGCGCTCCACCATGCATTGCGGAAGCCGCAGATAAACAAAGCTTGGTTCTGACACACTTTACATTCGGATGATATATTGGAAATGACACTAATTGCGTCGTTGAGGGCAGCGATCTCATCGGAAACTTGCAGTGGGGTTCTGACAGCGAATTTCTTTAGTAAAGGCGCCAAAAGCCCGAAATGCTGTTAGATGCAACCATTGCAAATTATGCGAATAAGTAATTTTGAAGGACACCATAACTCGTCAAGGGTTGTTGTTCTTTGCCAACTCTGTGTGGGCAAAGGGATAAGAAAAATATTCAATCCTGCGTTCTTCGATCTCAAAGAAAGGGAGGAGCCAGACGGCGCGTAAATGAAAATCTTTTATCATCACCAACGGCGCAACAACCGGTGTCCGGTCTAGGCCTGCCTTAATAAGAAACTCCAGACATCCCGGTTTTGCGCCGAGGTCCACCAATTCGATATCCCTAAAAGCTGTCTGGCGTCCTGACCTACGCCATGGCTCCATCGCTCCATCTTAGACAGGGTCTGCCTGGTCTTCTTTTTCTACCATAGATATTGCCCTTATAGACTT
Source organism: Hermetia illucens (assembly GCF_905115235.1). NCBI lineage: Eukaryota > Metazoa > Arthropoda > Insecta > Diptera > Stratiomyidae > Hermetia > Hermetia illucens. The sequence continues at coordinate 130,111,674 of NC_051852.1, forward strand.
TCCGGGCTGGATCATCGTCATCCATACGGATTACGTGACTCGCCCACCGTAACCTATTGAGCCGGATTTTACCCACAACCGGACGGTCATGGTATCGCTCATAGATTTCGTCATTGTGCAGGCTACGGAATCGTCCATCCTCATGTAGGGGGCCAAAAATTCTTCGAAGGATTCTTCTCTCGAACGCGGCCAAGAGTTCGCAGTTTTTCTTGCTAAGAACCCAAGTTTCCGAGGAATACATGAGGACTGGCAAGATCATTGTCTTGTACAGTAAGAGCTTTGACCCTATGGTGTGACGTTTCGAGCGGAACAGTCTTTGTAAGCTGAAATAGGCTCTGTTGGCTGACAACAACTGTGCGCGGATTTCATCATCGTAGTTATCGGTTGTGACTTTCGACCCTAGATAGGAGAAATTGTCAACGGTCTCAAAGTTGTATTCTCCTATCCTTATTCTTCTTCGTGTTTGTGTTTGACCAGTGCGGTTTGATGTTGTTGGTTGATTCGTCTTCGGTGCTGACGTTGCCACCATTATCTTTGGTAGTCCATAACTCGTTGCGTATGAGGCTCTGAATCGCGTTGGTTGAAGCAGCCATGATGTAGGAAGGCACTGGCATCTTAAGAAGCCTATTGTAGCACACGAATGTAGCCTAAGCCACCTGAAGAACGTTATAATAAATACGGCCACAAACATACTTGGTCCCAGCCGCAAAAAGAGTCGGAACAGCTGGTTTGAAGATGAATGTAAGCTAGCAACGGAACGGAAAAATGCTGCATACCGAGTAATGTTGCATTCTCAAAGGACAGGCGCGGAGACTTATTACGAACTCCGGCGAGCGGTGAAGCGACTTCACAGATGGAAAAAGGAAACCTGGGAGAACCAACAGGTATGTGAACTCGAAAAGTACAAGGAGCAATCGTACCAGGCGCGCAAGTTTTACCGACAAGTCAGCCGAATGAAGTCTTAAACACTTCGATGTTCATCTTGCCGAGGCAAAGAGGAAAATCTGATTTCCGGCAGAATGGGCATATTGAAGCGATGGGTTGAGTACTTTGATGAACTACTGAATAACCAGAACATCGAACCAATAACATCAAACCGCGCTGGTTAAACGGGAAGACTACAACTTTGAGACCGTTGATAATCTCTCCTATCTTGGGTCGAAAATCACAACCGATAACAACTACGATGATGAAATCCGCGCACGGTTGTTGTCAGCCAACAGAGCCTATTTCAGCTTACAAAAACTGTTCCGTCCGAAAAGTCTCACCACAGGGTCGAAGCTCTTACTGCACAAGACAATGATCTTGCCAGTCCTCATGTATTCCTTCTTAGGTTCTTAGCAAGAAAAATTGGGAACTCTTGGCCACGTTCGAGAGAAGAATCCTCAGAAGTATTTTTGGCTCCTTACATGAGGATGGACAATTCTGTAGCCTACATAACGACGAAATCTATGAGCTATACCATGGTAGAGGTACCTAGGCAAAGGCGTCTCCCCAATTGTACTCATCTAAGGGAGCTGTTGGTTTTTAATCTTCCTAAAATTTACAGAGGCAAATATAAATAAGAAAATATCAAGTTGAGTCCTTTTGCTATTTTTTTCGCTGTACACCAAAAGGTTCGATTTTGAGCATTCCTGGATTTACTCTTTCTAAAATGCTCACCCGATAAATCACTGTCTCTTCAATGGCTATCATTAAAAATGTGACTTGCCTCCAATTTCGGGTCCATATTACCTAGTCTGAACACCTGATATAATAATCAGTCCATGTACAACAAGTGTATTCACAGGATATGTTATATTTTGACATAATATGATTCGGGCAAAACAAAAGGTAAACGCGAAAACAAGGACTATTCGAAAAAGGGACCAGAGACAATGGGGGTGTTGTGTTAAACAGACATGTGAAAAATACCTTTTGCAATCGAATACCCGAGAAAGTTAATCGTAGATACAAGTGTAATTGACAGGACGATTTCATGGCATACATGTTATGATGTAGGAATTTCTGTCCAAGGATGAGAACAGATCGTCTTTTTTGATTTCGTCTGACATATATAGAGAACCTGCTGGATCTACTTCACCGGTTCATGGCTAAGAGCGTAGGCTCCGTGGAAGGCATTTCGATATATCTACATACATGTTATATCTCTATATTGATGGGTTGTCACAAAATTGTCCGGTACTGCTGTCAATTATGACTTTCTTTGATTGCAAAACATATGTCATACGCTTGTAATTGATTGATTGACTCTTTTCGTGCCAGGGGAGATCTCGATAACGCTGCTAAGGATAGAAAATAAGACATGCGATATAATTTCTGTGAAGTGTATTCGTTCACTAGCAATGAAAAATGTCCAACAAATTCTTAATATCTACTGCATGCAGATTCCACTTGCTGGTGTCTTCTTTCACCAGGACAGCTATACAGTAAAGAGGGGGTGAAATGTTTCACAACTTAATTTATGTAGCTATTAAGTTATTAATTCCAGTCATTTGGTTAAAAATTATGCGCCTTCGTAAGTATATTATGCTCTGGTATTCTAAGCCCGAGAAAATAAGATAAAGGGAATCAAGTTTTAGAAAAACTATCTGTAACGGCCACCGTGAACATACTCAGATTAGATTCTATCTGAGAGATTCTGGCCCCGTGAAGCACTACAGTATAGTAGAGGCGACTTATTGCGCAGTTAAGAAACGTTTCTGTCAGGTATTCAATGCAGTCCAAGAAACTTTCTTTTTGTTTCTATGTTTGCCCTGTTTCCGAAGGTTTATTACTCGAACAGTATCAATAAGAAGTAGTACAATATTGTATGATTTTAAAAAAAAGAACGAAAAAGTTGACTGACGGTTTCGTCCAGGGCAAAGGCAACTCATGAGACGCTGCCTCACCTCTGCCCTGGGAGCAGCGTGACCGAAAGTAACGACAGATGGTAATTGCTCCACTTAAATATAATCGTCAACACTGATGGGTACGAATTATATTCAAGTGGAATCCGTCATAAGTCCAGACCTAAACCAGGCCGAAGTAAATATTTTTTGTTGAGGATGCTAGGAGTCCTGATTCCGCACCCACTTAGTGACTGATTGGACCACTTGAGAAGCCACTTACTTCCTTTTTTGTAGTCCACGGACTCCTCTTTTTTGAGTTAAACACCTAAGTTTTTCGGCCATGCTGCTCCCAGGGCAGAGGTGAGGCAGCGTCTGATGAGTTGTCTCTGCCCTGGACGAAACCGTCAGTCAACTATTTCGTTCTTTTCAGAAAACTTGGGTGTTTAACTCAAAAAAGTGAACTACAAAGGGGAAGTAGGCTGCTTCCCAAGTTGTCCGGTCCGTCATTAAGTGGGTGCGGACTCAGGACTGACAGCATCCCCAACAAAAAAAAATTGTATGATTTGTTCTTTCTGAAGAATACCTTACGTCTAAAAGCAATATAAGCCTTTTTATGTACCCCATCTTAAGGGACAAAAAATGCAACTCTCTCCGCAGACGAGAATTTTATTTTAAATTTCTGCTGTCTCTCGATCCGGCTGATCGATAGCTGATGGGTAGAAGAGATCATTTTGGCTCAGATTTTGGACTTGTTAGAAATGAGTGTGATTTGATAAACTAGGAGGAGGATTTTGATTTGGAAGTGAAGGAAGTGGATTGGAATCATGAGATTTTATTGAGGTTTAGGCTCGCGTTTTGGTTTAACTTGTTAGGCTTAAGCGAATCCCTATGTTTGTGCGATTACTTGAAAGATCCGGTGCGGACTCACGCACTGGTATAGACACGTGAATTTTTTATAATGACACAAGAGGGGTCGTAGCGTTTAAAGAAGGAAATGAGATATAACAGACAGCATAGTTAAGACTACACATTTATAAGTTGGTACGCTGGGAAAATAAAGGGAAAGACAGGAAAGATATAGATACATGTCTGGTGATTGACTTTGGAAGCTTTAAGGCATCTTAACGAATTCAACAACAAGCAGCATGAAAGCAGCATAGGTCAGGATCTATTCTCCTTCTGTAGTCTTTGGCCCGTTCAGAAGAGGGTTCAGTTCATCTTAATGAGTTGCATATTTTCATCTGTCAAAGGCTTGATCAGGATGTAGCCACGAAGTTATCAAATCGCCATCCAGCGTGTCAAGCTAATGTTGTTTTGGCTAACCTTTTGATCGTTTCCCGTCGACTTCGATTTTCAGACTAACCTCGCAAGTGAATTCTCGTTAGCGCGAATTACGTCATTATAATATCGAAATATCGGTCAAAGGGTAGTATAGGTTGCAGGACGAAACTTGGATTGGTATCTACGATGGAGCGCAAAACTTGGTAAACGCCTGCTGAACCAACACCAACAGCTCTACTATCAAACCCTATCTCTACCACCACGTAGTGATCGTCGGTAGTTCTTTCTTAATGAAAAACTGCAAACGGAGAAGGAAGAAGGTGAGTCTCCAACGCTTAAAAACGGGACAAATTGTACCAACTGGTCCTCCAGGTTGGGGGTTGTGTAGGACTGACAACTCTATACGGAAACCCGACGTTACGAAGCCACGAACTGAGCCTCTGATAGAGACAGTTTACAACAACGAACAGAGCATCGAAAACGGAATAACGATTTCCACATGTTCTCAAGGAAAGTGCGCTCCTTGTACACACCAAATGTTGTTAGGTGGCTAGCCGATACCTTGCCCCAATATAAGTCTAATGTAACAGCATTGCAAGAGATGCGTTGGACGGGGACTGGTTTTCTTGAGAAGAGCCACTACACCATATAATATAGTGGCCATCCAGTAAACCATGTGCTCAAAGCAGGTTTCTTAGTCAGCCAAAAAATGAAACCTGCTGTTATCGGCTTTGAAAATATAAGCGAAAGGCTATGCACTCTGTCCTTACAGAGGAGAGTGAAAGTCAGAGAAGAAGGATAGCTTCTACGAGGCAGTTTAATTGATCCTTGAAGATCCTTGAATCCTTGAGATTTCAACAGATAAGTAGGGACGGAGCCTGTATTCTGGGGATAAGTCGGCTCCCATAAGGATACCAATGATAATGGACTGCGGATTATTCAATTAGCAGTACCGCACGAAGTGGTTGTTGGAAGTACCTGGTTTGTGCGGAAAGCGGTCCCCAAACATACATGGACATCTCTAGACGGAACCACTTTCAATCAAATTGACCATGTGTTGTTTAAATGACTCTACAGCTCAGCCTTGATGAATGCCTGAATATATAGGGGCGGCAATATAGACTCGGATTACTATCTCATTGGCATAGTGCTGCGGGCTTCAACTAAAACATCGCCTACAATTTCCTCTGAAAATCAGGTGAGTGTGAATTCTGAAGCCACAACACAGCTCTCCGTAGTACGTATAAGATGTCCTGGAGATGAAGCATCAAAAAATGATCTTCACAACTACCTGAAGAAGGTTATCGTTGATACGATGTTGATAGACAAACATACTTGGCCTCAGCCGCAAGAAAAATCGGAACGGCTGGTTCGACGATGAATGTAAGCTAGGAACGGAACGGAAGAATGTGAACTCGAGAACCACAGGGAGCAACCGCACCAGGAGCGGATGTTTTATCAAGAGGGAAATTTGATTTCCGACAGAAGAGGAATATTGGAGCGATGAGTTGGTTCGTCAAAATAGAAAGAGACAACAACGAGAATATCCAACTGAAGACGCAAAAAAAAATGCAGCCACCACCAAGCGTGGAAGAAACTGTCCGTGCAATTTATCGGCTTAAAAATTATAAGTCGCTAGAGCCGATGGAAGCGAATTGGTTAATTATGGAAGCGACCAACTATACCAAGCGGTTCATCAACTGATGGTCAAGGTGTGGGATATCGAATCAATGCCTGACGACTGGCAAAGAGGCATTGTCTGTTTCATACAAAAAAGGGAGATATCACACAGTGCAGCAATTATAGAGGTATCACGTTGCTGAGTACCATCTATAAGATATTCTCCACTATCTTGCTAGGTTGGATTGCCCAATACGCCCAAAATATCATTGGCCCAAACCAAAGTGGCTTCATTCCGGGTAAATCAGCGACAGATCAGATTCTATCTGTGCGTCAAGCGATGCAAAACTGTTGAAATACGACCATCAGTTGCACCACTTTTTCATCAATTTCAAGTTCGCCCATGGCAGCATAACCAGGTAAAACTGTATACGGCATTAGAGAGAATTCGGTATCCCGACCAAATTGATAAGACTGATTAGGCTGACCATGACAAATGTGTGAGGCCAGATAAAAGCAGCAGGATCTCTCTCGAGATGATTCAGTATTAACAACAATCTTACACAAGGGGATACCCTAATATGCGTCCTCCTTAACCTGGCCCTGTAAAAAATGATCCGCGATGCAGATGTTGATGCAAGAAACACCATCCTCTTCAAGTCCACCCAACTACTGGTCTACGCTGCCGATATTGACATCATGGGAAGAACAACCGGAGATGTACAGTCTACCTTCATCCAGATCGAGCAGGCGGCGAGAGATCTTGGGCTGCATATTAATGAAGGTAAGTCGAATACATGGTAGTAACGTCAGCGCTAAAGAATAAAGAACTAATAACATCGAATAGCGCTGGTCAAACGAGGGCAATAAACATAGGAGACTAAAACTTTGAAACCGTTGAAAATTTCTGCTATCTAGGGTCGAAAATCACAGCCGATAATAGCCATGACGATGAAATCCGCGCACGGTTGTTGGCAGCCAACTGAGCTTACCCAGCTTACAAAAACTGTTTCCCTCGAAACGTCTCACCATAGGGTCAAAGCTCTTAATGTACAAGACAATGATCTTGAAGTCGTTATGTATTCCTCGCAGACCCGGGTTCTTAACGAGAAAAATTGGGAACTATTGGCCGCGTAAGAGAGAAGAATGCTCCAAAGAATTTTTGGTCCGCTACATGAGGATGGATGATTCCGTAGCCTCTATAACGACGAAATCTATGAGCGATACCACGGCCGTCTATTTGTCGATAAAATTCGGCTCAGTAGGTTCCGGTGGGCGGGTCACCTAATCCTTATAGGTGAGGATGATCTTGCTCGGAAAATCTATAAGGGTAATATCTACGGTAGAAAAAGAAGACGAGGCAGACCCTGTCTAAGATGAAGTGGTGTCATAGGCTAGGACGCCAGACAGCTTTTAGGGATTTTGAATTGGTGGGCAGGGACGCAAAACCAGATGTCTGGAGTTCGTTAGTAAGGCAGGCCCAGAGCAGATACCGGTTTTTGAGCTGTTGATAATGATGATCGAAAACGCCTTTCTCACAATTTTTTCACAAACGATGCAACCCCATACCGATCGCGATGCGATCATAACGTGCTATATCACTGATTCAATGTAACATACTCGTCTCCATTATCGCGAGACGCCGCTTTATCTTTTTGCTTTCGTCCCCGATTTCATTCGTTTTATTGCTTCTTCGATTTGAGTAGCACTGACAATATCGGCAGTGCTCGTGGAAGTGAAGGATGAAAAAAACTTCCGTTGAAATCTTCTTGAAATATTCGGGTCCATCCCTGCTCGTCGATCGGTAAGCAAAGTAGCATTCCAGTCATTAACGCAACAGAAGTGTTCAATATTTTGTGTGCGTTGTTTCCGGCTTTTGAAAAGCCGACACACAATGATGACTTTCTTTGCTTCTCCTAGCTAGCGTCTTATCGTCGAGGTACTTGTGGTAGAGGCGTTTCTTTTCATGGACCTCCATTTGGATATTGTCATTCCAAAGGCAAGTATCTCAGTTGATGAAACGCTTATTTGACTTGGTGACCCTGAGGGTTGCATAGGCCGCTATGTGGATCATACTATGAGCTGGAAGGTCCTACTTTTATAATAGTTATTCTATGGTTTATATAGAAATAATGGATCATGAAAACAATATCTAGTAAAATACAAAACGTTTGTACTTGCAGATGTAGTACGTGGCTCTTCTCCTAGAAAAGATTGCGAGCTGGGATGCAATAGGACTCCAGGAAGACTTCGACAACTAACTTTATTTTCTTTAAATTCTTTTATGCACAGAAAAACGTATAAGAGCTATGTAACAATGGAGAGTGTAAAGTGAAATGGGGTTTGCCTAGAGGGTACAAAAATTTAAATGGACTAGAAAAGAAAAAACAATTGACACAATTGCCTTACGTAATAATTAATTGTCTTTTATCTGCCTGTCATTCAAATAGAAGTTGAAATGGTTTCTTAAATGAGAAGTTTTTCAATCCCCGCCGATTGTTTGTTGAATAATTCCAATAAATGGTATTTACATCGATTTCATCTAGGTGGATATAAATAAAAATTCTAAAAATATCTTACTTCGCTGATAACATTCATCCTCTATAAAACCTCTTTATTACGTCACATCAAACTTCCACTTTTCGAAAAAAACCTCACATAATTGCAATCACTCGTACTCGAGGCACACAACAAAGCCTTTCCGAAATAATAGCCTCCGTAACCAGGAACTGAACCAACTGCAGCTGCACCGTAACCTTTGGCCGGTCGAGTCCTCACGCATCGTCATCTGATGCAAAACGGGGTTTAAATTTTTGCTATTTTCCACCAAAAAAAATCCTTGCATTTCCTGAAAACGGGGTTGCTGCAACTCCCGTAATAGTAAACCCCGTCCCGCAGGTTGCGAACGGAACCACATACAACTACAAAGGAGATCTCGCATCATTAAAGTGTTCCATGCAAGGAAGATGTAACCAGGACCTCAATTCAATTGCCTGTCACTCAAATATCAGATGCAAACGTAGAGTGCCCGTAGATCAAAAGTACCAAAAAAGTGAGTGGGTCAAGGCTTAGATCCCGATGGTTGTTTCACGAGAGGGTAAATGAGTTGGTGAAAGTTTGAATGCTCTTCTTAGGATATCGGGAAAACAGATGTTGGCGACCGATTGAAACACAAAGTGGATTAAACAAAACCAACTTTGGGGTTGAATTATTAAGCACTGGTCACTGTGTTCCATACACATGTGAAGATAATAACTTCCGCACGAAAACCCTATCATGTGAAACAACTGTTCCACCTCCTTCTCATCCCGTGTATTAATGAACCATGAAGGAGGACCTCAATCAGCCATGAGCCCACATAACGGCCTAATCGATGATAATTAGTAATGAACAAACCAATTTTCCTTTGCATAACCTGCAATCATCCGATTGGAAATGAATTTTCTTTCAAATCAAGTCCCAATTCAATGTAATTCGGTTTGAATAAATATTTGAAGGCTCGAAAAAGGATAATAACAGACGAAGCACATTCTGTCACGAATCCAATAGCGGGCAAACAACAATTTTGATGAATCGGTTTCAGTTTGAGTTAAGGAAACCGAATCGATTTCGACATCACAAACAAACAACTCTTCACTTTCGATTCCTTAATGCAACGTGTGTTTGCTTGGTGGAATCCTTGAATAGAAAGTATTGGAGAAAAGCAGGAGGAGAATGAACAATTCTTCTTGCAGACAATATAAAGTTTTGAGTATGAGTTTCAATGGCGTTTGTTTTTTGTTGCATAGGAAATGCAATTTTGGGAGTTTGTAATTTGATATTTAGATTTCATATCGAATTTTAGGAGGTAAACAATGTAAAGAAAACTAGGAATCTGTGGAAGGCATAAGGATATTGTGAAATCAGTTGCGAATTGTTATACGGAATACAAAAATTTTAAAAATTTTTCTCTGATAAATTAGCTTTTCGATGACGATATCAAGTTGACAGGACGATGAATGTTGCTCAATATTATAACCTCTATACGAAGCGCCATGTGATTGACAAAAAAAATATGGAAAATCCAAAAGAGGCGGACGATATCGTAATGTAAAAATTCTTCAATAACTCAAATACTATTTCGATCTGGGAATACCAGAATGAAGGCCAGACTTCCGCGTCTAAAACGGGACAAATTGTATCAATTGGTCCCCGAGATTGGTGTTTGGGTAGGGCTGACAACCCTCCACGGAAAACAACTCGTTACGAAGTCAAAAAGAGAGCCTCGGACTGGATTGACAATACAGCCGCGAACCCGGCAACGTAAACGGAATAACGATTTGCGCATTTTCTCATGGAACTTATGCTGAAGGTGTGGTACAGCGAACACCTGACGACTGGCAACGGGGCATTATCTGTCCCATACATAAAAAGGGAGATATCATGAAGTGCAGCAATTATAGAGGTATCACGTTGCTGAGTATCATCTATAAGATATTCTCCGCTATCTTGCTAGGCCGGATAGCCCCATACGCTCAGAACATCATTGGCCCATACCAAAGAGGCTTCGCCGCAGACAAATCAGCAACAGATCAGATTGTCTGTCTCGCTGTGGCAAGCGATGGAAAAACTATTGGAGTATGGACATGGTCTCATCGACTTTAAGGCAGCCGGTGATAACATTTTTTTTTCTTTTGTGTTTGGAGTGGGGTAGATGAATGCATTTACGCACAGAATGTTGGACTCCCGGTTCGGTACGCCGTCTGAGTACCAACTAAACACCTTCCCATCGTCAGAAAGCTTGCCTGGAACCGTTTGTCACATTACTTCGGGCTAGTCTCCGAACTCTCCCATCTTGCGGAGCCTTCAAGTCAGGCAATTCCTTTCACAAACGGAAGGGGAAATGAGCAAAGGAAACTGTCAGTTCAAGGCTCCTCCACCGGTCGAGCTCTATTTTCTTCGTAACGAGAAGGACCCGAACGTAATGGGCAACAGGGCTCCACCTGTCAGCACTCCTTAGCATTCCTTCGACAATGTTATTTGGGAAGAAATCTCCAGTGTTTATATAGAGCTGCTGACGAATCCCATCTGACCTTCCACAAGAAAAAAAAATGTGATGGGCGTCGTCCACAACTCCATTGCAAAACACACAATCCGAAGATAGTGCCTTTCCAATCTTGTTCAGGTAAGACTGAAAACCTCCATGCCCACTTAAAAATTGGGTAAGGAAATAGTCAGTCTCACTATGTTTCCGATTCAGCCACGCACCTAAATTGCCGACGAGCCGCGCAGTCCATCTGCCTCGAGTTTCATTTTGCCAAGAGAACTGCCAATCGTCTAGAGTTCGTTGTTGTTCTTCACGAGCAACCACCTCCCTTTGCTCATATCCCTTACGCTTGTATACAGCTTGACGCTCCTTAGCAAGAAGGGCAATGAGGATCACTCCCGCGATCACCGTCATGGCCGGTTCAGAGACAGTGTGGTATGCAGACGCCACCCGCAAAGTTCCCCGTCGCTGTACTTGCACGAGACGCCTACGATATACGTCCTTGCCAAGAGCGTTAGCCAATACCTCTGCATCGTAGAGCACGACAGACTGCGTTGAACTCATCAGGAGACGTCGTCGCCTACTAGACGTAGGACCCCCAATATTTTCCATTAGTCGACTTAACGCCGAAAGTCTAGCTGTAGCCTTGTTCGCTACTGCTTTGATTTGCTCAAAAAAACTTATCTTTGAGTCAAGAGTCAGCCCGAGGTTCTTGGCCGCTGGTTTTGATTTGATTATCGACTCGTCGAGCGATGTGGGACGGAGGGTCGGAATTCTCTTTTTTGTCAGGATGACTACTTCGGTTTTTTCCAGTACAAGGTTGAAACCATCCGCTTACCCGTCGCATCAATATGCCGAGTTTGCTTTGCGCCTGTTCGATAGTGCGTCCCGCAACAACCGCGTAACATCATCTGCATAACTGACGAGGCGCGACTCTTCTGGCATGTCGAGTTTAAGTAAGTCCGATCCTAGGATCCTACCCGCGACGTAACCTCCATCCTCTACTGACCCTCTAATGTTTCATAGAGCAGGGAGCGATTCCCCAGATAGTCCCTCAACATCAGTAAGAGATAGTTCGGCATGTGGAAAGTATTGTCTAGCATGCCTAGAATGTCTTTCCATCTTACGGCATTAAAGGCGTTACGAGAATCACCACCTGTCGAGTTCAGCGGCTATGTGCTTCCGTTCGTTGAACGGCATCCACGACTTGCATGACAGTATAAACTGTGGATCTCCTCGCTTTAAAACCAAACTGCCGGGAGGATAAATCTCCGGCAGCCCGTATCGCTTCAGCGAGTTTTCTTCTGATGAGCTTTTCGAGCAGGCAAAGCAGGGAAAGTGCCCTCTTGCAGGCAAGCGTTTAATGCAGTGATGAGTAGCTCTGGCCGGTGTTGGAATACCAGTTTATATACCTCCGTTGGAATAACATCGGGCCTTGGCGGCTTCTTGCTTTTCATAGAAAGGACTGCCTGTTCCAACTCTCTTATAGAAAAAAGTGGGCAGTGCTCTGCGCTCTCCGCATCGACATCATCATCCCATACGCGGTGCGCAGGGAATAGTGCCCTGACAATGCGGTCCATTTGCTCGGCCTCAAGTGGAGCCCCGATTTTTCGGGTAACCAGTTTGTAACCGAGTCCCCGCGGGTCCCCATTCACTTCGTTGACCAGATCCTGCCAGCAGCGAGCTTTGCTCTTGTTTATTACGCAGCGGAGTCTCCTTTTGGCTAATTTTTACTCCATCATTATGGTACACGCCTCCTCTCGGTCGTTTGGAGCTTATGTTAAGCAGCGGAGCTTGTGACACTCCTTCCGGAGCACTGCGATTTCCACTGTCCACCAATACATAGAAGGTTTGCAATGGAGGCTCCGCAGGGAGTCGTTATCAGGTTCATAACCGAATTTACGACAGTGTCGGCTGCAGCGCCTCCGCATCCAGGAGTACCCTCCAGCGTGGCCCCACCTGTTTCAAGAGTTTCAAGAAACCTCCAGTTGTTCACTTTCGTGACGTTCCATGTACAAAAAGGTCGCCGACGTGGCGTACACTGACAGTTTGTGTCCACCACTTCGAAGGTAATGTATTGATGGTCGCCTGCCGAGAAGTTTTCCAGAACTCGCCACCCGTCCACCAGCGGCACCAGTGACTCCGACGCGAAGGTTACGTCTGGAATGCTTCCCTCGCAGCCCGGGCGCCGGAACGTTGGGGTGGATCTGGTGTTTAGAACTACCAGTCCTGTTCTCGCTGACTTCCAGAATTCATTTCTCTCTGGAGTCTGTGTCATCCCCGACCAGGATCCGCCCATCTCTGCCTGAGATAACGTCCTCCAAAGCATCCAGCCTGCGCGGATGTCCGGCATCGTCTCATTCGGCGTAAGATAGAGACACTAAAAACGTTATCCCTGAACACCGAATCCAGACAAAGCCGTCCCCTCGGCCTTGGGTAATAACCCTAAGCAGGATGTTTTTGTGATAAGTCCGGGTGCCATGAAACTGGGTCCTTGTTTTGGTACTGCTCACTGATGAGTACTAAATCAGCTTTGGTCTCCACAGCGAACTACGTTAGCAACTCGCGAGCGGTTGCACTCCGGTGCATATTGATTTGTAGGATGCGAATAATGTTGAACGCGTCCTAGCTCTTTCCAATTCTGTTCTGAAGATTGGATACCGTCCCGAGCCCGCAGTGTGCACAACGTTTTCATCAGTCGTGCCACGGTCCCTGCATAGGACGCGAATTTCCTTTTCATTGCAGGTGTTCGCTTTATGGCCTGCCTGACTGCATTTGCGGCATGTAGCCCTTCTGTTAGGTCCCCGACAGGTTGCAGATGTGTGCCCATATTTGCATTCTACACACTACCCAACCAATTCTTATTTTTCCGCTGTTTAGAAGCTTCCTCGCGTATTGCTCAGCTGCTTCCACCACAGCGCGTTTTTGGCCTCGGGAGTTTGCAGATACCAATCCGGACATTGGTTACCTCCGGACATGCGCGTTTGATGGTCTCTGCTACCTCGTTCTTTACTGTGAGGTAGCGAGGGTAAAACTGTACACGGCCATGAGAGAATTCGGTATCCTGATGAAATTAATACGACTGACTAGGCTGACCCTGACTAATGTGCGAGACCGTTCAACATCAACGACGGTCTAATACAAGGGGATACCCTATCATGCGTCCTCTTTAACCTGACCATGGAAAAAGTGATCCATGACGCTGAGGTAAATGCGAGAGGCACGAAACTCTTTAAGTCCACCCAATTACATAGGCCTACATAGCGACGAAATCTATAAGCGATACCATGATCGTCAGGTTATGGATAAAATAATAATAATAATCGTTGGCGCAACAATCTATATTGGATCAGGGCCTTGAAGTGTGTTAGAGCACTTCATTCAAGACCGTAACAGTACACTAGGAGGCAATGTGGTCAGCATTGCGCTCGCCCGAGATTATTACCCTGATTTGACTCAGGTACTCATTCACAGCTGAGTCGACTGGTATCCGACGTCAAATTACGATTCAAATTCCACTGCCACCAGTGAGATTTGAACCGCGACCTTCCGTATGACAGCCTAGTGCTCTAACCACTGAGCTATCCGGATAAAATCCGGCTGAATAAGTTGCGGTGGCGGGTCACTCCGTATGGATGAGGATGATTCAAACCGGAAAGTCTATAAGGGCAATATCAATGGCAGAAAAAGAAGACGAGGCTGACCTTGACTGAGATGAAACGATGGCGTAGGTCAGAATGCCAGACAGCTTTTAGCGACATCGAATTGGTGGACCTCGGCGTAAAACCGGCGTGAATCTACCGGGTAAGAAAATGTGTTGAAATTAGTAGAAGCATCCGAAAATTGCAACAACTTGCGGGCCATCGTGTCAATTTAGTCAAAACAAGCAATATAATCCAAACCTACCTGCAAAACAATATGACGGAGATATGGTCTCCACCCGGTTTCCAAATAAAAATAATAAGGCAGTCAAGTCAGGACTTTTACGGTAGTCAGCATTATACTCACCTGGTATTAGCACTCAAATTTAACTCGGGTATCATTTTTATGGACTGAAGTGGGAATCTTAGAAAGGCGGGGTCTCTTTCATGCACGTCGTCCTCTCTCCACTTTTTTCCTAGTTCGCTTTGCAGTGGGGTATCTGCGATTTGTTTTGCGCTAGTAGTGTTCTCATTCGGGAGTGTGACTGTCTCTACTTTCCATGCGTCTTCCGTTGCTCTACACGTTCCCCTGTAAAAGGAGATACGGTCCAGTAGTTTCATCAGCCTGCTTTTTACTTTCGACTGCAGGTTCGTTTTCGAATTCATCTACTCAGGGCTAGCAATTCTGACTGTTGTTTTTTAAAACATTGACCGACCGACCGGCACCGCCAATAGCGCCACTTATTAAGGCTTCCTCTTTAATTGGGCGTCCCAATGTCACATCGAGTATGTCGACCTTCGCTCCCTCTTTCACTGGTCGCTGCGGTGGGCGACCCATATTTGTGCTGTGCTCAAACGCAGTCTGTTCCTCCTCCTTCCCTGCTCTTTCGTCGATTTTTTTTTTGTAAAATTAGATTTAGTCTCCTTGGAAATTTCCTGCGATGTTGATCGGATAGGTCTTACCATCTTGGTGCCATCTACGGCAGATCGTTCCAATTTTTTAGCTCTCTTACAACGCAAGCTCTCTCGCTTTTGGTGTGTCACTGGGGCACTCTTCTCTGTCCTGCCATCGGTGTTTTAGCTCTTTCTGACGCTGGGTTTTCTAGTTCCTCATTTTAGGTCCTTGGCGACATCCTATTTTTTTCTCTTCATGGCAGCTTGAAACTGACCATTTACCATAATACATGATGACTCCAATTCCAGTGGCGAGTAATTTTTGATCCAAATAAACTTAATCTTGTTTAAATTTCTAGCGTTGTCGAAGAAGCCTGCGTCGTTTCCCAGGAGGGTCGATGCTCCCAAATCGATGCACCTACCATATTGCCCGGCAGATAGAATTCTTACTCCGATGAGAAATTTTTTCCCGCTTCAAATGACCTGGTTTCTGGCAGTGATAACAAGTGCATGCCTCCTTCCGTTTGTTTTTCTTTTTCGTCAGCAAGCTTGAATTTTGGCTATATTTGCCCTTTCCCTGGTTAGGTTTTCCGAGAGCCACTTCCCAACTACCTTCGCTAGATCTTTGATTGTTCTTCTTTGTTAATTGCCTATGATGTACTGGATTCTAAAGTTCTTTTCCTCACGGCCTTTGAGCGCGGTGACTAATCCCGAGTACGATTCCAGAAGACTCAGCAGCTCACCTGTCAGACGACCTGCGTTTTGCTAAATGCCTATTGTCAATTGGGAATTCTTTCGACCAATCTGATAAGGCAGGCTTGAAAAAGATCATTGCAGCAAAGGTTAAAAGCAGTAGGATCGATACGAATTGTGCCAAAACTTTAAGGAGCTTGATGTCATTCAGCTCATTCCTTTTCGAAAATTACAACGGATTAAACAGTTCTACTGGAGCATTTTTCAATGCTTATAACTAGGGCAGTCTATGTAGTACTGAGGAAATTCAGCCGATGGAGCCAATTTATGGCTCCCTCAAACATTAAAAGCGCACCCTATTCAGCAGCCAGAGCGTTTATAGAAATAAGGCCTTTTTCACAGTCAGGTAACAGTCTCTATTTGGGAAATTACCTATATTTTTCAATACTTTATGCTTTTTGTAAGTTATATAACAGTTTTGATATTCGACTGTGTCCTTACGTGAGTTGAAACGCCTTTCATTCACAATTTTAAACACCACTCAAAAGCTAAAAGTAAGGCATTTCCATAAAACTATGAAAAGTGGGTGAAACTCCTCCGATTTGTCAACTTCAAGCAGAAAATGGTTTTTCAATCCTTGTCGAAATGGGGATCTCTTTTATCCAAGGATAAATATGGAATCCCCTTATTTGAGCCTGCAAATGTCCATCCACTCCAGTCGAATAATTTTTTAGCATACATGTAAGCCTAAAGATGTCATTTATCTTAAACAGTTGGCACCCTCACTTTCCTCATATCCAGGGAAATGGTCAATTCGTAAAAAAACTTTTCAGCACCTTCATTTATCCTTCCTGTTCCTTAATATCCTGATTTTTATTCGAACTACCGTAAGTAGTTGGTTGGCTGAAGTGTTCTTATGTATAATATAAATGTCTCCTTTTTTCACTCTCCCTTGGTGTTTTTTTATTCTTCTGAAATAAAGGACATCATCTGTGTGCAATTGTACGTTTGATATTGCTTGATATAAGCCTTAAAAAACAACAGCAATAGGGGTTGAGGTTACATTAGCAATCCGAGGTGATTTGTGTGTGGACATAGGCTGCCTAATCTGACCCACAACTATTTCGAATTGAACGATCATAAAGCAATTTGAAAGAGGACGGAAATCTAAAAGGACATCATTGACAGAAGAAGAAGCGAAAGACAGGAAAAAATGCTAGATAGGTTTCGCCGATTGTAATAACTGGAAGCTTATAGTCCTGAAGAAGTCAGTTTGTTGCCCATATCAAATTTTATTTAGAATAAGGGTTGCCAACGAATTGGGTTTCAAATATTGAAACAGGCAGGATACTCAGCGATAGATACGATACTTTACTCTAAGAAAATCATAAATCATTCGCTCGGACGGCGCCATTCAGTTTTCATTCATTTTTTCTTTAATTTGTAGTCACTCTTATGGTTTGATATATTCCTCATTAACCTCTTCAGATAGGTAGGAACGAAGCATTAATTCTTCCAGTATGACATATTGGGTTTCCATGCTTCCTAAATCTTTTAAAATAGTCCAAAAAACAAGCCAGAAAAAGAATTCAAACAACCGAAATGGCAATCCATTTTGCATTATCCTTTTTTTGACAGACACATTACACCGTAAGGTTTTTCTCCTCATCCTAACGAGTGAATTGAGTTCCTGATGGCTTCCTTACTTCACCTTCTGATAAGCCAGAGCCCAGTAGCAAAAAATAAAGTTGTGCATACGTGGCTTCATGGTTTTGTGTTCGAAATAAGGACGACATAGACAAGATATCCCATAAGGACTTCTTGGCATAAATTGACCATATGCTGGACGTTATGTAAAGGTGAGCCGGTCCGTCAGGCAGGGTTTCTTCGTTTATTGTCTGCACTCCTTGCGTTCATTTTGATAATACCTTGAGGTTCTTTCGTGAGTTTCGATCAAGTGTCATAATAATACTCGTAAGGATAAGGATGGCATGTGCTATGACGATGATTTTTATCAGTAGCGCCACAGTCAGGAGTGAATAAAATGTATGGGCCGAGAATAGATGTCGAATGGAAGCTATGGAGGGTCGACGACGATGCCTAATAAAATATGCTGACACAATGGAAAAGCAGCGACGAGAATTAATGGCGGCTGCAATATATCAAGCGACGTAATTGCATAACCCTAAATGGCTACGGTGGCAGCCATATATCATTTTTGCATGTTTCGCGACCATAATTTCAATGTTGCTTTGTGTAACACGAATGTAGTTAGGAAAGGATAAAATAGGCTTGTTTTGTTGGGGATTGCTACAGTGAGAGAAACTACCGTAGGTTCACTTTTAATTTAGACAGATTGATAGCTCCGATATCGCAACAGTAAGCAATGCAATCTAAAATTTTGTGATTCCAGATACATTAGGTAATTTTTTCTTTGAGATGGAAATGCATCTCGTCGCTATCACTTGTGGTAGAGGTTGGCAGGAAACGTGGAGGCAATATGTTTCATTACTTATAATTTGATAGCTGAAGAGTTCTATTTAAATCTATTTTCAAATAGAGCACTGAAAGGGGTGAGAAGCGTAGCGTCCTCAAGGGATTTTTGTCCAATTGAAATGTTCTCATTCTCTCCATAGAGTGTGTTATCAGAAGGGGTCGAATTGACTTTAGTCCTAGAGTAATGGAAGCAGTTCTTATATTATTTTGAGAGATACCTAAATATAATGCCAACATTCCTTTTACTTAAGGAGCATTTGAAGATTTATATAGAAGATTTTGACGTCAGTTATTACCATACAGCGTTAACAGCACCAGAGGAAAGTTAACTGCTGATTCCTAAACGAATTCCACAAATCCAAACTGCCCCAGTTTCAACTCCCACAAAGCCAGAGAATCTCTCTTTTGGACGAAATCTTCCATATTATTCAATATAAAGAAATCTTACGTGGGAGACTATAGGGACGGTAGATATTTTCCAGTACTTCTTCCTATAGAGAGAGATTCACGATATCAACACGACAAACCCATAGAGGTTGTTAATCCTCGATACCAATCACCTTGCCAATATCGAACTTAAGTCAAACATGTACGGTCATACAAATATTTGGCACCTTGGTAAAACTGCCAGCCGTATCAAAATCCTTCCATCTTTCCCTTCTGAAATGATTATTTTGTGAAAGCTCGACACTACGCACTTGTATGATCCGATCAGCGTCCTTCATTCCTCACTGTCCCAAACCCAAACAGCGACGCAGACCAACTTCGGAAGGCTCAAAACGCTAACAGTGCCCATCAAACAGAGCAAGAAGAAAAAGTCGACCGTGCTTGGCAAAGCTTTTTCTATTATCCTTAAGGTATGCTCTGTGTGAATCAGTCCCTTCACCCTTTACATTATTTAACCATTGCTTGGTGAATGTCCACCACTCACGAACTGGAAATTGTCTCAGATTACACCAATTCTCCCTGTTCAGGCGGCTACGGGCCTCTAAAATTTTCGAGCGTATCTTCAAAGAAATGACACATACTTCACTGGCTCTCTAATCTATTAGGCCAGACAGTAGAGCATGCTTTCCTACTCCTTAATACCGACGCCTTGCTCAGGATTAAGTGCAAGGCACTTTCAGCAGCCTATTTTTTTAATGTAAAGAAAGCTTTCGAAATCGTATAGCAATTCGGACTGGTTTATAATCTTGGCAACATACGTCAGTTCCGTCAGCGGGATCTTTGGAAGCTAATTCTTAGCTTTCTAGAAGGGCGGGAATCCCAAATGAAACTTCAAGTGTAGCTGTCATTGGTGCTCTGAGGAGGCGTGGAGTATGACGGGGTAGCAATCCTGTTAGCCGAACCAAAATCAAGTGGTCGAAGAGAACCTCTATGTGGTGGCTTTGGGAAACGCTTTACTCATTTTGAGTTGCTAGTCGTGACTCAGTAAGTGAATGCTCCAAGGCCTAATTAGGGCGATTAGACCCGAGTCTGCGAGGGGACTCATCTGAACTGGCTCTCGCCACGAAACCTCACCAGAAGTGCACTGGTACCATGGGAGTCCGACTGGCCCTCTGAGTTCATATGTCTCAGGAGAATTTCTCGGGATATACATATGTTCCCGACCTGCTTATTTGTGGTTGGCTCCCTAATTCGAGTTTCATGGGGGTTGTTGGTTACCTCGAAGCGGACAAGAAACCTTCCAGCCTAAAACGTAAAGTTGTGTTTACAGACCTGGTGTCGTACTTCTTAGTTCGATAGAAGTTTAGGTAGGTCTCGCAGTCGCCAGAATGAATGCTGAACCATGTACTTAAGATGGACTGGTACCTTTATTGTTTGTCACAGGCCTCTGATTGTGGTCGCAAAATCCGTGTCTTAAGAAGAGCGTTAGGTTGGGTTTAGACAATAGGTACTCATATTAAGCAACCACTGCAGTGCCACAAGGTTTCTTCCTCTCTGCTACCCTTTTCTTACTTTTTACGTGGAGGTCTCAAAACCCCTGCCTACACTCAATCTAATTAAAATTCTGTAATAGGCTTACAACCTCATCATTTACATCGGCACAACACAGAAGCTCGCGCGAATTTATATTTAAATGAGCATTACCAATAATCCTGTAAGTGGAAACTGGCCATTATTCCAAAAAAAACAATCGTCCTTAGAGGAAAGATGAAAATAACACTGATGATGGTTTCCGATTTTTGAAACCAATCCGTAAAAATCCGTACTTATAACATGACCAAAGTGAACCAAAGATATACATTTTGATGTCACTATAAACTCAAATCTATCCAATGGTCCCTACATCACCAAGGTTATACTCCGTGCACACGGCGCCTTCAAATCACGGTACTCCATTCTCCGTTTCAAACTACATTTAGGGTCAAGGTTTTCTTTCCATCATAAGCGGCCCCACAACCGGGTTCCGCTGCTAAGTAAGGAATTTTAAACGTCTCGATTTTGCACTGAGGTCTACCAATTTGATATTTTTAAAAGCAGTTTGGTGTCGTGACCTATACCATCACTCCATCTCAGCCGAGGTCTGTCAGGTTTGTTTTTTCTACCACAAAGATTGTTCATATCGACTTTCCTGGTTGGATCATCTTCACCCATACGGATTAAATGGCGGAACAACATTCCGGTTTTGCGCCGAGGTCCACCAATTCGATATCCCTAAAAGCTATCTGGCGTCCTGTCCTACGTCTTCTTTTTCCACCGTAGATATTGCCCTTCTAAAGTTTTCGGGCTGGATCATCTTCAACCATACCGATTAGGTGACTCGCCCCCCGCAACTTGTGGAGTAGAATTTTATCGACAACCAAACGGTGGTGATATAACTCATAGACTTCGTCGTTATGTAGGCTACGGAATCGTCCATCCTCATGTAGGGGGCCAAAAATTGTTCGGAGGATTCTTCTCTCGAACGCGGCCAAGAGTTCGCAATTCTTCTTGCTAAGAACCTAAGTCTCCGATTAATACATGAGGACTAGCAAGATCATAGTCTTGTACAGTAAGAGCTTGGACCCTATGGTGTGACGTTTCGAGCGGCTGTTGGCTGACAACAACCGTGCGAGGATTTCATCATCGTAGCTGTTATCGGTTTTGATGTTCGACCCTAGATAGGAGAAATTATCAACGGTTTCAAAGTTGTATTCTCCTATCTTTATTCTTCCCGTTTGATTAGTGCGGTTTGATGTTGGTTGGTTGGTTTTCGGTGCTGACGTTGCTACCGTATATTTTGTTTTACCTTCATTGATGTGCTGCCCAAGATCTCGCCCCATTCGCCGCCTGCTCGATCTGGATGAAGGCAGTTTGTACGTCTCGGGTGGTTCTTCCCATGATGTCGATATCGTCAGCATAGGCCAGTAGTTGGGTGGACTTAAAGACGATCGTACCTCTTGCATTTACCCCAGCATAACGGATCACTTTCTCCAGTGCCAAATTAAAGAGGACGCATGATAGGGCATCCCCTTGTCGTAGACCGTTGTTGATGTCCAATGGTCTTGAGAGTGATCCTGCTGCTTTATCTGGTCTGGCACATTGGTCAGGGTCAGCCTAGTTAGTTTTATTAATTTCGTCGGGATACCGAATTCTCTCATGGCCGTGTACAGTTTTACCCTGGCTATGCTATCATAGGCGGCTTTAAAGTCGATGAATGAATGGTGCAACTGGTGTCCATATTTCAACAGTTTTTCCATCGCTTGCCACAGAGAGAAAATCAGATCTGTTGCTGATTTGCCTGGAGTGAAGCCTCTTTGGTATGGGTCAATGATGTTGGGGACGTATGGGGCTATCCGGCCTAGCAAGATAGAGGAGAATATCATGTAGATGGTAGTCAGCAACGTGATACCTCTATAATTCTTGCACTGCGTGATATCCCCAATTTTATGAATGGGACAGATAATATCTCGTTGCCGGTCGTCAGGCATTGATTCGCTGTCCTGCACCTTGTGCATTAGTTGATGAACTGGTTGGTGTAGTTGATTGCCTCCATATTTAACCAATTTGGCTGTAATTCAATTGACTTCTGGCGACTTTATAAGCCGGCGAATTGCACAGGCTATTTCTTCTATACTTGGTGGGCGAATTCGTCCGTCATCTTCAGTTGGCGGGACCTTCAACTCGCCGACATTATGGCCTGCTGCGGTTGTTCCCTATACTTTTCGAGATCACAGACCAGTTCGTTCTCCCAGGCTTCCATTTTCCGTCTGTGAAGTCGCTTTTCCGCTTGCCGGAGTTCGTGATAAGACCCCGCGCGTGCCCGCGTTTTTTAATGATAACGTTCTTCAGTTGGTTGCGAAGACCATTTGTTGATGCTTCATTTCCAGGGTCTCTGTTGACTGCGGTTATTGCGGCATCCATTTCCGCCTTATAGGTGTTACGGAGGGCTGTGTTGCGAATGGCTTCAGTATTCACTCTCACCAGATTTTTAGAGGGGATTGTAGGTGGTGTTGTAATTCGAGCTCGGGGCAATATGCCAACGAGATAGTGATGCGAGTATATATTGGCCCCGCTATATGTTCTTACATTCATCAAGGCTGAGAGGTGGCGGTGTTCGATCAACTCGTGGTTAGTTTGGTTGAAGGTGGTCCCGGCTGGAGAGGCCCACGTATGTTTGTGGACTGCCTTCCGCGGAAACCAGATACATCCCACAACCATTTCGTGCGATACCGCGGACTGAATAATCAGCAGTCCGTTATCAATGGCATTCCGATGTAGGCTATGGGAGCCGTTGTATTGCCTAAATACAGACTCCGTCTCTACTTGACTGTTGAAATCCCCAAGCATGATTTTGGTATCATTCCCGGGGCAGGCTTCGAGGGTGCGCTTTACTGCCTCGTAGATGGTATCCTTTTCCAACTCTGCAGTCTCCTCTGTTGAAGCGTGATCGTTTATATGGCTTATATTTCTAAATTTGCCCCGCAAACGCAGAGTGCATAGCCTTTCGCATATATTTTCAAAGCCGATAACAGCAGGTATAATTTTTTGACTGAATAAGAATCACCAAGTTCATCAACTGATGCTCACGGAGTGGGACAGGGAATCAGTGCCTGACGACTGGCAACGGGGCATAGTCTGTCCAATACATAAAAAGGGGAATATCATGGAGTGATAGGGGTATCACGTTGCTGAGTACCATCTATAAGATATTCTCCGCTATCTTGCTAGGACTAATAGCCTCATACGCCCATAACATCATTGGCCCATAACAAAGCGACTTCACTCCAGGCAAATCAGCAACAGATCAGATTTTCTCTCTGTGGCAAGAGATCAGCATCAACGGCGCAACAACCGGTATCCGGTCTAAGCCGGTCTTAATAAGGAAGTCCAGACATCCCGGTTTTGCGCCGAGGTCCACCAATTCGATATCCCTAATAGCTGTCTGGCGTCCTGACCTACGCCATCGCTCCATCTTAGGCAGGGTCTGCCTCGTCTTCTTTTTCTACCATAGATATTACCCTTATAGACTTTCCGGGTGGGATCATCCTCATCCATACGGATTAAGTGACCCGCCCACCGTAACCTATTGAGCCGGATTTTATCCACAACCGGATGGTCATGGTATCGCTCATAGATTTCGTCACTGTGTAGGCTACGGAATCGTCCAGCCTTATGTAGGGGACCAAAAATTCTTCGGAGGATTCTTCTTTCGAACGCGGCCAAGAGTTCGCAATTTTTCTTGCTAAGAGCCCAAGTTTCCGAGGAATACATGAGGACTGGCAAGATCATAGTCTTGTACAGTAAGAGCTTTGACCCTATGGTGAGACGTTTCGAGTGGAACAGTCTTTGTAAGCTGATTTCATCATCGTAGCTGTTATCGGTTGTGATTTTCGACCCTAGATAGGAGAAATTGTCAACGTACTCAAAGTTGTATTCTCCTATCCTTATTTTTCCTGTTCGACCAGTGCGGTTTGATGTTGTTGGTTGATTCGTCTTCGGTGCTGATGTTGCCACCATATATTTTGCCTTGCCTTCATTGATGTGCAGCCCAAGATCTTGCGCCGCCTGCTCGATCTGGATGAAGGCAGTTTGTACGTCTCGGGTGGTTCTTCCCATGATGTCGATATCGTCAGCATAGGCCAGTAGTTGGGTGGATTTGAAGAGGATCGTACCTCTTGCATTTACCTCAGCATCACGGATCACTTTCTCGAGGGCCAGGTTAAAGAGGACGAATGATAGGGTATCCTTTTGTCGTAGACCGTTGTTGATGTTAAATGGTCTTGAGAGTGATCCTGCTGCTTTTATCTGGCCTTGCACATTGGTCAGGGTCATCCTAGTCAGTCTTATTAACTTCGTCGGGATACCGAAGAAGAGATGGAGAGAAAAGCAACCTGCAACTCGAGAAGCGAAAATTGTTGTTTGTTTGTAATGTTGTTTATCACAAATCCTCGCAAAATGACTTGAATTCAAAGCTCCTACTCCGAGTGTTACTTCAAACATGGTGTCAACAACCACCGTAGGAGTGGCTCCCCAACCATACAAGGGCAACGTGCCAGGCAACGCCACTTGAAGACGTCTCCGAATAATTTGTCATTTTCAGCCCTTTCACATAATTTGAATACTATCGGACGGAAAAGTTATTTGACGGCTATAACTGTTTTTATTTTCCTCTACTTTCCAGTTAGATCCGCTCCCATATTCGCTATTCCTCGTAGGCTTCACATATTTTAATGATAACGGCCATTTGACACGCTAAGCCTTAAAAAAACTTTTCTTCTGATTTGAATGCGAAACGTTTAGCGTAAAAGATATTCAATGATATAAATATCGTCGTGGGGTTTATCGTCAGAGTTTCCTCAGTAAATTGTTTAGGAAAAGTTAAGCTATTGTCTAGCGACTAATGGAAAATGAATATCGTTATTTGTTGCTAAAATAGGTGGATCCCCATGTGATGGAATTTATTTGTTTTATTATTTATTAACCGAAAGGGAATGTTTTTCGAAGCTTCTGAAGGACGATTTTCTAAAATTAACTTTCTGTCGGGTAAAGACAATCTGTTCGGTGGAGATATTGAAAGAGTTACAATAGGATAGAAGGAATCGCCAAAATAAAGGACCAGTGAGTGATGTGGGCATTTATTATTAGTATTCTATCAAAGTCTGTAGAGTGAGTGCCAAAGGAGCAATAAATAAATTATCCATTGGTTAGAGGGGTGGTTGCCATAGAAGAGAAGGATTCGCTAGCACTATCTGGGTTGGGATCCTCCTCGGCAGAAACAATTGTCCTGACCATTTTCAGGTTTATTTTATTGCTGCTCTATTCAAAAACGACCAAAAAAATATAAACCAATTGTGATTACATATGACCTTTAAGTGGAGGGATGAGGACTCTCATAGCTCATTTTTGAAGCCAGGAACTAGAAGGAATTTGAGGAAACACTTCGTAGCTCCTTAGTCCTAGGAATTTGGAGCAATGATTACATACATACTTAGTCGTTGGAGGAGGAGATTGTTAACATTCCCAAACTAGTCAGCAGAGTGATATACAAGTGTGTACGGATTAGGATTTCTGTGTACCTGTATTTAGCTACGTTTCGGCGGGACTGGATGATAGCAGTGACCAGCTCCTAACCCGCTACTGAAAATAGCTACCTCGGATAGTTTTCTGATCGTTCTTTGAAAAACCAAGTTAGTTAGATAGTTTGATTTGCATTAGCGCGGGGCCTTAAAAAAGAAAAGGACAGTTATTTCGGTGGAATTCTACTTTACCACCCATCAAAGAGCCCAATATTGTAGAAGGGATGTATTTGCTTCTGGTAAGTACTCCCTTTACATTCTAGTAAAAAGTCCATTCTTGAGAACTGGCAACTGCGCTACTAGATCATACTTTTTCGTGTTATGAGATCAACTTAAAATCGACATTGGTGACCACCTACTGGAAGAGAGATACTATCATATAAAGACTCTCTCTTCGTAGTACTTGATCGCATACTATACTTGAACAATAGTTTATTTAAGTCGATGGACAACAAACATTAGAGGACACGTTCTGCTGGAACTATTCGCGGAGCCAGACAGCGTATTTGTGAAAGTTTTTTCTGATGAAGACGGCTTGTATCTATAGTGGGTCTGACATACAGGAACGTCGCTTTTATTAGAACGGCGGGACACGTTCTCTGCGGCATCCAAACCCGTTATGCATATAAATAGAGCGGCCATAGATGGCTGCATACTACGCTACTATGCCCAGAAGATGGGTGCTCCTAGTAGACAACACCAAGGATGGGTGCCCCGAGTAGGCACAGCGACTGGGGGAACAAAAAATCAAAAATATGGGAGCCCCATAATTTCGGGCAAGTCCAGTGTTTCCCGGTGCCACCAATTGGAGGTTCTCTTCGACCAATTAGTTTTGATTGGGCCGACAGGTTGCTGCTATGTCTTCATCCGTGTCACCTTACAGTACTAGGAATGGCGGACAAAAGAAACAAAGGCAATTTCGTGACCACAAGAGGCAATTTATGAAAGCAAATGGAACTGCTTCCAACCAGTTCGATATAGACCCTTGCAATGGAGCTTGAAAAGTTCTAACAAAAATGTTGAGAAGATCATCCCGGGTGATCTGTCCTCACCTTTTGAAAGAAATTGCTCTCTGCTTCCTCACCACTAAAACAGTGCAAGGCAAATAGTGGTCCAGCTCGTCGAGAATTTGATTTGATTTGAACTCCAGTTACCGAAGAAGAGCTGCGGAAAGACGAACTAGGATTGGTGATAATAAGGCTTCAAGTTTGGATTGCATCCTTAACAGGGCTTTGACGCTGGCAGTAACTACGCCTGATCTTTCCGCCAACATCTTTGAGGCGTCTCTAAAAGAAGGAATAATCCTTATCCAGCGGAAATGCAAAAGTTCCCAAACACAATAAACCGCCTGAAGGTCTAGTATCTTATCGCTCGATTTGCTTGTTGAAGGGGAATATGGAAGATGATGGATAGAGTCGGCTACGATGGACTGTTATCTATCGCTGAAAGCAAGTAGGCCTGTTGAAGCGTCAGTACGGCATTTGATGCGTATTCTACGGTGGATGCAACAAGCATGGCCCTGAGCCTGGCAAAAAAGCACTGAATTATGGTGACTACTGGGGTACATTGCCATTAAATGCCATTTTGTGAATTCATTTCCGCCAATTGGGGCTGAATTGAAGGTGCATTAGCTGACATAGATGTTCCTTGATATTTGGCTAGTCTGGTCTGGAATTTTCTCTCAGAGCGAATACTGTGGGGACAGGTGGGGGCCTCAAGAGTTTACGGTCCCCGGTAACGGGGGTATCACAAAGGAAGAATTGGCTCTCCTGTTGTGGAATTTCATGTATAATTGAGTGCTTTTGCTTCCCGTCCCAGAAGGTACTAAAGTGGTCGGTTTTACCAATGACTAGACAGTAGTTACTGAAACAAAGAACCCAGATGATGTGAAGGTCTACACGATAGAGATGACGAAAATGACGAAGATGAGGCTAGCAAAGGTGGACTGACCCAGGCGAATGAGAGAACGGAAGCGGTCTTAATGACGAACTTCAGAAAGAAAAACATGGTGAAGGTGGAAGTCGGTGGACGTACGGTCGTCCCTTTCAAATACCTGGGGGTGACAATTGATACCAAACTGAGCTGGCACTTAGAATATGCATGTAAAAAGGCAGCTGGTGCCACCACGACACTTACAAGAATGTTGTCGAATGTCAGCGAGCCGAGACATTGTTGAAAATTGCTTTTAATCGGAGTGTTTTATGACGGGCGGCGTCAGCAACGCCGATGGTACAAGTCTTCGAAAGGTCGGTGGATGCACAAACTCTTTCTCAACTTTAGGATATGGCTTTTCCTGAAGCATAGAGGGACCAAATACCACATTACACTTTCTTACGGGATACTGTGGTTGTCACAGGCAATTATGGTGGATGATTTTTCGAATGGCCCGGAATGTAGCGGCACGTGACGTTTCACTGGCTCGCGATGCAGAGAATGGATTTGAATCAATCGCTGGATAGGAGCGTGAGTTCGGGGAGTATAGTTGCGGAAATGCTGAAGTCAAAGCAGAACTGGTGATTTTAAAATTACAGAACAAGTTTATGAAGGAGGTAAGCTCAAAAGACGAGAAGCGCGAGTGTTTGAGTAGACTTACCTTTTTTAGATTTTTACTCTTACTATGTATTTGTTTTTGATTTGGTGCCCTGCAAGTCATGTTTGTGTTTTTTTGGTATTTGCTCCCATTTTACCACCTTGTAACCACTTTGGCCACGCTGCTCTCAGGACAGAGGTGAGGCAGCAGTTGATGAATTGCCTCTGCCCTGGACGAAACCGCAAGTCTTAACTTTTGCTCCTTGGGTACTTGCCCATGGATGAGGGTTCCGTGGATTACAACTGCGAAAGCATATTTCCAGTCAAATCAGGGTAATAATTTGGGGCGAGCGCAATGCTGACCAGATACCCTCCATGAGTATGCGGTAGTGTACCGTTACGGTCTTAAATGAAGTGCTCTTACACACTTGAAGACGCTGATCCAATATGGAATGTAGCTCTAACGATTATTATTATTATTATAGTGCCTCCTTAATTACTTGCCTTAATTACCTGGAAAAAGCTAGATGAGCAGTTGCCCATGTCGATGTTCAACAGTCTTGCTTCCAGGCTTTCCGCGTCATCTAGTTTGTGGACTGTATGTATCTTATCCCAAGAAATGGTATGGCTGCTTTCTACTATGTAGTTTGCGCAGACCTGACAGGCTGTATTAGTTTTTTTGCCGGAAGTTATTCTTCTTTGTTATGTTCTTCGAATCGGTTTGACCTATGTATATACTAGTGCATTCTGGGCATTTGGTCTTTCATGATCCTGGATACTGTTTCGAACTACCCACTATTTCCGGTAGTGATAACATGATACCCTTGCCTTAGTTGCATAATCTTCAACTAGAATGAAAACGAAGCAAATGTCGGGAAGGGAACTACTGTCAGTGATGGACGTCGAACACAAGACAGCCTTTCTGATTCTATACTCCATGGCACGATGGAGAAGTTAAAGGGAATGTGAGTCTCAAGAAGGACCATTTACCGTATCGTCATATGTTTGAGACGATTATGGGCGTTCCCAAAGAAAGAGTCCACCAAGGCGATATGTTTATAAGAGGATGTGTCCCTTCAGTCCGTATGCAGTTCCATGATAATAATAATCTTTGGGGCAACGATCCAATTGGATTAAGGCCTTGAGGCATATTAGAGCACTTCATTCAAGACCGTAAGGATTGCCCTCGCTGGAGATTATTACCTTGATTTAACTCGAGCACTCACAGCTGAGTCATCTGCTATCCGACATCCAGTCATAATACAAATTCCTATGCCATCAGGGAGATTTGAATCGCGATCCTTCGTGTGTCAGCCTAACTACTGAGCTATCCAAACGCAGAGCCAAGATATCCCTTATTTGTCGTCGTTTTATTGCTTGGCACATCGACTAAATATTGTGGAGGCGGCATTCCCCGAATTCTGCATCTGACAGCCTTTTACCTAACACATTGTTTTGCTATAGAACTAATCTGACACAGTACCATTGGTCTTACTACTACAGGCATGTCCAAAGTCAAACGCTTCAAAATGAAGTCGATATTTTCCTGATTAACTTCTTAAATTCAGATATTTCGGCTACTTATTCTCGGCGACGTATCGTGTGGATAAGCGTCTCGCGGCGGCACTAAAAAGGGACACCCGTTTGGCCACTTGGTCTTTGACATGCTAGCTAGCAAGCAGCGTCAAAAACCGTCCAATCCAGAGGTTAGAAATTTGGCGCAAAATTCGATCCTAGTGCTGCAAAAAAAGTTATTGCAAAAATATAAGCTAAGTTTCCGCTAATCGGCCCTGGTAGAATAAGAGCAATTTCCTCTAGTGTAGGAGCGGTAATATGCGGTGATACTCCAATGTTACTATCGGTATTGCAAGCCTTTTTAGATCAAACAACAAAAGCACTGTTTATTTGGGAATCACTGTCAAATATAGCCAAAAAGTCGTTTATGGTTGAAAATGCGCTCATGTAAGGATTTATAATACCTTGAGATTTCCAATAACGTTGATACCTAGTCGTGTTATTGTAACAGCAAATCAAATTACAAGTTTATGACTCTAAAAAAGCCACTCCCAAACCAAGATCAACCCGAAAATTTATCATTCTGTATCCATCCATTCACACAAGATCTAAGATACATTAGATTTAACTACAAAATAAGACGTCGGCAATACATCACAAAAAGTACAAGAGATACTGTAACATTAGTAAAAAGTGTTTAGACACTGTACCATTTGTCATTCTCACTCGTGTTTGAACACCCGGTTTAAGTGTCTTAAAAATAGATTTGTCACATTCAAAATCCAAAAAAAACCCTCCAAGTTGGAAACTCGAAATTTTCTTATTTTTTCCTGAAAAACAAAAAATTGTGAACCTCAAAATTAGGCATCCTGAATTGTACCAAGGGGAGACTTCTAGTTAATCGAGCAGCGTAAATGAAGAGTCAAAATAATAGACAAATGTCGAATTGAAAAAGTACCAACCCCCTTCCGAATGGAGTGTCTGCTGTCGGCTATAGGGAACTGTCTGATAGTGGATTATTTACATACGTTGACAATGATGTGTTTAAGATTTCAATTTGGAGGGTAAGTGGGAAAATAAGGCCGATTTTTGTATTTGCTCCAGATAAAAGGGACGAAAAGTGAAACTTCGTTCATAAAAGCATTGGGGAAGTAACACTTCAGCGATCCTTAAGGAATTGACGAGTCTAGTGCCTTCGAGTTCTGGTGGTATCTACATAGAAACAAAATGATCGGGAAGGAGAAAATAAATTCAATTACCAGAAAAAGAAGTTTTAGGAGGTATTGCTCATTTTATGCGGTCCATGTAAGGCTTATTTAGTGGCATTGCATCCTTTTTGCATATTAAAAAATACTTGAACATTTTCCTGTAATTATTGTTTCTAAATGGAAAAGTAAACTATTTTTGATCTTTAAATACCCTGTCTGATTCCCCTAATTTTTACAAGATCAAGAGCTGTCGCTGCCACAACCACCGTCACCTCCATTCCATTGCGATCGATTCCAAATGGGGCTCTACAATTTTTTAATGGCACGCGACTGAGCGCTAGGCCATATAATGTCAAAAAAGACTAAAACGAGAAAAGCCCCTGAACCACATCATCATCAAATTTATCTAAAAAATGAATGACATAAAAAACGACAAGGGTTTGGTTTCCAAAGTAAAAGAATAAGGAGACCACGGTGTCGTCGAGGATGAAGACGGGTATTTTCTTGGGGAAATGGAAATGCCCTTTAGGGTCATTACAAAACGCACAACAGCAGCATGTCTTCTTTTCTTCGAAGAAGAGGCGCAGCCGAAAAAAGATTAAAAAAAAAAAACTTAAAATCGAAAAAACCAACTCCCTATTCCAGAATGGGATGGGATAGGATAACGACGAGATGCTGGGATTGGGACCGATTGAAATAAGATGATGTTGAGCTTCTTGATGAGCACTTGGATGACGCTCAAAGTGTGTTACGATGGGCTGAAGGCTGAAATTAATGACAGAAGCATAAAAAAGCCGACAATAAAAAAGACAACCAGGCGTTGTTTCCTTTGGGGCATGCGTCTTCCCTATAGGTGATAGCTTGAGACGCACACCTTGACGCGTGCGATTGTCATTTACATGATTTTTATTGACAATTTGATTATCGTTTTGTATTTTTACGGGGTAGTCTGTTTGAGGGATCAAAAATAGGTAGTTATGTTAAAGGTGAATTGGATTTTTTGAATTCAGTTCAAGTTTATGGATGCGATTGTGATGAAATGTAGTTCCTTTCGGTGCCATCTTTAATTTTTTTTTTAAATCAAATTCAATTAAGAATCAGTGTCTGAAGCTAGCTATTACAAGGTAGGGAAAACTTCCTCTCAACTTGTTACGAAGACTCCATTTCAAAATTTTAGTCAAAATTGTGTGAAACAGATTTTGACACAAATTTATTTCAGTACTGCGGGCACAACTTATTAGGTGCTATCACTTTTTAGTAGTCATACAAGCCTGACAAGAGGGGATGAAAGGGGAAGATTCATTCAGGGCCGAAATTTCATCGAAGGTCCAAAATGGAGACCAGTAGAATTATGTTGATATTTTAGTAATACAAAGGAGTTCTCTATTCACCCTGGACCCGAGAGAGTCACTCTACGGTCCTCCTCAAGTTTGAATACTTCTTGAAAGCATGGAAAAGGGTTTAAGGGATCACTCTACGCTCCCTCTCAAGTTCGCATAGTTCCCGAAAACATGCAAAAGGGTTTAACCCGTCCGATTAATGCAAAAGCTGTGGTGACAGAGAGCACATTGCCAACGAGTGTGCATGATCTCAAATCGATGTTATCTCAGAGAAAGGAGGATTTGCATATCAGTTTTGGCTGAAATCGAAAAATAAAATCGATTCTACCTCAATATCAGAAGAGTTGCTTAAAATTTGCTTTCCCGGACCAATTTCAGAATGAACGACCCTGTAATTTTTGCCATGATGCCTGGATTACGGATTAGACTACTAAGACCCCAACGGGAGCATTCGGGGGCCAAGCCGTTGTATTAGCTGTGGTAGGCAGCGCATTTATTGTGCCTCCCCCCTCATTGGTTTCCTTTTAACAAATCTCGGATACATGTTCCTGGAGCCTGTTTTTTAATGCTCATACGTACTGATGATCAGCAGAAACTCAGGGATGCGTAAGTCATTGGTAGTTTTTTGTGCAGCTTAACGTGGTGCTGTTCAAGAAAGTGATATAAATGCGTACCGAAATGGAGGGTCTGGATAAGCCAGTGATTAAATGTTAAATTACTTAAACGGGGACAATACCATAGTGACCATCAGGTAACGTTATTTTAGCTAGAGAGGGGGCCTGTTGCAAACCTGCAGGGGAGGCTGCCAAGTTGATCAGCGAAAGCGATGGCCCTGCAAACTTTTGTTGAAGTGTTGTTAAATCTGGTACTAGCTTAAAGAGACAAAATTCGACCCAATACTCAGATGATGCACATTCTCCAGGAGAAAATTTAAGCTCTTTTACCTAATTTTCACTCGGGCCGCCATTGAATTGAATAATTTTATTGTATAGCGAAGCAAGGGAGACTCTGGAAACGATTCTACTCAGAGAGAGAGATCTACAGAAAGTTGTAATAAGGCCACTTGATCATTCAGGAACTATCGGCTTAGCAGTCATAAGGGATTTACGAGGTAATCGTAAATATCGTAGTAACCAAAGGAAAGCAGCTAGAAATTTGCCATAGGATATAGGGAAACAAGGTCTGGAAGGAAAATCCAATTAGCGCTCCAAACTTATGGTAAAGACAAGGTCGGGAGTGTTTCTTAAGTTGAGCGAAGCATGCATTGAAAATTAGGTTTTGGCAGTATTATGGGAGTGGCAGAAGTTCCCAGCATAAACACTATCGGAAAGCGACGAAGCGACTAATGTCCGTTGTAAGAAGCTAATGGCCTGGATAGTTTTTTTTAGAATGGCAGTCTGATTTCCACGAAGGGTTCCCACTGCTGACACTATAAAATTGGTTATCTGGTTGGCCGCAAACATGTCGCTGTGAGAATGTATCAAATTTGGCCAGCAGGAACTAAATTGGGGAATCACCAATGACGGCCGGTATTCCCAGTTGATTTGTTGCTTTTTTTTCGGCGATTACTCGGGGAAAGGGCGGTTTTTTTAATGATGGACTCAAACAGTATATTGCTTTCATGGGTATCCTGTATTATCATAGAAAATCACATACTATCACATACAACCAATTGACCAATCTTCATCTAGTCATACTAGCGGATAACGCAAAAGATAGCTAGAATTATGAACGATGTTTAGAAATTCGGGTTGAATTCATGTGGAAATAAATTTGGAGAGCAGACAACAAAATGATACTCATTACAAAGTGCTGTACGCAATATTAGGTTTTAATCAATTGAATTGATAATAGGTGTAACAACTTTAAGCAACTCCTACAGTTTACTTGTGAAAGTACAGCTAGTGACAATAAGACCTAGTCAAGGTAAGATACATGATATACTTTTAGGCTATTCAAGCCTGAGGAAAAAGGATAGAAAGGGACTCCTTCCGCAAATTTTCTTGCGGATGAGGAATAGAGTAACGATATAGTTTTAAGATATTAGCGCGATTATGCTTGCTTACGTCGGGCCCGGATTTTCTCTCAATAGTCCTGCAGTCATGTGTTGTAAAACATGATAAGTAAGATAAGACAAGATAAGGAGTTTCGCCGGCGTACTTTACACTACCACCTTCAAAGGTCAATCCAGAGGTGCTGTTGCCAGTCCTCTTAAATACCATATTTTTGTAGCTCTTCATTGACTGGAAAAATTGCGAACTCGTTGGATTGTGTCGCCTTTTCTTTCTGCAGGTTTCGTGGTCAATGAAATATGTGGCTTGTATTTCCTTTTCTTTAGCACGACCTTGAAAGTCAAATCCAACTGTTTGAAGTTTGTATTGTAGGAGCTTGAATCGGTTCTCTCATTTTTGTGTTCCCGACACGATCGGGTCTCCGTCTGAATCGTTGGTCAAGTTGTCTTAACTGAAATCATGCTGCACTAATCTACGAGTAGTTGGAACACCTAGTGAGGAGAAAGCGAGTGCACTTTAGCCAAAATTTAAACGGACCTTTTTATGGTAGTGTCATTCAATTTTATGTCGGCCGAGAGAGTTTCTGAAATTGTACCCTCGTCAAAATCCTTCGCGGTCTAATTTGGTAGTTCGCCAGCTACACACGTTGATTGTACTTTGATGAGTACATAGATTGCTTGGTCATCACTATGGCGACAGTATTCCTCCTAAGGCAAGTGATTTTCTATATTACTGGAGAACATACGTGTGACAAATCTATTACAGACCCTGAACGCATTCCCTCGAAAATGTTTGAGTTTTCGATATTCATCAGTATTATGCCGAACGCCACGAATGCTTCAAGCAGGATACCTTCGACTGATACTCGTGATTCTACTGCCCTCTTTAAAAACTTACACATTGAAATCGCCATTGGTTTATGGGCTGCATCCTTTCGCATCCATCCCTAGAGTGCTAACATAAGCGTTTCATATGCAGTGAGTGTTGCGCTAGACGAAGCATAATATCTGTACATATGTATTATAGATGCTTCTATGAATAAGACCCTAGAGAGTTCGATGGTTTTCAGAAATGTTTTCCTTATGTGCCCCTCGTGACGCTGCCCGAACCGTTTAGGTTTTGACTCAAGTTTCACCTACATCATTGCCATCTGTGATATGGTTGGCTAATTTATACTTTAATCAAGTAGGCCTTGTGCAGTGAACAAGATTGATCATGATTAATCTTATCTGTGATTTCCATTTAAGGGCTTTTGCATTTATTGCAGTATGCCGATGGACCGCACACTTCCCTTTACTTTTCCGTATGATTGAAAGTGAAATTTTAGAAGGGAACCACCGTACCAAGTTTCAGCTGGAGATTCTGAGCGACAAAAATGACATTCTTTTATTTCCGTAAAGCCTTCTTTGCTTATTTTTGAAAACCCGGAGCAAGGGTCCGTGGGCCAAAGATGCCTCCGCCTAGGTACAAAACCGTAAAGCCATCTTCCCTTATTTTTGAACTACCTCCTTCTTCATTACTCAAAGCATTACTTTGGGAGGAGTATTATTCTTCAAGCGACCATAATTTCTGCTTTTTGTTTTTTTCTTGGACGCTCCGCTAGAATCCTTGTTATTATGGAATTGACGGCAAGCCCGTTTTCATCCCACTTCAGCATTTCCCTAATAATAATTTGTGGTCTTATGCTGGCTTCCAAGCCTCCGCTTTCTCAGCTAAATCGCGGACAATTGAACATTCGGTTGCTATCACACGCTAGTGCTTCGGCTAAGAGTAACCTTCAATGTTATCTTCAATATTGGGCTCCATCCCTGTAAACTTTAAGTTAAAAATTGCCGCTTTCTCGCAGATGCGATCCAGCTACTTCTTGAAACTTATCTTCACATCAATCATCTGCCCCAAGTTCTTGTTAACCAGATTTGGAGTGATGTTATGACCTCCAATCCGAAGACTATATTAATCGTATTATACTTTCAATAGCAGGTGACGAAGACCACCGGCCAATCCGAATACTATATTAGTAGTATTCTCTTTTCTATGGCTGGTGAGGAAGATCTTCGGTCTCCGTCTTTTTTTTATAGCGCGGCGATAACCACCGTCAAATCATATATAAACGAGCGTTCAAGCTTTCTTGGGAATGGGCAGAATGAGGACCCCATTGTCGGGACGTTATACTCCTTTGGTCTCCTCCGTCTGATTAGTATCAGTGCTCTTCCAAAAGTGATGATGAAATGAATGAAATGAACCTTTTGCACCGATAGGCTAGGGAAGTCGGTTATAAATGACGCATATTTATAGAGAAATCCAACTACAATCCACGCTCCAAACATGCTAATAAACGAGTCAGGCCTGGTCCCTGCAGCGAACTTCAGTCAGCTGTGGTACTTATCCCTTCAGTTTCTCTAACATATAACTCTGGCAGCTATTCCCAGGGATTAAACTCTGCCTCCATTTAAAGTTTGTTGAAGCATCTGCTTACTGTTACCAATGCTGTGCTCAAGCCTATTTCGAAGATCCGTGTATAATCCTGTTTCTCATAAAATTTGCTTAGCCAAATTAGCGAACTTGTCCTTCCATCAATAGTTTGACCACTTATTGGTAAGAACTTGTTGCCTTCGTTTTCGATCTTGAGAGAAATTGCCTATTAGTCGCTGTGAGTTATGTTCACTAGAAAACCAGTCCATTCCCCTTGCTAATTGCAATTCAATTGCCCCAATCCAGATCCCAAATTTTAAAGTTTTGATTTTGTGTGTAACACAACGAGCATTTCCTTAATGTTGTGCCATCCTCGCCTTTGGTGACGCAAAAAAACTGTACATGAAAACGCCGGCTTTTCTTATCTTGATGAATCCTTCTTACTAGAACTGTATCACTTCTTGGATAGCGTCATTTCTACACATCAATGCACCTACATAGTTATAGTTACCCGATGCAGTCGTTGCTATAAGGTCCATTGAATACGGTTAGATTACACACCCCCTCCCACCCTCCTTGTTAGTAGGACTTTCAGCTCTACACTTCGTGCATAGCTCTGACCTATCTTTCGTCCGCCTGTATGTGTTCAACTTTAGTGCCACCTGCTGCATATGTTGACATATAAGCTTTTGCCCTTCCTGCACATAATCAAATTAGAGGGAATTTCCTTTTGAGGTCCTAAAAAACTTCCTCCTCTGTGGTGATTTTATCCATGTCTAGCATTTGATGGTTTTCTGACTTCTTGCTTTCTGTTCACCTCCTGCTATTGGAACTTATCCATTTAACCTAGGAACTTGCCTGTGGTTATACCTTTGGAGTTCCAGCATTAGATCTCCTCTGTGAGATCTGCTAATATGGCTGACATTTTCAAGGTTGACGGGCTTCGGGTTGGCCTAACTTTTCGAGGATCGTCAGCAGATATTCTCTCCTTGACCACCTTTACTCGTATCATCCATTGTCTTTCTTTTTCTTGGAAACTGCCTTTGTTCAAGTTTTCAAAATTTCCTTGTAAGATCCACTCGCTTTTGCACGCACAGGGATTATTTGCTTCCGGCTCGGTAGCTCCTTTTGCTTGCTTTGTTTTGTTAGTAGTAAAGGACTTTAGGGAGTTTGTTGTCCTGGTCGCACATTCAATCTTTTCCCAGCTTTTTTTCCATGCTCCTCTTACTCCAATTTGGTGATTTGTAGGAGTATCAACTGACTAGGTTGACCCGGACCAGACTAGCGCGAGGCTAGATAAAAGCAGCAGGATCACTCTCAAGGAAAGGCTGTCGTACGGAAGGTCGCGGTTCAAATCTCACTGGTGGCAGTGGAATTTGTATCGTGATTTGACGTCGGATACCAGTCGACTCAGCTGTGAATGAGTACCTGAAACAAATCAGGATAATAATCTCGGGTGAGCGCAATGCTGACCACATTGCCTCCTAGTGTACCGTTACGGTCTTGAATGAAGTGCTCTAACACACTTCAAGGCCTTGATCCAATATGGATTGTTGCGCCAATGATTATTATTATCACTCCTAAGACCATTCGACATCAACAACAGTCTAGGACAAAGAAATGCCCTATCATGTGTCCTCTTTAACCTGGCCCTTGAGAAAGTTATCCGTGATGCTGAGGTAAATGCAAGAGAAATGATCTCTTTTAAGTCCACCCAACTACTGGCCTATGCTGACGACAAACATGGTGGTACAAACTGACTTCATCCAGATCGAGCAGGCGGCCATTAAGGCGAGATCTTGGGCTGCACATCAATGAAGGCAAGACAAAATATATGGTGGCAACGTCATCACCGAAAACCAACCAACTAATAATATCAAACCGCACTGGTCAAATAGGAAGAATAAAGATAGGAGACTACTACTTTGAGACCGTTGATAATTTTTCCTATCTAGGGTCGAAAATCACAACCGATAACAGCTCTAATGATGAAATTCGCGCTCGAAACCTCTCCCCATAGGGCCAAAACTCTTACTGTACAAGTCTATGATCTTGCCAGCCCTCATGTATTCCTCGGAGGCTTGGGTTCTTAGCAAGAAAAATTGCGAACTCTTGGCCCTTATATGAGGATGGCCTACATAACGACGAAATCTATGAGTGATACCATGACCTTCAGGTTGTGGATAAAATCTGGCTAAATAGGTTACGGTGGGCAGGTCACTTAATCCGTATGGATGAGGATGATCCAGCCCGGAAATTCTGTAAGGGCAATATCTATAGTGGAAAAAGATGACGAGGCAGACCCTGCCTAAGATGGAGCGATGAAGTATGTCAGGGCGCCAGACTGCTTTTAGAGATATCGAATTGGTGGACCTCGGCGCAAAACCGGGATATCTGGAGTTCCTTTTTAAGGTAGGCCTAGACCGGATACCGGTTGTTGCGCCGTTGATGATGATGATGATCAACTGCGCTACTAATCCCAAACTTTCCAGCATATGTTGGCCAAGTGCTACTAGTTAGTTTATAACTCCCGAAAACCGCTGGACGGGATTTCGAAAGATGCGCTATACAAGACTTCTCTTTGTCCTCCTCAATGATTAGTGCAACTATAGTGAAAGAAGGATAATAGCGCTGCACAAGGGGTGACAGGTATATGTTAACGGTTAAAAGTTAACCACTTCTGATTACGATATGTAGAAGTGATGCTTGGTTATTATGATTTAAGGCCGGACAAGAAAGGAGCAATTTCACTATAGTTCCGGCTTGTGGGTTTTACGAGTTGAGTAGACTCTCTCTGAGGAAAATTTCATTCAAATCGGCGTTCATAAAATATTATTTGATTGAGTAAATCAAAAAAATTATATTTTATGATGTCTGAGATCCTGCTGTAGTTCGTAACTAAAAGCATATTATTTTATTGCCAA
The DNA here is from genome assembly GCF_905115235.1 of Hermetia illucens. Taxonomy (NCBI): domain Eukaryota; kingdom Metazoa; phylum Arthropoda; class Insecta; order Diptera; family Stratiomyidae; genus Hermetia; species Hermetia illucens. The sequence continues at coordinate 130,151,598 of NC_051852.1, forward strand.
AATTAGTTCGTAAGGCATACATGGCAAATAAAAGTGGCTTGCTTCACCATTTTTCAGGACTTCCCACAATATTAATATTATTACGCAGGCAAGGAGACAACACCGAAAACCAACACTTTCTAACCAGTTTTGCCGCCAAAAATAACAATAATAATCGAACCGTTATTCCAACCTATTGTCCTTTGCATAACATAGACCGATTTGAATATATTGGACATAGTGAATGCCCCTTTCCCAATAGATTAGGAAACGAATTTAAGCGGAACTTCATATTGATTACGTTGCACAAGGAAGGATTTTTGATTTTTCAAACAGGGAAATCACACAAAGCGCTTAAATGAGGCGAAGGGATGATGGTTCATTCAATACCGAAAATTCAGACAAAAAAACGAGAATTGCTACAACTGACCCCTTCGAGAACAACAAGGAAATGCAAATGTGCATTATTCACGTAACCCCTGCACGAGGGACATCTGAAATTTTGAGGGCAACATTCAATTCCGCATGTAAAAATATGAAGGGTCAAAATTCTATTTTTCGGGAACCTATCAGAACATTCGATTGCAAGGAAGACCATTATATGTCGGTATGATAAAATGAAGGACTACTGGGGTTGCAGTGGTCAAATCAGGACCTTGAAGATTATCCTCCGCATGCATCCCTGAAAAAGTTGAACGGCCACGGATTCTTCTTTCTAAATTTTAAACCTCATAATATGGTACCGTAAAAAATTGGGAACGGTAGCAAGCTGCATCTTTTCTGATTATGAAGGATAACGTTTTAAACATTGTTTCCTTTTTTGCGTAACTAAATTGAATTTTTTTTCACGTGCCACTATGTAGTGCGCTGATCCTGTCAGGGGTCAGCGACGTTGTCATAAAAATGAAAATGAAATCAATGAAAACGGTAAAAAGTTCGGCATGTTTTTTTGTTAGTTATTGTTGTCCGCTAGGATAACCGAAGACAATATATGAGTTTTTATGATATGCAAACGGACATTTTTTTCGAGTCCTTTTTGTTGAAATTTTATGGGCAGGAATTAAAGTTTTTTAGAAGATGTCAAAAAGATGTTTTGAAGGTGACCTAAGATGATTTTTTTGGCGCAATTTTGGCACGAGACGTTTTTTAGCACGCGTCGATATGACTTAAGAAGATATTTTATGCCTTTATGAGGGTAAATTCGGATCTGAAGGTTTATAACGGATAGAAATGGATGAAAAACGTCCTTTGATTGAAATACAACTCCTGAAATTAGGCTGCAAGTTGCATACATGCCCTTTTTATAAATGTCCTTTGATCTGTGCTTCTTGGACTTTGGATAAGACCTTTGAGCAATTAAGAATTTAATTTTTTTCGGACTTTTTTAATTTGCAATAAATAACTAAAAGACATATGCAAAGTAGAAATAAGACTCTTCAGTAAAGGCTGACAAATAATTCAATTATTTAATTAATCGGACCACGATAAGATACCTTCCAGGTTAACTGATAGGAAGTGGCAGTGAATAGGTCACATATTGGGAATGACAAGCCTATTATAAATTATGCGTGCATTATCTCAGGGTAGCCGGCGATAAGTTTCGTTCTGTCAAAATGATGGATAAAAGTTATGGTCTCAAATCTAGTGCATATGAACGAGCACAGCACTGAGGTTTCACGATATTGCGATAAAGCTGATAAACAAAAAAAAGTAAATAAACATTGTGACCGTAGGAGAGTATGTCGCTAACCTAGATCTTAAAATTGAAGGATGGAAAATATACACGCAATTGCACTCTATCTCCGCTAACTTGGGAGTTCGTTTTAACAATACCCAATCTTCATGTTCATAGAAAATGGTTTCCACCTTGAGAAACTTGTCCGAAAAGAGCTTCTTTTCCTGTAAGCAGTTTTTCACGTATTGGCGGTTACTTACACGTGAGTAAGACTTTCTTTGCAGTAGGTGAAGCTGACTAAAACCTCATGGTGGATACATTAGCAATAGGATCCTTCTGCTGAGCGTGTACTGAGGGCTAAATTCCAATACAAGTGAAATTGATTCTCAATTGAATTACAAGAAAAACTGTACTTGAATCCATATTTTTCAATGACAACCCCTAAGCTGGGACCGTAATTGTCTTTAACAAGGTTCACATTGTTTTGCTTTTTATATCCGGAGTTCTCAACATTGGCAAATAAGATTTTTTAAGATGAAAAGTAGGAACTAGACAAAAATAGCTAAAACCGCGTCGGCTCGGTATAAAGGGCACACCGTTTATCCTTTTATCCTTTAATTCTTAACACAGTAGCAAAAACTTGTAGGGGAGAGGGGTATTCGCTCCTAGTTTACCATCTTGAATGAAGTGCTCTAACACACTTCAAGGCCCTGATCCAATATGGATTGTTTCGCTAACGATTATTATTATTTTTATTTACCCCTTGGCGGGGTATAGTGCGTCAACCACACCTACACGCCACTGTTCGCAGTTACCTAGAGTGCTCTTCAACTCCCTCCATGGCTTCCCGAGCCGCCGCCACTCCCCCTGTAATGTTCTACGCCTGTGTCGTTAGAACGACTCACTTGCCGACCATAGTGGGAGAGTGGATTCCACGACATGGCATAGCCATGTAATGTAATTGTCGCCCCTTATTAATGTCTGGCCTATCCACTGCCATTTTCGCCTTTCGATCAGAGTTCATATGAGTGCCAACATCTCTTTTAAGACAGTGTCAGGCCAGCGTACTTTGGTGATAAGATGCAGACAGGTGTTGACGAAGGTTTGGAACTTTTGAGTAATAATGGGGTTTACTTTCCAAGTGCTACTCCCGTATTGCAAAGTAGAAAAAAGGCTAGCACAGAGCAGTCTCAACTTTATATTGGTATTGAGATAACTGCATTTCCAGATTTTAAACAGGACAGCGAAAGCGAGACACAGGGATTAACACATCCGAATAAAAAGGAAGAATCACAAAATGATGCAGCACCCGCGACGCGGATGGAAACCGCAGTAACCTACAATGCTGCTGCTCTGGAAAGAGGCATTAAGAAAATCGCTGAAACTAGGCAGATGGCTTTGGATATAAGTTGAGTGAGTGTGTCCAAAATATTATATTAAAATCGTTTTAACAGTCAAGTAGGGACCGAGCCTATATTCAGGCGGTACGTTGGTTCTCAAGAGCTTACATAGGGACACCAATGATAACGGACTGCGGACTATTCAGTTAGTAATATTGTACGAAATCGTAGTTGGATATACCTGGTTTGCGCGGAAAGTGGTCCTCGAACACACCTGGCCTCCTGTTCGGACCACTTTCAACTAAATTGACTACGTGTTAATTGAACACCGAAACCTCTCAGCCCTAAACAATGTCAGAACATATAGGGGGGCTAATATAGATTCGGATCACTATTTTGTTGGCATATTGATCCGGGTTCGAATTACAACACCGCCTTCAATCTCCTGCGATAATCAGGTGAGAGTTAATACTAAAGCCATCCACAACAAACCCCTCCGTAAACCTACAAGGAGGAAAGGTGTACTACAATAAGCGTAGTTAACAAATTTCCTGGACATAAAGCATCAACAACTGAAGAACATTATCATTGATACGGCTACACACAGGAACGGCTGTTTCGCCGATGAATGAAAGTTAGCAAGGGAACGGAAGAATGCTGTCCCATATATAAAAAGGGAGATACCATGCCTAGAGATATCACATTTCCCCGCTATCTTACTAGACCGGGTAGCCCCGCCCGCTCAGAACATCATCGGCCCATACCAAAGAGGCCAGGCAAAACCTGCATCCTGTTTAACCTGGTTCAAAAAGTAAATCGTGATGCTGAGTTTCTTGCCCAGGACCCACGTGCACTCTGGAAATCCGAGACATTGACCGCCTCACAGAAGAAAAAGAGGTAGAAGAAGCCATGAAGCGCGAATGTCCTGGAGGTAACCAATCATATGCGGTCGGGCACCAGCAGCGAAAAGGAGAGTCGCGTCTAATGCAGGGATCAAGGCACATCTGATGAGAACATTGCACACACTGCGGGTTCGGGATGGTGTTCATTCTTCAGAGTTGAACTGGAAAGAGCTAAGATGCGGTCAACATGATCCGCATCCTACAAATCAATATGCATCAAAGTGCAACCGCTCAGAATTTGCTAGGGCAGTTCGCTGCAGAGACCAAAGTACCGAAACAAGGACCCAGCTTTATGGTACCCTGACATGCCGCCGCCATTTGGGTTTGGAACAGCACCCACCTTGAAGGTCTTGCTTAGGGCAGAGGGGACGGCTTTATCTTGATTCGGTACTTAGAAGTAACGATTTTTAGTGTCTATCCAACACCGAATAGGCGCTGGACTTTCGACGCAGGATTGATGCTCTGGAGGACGCTATTTTGTAAACAGAGGGGCGGATCTTGGCCGGGCATGACTTCAATGCCAGAGCACTTGAATGAGACATGCCTCACTCGGACTCCAGAGGGAAACGAATTATCGAAAAACCCGGAAAATCGGGGCTCTGCGAAAACGCTGTTCACTTAAGACTAAGTAGATAGACAAAACTGTATGGGCACTATTCGCTGCGCAACCCGTAGTGTATGATGAAGGCGGCGCGGAGAGTGACGAGGACTGCCCATTTTTCTGTATAAAAGTGTTAGAAGAAGCAGTCTATGGAAAACAAGAAGGCGGCGCGACTCGAGGTATACGAACTTTTGCTCCAACTTCGCCCAGACCTACTGCTCGGCGCATTCAACGCCTGCCCTCAAAGAACCCAAACCTAAGGAGTTTGAGTACGTGGACCATCAATTACCAACGTACTTGCAGGATTACATACGGAGCGGATATGAACAAAAAACCACTAGAAAAATGTAAAAATTAACTCGTGGGTAGGTCATATGACGAGGTAACCCATGCGCAGCTCAGGGTGAAATGAAATCCCCACCCTACCAACTGGTCAGAGCAGTGCAAATACAAATAGATGCATTAAAAAGACAAATTCGTGGATGTAAGCACATCTGGAATGGAAAGACTAATTAATCGGGAAAGAAACTGTCTGAAGCAAGAAGTCGAAAAAAGGCTATAGAACGAACAGGGTAAGAGGGAACAGGTTGGGATTCAAGAGACAGGTAGCAGATAATACCAGAGTATCTCTCAAACAAAGATAAAACCTGATGGATCAGCGAAACCCAGGAAAAACTACTAAGTGTTAACTCCGCTGACGATGATTTTGGAGTAAGAAAAGTACTCGGAGCGCCGAAGGAATATAAAAGCAGTGAATAAGACTATTCTGCTTGGATGTGAAGGTATTAATTTTGGAACCGCCTCCCAAATTTAATTGGACTGTCCGCACTCTCTCGCTCTGGAAACATATCACCTGGAGAATCAGAAGCGCTGAACGAGCTCTAGATCAAGTGTGCTCAGCGAATTTTCTCTTTAGCCTCACGACTAGGATGAAACTTTTTACAAAAGGGGAGTTTGGCAAGGATTCAATAAGTAAACCCGCTTCAGTAGGAGGCGATATAAGCCAATCCTACACAACGCTTTCACATCCATCCGTCCATATTTTTGGTATTTCAAGAAATGGTTTTGCCTTGTGGGTATAGTGTTTGTTGTGTGTTAACCTAGACAGCAATTTTTTGCAGGTGGGTTTCCTCTTTCCTTCAAAAATCATACTTTATCCATTTTTATAAAAAAAACCTTACAATAATTTCATATGTAGCAAACACAACTCAATGACACTCAATATTAGGAAGGGTGCATTTGGAACGTCATCGCAAAACCCTTCACTTAAGTACATCTTCCCTATGTTTCCCTAAAAACCTCAAAAAAATTGAAAAAAAAACCAAGCCCGGACGTGAATTTTCATCAAAATATCAAAAAACTGCGTTTACAAAAAGGAAAAATAGTCAAAGGATTTCATGGTCTACAAATTATCAAATCATCATCACATTCAGAATCCTGAATTCCACACAATTTCCGTACATTCGAATTCGATGCATCCTCACGTCTACGAAATTAATTCGCCATACACGCATACAAAACGGATCTACGTGCGCAATATCATCACATTACCAACGTAAAATGAAACCAGAAAGGAACTGACGCCAAGGACATGAAATTCAATCGATTGCCAGAGCAGGGGCCATTATATCGGTTCGACATTAGTAGCGAAAAAAAAGGATTCCCCGAGGACCCCTTTCCTGGTCTGGCGGCCGGTCAAATTCGACAACCCCTATCGTATGCAACCATTCCGAAAAAGGGGTTCATATCCCAGGGTGCACACAGTTACGCTGCCTCCAGGCTATAAAGGAAAGAACTTAGTGCGGCATGTAGTCAAGTTACGTTTTTCAAGCCTATCATCAATGAAGGACATTAAAGGGGAGGAATCCTTTCTCCCGACTCAAGCGGATAGAGCGTATGAGATACGAAAGGGGTTGCAATGGCACAAGCTATATGGGTTGAAAGCTGAGGGTGGTAGCGTAGCGGCAAATTTTTAATACGTAACGTGTGTCAGCTTGCCATGACAGGCATACAGGGTGATAAGTTTCGTAATAGGGACAGCAGGATACTACTTCTTACTACTGCGAGGAGTTTTCATTTTTGCTCGGCTTATGGCGTTTGACCACGTAGGAATTGGTTTGGGAGGGTGGCTACGTGTGTCTGTATAATCAAGGGTTATGTTTTTTCTACATTTTATGTTAAGTATGCTTGGTGGGTTAGGGGGTGTATTACCGAGCGAGCGAGTCTGTGTGCATAGACTACAGTAACGTGTCGGCGATAGTATAATGTAACTGAATGCGATTAGAAAGGGGTTGGAAACGGGATTTTGTTATGTAGTCAAAGGGATGAGTACACATGTCAATATCGCATCAACGTCCTTTTGGGATTATGGAAATTAAATTCTTTCTAAAATTTTTGTTGAGTACATAGCATGTAATGTGGGGTGGGTGAGATAATGGAGGATCCATTTTGTTTTAATTGAATGATTGCGTAAGGAAAGCCATTGTGTTGACTTGCATATATTTCAAGTTTTCTGCATTGTGGGTAGGCATTATGTCTCCATTTCAATAGTCTCTATACCAGCTGAAAACATTTTGATCCTTGGATAGAGGCTTTATTTTATTTCCAGTACATAGTGTTGCCGGAAATATTTGATCCTTTTCTCAGAAGATTTTGCACTGAACTTAACTATTAGGTAAATGCCCAAAATTGAGTAACATACTCATTTCTATGTTAGAAATGGTGAAATGCTTAGGGTTTGTAAGTTTACGGTGTTTTGTGTGTTATAAGAATTTATAACTCCTATAAAAGATACGCCGTCCACTTTGAGATTAAAAAAGATAAGTCACTCTTCGCCAACACGTAAAACCAGCAATTTTTAGGCCTTCGTGGTTGACAAAAGCCGCATCACTCAGGTCCATTAAAATGGAGTTGTTCGACCTAATAAAGTTATGGACTCCAGTATTACGTGACAGTCCAATCCGTTAAGTGAGGATAATCGATTCCGATACCTGTACGTTACCGAGGTGTATGAACGGTGTCATGACTGTGTAGTCATGAATAAAACCAGGCTAAACAAGCTGTGAGCAGGTCACTTGATAAGAATAAAGTAAAGGCAAAATCTATGATGAAAGGCAATACTAGGCGGATAAGAATTTACTGCGAGTAACGAACCGGATGACCTTGGCACATGATCGGGGCGGACGTCGCACCACTGATGGCGACGCTGTGCCCGGCCTAGTGAAAAATTATTCCTCTGAAGTGAATTTGTTGTCCCTTAGAGTTCTCCATGCTAACTCTGGCCAATATTGCTTTCTAAACGTAGCTGTCTTTGCGCAACTCACTACTTTCCTTTTCCGTGGCACGAATCCCAAGGTGGGCCCTCATAATCATTTTTTTGGGCACATGATTGAGCTAACTTCGGGTATATTTTCTTGCTTTTGTCTGCTTCCGGTTGTCCCCGCAGTCTCCACACAATTGCTACTTCCCCTTATCCGAAAATCCTGGAAATCTATTGCTATTCGAAAGAAAGGCATCAGCCTTGTGTTCAGCGGCAAAGGTAATAGTTAAAATTATCCTAGAACACATCAAAGCAGACCTCGAAAACTTGCTCGATAGATTAGGCTGACTTCCGTTTCTGATCCTTCTGCACTGGCCACACTCTTTGGATCATTTTGAAACAGTGTGTAGAGTTTAGGCTTCTCCGACTCTGCAGTTTCCTTTGTAGGGGCGTGAACGTTTTTGAGTTTTTAAATTTGCCTCGCAAACGCAGTGAACCATAGCCGTTCGCTTGTATTTCCAAAGCCGATAACAGCAGGTTTCATTTTTTTGACAGACTAAGAAACCTACTCCAAGCACATGGTTTACTGGAGGGTCGCTATATATATTTGGTGTAGGTGTTCTTCTCCAGAAAAGCCGTCCCTGTCTAACGCATTTCCTGCAACGCTGTTACATCAGCTCTATATTGGGACAAGGTATCGGCTAGCTCCTTGGCAGCTCCATCTCTGGAAGAGTTCCATGAGTTCCATGAGAAAATGCGCAAATCGTTAATCCGTTGTCGTTGCCGTGTTCGTCGTTGTAAAGTCTATCCTGTCCGAGGTTCCTTCTGTGACTTCTTAACGTTCGTTTTCGTGTAGGGTTATCAGCCCTACCCAACCCCCAACCTGGAAGACCAGTTGGTACAATTTGTCCCGTTTTTATGCGCGGGAGACTCGCCTTCATCCTTCCAGCGGTCACCACGTGGAGGTGGAGATAGGGTTTGGTAGTAGAGCTGTTGGTGTTGGTTCAGCAGGCATTTCGCAGGTTTTATGCTCCATCGTCGATACCAATCCACGTTTCGCTCTGGAACCTATACAACCCTTTGGCCACCCCTGATTTGATGCAGGTACTTATTTACAGTTGAGTCGAATGGTATCCGAAAACTAGTCACGATATAAATCTCCAAAACCATCTAAAAGTAACAAGACTTTTTGGTGTGCTTTTAATGGTGATACTCGTAGGAAATAGTTTTCCTAAATAGAGTTGGAAGGAACTGGAAGACTGTTTTTTCTTGTTTTACAACTTCGATTGGAGGTGGTGTTTTTCAAGAGACTTATTCCATGCATCCCTTATATGTATGATCTTTTGTGCTTTTATAGCAGTTTACAGCCCTCTAGTATGTGAATATCCAGGTGATAAATAAAAAATAGATGATGAAAAGTTTGGCATACAAGATCCACCTTATGCCAGTGGAAGTGCTAAACTCCGCTCAAGTAAGGTGGTTTCCAAAAAACTCTTGGCTAATGACTTATGTGATGGTAATGACGTATCCGGATAGCTGAGTGGTTAGAGCACAAGGCTGTCGTACGGAAGGTCGCGGTTCAAATCTCGCTGGCGGCAGTGGGATTTGTATCGTGATTTGACGTCGGATACCTGTCGACTCAGCTGTGAATGAGTACCTGAGTCAAATCAGGGTAATAATCTCGGGCGAGCGCAATGCTGACCACATTGCCTCTTACAGTCTACTGTAGTGTACCGTTACGGTCTTGAATGAAGTGCTCTAACACACTTCAAGGCCCTGATCCAATATGGATTGTTGTGCCAACGATTATTATTATTATTATTAATGACGTAACGGTCGAGAAAATAGTCAACATGGAGATAATGGCATTTTTTAGTGTTCTGCTTATTTCCAGTACGATGAGGACACAGATGTCAGACGAACTTTCATAAAGGCTATGCACGATTCCAGGCGAAAACGTAGCAGGATCTGTGATAAATGCTCATTAAGTTTGTTTCGGAAATTTCAATATTAAGCCAATAGGATCCAGTTTATTAAAATTCCTGCTAGGACCTGAAGTATAGATTCTCAGCTTGGGTAACGAATCCTCTCCTCCAATAAAGAGGCTGTCGCATTCCCTGATATATAGGCTCCTGTACATGAGCGGAGATTATCGACGGATGTTGCCTGCTGCTCAGGATATAGGTGCATTGATTTCCTAGTGGATCAACCACTCCATTTCGCATTGCGGAAGGAAGGATTAGGCAGCGTAATAATAGACCCCGACAGCCGGGTTGCGATTCCAGGGAGGAGCATTATGTTCATTGCCAGAATTCAAAAACCACTCAAAGAAAGGTGAAGCGCCATCATGAAATTCGAAAGTGGAGGAGAATGGCAAGGGCACTCCTCGAACGAGCTATAAAATCTGCTTCAATTATCGGGTTAATTCAGTTCAGTTCAGGAAGCTTCAAACAAAAGTGTAAGGTCGGCTAAGCAATTATCATGAGACACTTTCTCGAGGAAAGTAACCTTTTGAGGCGCGTCGAAGTTAAAGTGGATCCTTGTCAAAGAACGTAGCTAGCAGCTCGGTAATATATGCTCACAGAGTGGGAGATACGCGCAAGCGATATAGAAAAAACAAGCCATTTGCATGAATTGCACTATCCAACTAGCATCGAAAATCCCATAGTCATGGGAATCGGGGGTGTTCTCGGAAAACCTGAATACATAACTTTCCCGATATCTTTGAAAAATGGCAGCCATAGTCCAGGCGGAAATACATGCTACTTTGTTGTCAAGGCTAAACAATACACTCAAAGTCCTACCTACTACGGTGACTAAAACGGATAGAAATTTGTGGGCTAACAACCTGCGAAATTTCGCACCTTTACTACTACTGAAACGTCAGAAATGCGTCGGATTGGAACTGACCTCACGGTAAACACCTTTGGCTATGGAAAACGGTGTTTGGAATGTGCGCAGCCTCCTCGACAACGACAACGGGGGTCCTCAAAATGCTCGCTTTCTCCAACTTGAGCGAGAATTGCAAGGATACAAGTTGGACACTCTGCGCTTAAGCGAAGTAAGATAGTGGGACTCTGGAGAGTACTTCTCTTCCCCTTGTCACGCTTAGGGCAACGTGCTTTTGTATTCTGGAAAGCCGAGTGGTAGCAGCGTGAATTCAGTATCGGGTTGTTTGTGACGGATAGGGTTGGGCTCTCTTAAACTGGGAGCAGGTTTTTGACAGACTTCTAACTATAAGATTCCGGTTTAGGTTAAGGAGCACCACAAATATACAATATTATGCACCAACGGAGACATCCGTTATAGTGGAGAGGGATGCTTTTTCGAAATTAAACGCAGTTCAGGGGAGGCTTCCTGAAGGTGAGGTTATGATCGTGATGGGTGATTTGAATGCCAAGGTGGGCTCCGAGAAATGACCGACATTGTATTAGCAAACAGATCGACCACTTCGCAATCAAGAATAGATTCAGGAGTGTCTGCTGGATGTACGCTTGTATGATCCACCTGTTGATCACCAGTGGGAAACTTTTTACTGATCAGACGGCAGATACACTGAGCAAATTGGCTGAGAATATCAATGATCAATGTCAAAAATGTTCTTTTCTCGGGTGATAAGTTGATCCTCAGTCATGTTCCAAAGGGGCGTCATAAGATCTGGCTGATTCAGGGAAGCGGATTAACGAACGGAAGGTTTTTCTAATCTGTACTGGCCGTTGCGAATGATGGCGGGGGTGACATCGAGCGATATCCCAGAGGTTCAGCGCGGTATACGCCGTCAGAAGAGAGAATTTGCTATTGCGCTGGTCAGCAAAGTTGAAGATGCGGCAGAATACAATGATTTCAGGCGTATATACCTCACCACGAAAGAAATTGTATGTGGTCCTGTGAAGAACGTTAATGGTCTACTTTTAATCCGCAGTAACGAGTAGGTGAGGGGGTGGGAAGAATACTACACCACGGTCCTTAATCATAACAAATCCGCGATGTTCCTTCTCTTGTGGATGAGTGTTCCTCCTAGCGGAAGAGAAATCATTTCGGCCATCAATGCATTCAAACCGAGTAAATCCGCTGGATCTGATGGTTTCTCCGCAGAATTATTTATAGGTACACCTGCGGTCTCAGCAAATATACTACTTTCACTCATACAGAAAAGCTGGGAATTTGAAACCTACTCAGAAAGTGCAAGAAGAGAATTATCGTTAAGACCCCAAAGAAAGGGACCCGTTTTGAGTGTGATAATTGGAGGGGTATATACATGTTCCCTGCTGTCGCAAAGATAACGGTTAAAATAATCCTGGAACGCATCAAAGGAAACCTCGAAAGCTTGATCCTCTCCTCTCTTAATCACATCAGCATTTTATGAATCATTTTGGAAGAATATCGATTTTATGAAAATTTTCGACAGTGTGAACAGGGAGTGCTCGACAGTGCTACATGAGGGACATTCTAGAGAAGCTAATAGCTATTATCAGACCGACATATGATGGCGCAAAATGTCACGTGATGCGTTGAGATAAAATGCCAAACGAGTTTGAAGTCTAAAGCGGAAGGTTGCATCTTGTCACTGATATTATTTCTTCTTGTTGTCGGTGACGTTCTTCTTGCTGCCTTGCCCGGAGGACGTGGAGGAGTTCAATGGACAATGACTTCACTTCAAGCACCTTGATGACGACTGTTTGCTGTCTCACCGGGTCATGGACCTGTGGCAAATGGCTCTGGATTTTGGAAAAGAGGCAAGTAGAGTTGGACTGAAGATAAATGTCAACAAAACCAAAGTTCCCATTCTGTCGGGCCATCTCACTATCCCTATCTGCATTAATGAGCAGAACATCGATGCCGTTGATCAACTTGTATATCTAGGAAACTTGGTTTGTACGCACGGTGATGCCGAACCGGATGTTTTTCGACGCATTAACAGCACACTAGATCCGCTTTCGTTGCCTTTTCTAAAATCTGGAAATACAGTTATCTGAGAGACATTATCTCGAATGGATTCACGGAAAATACACTTTCATTATAGAGCCCTGACCATATATCAAGGTCTGGTTGCCGAAGTTGAACTTTGTTAACAGAAGGAATCTGGTAGCACAGATGCAAATGCAAAGACATGTCAGCTAAGTATTACAGGAGCGAAGGAACCTAAGCCATCCACTGCATACAAAGTATCCTAAATCTACCCATATTCATTTGGCGTGTGTAAAGGCGACAGAGCAGTCCGCCATGCGTCTTCCGGGAAATTTCTGGCAAATATCCGGTAGCTTTAATGTCTGTTGATTATATGCTTTCAGCTTCACTCTTCAAAGCAGGCTTGGCAATAGGTGGCCGAATGCCAAATGTTGATTCAGGTCCCCCCTTTGTGGAGCCAAGCATTTGGCAAACCGGTCGGTCTGAACCCACATTATAATGATATTCAAGTGTCAAATGTTTCATTGGGTTGGCCAAGTTTCAGCAGCAGCTGATGGCAAATATACACCAAGTGAATTTATATGGCTTTGCATTAGGCCACCTATTGCCAAGTCCGCTCTGAAGAGTGAAATTGAAAAGATATACGTAACCGAATGAAGAAGCTTGAATTCGTCCTGACAGGCAAAAACCCAGGCCTTCTTGAGCGACATTTTTATTGTCCATTTAGAAGGAAGACATGAAAACCCCCGGTAGAAAAACAGCGTAGTGATCTCGGTTATTTTTCATCAATGTGAGGAGACCGCCCTGATTCCATATGCAGTTGCCTGCTCTCCTCAGGCCTTATACGAAAATACATCGGATTTTTTCAACAAAGAATCTGCACACTTTCTGCCTCTAGCACGCTTTCTAAGATTGGCAAAAGCTTGCAAACACTGCAGGTGGAAAATCGTTTCGTAGGTCATTTTAGAGGATAGTACAGTGGGCCTAATAAAGCCAGAGTGTTTGAAGTTTCGACACGCGCCGAACTAAAGTAACTAGCTTGCATCGTGATACTGTTTGGATGTTACTGATTAAAAGCATATGTACACTAGTAAGGAAAGTATTTTTGAATCAATATTCAACAACATTTTCTAGATCTGTCCTGCTTCCTCCCTGAAATATGCAGCAAATATGTGTCGACGACACGTGGGTGCTGGTGGTCCTAGACAATAGCTTATTCGGATTATCTGATAGCTCTGCCTCTATGATTGGCACCAGCCAACGTAGATGCCCATTTTAAGCTTTATCACCAGTCTGGCTTATTACAACATATCCTCTTGTATATTCGTTTAAGGGGGTCATCCCGTGTGTCGGGTTGGAGAAATCGATTTTTTTTTGCATGAATTGTATCTATATATAGTGTGGGCAAAGGGATTTTAAGATATTCCGAGTCGTTCAGAAATTACAGTGTTAAACAAGTAAGGAGTTTGCAGCCGCGGTTAGAGTACTCGATGAGAAAGAGCATCGAATCTTTTTTTACCTGTTAGTTTTTTACCTGAGCCTTATAAATTCGAACACAGGTATAAATATAAAAAGATGGAAAACCAATCAATTGTCTAAACTTATTTGCTGTTTGGAATAAAAAGGATAGTCCAGTCTAGAGTGAGCACTGGAAGGCTTTCAAGCTAGACTCAGTTATATTTTGTTGTAAGTATTGTGCTGTTTGTGTGTTCAGTGATTTTTTTAAATGGATCGTACGAAGGGAAATCACTTTAACGTTCAACGTCATGCTCGCACTAAAAAATGAGTATTTCATGGGAATCGATACTTATCAGAGAAGAAAAAGGACTTCGCATCAACATCAGCAAAGAAACTTTTAGCAAGCATGAACATGGATGTTCCAATTGCGACAAGTTTTGTATTTCTGCAAATTTCTGCAAATAATAAAATATACGTGGTAGTAAAAAAGGAATGCGTAGGACATGTCGAGAAAAGAATGGGAACATGGCTTAGAAATGTAAAGAAGAATCACAAAGGCATTGGTGGAAAATGGGCTGGAAAACTTACTGATAAGGTTATTAACGACCTCACTACATTTTTTGGGCTAGCTATTCGTCGACACGCAAATTCGATAGAAGGAATGAAGCAAAAAATTTGGGCAACCTTCTTCCATAAATGTTCTACAGACGAAAATCCTCAACATCAAAATTGTCCAGCAGGCGAGGACAGTTGGTGCAAATGGCGTAAAGCGGAAGCTAAAGGAGAACTGGATAGTTTCCACCACGAGAAGGCACTGACTGAAGAAGTTCAATCAGTCATCAAACCAATGTATGAAGATTTATCACGAGATGATCTCTTGAACAGATGTTTAGGAGCAGAGACCCAGAATAACAATGAGTCGTTAAATGCATTGATCTGGACTTTCGCTCCTAAACACCTTCATTCTGGGGCCAAGATCGTAGAAATTACCACTTTTCAGGCTGTAATTATTTTCAATGAAGGATTCAATGGCATTCTCAAATCCTAGTGACAATGGGATGTCAAGTTGGTCACATATGTCAGGTTTATGCCAACCGCTGTAATGAAGCGCAAATTTGGAGGTCCCAACGACGACCGACTGACCTCGTTAAAAGAGCCAGAATTGAAACCAGAGAGTAACAATCGGCCTCACAAGACTTTTTTGAAGAAACGGAGGGTGCTCTCTAAAATTTTACTGTTGATAATCACATTTAAATTTTCAAATGCGTTTTTCTCGAAACTGCATCTTGAAAATCGGCTGCCACCATAGCTCAAAATCTATCCAACCAAATTCTTTGAAATTTTCACGACTTCTTTAATACATATTTCTACGGTCTGCAAACTAGGATAATTGCAATCGGACGGGTCGTTTTTTTTTTATTCATAAAAAAGCCGTAAAAAAACACCAAAATCCAAAAAATTGAGTTTAAAAGCCCACCAAAGATGTACCTTTTAATATTTTCTAATTATCTTAGTTTGCGGACCGTGGAATATTATCCACATTAAAATGCCGTTTAGCTTTTTTCCTCAGATGAATACAGTTCGCTCCAGCGTGGCAGCAGAAAAACACCTTTTTTTGGGGATAGGTGCATAAATTGACACGTATTCCGAAAACTAGCTACGATATTAAGCTGAAAAATTTATCACATATACTAGAGATATCAATAAACATATGGTGAGAAAATCACGTTTCTATCTTTATCCAGTTCTCCAAAATAATTTTTCGAAAAACGCAAAAAAAAACGGCCTTCACACGGGATGACCCCCTTAATAACAGAAGGGAACCCTTAAACTGATCTTGGCTGCAGCGGAAAATGGCTAATTTTAAGCTTGATCAATTTGGTACAATAATTTGAAATGATATTAATGGTGAGCAGCTCAAAGTGCACAAAATAGTCAATCTGCTATTTAGAGAGCCTTCAAATGCATTTAATGTTATGTTTTAAGAAAATAGTGTTATCGTTGTATGCCTCAACACTTGAGGCGGCAGATAAGCTATCACACTGCAAATAGTTCCCAAAATAATCTTGAATCCGAAACAACGTTTGTTTTCACCTTAGCCTGAAGCCACCTGTGTTCCCCAGTTCACTTCTAAAAGCAAAGGTAAAACAGATCATCCCTTCACCCTCGACCAGCTGATGCGACCAGCGACAAACCGAACCTCCATTTTTCATTCATGCCGCAAAAGAAAATAACAAACCAAATATTTGCTGAATTTCTCTAAAATATCACCTTCACTGCATGCGTTTCGCCTGCAAGAAAATGGGCACATATGTCCCAAAAACTTGTGTCTATTTTTTAGATACTTTCAAAAAAACCTGCCATATTTACTATTTCGTCAAAACATTTAAAAAACAGCTTGAAACTAATTTGACAAACAACTGAGCAGAAAGGGAAATTCAACCAACCAAAAAGCCGAAGGATTGATCCTTTTTTAAGGACAAAAAGGACGAGATAAAGCGGAAAAAAAGGAAACAGTTAATAGATTGACTTGCGTAAGAATATTATGAGGATGATCAGTAATCGCGGGTCCTTGCTTGAGGTGAGGAAGGTACATATGTATGCGTACATGATATGTATGTATATATCTGGGTATCTCAGATCTATCATACCTGGTTATGTTTGGAAAGGCATAGAAATATCTACATTAAGAGATGTAAGAAATTTGTCCATCCTTCTATTATGGAAAAGCTTACCTAATTGCAGATGCTTTTTCCACTTTAAATTTAACTCTTACGTTTTACCCCACGTTTATCCGAAGTAATAAATCTGCAAAAAATTAAAGACATTCATCCAGGAGCGAGTTTTTCCGATTAATGAAAGGAAACATTTTTTCAGTCATGTAGTGTACAGTAAAGGACCCTCTTATAAAAAGGGTAGCAAATTTTTATATGAGGTTCTATAAGAAAGATCATTCCCAATTTTATATAAAAGGAAGGATGCATCCCATTACTCAAGAAAACAAAAAAAGTCTCGGATAAACACTGAAAAAGGGAAAGGAAAGGTTTCTTTTGGCTGGCACATGGCATTCGTGATCGTGTCATGATCATTTTGGTTTTTGGCTCGCGTTCTCGATCTTTTTATTGCCCGTGGGCTGGAAGAAATTGGAGAAACCACCGTGCTCGAAACCAATATTGAAGATAATTTAAAATAATTAGCCAACAAGATGTTTCCTTGACGTGTGCGTCGAATGAGATCGACAATGATCGCAGTGCGAGAAGGCTTTCCACTTCGATATTTTCATTTCTTTCCCCTATGAAATTGTACATGTGTACATGCGAGTCAATGTGCAGGCTGAGTTCCATCTAAAATTGGAAAAAGCAGGGATTTCAATATTTTATTCGTTCCAAAGAAGCAGAAGCACTTACACATAAATTTAGGGATGCTGTCCTTCCCCCTAATGCGGGCGAGGATCGTGTATTTTCATTTCACTGCTTTTTTTACGACCCAAAAGGGTCTTTCTGTTTCTGCTTTTGTTTAGCAAAATTTTCCGGGCAACATAGCGGCCGAGGAGCCCTGAATTCGTTTTTAGATTGGAGGTTGATTAGTTGCACCTGTTTCGCTAATTGCTAACCCGGATAGCAATTTTGATTGCTTTCTTCTATTCTTCTAGAAAACGGACCTGAGTGGATGGATGTGCTGTTAGCAATTAGAACGATGTTCCGTGGGGCGAGGTTGAGTTTGATTTGTGAGGAAAAAACATCAAAGAAATGGTCGATGTAACTCGAGAATAGAATGATGATTTTGTGTTTTTAAAGTCGACATTTATGTTTTGAATGAAAATCGTGGAATTTAGAGAGTGTTGGCATGATGAAGATCGATGAATGTTGGACTCTCTGATGTGGAGTCAGCTAAATGGAATTCAGATTAGGAGCATTCTTTCATTTTCAAAACAAAGGAAATTGTTAAATACGAAGAGTTTTCGGGGTATATCAAGTTCCGGGAGGTTTGTAGATAACACGGATCAAAAAGACATCGTTCAAACTGTTCTACTTTGTAAAACACAAGATTTCTAGCATTTACATGCTTTCGACAGTTGGTCCATTGATGTGAATGTATTATCGCCTGCTACATTTTGTGATTTCCTTATCTTTGTTGCCAAACAGATGACAGCTAGGACGGAACAAAATAGGTTGCAATGAAAGTCCAAACCAAAGCTGTCCTTTAAAAAAAAGTTCACTTACTTAACAGATTCTCCTTTTTTAGCCGCTGTCCAGTAGGGGATCGACCTGCCTGGACCGAATTTTGCCATTTTTATAAGTCAACTACTTGGGCTGGATGGAGTTGGGAGGTTATCAAATCACTATCTAGCGAACATGCCATTAAAGACACCTCTCTCGCTATTTCTCCACGATCAGTGCAACGCCATATCGATCGCAGATATCCTCATTTCGGATGCGATCATGGTATGCTGTGCAGCTGGTCCAACGAAGCATCTCTGTCTCTGCTACTGCGAGGCGGCGTTTATTGTTTTTAATGGTCGGCCAACACCAATAGAGGTAATAGAGGTAACGATTTGAATTTCAGACGTTAGCTGATGTGTCGTTGTGAAAGGACGCCAGTTGTGTAATGCAGCTTCATTCAAATTGTACTGTTGCTTTACACATCGATTTCACCGTAGTTCACTATTGCCTGCTAACAGTGAACCAAGATGTTTAAATCGGTTCTGTTTAAGTCGCTGCTGGTAACGGTGATAGTACAACCGTCAAAAATTCTGTTTTATTCAGATTCAACCGCGGGCTGTGGTAGATGAAGGATCATTCTACTTTTGGACGGGTTTCAGAAGATCTGGTTTATTCTGAAAATCTAGTATTTCATAGAGTGACGTATCGTGAGCGTATGTTTCAGGTGGAGGACAGGCAACGCCTCTGAGCACTCAGACTCTAGTGGTCCATTCTACTCGATTTCCCCGGAATATCTCGGATTCCTTTATGTATCGTAGGATTTCCGTTAGTGGATGTGATGCTATCCGCTGTATGTGTAGCACATCAGCCCCAAAAATCGGATGTCTGATGGGTCCATAGGCAGGGCACTCCCATAGAAAATTTTCCGTGAATTTCTCTTCCTCGTTACAAGAAGGACACGTATCATCTTGAAGAATTCCTATTCTGAACATATGTGCAGCCAGTGAATTATGGTCAGTTAGAATACTTACAATACTACTGCAAATCTTCCTGCTTTTCGACAGGATTAACTTTGTGGAATGCATTTAGGTTCTACCAATTTTTGGTAGCAGCATCAGCCAATGATCGAATTCCTGGTTCCGGTCCAGGTATGTGGGGAATTGAACCTTTTTTTGCCAAAGCATTCGAAATTTCATTTCCCTTTATACCACAATGACCGGGTACCTAAAGTGGTTCCACCGTAATAAATCTAGAAATAGAGTTCAATCGATTTCTGTATTCCTGAGCAATTTTTGAAGTGATCAAAGGATTGTTCAACTCCCTCAATACTATCTAGCTATCACCCATATTGCATGCGCCTGCCCTTCAACCGCTCGTCAATCACCCAGTCTGCCACCCTTAGGATCGCAAATACTTCGACTTGAAAGAATGTTGCATTTTGTCCTAATGGAAAAGCTCATTTCTCGTTTTTATTCGAGGGGTGGACACCAGCTCTAAAACCCTGTTCTGTTTTTGAGCCATCGGTGTAGAAGACGTCCGTTTATCCTTACTCACATTCTTCTGGTCCATCTCAGTTTTCTCTTAGTTTTAAGATAACTTTATATATTCCACTAAACAGATGTATGGGGATTCGAGAATCAGAAGGCATTGCGAAAACTGGATTCAGTTCTCCCAATAACTCTTCCAATGCTCTGTGCCCCCACACATCCATTGTTTCTCATAGATCTAAGCGAAGTAGTTTATGAGCTGCTCCCATTTTAGTGCTCTGAATAAACAAATCCAAGGGCTGCAAATTAAGTAATGCACTCAGAGCAGCACTGGGTGTCGTGCTCATGGCACCGGTGATACGCAGCCATACAGTTCTTTGCGGTATGGCTAGTTTACATCGAAAACTCTTTTGTTGCACCTTAAACCACTACACTATGGATGCATAAGCGAACATCGGCCTAAAAATAGCAACATATATCCTCATTACCACCTGAGGCCTAAGTCACCATATCGAGGCAAAGGTCGGCATACACAGCCTATAAATTGTGAGAGTTCGTTTCATCTTTTCCTCTACATGTTTGTTCCAAAGAAGCTTCTTGTCTTCAGTTTCCTCCTGTTTGTAAATAATACCATTGCGGTTTTGTTTGGATTTACTGAAAGTCCATGTCTGAGGTTAGTCACTCATATCAACGGCGCGTTGTGTGGTTGTACAAACCGCTCTGCGATTTCGACCAACAACCAGCACCGCCATGTCATCCGCATAAGCTTGAGGGTATATTGGCAGATTTTGCAGTTTGCATAGTAGTGAGTCGATTAACATAATCCACATAATCCTTGAGAGCAGCCTTTCGCCGCTTCCGTTGTTAGGTAGCGATCAATACCTTGCACACAGCAATCTCTGCGTTAACAGAGAATCATCATCATAAACGGTGCAACAACCGGTATCCGGTCTAGACCTGCTTTAATAAGGAACTCCAGACAACCCGGTTTTGCGCCGAGGTCCACCTATTCGATATCCCTAAAAGCTGTCTGGCGTCCTGACCTACGCCATCGCTCCATCTCAGGCAGGGTCTGCCTCGTCTTCTTTTTCGACCATATATATTGCCCTTGTAGACTTTCCGGGCTAGATCATCCTCATCTATACGGATTAAGTAACCCGCCCACCGTAAGCTATTGAGCCGGATTTTATCCACAACCTCACGGTCATGGCATCGCTAATAGATATCATCGTTATGTGGGCTACGGAATAGAGAATAGATCCACTTAATTAAAGTTTCGTCAACACCGTGCTCTCTGCTGGCATTACAGAGCTTTTTGGAAAGGCGCACAGTCAAACACAGTCCCCCATCGCATACCCGCCTTTTTGAGAGTTGCGCCCTCTATCTTTGAAACTGGAAAGTGAAGAGTAGGCTTACATGACTTTCCACGTTGGTAAGCGTGTTGGTTTTATTTAGTTGATGCGACCACAGCGCCTCCTCACGAATGTGGCGCTCAACCAGTCTCTCCAGACATTTGATCGAGAATGATTTGTCTGAAGCTCTTTGGATTTGAATAGCCATTTTTCCTAGGCTTAGGTATGAGGGTTATCTTCACCTTCTGCCAAAAGGAAGTCACGTAGCCCAGAACAAGACATTCTTGAAAAATATTTTTTTAAAGCTGTTCTAAGTACTCTATCTCTCCTTTAGCATGGCTAGATAGATGCCAGTCTTTCCAGGTGCTTTGAAGTGTTCAAATGATAGTATAGCACCTGTCCTAATTCGCCTTGCAATACCTTCGTGTTGAAAGGTTTGCAGAAACCGCCTACTCTCATCTTCCCACTTCTGACTGTCCTCCTGGGTAGTGTAGTTCCAAGAAAGTTTGTATAGACTGAACTTTAGAGTTCGTGAAAGTACCAACCGGTTTTCTAAGAGAGTTTAACTTGGCCGACTCATCCTCATTAAGGATTCTGCACAGCCTGGAAGTTTGCTTTTTATCTTCTATTTCCTCACAGTATGCTCTAAAGGAGCCTTGTTTCAAACGTTTTACGAGCCTTATATTTACGCTGTGAATTCCAGAAGTTTAACCAGTCTTCATCCTTATTGTTTTCGTAAACATGATTTAGAAGCTGTCTGGTTGATTTCCGGACTCTTCGTAGTTCTGTCCACTATGGAACCGTTTTATGCGTTGTCCTCGGAAAATAGGACAAGCCTCTTCAAAGTACTCTAAAAGTGTGCGATTCACAGTTTCTAATTGATCTTCTATCGCCAAAGGAGTCCTTAGTCGCCTAGGGAGCTCAAGTTTTGTCGCCAAGAAGTTCATCGAACCGTTCTCCTAGAATTCCGTCTTTGTATTACAGATTGTTCACCCGCAATAGTCAGACTAAATTTTAAGTAATGGTGATCTGATAGTGAGACTTGGTTGGCTTTTCAACCAGAAATATATAAGAACAGTCCTGCAACTTTGCAGCGTTGCTGCCAGTAGATAGGAAGAAGCTTTCGCATACTGCAAGTTAATTTGACTTACTCTTATGTTTATAGACGTAAGTGTAGTCTAATATGAAAACCGGCGCTACCTGAAAAATCTGCTGCGTTCGGTGTGGATTTCACCGGGGTTAGCTTTGCGGCTGAAGTTCCCTTCTGCCGAGCCTTCCTCTCCTGTTCTTTGCAAAAATTAGGCAACAGTGTCACCGACAGGCCGGCTAAAGTCAGATTTCTTGTTCCCTTCATTAAGGGAGTTGCTGTTCTATCCTTGCTTCTCGCCTCTTTTCCAATTCACAACATCCACTGTTAGTGGTTGGATTTTGTCCAGGAAGCCGAAGGAGATTAAAAAATCGCAAGGAGCCACTCATTATCAACTCGGTAGTTGTTGCACAATCAACTAGAAGCCAAAGAAATTTGTTTAGTTGGTCAATCAATGTCGCGTAGCTGTGCAGAGATTACACTCTAATAAAGATTTTGGCTGTAATCACAGAAGGGTGGAGTATCAGCTAAATGTAACAAAACCTCAGGGATTAATTGAATCCTCTTTGGGTTTGTCTGCCATTGAGCATCCATTTCTGGCTACTAAACGATTCTAGAGGGCTAGGTGAGAACTAAAGCATCTGATGTTGTTGCTTAGTTGTCTTACTGATGACCACCTTTTGATCATAATTCAAGCAACTTAATTGCCTCATTTATGGCATCCTAGACGGTGTTGCACCGAGGAAAGCAAGACTACTGGAGAACAGGTGAACTAATTTCCATTAAATTCGAGGGTTAAAAATGACATTCTATTCGCCAAATTACCTTAAGTATTGACAACTTACTTAGCTCCACAATACAGGGATATGAGTAGATTTATTTTGTTCCAGTTTTCCTAATGTAGTGTGGTTCTCGGCGCTGAACATGGAGTACAATAGGACCAGCATAATGGGGTATGTAGTCCTCCATAGAATCCTCCACAGACGGATCAAAGATAGTCTGTAGAAGCGGTGCGGAAATTTTTTTGGACCAGACAATGAAGCGGAGTCATAGGATTTGCCGGGATTTTCCCATGTGTTCCAAGCAGAGATACTGGCGATAATAGAACCCTGTTGATAACTGGGGCACGATTCGAGCCCCAAACCTAACGTTGTCATTTTGACTCTCAGCCAAGCGGCTATTAAGGCTTTATACTCAGTGGCGACATTTTCCAGGCTGCAGAGACACGCCGATTACTCTGGGAAATACACTGAAAGTTACCCTGCTCTGGGTTTCCGGTCATAGGAATGTAGGGAAGAATGAGTAGGTTGACGGACTGACCAGGTTTTCGTTTCCGTCAATCCCTTGATATTCACATAATTTAACAGCCGCTGTATTCCATTGGTGAAAGCTGCCCCAAGCCGAAAAGAATTTGGCCTTCCTGTAATAAAGCCTGCATTCGAAAATGGCTGGACTAGGCGTGCGCAAATGGTTACTGGATTACGAGAATTTGCAACAGGCGCTGGCCTATAGGGGACCATGCCGTCAGACTTGGCATACCCTATAATTCGCATTGCTGAAGTTGCTGGGAGGTGGGAGAAGCTCAGACATTTGCTATGCGACTGTCCAACTTTCGCTAGTAACAGGGTGCGGATATATAAGGAGAGATGCAGGATGCTACAGAGCGCCACAGGCTGGCTCTTGGCCCTTGTCCTTCCCACAGCAGCCACAGTCTTAGTTGTTTGTCGCTAATTGCGTTGCTCGGCGCGCCCACCACCGCGTACCTACTGATCTAAAAGAGTCTACCAAAGGGTTTAACTTTGTTTAACTTTGATTGACATTTGCGGTTGGTTATTTTCAGACCGCGTTGCCTGTCGATCTGTTTATATATCTGTCTGTCTATCATATGCACGCGCTTTTCGCGTAACACACTTATGTTTGGAGTAAACCTGTGTCTCCGCCGACCATTCTTCGCCGGGCTCCATAATGCTTGCCATGCCGTTAATAACTTTTTTTACTCAGTTTATTTACTTAAAGTTTGGTTGTTGATTCTCATACAAGCTCACTTCATCGGGTAAAATATCTACCGGGGTTATCCTTCCACTTACCCATGGTGTCTCATAAGATGTTATAGGTAGGTCCAGCAAGTTTGGAGAGAACTCAGCAAATACACAGATTATTTGTTCGGGATAGTTACTCTCTACTTAATAAGCTTTAAACGTAGTTCAAAGCTATGTAAGTTTCGTCTCGAAAGTTACAATAGTTATCACTGAGAGCCGATAACATATTCACATGTTCAAAATTTGAACGGTTTTTGTTTCCGGCGCTCTGTTTTAAGTTGGTTCGGTAAGTTCCAAAATGACGACTTCAAGCCAAGACTTTTTGTTCAGATAGTCTCGATCTTAACCTCGAGGTGACGAGAAGTTATGAATACCCCAATATTATCTTCAAACCCGACGACAATGACTTGCGTAGCCTTCGGGATCCCCAGACTTCATGCTTTACTGGGCAGATCATAAGCCATCATAGCCGCGTTAGCTTTTCGAAAGTTGGTTTAATGATTAACTATAACGAGGTTTCGTCCTCCATTCTCTGGCGTTTTTCTTCGGCGTTGATCATGCGGGTACCATATGCCTGATATATTTGTAGGGACATCTGTGACCCTTTATTTACAGCCGGTTATTTAAATTTGGCAATCCCCCGCAATACCACCAGAAATGTATCCCCACTAAATGATTTTGATGACCAACCTGATTCTGGTCTCCCCAGATTAGAAGGATCTGAGTTCCTTATCAGTCGTGATATATATCTCCCAATGGTCACTATGAGTATACCCGTCGCTGAGATGCCTGCGTAGACGTTTGACCAGTAAGCCACTTGTGGTAGTAAGATACACGATGCATGCATCGATCTTAACCTACATCAAGTAATGTTGGTCGTTTGTCTGTCATAAGCACTTTTTCAAAAACGGAAACATTGATCGGAATGAAATTTTGTTAGAGGCCACGAAACTTGTTTTCGTTTGCTGACGTTCTTTCCATTCATTATGTGGTTGGTAGATACTTTTTATTTCTGCTTTTTTGGTGTAGAAATAGTCTCCATCTATTTCCAATAAATAAATTTGAAAAAAGTTTTGCTTCGCTTAAAATAAGGATTACCTAAAGATTGTGAATATTTCGTCAGCTTCGTGACACTTTATGGGCAAAAAGGAGTCTTACTTGTTAAACGAACCTGACAAATTCAAGGGTACTAAAAGCTTAGAATTTAAATGATTTCTAGGTGAGTTTAAACCAGAAACGATTTCACAGAAGTAAACTTAATAATTACTATAATAGGAAGCGACGACTCCCTTCCTTACTACCCAACAAACGTAAACCAGTTGTAATTGATTTTATCTCCTTTGAGCTAGATATGGATGGTATCGTTGGAAGCAATGAAATCAGCCCCCTCCTGCAAGAATACCCAATAAAGGGCTGCTGCGAAAGAAAAATGAATTTTAAATAACTTTTATCCCAATGGTTCCACAAGTTAATTAATCAGCCTCCATCAAATCATGGACGTCCTCCAATCAATTTGGCATGAACGATGGAACTTTTTTGGGCATCTATACTTTTTGTAAATCCCTGGAAATCGGATTCGTCTCTAAAAACAAAAGGAACATTTTCCAATTTACTTAAAATATCCACTTAGGTAAGTACATTTTAATCCTCTTTCAAGAAGGTCTTACTTAATCATTTATCTTATTCCAATACTGATTTAAGGTTTGGGGCCTTTTTGAGGTATGCAAATGTGTTGTTACCGTTGTAATGATTGAAATGTTTCATTGGGACTAGATAAAGTTGAGGAGGTGGTTTTTGTACTTTCATTGTGAGTTAGGAAAAGAAAGGAAAATTTTACAAACAAGACATGTTTCTTTACTTTTAAATGTTCCTGGTTAGCACTGAGATAAACTACTAAACGGATCTTTATTTGTCAGGGTCCACAGGATAGCTTTTGTATTTGTGCACATCAATCCTAAGTTCTAGTTGTGGAAAACTCGGCTCGTAATTAAATCAACAAACAAATCTTATCTAACGGATTTGACACATACGATAACAACGCTAGGAATGGAACAGCTCTTCAGCATCCTTTTTCAAAAATCAACCTCACTCAGAAATTCCAAGTATTTACAGTCGCCAGAATGGCCGAACCACTTTTGCACCTGCACTTTTACTTTGCGCACCCCATGCTGTAAGATGTTCCCTTGCGAAGACGAAAGATGGCAAAAAGGGTGCGCGGTCAACCCTTAATTGTGTAATAATCGGTTTTTCTGTTAAAGGCTCTATCTCCGATCATTGTTTCGTAGGAATCTTCAAATCAACCCTAGATATCCTTTTCGAAGGTAAGACGGCGACCATTCGTTTTTATAGGTCATTTCTTGAGATCCTAGGAATAGTTGGTCCTGATAACAGTTTTCTGAAGGCAACTTGCTTGTGAAGAGAATGCCGCCTGGCATTAGCGATTGAAGCGTGCACATTGCACATCATGTCAGTTTCTGGAATGGACGATATAAATTACGACAGCTCTCCATGAGTCACAGCTTGGACACCCTGGAGGTTAGCAATGTGCACACAAGAATGATAATTTGTTGGAATACCACAAAATTCCATCAGTCAGTGAGGGTGGTTTTCCATTTGACCGAATCAGTCAAACTGATTACGCATTTTGTTCGATGATTGTTCTAAATTAATATATTCGATAAGGAGTCGGAATGGAGAATTTCAGGATAAATATATTATCCATACTTTAAGTGACTTAAACCCTATTTTTCAGGGTAGAGTTGATACAAATTTCCTGACATTTGGTCGAATAAGGCAGTTAGAACTTACCTGCAATTATAGGTGGAGAAGGCTTCTAATTATTCGCAGATTCTTTTGAAATCATTGGCTTATATTTAGGAAGTCTTGGAAGCTTAGGTGCTCCGGCTATAAAAATTTTGCAGTTTTCTTTGTTGGTTCCACTGGGTAGGTGTTTGTTTCAGCACTTAGAAAAAGTTGCATTGGATACCTCTACAAGTATGTTTTACAATTTTCTGTAGGAAAACATATATGTAGCTTCTAAATTAATAACAAGGTCCCGATGAAACATTTAGATTTAGTCGGGTTATATCACTATTTTTTTAAGTGCGATGCCAGGTTTTAATATGGTCAGCCACGAAAGTAGTAAGTTCCGCGTAGGTTCACCATTACCTAATTGCAGCTCCAAGGAAGTGACCTGTCGTCTCGACCGTTCCTAGAGCCGGAAAATTCATGACCCGAGTGCCGGGAAGAGGAATTGAAGCTTGATGCGGATTACATTCTCATCCAATGCCTCTCCTGTCCCCGGTTTAGATGGGACTAGTTCTTTGGAGTCCCCACTCTATATCAACATCATCCAGCTATTGTAGTTGGAAATGCCTCTTTATGGCATATGAGATTTACCCTAAAGTTAGTAGGAAGAGGGGGAGAAATCCCTAAATTGAAAAAAATTACTGACGTCGCAAAAGCTCTCGCGATCGGATTTGGAATTTCAGATCCTTTTTGATTTAGCACAGTTGGTCAGCTTTCGCAATCTCTGTAAAACAGGCTTTGTGTTACATTAAAGAATAACTCCTAGGCTTAACTGCAAGGAAGAAAGGGATTCGTCATTATACGAAATTAGCTCCTTTGTGCATGAAGTAGGAGAGAGTAGGAGGAGAAGATGGAGTATGATGGAAAAAATTCACCATTCTGGGTAAGATCTGTAAATGATGTCCTTGCTGTGGTCAATAGGCAAGACGCAAACTCTACTTTGCCCTCAAGCGTCGTCAGTGACATTTAACGGGCCGCTTACAGTACGGGGTGTGACGTCTCCGAGGTGCCCGAGTAAGTAGCGCTGATCACCTAGCAGGCAGTATACCTGTTTCGTAGGTAATAGCCCAGAAGTGCGAACCGCGAATGACCGGTACACGTCGCGACATACTGGGAGTCCACGGAGCCGCCGACAGCTCTCCGTCGACGTCGATGGGGTGATGTGAGCGTAGTTCTACAAAGCTGGTACTTGTGACGTTTATCAGGAGCCAGCATTGAACCGATCTTAGTAGACGGTGTTGCCCCCAGAAAGCGCTGATTCGTCCGTGAATTCCGAGATATGTTAAGCGTAGGTCAGGCTTCAGAGAACTGAGGTAGGGGTTGTGTCCCCGAGGGTATACCTCTTCCTGACTATTGCAGCCCGCTCCCTTGCACACGATGAGCTGGTAAATTTTCCGTGGAGAATAAGCCTAAACCAGCAAAAAAAATCGACGAAATAGTAGGGAAGGAGGAAGAGCTGAGTGCGCTTGGGCGCAGGACAAAAACGCGTTGTTCACTGTAGTGATCAGTGAAAGCGGGAGCGAGGACTGACATACTCCACGTGACTCCGGAACGTCCAAATAAAGAGAAAGCCTTACGAAGTGGCGAGACTGACGGCGCGAGAGCGGTAACTCCAATACCCTGTTGTGCCCCTGTTCCAAAAAAAGCCCAGCCAGAATCGCTAGTCGTGAGCAGGTGGATACGGACACGAACCGAGTGAAAGTGCAATCGACCGCTCTAGCTAGAGCCGAAGAGGAAAGACCCTTCAGGGAATGCGCAGTAGTGGTGAAGGGTATATGGTTGGCAACGTGCCTCTAGAGGAACGTCAGCAAAGGCATCAAAAATCGGCTGATGGAACTGGAGGAACTATTGGATCGCATCTCCTTCTTCTGGCGAACGTGGAGTGCAGCGGAAGACGATTGGAAAGCAGAAACAGCCGCGATCTCCCCTGAGAGGCTGCTTGCGCCAAACGGACCGCATATAGCCGACTGCAAAACGAACTGGGGAAAAAGCGGAAAGAGGACCACGGGGAGTTAACTATAGAGTCAAAACCAACGGTTAAATACCTTAGTTTAATACTCGACTCGGAGATGAGCTTCTTCGAGCAAATCAAAGCAGCAGCAGACCGGACTGCAGAAGGAGTCTCGGGCTAGACTCGGCTAATGACAAATTTTGGGGGTCCTATATTTACTAAGAGACGTCTCCTCATGGGAGCAACGCAGTCGGTCCTGCTCTATGGCACGGAGGTATGGACTGATGCCTTTGACAAGGAGGTGCATCGTAAACGCCTTGCTCGAGTGTAGAGACGGGGAGCTTTGCGAGGGGCGTCAGCTTTTCACACTGTCTCAGAACCGGCGGTGATGGTGGTCGCGAGAGTGATTTTCGTTGCCCTCTTCGCCAAGGCGCGTAAAGCTATCTACCGCCGTAAGGGCGAAAACTTAATAGAGGTTGTTGCCCGTGAAGAACGCCTACGCACCCTTATCGAGAGGCAACTCTCTTGACAAAATGCCCGGCTTATAAACTATTTAGACCCGTGGCTAAACCGAACGCACGGTGACATTGATTACTTCCTTACCCAATTTCTAAGCGGGCATCGAGGTTTTCAGTCTTACCTGCACAAGATTGGCAAGGCGAGATCTCCTGATTATGTATATGTAATCGAGTGGCGGAGACGCTGAACGCACCTTTTGCTCTAGTGAAAGGTGGGACGGCTTTCGTCAGAAGCGTTATGCAGACACAGAGGAACTCTCTCCAGACGAAATTGTCAGAGAGATGCTGAAGAGCGTTGGCAGCTGGAGTCGTGTTGCGCGCTATGTTTAGGTTTTTCTTATTGCGAAGCAGATTGAAATCTACCGGTGAAGGCACCAGATGGCAAGGGTTTCCCTGAACTAACAACTCTCTTCCTCCCTTTTCGTTGGTGAAAGTGATTCCCTGACTTGAAGGCTCCCAAAGCCAGGAGAGCGGGAGCGCTAGTCCGAAGTAATGTGTCAAACCATTGCAGGCTAGTTCTCTGATGACAGGGAGGTGTTCAGTTGGTAGTCCAACAGCGTACTATTACGGGAGTCCAACACTCTGTGCGTAAATAAAAAAAAGCTCGACTTTGAAAGGTATTAACAGTCTCCTCAAAAAATTGCCTTCCACGTTAATAGTGAACGAGAATGGAAAGTTTGAGTTTGAAATCTACAGAAAAACCATCTACATTGGAGTCAAAAATGGACCCATTCGTTTCCATTATTCATCAAATGTACATGGTGGTTAGACAAGAAAAATTTCGAGAAGGAAAAGGAATGCTTCGTCAGCACTACGAAGGTAAACCGGTACAATGCCGAAACAACTAATGGTAAGAAAGGGGATGCAATTGAAAAGAAGGGAACTATCCAAAGAATGCTTTGTCGGCACCACGAAGATGAACCGGTACAACGCCGAAACAGTTGTTGGGACGAAAAGGGGTGCAATTGAAAAGGGGAAAACTAACCCACCTAAGCGTGCAGCGTGGAGATCTGGAAAACAGCAAAGTATTTCTCTTCATTCGCTGAAGGGGAACACGTAGGATTGAAAAACTAATGGCAAACACCAACCTAGTGGCATTATCCATAAGCTGGAAACAGCAGTTTAAACAAAAACTGACTTATCCAAAAAGACTTCCTGGAAGAGAATGAAAAGAGTGAGATCTAGAAAATTGATTATCCAGAATGTGATCAGGTCTACTTCGGATAACCAAATAGGCTAGTGGCAACCAGCATCGAAGAAATAATGAACTGCAGGTGAAATAAAATCACCAGTAGCGAAGCATATGGTGAACAACAACCATAACGTCACTATGGTGAGCTACAAGATGCTATACAAAGTGGAAGGAACACGGAGCTTAGACATTTTAGAAAGTCTAGAAATCTTCAGGTTACCGGCAGGAGAGGGAATACATAGCGACTTTGGGAACTGGCCCCCAAAATATGGATATGTTCATTCGGGGTTTGTTTTTTATATAAAAAACATCTGCTTTTTTTCTTTTACCTGTCTTGTAGCAGGTAGCCAATTTCGCATTTTACACATCCGCCATAATTTCCTCTAACTTTTTAAGAAAGGATAGACCCCTATGTTTGTGATGACAAAATGGGATTGTGATAATTTGCACCAAAGTGAGGATGAATCATTGAAGCCGAGACGGCACAGAATTTAGCGGACTGCCTTTGTATTCCATCAAAGATTTATCTCTCCCGTCACTTCACCACGAAAAAGAAGAAAGAATATTAAACTTGTCAATTACTGAACGAAGAGATTGCCGTTTCACAAAAATTAGGGAAAAATACTCCTTAGAAGCTCGGACGGCAATATCTTGCAATATTTAGCCGCAAAGGCCCGTAGATCCAGGGACTTCTGGAAGACAGTCACCTAAAAAGACACTAAGTTCCAAAGTAAAACACTGGCAAGACTGTTGCCTGCCAGTCTTGTTCTCCTCCCGAAATGTTGGCTGTTTAGCTGGCTGGCTACTCATAACCGCATCGCGGGGAGTGTGAGAGATTGGACGGCGTGTCCTCATCGTAGGTCTACTAAGAGTCTCGTTGTATGGAGTAATTTTGAGCTTCATGTCTTCCAGGCATCTCTGGTCGTATCGACGCACGCACTGGGAAAGTCTCTGGGGTGACATTATGTGAAACCCATGATTTAAGTGAAAGGAACAGATGATGCCGATGATCAATTCTTACAGCCGGGCTTCAACGCTGGTCTATACCCGCCGTTTCGCTGTTTGCAAAGGTGCACTTCTTGCTCTCCTGAGCTCGCTTGTTTTTTAGGGTATTAGGTTTCCTTTTGTGCTGGTTATTCAAATATTCGATATTATATCCTTTAACGGTGGCCTGGTATTTAAAGAAGTCCTTTTCTTTATTCCTTTAATTATTCTTCGGAATCTTGCCCAAAATCTGGATGACCTTCTCATATTACTGGTATTCTTGTATGTTCTTCTTCCCTGGCGGATCCTTAACTTCGATGGTTTCGAGGCACTCGCTACGTCCAGTTCGACAATAGTGGCCACCTCGCTCCGGGAGCTTCCGCCGTTGGTTGCAACCCAGCGCTGCTATGGCTGGTATCGGCTATACTGCTTGTGACTGCTGGTGCCCCCTGAATGGACGCCAATAATTAATGCCCTGATCATACATGGCGTAAACGTTAGTTAGTTGGATAAGTTGGATGGTATGTGATAGTAATAAAAGAAAGACAATAAGAAAACTAACGTTGGGGACGTATAACCCTGAATCCGAAATTAAAATATATATGGTTGCTATTCACCCCTTGGTGGAGTAAAGCGTGTCAACCACACTTATGCGCCGTCATATTAGGTATACTGAATGCGCGTTAACTCGCTCTTGGGGCGATCTACTCGCCGGCCATCTTAGGAGAGTGAGCTCCACTATATGGCGCAGCCAGCAATAGAATTGTCGCACCTCCTCAATTTTTTAAGGGAAACACTCCTTTAGAGCTCATAGGAAGTATCAGTGGACTACAAAACATGAATACCTTCAAAAGATTTTTTTTGTGGTCATTCTTTAGTGGGCATCAGCAATTATATGTTATTGTATGTTTATGTTGTACGATAAGGACAGAAAATTCAACGTCACCCCTTAGGCACAAACACCAGGATCAAGTGCTGGAGATGAACAAATAGGGGAATCTATTTGAAAAACGGTCTTTGTTTGCTTTTCATGCCGCAGCATGGAGGATGCAACCTAAACGATTATCGAGGTTATTTCTACTAACTCCTCAGCTCTACATTTATAGTCAATAAATTATGCACATCACCATTTGCACATGCCCGGTACACTGAACCGCAAGTTATTATTGTTAAGAGAATGTCACCGTGTGTTGATGATTTCACCCAGTAAAGAATTGTTCAGTAAGGAGATCTTTCTTCGGGCCATAGAGCCACTCTACTGCTATCAAAACAATTAGAGTCCATACAGACACCACCGTTTTTACTCGCCTGAAAAATCGAAATCGTCCTAGGAAACAGCATGGTATTCAGTGTACTACTTGGACTACTCGATGCATTGTCAAAGCTTTGAGAATGACCCTTACTGTTCAATCAATATTCGGTTCACTGGCTTACCAATCTCTCGCTCGTTTTTTGAGTCAGTAAACCAACGATGGCCTGGGGTAAAGATTTCAGTAATTTGAGCGTAATCATACGCTGGAGAAATATAAAACTGGAGAAACCCACACTACGAGACTAACAGAGCTCTTTTGGCAATGAAGCCCAGTTGCGCCTATTACTTCAAGTCACGTTTCCATCCGCTGCAGGTAAACTATCCAAAAATCTTCTGTATTTACTTTAGTTTCGGTGCCAAATCGAATAATTTCCACATACCAACTACTACCATAAACTATAACCAAGTATCACTTCCTCATTTTAACACCAATAGTTCTTTTTAGGGAATGGACACACCAGGTGACATTGGTGCAAAATTTACCTTCTTCGCGTCGTTCTGTCCAAAAGTTTTCGAAATTTCAAGAACCCTTGAAAATAGTCCCACCACGCATTATATGAATACGAGGGCATAACCCAATGAGCGATTGCAACATCACCCAAAGCTTAGAATCTGCTGGCCTTTGCTGCTTATTACGGGTCATCGACTAGTCATCTGAAACAAAAGAAAACCTGTTCTCTAGCTCGAATGATAATCGAAAATTTCGGCTCTCGTCCGCAATAACCAAAGTCCCAGGCCAACATGCGATTAAGGCCCTAAAAATAATTCTCTATTGCCTGCAGAGGCTAGGTGGGTTAAATGCATTCAATTGTACGTTAGCATGGAAGATGTGTAGCATTACAATGTTAACTGTTAGAAAACGGGCAAATATCACTTCTATTTTTAAACGTTTAAACCAATATAATTACTAAATAGAATTAAGAATTGGGGTAGGTGTTAAGGTTGAGTTTTGACTAGAAATTTCGAGGTAAATTTAAGGTGATCATGTAAAAATGTGTGCTTAAAGTACGTTAATTAGGAAATTGTATGACAAAAGACGTTATGTAGTGGAAAAATATGAAATTTTCTGTACAACGAAATGGAGTTCTACAACAACTTGACTCTAGGCTATAAAGAAGCAAAGGGATCTGCACGTTGTTCTTCTGTGATTGTTGATTCTTTCATAGGCTTGTTCGGTCGTCAAGCTTCTTCTGGGAACGGTTCTACTTTTTGGAACGGGTTTTAGTTCAAAAATCACATTTTAATTTTAATTTTCTTCTAATTTATTATTTTTTTAAAAAAAAATGGTTTTTGCTAAAATTAATTTTTTTATTTTTCAATTTTGTTCAATAAAACCATAAAATGTTTGGAGTTTTGCCTGACTTTTCTGTTAGTATACGCATATTTGTAAGCATAAGCTCATCGTCAATGTACTGTCAAGGCACATACAAGTATGATGAATATTAGACAACATGCAAGACCTCCAATTTATATACAAAACCTAGCTCTACCTTTTAATATTCTAGTGTTACATTTGGCATCGCAAAGAAATGAATGTTAAATCATTGCATTAGGAAATACTTCCGCCAATACATAATACCCATCGTCAGAAAGAATCGCAGGTAGCGTACCTTAATTTCTGTATTGATTGCAATTTAATATGTATGCATCAATCGGAGTCCTTTCGTTATTGTTGCCTCACCGACGAAACCATCAAACCGCGAAAGGCAGAAATGTAAGTCCTTTCAATACCACCAACTCAACCCTTCTCATCAACATTGACTCACACCCTATTTAATCCCTTCCTGATATCTTTAACGAATCAAAACGATTAACGCGGAATCCTTTATCAATAAACAATGCCAATTTGTCATACCTATTTATCGACCGACGACGACCCTTTCCATAAACCCTTTCCTTGAAGCGAATTCAACCCTTTCGATTTCACAGCTTCAACCCTTCTAAATTAAAATGATCACTCAACCCTTTACTTGAATGATTTGTCACTACAACAAACAGTTACAAGTATCTTGTGTGCAAGAATTATCCTTTTAATAGAGTGACTAAATGGCGAAAAAGGGTTTTGGGAAGGGGTAACCGTTTTCAATTTGACTGAATGATTATGTTTCAGTTGAAGTTGATTTGTGACAATGTAAACCGAATAATGAAATTAGGATTTAATTGGCTGGAAGGGTTCTGTTGGGGTTGGATTGTATGAGTACAGAGTTAAAATGGAGATGATAAAGGAGTTAAGGGAACAAGGCTGTGAAATAGGGTTTGTAGGAAAGCGAAGTTTAGGAGTTTGGCAGCTTTCTGAACTGAACTTTTAATATTGATTTACCTTTTAATGTTGGTCATCCGCATTTCCACACCATCTGCCATGCACAATTTCAAATGCTCATCTCCCTTCGCCAATTAACCCAAATCATAAACAAACTTCCTGATCCCTCTCGGTGACTTTGAAGTAGCACTTAATTAGAGCACGAGTCAGCTCAGGGCTCTCTTATGAGGGAAAGGGAAACCCAAGAAATGAATTAATGACTAACTGACCGCAAGGAATTCAACTGGAACCACTTCTAATCACACGTGGAAGAAAACAAAGCGAAAGGACTAAACAGCCTTGTTACAAGGACTTCTTCAGAAATTATGTAAAAACTCGGGACGTGATCAAACAAAATGTTCCGCTGCGCAGGCAAGGAGTCTGGTAGATGTGATGGGCAGTCTTAGTAATGTGAGGTCTTATTGAGGAGGTTTTATTGAGAAGCAGTGGCGGTTTGGTGGATGTGCAGTTCATATCCTGCATTTTAATGAGGTGGATTCGAGCAGGTGCATCCCAATATCAATTAATTATTGATTGAATTGGTTGTTTGCTAACGAGGTTTTGATGTAATGGGTGAATGAGGAAGAGGATGCGTACTAAGTGTTTACGAGGTTTTATACAGTCATTTGAAGTGAGACTAGGTTCACTTTCGTTACTACTGAGCATTATATTAGATATTAATTATAATTCCCGTTCGCACAAATAAGAATATTTCAAGGATGCAGATTCGTTAAGTGCAGGCTTGTAAGGTTAACCTAGCTGATAGCGGTAGTACAAAATATTGCGAGCAGATGTTTGGCTCGCGTTGCAACGGTAGAACTCGCGTTATTATATAAATAGTAACTTTTTGGCATCAAGCGCGTGGTAGGCCAGCTAGCATTTAAGGCATATCGAAAATCTATTTTCTTGAGGAAATAATTTATGGCCACTTAGGACTAACTAAATCCTCAAACAAAACTAGTTTATGCTTACGTCAGTTTAGCAGGAGTTACTGTCTGAATCGTCTGGTAGGAGGTTTATAGTTGAAGTCAACTTATTAATATAATCGTCTCATCGAGAGAGAGTAATACAATGCAATTTGTCTACCCACAGAAAGGCTTTCAACAACCTCCTGTCCACCGTGAATTTC
Organism: Hermetia illucens; assembly: GCF_905115235.1. NCBI lineage: Eukaryota > Metazoa > Arthropoda > Insecta > Diptera > Stratiomyidae > Hermetia > Hermetia illucens. The sequence goes on from NC_051852.1 coordinate 130,188,041, forward strand.
TGACAATGGAGTATCACGACTTTTTCAAGTCGTTGCGAATAGTAGCGTATCCGAAGAATCATTGGAGCAGAAGCTTTCTCGGCTTCTTTATCTTCTGTGACGTTTCCCAGGGGGAGGGGTTCCTCTAGATCCAATTCACCATTTCTCTTGATCATAAGTTTTTCATTTCTGGAATGTGTGCGCTTTCTTTGAAAATCATACGGAGGCCCTCCAGATTGCTCGCTTTCTCAAACTTCAACTAGAATTCTAGTCATATATGGTAAGCTGAACATTTTGGCTCTCAACGAAATGAGATGGAAGAACCTCGGAGAGTACTCCTCTCCGTTTTGCGTCACTGTGCTTTTGTACTCTGGAAAGCTAAGTGATAGAGGATGCGAATCCAATGTCGGACTGTTGTTGACAATTTAACCTGAGAAGCCCGGATTAATGAGCATTGCAATTGTGTAGATATTTCCGATATAGAGAGAGAAGATGCTTTCTATGAGCAATTACGCACAATTCAGGAAAGGCTGTCTAAAGGTGACGTTGTGGTGGGTTAGGTGATCTGAATTCTAAGGTGTCAACATTGTTCTTGGGCAACGCGAAGTTTAAGTAACCGAAATAATAACAATGAACGGTTTGTACACTTTTGCAACTTTAACCAAACTGTTCGAGTCCACAACCTCCACAAGGTCGGTTGGGTTCAGATTGACTGATTTTAAACTTCTCATTAGGTCGACCATGTTGTTTTTTGAATATATGCAACAAAATAGACGCCGACATTGGCTTTGGAAGGGACCATCATCAGTTTCATGGTTGCGTGTTGCTACTGCATCCGCACGCAGGAGAACAGACCGTCGGCCCTCAAATCTCAGATCTCTTCCAACAAGTGTAAAAGGGTATGATCGATAAAATTCCGAAAAAGGGAACCCGTCTTCAGTGCGACAATTTGACAGGTGTGCCCGAGCTTCTTGCTGATGTGAAGATATTGGCTAAAAACATCCTGGGATACATCAAGGAAGAACAGGAAGGCTTGATCAACAGAGAGCGAGTTGGTATTCGTTCTGGATCCTCCAGTACCGATCAGACCAACTTGTACTTCCCTACGAAGGATACATTCACGAGAACTGTCAGGTAATGTATGTCAAAATGACCATGCAGCTATTAAAATACGGGATTCCTGGTCGCAATTCTAATTTAAACGACAAAGAGAAAATCAAGGCGGCCTTAGTCCACCACTGCGCATGCAGAAATTATATACTACGGCTTGGTAACACCCGGGATTATGGGGTCGCCCTAAAATTGCTAACGCTATTTTAAATTAATCAATTCGCTTAACTTATATTTATAATAATTCGTTAAGTTATTTTTTAATTTTATTTTCTAGTTCTTTTGACGGCTTACTGCAGAACGACGAGTCAGGTTTCGACGCCAGCCCCGTGGCTACCATCCTGCTACCGACAAGTAGGCGAGCGACTTAGACAGATGAGTTTCGAGTCGAGGTGGGTTGTGCTGCGCTACTTTGGTGTGAATCTCCGCCAAGCGGCTCCACATTATCAAAGACCTGATTCAAAAGTTTTCAGGACATTGAAGAAAAAGAAAAAAAAAGAACCCAGTTGAAAAGTTGTTGAGTGACTACTTTCCTGGCTACTTAGTGAGTCTGCTTCGGAATTAGCTCTTAAAGATGACTTTCTGGTACGGAACGGATGAGAGCCCCAAAGAGTGCGTGGTTACAGAGGGGGTGCCACAGTGCTCCGTGCTAGGCCCCGTGCTGTGGAATGTTATATACATATAATATTCCCAGAGAAGGCTACGATTAGCGGCTTGGTGGATGATCTGATTGAGGAAAATAATTTATTTAATTAAAGACAATATATGGAAAAGTAAATTCCTGGTGGTCAAAGGGTAGTATAGGTCCCGGGGCGAAACGTGGATTGGTACCCACGATGGAGCATAAAACCTGGGAAATGCCTGCTGAACCAACACCAACAGCTCTACTACCAAACCCTATCTCCACCTCCACGTGGTGACCGCTGGGAGCTCTTTCTTAACGAAAAGCTGCAGACGGAGAAGGATGAAGGCGAGTCTCCCGCGCCTAAAAACGGGACAAATTGTACCAACTGGTCCTCCAGGTTGGGGGTTGGGTAGGGCTGACAACCCTACACGGAAAACAACCTGTTACGAAGCCACAACAGGAGCCTCGGATAGGACGGATGTTAAAACGACGGACCCGGCAACGACAAAGGAACAACGATTTGCGCATTTTCTCATGGAACGTGCGCTCCCTGTACAGAGATGAAGCTGATAAGCAGCTAGTCGATACCCTGTCCCAATATAGGGCTGATGTAACAGCGTTGCAAGAGATGCGATGGACAGGGACCGGTTTCCTGGAGAAGAGCCACTACACCATATATTATAGCGGCCATCCAGTAAACCATGTGCTCGGAGTAGGTTTCTTAGTCAGCCACAAAATGAAACCTGCTGTTATCGGCTTTGAAAGTATAAGCGAACGGCTATGCATCATGCCCTTGCGAGGCAAGTTTAGAAATATAAGCCTCATAAACGTTCACGCCCCTACAGAGGAGACTGCAGAGTCGGAGAAGGATACCTTCTACGAGGCAGTAGAAAGAGCCCTCGAAGCCTGTCCCAGATATGATATCAAAATCATACTTGGGGATTTTAACAGCCAAGTAGGGAAGGAGCCCGTATTCAGGCGATACGTTGGCTCCCATAGCTTACACGAAAAAACAAATGATAACGGACTGCGGACTATTCAATTAGCAGGGTCACACGAAATGGTTGTTGGAAGTACCTGGTTTGCGCGGAAAGCGGTCCACAAACATACGTGGGCCTCTCCAGACGGGACCACTTTCAACCAAATTGACCACGTGCTGATCGAACGCCGCCACCTCTCAGCCTTGATGAATGTCAGAACATATAGGGGGGCCAATATAGACTCGGATCACTATCTCGTTGGCATGGTGCTCCGAGCTCGAATAACAATACCACCTAGAATCCCCTCTGACAATCAGGTGAGAGTGAACACTGAAGCCATCCACAACACAACCCTCCGCGACACCTATAAGAGGGAAATGGATGCCGCAATAACCGCAGTCAATAGAGGACCTGGAGATGAAGCATCAACTAATGATCTTAACAACCACCTGAAGAACGTTATCATGGATACGGCCACAAATATACTTGGCCCCAGCCGCAAAAGGAGTCGGAACGGCTGGTTTGACGATGAATGTAAGCTAGCAACGGAACGGAAGAATGCCGCATACCGAGTAATGTTGCATTCTCAAAGAACGCGGGCACGCGGAGAGACTTATCACGAACTCCGTCGAGCGGAGAAGCGACTTCACAGACGGAAAAAGGAAGCCTGGGAGAACCAACAAGTCTGTGAACTAGAAAAGTACAGGGAGCAACCGCACCAGGCGCGGAAGTTTTACCAACAAGTCAGCAGGATGAAGCCTTATACACCTCGATGCTCATCCTGCCGAGACAAAGAGGGAAATCTGATTTCCGACAGAATGGGCATATTAGAGCGATGGGTTGAGTACTTTGATGAGCTACTGAACAACCAGAACATCGGCGAGTTGGAGGTCCCGCCAACTGAAGACGACGGACAAATACTGCCACCACCAAGTTTAGGAGAAACAGTCCGTGCAATTCATCGGCTAAAAAATCATAAGTCGCCAGGAGCCGATGGAATTACAGCCGAATTGGTTAAATATGGAGGCGACCAGTTACACCAAGTGGTTCATCAACTTGTGCTCAAGGTATGGGACAGCGAATCAATGCCTGACGATTGGCAACGAGGCATTATCTGTCTCATACATAAAAAGGGAGATATCACACAGTGCAGCAATTATAGAGGTATCACGTTGCTGAGTACCATCTATAAGATATTCTCCACTATCTTGCTAGGCCGGATAGCCCCATACGCCCAGAAGATCATTGGCCCATACCAAAGAGGCTTCACTCCAGGCAAATCAGCAACAGATCAGATTTTCTCTCTACGGCAGGCGATGGAAAAACTGTTGGAATATGGACAACAGTTGCACCATCTGTTCATCGACTTTAAAGCCGCCTATGATAGCATAGCCAGGGTAAAACTGTACACGGCCATGAGAGAATTCGGTATCCCGACGAAATTAATAAGACTGACTAGGCTGACCCTGACCAATGTGCGAGGCCAGATAAAAGCAGCAGGATCACTCTCAAGACCATTCGACATCAACAACGGTCTACGACAAGGGGATGCGCTATCATGCGTCCTCTTTAACCTGGCCCTCGAGAAGGTGATCCGTGATGCTGAGGTGAATGCAAGAGGTACGATCCTCTTCAAGTCCACCCAACTACTGGCCTATGCTGACGATATCGACATCATGGGAAGAACCACCCGAGACGTTCAAACTGCCTTCATCCAGATCGAGCAGGCGGCGCGAGATCTTGGGCTGCACATCAATGAAGGCAAGACAAAATACATGGTGGCAACGTCAGCACCAAAGACGAATCAACCAACAACATCAAACCGCACTGGTCAAACACAAGCACGAACAAGAATAAGGATAGGGGAATACAACTTTGAGACCGTTGACAATTTCTCCTATCTAGGGTCGAAAATCACAACCGATAACAACTACGATGATGAAATCCGCGCACGGTTGTTGTCAGCCAACAGAGCCTACTTCAGCTTACAAAGACTGTTCCGCTCGAAACGTCTCACCATAGGGTCAAAGCTCTTACTGTACAAGACTATGATCTTGCCAGTCCTCATGTATTCCTCGGAAACTTGGGTTCTTAGCAAGAAAAATTGCGAACTCTTGGCCGCGTTCGAGAGAAGAATCCTCCGAAGAACTTTTGGCCCCCTACATGAGGATGGACGATTCCGTAGATTCCGTACACAATGACGAAATCTATGAGCGATACCATGACCGTCCGGTTGTGGATATAATCCGGCTCAATAGGTTACGGTGGGCGGGTCACTTAATCCGTATGGATGAAGATCCCACCCGGAAAGTCTATAAGGGCAATATCTATGGTAGGAAAAGAAGACGAGGCAGACCCTGCCTAAGATGGAGCGATGGCGTGGGCCAGGACGCCAGACAGCTTTTAGGGATATCGAATTGGTGGACCTCGGCGCAAAACCGGGATGTCTGGAGTTCCTTATTAAGGCAGGCCTAGACCGGATACCGGTTGTTGCGCCGTTGATGATGATGATGAAATTCCTAGGTAAAGATTATCGTCAAAGGGAGGGGCAAGTAACCGGCTTAACTTACGTTTAAAGGTAATGAAGTAGGCTGCGCCAATGGAACCAAGCTGTGGAGCGCTGTAGGACCGGCATAGCCTCAGGACCGGCGAGTGAAAGGAAATGTCGAGCGTGCGAAGGGTACCTCGAAAATGTCCGCGTTACGTGTACTCCGAGAGGCGATGCGGTAAATAATATCGGAGTTGGCAGAGGAGTCGATCAGGCAATTAAACAGTTTGAAAAGGGTACACAAACACGTCAAGCCGTGATGGATAGTCAACCCTGAAAAATATTATGTTTTTGAAAAAGAGGGTCCGGGTGAATTTGTGTTGTACAGCTTCAAGAGCGCGACAATCACGGTTCCAAAGGAGCAGACTATGAAGCAATATTTAATGACGTTTCTGACAAGGGAGTTGAAAAGTGTCAAGGAGGGGTAAATTGAAGTAAAGTCGGAGGAGGAACATAGGATCAAACCAGACATTTTAGAAGCTCGGTTGATGATGTCAATGAAGTGGGAACTGAAACGAAGTTTGTCATCGAAAATGACACCCAAATCTTGAAAGGAGGCCAGTAGTGAAAGGGGTTGTTCGCAAAGACAGTAGGGAAAGGATGTTGGAGAGGGTTCAAGTGGATAGTACGTCTAGTGGCATTTGCTGACATTCAGAGCTAGCTTGTTAACCGAGCACCAACGCACCAAGGAGGCAAGGTTCGACTGCAATAGAGCACAGTCCAGGGGAGACGAAACAGAAGCAAATAATTTAAGGTCGTTACCGTACAGCAAACATGTGCAGGTGGGGAAGGAGGGGAAGTCATTGATAAAAAATGGGAATGGTAGGGGGCCAAGTTTGAAACCTTGGGTAACACTAGAGGAGGGAGAGAAGGAAGTGGATGAATGTCCATGAAAAGAAGCTGCAGGAACGGTGTTAGAGATAGGAAGGAAGCATAGAGATGATTGAGGAGGCGAGATGTTGGGTAGAGAGAATTTGAAGAGGAGAATATTATGATGGCTTTGGCGAAATCGGTGTAAATAGCATGTACCTCCTGTCGTGAGTGAAGGCATTTAGCAACGAAGTTGATAAAGTCCAAAATGTTTGAGGCAGCAGATTGGTGTTTTATAAAACCATGCTGTCCTTCCATAATGAGGTAACCGAAATGCGCGGAGCAACACCGAAGAAGAGAAATGGGACGGTGGTTCACAGCTGGTGAAGGATCTTCGCTCTTGATGATGAGGATGATAAAGGCCTCTTTCCAAAGGTCAGGAAGGTACCTTTCTTTTTAACATTTTTTGTAGATAAAACACAAAGGGAGGGAAATGTGTTGTTTACAGTTAACAAGGAAAAGATTAAGAAACCTATCGGGACCAGGTCCGACACTGGTGTCCAGTTTACCAATGAGGAACTGAACTAAGGAGGGTAGAAGGAGAGAAATGGCGAGAGATTTGGAACATTCTGGATCAAGAAGAGGCGTAGAGGGCGTAAAAACGAAAGAGAAGTAAGAACAAATAAGGTTGCAGGATAAAAATGAAAATGTAAAAATTGTTGTGGGAATTCGGCAATGGAATCAGCGAAGTTGATGGGAGGGGGGGAGGGTTCAGAAGTGTTACGGGAATGACGAGTGTGGACCAAAACCGTTTCAAGTTACCGCGAGCAAGGGCGGCCTCAACGCTCAATAAGTATTTTCTATGCACTATTTCATCGACTTCACAGTGAAGCGCAAAGCCTTGAATTGGGCAAGGTCGACGACATTCTTTGAAATTCGAAACTTCTTCTGCAAAGCACATTTTAGGCGGATCTTATTAAGGATCTCTGTTCTGGAATAAGTTGGGTCGGAACGAAGACAAGTAGGAGAAGAAAGTGGCAAGAGCTTGATGACACGATGAGGTTGAAAATGTATGATCTGAGTTGAGTGACGCTAAGGCTGAGTTGAAAGTCAAAGATCAAAGTTGACTTTCCGGAAGTTGAGTTTAATAGAAATACGCACAGTTTGGAGTCTGAACGGAGGAGTTCTGAATCAAATTGAGCGTCGATTTTGACATAGGGGGATGGGCAAGGAAATGGAGAGAGGTGGCGCTCGGGGAGGTTGGAAAGGAAAAGATCGAGAGTGCTGCCCAAGAAGTTTTTGGAGTGTTGAAATTCTGGGCAGAACAAATGTTCATAAAGGAAGGGAGAAGAAGGGAATAGTGGAAGGTGTTATTTATTGGAAGCAATATGAACGCTAGGGTGACTAGACCAATTGAGCATAGGGAGATTAAAATCGCGGCGGAAAAAGTAAGGGAGCGAAGGGAATTTGGCATTATGGAGTTCCAACAAGCTATCAAACAATTCTTTCTACAGGAGGGACGGGCTAGCACAGGGGACGCAAATACAAGATACAATAAACAGGTGGGAGTTAGGCAGGGAGACACGTACGGCAACATAATTATATAGTGAGCTAGAGGAGGAAAACACGAGTTCGGCGAGGAGTTGATCTTAAATTGCAATTAGGACTCCACCAGCAGTGGACTTACACGACTTAGGGCGGTCCCTACTGCAGGGGAAAAGGAAATACCCTTCGGGAAGTTCAAATCACTACAAACTATATTATGCTGCTGAGCCAGGGCGGATAGATTGACGTCAGGATCCCATACATTTTGATAAAATAGACGGACAGTGAACACAGAACTAGTTACATTGATCAGCGAGGTTGGCGGGGTTCCCTGAAATTTATTCGCGAGTTGCTACGCTTGTACGGCTTAATAAAGAAACCTTCAGGCCAAAAAGAAGGATTGCCGATTGTGTCACATTCGTACGGATAAATGACTTTATACGAGGCTATCACTCGGCCGAGGTTGCTGTCCTTTGCCAGTTTGACACAAGAATGTTAATGTTAGTTTTGGCGCGTCAACAAAATATAGGCATCTGTAGGAATCCTTTTGTATATACGATAAACTCTATTTTTGAAGTTATATCAGTCTGGGGAGAAATAAAAGTGGGGAAGCGATGAAGTGGGAGTATGTTCAGAAGCACGAGCCAGGGAGTAACCAAGTCTAGCTAATAGTTGGGTAGGAGGATCTGGAGATAAGAGATAAGATATGCTCCAAACAATAGCATTTCTATTAATGAAGCATTCTTTGCAGACTGTACATACTTTCGTTGAATTCAATATAGAATATAAAATTTATAGGGGATGATATTGAAAGAAAAATTAGATACAGTTCTCCCTTCCCCACCACTTTATCCCTAAGCATTCCTTTCTCATTTATAATTAGCTTTCGTTAGCAAGTCACCAAACATTTATCAAATCATAAATGAAAATGCGCCCTCTCTCACTCAACTTTTTAATCATTTTCCTTTTCCTTTTGAAAATTGCCTGGAAACTTTTCTTCCATTGTTTTGAAAGGTTTTCATTTCACTTGCAGTCATTATCCCCTTTTGTTGAAGTTATGAAAAATTTTCTGCGAGTCCAGCCAAATAAAAAGACGACTAAGAAGAAAATTGGTTGCCAACGTCATCGTCCTTCACGTCGTCCTTTTTATAGGGTATAAGCGGCACACCAGCCATTCTCATACAATGGGTACAAGAAAAATTAGAGAAAGGAATGGAAATCTCGCGAAAAATGATGTAGCTGGGGTTGTACACGTTCACTAGAATGGGCTTCCTGGACTAATTTATTTTTTGTCATCAATTTTCCTCGAGTCCTGTAGGATTTTTTAGGCGAATCGCTTGCAGGAAAAAAAGACACTTTTTCTTTGTTAAAAATGTGTAGAAGAATGTGGAGGAGGCGTAAGGCAGAGGGTTGCCAGAGATTTAAATCGAAATTTTGATAGTAATTTCGTATCTCAATCCCTGTCGTTCCTTTTAATTTTATTGGAAACTGCATTGTCTCTCAAGATGAGCTGATGGAGAATGCTTTTGCTTTCTTAACTCAGAACCCGCGAGTAGATCGAAAAACCCGAATAACATTCCAAATATTACAAGGATATTGGGCGAAGGACCAAATGCGGCAACTCACAGTCAGTTGCCCTCCCATTAAAATTTCATTGGACGATCATATTAAGAGCCCAGAGATATCCTTTGACCAGGATATCGCGACGACTTCGTCCGTTGTCTGCGTTATCAGTGCGGGTCTAATTAAAGGAATTTAAGTCTCCTCATCCTTGAAATGAAACAAAACTCACTCTGTCAGAAATGTCTTGGCCGAAGATGGATTCTTTTCAATGTTCCAGCACTGGAGCTTTTGTTGATGCTGTTTGCGATTTTGTCCTTGTTGTTGGCAAAGACTCCGATTGAAGGCGGTGCGGGAATACCCCATCATTGCTCTCTTGCTACGGCAACAACACGCTGGCGGACTATCGTAGTTATACGTAGATGAAGGTCCATTGTTGTATTTTACACCAGCTAACGATGAATACGAAATTAAATTAATGACTAGGGTTTTTTCATCGCCAGTTCCTTTTATCCTTAGTTCTCGGAATGAAAGGAGACCCATAGAATTAATGCTAGAATGGTGGAGCTAATTGAAATTTAATTTCATTTTTTGCTGTTGTTCCTCTCTTGATTTAATGTTTTCGTTTTTTCTTCTTTCTGTCCAATTTAAGTAGGAAGTTGTGATGATCGTATAACAAACAAAGAGATGAAAGGAATGCTCGCTTTGAGTAAGGACAAAAGTGGAATTTTTGCAGATAGGAAATTCATTTAAAGATGACAGTCAACTTTGACTGAGTACTGATAATGTGCCATTTGTTTGGTAATTTTTCTGAGCATAACAGATTTGCCTGGTTCAGTATCAGATATTTTCACAGAGCCCTGATCCCAATGTCATTGTGGCACTCGTTGAAATGCTATCTCAAAATCCATTCATATGTATTTAATTTCATTCCTTTTTTGCAAAACTCTCAAAGTTCTCTTTAATTCCTAAAAAAACATTGAGCAGCCACCTATGAACACATTTACTGGCTTTTCCCGGAAAGTGGTCCAGCCGATACGACCATCCAATCATCCACACGAAGTCAATCATTATCGTTAACTAATGGTTTTCTTTAATCTCTTCCCGATATTATGTGGTGGGAAATGGGAAACTTTTAATTAACAAACTCCATTTTAATGGGTTTACGACGCAGCTCCGTACAAAGAAACCCAATCAAAAGCCTCTTTTATGAGAGCAATTATCAATTAAAAGATCCAAAGACTATATCCCAAGAGTGTGTGATGAATTACTCCGTGAAACTGCAAAACATGGAAAAGTAATCGAAATAAAATTCCGGGACGGAAAGCACATCATAAAAACTTATACAAACATCGAAACTAATAACAATAAAAATTAGACTCCTGTTGCGATTAACCACCCATTTCAAATGTTGCTTGGACCGCTTTTCCCGAAAAGCGAACCTCAAATTACTCAACATTGTTCACTAAATAAAAGGCATACGTCATATCGTGTGAAATTAACCGATTCGATCCTTTCCACAGTTCCGCAATGTAAAAGGATAACGTTTCTCCGCTGCTTAGGATTATGTCCTTAAAAAATTGTCACCACATTTTCTGGTAGATAAATTCCAAACAACAACCCATTCGGGAGAAGTAGCGACCCAAAGGAACTCATTGAATCAATGGAAACGAGGACTCTATCGAAAAACCATAAATAAAGGATTTACTATCTGCCGGGATGGGAAAGTAACACTTTATCTGTCGAGTACCTCAAGAACGTATTGATGGATAGGGGTAGCGAGTTATGAGTCCGTTGCCCAATTTTATTGAAAGATTATAAAAAACATGGAAAAGGGTTTATATGCCGCAGATAGCGTTATAGGGGGTATATTTATAGGGGTCCACTTAATTGAAACATTATCTATTAAAATTTGTCGTCCCTTTAGATATATGGACTAACATGGAAGATTGGTGAAGTTTCTCTTACGAATTTTAACTTTGAAAATTAAAACAATTTGTCATAGCGAGAGCTAGCTTTTCTGACAGTGTCAAGGCGGGTTTGACGAATTCGTAAGGTCCTGGAAACAAGAATTTGAGACAAAATCTTTTCTCACAAATTCTCGGCCGGATGAGGGCAATAACAGAAACAATGAGTTATATAATGGGCTTGTAACTTTTTCTCGCACTGAATTCTAAAAAAATGGGTAGAAGTCGCATATAGACTGACCGATAAAAATAAGGTGTAATGGTACAATTTCCACCAAATTTTCTAATATGACCCTCAATATTGTGATCTACTTTATTCAAATTTCATGCTTCAAAGATGAACTTCGCAGTAAATTTCTAAAATAAAATTATATGCTGCTGTTAACTTAATTTTAGCAGATGTGGGTATGGGGTATTTTGAGGCATTGAATCATCCGGAGGCACCACCATTAACTTTAGATTTTTCCTTTAGGTAATTTCTGGAAATCACCTTTTAGAATTATAGATCACTTTCAAACGCAGCCCCCCGCCCCTAATTTGCAGCTTTTGTCAAAACTGCCAAAACTTTTTATTTTAATTTGATACTTCATATGCCCATTTTCTTTTTGTTTTCTTCAGCCTTTGCCCCATTCACAAGTGGGGTTGGCTCATCGTGATCGGTTTCGCCATTTTATTCTACCAAATGACTGATGGATGCAATCTCGAGACTTTCAAACCCCCATCTAGCGTATCAAGCCACCGTTGTTTCGGCCTGCCTTTTGGTCGTTCGCCATCGACTTCTTCTGAATTCTTTTTAGCGCGTATTGCGTGACCACATCATCGAAGACGCCTCTGTCGCGATTTTTCCATGATCGGTGCAACCCTATAACGATTGCAGTTATCTTGATTTCGGAGATGATCAAAACGTGTCACGCCACTAGTCGAACGCAACATTTTCTTCTCCATTACCACAAGACGCCGTTGATTGTGTTTTATAGTTGACCAACACTCAGAACCATAGAGGGCGACAGGCCGGACGACATTGCGATAAATTTTAGATTTGAGACGTTCGTTGATACGTCAATCACAAAAAATACCAGCTCTGAAACGTCCTTCATCATCATCATCTTAAACAACCGGTATCTGGTCTAGGCCTGCCATAATAAGGACACCTCGGTTTTGCGCCGAGGTCCATCAATTCGATATCTCTAAAAGCTGTCTGGCGTCCTGACCTAGGCCATCGCTCCAATTCAGGCAGGGTCTGGCTCGTCTTCATTTTCTACCATAGGTATTGCCCTTATAGACTTTCCGGGGAGGATCATCCTCATCCATACGGATTAAATGACCCGCCCACCGCAACCTGTTGAGCCGGATTTTATCCAAAACCAGACGGTCGTGGTATCACTCATAGATTTCGTGGTTATGTAGGCTACGGAATTGTCCATCCTCATGTAGGGGGCCAAAAATTATTCGGAGGATTCTTCTCTCGAACGCGGCCAAGAGTTCGCAGTTCTTTTTTTGCTGAGAACCTAAGTCTCCGAGGAATACATAAGGACTGGGAAGACCATAGTCTTGTACAGTATGAGCTTTGATCCTATGGTGAGACGTTTCGAGCTATATAGTTTTTGTAAGCTCTGTTGGCAGCCAACAAACGTGCGTGGATTTTATCGTCATAGCTGTTTTCGGTTGTGATTTTGGACCCTGGATTATTCTTCCCGTTTGATCAGTGCGGTTTGATGTTGTTGGTTGGTTCGTTTTGGTGGTGATGTTGCCACCATATATTTTATCTTGTCTTCATTGATGTGCAGCCCAAGATCTCGCCCCAATCGCCGTCTGCTCGATCTGGATGCAGGCAGTTTGTACGTCTCGGGTCGTTCTTCCCATGATGTCAATATCTTCAGCATAGGCCAGTAGTTGGCAGGATCGTACCACTCGCATTTACCTCGGCATCACAGATCACCTTCCCCAGGGGCAAGTTAAAAAGGACGCATTATAGGGCATCCACTTTTCGTGCGGCCTCGCACATTGGTCAGGGTCAGCCTGGTCAGTATTATCAATTTCGTCGGTATACCGAATTCTCTCATGGCCGTGTATAGTTTTACCTTGCCTATGCTGTCATTGGCGGCTTTAAAGTCGATGAAAACATGGTGCAGCTGACGTCCATATTCCAACAGTTTTTCCATCGTTTGTCGCACAGGAAGAATGTGATATGTTGCCGGTTTGCCCGGAGTGAAGTCTGTTTGGTATGGGCCAATGATGTTCTGGGCGTATGGGACTATCCGGCCTAGCAAGCTAGCGGAGAATATCTTATAGATGGTACTCAGCAACGTGATATCTCTATAATTGCTGGACTGAGTGATATCTCCCTTTCTATGTATTAGACAGATAATGTCTCCTTGCCAGTCGTCAGGCGTTGATTTGCTGTTCCACACTATGAGCATTAGTTAATGAACCACTTGGTTTAATTGATCGCCTCCATATTTAACGAATTCGGCTGTAATTCCATCGGTTCCTGGCGAGTTACGGTTTTTAAGCCAATGAATTGCACGGAATATTTTTTCTATGTTTGGTGGTGGCAGTATTTGTCTGTCGTCTTTAGTTGGCGTGACCTCCAACTCACCGATGTTCTGGTTGTTCAGTAGTTCATCAAAGTACCCAACCCATCCTGTCAGAAATCAGATTTCCCTCTTTGTCTCGGCAGGATGAGCATCGAGGTGTGAAAGTCTTCATCCTACTGACTTGTTGGTAAAACTTCCGCGACTGGTGCGGTTGCTCGCTGTACTTTTCGAGTTCACAGATCAGTTGGTTCTCCCAGGCTTCATTTTTCCGTCTGTGAGGTTGCTACTCCGCTCGACGGAGTTCGTGATAGCTCTCTGCGCGTACCCGCGTTCTTTGAGAATGCAACATTACTCGGTATGCAGCATTCTTCCGTTCCGTAGCTACCTTACATTCATCGTCAAACCAGTCGTTCCGACTCTTACTGTGGCTGGGGCCAAATATGTGTGTGGCCGTATTTATGATAACGTTCTTCAGGTTATTGTCAAGATCATTTGTTGATACTTCATCTCCAGGAGAGGCGTGAGGAGGTGGCGACGTTCGGTCAACACGTGGTCAACTTCGTTGAAAGTGGTCCCGTTTGGAGAGGCCCACGTTTGTTTGTGGAGCGCTTTCCTCACAAACCAGGTACTTCCAACAACCATTGTATTTTGATGTAAGCTATGGGAGTCAACGTATCGCCTAAATTCGGCCTCCGTTCATACTTGGCTGTTAAAATCCCGTAGTACGATTTTGATATCATATCTGGGACAGGCTTCGAAGGTTCGTTCTTCTGCCTCGTAGAAGGTATCCTTCTCCGATTCTGCAGTCTCCTCTGTAGGGGCGTGAACGTTAATGAGGCTTATATTTTTAAATTTGCTTCACAAGCGCAGAGTGCATAGCCGTTCGCTTATGTTTTCTAAGCCGATAACAACATGTTTCATTTTTTGGCTGACTAAGAAACCTACTCCGAGCACATGGTTTACTGGATGGCCACTATAATATATGGTGTAGCAGCTCTTCTCCAGGAAACCGGTCCCTGTCCAACGCATCTCCTGTAACGCTATCAGCCCTATATTGGTTGTCGTTGTCGGGTTCGTCGTTGTGTTATCAGTCCAGTTCGAGGCTGCTGCTGTGCCTTCGTAACAAGTTGTTTTCTATGTAGGGTTGTCAGCCCTACCCAACCCCCCAACCTGGAGGCTCCCAGCGGTCACTACGTGGAGGTGGAGATAGTGTAGTAGAGCTGCTAGTGTTGGTTCAACAGGAGTTTCCCAGGTTTTATGCTCCATCGTGGGTACCAATCCACGTTTCGTCTTGGGACCTATACTACCCTTTGACCCACCGTCTATTCTTTGTCCGGAATTTTGGTCTGATGATTCGCATCTGGTGGAATATGCGGACTGTGTTGCATGCACACTGGCAATGGTGATGCAGCGACTAAGCGGATGAATAGCTGAACATGGATTCTCACTAGCGCTGGAGAAAACTGAAGTCGTTGTGGTGACCAAGGGGAGGGTTTCCACAGTCCTCCCTATTCAAGTTGGTGAAACCATGGTTTTGTTGAAGTCAGCGATGAAATACCTCCGTATCATGATAGACACGAAGATGAGCTCCTTCGGGCGGATTCGCAACACCGCAGACAAGGCTGTGGCTAGAATATTTGTGGTTAGTCGGCTAATGTTCAACGTTGAAGGTTCCTTACCCAGCACGCGTCGCTTGCTGATGAGTACAAAGACGAGGGGCTGTGTGAGTTGCGCCCGAACGAAGAAGCTGTCGCTTGTGAAGAGCAACGAATGGCAGCAATCTTGGGAAAGAGAATCGAGAGGTAGATGGACCACGCATCTCATAAATGACGTGCGGCCGTATTTCAATCGAAAGCACTGTGAGGCCCTGCTCAGCTGCTCAGTGGACACGGGTATTTTCAATCTTACCTGCACACAATCGGGGAATCACGGTCGCCCGACTGTATTTATTGCAAGGACGTGGTGGATGATGCCTGCCACACCTTTTTCCTCTACAGAAGGTGGGACCGCTATCGCCATCAGTTTTCGATGGAAGGGTCTCCGAACATCATAATTGAGGTCATGCTACAGAGCGAAGACACGTGTAGCCGAGCGGCCAGTTACATTTAAGGCATTCTTAAGACGAAAAAGTGGGAAATGGATAGGAGAGATACCAGGGTAGCTGAGCCACCCTGAATCAACGGGGTTTCGCTCCTATATTAAATTGGCCTAGTCTGACGTAATGTGACAAACGATTTCGGATGAGAGTCCTGGACGCTTCAGGAGGTTGTTTTAGCCGGTAGTCTGTTTGAGGCAGGGGTCCGGCACTTTGTGCGTAAAGGAATTTCACCTCCCTACCAAAACAAGTCGGCATACCGGAAGCTCGTGCTTCGGGTATAAAGGTTTTGTGTTCATCTTATGGGAGAAACTTCAATGCACAACGCACGTATATAGCTACAAATCCAACATAATCCTTCATATTTTTCCAAACTACGAGACATACGTACATATTGCAGCCATAGATATCACGCTCACCCTAAACAAACAAACTGCTTATTACCGAATACTGTACACATATATGCAAATTGATCGCACCCATATTTCCGATTTACTTCTTATATCTATTTGAATTAGGCACTACCCGCAAAGTTCATTAGCACGCATCTATTATATATGTACTTACATACACACATGTCTGGCTGACAAATAACTAAAAAACTAAAACAAAATAATTCTCTGCCACCCAATTCATAAGAACTCATTTCGTTGTGGTATTGACGAATTGACATGTGATGATGACGTCATGCAGGTTGAAGAGTGCACGAAATTCACAAAAGATTGTAAAGTTTCACCCCCTATAACTTTGTTAATAATAGTTGGATTTTCTTCAAACTTGACTAAACTGGGCATTATATTCTTCGTTACAGGCATGCCAAATTTTGTACTTCAGGGATGAACATAAGGGTGGGTGCCGGGTAAATTTCTAAAATGTGGAAATATACTATTATTAACTTTATTTGTGAAGATATCGGAACCGGATATATTTTGAGGCCTAGATTTCGTAGAGATGCACTATTGTGATTTTTTTCAGATTTTTCGGTTGGATAGGTTCTGAGAACGAGACCTGTTACACTTTTTGTGGGTCATATTTTGAACCCTCACTCCCCTATGTTTCACCCAATATCAAATATTGAACCAGATTCGAAAAGTACTAATTGAGACCTACCCTACATGGCT
The DNA here is from genome assembly GCF_905115235.1 of Hermetia illucens. Taxonomy (NCBI): domain Eukaryota; kingdom Metazoa; phylum Arthropoda; class Insecta; order Diptera; family Stratiomyidae; genus Hermetia; species Hermetia illucens. Next base: position 130,204,918 of record NC_051852.1, read on the forward strand.
ACATTCTGTGAAAAAAAAATTTGCACCCTCCATTCACATGTACAGGGAGCCCCCCCTTAAACTTAACACAAGATGGCGCCACTTACTGCATGTAAAGGGATCACCAGATTACATACTCTCACCAATTTTCGTGACAATCGGTCTAGCCGTTTCCGAATAAATCGGGTGTGACAGACAGACAGACAGACAGACAGACGGACAGACGGACAGACAGACACCGTCTCGATTCTAATAAGGTTTTGTTTCACACAAAACCTTAAAAAGGCGTATATATCTGCCTATTGCTACTCCAGAAAAAACGCTTTATTTTGGTTATTATCCCAGTTAATACCAACTAAGTAATCAATCTGGATCAACAATTCGAGATTGTTCGTTTTAGTTTCGCCCATAGTACCCTCATTTCTCGAGAAATGACTGCATCATTTCTGTTAAATGATGCTCTAATCAATGTGTTACCGAATGTAATCAGACCAAACGGACGTCTTCTTGTTATCCAGAGGATTGTGCTTTCTAGATTTTTTTTGTCTAGTCTAGTCCCAGGAGGAGCATACTGCTCCTCTCTGGAACCACTGTCTGACGACCATGTCTTGTTTTAGGTCCTTTTCATGAAATGACACTTTTGTTGAAACCTAGTCAAACAAGCATACCTTAAAAGGGACGAAAGCGAGATATTTCAGTGATATTTACATCGGTACGACGCCGACGCAACTTAGAAGAACAGCTTGTTTTTTGTGCAAAAGTAATTTTTGTCTTTTTGCGACTTTTTTTCTTGATTTCCTATCTAACAGATGCTCATCGTTTGGCAGCTGATACGGTTCTCTCAGGGTTCCCCAAAGATCCACTCACTAACCTTCTTTTCAAACAATTATTCTCCTTTAATTCCTTTGTTCTGGTGATCTCCTTTTTGCGGACACTGTTATTATCTTCTCAAATTAATCAGAACAATCTCTAGTCAGACTTATATTTCGGCCTGATTAAAAGCATTTTAATCTTTTTTTAATGGGTAATCTGTGGAATCATCATCATCGCACCGATATCCGGTCTAGGCCTGCCTTAATAAGGAACTCTAGACATCCCGGTTTTGCGTCGATTCGATATCCCTAAAAGCTGTCTGGCGTCCTGATCTACGCCATCGCTCCTTAGGCAGGGTCTGCCTCGTCTTCTTTCTCTACCATAGATATTGCCCTTATAGACCTTCCGGGCAGGATCATCCTCATCCATACGGATTAAGTGACCCGCCCACCGTAACCTGTTGAGCCGGATTTTATCCACAACCGGACGGTCATGGTATCGCTCATAGATTTCGTCGTTATATTGGCTACGGAATCGTCCATCCTCATGTAGGGGGCCAAAAATTTTCCGAAGGATTCTTCGCTCGAATGCGGCCAAGAGTTCGCAGTTTTTATTTGCGAAGAACACAAGTCTCCGAGGAATACATGAGGACTGGTAAGATCATTGTCTTGTACAGTAAAAGCTTTGAGACGTTTCCATTATTTGCATTATTTGAAATGCATTTTCCAGCTCCACGAGACGCTAATCTTAACCGTTTTCACTTTTGCAACTTGTTTGTGAAAATCATTTAGACGAAACATGGGAATGCCATCTCTTTTTAACCATTAATTCATTAATTTAATAATGAATACATTTTCAAAATTAATCGTTATTGCTCAGCTGTGATGATGTACTATTCCCCCCTGAATATAATCTGTCAAGTACAACGCTTCGTAATAAATTCCTCACATATCTTCTTCACCCATCTACAGCCCGTCAATCCAATCTATCATCTTCTCCCCCAGATAATCATGAGTGACAAATTCCTACGTCAAGCTAGCTAAACGCTTCCAACCAGAAAAACATTCCACCTGTTCTAAGCCCAGACACCTTTCCTTACCCTCACATAATAAACACCACTTCAGTCGTTGTATCTTAAATGACACGACATCATCTTAATCGATTTAACACAATCCATTTAACCCATCATCTAATCAGATCTTCCACCGCGAACTGCCTCGCTTGAACTCGACATTGGGTACCCTTTCTTGTTACCCCATTAATTCCTCTATTCACAAGAGACATTCCCTTTTCCCAAGAAACCGGGACCTGATCTTGAAGATCAAACGATCGCGACCCACATACGCCGACACGACAACCGCCGCCTTCGCGATTATCTCATAAACAAATAAATTAACCCCTTTTTGTGAGTGTCTAATACCCTTTTTATGGCTAAACCGATTGCCACTAATGTTCACCTTTAATAGCTGCGACCTCACCTCTATCATTACGATTGAGTTAATAAAAAGCACATGTGAGGATCATTACACACATGCGTCTCCATGAAAAGATCGTTTTTTGGGATGAGATGTGTGAACCCTTTTTTCATTAGTCCCTTCTTGAGAAGAATTACACCAACCAGCCCCGAAGCAATGAGGGAGGACGTTGATATGATCACTTCACGAAGGGAATAGGGAACTCTTTCCTCTGGGCTGGTTGCAAGACGTGGGGCCATCACGCGCTGGCGGCGTCTTAAGTGGCTTCGATCGTGTGTTGATAGACGTCTTCATTTCGTCGTTGGGCGTCTAATTGCCCTGGGAACCCCTTTCGGCGGATCTTTTGTTGATTCGTCGTTTAGCGGATGATTTTTTTGGGAATACGTAAGGAAGGGGGTTCTCGACAGCCATAAAGAATTGAAAACAAACACATGACATGATTTCTGGATGGATTGTATGTTTTTTGATGCTTTGATATTAATGGGGTTCAACATTTCTTGGTAATTTCTTATTTATGAAAAAAGGATCATGATAGGGTTAGAAGGGCAATTAAGATGACACGCGCTGGATTAGTTTCACTAAGAATGACTTCAACGGAGTAGTTATGAATAGGAACAACAAATTGGGGTAATAATCAATTCTAATTTTTGGTTCAGCTCCAACCTGGAATTGAATGGCCCACCCTATTAAAGGATTATTCATTGCTGGATTTGGTGGAGAGTTTAGAAAAATTTATAGCTACATGATATGCTAATCAGTGGGAAGGAGGAATTAGTCTTTCCCTTTGCTTCGAGACAATTAATGTGAAAGTTTTACAGCGAAAAATAAGTTTATAATTTGAAAGGATTAATATTGGATGTGGAAGGTAGGTAGGTATCAGTGGCTGCTCCGAGGAGCCCAATTAGCACTTTGGTGCGCCGTTTTGATGCCACAAACTCCTAAGACCGTGACTGTTGTTATGGGAGCAGGGAGGCAGAGTCCAGCCGGCTCGGATCTTCAGAGCCAGCCCGCAGCATTCACGAAGGAAAGCAGCTCTTCTACTCCGCAGATAGAAATCTCTCTGAGGTTCCCAAAGAATGGTTTACCCAGTGTCCTCAACCTGACTCTACCCAGAGCTGGGCAATTGCAGAGAATGTGCATGAGGGTTTCCTTTCCTTCTCCGCAGCTTCGGCAATGCGAGCTGTAGGGTATGCCGAGCCTGGCGGCATGGTCCCCTATGGGCCAGTGCCCCGTGCAGACCGCCGTAATCTTGAATGCATTTGCACGCGTCTGGCACAGGAGCTCTCGTCTTCGGGTTATGTTATAAGCGGGCCAAATTCTCCTTGACTTGGCACAGCTTGTAAGCCTTTGTCATCTCAGGCGAAAGATATTGAATAATTTTTGCTAATTTACTTTAAGCAACGAATGAACTTTTCACGTTTGAGACCATACAGATCATTATAGACGAGCTGACTTCTATGAGGACCATCTTCGAAAATGTTTGCCTTGCTTCTCTTGACCGCCCTTGTATTAGATCAGATTGAACAAATGCATCATACACAGACAGATGTTGCTATCCTACCCTACAAGGTACATTGTCTATATTTGTTCTATATGAGCGTCCATAAATTCATTTTCGGCGTGACTCACAGGACAAACTTCAGTAGCGAAAGTTAGCCAAAGTTACGTACTCCGCTATAGACGATCCCAAGCCCATTCGAGAGAGGAGCGGGGAATAGTAATTACACCGTAAATAGCTCGGCGTTTCAGGGAGTAGGTACGGTCAACTCCAGTCCAGACTATCTATATTTGCTATTAAGATGGGAAGTCACTTCACTTATTCATTTCTCCATGAACTGCGGTGTTTAGAATTCACTCAGTACTTCCCGCTTGTCGTGAAGTGCTAGAAAAGCGGATAGATATTTGAAGACTAACAACCTGTAATCTGTAAATTTTTTATGGTTCGGAAACGGCTAGCATGCCTGATCTTCCGTTCAAGAGCTTTTGCTTTCGCCTACGTTTTAACATTGGATTCTTGAATGCGCGAACGGTTGTCGCTGGTTCCAATTTCAAGAAAAATACAGCGACACCGGCAGTACATTCTGGGGTTATGCGAGGAGCTGGGGAGCTTTCCTCACCTTCTTGCAGCCCTACGCTATCGTACTCAGGTATGCCTTCCGGAATCAAGTGTGAATCCGGTGTCGGATTCTTGCTTATCTTGGCGGAGGCGATAAGCATGCCCCGGGAACCTGTATAGGGAAGAAAATTAACTATCAGATTTCATTCCAGAATGAATAACATCTCAATAGCGTAGTACTATATACCAACGGAGTCTTCCGATGCAAACGAGATGGAGGTTTTTATGAGAAATTCAATGCATAGAGAGAAAAACGTCCTAAAGGTGACATTGGGATCAAAATGAGTGACATGAATGCTAAGGTAGGGGTTGATAACATCTTGCTCGGACATACAATGGAAAATACGTTATCGAGGGCCATAATGAAAATGATAATAGTTTGGCGACTTACTGCATCTCTCCAGGCTTTGTGTTGTTGTTCGAGGACAGTACCTGCTATAAGCTCAGTTGGGTCTCAACTGTCGGGCAATGTACTTCAAAACCACGTCGTCATCAGCAAAAGGTTTAAGAGCTGCCTTTCGGATGTTCCTTTGCGTTTATGTCCGCATGTTCTCACAGGGGTGAGAAGCCTCGATGCCCGAATTTCACCACGGGCCGCTTCGGGGAAGCGGCCGTAGTTCGACAGTGGCAAACCTACTTGTCTCACCAGATGGCAAACATGTTGAACACCTTACCGGAGAATATTGGGATCAAAATGAGTGGCGTCACACGTTTAGATCACATCCGAAATGAGGATATCCGCGATCGTTATGGGGTTGCACCGATCGTGGAAAAGTTGCGAGAGAGGCGTCTTCGATGGTATGGTCACGCAATTCGTGCAAACGAGAATTCACTTGCAAAGATTGGTCTGAACATCGAAGTCGATGGTAAACGTCCAAAAGGCAGACCTAAGCAATGGTGGCTTGATACGCTGGATGGGGATTTGAAAGCCTCGAGATTGCACCCAGATCAGGCATTCGATAGAGCCAAATGGCGAAGCTGATCACGACGAGCCGACCCCGCTTGTGAACGGGACAAAGGCTGAAGAGAAAAAGAAGATTGATGAGTATTCGGTCACCATCAAAAGTGCTGTTTTACTGGCCCAAGTGAACTTGCTGCCAATGTCTCGAAGGGGCGTCATAAGGTTTGGCTGATGGCCAGTACTTAAAATCAGATCGATGATCATAGGAAAAAGAAGCCTCTTATTCCCGCTGTGATTGGGAAAAAACGTTGTGCTCTTGAACTGGGGTACTGCCTCAAATCTCGGGAAGTGCATCGTGACAAAAGGGAATTTGTTTTTGTATTGACTTAAAGGGAGTAGGTAGTCGCCATTTTTTCGCTGAGGACGGTGAGGAAAGTTATCGGTTGACTTCTCATCCACGATGATAAGCAGCTTCCGAAAGATAGAAAACATTCCACTACAGGTTTCAACTGTATTCCATCTGGTGCAGTTTCACCTATTTTGATGACATGGCCAGTCACCACAATATGCAGATACCGACTGCTCCTAAAAAAAGTGAAACAATTGGGCTATCAATGCACTCAAGTGGGACTAGGCCGTTAAGTTTGACGGTCTCCCATGGAACTGTTGCTCGCAGCTTCTGCTTTTCCCGCAGAGTGGTTTCTTCTAGTCAGTTAAAGAAGGAAATATTCGTTAAGGTTTCACGAAAGATGAAAGCCCTGAGGGCAACTATTAGAGCGGCCATTAGCTTAATCCCAACTACAATTTTATTTTATTATGTATATATATATTTCGGGAGCAACTTACTCCCTTCATCAGTATAAAGCTAGCTTTGCGGGAAAAGCAGAAGCTGCGAGCAACAGTTGGGAGACCGTCAAACTTAACGGCCTAGTCGCACTTGAGTAAGTTGAGTAAGTTGCTCCCGAAATATATATATACATAATAAAATAAAATTGTAGTTGGGATTAAGCTAATGGTCTATTAATTTTAGACTTAACTACAAACAGAAGGCGATATCTAACATATTAGAGCGGCATTTGGGTGCTCCTTGTCGTCGTGAAGATAATAGCTACAATTATCTAGGAAGGTACTATGGAACATTTTGAAACCACCATTGAAAAAGTTTAGGGTGACTTCCGCTCTGAATGCAGCCGCATTGAGTTCAGATCTCCGGTTCATCAGGTCATTGGTTTGAAGAAGGCTTTTGAAAGCGTGAACGGCGAGTCTATTCCAAATGATCTACATAGTATGGACACATCCCGGAAAAATCTGAAATTATACTCTGTTACATGCTGCATTGAGAAGTAATTTGTGAGAGATTTGAGGTTCAAAGCGGAGTCGGACAAGGTTGCACATGTCGTCAATGCTATTCCCCTCTTATTATCGATTACGTTCTTCTTTCTGGTTTATCCCGAGGAAGTGTAGAACTTCAGTGGACTATGATATGTTTCTTCAAATGCTTCGACTACTATGACGAAATCTCCTTGCTCTTTCAGCGAGCTATGGATCTTGGTCAAATGTCACTGGATTTGGGGAACGAGGCAAGCAGGGTCTGATAGGAGATTAATATCAACAAACTAAGGTTCTCAGTCTGACTGATCACCGCACTCTTCCTATCTATCTTACCGAGCAGAACATCGTAGACTTCGATTAATCTATCTACGTTAGTGCTGTTGTTTCTGCCGATGACAGCACCCACCCATTAACAGTGTTAGATGCCGCTTTGCTATTTTGTCTAAAATCTGGAGTTATTCTCAACACTAACATAAAATTGAGGTTATTACGCGCCAATGAAAATGGCCCCCACGCGAAAGTTTATTGGACGTGCTATTCTTCATTTAGGGGATATTTACCACCATATATAAAGACACGTAAAACAAACAATCTACTTGCAATGAGCCGTTCCTTACAGCAAGTCCGTTATATTAGCAGGTTTCAATATTTTCGAGCTTAAATTACATATTTCAGACCTACTTATGTTCACTTTGATGCGATCTAGGTTAGTAGTGACTCTTATAGATTAACGGTATGCACGCCGGGCTATGAGCTTGTTCATCCAACCGACGAGGGCTGATGTGCCTGCTGGTCGTTTTCGGGGCAGGCGAATCTGGCCGCAGATGAATCGAAGGAATAGATCGGGGACCGTCCTACCTGCACTGCAAAAGCTACTATTACAACCCCAAGCCAAGCCCTGGGCACGTTCAATCTCAATGAACACCCTTACCCAGGTGGACTTGACATAATGGACATTTTTCCCGCAAGATACCAAATGCATAATTGCAGGAAATCTGTAGGCATCGGAAGCAGTGCAGCGGGACCAATTCCCCGTGCTCGTAGCACCTGAGGAATGAGGTGGCAGACCAACTGGACGAAATAGCCATTGTGCTCCGCGCCGAAACTGTCTTGTCCTGCTCCAGGGTCCGTATCAGAGGCCACCCTTTCTTAGCATCATTGTGAAGAATAAGGAGGCCAGTACTATCGGCAAATAGGACGAAAAGGACCTTGCTAAATAGTGAGTGATGGTTAAGGAATATAATAATGAATGTTTGGAAAACCAAACAAACAAAAGGAACAGTGTTTGCAAACAACTCCAGCAGACAGCGGAAAAATACTGGTCGGGCCGACGTGGCCAGGAGTCATTTATCGGTGCACTTGCTAGCAAACTGGTGCCTGAGATTGGAGTCAAGTCGTCGGAGTTGAATATCGAGCATGTAGAATGTATAATCTGCTGCGATTTCCTCCAGATGGTCCGCGAGTGTCGCACGATAGAACTAGGGCTAGCTCTCCAGGGATTTTCAAAGTTCCTACTTTGCGAAAATTAGCAACCTCTGGAAGAGAGTGAAGCCCAAGATAACCCTACATCACGAAATTTCGACGAGATCTGCTGCACGTACTTGGTTGCCGCAGATCTGCAAGGGAAACTCATTCCATCACTGCGCTTATGAAACCCCAGTATCCCTCTGGATAATTGAGTGGTGATCAAAGAGAAGGAACCCTGGAGAATGCTTTGATATATTGGACAAACCGGACATCAGGGTGCGGGCCGTAGTGAAGAATGCAAGGGTGTGCTCCGCTCCGTGAAACCTGACTTGGAGGAAAACATCGACATCGCTCTAATACAGGTGCTCTCGATCGAAGGAGACGGAGGAGGAGGATCCTTAAAGTGTTCCGAAATAAATATTTCAATTTATACCAGAATTCTAGAGACACAGAATACAGCCTGCGTGCCTTTCTGTGTCCAATTCTAACTAGGACCGAACTTCAGCTGCTGAGAGTAGAGAATATGTATATCTCCCTGGCTTACCTGGCGTATATCTGATCAGTACCGCCTCAAGAATAACAACATCTAGTAAATCAACAAAATCAACAAAAGTGGTGAGTTTCTCTTTGACTGATGATAGTAGCAGGAGTATACCGACCTTCTACTTTCCCAGCTCGGAGAATTATGACAGTTATGGGAGGTGCTTGATAGTATTCTACTAACTGGTAATGAGACTACTTTTAAACCTGAATCTAGCAGGTTGAGGTTCCCTACCCTTTCGAAGATGCCCAATCGACTAGAGGAAGTTTGGTCAGTCTATCCAAACCAAATTTGACGGTTTCCTCATTAGTAACATCTGAACGAGAGACGGACACGAGTGAAAGGTCGAAGCCCTAGAAGAGGCATCTAGCAGAAACATCTTCAACATCTGTTAGGGGCATAACTAAGAGGTATAAGTCGTTGCCGTGTTGCCAGAAAATATCAGCGATTCCGCAGTACTCAGTAAGATTCCGATCAAGGAACATACGAATCCGTCCTTTCTTAAAAGCCCTAGTGAGAATCCCGCTTAGCATTATACATCCCCAGTCCGGTGAGATCATCGAATCGGTAGTCACCGAAGATAAAACCAACTGGGCTATGAACAAATTCTGCACACATGAATCTCTGGGCCTAGATGACATAACCCCAATCATGCTCCGGAAATAGCGAAAGTAGCCATCATGAAGACTGTAACCAAAATAAGATTGGAGGGGTATCTTTCGCAATGAAAATATCCATGCTAAGAACTCGGGTAATCCAATTCGACCCAGAAAGTAGTTACTTGAGCAGAGGTGCGAGTAGAGCAACGCCCCGTGGCGGGCCATTTCTTCGTAGTATGAAATACTATGAATACTGGACAGAAAAAGGTTGAGTGAGGCATGCAAAGATGTCTGAATTCTACCTGCCGCAGCTAAATGGACGAGGACTGTCACTTTTCAATGTAGAGTACCTCGGCGTGACGCTGGAGGCTAAACTTAGAGCTGAGGGTTTGTGAGGCTTTCCAGTTCTAATCTAAATGAAGTCTTACATCCACTCTGCATCGTGCATTGCCGCCAGACTCCGGGGCGAGAATGTTCTCGAATTCGCATAGTGCTGAGTCGTACAGTTTGCCAGGATATGTCAATGTATTCCAACGGGGTCTGTGGATGACTCTGACGTGGTCCGAGCTCGAACTGTAACATGGTCATTCCAACTGACAAACCAGCTATTGCCAAGAAATCGTATGCAGCGGCAAAATTTTCCAAAGCTACAGAAAGTTGATGACATTCCATCAACAAGCTTCCGAAATAGCAGATCCACCGATATGTTAGCAAATATGTCGTTAGAAATTTTGTAAATTTCAAAGGCGTATTTGATTACCTGAGTTGGTCATCTGTGTTGCCGAAACGTGAGGTTATTAGCTCTGTGAAAGAATTACTTCCCCGGTACGAAGAGATTCGTGCAATGTGTCAATGTGCGTGTGTGGATTAATATGGACCGCGGCTGAAATCTGATGTTGCGGTGGTACTTAGTACATGCGGATTGTTAATGCGTGGTCTTTTAAAGTTTTGCGGTCTCAGCGGAGAAAACCATCGCGATGTTGCTGAATCGTCCATCGCAAGTTGAACAGAGCGAATTTAAAATACCGGAAGACAGTGATATACTTGGGAATCGAAATGGTGAAGGGTATATGCTAACGCCCGAACTTGATCAAAATCAGGAAGCGTTTGCCGAAATTCTCGTGTATACTGAGACGTCTGATAAGGTGTGCTTAGGGTCTAAGCCGGAGAACTGTTAGATCTGTAAATGTGAGATTCTTTCTTGCATTCTCTACGTACAGCTCTTCTCTGTTGTATGATTTTGCGAAGACTTCCACGGCAAGTGTCGTTAACGTGTCTTCCTATATACATAACGATTTCAGCCGATGCCGTGCCCGTATTATTACGTGTTCCTCCTCTTGTTCCGGGAGTAGTCCGGCGTTCCACGCCCTGCAAGACCACATCGGCTGGAGGAACTAGGACCGGTTGCGGTCAAAAGGTTGTTACATGAGAGTGATCCATCTAAATGACAGGTTTAGATGGAACTAATGTGGGGAAGGTTACATATGAGTACGTAAAATGTGAGTCTTTTTTTGAGGAGATGGAAATCTACAAAAGGTGCTGGCCTGGACACGCTAGCGTGTGAGATTCTTACCTACTACAACCACCTCCAACTCCCCCATGCCCGTGGAACCACCATGCGGTATTATATCACGGGGGGGAGTCAGCCCACTTTAGCTTGGTCACCTTTAGTCCCTGCACGGCGTACGTAACCGCGCTTTTTTCGTCTCCTCTGCCTTTCGCATTCTTCGCACCAGATTTCCTGGTAATAGCACCTCTCCTAGAGTCTCCTCTAGCTTCTTCTTTTCGATCTCACGGTGCTCTGGGACTTCATTGCAGTTTGGACAATTGGGTGAGGTATCCAGTTTAAACCTGTACAGGTACTGCCGATATTCTCCATGTCCTGAGAGAAACTGGGTAAGATTATAATTAATCTCACGGTGCCGTCTCTCCAACTCCTTGATGGCAGGGATGAGCATGCGTGTCCATCGACCCTTTCCCGAGCGTTTTCAATGCTAATGCCATCTATTTAGAGACTTTTCCCTTTCGGCGTTCTTCGGACCGAACTCACTACCTTAGCTATGTATAAGTGACCTGGAAGCATTCCGTAAAATGTGTGTCTGCAGAGGAAATTCAATAGTGGTCTTGGGCTTGAGGCGGCTTTTTTTCCCTACGGGCATAGCAGCCTGAATAATTTTCCAGTGCGGTACAGATTGTTTTAGGCCCTCTGTGTCTGTCCAATATACTGTGGCAACCGCAATTTACACGACATGGACTTTCATGTGGTGAACAGTGTGTTTGAGTGTAACCAGCGCGTTGCTAACAGTGGCAGGCTTTGATCCACTAATGCATAAGCACGTGTTGCCTTTTGGCGACAGAGAGTTTCCGACTCTGCTTCATCTGCGGTATGATGGACGACTGACCATAGTTGCTGTAGTGATTCGCCACCAGTTCCTTGTGTTATATATTAGAGTTGTCTTGTGATGTCTTACGTTTTAAGTTATATACAGAGCGGTAGTTGGCTAGTGGAAAGGTTTGTTACAGTTTTCCGTATCGGGCTGATTCCAGTCAAACCATTCGGGAGTTCCGTCCCCACGTACTAGAGGAGGCGATCAAACTCGAGCTAGTTAGGGACCCATCTGAAGTGGCTTTTATTACGAAGAATCACGGAGGATATCTGGCACAGCAGGAACCGACATCCTCCCTCAGAGCATATGCTCCAGGAAAATTCTTGGAGTGGTTGGGGTTTCATGGTGGTTGTGCCTATATCACTGAACCTCTGTTGGCCCAAACGTTGAGTTGCGTTATATCCCTTATCTCCGCAGAGGTGTTAGATAGGCCTCGCATCCATGGGCATGAATGCTAAACCTGCACTCTGTATAAACCGAGTTTCCGAAAAAGACCCTAGGCTTATCCATACCAGGCAGGGACTCACATTAAATTCTCAGGACCTTCATCAGTAATTTTGATTTTAACTGCAATCCATATAAAAGCTTCATTATTATCGTTCAATCACATTTTTTAATTTAAAAGGAAAGGGAACTTCCTACTGAAAGCCTGAATATATTCGATAGCATATGGTAGAGGTAGTACATCCTTCCAAAGCTGCAAATCGAATCTAACTTCAAATTCTCTCTGTAATATAAAGGGGTGGAGGATGGCATTTTATATTTAGTTTCCTAATCATTAAAAACTCAAGTTTAGGACATAGGAGGAGCAGACAACAATATTCTACGATCCTTAATTACGGAATTCAATTACTCTTCCATCGGAAATACATCTTAATAGTTTAGCGCAAGGAGACATTGTATATGTATCTCTCAACTACCAATTTTTCGTGGTACAACCAAACATATATTTTGATAAATTTCGCCAATACCTCTTACATTAACAGAGGGAAAAGACAAGAATTCCTTTTTACGTTCCTTGTCAAGTTTTTCTTTTCATTTTCTTCAAAATATCTTACAAAGCTCACCTTGACATGTATGTAATATTAACGAGACAATTCAGAAGACAATAGCCCAAAGGATGCTACGACATAAGGGGATAACGCAACCGTGTATATACATCTAGGTCTTTCCGCTACCCTTTCACGATTTACGCATCTAAAAGCTATTATATACATCGAAGTTTCAGGCAGCGTACTACCCGACGCTCCTTACTTCCAACCCTGAATCCAACATTGAAGAGTTCTTTATCCCTTTTTACTGGCTTTCCTTCGGAAACCATCATTCACCCCAAAATTTCGAATACATTCGTATTCGAAGTAACGAGAAAACCTTCAAATTGTTATAGTGTCTACCTTCCTCTGTCACTGTAAGCGTCCTTCCATCTTTTGGACAAGAAAAAATGTTAAGGGTGTAGGAAAACATTTAACCCTAAAAAATATCCACCCTACCCATAGCCATATTGTGCTTGACCCTTCCGTCCAGTATTTTGTACGGGGTGGCTTTGTATGCCTGCGTGCGTGGCCTTTTCCCGTCTTTTCGAAATGATCCTTCAGCTCGACCGTTCGTCGTTTTTGGGTGGCCGGCTCTTGCCAGTGATTGTGTTGTTATGTTAACCGACATGTGTACGAATTCACGAGATAGGGTAGAACGCGTACAGTTGTTGCACAAAAAGCAACATCGAAGACCGAAAGATGAATAGTGCTGGAAGGAGCCGTTTGAAGAGTACCAATGGTTGCACAAGAAACACTGATGGAGATGATTAAAAACGACCATTCAAAAACCCTGAATTTATCAATTATTATGCTCATTGCACGAAAGAGTTTTTATCTAAAATCTTAAAAGATATATTTAACTAACAAAATTTTTCTGCAACGAATGTAAAAGGATACGAGAAAAAGATACAAACGAACGGGGTACAATGCAAGGTAACTTTATAACAAAGCTGTTACGTCCAAGGTCTGCCGATGTTATATAGGGACTTGAAGGAAAGAGGAAATGTAGAAGGATGATCGCCCATCCTTCAAACGTTCGTTGATTTTATTGGGGGATAACCGTCGAAGATTTAGGGAATCTTCAAAAGCCCATCAGCTTGCCAAAAAAGTTATATGCGAAACACAAAATACACCCGCATATTTCACTTTGCCCTTGGCTGCTCCTTATAGTTTTTTCTCGGCCAACTCTAAATGGAATATTAGCGAAATAGAGAAGGAAAGGACGAGCATGCAGGAACGACGTAATCCTACCCCCTTCTTTCGTGGACATACATATATGCAACTATACACACAATGTTCAGACGTAACAGCACATATGCGGCGGCTTAAAAGTATAGGGAAGCTCCCCCATAGAAGTTCACATAAGAGTGAGTGATATCCTATAAATCAAATATTTATTGAAAGGATATTTTCCTTTTCCGCCTATACGATTTAGCCGGCTCTTCACTATCGACCACCATCTTTGTTATGTCAAAAAAAGTTCAAGTTTTCGCTTGAAGAACTGAGAGACATGATGTAAGAGTTACATAAACGAACGCTTGAAAAAGGATATAAAGGATATGGGCCCGATAACATACGTACATAGGTGGATAGAAATATGATGGTCATGTCTCCCCGGATTGTTGTTTTTTTAAGAATTTCCGTGATGACCTCGTTGTCGTTAATGTAATCACTTTAGTAGAAATAACGTGAGTGGTGCTCTTTAATCTTCTAGATACACAAAGAAACGCTTAAATGTAATTACTATCTGGTGTACGGCATGAAAGGACTTTTATGTTTGCTTCATTTGAGATTATTTTTTTAAAGTGACTGAAGGTAATTAGATTTACTTTTTTGAGTTTCCCGCACGGGGTTAGTATGACAAAAGGACATTTGTTGTACTTTTGCATATGTTATAACCCTTCCAATGCTATATTCAAAAAGGGTATTCCAGAGAAGTCTTTTTCTTGTAGAAAACAGACGAGTATAATAATGAGAAAAGGAAATCCCGATTGGGAGGTAGTCTAATTGTTAGATTCACCATATAACTTCTAGGCGTCTCTAGGGAATTTGGCTGCCCGCTGAGGTAGTGAGTCTCCTCTCTGTTGGGGGGGGGGGGGGGACTAGAACCCATTCAAAGTATTCCCTAAATGTCATCAAGGGCTATTAATAGGGGTAGAAATTTGTAGGTTGGTAACCAGCAAATCCTCAATCTTACTTTACTTTGGTGGCGGGTACCATTGCCCCGAAGGCGGGCCGATTTTTGGACTTGAATTTTCGTTTTTGGCAATGGGTTATGACTGAATTTTGGAATGTCCTCGAAGAAGAGATAATGAGATGCTGGAGCTCTGGGAAGCATTCCTCTCCACATTGCTGGCACTATGCTTTTGTACTCTGGCTTCTGTCCCCCATGTCCTGGGGGACCGGTATCAGAGAGACTGTCAACTGAAAGACTTCGGTTCAGAATGAGAAATATTGTAACTGTGCTGTATGACTCCCAACGAAGACTTCCGATACAGAGACGAAGAGTGCTGAGTCCTCAAGCAAGATCACCACTTGATGGGGGTTGTTTTTGCTTGCTGAAAGTTCAACACGATCGGTTTCCGGGACTTCTAGTTTCTAGATACATATACGTGACTGACATTTGACACTCTTGAATAGATCACCGTAGAACATTACCCTGCTGTTATGTTCCGAAAGGGCGCCATAAGGTTTGGCTAACTGCTGAAAGTGTACAGAAAGCGTGGGGCGTGAGAGAGACGAACGTAATGGGCTTGAACTACCATATTGCAGCAAATTTCGAAATGTTGAAATTAGCGTGCGTCATGACAAAAGCCTATTTTTATTGAGCTGGCTAGGCAGGCAGAAACTTTCGCAGAGAATAAGAATGATTTTGCGACCGTATATCATTTCACGGAAGAAATTGTAGGTGGTTGCAAGTCTTCCGATGGTCTAATGAGGAACGTTACCGGTCAGCTTCTCATCCCCAATGACGAGCAGCAACCGTATAATATCCGCCCCTTGAGATTCTTATGGTACGTCACCGTAACATGCGGATTCGAACTGCTCTTCCAAACGAAAGTTAAGTAATCTCGGTTATCAATGCATTTAAGAGGGGCAAGGTGGCTGACCTTGACACTTTTTTCGCGGAACTACTCCTCACAGCTCCTACAGTCTTTGCTTGAGGTGGGAAAGAGGCATGGCGTATGACCACTCAGACCGTTGATCTGAGTGGTTAGCGCACAAGGTTATCGAACAGAAGGTCGCGGCTCAAATCTCACTGGTGGCAGTGGGGTTTGTATCGTGATTGGCGTCGGATAACAATCGACTCAACTGTGAATGAGTACCTGAGTCAAATCAGGGCAATAATCTCGGGCGAGCGCAATGCTGATCACAATGCCTCTTACAGTATACTGTAGTGTACCGGTAAGGTTTTGAATGAAGTGCTCCAACACACTTCAAGGCCCTGAGTCAATATGGATTGTTACACCAACGATTATTTCCCAGTTGTCACAATCTCGGCAGATGCCGGGTTTTACCTAATACTAGCACTAAGTGCCAAGCATTTAGGCTCGGACGATCCTACCTACTTAAAAACTAAAAAGGCGATGGTAGTGGTGGCCGGTGGTAGGTTAATGAGAGAATCCGGCGAGAACTCCCCGTAACATCGGTACGTATGCAGAATGGTGTACTCCTGCATGGTTTGAACCAGACTGTGTGAAAGTCCCAGGACATCTAGGGAAGCCGTGAGGGATTTAGGTACAATACCTGTAGCTGACAATATTATAGGAACCACAACCACCCGCTCGAGACGCCAAATTTCTTGATTTCCCGAGCCAGTGGCTCATAGTTACCCTTCTTCTCCGCGTATTTCCGTTCAATGTTGCTATTATGTCATCCCCCATAACAACATCAATTATAAACGCGGAACGACCCGTCTTGTCAACTAACAGTACGTCAGGCTTGTTATGGGCAGTATGGCGATAAATCAAAATTTGCCGATAAATAAGCAGAACTATTAAGTACTGCTTGCGGCTCATATCGGTAAACCGGACATGTTCCCGTGATCAGTCTACGCTTGAATGCAAGGTTTTGATGGATAACCTTGCATACAGCATTATGCCTGGTGCTGTATTGCACCGGTGCCATAACAGTACAGCCAGAAATGAGATGGTCCAACGTTTCTAACGCCGAACCACACATTCTGCACTGGTCGTTTCTCTACCCGTTCTTTCATGATGAGCTTTTCATAAGCTCGGGTGGTGACCACGCCATCCTGAATGGCACATGAACCCCTCCGTCTCAGCAGAGAGCTCCCAGCACACAGCCATCTGTTCGACAGATGCAAATCGACAATTCGCTGCCAAAGACAATCCATGTGTTTACCGTGCATTGCCTTCGACTTCCATTCATCGATCCGCTCTTGGTCCGACTTCACCCCACTCAGAGGATTGAAAGGTCGATCCTTCAAGTTGAGTGGAGTCAGCTCCCAGTCTCCCTCACAGACAGCCGCATGCAAGGGACTCGCCTGCTCTTTGCTGAAAAAATAAGCGGGCAGCGAGTCGACTTGGCGATGATGTTGTGCCGCCACGTCAACCACGCCCCTACCTCCGATGTCACGAGGCAGGTTCATCCGCTCCACGGCAGACTTTGGATGATGCATTCGGAATTTGGACATAGTTGTCCGTATCCGCTACTGGACATTTTCCAGATCGGTTTTCGGCAACGGCAATATTCCGAATGCATAAGCCAGTGAAGGGATAGCAAATACATTCAAAGCGCTTATTTTATTCTTCCCCGAGAGATGCAATTTCAGCACCAGCTTTACACGTCGCAGGAATTCGAACAGCAGAGCATCCTTCAGATCACCAACTCGAGCATGGGTTCCTTGCAGAATTCCTAGGTACTTATAGAAGTCTGTCTCGGTCATAGCTTCGATGTGGATATTACTAATGCGACATGCGACTCGTGATGACCTTTGCGGATGGCTTGGATTCGACATTTGTCTAATCCAAACTCCATCCGAATATCACGGCTGAACATGTCTATTATTCGCAACAGACTTCTAAGATGGTCAGTACCAGCATACAGCTTGTTGTCAACTAAGTACATCAAGTGTGTGGGTTCGCACTTAGCACGTAGGCCATATTTAATTGCAAAACCATGCCCTCCAGCATCATTTAATAGCCATGAAAGGGGGTTTAGTCCCATACAAAACCAAAGGGGACTCAACGAATCCCCCTGGAAAATGCCCCTCCGTATACGGATGGCTTTGAGGTATTAGCACCCTCAGATGTCCGTACCGATGAGGTGGTATGCCATCCTTCCATGACTGTTGCCAAGAACTATATTAGTTTGGGATCAATGCCATATAGATATAGGACATCGATTAGGCCAGGTATGCGGAACGCTATCAAAACCTTGGCATAATCGATATAGCAACTAAAAAGGTTTCGTTGGCCTATAGTTGCTTGTTCTACAACTACCGAGTCGATAATGAGTTGCTCTTTCCAACCCCTTGACCCAACTCGGCAGCCCTTCTGCTCCTCCTTATTGTTATTAAGATTTCCGTTAGTGGATGTGTTACTACCACTACAGCTAGAGTACCTCAGCACTAAAAAATCTAATGGCTAATATTCCCATCGGCGTTGAACTCATACAAGAAATATTTCATGTATATATCTTGTATCTTCTTGTAGAATTTCGACACCTAGTTAGCGAATTATGGCCAGTCAGAATACCCACAATACTTCTTCCATGTTTTCCTGCCTTTCGGTAGGACAAACTTTGCAATATACTTGTTTGGTTATGACAGGAAAAGTTTGGTGTTTGGTGTCTGCCAACTTGTCCAAATGGACCTCAGCATTATTTAATACTACTCACATTCCAATTGCCGGTTTCAATCCTAGGCATCCTAGATTTCATTTTCTCTTACACCATATTAACTGGGCACCAAGGGAAGTCCAGCCGTATTGAATCTAGAAATGGGGTTCAAACGTTTTCTCAATTCCTAAACTATTTGCAGGTCTTCAAAGGGCTACTCAACGCCTCCAGTATAGCTTGATTATCGTTAATGATTGCGATGCATCTATCTTTGAATTGCTCGCAAATCGCGTAAGATGCCCTTAGCATTACATACACTTTAGTGTGAAAGACCGTTATTAGTATTATTCTGTTAAGGGAAGTTGCACTACGTCCTAAATCACTATTGTGGCCCCATTTTTTATGGATGCCGATTGCAGCAGTATGTGGAATTCTCACCCACTAAAACCACCCTCACGTCTCCGCCCATATCTCCGCGGGGACCACAGTGAAGTATTACTTCGCCAGGAGAGCTCTAGTTTACACCAGCACAACCAAGTCAGGCGTCCATCGCACTTTCCGAACTCGTTCCAGTTTCTGCAGCTTCTCCTGTATCGCAGTTACTGTTCTATTTATCGCACTCCAGTTCTCCAGTCTCCTCCACGAAATTATGAGGTCCGATAACTGCCCTCAGGGAATCGTTTAAACCTTCCTCTTTCATTCGCGAATCTTGAACAGTGGAATATAAC
This sequence comes from Hermetia illucens, assembly GCF_905115235.1. Classification (NCBI taxonomy): domain Eukaryota; kingdom Metazoa; phylum Arthropoda; class Insecta; order Diptera; family Stratiomyidae; genus Hermetia; species Hermetia illucens. The sequence goes on from NC_051852.1 coordinate 130,224,092, forward strand.
ATGCTCTGGGATCTCGGGTGTAGCGGCGCATTCGGGACAGTCTGGGGACTCATTCAATCCCAAGCGATGTAAGTACTTCCTGTATCTACCGTGTCCCGCAAGGAACTGCGTTAGGTGATAATTTTATGCTCCATGCTTATGCTCGACCTATCTCTTAATATACGGATCAGTGTATGGATCCAGTGGTTTTTTTTCGAGTTATCCCACCGTTCCTGCCATTTCCTGTTCAGCTCCTTCCAAGTGGCTTTTTGGAAGCCCGCAGTCACTTCGGCCGGATTCATCCTCCTTCTCCGGTAGAGATAGTGTGGCTCATTCGCTAGAAAATCCAAGGGAACCATCGCCATGATGACACACAGTGCCTTACCTGATACCGTCCTATATGCTATACACACCCTCAGCACGATTGGAACGGTATGTCGCGAATAGCAGGATGGATTCACCACTTCTGCGATAAGCAGCCGGCGACTACATTTTGGCCCTCCAATATTTGGAATCATCCTTGCTAGAGATGAGCTAGCCTTTGCTTGCCTTTTCGTGCGCATAGTCCAGGTGCCACTTGAAGCTCAACTTGGCATCGACCATTGCCACCAGGTATCTAATGATCGATTTTGAAACGACTTCGTGATTACCAACTCGGATTTTGTTAGTGTTGTTTTTCCTGCGATGGGTAATAATTTAATAATAATTTCACCATTTGGAGCGATGCTTCAATGTTTTCACTTGCATACGTTCCACGTCCTGATAGTGTTTCGCAACTACTAACACTGCCAGGTCGTCTACAAAAGCAGTCAATGGTTGCCTCCTTTGGCATGTGAAGGACGAGCACTCTGTCATACATTATGTTCCGCAGCAGAGGCCTTAGTACGGAGCCTCGGGGAACACTTGCTGTCTAACATATTCCTTCGATCCGTCATCTGTCTCGTCCCAAAGAAGTCTATCCAGGGATACCCAATTTAGCCAGGGTGCCCGTAATCCAGCCCCAGTTGGCGGAGTTAAAGGCATTCCTGATATCCAGCATCACTGCCGCGCAGCTTTACCAGCGGCCGATGCCTCCCGAGCCAGGTCTATGACCATTGCAGTAACATCCACCATGAATCCTGCTTTGCGAAACCCATACTGCTGCTCCGATAGACCACCAGTTACCTCGACGAATGGAAGCAACCTGTTGTATATCACGCTCTCCAACATGTTCTCCATAACGTGTAAAAGAGAGACAGGGCGGTATGACGAGGGTATGCCAGGTAGTTTTTGCGGCTTCGGTAGCAGAACCAACCTTTGTCTCTTCCACTGAGCGGGAGACATTTCTTCGACCACGCGCGGTTCAAATGTACTTAAAGGCTTTGTTCGGAACCCCATCCAATCCCGGAACCTTATTGTCCCCAATTCGTTCACCGATTTCTCGTAGTTTCTTGTCGATAACCCCGCGGCTTATGAAGACGTCCTGTTGAACCATTGGATGAGGTTCACTTTCATGCTGTTGTGGGGAAAGGATTGCGATTTTTTTGAACAAGAGTCGCGGCCACGTCACTTGGGGTCATTTTTGTCCACGAATCTTTTCCAGTTAGTCGATGACGTGCAGATAGAAGATTCAATAGCACACTGTTACAATAAGTAGTTGGTCTTTCTACTGCAGAATGTGTTTCTTCTTGGTACTAGTGAGTAACACGACGACTAGATTTACTTCTCCATATCTAGGATTTACTCAAAGCGGAAGCTTGAAGCCTTTCCGTTTGTGTGAACGCAATTACATACTTGTCCTCTGGAAAAGTATGATAATTGTAGCTGGACGCTATCAGATACTTGGTATATTTCTTAAATCAACGTAATCACCAGACGATCTATATTGGTGGATTTGTTCACTAATATTCTATCATAGAATATATCTGAGGTCATGAAATTGACTGGTGGTCAAAGGGTGGTATAGGTCCCAGGGCGAAACGTGAATTGGTACCAACGATGGAGCATAAAACCTGAAATGAATGTAAACCAGCAACGAAACGGAAGAATCTGGCATACCGACTAATGGTGTATTCTCAAAGAACGTGAACACGCGCAGAAACTTATCATGAACCCCGGCGAGCGGAGAAGTCGACATCACAGACGGAAAAGGAACCCTGGAGAACTAACAGGTCTGTGAACTCGAAAAGTACAGAGAGCAACCACACAGTGCGAGCAAGTTTCACCAACAAGTAAGCAGGATGAAGCCATACACACCTCGATGTTCATCCTGCCGAGACAAAGAGGGAAATCTGATTTCCGACAGAATGGGGCATAGTTGGAGCAATCGGTTGAGTACTTTGATGAACTACTGAACAACCGCAACCTCGGCGATTTGAGGTGCCGCCAACTGAAGACGGCGGACAAATACTGCCACCACCAAATATAGAAGAAAGAGAGAGTGCAATTCGTGGTTTAAAAATCATAAGCCGCTAGGAGCCGATGGAATTACAACCGAATTGGTTAAATATGGAGGTGACGAATTACACCAAGTAGTTCATCAACTTGTGCTCAAGGTGTGGAACAGCGAATCAACGCCTGACGACTGGCAAAGAGGCATTATCTGCCCTCATACAAAAAAAGGGAGATATCACACAGCGCAGCAATTCTAGAGGTAACACGTTGCTGAGAACCATTTATAAGATATTCCCCGCTATCTTGCTAGGCCGATAGCCCCATAGGCTCACAACATCATTGGCCCATACCAAGGAGGCTTCATTTCAGGCAAATCGGCACAGATCAGATTTTCTCTGTGTGGCAAGCGATGAAAAAACTGTTTGATACTGGACATCAGTTGCCCCATATTTCATCGACTTTAAAGCCGCCTATGATAGTATAGCCAGGGTGAAACTGTACACGGCCATGAGAGAATTCGGTATCCCGACGAAATTGATAAGACTGACTAGGCTGACCTTGACCAATGTGCGAGGCCAGATAAACGCAGCAGGAACCCTCTCGAGACCATTCAATATCAACAACGGTCTAAGATAAGGGGATGCCCTATCATGCGTCCTCTTTAACCTGGCCCTGGAGAAAGTGATCCGTGATACTGAGGGTAAATGCAAGAGGTACGATCCTCTTTAAGCCCACCCAATTACTGGCCTATGCTGATGACATCGACATCATAAGAAGAACGACCCAAGACGTACAAACTTCATTCCAGATCGAGCAGGCCGCCGCCTTAGATTTTGAGCTGCACATCGATGAAGGCAAGACAAAATATATGGTGTCAACGTCAGCACCGAAAGTCTTCCAACCAATACATCAAACCTCACTGGTCAGACGGGAAGAATAAAGATAGGAGACTACAACTTTGTGATCGTTGATAATGTCTCCTATCTAGGGGTCGAAAATCACAACCACCAGTCCACCGGTCCTCATGTATTCCTCGGAAACTTGGGTTCCGAAGAATTTTTGGCCCCCTATATGAGGATGGACGATTCCGTAGCCTGCGTAACGATAAAATCTATGAGCGATACATGACCGTCAGATTGTGGATAAAATCCGGCTTAATAGGTTACAGTGGGCGGGTCACTTAATCCGTATGGATGAGAATGATCCAATCCTAAATGTCTATAAGGGCAATAACTATGGTAGAAAGAGGAGACGAGGCAGACTCTAACCTGAGGTGGAGCGATGGCGTAGGTCAAGACGCCAGACAGCTTTAGGGATGTCGAATTGGTGGACCTGGGCGCAAAAACCGGGATGTCTGGAGTTTCTTATTAAGGCAGGCCTAGACCGGATTCCGATTGTTGCGCCGTTGGTGATGATAAGGATGGAATTTTAAACAAAATTTAAGTCTATAGTTGAATGAGTATGTGTGAACATATGTAATGCCTAACTGCGCGAGCGCATTCAGAAGACAACACTTTCTTGATTTATAAGTAAATTTTAGACGCATACAAGTCAGCCAATGACCTTTTTGCTGGAAAATTCGGAAATTGATACTGAATGGGCAAAAGCGTTTGAGCTCCGTTCGGTCACACCTATAATTCCGCTGGCTGAAATGTTCCTGTGGGCTGACAAACAATCCGAGCACCCCAGGTTTAAAACAGATTGTCTATACTTTCAGATTTTAGTGTATCATTTTAAATGTGGGATTATGTTTCCACCAATTTCCGCAGTTGGTCGTTACAGAATATTCTTTTTTTACTTTTCGTATACGTTCAATATCTTGAATTAACACTTTCCAAACTATCAGGCACGCTGCCTCGTTGGTACAGTGTACAATCGATTTGGTTTAGGATTTTGGAGTTCCTGGAATGGATGAATCTAGCAATTCCCAATTTAAAATATATGGTATATTAGACCAGTGGTGTAGGCTAGTATGCTCAATCTGTGCATCTGTTTGTCATACCTGATGCCCGTTGGGTAACTAAAGTCCCAGAAAAGAGGTGCTGATCTGAAACCGACGAATTTATCCTGCAGCCTAAAAGATACATTAGCCTCCTTTGATGTAGAAGTGAACCCCAGAAAAAGTGTATCAACTCAGTCAATTAACTGTCAATTTGAGGCTAACGCATTGAACAGTAGCTCGCGCGTACTACTTTCATACACGATGGTGATGTCCTTATATGGTGACGTAATTTCGGCCACGTTGGATGAGTTGTTTTTACGTGGTGCCGTCCTTTTCTTTACAAAAAAGAAGTGGGTTCTGAGTCCACAAAGAGGATTCTGTGGATTAAAAAAGTGGGATAAATCCCCTCCAATTGGCCCTGTCTGTCACTCAAGTGGATACGCACTCAGGACCCGCTTCTCTTAAAAGGAAATTCATCAAAGAGTAAGATGAGAATTGAAAATCCTTTTTCTTTTCGACCTTAGTTCTACGCTTCCTTTTTTTTTCCGCCACTTCCTATATACTCTTTAAGTTTACATTTTTTCTAAACTCCATGCCATTTCTATGCACAGGACAGGAAAACGTAAGAAAACTGTCACATGACTTAATCCTTGCATATGTTACTTCCACATTTTTTTCGATCAACTTACTTTTCTCGAACTTGCTTTCATCTTCCGCAATATTTTGTTCAGGGGGATTTCAAGGAGATCGTGCAGGATAGGCTTTTGGACCTTCGTAAAGGACTAGAGAAAAGGATATACCATACATACATATAATGCTCTTGGACATTTAAAATTGTCACAGGAGATGAAATGACGAAGAAAAGGAAGCGAAAGCTATTAAGAATAGACCTAAAGGCTACTTTAGGCATTGTCAGTGTCTTCTGTGTACGGTCTCAGTGCACGGGTGTTCATTTTCTATAAGAAAGGACATCGCTCTAGGCAAATGAGGTTCAAAATCCTTCTATGTGATAGAGGAGTGTGGTGTTTCTGTTTAATGTTCGTAGTTTAAAGTGCGAAATATTATCGATTTATTTTTAGTTTAAAGCAATGCAACTTTTTTATAAAAATGCATCACCGCGGATAAAGTTGAATTAAAAGTATGGAATCCTTGCGATGATCAGGAGATATCAATTCGATTGAAAGTGTTGTAATTTCCTTTGATTTTATTAATGGTTTTCGGTTGCCCTGAAATTACCCAAAAGTTGCCATCCTTTCCCGTACATAAACCTCATATTTGGTGACACGTCTAAGAAATTGTGTCCTGATGATGAAACATTCATTATGAGTGAGCCTCTAAATGGGTTCGGGTTGCTCGACCATCTCTCAAAAGGATAATGTAAATTTTTAAGGATTTCATGGTATTTTGAAGACATATGGGAAGAAAGAAGGCGAATGAAAATGGAAATGTCCTCCAATTTGAATTGGACAAATAGTAGCTTTGTGTCACAGGAAAATTTGTTTTTCGAGGATTTTCATTTTTGATGAGTGACACAATTTGAAAGGATATAAGAAGTAACCTGATTTTTGTCAACCTTTTCGTTTCGGTTTCTTTTGGGGTTAAGGCGTTGCAGATATGCGAGTAGAAAAGATGATGTTGGTTTGGTTTGCATATGTGGAGGACGAAAATGGTCAGCTGCTAAGAATTTTGACTTAAGGATATTTGAATGACATCTATTGTTGATTTATTGATTTAAGGTAAGATTATGCATCCGCTATGGGGGGTATGGTAAACTATCATGGACTATTGAGGACATACTAAGTCATTAAACTCCATAGTATGCTTTGCTGATTTATTGGGTCGATCTACTCATTAAATTGGTTTTTCATTCATAAACTATTTTAATTGCGTTCTTGAAATTGGCAATTTCCCGAATGTAGTGGTTACCTCTTTCTGGACCATGAATTTTCGTGGCTTTTGGTAGCCTTCAATACAACTTCTTTTATTGGCCGACTATCAAAGTCAATTAACGCCGCCTCGCGCTAATGGAGACGAGATGTTTCTTTACATGAGTGGAGTAATATGCTATGATCACATCCGAAATGAAGACATTCGCGGGAGAGGCGGCTTTGATTGTAAGTTATGCTCACTTGTTAAAGACTTGCTTGAACATCGAAATCGATGGGAAACGACCAAACGGCGACTAGAACGCCAGATGGTGTTTGAGAGACCCGGTCAGAGCAAGTCTATGCCTGAGAAAAGTAGCAAATTCGACCTAGACGAGCCGACCCCTTCCCCGAAAGGTGTGTAAAACAAAACCTTATTAAAATCGATTCAATGTCTGTCTGTCTATCTGAAACACCCGATTTACTTGCAAACGGTTGAACCAATTGTCATGAAATTTGGGTGAACATGTGTGGTCTGTGAGTCTCCTTACTTATAGCAGTGACGCCACTTTGTGTTGAATTTCAGGGAGGCTTACCAAGCATACGAAAGGGGGGCTAAGAACCTGTTTCACTAATATGGTCAAGTGATGTAACAAATGAAAGGGCCTGATTAGTATACTTTTCGAAAAAGATACAATTTCTGATATTGAGTGAATTATAGGAGACTGAGGGGTCACAATATGTGCCCAAAAAATTGAAGCAGGTCCTCGTTCTCAGAACCAATCCAACCACAAAATATTACGAAATTGACAGCCTATACGAAATCTCGGAATCAAAATGCATCCCATTCAGATACTTGCTCAAATAAAGTTAATAATAGCATATTATCATATTTTAGAAACTCCCCTTATTTCAACGAACAGGTACATGATTTGGGTTGTTAGAACGGATTTTGGGAAGTTTGAATGAAATCCAACTACTATCAACTAAGTTGATGGTCAACATCATCATCATCAACGGCGCAACAAGCGTATCCGGTCTAGGCCTGCCTTAATAAGAAACGTCCAAACATCCCGGTTTTGCGCCGTGGTTCACCATTCGATATTCCTAGAAGCTGTCTGGCGTCCTGACCTACGCCATCGCTCCAGCTTAGGCAGGGTCTGCCTCGTCTTCTTTTCTATCATAGATATTGCCCTTATAGACTTTCCGGGTGGGATCATCCTCATCCATACGGATTAAGTGACCCACCCACCGTAACCTATTGAGCCGGATTTTATCCACAACCGGACGGTCATGATATCGCTCATAGATTTCGTCATTGTGTAGGCTACGGAATCGTCCATCCTCATGTAGGGGGCCAAAAATTCTTCGGAGGATTCTTCTCTCGAACGCGGGCCAAGAGTTCGCAATTTTTCTTGCTAAGAACCCAAGTTTTCCGAGGAATACATGAGGACTGGCAAGAATCATAGTATTGTACAGTAAGAGCTTTCACCCTATGGTGAGTCGTTTCGAGCGGAACAGTCTTTGTAAGCTGAAATAAGCTCTGCTGGCTGACAATAACCGTGCGCGGATTTCATCATCGTAGCTGTTATTAGTTGTGATTTTCGACCCTAGATAGGAGAAATTGTCCAACGGTCTCAAAGTTGTGTTCTCCTATCCCTATTCTTCTTCGTGTTGTGTTTGACCAGTGTGGTTTGATATTGTTGGTTGACTCGTCTTCGGTGCTGACATTGGCATCATATATTTTTTTCTTGCCTTCATTGATGTGCAGCCCAAGATCTCGCGCCGCCTGCTCGATCTGGATGAAGGCAGTTTGTAACGTCTCGGGTGGTTCTTCCCATGATGTCGATATCGTCAGCATAGGTCAGTAGTTGTGTGAACTTGAAGAGGATCTAGCATTTACATCAGCATCACGGATAACTTTCTGGAAGGCCAGGTTAAAGAGGACGCATGATAGGGCATCCCCTTGTCGTAGACCGTTGTTGAGTCGAATGGTCTTGAGAGTGATCCTGCTGCTTTTATCTGGCCTCGCACATTGGTCAGGGCCAGCCTAGTCAGTCTTATTAATTTCGGTCGGGGTACCCAATTCTCTCATGGCCGTGTACAATTTTAACCCTGGCTATGCTATCATAGGCGGCTATAATTGCTGCACTGTGAGGTAATCTCCCTTTTTATGTATGAGACAGATAATGCCCCGTTGCCAATCATCAGGCATTGATTCGCTCTCCCATACCTTGAGCACAAGTTGATAAACCACTTGGTGTAACCTGTCGCCTCACATATTTAACCAATTCGCGCTGTAACTCCATCGGCTCCTGGCGACTTATGATTTTTTAGCCGACGAATTACACGGACTGTTTTCTCCTAAACTTGGTGGTGGCAAGTATTTGTCCGTCCGTCTTCAGTTGGCGGGACCACCAACTCGCCGATGTTCTGGTTGTTCAGTAGCCTCATCAAAGTACTCAACCCATCGCTCCAATATGCCCATTCCTGTCGGAAATCAGATTTCCTCTTTGTCTCGGCAGGATGAGCATCGTAGGTGTATAAGGCTTCATCCTACTGACTTGTTGGTAAAAACTTCCGCACCTGGTGCGGTTGCTCCCTGTACTTTCTAGTTCACAGACTTGTTGGTTCTCCCAGGCTTCCTTTTTCTGTCTGTGAAGTCGCTTCTTCCGCTCGACGGAGTTCGTGATAAGTCTCTGCGCGTGCCCGCGTTCTTTGAGAATGCAACATTACTCGGTATGGCGCATTCATACGTTCCATTGCTAGCTTACATTCATCGTCAAACCAGCCGTTTCGACTCCTTTTGCGGCTGGGGCCAAGTATGCTTGTTGCCGTATCCATGATAACGTTCTTCAGGTGACTGTGAGATCATTTGTTGATGCTTCGTCGCCAGATCCTCTGTTGACTGCGGTTATTGCGGTATCCATTTCCCTCTTATAGGTGTCTCGGGAGGGTTTGTTGTTGTGGATGGTTTCAGTGTGAACTCTCACCTGATTGTCAGAGGGGGATTCTAGGTGGTATTGTATTCGAGCTCGGAGCATCATGCCAACGAGATAGTGATCCGAGTCTATATTGGCCCCCCTATATGTTCTGAAATTCATCAAGTCTGGAGAGGAGCGGCGTTCGAGTCACACTGGTCAATTTGGTTTGAAAGTGGTCCCGTCTGGAGAGGCCCACGTATGTTTGTGGGACCGCTTCCACGCAAGCAAAGCAGGTACTTCCAACAACCATTTCGTGTGACCCCCCCCATTGAAATAATCCGTAGTCCGTTATCATTGTTTTTTTCGTGTAAGCTATGGAAGCCAACGTATCGCCTGAATACGGGTTCCTTCCCTACTTGGCCGTTTAAAATCCCAAGTATGATTTTGATATTATATCTGAGACAGGCTTCGAGGGTTCGCTATACTGCCCCGTAGAATGTATCCTTCTCCGACTCTGCAGTTTCCTCTGTAGGGGCATGAACGTTTATGAGGCTTATATTTCTAAACTTGCCTCGCAAGCGCAGAGTGCATAGCCGTTCGCTTATGTTTCAAAGCCGATAACAGCAGGTTTCATTTTTGGCTGACTAAGAAACCTACTCCGAGCACATGGTTAACTGGATGACCGCTATAATATATAGTGTAAGTGGCTCTTCTCCAGGAAACCGTTCCTGTCCATCGCATCTCTTGCGACGCTGTTATATCAGCCCTATATTGGGACAGGGTATCGGCTAGCTGCTCATCAGCTTCATCTCTGTACAGGGAGCGGACATTCCATGAGAAAATGCGCAAATCGTTATTTCTTTCTAGTTGCCGGTTTCGTCCGTTGTGTTATCTGTCCAGTCCGAGGCTCCTGTTGTGGCTTCGTAACAACTTGTTTTCCGTTTAGGGTTGTCAGCCCTACCCAACCCCCAACCTGGAGGACCAGTTGGTGCAATTTGTCCCGTTTTTAGGCGCTGGGAGACTCGCCTTCATCCTTCTCCGTCTGCAGCTTATCGTTAAGAAAGAGCTCCCAGCAGTCACCACGTGGAGGTGGAGATAGGGTTTGGTAGTAGAGCATGTTGATGTTGGTTCAGCAGGCATTTCCCAGGTTTATGCTCCATCGTGGGTACCAATCCACGTTTCGCTCTGGGACCTGTACTACCCTTTAACCACCATGGTGATGGTCAACGTTAGGAACTTTTCTAGTTTTGAGATCGAGGAACCTCGATGGCAGTAAAGAATGTTTGCGCATATCATCCAATTACAGTTTCCACTTTGGGGTTTAAACCACGATAACTCCCCGTATCTTTGGAAGAAAAGCTTGCTTTGGTATGATATTTATTAAATCACTTCATCATAGTGTTCGCTGCCGGGTGAGTCGATAGCTTCCACGAGAGGATCATCAAATTCCAACTAATCACTTCCATAGATGGTTACGTATTCTAATCCTTCTACTCATTATTAGGTTGTTTCTGCCTTGAGCGGATTGGTAAGCTTCTCGATTCTAGAGTTTAAGCACTGTTGCCAAGGTCTGTATGCAGCGAGAATGGAGAAGTGCAGAATGGCCCTCTACTTTGATGCGATTAGCTCACCTCTGAGAAATTCAATCAATTGCAGTTCTAGCATTAGACCCTCTAACTGCTCCGCAATTTTGTTCCTAGCTTCAAAATATCAAAGCCCCCATCTGGCTGTTATGTTCTTTTAAAATTGGTCCGTGAAGCGTAATATTGTAGCACATTTCCACATTTCTTAATTTAAATGGCGCATGGACCGGTAGTAGTGCCAGTACCAGTCAGCGTCCAGATGATTAACAGCATGAGAATATGCTAGCATAGCGGTTTCATGTTTGCAAGGAGTGTGGGTTGCGCTAATGCCTCCATTTGAAGAAAATAAACACTCCACTGGAATGATGTTCCCCTGCGCCGAGAATTTCGCATTGTAGGGTGGGGCCGAGGAATGGTGGAAGTTGTAGATATGAGGTGACAGGTATTCTGCCATTGTCAATACCTTGTCGCAAAGTCGCATTGTTGAAAAGTTGAGTTTCGTCAGCTTTTCTTACAGTTGATACCAAGATGTCTTGGCTCGCAATGGACTCAACGACGGAGAGTCTATTAGAGTGGCCGTTACGTGGGTTGTTCCGGAGAGGTTCGGGAAATTATATTATGGGCGGGGGGAACACACTTCTCGGGGCGAAATTGAGTTGAGGCATTCACAAGAGATAGAACCTTATGGAAGGATAAGTCCACACCGTTTGCTCCTAGTCTGTGATGAGATGTCCCCTTTCGGTGATGCTCCTGAAATTCTCGAAGACACATGGAGATCATAGGAAGAAGAAAGCGTAGCCTGCCGCAACCATTGTCGCGAACAAGTTTTGTCTAAACCAAAGCAGCACTCAAACCTTCTACCAATTAAGCTTTCAGGCAGCGGTCCAGGGTGTCCATTTTGATCAGTAGCTAACTGTCCTTGCCCTAAAAATAGCGCCACTGAAACCCTATATACCAACACAACAGACTCCATATTTGAAACGATTGGATTAAAGAGAATGTCGTCGTAACAAAAGTACCAAGGTTCGGTACTAGGTCCTCTGCTGTAAAATGTGGTGCATGGACAATAATTGTTAGCTTCACCGGTACTTTGGGCGTATTCTCACTGCAAGAAAAATAAGCAAGTCGGGAAACTGGAAGCTGGACGCTTCAGGTATGAAAGGTTTTGAGCATTTCTCTTATAAACAAAATTTGAGTGTGCATTAGCCCCAGTAGTACCTTGCATATAATATATGCATATATTATATGAGAATATCCAATTTTGCGTAATGTTCACATTCAGAGTCTATCATTTGCAAAGAAACGACGACTTTGACCAATTATAGCTGTTTTAATAATAGTGCAATTTCCAGCAAACTTGGTAAGCCTACATTGTGGCATGCAATTTAATGAGTCGACGAATTTAGGGGCGGTTTTCTTGTCCATCCCTAAAAATGATAGTAACGTACTATTATTAACTTTATTTGAAGAGATATCGATATGGAAGGTATTTCGTATCCTAGGCACCATGTAGTGGTAGCTTCCTGATTTTTTTTTCAGATTTTTCGGTTGAGTAGCCTCTGAGAATGGGTCCGTGAAAGAAATGATCAATTTCGATTCCCCGCACTTCCCACCTTTCCAGTAAATGTCAAAACTAATACCAAAAATACTAACCGATGCCTTTCATTTGATACCTCACATGATAATATTTGGTAAAAAAAAATTACCCCCTTACATTCGATATAGAATGATATAACTCATTATATGCGTGAGCGTTCCAAGTTCCCAACCTTTCGCCAAATTTGGCGTCTATCGTTTTCGAGAGAAACGCGTGTGACAGACAGGCAGACACATTGTAAACCGATTTTAATAAGGTTTTATTTTACAGAAAACCTTAAAAAGAGTTGAGAGTTCTGTGCAGCAAAGTTTGGGAAGGGGTCGTTTGGTGACGAAGAAAATAAAAACGAACCGCAGGAAGGAACGAGTTATCAAATATTTGGTAGCGATGATCGATGCTGACAAAGTTTCAGAAGGTACCTATAATATGCCTGACAAACGAAGGACGATGCTTACATGAGGCTTGCCAGAATCATATCGAGCTTGGTGTGGGACTCAAATACTGCCGGAATTTCTTTCTAAATGGAGCATCTCCCACATGATTGGAGGAAGTCAGAAATTCGCAGAGCTGAAAAATGATAAATTTAGTTATTCGTCATAAATACAAAATTAGCTGTTGAAGGCCACAAGAGCAAGAGAAGAAGGAAGTCATATCTACTCTATTAACTGCAGTATAGACGGTCCCAAGCCCGTTTGGAAGAAGAGAGTAGGAAAAGACTCTATAGTTTGAATGGCCACATATCACCCAAGTGTTTCGTAGAGAACGTTGCACAAGTTTCCCCGCTTTAATTGTATTCAATATTCAGCAGAGAAATTGATGCCCGGCCGAAGTAACGACCTCTAATTGAGTTGAGAATTTGCTCAAAATATTCCCTGCTTGTTATAAAAGGCGACTAGAAGGGATAAAAGTTTTTCAAGCAGCAAACTGCAGATCTCGATTTTTTTTTGCATTGAAAGAGGCCGCTTAGAGTGCTGCGCTACCCTCAGCATGATCTGTGTGCGTAGGGGGTTCGGTGCAGGAATTGGATGAACTTATCGTTATCTAAGCGGATCTCGGCAACCAGATGCGTGCGACCGGTCTTCTGAGAATCTCGTCTTATGGGATAACTTTGAGCTTTACGCCCTTTCAGGGGTCGCCAATTTTAAAGAGGCATCAACCGATATAGTCGGTCGAGGATTGGTCCTGCCATGCTATAACTTAGAACCTACGTTCACCTTCGCCGCCCACAAGATACTTACTCACCATGTCCGATAGCTCAGCCTGAACACTGGTCCAAAATTACACAGTATGCTCTACTTTCATGTGTTTCGACCTTGCTTTGGGATTTGAAAGCCGCGGGCTTCGCCATCTCCTCGACCCCCTCAATCGCTGTAGTATTCTTTGATAATCGTCCGGTAGAGCCATGCCCACTTCATCCCGCTCGTCGACAGTACCGGTCCCTTATTTTTCGCATTCTTCCTTAGAATATGTATGAGCTTCTGGTACTGGCTCGAAAGCAGGATTCCAGTGGTCCTCAGCTTCTTAAGCAGTTTCCGATTATCTACATTCTTGTCAACCCTTGCTTTTGAAGGGTCTCCACCGTCGACGGTTTCGGGTTAGGAGTAGGCTGGCACCAGCAACATCCAGCTCGACAACAGCGGTTTGTAAGCTAGAAAACACTAGTTAGTTTGACGCCTCGCTCCTGGAGATCCCTATGGTTGGTTTTAGCGCAACGGTCCTACGGCTGCCACCGACGACTACTGTCTCCTAGCTAGATGGCGGCAACTCATCTTCCGATGATGTGTCTGGTATCATCACCTCTTTTTCTATCGTCCGTTTTTCGTATTTATTTATTGAGCCCATGTCATGATCTCATGAGTACTCCGGGAAAAATGTCCACCTCGGCTCGCTCAGCCACCAGGGTAAGGTCTTATTTGAAACTGAAGGTATTTAGAGTTGCAATAGTAAAGACCAAGCTCGTCATTGGTCACGCAGCCCTCAGCTGTTAAAACTTTGCTTGGGGTCCTGTTAGCACCTTTTCAGTGCTGGAGAGACCATCTCCGGGCTGTTGTTATTCCAGATACTCTTTTGTGTTTTCCGGCTATTTAGACAATAGCAACCCTTCCCTTCTTGCATTTAAATTTGGTTTGAATCGAGTGGAGAGAATTTTTTCATGTTGCCCAAGTTTGGTCCTATATGTCCCGATTATGGGAACAAACAATGAGGGTACTTCTGTAAAGACCTCAGTAAATTATGATAAGTTAAAGGAGAATTCGATTATTTGCCTTTCCATTTTCAAATAAATGAAGACTAGAATTTACCATATGGTGCACTATTATTTCAGCACCTTTGCCTATTCACCTAATACCCAGATGCAATTTAACAATTTTCTTGGCTTGTCCTTTTGTAGAACGTCGCATAATTGCACTGAACCCTTGCGAGCACAATTGTATTGAAAATAGTTTTCAACTTTTTGAAGTAATTATAACCAGCTAATTATCATCTGAAAAATTAATGAACTGTCCCCGACAAACCCTTTTCGATTTCTCCATACCAATTCCAATGGCGTGTCAAATTCAATTTAACCCCCAACCACGTTCCAGCTGTTGTAATTCACTTGGAAGTTTCGTTTGTCCAAAACTAACAAACAGAAAAGACTGATATGGTCTTCAAACGCAATTTAGCCCGCGTACATGTGTAAGTCCAATCAGTCGCCGGTCAAGCAAAGCTAAAAGCAAGGCTCGCACTCACAACCCAGCGTACGCAACATTCAACATTCATAACTGACATCCTTATCGCTATGCGTTGATCTTGTCCTCGTCCTTCATACTTTGTCATAGATAAATTGAAAGGTGTGCCCTTGTTCAATTAACCCCTTTTACTTAACGGCCAAGAGGACGAAGGCTGCAGGAACGCAATTGTTTCCCTCAGCTTTTGGGGGAGAGCGAGGTGAAAATATTCAGGACATTCTGCTTTTGTATGTGCTTTGGTACAATAGGCTGAGGAAAGAGGAGCAATTGTGAGACTGTTCTGTATAAACAGTGAGAACTGTGCTGCTATCGCTGTCACGAAGCAGGACTCCCTTGGAACCCATCATTAATTTAGTCTGAATGGCTTTGGAGTAGGCATTGATTTCCGTAGTGAGGAGGATCGAAAGGACGCAGTTCTTTAATACAATTGTTCTAAATTCTTATGAAAGAGGAACGAAAACCATCTCATTTTTCCAAACAGGACATCTTTCTCCTACAACTTCTCATCTGGTCCTAAATTAATATCAAGCGTGTTTTACCGTAGCTCAAGCAACTCCAATTCATTGTCATGACAGGGTGTTTTTTTAACAACCTGCTTCACAGGACATGCAAATCGTAAATCAGTATATCACCAAACCCTCCTGCTAAGATACCGCACGTAATGAAGGATTTCGCTACATTGGCACTAATGAAGCGCACAACACGGAAAGCTACGAGGCGAGGGGAAAGGGTTAGATCCCATTTGGACAAAAGTTATCGCAATGGCGGATCTAAAAAGGGCGGTAGATTTCGTCCACATTCATAAAGGGTTGAAAACGATGAACGAATGAAAATCAATACAGAAGGTAGCGAGTCATGGAAGGGTAGATGCGAATGACGTCAGGGATATCCAATACAAGCGCTGAAGGCAAACACGACGGCTTGGGGGAGTACGTTTGAATTTCAGACAAATGGAAATGAAATTACCCTTTTGCCATGATGTGCTTATGTAAGGGACTTGAACCCTTATGTAATGCGGACCCATGCACTTGGTCGCGCGTCTCATTGCGAATGGGGTTCTCAATGAAGGATTAAGCGATTCGTTGTGCAAGGAATGTTGTGCGGAATGCGTTAGAGAAAATGGTGGTTTATAGAGGGACAATGTACTCTCTCTACCTTCTAAGGATGTTTCCCGCTTCTATACAGTCATTCAGCTGTACCGATGAGAAAAAAACAATCCATTATTTTCTTGAAATACTTATGAGTCTCACTCATCCCTCTCTACTGTCTATTGTTCTACAGTGTTTCCTTGTGTCGTGCAAGCGGGTGATGCTTTCCGGATTTTCGACCACATCTGACCTTTCCTCTACGCAATAACAACCCAGTAAAAAGCCTTTCAAAAAGTCTCCCTAAGTAGGTTTGGGGACCATACATATCTATGGATATATACAGCTGATGTTGTTAGTCCATAGAGGTTCGCCTTCACCTCCATCAAGCTCAATTCGAACCAATCGATCCAAACGGCTCAGAAGGGTTGCTCGGAAACTTTTAACACTAATAGCTCCTGTCGTTAAGTAGGGAAAACGGCAAACGACATCCTCCTCCAATATTTTACCTTGGAGCCTACATTGACCTCTCGTGTCCCATGAACAGAAAGCAGTATCCCATCGATTCACGATAAAGGGTATGATGGGCTTCTAGAAGTTACATCCCAAAAGAACTTCCTGATCTTCTGCTTCTAAATTGAGAAGAATCCGAAATGAGGGAGTGCACGGGACCATTCCATTAATCGAACTCACTGAGTTCACCAGTTCAGGGCTATATACTTTTGATGCTCTGTGATTTTTCGATTTCCTCGCTCTCTTTTCATCCTTTGAATTGTGCGTATGGATTTGACAGGGTTGGTGATGAGGCGACTCTTTTATATTGTCCATTCCGACTCCCTTTATAGGGAGTCTCATATTGGCAATCCGTCGTTCATCGGGTTACCCAGCGATGATGTTGATGTTGATGATGATGCTGCTGTTTCTTTTAGATTTCGGTCCTCTCGTATACGAGTATGTGACTTTTGGGTTTCCCTATTGCATGATTGGGGTTGATTTTGCCGATATGTACGTACGTTATTCGGTCTTTTGTCTTTGCACTCCAAGTCCGCATGGTATCGTTCCAGGATTCCACTTCCTTTTGTCCGTTATCCCTGTTGTCGGATACCATATACAATAGAATGGATATCGATTTTATTTTCATTGAAATTGCGTGTTGTCAATAAACAGAACCGGATTTTCTGTAATAACTTTCCTCCCTTACCACCTTTGTGTGTGATGTTGGACAGTGATTGGGTTTAACACTTTAATCATTCGCATTTTGCCTGTGAACTTTGACCGAAAGTTTATGGCCGACTCACGAAAATGATTTTTATGTAGGAGCATGAATACCTAATTCCTTTGTTGGATTTGGTGCTTTCGATGACTTTATTCAATTATTCAGATTAGCCTGTGGCTGAGCTCTACGAAATTGCTGAAATCTTTTATGGATTCCAAGCTTTGAAATTTGACGAGACTCGACTTTATTGCTCTAATGTGGATGGCATAAGAATGGCGAGTGATTTTCAATCAGCATTTAATGCGTAATATTGGAGGAAATGTTCAATTCTTTTCTCAAAAACAAATCATGCAAATCTCCCTTAATGTTGTATTTAATGTCGTAGGTAATGATTCCGCAAATCGAATGAACAAAATAGATTAGTTCTCATAGGTGGCGGATAAGAAAATATTAATTATAGGTGTGGGTGATGTGCCATGATACGGGGTTTAAAAGTCAAAAGTTCCCAAGTGGGAGGGATGGGGGGAGAATTATTACGGTTCCGGATATCGCTGTGATCCACTCTTCATACCCTGCTACAATACAGACTCAGTAGTATGGAGTTTGAGGCAGAGAGGTGGTTAACGCCACTGACGCTATGGTGCTGCGTTTGGATGTCACAAGTCCTGAAGCTCCCAGAGGAAGAGTAAAATCTGCCCGTTAACTGGCTCCATCTAGAGCTAGGGCAATCACAGAGGAAGAAGCATAAGAAGAAACCAGTCACAAGATCCGAGAAGGAAGGCAACAATGTCTACTTCTAGTGAGGTAACCCGGATATCGCCATGCATGTCCTACTGATGCCGCCTGCCTGTATAACCATTATTGAACAAATGTTTTAGAGAACAATATGGTCTTCCTTTAACCAGATTCATTATTGTAAACTATGTGAGGTAGGCGAGAAAAATGGCCACTCACAGAACAATTGGAGTTGTGGTGCACCATTTTATTGTCGCAACTCCCAAGAAAACGGCACCTTATAAGGGGAAGGAATTAAATTTGACGGATTTCGAATCTTAGGGCCAGCTCAAGGACTTCACGTAGCGCGAGTAGATTTCGCTCTCCAACATAGCAAGCGAGACGCAGACTGAGTTCCTCCCTGGTGGGCAGTCAAGAGCGGAATCGTTTCTGGCCAGTTCGTCAGTCCACCCTTTCGCGTCTATATACCTGTATCTTGGAACCCGGAGGAGAGATACCGTCTAGACTGTTTGGTTCGCCGCTACAATATATTACCGCTGACTGTAAAGCTTTGATGGCGGCTTGAGCTACATCAAAATAGCTGCATTTTCCTCGGTAGTCAGATGGTTGCAATATGGATTCCGTACTGCCAGTACCTCCGACAAGAAGATGCCAGCATACTTTGTAAAACTGTATGATTCAGATATGCTGTATTTTACCAAGAAATATCTTCCATTTCGGCCTGGTTGCGGATCCCATAACGAATTTTCTTCTGGAGCGTCAAAGAGCTTCAAATTTCTCATGGTAACCCTAAGGCCATTTTGTTATTCATAGAATTTGACAGCATTATACGCTATAATGTGTTTTATATTCAGACCTCGTACACTTTCCAGGTAAGGGACCTGGGGTCTATAGTGGATCTGACATACGTGAGTGCCACTTTAGCCAGTAGAGTTGCTTGGCATGTCAGTGAGGACTATACTCACAGCGAAAACCATGCAATCAGCACAGAAATCAAGGGCGGATCGAGTTCAAAAAAGAGTTCTTTGGTATGCTCGGCTGGACAGCAAAAGCTTTCGAGGGAGACACGTTTTCCGCGGCGCTCAAATCCGACACATCCCTAAATGATACGGCTAGGGAAAAAGCCACTCAAATCACAGGATCGGTGACGGGAGGATGCGATGCTATTATGCCCAGAAGGCGATTGCTCCTCAGTAGGCAACCCAACTACTGATGGAGCAACGAAATCGCAAGTTTGCGAGCCACGTGTTTCCAGGCACGAAGGCTTTGCGAGAGGCTCAGGGGAAAGCCCGGTGGCGACGCTCGAGAGGAGGCACAGAGGCAACTGCGTTGCCGCCTAAAAGAAGCCATTCGGAGGAGCAAAAAGAACTACTTCCAACAACTGTGTGACCATGCTGACATAAATCCTTGGGGCGAGGCCTACAGAGTGGTAATGAAAAGGCTGCGGAGATCATCTCAGGTGACCTGTCTGCACCTCCTGGAACATATTGTTACTGCTTTGTTCCCTCACTACGAAAATAGGGAAAGGCAAATGGTTCTCCAGCTAAATGAGGGCGTAATACCTCCGGTAACTGTGGAGGAACTGCAGGAAATATGTGGTAGGATCGGTGACAACAAGACCCTAGGTGTGGATGGAATCCCTAAGCGAGCTTTGAAACTGGCATGAAAACTAGGCCCGACCATTTCGAAATATCGGAATATCGGAATATTCCCCGTCCAGTGGAAAAAGCTAAAGTTGGTGGTGGTTCCGGAACCTGGCATGCCACCTGGAAACCCAGCATCGTGTCGTCCTATCTGCCTGCTGAATACAATGGGGAAGATAATGGGGAGAGTCATCTACAACAGACTCCTAGCCATCGTCGAAGGCAGCAATGGTTTGTGGGAACGCCAGTTTGGTTTCCGGCGTGCCCACTCTACGTTGGACGCAATTAGCATAGTAGTAAACATGGCAAAACGTGCACTGTTTTGTGACGGCTGCTGTGCCGTGTTGGCGCTGGGATATCAAAAACGGATTCAACTCGGCCAACTGGAACAGAATTAAAGGGGCGTTGACTAACATAGGTGTCCCCGGGTATTTAGCGAATTTGGTGCAAAACTAAAAAAATGTTGCCGAATATTGGTGGCCCGAAACACTGCCGGAGGTTGGTGTTAGCCGGAGTGATACGTTCCATCCTGCTCTACTCGTCACCTGTGTGGGCAGAGGCGCTTGCAAACGCTCAGAGACTTAAGTAGGTGAACTCGGTTTACCGGCTGATGGTTTTGAGGGTTTGGAGCGCTTTTAGAACTATAGCAGACGAGGCAGTATTGGCTGTGGCATGCACGATCCCTGTCGACATTCGGCCTAAAGAAATGTGTGTGCAGTACCATGCAAGATGCATGGAGGGGCACACAGAGCATAGAAATGCGGCAAGGTCAGAGTCGCATGATCTCTGGCAACGCAAATGGGACGAGTCTACGAAGGGTCAGTGGACGCACAGGCTAATTCCCAACATTAGGGTGTGGCTTTTAGCGGAAACATGGGAAGACCGACTACCACATTACCCAGTTTCTCATGGGAGGCGATGGTTGCTACACGCAGTATCTGCACCGCTTTGTGTTGGATGTTTCTCCGAATTCTCTTAGATGCAGTGGCAGGAGGATCCACAGCATGGAATTTTTCACTGCCCAAGATTTGCTATGGAGAGGAGGAGCCTGAACCAAGTGCTGGGCAGGAGCATGAGCCCGGAGAACTTAGTTGAGGAGATGCTGAAGTCCGAGGAGAACTGGCTTACAGTTTGCTTAGCAATGATGCAAATACTGGAGAAGGACGAGCGCCTAAGGGCAAACCTACCCCGCAAAGTAGTACCTAAATGGTCATCCCGCAGAGGTAGGCCTGTACACACCGGGGGTGATTTTTAGTGGGTGCAAATCCAACACGCGCCCGATGTAGCTCCGGTGTTTGTACAACGAAGCTGGGGCGGACGTGTCTTTCTAAGATTTTCCACCTCCATGCACGAACAAGAAAAAAATATTCATATCAAGCAGGGGCAGAATAAATTTAGCGTTAAGCAAGACCGCACGGTGTGATAATCATTGTCATTTTCCATGTGCTACTCCCATATAATATCACAGAAGGAACATTGGCACAAAATATTCTCAACATGACCTTGACCTTCCATATTTTAGACAAGGCAGCAAAAGAGGATCTAACTCTGTTAATGCGTCCAGCAACATTCAATTCGGTGCACCGTCGGCAGAAACTACCCTTCCTACCTACACAAACAGATCGACGCCCTCAATGCTCCACCCATTGATGCACACCGGGAGAGCCCGATGACCCGTCAAACCGAGAATCTTGGCTTCGTTATTGTTTATCTTCAGTCCAACTCTACTTATCATTTGTCCAAGTTCCATGAACCGGTGAGAAAGCAAACAGATGCGATCAGTTTAGTCGATGCGTTTGAGGAATGATGTCATAGTTCATTGAACTCCTGCACTCGTCCGATCAGGCAACATGAAGAACGTTATCCACAACAAGGAGGAATAATATCGACGACAGGATGCAACCCCAGCAGACTCCGTTTTGGACTTCACATTTCTCTGACATTTTACCTCGATAAAGCACGTGACAATTTGTCCCATAATTTGTCGCCCTGATAATATAGCTATTAGTTTCCCCGGAATGCCAGATACAATCCCTGTTCGCACTATCGAAAGCTTCCTCAAAATCGATGAAGAGCAAATGAAGCAAAAATCTAAACTTCACGCACTGTTCCAAAATAATCCGAAGGGTGTTGGTGTGGTGAATGTAGTAGTATCCAGAGCGAAAATCAGCCTGCTCTCTGTCAATCATGCTTTCGAGATGCTCCTTCATGTATCCCATGATGATTTTAATTATTATCTTTGCAACGGAAGGAGCACCCGAGAAAAAAGCATTTTTGGTGGCAGCCCAATGTTAATTGATTTTTAGGCAGGTATACTATATCTGCCCTTCGGTCAGCAAGATGGCTTCCCCACTGTCGAGTAACAGCTTGTTCATACTGTGAGAAGTGGCGTATGCTAATCTTTTTCGATGTCAATCGCCTCTCCTGTTACGCATATTTAGGGAGCAGCTCGTAAATCTACTACCGATTTGATTGTTCGTGCAGTCTTGGTTAGGTGACACTCAAGTGACCCTATAGGCGGCTTTGTGCTAGAACAAGATGTCATGTGGAAGCTGCAGAAATCTGTAAATCTCCCACCATTATCGTTACGGTCGACAAGACCATGTATCCCCATCAATGTCTGAGCAAGATATTGTCAAAGCTCACCTTGGCATTTAAATCACCCATCATGATCACAATGTCACCTTTAGGAAGCCTCCTCTTAACCGCGTGTAATTGCTCGTTGAAAGCATCGTTATCCACTATATCGTAAGTTTTCGTTGATGCACAGCGATGTGCATTTGTGATGCTCTTTGACCTAGACATCGTGCAGCCAGAAATCTGCTTGCAACCGGCTTACAGGTTATGAGACCGCACCTTGCAGTAGCTGTCAGAAACAACCCAATATTGAATTCACTTCTGTTACCACTTGGCTATCCAGAGTTCAAAAGCAAATTGTCGCTAGAGGAAGTGGGGTAGGCTCAGAATGTCCAGCTTATACAGTTGGAATTCTCGCTCGACTTGAAGAAATCCCAGCATTTTAAGATCGTAAGCGTGAAGTCAGTCCCCATCCTAGGTGTTGACGTTTTAGTAGAAAAATTCATTTAAAAATTTTCAGGTTGCTAGCTCACAAATTTCTATCGCATTTAGTTGTCTCTTACGACAAGCAGGGAAGACTTTGAGTATATATTCGAGTCCCAACGCACAGGGCGTAGAGTTAACGAATCTGCGGTGTCTGTGGACCAGTGCCCCATACGGATCGTTGTGATTCTATACGCATTCGGAGGTTTTTGGTTTACGAGCTCTTCCCAGACTATACACCGGTGGTGAGCATACGCCATTTGGATTCAGCAATTCACAAGTGGTGAGAGTAGATTGATGATGTTGCCATCATTTTGGCTTGCCTTCATTGATGTACAGTCCAAGATCTCGCGTTCTCTGCTCGATCTGAATGAAGGCAGTTTGTACGTCTCGCGTCGACTTAAAGAGGATCGTACCTCTTGCATTCACCTCAGCTTCACGGATTACTTTCTCGAGGGCCAGGTTAAAGAGGACGTATGATAGGGCATCCCCTTGTCGTAGACCGTTGTTGATGCTTTTATCTGGCCTCACACATTGACCAGGATCAGCCTAGTCGTCAGGCATTGATTCGCTGTCCTGCATCTTGAGTAAAAGTTGATGAACCACTTGGTGTAATTAGTCGTCTCCATATTTAACCAATTCGACTGTAATTCCATCGGCTCCAAGCGACTTATGATTTTTAAGCCGATGAAACACTCCGTGCAGTGTTATTTCGTGTGACACTGCTAATTGAATAATCCACAGCCCGTTATCGTTTGTATTTTGATGTAAGCTATGGGAACCAACGTATCGCCTAAATATGGGCTCCGTCCATACTTGCTGTTAAAATCCCGACGTAACATTTTGATCATATCTGGGAGAGGCTTCGAAGGTTTGCTCTACTGCCTGGTAGAATGTATCCTTCTCCCACTCTGCAGTCTCCTCTGTAGGGGCGTGAGCGTTAATGAGGTTTATATTCTAAATTTGCCTCGCTAGCGCAGAGCGCATAGCCGTTCGCTTATGTTTTCAAAGCCGATAAAAACAGGTTTCATTTTTTGGCTAAAGAAACCTGCTGCGAGTACATGGTGTACTGGATGGCTGCAATAAATTATGGTGTACCGACTCTCCTCCAGGAAACCGGTCCTTGTCCAACGCATCTACTGTAACGCTGTTACATCAGCCCTATATTGGGATTGGGTATCAGCTCCATCTCTATACAGGGATCGCAAGTTCCATGAGAAAATGCGCAAATCGTTTTCGTTACCGGGTTCGTCGTTGTGTAATCTGTCCAGTCCGAGGCTCCTGTTGTGGGTTCCTAACGTCGGTTTTCCGTGTAGGGTTGTTCCTGGAGGACCAGTTGGTACGTTTTTTCCCGTTTTTAGGCGCGGGAAACTCGCCTTCATCCTTCTCCGTCTGTAGTTTGTCATAAAGAAAGAACTCCCACCGCTCACCACGTGGATGTGGAGATAGGGTTTGGTAGTGAAGCTGTTGGTGTCGGTTCAGCAGGCGTTTCCCAGGTTTTATGCTCCATCGTGGGTGCCAATGCACGTTTCTCCCTGGGACCTATATTACCCTTTGACCGCCACCGAACCTATATGACCAGAAATAATATGAGAGTAGCTTTTGGAGAGAGGTGTCCATTCTGTGCCCCAAAGGAGGGCGAATCACCATGATGAAAGTGGGATTTTATAATACAGAGGAGAACGGCAAGGACACTCCACAGCCGAGCTCTGAAATCTAATTTGGTTATTGGGTGATATACAGAGAGGCTCAGAAAGCTTTAAAGAAAGTAATAGCGTCCGCCAAACGATCATCATGGAGACCCAGGAAGCTAACTTGCTTGAGCGGAGCTCGGAATTCAAACTAATAGTTGCCCAAGAACGTAGCTGTTCGGTAAACTACGTTTATGGAGCGGCAGGTACATAGAAACCGATGAACTGGTTCGACTGCCATATATAGCCCTTAATCAAGAAAAAGAACTGTAATTTGCAAAATAGCAGGCGTTTCCCAGGTTTTATGCACCATCGTGGGTACCAATCCATATTTCCTTTGACCACCTAAGGGAGAGATGCTGGATGGAAATACCCTTCTTCTCGCGTAACTCCAGTAGACAACTTCTAAATTCCGCTAGTGGTTCATCTGATAAAGCATTCATTGTAGGTCATTTGGAACTTAAATGTTTTGTAATGAATTGCGTACCCCAACAACCCTTACAAATAAGTAGTGATTACTGAATTTCGCGAACTGTTCATAGTGGCCGTTAAGGCATCCAAGGCCTTATTTCCCATAACATGTTGATCAAGCACCTTCAGAGCACACCTTGGTATTCGGGTCACCAATCTCTGCATAGAATAACTAAAATAGCTCAGCCAGTACACTGTCTAAAATCGGTTCCCAAATAATGAGATGCCCTTGGTGGAAGGCCTTTGTATTAATTGAGCTTTGGTTTCACGTTTCCTCCCAACATGGCTGCTAAATTACAAAAGCAAAGTGCTCCAAGGAGGTGTGGAATGCTCTCTAGGGTTACGCCACTCATCCAAACTCATTCGTTATCAGTTAGAGAATGCAAGTTACAAAGAGCACTTAGCTATTGTTTAAATTTCACTTAGAAATGCTAATCATCTAGGGAGCTAAAAGTAAGCTGGCAGAATAACGATATAACGGTGCACTTTTTGAGAGGTATCACCACCATCCAGTCGGTAATGAAACTCGATTCAATACGCTGCTGTGGGCGGGTGACTTGATCCCAAAGGGTGAGGATGATCCAATCCGAGAAGTCCATAAGGAAATTCTCTAAGGTAGAAAATGAAAACATGGAAGACGCTGCCTTATATGGCAATGGCGTAGATCAGGACGTTAGACAGGCGCTAGAGACATTGAATTAGTAAATCCTGGCGAAAAATCAAAACGTTTGGAGTTTCTTATCATGACAGGGTTTCTCAAAGAATATGTAAACTTGATCCATAATAGTGAACACTTCTAAATTTTTAAATTCAACCGCATCTAAAATCACCCCTATATACCTCAGCGGGCTTGACAGTTACTTCTGAACAATCTACAAGTCGGCATCTGTGTGGAGCCCAGCTGGCATGTCAGTCACGACTGCACATGCGGCCAGTGATCGATGGAAAAACGATTTGGCCGGTCGTCTGACCTGGTGTTCGTCAAGTCAGCTAGGCAGTAAGTTTTCTGTTCACCATATGAATTTCTGTCTCAGATTGTCCACGGCAAGGGCGAACCATTTAGGTGTAATTGACTTACATGCCGGAGCGAGTATGGCTGACGTAATGGGGGCTCATGAGGATGCTGATAAAACCTGGATATTCTTCTGCAAGTTGCCGGATTGATTTTTTTAGAACATATTTTGGACGGCAATCCCCCCTTCGTGTTCGTCCAATAGGTGCGAATTAGGTACTAATCTTCTTAAAAAAGGATTTCCTTGAACTTGCGAAGAATATTAGCAGCATTAGTTTGACATTTTTATGATTATTTTTGGATAGCTTCAGTTCTGTATTTGCGTCTTAATATCTTCTGACGCTTTTTACACTTCATTCGAATCTAAATTGGGTTTGAATTCCTTTCAATATCAATGACATGGACAAACCGCTGCTTTTTTAGTGCCGATTTTCATAAACTCGAGTCTTTTGCAGATTCTTTGAGAAGCTGTTGTGGAGGATTGCATTGTCCTTGCCGGTGAAGTATCGCTTACTAGTACTATACTAACCATGCAAATTCCATTACAAGCGTTGCTGTAAAATAGGCTTCCTTCCTTGAATCTAGTTTCAGACAGTATGATACTGGTTTTCCTCTGATTGGCGAATCCCAGCGAGTGTGCTCAGTTTACCCTCGAGTTTGTCATTATAGATGTATGCAGCACGCGACTAGAAGCACGTCAAGGTAAACTAAGGACAACAGCATCAATAATAGCTCGGATTCTACCTTGAAGAATACAGCATATTCTGCCAGTTGATTTGTCTTATAAAATTGTGGAAGTAAATTACAATTTTCCGTCAAAGTGTACTTCATTTAACAAACCCGAAAAGTGTTTTTTTGAACATCAAAATTTCCGACTCCAGGATCCATGTTATGTACATAAACTACGATGTACACAGTGGCAGCAAAAAACTCTAATTTATCGGGTCTTTAACATTTACCCTATAATGGAAAACTTGATATCCTAATTACGCTTCTAATGGACCATACAGACATTCTTTAGAGTATCAGTTTCATCCCCTTACTAGGACATCATCTAATACTTTCTCGGTCACCTTAATGCCTCTTGAATTTTCCTATCCTGAAACTTTCATGGGCAGCTAATGACAATATCATGTAATATGTCATAATCCACAAAAATGCTCTCTATCTTCCTGACCGATTACCGGACCAATGAATCCTTCAAAACTTTTTGGCACAGGAAGAATTCCCAGAAAAACCGATACCACCACACTAGAGCTCTCTAACAAAAAGCCTTCCAAAAGCCACAGAATCCATCTCGTGTCCGATCAGATCGATTAATTACATTACCAGGAAACCTTCATCGCAAAAATAACCAGCGGATGTTTACCGAAAAGCTGCTGGAGCGCTAGACCTCCAAACCGGTCGAAAGCCTGCCATCATGTCTCCCTTCGCGCTCGCAAAATTACCCTCAACACTTCACGTCCAAAGTCCTGGCTCTGGTGTAATTTTACTCATGTGAATTACACACACGAAGAAGCGACTTTTTGGATTTGAATCGAACCGGGAAATATGAGAGAAAGGACTAAATGGAGTGTGGATGAAAGGATATGGCGAAACTATAAGCGACGATTCGACTTCCACCCACTCCGAGAAATGATCAGCCAATTCATCTTTGGAGTAAATAATAAAGCGAAAAAAATATGACGGCCTCGGTAGTTGGAGGCAAGGAGCTGTCGAACCTACACTGACGCTCGAACGTATTTTATCTAAGCGAGAAAAGGAATCCGCTACTTCCAACTTTCCAATTCCATATTATTTTGTTGGAATATTTGAATTTCAACTCAAATTATGCTTTCCTTCTCCATACATATTTCTATGAAAATTTGGGTAGCATTTGAAAAATGAATTGTTTTCCCACGATGAGCTTTCGGTGAAAGGACATCAAGGACCAACTAGAAGTTCTTCGGAAATTCACGAAAGTTTCTTAAGCGAAAGTCAGTCATGGTAGACCAATAATTTCAAACCGAACGTTCCATCCGTCAGGGTTAAGTAGAAGCAAAAGGCCCATCCTTTCAAATATTCCGAATCAAAAGCAGAACTTCATAACAAGAGGAGCCAACATACTCAGCTTCCCATGTAAGGCTCTCCCCTTTGTCCCGTTCACGAGCCCCTTTGTCCCGTCCACGAGCCGAATGGCCAGATTATATTACTTCTGAGCCGTTGGTGGATCCTTTCCTGCTGGCCAGAAAACAGGTTCTCAAATAAAGGGAAAGGATAACACACACGGGCCGAGATGAGACCATTCATCTATTCATGCCAATTTGATTCCTACAAGTTTTCTTTTTGCCTACCTCCCTTTGACTTCGAGGGGTGCCAAAGAAGGAGTAAAGATCAAGGAACAGGGAGGTTGGTCGCCGTAGTGATGGGCCATGACTGGTAAAGGAGATGTATGAGATATTGTTTGACACATAAAGCAATCTCATGATGGATTGCCTGATTTTTCGTTTTCTTCCTTCTGTTGGTCATTTTTTTCAGTTCTTATTTTCAGATTCTATTTTGGCAACGTGGAGGAGGCCTGACAACATGAAAAGTTACTGGAAATGGAATATTATGTTGTCCAGCGAATTCGAATTCGAATCCTACTGTTCCATTCGCTACCTATTGCTTACAGATCCTGGAGCGAGGACATCATGAAGAGTTGAAAGGGAGACGTCGCCTTTCTTCCCTGTTCGTCCTTGTATGGATACGCACAGTTGGATATTTGCTACATTTCGCCATTCCTTTTGTAGTTGTACTATCCTTTAATGGATTTGTAATGAGTTTGCAACACTGATACGCAAGCAACGAAAAAAGAAACTTTTTCAATGTGCGTTTGTGGAGAAGGACGAATGATAATGGACAGTTGATGGACTTGAAATTAAAAAATGAGCTATTTTGATTTTGAATAACACGGCGGGATACAAGGAATTGTTTGATGTTATTTCTGTAAGTTATGTGGAGGAAGATGAATGATAGCTGACCAGTGCATTCATATTTAAATTCGACGTGGTTTGCATAAAGTTGAAGAAGTTGCTATGAGTTGGCGACTGAAAATAACCTTTGAAACTAAACGTGTCCATAATGTTGTGCTGATTGCCCACAATTACTCATATTTGCAGAAGTTATAAGTTCGAGCGTACCCTCTTAAGTCTCAATATTCACATATATTAACATTATAGGACGTGCTACCATCATAAAGACTCCCTTTCCTGTAGCCTGTCGCTGCCTTCACGATGTTTTTTTATAAATCTTTGTCCATTGGCTTTGCTCCTGCATGTAGCCTACGATTGCACCTAGTCTACTGCGAATTTCATAAGACAGAAACATCCTTGATTCGATTCAATTGGTTTTGCCTGAGCGTCATCGATTCGTAGAATCGGGACGAGGCAAACGAAAATGAGATAATCCTTGGTTCGTGGTCTTCTCTTCTAATGTTTAACGATCCTTATTAATGCTTTGAATTACTGTTGGGTGCTTTTCAAAAGGCCACAGAATACTACAAATTGGGAGCAGAACAGGGAATAAATTCAGGCTGGGTTGAATATTACGCGAGCTCCTCTCATTTGTTTAAGCGTCCATTACAGGCCTTCCAAGAAAATTCCGGACTCACGTGGAATCACTCCATTTCCCTCCATCACGGTGGCGAAATTCGATCGTGCAGAAAGGGCAGCGACCCTGTTGGTAGCCCCGAATAGCTGTAGTCAGCCTGGTGGTGGAACAACGTGGGCAAAAATGTCCACCACAACCCGGCATGGCAGGGCCTTAGAAATGATTTAACAAACGATTTGAAATAGATTTCGCATGAGCTGACAGCTGTGGCATTCTGTTATTTTACTGCAAATGGCTTTCTGGTTAATGTTACAACTACCTCCCTCCCGATAATAATCTTGACAGGGCTGAAAGTACGTTGAAAGCTATGACATCGTTAAGTTTGCAGGGCATGTTCAGTTGAGATAGTTCCCTGACAAGTGCCTGATCTCAATTCTAAACATTAACTCCACACATAACCTCCCTCCTGATTATTTAAGGACACTGCACTTTCTACTGGAGATTGCAGCCTGCAGATGGAACCCAAAATGCCATGACAACATCAACAACAATAATGGCAACAACAATCACGATGACATAGCCGACATTTTTAGAAGGGGCAGCAAGAAACCACGTCCATCGCTTCTGGCAAGTACAATGTGCGATTCTACTAAGAATCCCTTGTCAACAAACACGAAATTAAGACGGTTATCTCCGGTTTGGCCCCCTACATGAGAATGGACGATTCCGTAGCCTACAGATGACGAAATCTATAAGCGATACCATGACCGTCCAGTTGTGGATAAAATCCGGCTCAATAGGTTACGGTGGGCGGGTAACTTAATCCAAATGGATGAGGATGATCCCAGCCGGAAAGTCTATAAGGGCAATATCTATGGTAGAAAAAGAAGACGAGGCAGACCCTGCCTAAAATGGAGCGATGGCGTAGCTTTTAGGGATATCGAATTGGTGGACTTCGGCGCAAAACCGGGATGTTTGGAGTTCCTTATTAAGGCAGGCCTAGACCGGATACCGGTTGTTGCGCCGTTAATGATGATGATGATGATCTCCTGAAAAAGTTAAAATACCCACTGTTCCAAGGGAAAAGGTAATTCTTAGTACAAAAGGCAGTGACACGGTTGAGGGTAAGACTTCTGGCGGCCAAGAAGGGGAGATGCCATTGAATTTGAGGAACGGGGAAAGAGCTACGAGAAAAGGTGACAACCTTTCAGCTGGGTGACATTCCTCTGGCGCAAAAAAAAAATGACGAACCCGCCAACAAGTGGAAACGCAATCAATCACACCACAGAGGATGGACTTCATCTCAAAGGGAAGGGTAGAAGAAGAAAAACTACTCAGAAAGTGCAGGGTGGTTGTACGGAAAATTAAACCTCCAAACTATGCAACCTGCAACCAACCGAACATTTCTATGCATGTCAAAAATGGCATAATGGAGATGAAGAAGCTTCTGGACCTTAGTACACACCGGCGAAGTTCCTGAAAGACAGCCTAGAAGGAACTGAGAAAAAACGCGTCGCTAGCGCTAACGCTAACGCGGTGACCTCAGCACAGCAAAGTGGGAAGAAACAATTGATAAAAGGAGCCCAGGGGAAAACAGCTTGCATCTACATCTGAAAGAAGAATTCGGCTAGGTGGTAACGAGACAGAGTATCTAGGCACAAAAGCAGTGTCTTTCACCCTAGAACCGAACCTTAGAATAAGGGGTCTCGATTGCATCACGAATACGAAAGAGGTGAAGGAAACGATAAAAAGGGATTACCCGAATGTGAGCAAAGGGCAAACGTTTGAAACTCATGCTGTCCCTGGGAAAACCATTAAGTGTTTTCTCAGGGACTCGAATGCCAGAGATCTCGAATGAATCAACATCATGGCCTCAACCAGATTATGACGCCACAAAAATTTTAAAGATAGCCTACTGTCTTAAATATCGGTAGCACTCCGATATTACAACACTCTGGCTTCAGGAATACTATTCCAGATGTAGCCCTTTCTATGAAGTCTTTAGTAGCGGCGGTGCCACAATGGTCCCTCCCAATATTCTAACATCCGGCAAACACCTACCGGATGAAACATTACCAAAGCTCTTTCAAAAGGGGTAAATGAGGGACAGACAGAGGCGCAGACAGATGAACTTCGACTAAATCGCTAGTATATACAAGAATCAGCGTCATCATTGCAGCTTGTAATGCATTGGCGTCCAAATAGAGACTCTGTCTAGTGTCTGGTGTACAGCTGAAATTGCAAGTCTACAATGGAACTTCCTCATACTTTGGCGAATTGCTCAGTGTGCAACAAGCCAAAATGAAATAACCCTTAGATACGAAGAATATTAAAAAGAGAATCAACGACATTAAGAGGAAGCCATAGGGGCTACGGTAACAGCACGTTACCAAAAGCTACCCATCGATCGCTCTATCTAATGGGAGCAATGAAGATGGAATAAATCGTGCAGGCCCGTTTTCATGTCCACCCTATCTGAACTAACGCTGTCAAAAGGCACCAGGACCGGATGGTATTCCCTGCGAAGTTCTGTAATCAGTATGCAGGTGTAAGCCAGATTTGCTATTCAGCGTATTCAGCGCATGTTTGACAGAGGGTGTTTTCCCTTTTCCGGAACGTCTTCCACAATAGTCTTCTACGACTCGGGATGCCTGGAGAAAACCGAAACCGTCATCCTGACCAAAAGGAGGGCTCCCACAATCCACTCTGTTCAGTTTTATGAAACTATGATCGTCGCAGCCAACGGTGAAATGCTCGGCATCATAATGGACACGAAGATGAGCTTCTTCAAACAAATTCACAACACGAAAGACGAACCTGCGGACGAAAACATTCGAAAACATTCTAATTGCCGATTGATTTTCAATGTCAAAATTCCCTCATCCAATAGGCGTCGTTTGCTGATGAATGCGGTTCAGGCCAACCTCCTTCACCATTCCGAATTAGGCGCTGACTCCTTCAGTAAGCAGATTTACCACAAGCGTATAACGTTTTCTTCTCCAGAGGGTGGGAGCGCAATCGCTATCACCTGTTGAAGTCAAACTGCAGAGCGAGAATGCGTGGAGCAAAGTGATAAGTTACACTCAAGACATTTAGGGCATTTCATCTCCCTACCACAAACAATAAAAAGTATATTAGATGAAGACATATAGACAATAGCGAAAATGGCTAACTTTAAAGTGCCACTTCCCTTGTAAGTGGTGCCGTTGCCCAACTTATAAAAGGGAGAGGATCACTCAACGAAACACTGAAAGGCAACTCCCTACTTGAGTCGAATGTTGACGTGGCAACAACATGGAAACAGCACCGATGTTATTGTAGCCCTACTTGGATGCTGTTGGTATGTGTAAAACAATTTTGTAAGCTAAAAAATCAACGATTTCCATATCTCTAACTGCCAAGCCCCAGCTAGTACAACAATGGCATAGGAGGAAGCAGTTAAACGACAGTTAGCGAAATTGTTTTCGAAACTCCTGTATTTCATCAAGGGACCCTAGAAACCCAAGACCTTTCCCTGAGAGTGAAAGGAGGGGATGATCTTTCAAATTCTAAAGAGGGGCCCCAGGATTGATTTACGCAATTGGCGGAGTATACGCATGGACCTTGGTCAAAATGCTCTCAGTTTGGAAAAAGAGGCGAACAAAGTCGGACTGAAGATAAATGCCAACAAAACACAAATATTCCATCATACTGATCACTAAACTGTATCAATGGGCAGAACAGTGAAGGTATTAATCAGTTTGTATATTTAGGAAACGTTGTTTCTGCGGGCGAATGTCGTAGACTACAGCCATCTCGCTGCCATAGGGCAATCGTGTTGTGGCTATCCCAAGTTCATAGAAGAGTTGACAGCCCGTTAATCTCCGACATACAAAAGCCGTTTTTAAATTCCAATAGATTCTGCTGCGTTAGTAGAACTAACGATTTGTGGTTCCACCGAGGGATTTATCCCATTATTGCCCCTGTGATTGACCTTGACACGGTAGTCATAGAGGATGTACACACAGCAGAACACACGTGCCAACGTTTTCTCACATGAAAAACCAATAAAACTGTTTATCCCTGGTAGGGAAAGCTTCAAGCCCCTACCTTGTTTAAAAATGACTTTCGATTACTCTCAGAAAAAACTGAATTTTAGATAAATAGTTTTCGATATGGAATAAATGGTGGCTGGGTTCCTGTGCTAACTAGTATAAAGTCTTGCATCTAGAGCCACTTAAATGGCCAGAATTCTAAAACCAGGAACAATTTTTAAACCTATGAAGCTTTGTTCGTACTTCACCATTCGGATCAGACACCTGTAATCAAGTTAATTAGAAAACAGATGGCAGATGTTGAAACTTCAAGTGTACTGACCTTTCCAGTATGACCAACGAGTCTGTTTTCTTGGGTAGGATAGGTGAATGCTTTTACGCACAGAGTACTAGCTTGCGCCCTCAGATTACCAACTAAACACCTCCCTATCGTCAGAGAACTAACCTAAAACACACCTTGTAACATTACTTCGGGCTACCCCCAAGTTCCTCTGACCTGGGTGTCTTTAAATCAGGGAATTCTTTTCTCCAACGGGAGGCGGAGGATGAAGGGGACTGTTAGTTCAAGGAACCACTGCCAACCGGCCCTTCAGCCGGTAAAGCTCTATCTTCTTTGCAACGAACTCGAACGTAATTCACAATACGGCTCCCCACGTCAGCGTCCTTCAACATCTCCTCTGACAATATTGTGTAGGTTGATGAATATCATCCCACCTTCCAGAAGCAAAACAGGTTTGATCCACAACCTCACTGCAAAACATACAATCAGGAGACCGTGCCTTCTTAATCTTGTGCAGGTAAGACTAAAAATCTGCACGCCTATTTAGGACCTGAGTAAACAAATTATCAGTCTCACCAGGCTTGCCATTCAACCACACCAATGCGCCACGCAGTCCATCTAACTCTTGTCTCATTTTACCAAGAGAGTTGCCATTCATTTAATGTATACTTCTCTTGATTCTTCTTGCTTCCGCTGGTATACGGCTTCACGGTCCTTAGCAAGAAGGACAACGACAATCACTCATACGATCACCATCACCGCCGGATTAGTAACAGTGCTGCTGACGTCACCCACAAATCTCCCTGTCTCTGTACTTGCGTAAAGTGCTTACGATGTAAATCCTTGCCAAGAGTGACAGCCCATACCTCTGCGCCATAGAACAGAATAGATTGCGTTGAGCTCATCAAAAGATGTCGCCTGCTAGACGTACGACCTCCAATTTTTGCTATCAGCTAACTTAAAGCTGAAACTCCAGCTGCAACTTTATCCACTGCTCTTTTGATTTGCTCAACAAAGCTCATCTTTGAGCCTAGAGTCAGTTCAAGGCAATTAACCGCTGGTTTTGACTCGATTATCAACTCGCCGATCGAGATGGGGCGCGGGGTCAGGATTATTTTTTTAGTCAGGATGACTACCTCGGTTTTTTCCACTCCATTCGCTTATCCGTCGGCTCTACATCCGGGAATAAAGGCCCCAAAATCACCTGCAGAACCAACCCGGTTCAATTCTTCTGCGACTGTCAAGTCGCAGTAGACTATCGTAGGAAGCGTTCCACTACCCCCGACGTGGTCTCCATCCTCCTCTAAGACTTTAGAGTTTCATAGAGCAGGGAGCGGTTCCTCAGAAAAACCTTTAATATCCGAAAGAGACGTGCTTTGGGAGCACTTTTCCAGCCGTGTCAACTATACAAAGTCGTTGGTATGCGGGTGAGGGTTCAGGGTTGTGTTTCCAATTACTGATCAACGCAAACCTTGCCGTCTTTCATCGAGAAGGAAAAATGACCTCTTTCAGGCAAGCGTTCAATGCGCCGGGTAGTAAACCTGGCTGATATTCGAACACAAGTTTGTATACTTCTGCCCGGATACCATCGAATTTCCACCGCTCCCCATCCACATAGTCGACCAAGTCTTGCCGGCAGCGAGTTTCTTTTCTGTTTATTGCCCTAATGAGACTCCTTGTGACTGATCTGTACTCCGTCATTCTGGTACATGGTCTCTCCCGGTCGTTTCAACGTTGTGTCAAACAGCGGGGAATTTTGTGACACTCCTTCCGGAGGCTTCCCATGTCTCGATGCATTCAGGGCCTTAGATGCTCTACAGACCGTTGTCATCAGTTTAACTAAATACGGCAGTGTCTGCCACAGCGCCCCAGATGTCAGGGGTACTTAATATGTCGGAGTGCTATGAAGCTGGGTCCTTGTTTCGGTACTGTCAGGTCCCGGCAGAGGCAGTCAAGATTTCGTATTTCTAGAGAGCAAGTGGGTTCAACCAAAGCTTTCTCTCCCAGTAGCCACTTCATAAAACGTTCCTTTTTTGTTGTCTTCAGGCATAATTCAACGAGGACTCCACCATTCTTTGCTTTCCGAATGAAAGGCACTTATGCTATTTTCGGGCTTGATTCTATCCGCTGAGGACTTCCGTAAAGATCTTGCCTATCGTCGACTAAATAAGCACAGCTTTCGATCATGTCCTCCTCCTCCTCCTCCTCGGGGACAAAGTTGACACCCCAGCTCCCTGAAGTCTGTCCTATGCTCAGCTGATGCCGAAACTTACGAACAGCTCAGCGCTCGCTTCGGACAGCGCGGTCTGCTAATACCGGTTCAATGCACATTACTCGACCAGGATGCCGAAGGGGCTGACTCCTGATACACCCAACAATTGCCACCTTGATAGAGCTAGAGCTAGAGTTGTCGACCGCTCCGGGACTACGAGTTTGTCCAGATGTGTATCGATGACCAACGAGTAGATCGTACAGGACTATCCCTTGTGCAAAACCCTTGAGGAGGATTACCAAAAATCGACGACGCTATGATGCTGAGCAAGATGCATTATAGAACCACGTTGTGGTCAGCAACTGTCTTGCATAGTACAGTCTTCTTTGAATCATGTTCACTTTAAAACTTTAGTGTCAGTAGGTTTTTGCACTCATAATTACACAAAAGCAGATTAAAGTAACCCATAAATATCATTCTAATCTCTACAACTTTTTTAACAAACATCCTCCCTGATCATTTCCATTTCACCATTGAAATAATCTAATTAGCGGGCACGAGGGTTGTGTTTAAGGCAAACAAATGACCATCATAAATGTCATCTTAAACATCATTCGGCCATTTGCAACTGGTTAATTGATTGGTCCATCATGCCCATCACTTCCAGCATCCATTCGAACTGGGACGCGATGCCCACGTTTAAAGTCTAGACGGGATATTAACCAGCTAGAAAATTCCCAGTGTGTTGGCCATATTCAAGTGTCCAGCATCCGCTTCAATGTTCCCACATGAAAGGTCGAAAATGGTATGGAAATGGTCTTGAATGTAACTTAAATGGTTTTGATTAGAGCAGTGGTTTCAAATCGTTTTCAGGGGGTGTTAAATGCGCCGGATTCTACCGCGGTTATCTAGCATAAGTGTCAGTTTTTACCCTAGCCAATAGCTCAGCTAAGGGGTGCAAACTTGAAGAATTTGCAGCGAAATCATCTCTCCGGAACTTTAACTATCTTATATTCTTCCGAAGTTAGTACGAATCGCATGGTTCCTACAGCCCTGCAGTCGTACCCAGACGAATCCATGTATGAAAAGAAGGGAAAACCACAGCATGGAAGCTCTTCAATGAGTTGTCGCTCATTATGGACGTAATTGTATGTAATCAATTGATATGTGGTGTGGTGGAGTTAATTTTTTAACGGATATCGAGTGCTCTTCCCGCAGGGGTTTATCATGCATTACCAACCATTACATTTCAATTTTCCCACATGGATTCCGGTATGGGGAATCCGAGACCCTCATTTCACAGCAAACCGTCGATACCGTGACGGACGTTCCTCGCATTTCGTGCAATATGCACACAAGAACGATTTAAGTCCATTCAATTTGGAGAGCTCCTGCATGGGTTGAGTACATTGTAATCTAGTTAACGCCGCCTTCTTTCAGAATGGAAAATGGAAACTCATCGTGTATAGGCTTCTAATTAGCCATTCGCCTTTAAAGGTCCCCGAAAGAGACTGACCGCATGGGATTATGTGTGTTCCGTATAGTATCCCAGGCTGACCCACAAATGACGATTGCGTGTTTAATTAGCCACAGTTATCAGTGCATTACCAGCACATGGGGGTGAACTAGGGTTGAATTAATTTTTTATAATCAGGAGGCGAAATAGCCCCGAATTCGTCATGACGAGATACGCAGAATGGATGATGTTAATGGAAAAGGAGGCTAGATATTTTCTCCGATAAACTAAGATGATTTGTGGTCAGAATAGGACGTTTCAATGGTTAAGTGCTCTCTGGGCTAGGATTCAGGATGTGGTTTTATTTGGTTATTGATATCAATGCATGCCCAACCCAACAGCGAGAAAACCTTGCCGATTGCTCCGGAGATAATGCAACAGGTCCACAAACTAATCTGAAACATTTCACAACTGATAACCACTCTCGCCCTCATCCTGGTTCCGAATCCTTTCTAAATCTCCTTTCCACGATACCTTGAATGCGTACCTGCTAAACACTAATCATCGAGTACACAACAAAGCGCGGAATTGAGGCCATCCGTGCGGCTCGGCACATCGGAACTCGGCGAAAGCAAAGAAATGATTTTCTTATCCCTAAATTCAATATTTGCTCGCCTATTGGCAATCATCGGAAGTTTTTATGTCCTTATCGGAAATTTTACGTATTTATATGTAGGTACACGCACGAGTCTGATGGATGTTTATTGATGTTAGTACTCTCGTGCAATGGATGGCGTGTGTGTCGTAAACAAAGAGTTCACCTTTCGATGATCCTTAAATCAAATAGCGAACAAATCCTTGACAAAGCCAAATACAAACGAAGAGTTGAGTGATAGTAAGGTCGCTCATCGTTTGAAGATGCGTTCGCCTTGTTCCATTTCCTTCTTTATTTGTAGCGTTTTCTCTTGTTTGACTTTTATTGTGTTTCGTTTTTGGTTCATTGTTGTTATCGATAAACAAAATAGGATCATAAATAAAAAAGCAGGTTCTCCTTTGATTGCCAAATCTGTAGTGTTGAAGTGAATGAGAACTCTGTATTTTTAACTTATTGCTTCTACGTCTCCACGTATTCAAAGCAGTTCCTTTGCTGAGAAAATTGGGACACACTCTCAACAAAATCGATTATTTTTCCAGATTATTTAGTATCTATTTGCTTTTCTCGTAGTTTCCTCTAATTGCACGAAGGGAATGAAATGGATCCAGGCTTTTCAGTAAGTACTCAATCTGGTGGGAATAAAAGAAAATGAATAGAAATATTCAGTTAACTACACTATCTATGCAAAAAGAATGGGTGCGTTGGTGCTCTTTTTCTTCAGCTTTTGTCCCGCTCTATTGGATTCCTGATCTGGGTGCAATCTCGAGGCTTTTAAATCCCTATCCAACGTATCAAGCCTCCGTTGTTTCGGCGTGCCTTTTGGTCGTTTACCATCGACTTCGATGTTCAGACTAATCTTGGCAAGTGAATTCCCTTTAGCACGAAATGAATGACCATACCATCGAAGACGCCTCTCTCGCAATTTTTCCACCATCGGTACAACCCTATAACGATCGTGGATATCCTCATTTCGGATGTGATCAAACCGTGTCACGTCACTAGTCCAACACAACATCTTCGTCTCCATTACCGCAAGACGCCATCCATTGCCTTTTATAGTCGGCCAACACTGACAGGACCGACGACACTGCGGTAAATTTTTGATTTGAGACGTTCGTTGATATGTCGATCACAAAGAACACCAATTGTGGAACGCAACTTCATCCAAGTTGCCATAATCCGTGAAGCAATTTCAGGTAACCAAAGTATTCCTAGAGATTTTGTCAATGAAACTTTGGCTATGTTTATAAGCATGCTAGCGTGCAATCGTGTGGATTTCTATCTAGCGGTTAGATACAGCCAATAGAGAAACATTTTGACATGTCATATTGTGAAGCTTCAAATGCGCTCGGAGTCACAAAGTTGTTTGTTCTGCATGACCGGTTAATAACCTGACGAATGCAAGCAACCTGTTATAGGAAAGAAAGGATTGTCCGAGACGATCAAGAGGGGAGAGCTACCCCAAAAATCTAAAAAGATGGTGAAACTGACTGTGAAGGTCCGCCCGCAAGCATTGAAGCTCCATTGAAGTGCTATGTCGACACATGCTTGCACACCTCTATGCTAGCCAGGCTCGGGAATGTTGGAAGGGAGCACTTCGATCCCTTTCTTGTCAATTCACAAAAATTCACAAGTCTTTTCCGGTGTATGGGTTTGGACCGGATCCTAAAAAATAAACCAAACACGGGGATTGGCGTGTACTTATTCGGGATTGGTACACATCGTCTTATTACCGATGGTCTGCCAGAAGTATTGAACCTGTCAGGCCAGTGCGTATCGTACAGAAAACCAGCAGCCACCAGTGATGGCGGACGGTCTCGGCAATTAGCAGCAAATCATCAAATATACGAAGACTTGAGGGCGCATGAGGGGCAGGGATGGCTTTGTCCATCAGTCGTTGCATGGTTTGAGGTGCACAGCAAAGCCCAAACCCGATGGCCACGAACTGACAGAATGATCTCCCTGGAACTGTGAAAACAGTCTATTTTTGAATGCCTGATCCAATGGAATTCGGCAGAACCCACCCTTCAGATCTAGACTTTAATAAATCTAGTCTTCAAATGAAAATCCTCTCGGTGAGAGGGAAACGATAAGCGTCCTACACGGTGACACTATTCATCTTACGCCCACCAAGGCAAAACTGCACTTCACCAGGTTTCACCATGATTCCCAAAGCCAGTATTCGGTCAATCGCTTCACAGAGGAGCTTTTCGATGACTGATAGGTTTGTTATTCTCGACAATGATGACGTGTGTTGTTAGGCTTGTACGTCCTAAGCCCTCTGACTCAAAAGACGGAAAACTGCCAATGAGAGCATCGAGCCTTGCAACTTATGGTGGTTCCGATATGAATCAGTGCTAAAACGACTTGTGCGAACGACAGAGTAGTAGAGACGACCGTTGCGCTTTATTCGCCGCCAGTACTGACGTATGCGAAGCGTAGAGCGCTTAGGTTTCTGCGTCACCACCACAAATACTCCGAATATCCGTTCTCTGGCGCTTGGTATTATTGCAGTCTCACGTGCAACGACCTCAGAACCGAAAGTATCGGTTTTCTAGAATTAATACATGGTGGTCAAATCAGGGTAGGTGGATTCTAGGTTGTCAGACCGCTTCAAAACGAGAGGTGGGTCTGGAGTCGTGGCGTTTAGAGTTGTGGTGGCAATTGAGCTCCGCGCGCCCCTTCCACTGCTTCGACCTCCACTTCCCGAGTGTCATGAAGATCCTATTGGAACCCATCGTCATAAGTTTCCGCTGCGTCTAGTTCTAACAAGTGGCGCTTTGGACCCGCAACTTTGACCATCTGACGCATGCCCAAGTGGTCTTATCCATCTTATCCATCCACGTAACTCACGAATGGTATTTACGTGAATGGGGAAAATTCCTGCATGATCTGGGGGCGCAAGCTGCGGCACAGGGTCTCAACTAGTTCAGCCTCCTTGGACGGTTGCTGGACACGCCCCCCGGGAGGATTCTCGATCTTTTTGGGTCCGGCTTCGAATTCACTCCCAGAGATAAATAACTGGTAGATGATGCCGGAATTGATCCTGGAGAGCGTCCCGCAGATGCGGTCACCAGAGCTTTGGATGAGGTCTTTGTTTTAGTTTTTTTTTAAAATTTTATTCGGAGTGATTCCATCATCATTTATTTATTTAGTTTTCTTTTCTTTCCTTTAAACCATTATTTTTTTCCTTTTATTTTTTTATTTATATATTCCTTGAATTCAATTATACTGGATTCTTATATTTATGATTTACTAGTGAAACTGTATGAATATAATTAGTAACATGAATTTCAGATAATTTTTTTTGAGGATTCTATTCTTCTCTCCCCCACCTTAGGCTAGCAAAACTAGGGGCATCCACCAAAATTATGGCCTGAGGATGTCAAGGAAGGGTGAAAACCTCAGAGGCCGCGCTATACTAAACATTTGGAGTGGGAGGAACAATAATCGAGAATGTGATCGATTGTGGATCCCCCTTTCGATCGCAGCACTCGAGTCCCGAATTGTATGGCCCCACGCGGGGTTGAAAGGTTTTTCATATTATCTCTATTATTTTCAGGTTTAGCTCGCGTGCTAGTTATTTTGATAGATGCGCGTGATTCCTTGAGTTTGATGTACTTTTCAGGATCCGATGCGAACCCACGCACATATGGAAAGGCACGTGAGTTTTTATGTAATAACACGTGAGGGATCGAAGTGCCCAAGGGACCCACGCCAAATTCCTGAGCCTGGCGATACAAGCAGGTGCCGACGGAGCACTTTGATGGAGCTTCAATATTTTTAGATTTTTGCATCGGAGGGAAGGCTACTCCTCTTCAAACCCTACTACGAGTGCATTGTACGTGTTAACATACTATATCATATCACTTCAAGGTGTCGTGCCAAGAATTATTATTTCCGAGTTGTCACAATCTCGGCAGATACCGGATTTTACTTAAAATTAGCACTAAATGCCAAGCAATTAGGCTCGGACGATCCTACGTGCTTAAATTATAAAGGGGCGCTAGTGACGGTGGCCGGTGGTAGGTCAATGGGAGAATTCGTCCAGAACTCCCCGCAACATTGAGCACTTATCCAGAATGGTGTACTTCTGCATGGTTTAAACCAGACTGTGTGACAGTCCCAGGACATAAAGAGAAGCCGTGAGGGATTTAGGTACAATACTTGTAGCTTACAATATTATGGGAACTACAATTACCTTCTCGAGACGCCAAATTTCTTTGATTTTCCAAGCCAGTGGCTCATAGTTCACCTTCCTCTCCCCATATTTTCATTCAATGTTGCTATTATGAAGCTTTACAGACAGCAGCATGCAAGGGACTCGCCTACCCTTGGCTGTAAAAATAAGCACGCAGTGAGTCGACTTGGTGATGATGTTGTGCAGCCACATCAACCACGCCCCTACCTCCAATGTCCCGAGGCAGGTTCATCCGCTCCACGGCAGAGTTTGGATGATGCCGCCGCAGACGCCTTCCAGATCGGTTTTCGACAACCGCAATATTTCGAATGCATATGCCAGTGAAGGGATAGCGAATAAAAAACTTCTTATTTTATTCTTCCCGGAGAGATGCGTTTTCAATACCAGCTTCACATATCGTAGGAATTCGAACAGCAGAGCGTCCTCCAAATCACCAACTTAAGCCTGGGTTCCTTTCAGAATTCCTAGATACTTGACTTGAATGACGACTTGAATTGACTTGAATTCGAC
Organism: Hermetia illucens; assembly: GCF_905115235.1. Lineage (NCBI taxonomy): Eukaryota > Metazoa > Arthropoda > Insecta > Diptera > Stratiomyidae > Hermetia > Hermetia illucens. The sequence goes on from NC_051852.1 coordinate 130,266,915, forward strand.
ACTTGCTAATCCAAAGTTTATCCGAATATCACGGCTAAACATGTTTACCATTTGCAACAGACTTCTAAGATGGTCGTCCGTGTCAGCAGTACATCAAGTATGTCAGCTCGCCCTTAGCATGTAGGCCGTATTTGATTGCAAAAACATGCCCTCTAGCATCATTTAGTAGACATGAAAGGGGAGTCAGGGCTATGCAAAAACAAAGGGGACTCAAAGAATCCTCCTGGAAGATGCCTCTCAGTATATAGATAGACTCTGAGGTATTAGCACCCTCAGATGAACGCACTGATAAGGTGGTATGCCACCCTTCCATGACTGCAGCCAAAAACTTTATTAGTTTCGGATCAATGCGATACAGATGTAGGACATCGATGGCATGATTAATATAGCAACTAAAGAGGTTTCTTTGGCCTCTAGTTGCTTGTCCTACAACTACCGAGTCGATAATGAGTTGCTCTTTGCAACCTCCTGAACCTTGTTGTTGGTCTCGAGGTGCAAATTAACCCTTCCACTACTAATTGGACTTTACGAATTTGAAGAGGGTTGGTTAGCGAGTAATTGGTCTTGTATTTCGGCGTCCTGTGCCATATCCCTTTTAAGGACAAGGTAGGTAATTTCCGCAGTGAGAAAGGTTGGAAATCACTCCGGCCGACTAATGAGCTCATTTATGCTATGACCCAACCGACTGTGTATACTAGTAAATTTCTTATACTAGAAATTCTGCACCCTATCCAGACTAGGGCCCATCCAGTTCATCGAGCGGCTTATGACTCATCGAACTTCGCAACCTCCACAAATTTCATACTCGGCGTATTGGCATGGCGGGTACTTTGGCCGGTGATCCATTCAGCATGCTGGGCGGGTAACCCCCAAAATCTACCCCAATATTCTGTACTGTACTGTACTGTCTGGACGCTTTGTTGGGATTCGTTGAGAGATCTGAAAAAACTCCGCTGATTCCTCGCGTAAGATGCATTCTGGACACATCTGGAGTGCCCTTCGTCATACCGTCGTAACCGACCAGATATGGCAGAAAGTTTCTGCTTCAGTGTGTCCAGAATTCCAACTACGGGTGTTTCACCGGGGATGGCTTAGTTCCGGTAAACTCTCTGCACTTTATTTCTCACCCGTCTGCAGCCGCTGTGTCGCTACGAGTAATTAAGCGGTACTGGTCTGCGACTAGCAGCAGGGGCACGTGCGCGAAATGCAGGAAATTCTCGACGAATCTCTTGTGCAATAAGGGTAAGATGTTGCACCCGCCCCCGCCGTTATTTCGTAGTAGGAGCGGATGATGAAGAGGTTTATTTCCTTAGTCCGCTTCATCCGCTACCTTCGCGAAACTGCTGAAGTAGTCGCCACAGATTGTGGGGAAACAGCTGCAACAGGCGGAGTAATGCTCCTGGTCGGCGTGGCACCTAAGCGTCGAATCGCCCCACGACTAGCGGTTTCGACGCCATGCTGTCCATTACGGGAGCCCGACCCAGTCACCAAGTCATACAACTTCCGCCGGTTATCTGTACCAGACCTCAAGTTTCTCCTTCTTCTCATTAGATAGATTTGCATTTTATACCTAATTGCCAGGTGTGGTAATAACTTCCTCAGTGAGTAATTTGCAAGGCTGCAAAGTTCCCGCATTTTCCTTACCTACCCCCGGAGACGCTGCGGTGGCATACAACCGTTTAGACTGATGCTATCCATCCCTCCTCCTTTGACAACCAAGCTTGGAACCGGCTACGGTGGAGGTATTATTATCAATGGGTTAAATATGGAATTTTATTAAGCTAGGGTCGACCCTTTTCAAACACAAGAAATCCCGCAAAAAAGAAATTTATCTTTAATCACAATTAAGCTTTCTATTTCTTTTCGTTACCTTAAATGGAACTTCACCATGCTCATAGCTGTGGAGGAGTAAAGCCTCTGGTGTCCAAAGGAATAATAAAAGATATTTTTAAAGCTAAAACCATTTAGCGTTCGTCAGTACACCCCTTTGATTCAATCATTCGTCTATGCTTGCTGAAGGAAGTATCTCAAATAATAGATAATGAAAAGATGTCAGACACATAAATCTCATTGTCGCAAACTCGTGCCACTGAAATCTCAGCACTTTGCAATCTTCGCCACCGGATACTTCTAAGTAGGCTCTCCTAATCTCGACATCTGTCCACACTACACATACGAGTACGTAGCATAATTTACACGAAATTGTGGTCCTACGCAGAATGGAATTAATTCTCCCCGATTTTATTGAAACTCATTCTGCCCAATTTAACTCATCCATTTCAAGTGGGTAATATCTGTTGGCCGAATCTCCACAGATCCATGTGCCACGAAGGCGCGTTCACTCCCCACGACTGTTTGTATTTACGTGTAGTTCGCATAGTACATACATAGCCACATGACCTGCTCATATAAGTAACCCGTTCGAGCTGTACGCACATATCGTAAATGGCTCCAAAAGACATGAATGATTTGTTAGGAAACGACTCCATGTTCTGGGGAGTACCCTCGCCATCTTTACCCCTTCTGAGATAGTACGCACACATGCAGGCATTTCACTCAGTTCTCCAAGCCGTTCATTCCCGTATTTCTGGAAGACGCACTTAAATCCACGCGCCATATGAGTATGTAACGTATGTCATCCAGCAGGGGAAGTCTGAGCGTACACATAAAAGTCCTTTCTTTACTCCTTTCACTTTCAAGGAGCAGAGAGGCATCATCCCTTACTCGAAGCGCATTTCGAAGGAAACCGACTCCCTTGAACCCGTCTGAACCGAAAAGTGAAAGTGCGAAAGGGGTGCGAACGCACAAAAACCTGCAAGACTACGAGAAGGATTTGAAGATGGATATGTGTGGACGTCGTATTCCACACATGGTGGATGCTCGTATTTATCTCTATATAGAGTACAATAGCGCGTCGTACGTGATAATAGATATGATAGGATGAATGGGGAATATGTTGCTTCTGGCTGGGCGGAGTTACACATGACGATGAAAGCGAAAGGGTTATGCCGCCATACACACAAGTCCGCTGTAAAAAACTTGTCACTGGAAGGGGTAACGCAGAAGCAAAGGGTTTCAGTTTTCAGTGGCATTTATATGATGTCGTCCTCCCATCGACAAGATGGCGTGCCATCAATCTTTAGGTTGCCGTTTTGATGAGATCTTTTTTGTGGGAGCCAGACCGACAATGTCGCCATAATAGCGCCCCGTCCGAGCCGGCCGAATGGGCAATTTAGGAGCAATTCTGACTTTTCTTGTGCCAACGACTTGTGCAAGTGATTTTATGTCCCGGAATGGAACAGGTGGAGCGGATTGGGGAAAGCGGCTGACAGGGAGTGTGGCTTGTCAACAAAGGGAAAAGCATTGATGGAGCTTCTGCGTGGGTATCCCCCACGAAAGGGGTAAGCTCGTAAGAAGAGATTTAGATGGCTGTCGGCTGATATGGATGTGATGTTGAGGTGGGAATGGTTGGAGACGGGATTTGTGCGTCATTTTGTGTACATTTGCCTCATTTGGTGTCCCATGTACGGCTAGTGTTGTGTTGGTTGATTGATTGGTTTTTCGGACATGGACGCCATTAAAGTTTTTGAGCAATGATGAATTATAATTGTTTTGGGTTGTTTGCGATTTATTTTTTTGAGTAGAATTGCAGTTTTTAGAATTTTGAAAGAAGGAATAAAATATGGTAGCATAGGGCTACTTAAGGAGAATTAGAGATGTGTAGGCTTAACTAAGAAGTTTAGTCAAACGAGGACCTTTTAACGGATTATTATCTTCCTTTCTTGGTACAGATTGCCATTGGAAGCTCAATGCATAGTACTTTCAGGTAGATGTAGTTTGGCTAAGACTACGTCAAAGGCCTGGAAAACCTTGTTATATTTACACTAAAAAAATAGCTGCTCCGTGTACACTATGCAAAATCCGTGTTGGTACACTACACATTTTACGACTTTTTCGGATATTATTCGAAATTAGTACTAAATATGTCAAATGAAATACACAAATTTTATTGCTTACAGTGTCTGCAATTGTCTAACAACACCAAATGCAATGCAATGCAATTGCACAAAGACGGCCAATCCTAAAGGAAAATAGGAAAGATTTTCCATAGAAGTCGTTCTACCATCCAAAATATCGTTGCGATTTACAAAGAGACCGGCAGAATCCAAAAGACAATACGAAACCGAAATAGACCGGTTTTAACAAGGCGACAGCAATCCTTTATTCGACGCATAATTGTACAGGTTAACACTGTTAGTGGAGTGAAATTAGCGGCACTAATCGACGATCAATTCAGAATAAAATTAACTCCGCAGAGTGTTCGGAATTACTTGCGGTGACTTGGCTTGCGCAATTGCATTGCTACTCGCAAACCATTTATTAGTAACGTCAATAGAAAAAGGAGTAAATTTCGCAAATAAATATCTTGATAAAGATTTCCGCTTTTGGAGAAGGGTAATTTTTTCAGAAGAGAAAATATCTGACAGGCGTGTGCAAATATGGCGTGAAAGGAATACAATGCTCTTCACTAGAAACCTTATACCGACTTTCAAACATGGTGGGGGTTCCGTAATGGTCTGGGGATGTTTTGCTGCTTCTGGTGTCAGCAATTTACACTTTGTCGATGGTATAATGAATGCCAAACAATACATTCAAATTTTAAAAGCTAATTTGCTTGAGAGTGCCCGAAATTTGAACATCCACAGAAAGTACATATTTCAGCAGGATAATGATCAAAAACATACTGCACTTAATACGCGCCTTTGGTTGCTTTATAATTGTCGAAAACGGTTGAATGCGCCTCCACAAAGTCCCGACATTAACCCCATTGAAAATTTATGGTCTAAAATATTATAACATAAGGAACACAAAAGACCTTAAAATCGTTTTGCGTACAGAATGAGAAAAAAATTCACCAAATTTAACAAAAAAATTAGTTTAATCTATTCCAAATAGGCTTAAGGCAATAAAAAAACAGAAAGGGCACTTAATAAATTACTAAAAATAAAATTATGTTTCTTTTTTTAATCCAATTAAGTGTATGAATACGAATTTTGTTTGGATCAGAATATGAAATGTTGTTTTTTATGTTTGAAATATTTTTTATGTTTGTATATTATATATATGTTTTCAATAAACAATGTTATTCCTTGTAATGACTGCTCAATTTTATTTGATTTCGTTTAGTATTTTACAGGCACTTTCCAAATTATTGCTTAAAATGATGGTCTGCGAATGCGGATTTTGAATAGTGTATATATAATATGTTCAAACAATGCACTGATATTTTAAAGTCAGCCTGGTAATACACCGATTAACACTGTAATCGTATACTTGATCAAATATGATAGAGACAACGTGGAGCCAGGAAAAGTAGGCTGAAATTTGCAGAGAACGGACGTTTCTACAAATTAATATTATTAATATAAAAATTTTGAAGTTTAAATTAAATTAAATCAAACTAAGTTTTATCAGTAATATAAAAGGATATTAATATTAGTAACCACCTTATTAAATTAATACAATATAATTTAAAACTTAAATTAAGCTAGGTTTCGTTTTATTTGTTATTTAAGTTACTTTTTTCCGCAATATTTTGTCAAACAATTAGTTTTTAAGATTCTGTTTGGAAAAGAAAACCTTATTAAAATCGGTTCAATGTCTGTCTGTCGGTCCGTCCGTCTGTCTGCCTGTCTGTCACACGCACTTTTCTCAGAAATGGCTATACCGATTGGCACGAAATTTGGTGAGAAGGTGAAAACTGTAAACACCCAGACATGCAGTAAGTGGTATCCTTCTACGTTGAGATTAAGGGGAGGTCCCCATACAAAAAGGGGGTATATAATTTTATTTCACCGATTCGATTAGTACTTTTTATGCCGGTCTTAGTTTTGACATTTGTTAGAAAGGCGTTGAGTGGGAGGGGCCGAAAATGATGATTTCTTTAACGGACCCATTCTCGGAAACTACCCCACCGAAAAATTTGAAATCGTGAACCGACCTCTACATGGTCTCCAGGTCTTAAAATACTCTCCATATCGATATCTGCTCAAATTAAGTTAATAATAGTAGTTTCAAGAAGAACACAGGCCCCATCTGTTCTATGCCGAGGTTGGAGACAGAAGACCCGGCTTATTTCCATGCGGTCCTTACTGTCCCAACCAACGGCACTTTCTCACCGCTAATTCTCCACTCCCGTGGCGAGTTCTAAAATGATTGAGTGGAGAGTTCCGCGCCATCTACCCGTCCGCATCCGCAACATTCGAAATAAATTTCAAATGCTGCGGATCCTGCCGCGCCACATCACTCCGCTCCCAGACGGAACCTAGGGGGTTTCGGCCACCCATCCCGGAACTCCGTTCCCCGTTAATCCACAAAACGGACACGACGCCGCTTCGGGGCGCACACGGGTTTCAGTCTGGACAAAGAGACCGCCTTTTTGTGTCCACCGATCTCGAGCTGGAAGAAATGTTCTCCCCTCTCGAGAACGCGGTACGGGCCCTCATATGGAGGCTGCAGCGGCTTCCGGACGGCATCCGTCCTGATCAGAACGTGCGTGCATGTGTCCAGTTCCTTGGGCGAACAGGCAGGTGTGGGCGAGTGTCGAGTGGGTGGTGGCGCTTTGATGCGTCGGAGATTGTCCTTCAGCAGGCGCACCAACCCCGACTCCGTGAGACCCGATCTCTTGTCGAAGACCGGATCGCTTGGGAGTCTTGGGTTCTCCCCGTATACCAGCTCCGCGGGGCTGGCAGCAATTTCCTCTCGGCGGGTTGTACGTAGGCCGAGTAGGACGAGAGGCAAGACTTGAGTCCAGGACGGGTCGTCGCGTGCCATAATGGCGGCTTTCAGCGTCCGGTGCCAACGTTCTAGCATCCCATTGGATTGCGGGTGGTATGCAGTAGTCCGCTGGCGTTTAAAACCCAGGAGTTTGCCTAACTCCGAGAAAAGGGTGGATTCAAATTGCATTCCCTGGTCAGTGATGACCACTGCAGGGACGCCAAAGCGAGGTATCCACTCTCGGCAGAGGGCTTCTGCACAAGATTGCGCCGTAATGTCTTTCAGAGGTATTGCCTCAGGCCACCGCGTGAACGTGTCGATGATTGTGAGGCAATACTTGTAACCGTGCGAGTCTCGCAAAGGCCCTATTATGTCGAGGTGTATCGATCAAAATCGTACTACTACTAACATAGTTACAGTAGCTGAAAGCTGACTTTTCCGTGTAAATTTACTGAAACTAAATATCAATATCACACTAAAGTGAGTATTCTGACATGCTAAATGCATATACATAACCGGCTACGCACAAATGGGATAGTTCTGCACTCAAATATACTCACAGTAGAAGCAAACAAAACCTTTCATACCTGAAGCGCCGAGCTCCGGTTTCCCGACTTGTTTGATTTGTGTGTTGTTTGACGGGAATGAGCGGCGAGCTTCTGACCAGCATAAGACTTAGGGGCACTCAGATCGCCCGTGGAATCCGTAAGGAGGATCCAGACCTCAAAAGAGCCAAAGTAAGGATAGCCAATCTTGAAAGAGGACATGGCGAGCTGGCAAAGACACTCGAAGATCTTAAAAGTCAAATGTCAATATTGATAGAGAAAAAATGGAAAAATGGAAGGAGCAGCTAATGGCTGGCGAGGCGGGCCCGCCGTCTCCAAAGGTAGCCAGGAAAAAGTGAAGCTTTCTTCGAATATTTCTGCAGCCATGTATGAGCCGGGCGAAAAAGTTTCCAGCTGCGAATCTGTCCATATGGAGGACATAGAAAACCATCGGTGGTGGTGGAAATACCCCAGACGAGGGTGCTAACCAGTCTGGTTGTGGTAGTGACAGGCGCGGCAGCGATAGCTCTGAAGAGGGTAAACTGTGTGAGTTTTTGTTTTATGTATCCAAAAAATTAAAAAAGAAAAACAAAAATGAAGAAAAAATGAGAACTGATGAAAAGAATAACATAAGTAGTTCTGAAAATTTAAAAAATGGTTCGACTGGGGACAAGTATCATCCGAGTTATTCTTTATAGAAAATGGGGAAAAGGTGCCTCCCATTAATGTATATGAATTAGGTGGTAGAGATTTAGTAACTCTACTTAATGGGGGCGCGGGGCTCTCGAATTTTATTATCAAAAAGACGGAAGTAGAGAGAGTCCAAATCAAATATAAAAGAATAGCGGATTACAAGAAAGCAAGGAAGATCCTCGAGCGAGTGAAGGCTCCTCACTTCACGTACACACGCGTTTAATATGAATTCAATCGTCAAAATCCACCGAAGAGCGGAGTTCCTTGATTTTACTGTCAGGCAACAACCTAACATTGTCTTCAATTCAATAACCCACCTCAGACCGAGGCATTTGATAAAATTCAAAGATTTTGAATTCGTGAGGAACGATGACGAAATTGTAATGGATGATATGGTACCGGAATACGGGTCGTTTCAGGCATATTAATAGGCCTGAATTTGAAACCTTTGAATGCATGGAAGTCTCTTGTATTCTGTTTTCACTGCCTAGAGGAAGGAATTTATACTTTCTGCCAGTCTATGCAGTGGGAAGCAATGCAGTCAAGTTCAAAAAGGAATTTCATCCTCTATTTTGCGATACTCGAACTGAACAGGCTGCAAAATTATCATATTATGGCCGGCGATTTGAATGCTAAGCATACGCCACAAACAATCCCAGAGGGGTATTCTTCAATCTTGGATAGAGCAATTCCAGATAGTTTATATAGGCGAATTATATGGGTCAGATACACCAACCTGGGCAAATTCCAATCTGGATTTGTGCATTATTGACGCGCGCCTCAACTTTATTTTTAGGAATCCTCAACGGAAATTACAGACTCTTTCTTAAGATAGTGACCATAACGCTATTCTTATTCAGGTTCTGTTTAATGGACAATAGAATTGGCGGATTTGCGCTCAATATAATTCGTAGTCGTGCGAACCGCTTCGGTCACGCTGCTCCTAGGGCAGAGGTGAGGCAGCGTCTGACGATTTATCTCTGTCCTGGTAAGAAACCGTAAAGCCGTCATTGCCTGACATTTTTTTATTCACCGTCAATTTCCCCAACTTGTTAGGTTTTTAGGATAGTTCTCTACTCTTGGTCCACTCCGAGCATTCATGATCCATCTAAATGTATACTCACCTCAAATAACACCTAATAAAGACTTATAGAATTACACTCAAAAATGGTTCATATGATACTAGAGAGGTCCGAAGACAAGCACTAGCCGAGTACTAAGCCAGTAAAATCTAATAACTGATAATGTTCCACAACTACCAAGTTAACAATTCAAAGAATTAAAAGAATCTAGCTTTGTAACAATCTAGCTAATGTATGTGTGTAATTGTTTGTGCATCGTTAGCAACACGGAAAGGAGACGAGGCGAAGTTCATTGTTTGATATTGTTTTAGGCGAGGGTATTTCTACGAAATGAGGCTGACATAAGTTAACAGCTTAAACTTAAAATAAGCATTGATAGTAGTTGGCTACCAATTAAATTATCGCATCGATATTGCCTTCCATACCATTGGAGGATTCACGCATGAGATGACACTTTACAGGCGTACTTAATCATTTGCTTTTTCAAACCTGCTTTTCACGTGCAGGAATAAGCTTTCTCAATAGGACGTAAACACTGGAGAATTTTCCATTCACCTTAAAAAGTGACATATTGATGAAAATAACTAAAATTTTTTGTCCACGCTTGCTTGCTGCTAAAGTTCTTTCGCTGACAATAATATCAGGTGATTTGAGACAAACGTTGGAGCTAAGAAGACAGTGAGGGAACAGATAGGCAGACAGGCATAAAAGCTATTAGATTTCTTTTAAAAGTTCGTTAACCAGGGAAGTCTTTTACTCCCATAGATCAATCAATTTCTCAGAACCCTATTGATTTGACTGAGGACCGAAGACTTGGTATCAGATCGGTGCATTTCACATCTGCAGCATGGTTGGAAATTCTCAACGAATTTCCAACCATGCTGAAAAGTCTTAGTCTGATACACTTAGGATGCTTTGTTCGATGCAATCTTTCTGGCTGCGAAGATACTGTGTTCATCTACTTCCAATAGAAGAAAGAATGCACCAAATATATGACTTGAACTATTGTAGGTACCGCTTATTATATGTAGCGCCCAATGTGGGGTACATCGAACTAGGTGCTTTCACAGGACAGGACCATTATTTCAAATATTTAGCTATGGCAACATTTTCTGTCGCTTCGAAGACTTCTTCCACTTTGGGTATTGTCTTTCTGCAGTTTTTCGAATATAGTCCTTGACGTCTTAGATGTAAAAGAGTTGAAACTGACCCCGTTGGAATATTTTGTGTTACTTTATTGAATGGCCGACTCCGCATCTTTTAAATGAAGACAACTTTAATATTCACTCATACTTTTGAAATCGATAGCTTGGAGAATTGTCTCGCTATGTTTTCGCAATCTACTGATATATGGAGTCATTTAAAGAAAACCATATTCCCGATTCTCAGAAAAGGTCATACAATTCACTGCACTTTCGCTTGAGTAAAGTTGTGATAGTTGAAATATAATAGAAATAAAATAAAAATATGATTCCTGCACCTTTCCGGTGGATAACAAACGAGCCATTCCCAACACTTCGGTCCACGCCCATCACCAAAAAGTTGCCTGTTTCACCCACTTGATCCATCGGATGCTAACCATTCCCATATCTTCGTAAAAAAATATGGGAATGGTGATAGACCGTGGAAGACATCAACCACATTTTTTATATCGCCAAATTGAACGGATACACCGACTTGAACATCAGTAGTTTGACCAACAAATAAAAGAGGACTCTTCGACGGCAAGTGCTCATTAACCTGGCTCCATATAAACAGCTCAAGCAGAGAATAGCTCTGGAAATGATCCAAATTTTTCCGTCGCTAAAACAAAACATGGTGAAACATGGTTAGGACGTACTTTTCAGCACCAAAAACAGCCAGCTCAAAGCTCTTTTGAGATCAACTACACGCCCAAAAGACCAAATAGCTAAAGTGGGGGTTGTAACGAGTCCTTGAACGAAGACGAGTTGGTTGTTGAAAAGCAACAGGCTACAGACCGAAAGTAGCGGAGCACATAGCCTTGAAGAATCATAATCTTCCTAAGAAGAACGTGAAATTAGTGAAATAGATAAGGGATGTAAAAAAGTAAGACGTGGGAGAATATTGGGAAATATGTAGAATCCCAAAGGACCCACATCTCGACAGCCTTGGTCACTGTCGCGGGCTTTTCAAATTGGTTAAAGCGCGAATTCGAAAGGATGAATATAATATTCGTTCCATCGTCTAAACGAGTAATCAGAGAGGAGTGAACGAGGATTTGGTTACCTACCTAATACTTTCGATCGATGGAAATATATTAAGTCAAGGCTAAACTTGATGCAAGAAGGTAAATAAATAAATAATAATAAATAAATGTTTCAACATGTTATAGTTAGCACTTATAGTGAAAAGGACTAGCTTGGAAATGTGTCTTCGGAATGATGATTTGAGTTTCAAATAATGACATTAAAGCGGAAAGAAATGCCAAATGGTTAAGGAGTGCGATAACGAGCTTGGGCCGTTATCATCCTACCCATCGATAAGTCAATATTGTCGTAGATGTGCCATATGGAGACTGACCCAACTATCAGACGAACTTCGAACATTCATGTTAGTCCACATCTACATAGGCTCCAGTCGGCGTTACTAACTGAAGTCAAAATCATAGACAAAAACCTGTCGCCAGCCAATCAACACTTGCGAGAAAAGGGTTTCTGGCCAAACTATTATACAATTTTCGGATTTCATCAAAATCAAGGAGGACGGATCGTTCAGGTTATCTACGGCTAGCAGTGAACCGAAGCAGCAACAGTCCTCTCACTTCAAACAGCAGCAAAGAAAAATGTTTTTTTTTTAATAAAACCAATCCTTCAGATTGCGGCAATGAGCTGTGCCAACAGTTCAGGAGGAAACTCCTCCTAGCTGTAAGCGGTACATTATCGAAGTGCATCAAAGTTTTTTTTGAGTCGGTAACTGTATACCACAAATTGTTACGGGTAAACTTTTTTGACGAAAATAAGAACGGTTGGCTCAGGCAGTAGCACAAGCAAGAAAGAAAGAAATTAGAGGCTTAAACTTCCGATATTCAGTCAAAAGAACCTGATGATTTCAAAAAATTCCAGGGTCTTTGGGTTGATGACCTCTATGATAGCGACACGATAATCAAGATAACCACGAAAGCTCATTAGGATAATAAGATTTTGCGGCGCTCCGCGTATTTTCCCTACGACGAGGATAAGGGTTTCGGTGAAATATTTAGAAGGGCTATTAATTACGCCTAGGAGGAGGGGATCATAGCAGGTTACGTTGTTAAAGGCAACTATCTTTTGTGATAAGAATACATCTTCTACTCGGTCGTCGAAATCATGGCTCCTATTGGATAACGAACGAAGCCACCACCAATTGCTCCACTTTAGGGTCAGTGTAAGAGAGACTGGGTACCATATAAACTGGTCTGACTTCTGATCCCTCGAAAGCGTATTGAATCTTCTGCTGGAACGAAGAAAACAACCCAGATGATCACAGCTAGTATAAAAGCAACTTTCGAAGAAAGCTAGGATAGGTAGTACTCGCATTTCACAAAGTATAGGAGAACAAGGTGTCTGGATGGCCTAAGTGATTAGAGCGCTGGGCTGTCGTCGCGGAAGGTCGCCGTTCAAATGTCACTGGTAGCAGAGGGATTTGTTATCGTGACTGGATGTCAAATATCAGTCAACACAGCTGTGAATGAATGCCTGAGTCAAATCAGAGCAATAATCTCGGACGAGCGCAGTGTTGACCACTATGCGCTCGCCCAGTGTACTGTAGAGTACCGTTGCGGTCTCGAATGCTTTAACAGACTTCAAGGCCCTGATCCAATATGGATTTTTGTGCCAAAGATTATTATTATTAAAGAAAAACAACAAAAGCAATCCATCAAAAGTGTTCTTTCCTTCCGTGCAAATGAAGTTGTTCGCCCCGTTTGGAAGAGGCAGATCAAGGAGCGTAGAGAACTAAAGGTACTTATTGTCGCTGCGATTGGAGCGAGCGTGAAGCACTAAAGCTCCGACACTACGGAAAATCTCGAGAAGTGAAGCATATCATTCCCTGTCACAAAACAAGAACTTATTATTGCGTTAGTCAGGAAGTGGAAGCTGTTGCAAATAACTATGATTTCGCCACTATACACCGCATTACGTGCTGCTTTTCTAAAGAGTCCAAGGCGTAGGCTCAACAGAGATTGTGGATCAATTTGTTCACATCGGTTGTGTTGTTTCTACTGGCCGTGGAACCGAGCCTGATGCTACTTAAGGATTAACAACGCTAAATTCGCCTTCATTGCTTTGCCTAAAGTGTCGAAATGCAGACCTCAACACCAGGAACAAGGTGTGGTTATTCTTTTAAGGATTGTGGGGTCCTAAGCCACATCCACTTGATGTCGGACCGGACCAAATGAGGAGTAATTTACTCCCTCTTTTTTGGTCCACGAACCCCTCGTTTAGGGCTTTGCCGGTCCGATCCTACATCAAGTGCATGTGGACTTAAAAAAATATGTTCAACTCTGGCCAAGCTTTGACCCAAAGTATACGCGGATTTACGCTCAATATAATTCGCAGTCGGTCATCCAGTAAACCATGTGCTCGGAGTAGGTTTCTTAGTCAGCCAAAAAATGAAACCTGCTGTTATCGGCTTTGAAAACATAAGCGAACGGCTATGCACTCTGCGCTTGCGAGGCAAGTTTAGAAATATAAGCCTCATAAACGTTCACGCCCCTACAGAGGAGACTGCAGAGTCGGAGAAGGATACCTTCTACGAGGCAGTAGAACGAACCCTCGAAGCTTGTCGCAGACATGATATCAAAATCATACTTGAGGATTTTAACAGCCAAGTAGGGAAGGAGCCTCCCATAGCTTACACGAAAAAACAAATGATAACGGACTGCGGACTATTCAATTAGCAGTGTCACACGAAATGGTTGTTGGAAGTACCTGGTTTGCGCGGAAAGCGGTCCACAAACATACGTGGGCCTCTCCAGACGGGACCACTTTCAACCAAATTGACCACGTGTTGATCGAACGCCGCCACCTCTCAGCCTTGATGAATGTCAGAACATAAAGGGGGCCAATATAGACTCGGATCACTATCTCGTTGGCATGGTAGTCCGAGCTCGAATAACAATACCACCTAGAATACCCTCTGACAATAAGGTGGGAGTGAACACTGATGCCATCCACAACACAGCCCTCCGCGACACCTATAAGAGGGAAATGGATGCCGCAATAACCGCAGTCAACAGAGGACCTGGAGATGAAGCATCAACAAATAATCTTCACAACCACTTGAAGAACGTTATCATGGATACGGCCACAAACATACTTGGCCCCAGCCGCAAAAGGAGTCGGAACGGCTGGTTTGACGATGAATGTAAGCTATCAACGGAACGAAAGAATGGCGCATACCGAGTAATGTTGCATTCTCAAAGAACGCGGGCACGCGCAGAGACTTATCACGAACTCCGTCGAGCGGAGAAGCGACTTCACAGACTGAAAAAGGTAGCCTGGGAGAACCAACAAGTCTGTGAACTAGAAAAGTATAGGGAGCAACCGCACCAGGCGCGGAAGTTTTACCAACAAGTCAGCAGGATGAAGCCTTATACACCTCAATGCTGATCCTGCCGAGACAAAGAGGGAAATCTGATTTCCGACAGAATGGGCATATTAGAGCGGTGGGTTGAGTACTTTGATGAGGTACTGAACAACTAGAACATCGGCGAGTTGGAGGTCCCGTCAACTGAGGACGACGGACAAATACTGCCACCACCAAGTTTAGGAGAAACAGTCCGTGCAATTCATCTGCTAAAAAATCATAAGTCGCCAGGAGCCGATGGAATTACAGCCGAATTGGTTAAATATGGAGGCGACCAGTTACACCAAGTGGTCCATCAACTTGTACTCAAGGTATGGGACAGCGAATCAATGCCTGACGATTGGCAACGAGGCATTATCTGTCTCATACATAAAAAGGGAGATATCACACAGTGGAGCAACTATAGAGGTATCACGTTGCTGAGTACCATCTATAAGATATTCTCCACTATCTTGCTAGGCCGGATAGCCCCATGGGCCCAGAACATCATTGGCCCATACCAAAGAGGCTTCACTCCAGGCAAATCAGCAACAGATCAGATTTTCTCTCTGCGGCAAGCGATGGAAAAACTGTTGGAATATGGACAACAGTTGCACCATCTGTTCATCGACTTTAAAGCCGCCTATGATAACATAGCCAGGGTAAAACTGTACACGGCCATGAGAGAATTCGGTATCCCGACGAAATTAATAAGACTGACTAGGCTGACCCTGACCAATGTGCGAGGCCAGATAAAAGCAGGAGGATCACTCTCAAGACCATTCGACATCAACAACGGTCTACGACAAGGGGATGCGCTATCATGCGTCCTCATTAACCTGACACTCGAGAAAGTGATCCGTGAATGGGAAGAACCACCCGAGACGTACGAGCTGCCTTCATACAGATCGAGCAGGCGGCACGAGATCTTGGGCTGCACATCAATGAAGGCAAGACAAAATATATGGTGGCAACGTCAGCACCGAAGACGAATCAACCAACAACATTAAACCGCACTGGTCAAACACGAAGAAGAATAAGGATAGGAGAATACAACTTTGAGACCGTTGACAATTTCTCCTATCTAGGGTCGAAAATCACAACCGATAACAACTACGATGATGAAAACCGTGCACGGTAGTTGTCAGCCAACGTTGTCGCACGTCTCACCATAGGGTCAAAGCTCTTACTGTACAAGACTATGATCTTGCCAGTCCTCATGTATTCCTCGGAAAATTGGGATCTTAGCAAGAAAAATTGCGAACTCTTGGCCGCGTTCGAGAGAAGAATCCTCCGAAGAATTTTTGGCCCCTTACATGAGGATGGACGATTCCGTAGCCTAAACAATGACGAAATCTATGAGCGATACCATGACCGTCCGGTTGTGGATAAAATCCGGCTCAATAGGTTACGGTGGGCGGGTCACTTAATCCGTATGGATGAGGATGATCCCACCCGGAAAGTCTATAAGGGCAATATCTATGATAGAAAAGGAAGACGAAGCAGACCCTGCCTAAGATGGAGCGATGGCGTAGGTCAGGACGCCAGACAGCTTTTAGGGATTTCGAATTGGTGGACCTCGGCGCAAAACCGGGATGTCTGGAGTTCCTTATTTAGGCAGGCCTAGACCGGATACCGGTTGTTGCGCCGTTGATGATGATGATGTTGATAATTCGCAGTCATGTCGTCTTCTGCGGATTATATAAAGGAGCTATGGTGGCGCTGCTCCCACGGCAGAAATGAAGCAGCGTCGATTAAAGAAGTTGTGGTTGTTCCGCATCCATGGTTTCTCCGGGTAGTTATATGGGAGCGACACTGTCATTCAAAGGTTCGAAGTTTTCGTTATCTCATGTCTTCGCCGTGTTATTGGTGTACCCTGGCCTGAAAATCTCCTAAGTCAGCGGAGGGGCCAGTTGTCGGTAGATATGTTGATTGGAGAGTGGAACTAGCAGTGAATAGGTGACACTTTAAGAAAATTGGACGATGCAATGCTACCCATGCCATGCAACAGGACCCACTTTGGTTAACGAGTGAGTTGCTTTTGAATCGCATGAGACAAACCAACAGAGCAGGACTATTGTTGGGTTAGATGACGCCATTACTCTGCTAGTGATAGAGGCATTAGATGCCCTTAATATGCACATTAAATGTGAAACCTCCTAGCCAAAAGGCGTCCAACCGATCCTCCTACTTCGTTCGGAATAGAAAAACTGGAAGCTCGATTCTTAAAGGATTCGTGCATTCCTAGGTGACCGCGTGGCTGTGCGTAGCATGCCTAAAAGAAATGCAAATTTGCGGAGGTAGCACTCCGCGGACTAAAGGAAAAGTTGAAAAGCGATATCCAGAAAGGAAACCGTCTTGGAAGGTGTCTTCAACTATGCATCCTCGGGGCAGATTGTTACACGGTAAGATAATATGGAATCGTTTGCGGATAATATGTACTTAAGACTCCATAATGGACAGACTGTGAAAGCTATGAAGCTGTTCACTAGGAATACTTTGCTGGGCAAAAAAACCTGAGGATCACATGTTTTACCGCCCTTTAAGAAGGACGCCAAGAAAATCTTTGTCAGGCTTTTAACGAGACACTCCTGTGGAAGCTTCGTGAGAGCACATGGTTTTCGCCTATTTGGGAATATTAATCAAAAGGATACTGTGATGTAGTTAATCCCCCTTGCAATGGGGACAACATAGGGTAGAGTTTGCTTAAACATGAAATCTAACTCGCACCAGGAATATAAAATTCAGCACTACGGTACTAATAACAATGAAAATATATTCCAAGTGGTTATTTGAAAAAAACCTGCAGTTTTTATCTCAAGAGACGCTAATTTCCTCAGGTTCATTTGGCACCTTTCAAGCCTTCAGTCGGAAGTGCCGCTATCTATTCACACTTCGATGTTTATATTTAAAATCATAAAAATACTAAAAACTCACCCTCAAACATTGCACCTGAGAAATCCTTTTAGCACATAAACACCATCTCAACTATCAGTTCAATACCTCCAATACTCTCCGTTCTGATAAGGAAAAATAACAATCCCTTGAAAAGGATACCTACATCCTGACAAATAGTTTCGAAAATTGCTCAAAAAGGGTTTGTTGAAACCGATCATCGATCAAATAATATTGCCAAAGGATTAGAGTAAATTGTGTGTGAATAGAGAATGGAAAAGGGTAGAGAGCGCAGAAGGGAAAAAGGATACAGAACAGAAACCTACAGGGAACAGGTAGAGCAGGTTCTTTTGAGTAACGGACAGGTAGAGCAGAAATCCTTTCCTTGCAGAGTACAAAGTAATTTTTAGTTTTTTTTCTCTCATTTCTTAGCCGGGCCAGTAAAAAGGATCGTTCACAACCCTTTGTGAAAATATTCGATGGGAATAAAGCCGCCTCGGAGATTTCTTGATTTTTCATTTTGACTTGAGACGATGGAAAGGTTGAGATTGTACAACGGAACACAATGGCTCGGTGATGATGATGATCATGACAACGATTGTCGTCAATCAGGTGAATTGAAAAAAACTCGCTTTTTGTTGAGCGCAAAGACCCGAAAAAAGGATTATTCGAACCCTTGTCACGTTAGATTGCAATGTGAAATGTAACGAGTTAGATGAGGTGTTACGGGAAGCATTGTTTGATCATGCAATTGAGCAGGAAATTAGGTTTATGGATACATTGGTGGTGTTGAATGGAGGACAATTAATCATTGTTTGGCTGTGTGGAATTGTGTCCTGGTTGGAAGATAAGAAGTCATGATGTTCCCGTGCTTTTTAGTTAGGCAATATTGCCCATTATGACTTTCATTTTATTGTATACACTTTTTGGTACAAAGTGTTTTCTTCTCCATATATTACGTTCTTTAGCTGATTGAACAATCACTGGACTTCGTGGACGCCTAGACGATATTAATTATAATACTTACGGTCCTTAAAGAAATGTTAATATATTTAAATGGAAAGCAAACCACAGTTGCGAAGAAAAAACATTAACCTGAATTTGTCTGTAAGCACCTTTGATATTCGCGTGACATTCTTAATTGATTTCTATAA
Organism: Hermetia illucens; assembly: GCF_905115235.1. NCBI lineage: Eukaryota > Metazoa > Arthropoda > Insecta > Diptera > Stratiomyidae > Hermetia > Hermetia illucens. The sequence continues at coordinate 130,285,626 of NC_051852.1, forward strand.
CTCAAAATTTTCGCGAGTCGTAGAGAGAACGCATTCAAAATTATGAAAGCCGCCTTGAAATTAAACAATCAATCTAATTTGGTGAAAGTCTTTCTATTCCAGACCTCCAAAAACATTCAGGGCTCAGGAGAATCATTCCCTTTATCCCTTCCTACCTCCTTTCGACTGCATGTTTGTATATTAAAAGAGTGAATGATGTTTACCATTACAACAAGAACTTATAATCTATATTGAGGCCAAATAAGGAACTGCCATACTTATTATTGTTAATAGAATAACAATCTTTTCGAATCTCCCCCTCGGACACCACCTTTTCGTGGTGGGGGCGCTTGTGGTAGTTTACTACTACACTAAGGGTGTCCAAAAACACATGAAGATGGAATCCACCCGCGACTTTGAGAAATCAGTTCGTGGCCGAGGCACGTGGCCTCACCAAATTCATGTTCCCCCATGGAGAAAGCTGTTGAAGTCAGGCTCGCCACATCAGTGAAAAACCTACCTCCAATATCTACGACGCGGCCAGCTAGAAAGAATAGTAGAGCAGGCTTGGCTTAATGAGAGGAACGGGAAACCTAACTACGACCGGCCTGTGGGTGACACTGTTCCCTAACTCTTCTAAAATACGGGAGCGGAAGACTCGACAGAAGGAAACTTTAGCCACAAAGGAGAAGGGACTATAAGCTTGCCTGTCAGAACCTTCACTTCCGTCTGTACCCAGAAAAATGGAAAAAAAGGAAGCTAGTAATGTGGAAGCAACTGGTTTAACGCCGGTTTGTGAAAACAGATCCATGCAGCCCGGACTCCGTGAACCTGGGAGGGCTCCTAGCCGACGACAACGGAAAGCACTGCGAAAGAAGGCGAAGTTTCTTGGGAATGAGGACATGGATGTTGCTACACCACTAGGTATGGCGATATCGAGACAAATCGGTCGTAAGAAAGCGGAACTTTTGGCTAAAGGTGAGGACAAACTGGAAACCCTGGTGATATCCACACTGAACGCAGCAGACTTTTGAGTTAGCGGTGGTTTTCATATTAGACTGCACTAATGGTTACAAACATAAGAGTTAGTCAAATTAACCCTCACCATGTCAAACTTCTTCCTATCTACTGGCGGAAAAGCTGGCAAAGTAACAGGACTGCATTTTAACAGAATCTGTGGTATTGAATAAGTCAAGGGGACTACGATCTTCTTCAATGAAACATCCTCAAGATCAGGCGTTCTGATGTCAAAATTGTTAAAGGCAACCATGTTGAGACAATTCTGTTCCCAGGACCTTGTTGCGGGCAACTTACAATACCAGGTTAATGGTAAGAGGAGAAATGTCATAGTTGCCTCTGCTTACTTACCCTATGATTCTTTGTGTCCTCCGCCGACGCAAGAACTGAATTGTTAATAGGTCTTGATGCGAACGCTCAGCACATTTGTTGGGGCAGTAGCAAATGCAATCCTAGAGGAGCTGTTTGATTTTATCACTTCAGCTGGTCTGATGACCGCGAAAGTAGGGTAAGTCCTTAGGTCCTGGCGTCAAAAAGAAGTGAAGTAATTGATCTAACAATCTGCAAGTTGTGAGAGTTGATTAGAAACTGGTGAGTGCTAGATGAAGTCTTATTCTCAGATCACCGTTACTTAAACTTTAGTCTGACTATTACAGGCGAACAGCCTGTATTACAAAGACGGAATCCTAGGAAAACGGATTGGACAAAGTTTTATGAACTTCTTGGCGACAAAGTGGAGTTTCTTAGGATACTAAGCACCCCTTTGGCGATAGAAGATCAATTGGAAACTCTGAATCACACACTTTTAGAGTGTTTTGAAGAGGCTTGTTCTATTTCCCGAGGAAACGTGGTAAAACAGGTCCATGGTGGAACCGAGAACTGGAAGGGCTCAGGAAATCAACCAGACGACTTCTAAATCGTGGTTATAAAAGCAATAAAATGAAGACTGTCTAAACATCCGAAATTCACAGCGTCAATATAAGAGGCTCGCAAAACATTCGAAACGAGACTCTTTTAGAGCATACTATGAGGAACTGGAAAATGAAAGGGAGACTTCCTGACTGTTCAGAGTCCTTAAAAAGAATGAATCGGCCAAGTTGCACTCTCTTAGAAAACCGGATGGTATTTGCACGAAAAGCAAAATTGAATTTATGCAGACTCACTTTTAAGTACACCATTCTGGAGAGCAGGTCTCAGAAGTGAGAAGACGAGAATTGGCGGTTTCTGCAAACCCTTCGACACGAAGGTGTTGCAACGACAATTTGGACGCTGCGAGAACGCTTGTTACCAATGAAAAGACGAAAGGTGCTACACTATCATGTGAATACAAGCGCCTAGCATGGATGGCATCTACCCAGCGATGTTAAAGGATGGTATAGAGCACTTAGAGAAAATTCTGGCTACGCGCCTTTCTCTTTGCAGAAGGTGAAGGTAGTCCTCATATCAAAGCCTGAGAAATATGACTATTCAAATCCAAACAACTTCGGGCAAACAGCTTAACATAATTTTGGCAATTTTTACATTATTATTATTATTTTTTGTGAGCATACTCTTCATTCTTTGGTTTCAAAGAGAGAGGATGCAACTCTGAAGGATGAGTACGCAAGGGGATGTTCGTGGACATTGAAGGGGTTTTGACTATGTGCCCTTCCAAAAACTCTGTGATGACGCTAAAGAGCATGGTGTTAACGAAACTCTAATAAAGTGGATCTGCGCTATGCTAACGCAGAGATTGCTGTGCGCAGGGGGTGGGTGTTGACCGCTACCTAACAACGTAAACGACAAAAGGCTGCCCTCAAGCGAGTGTGCTATCGCCACTTCTGTGGAGTATGCTGATCAACTCACTACTATGCGAACTGCAAAATCTGCCAATACACGTTCAACTTTATGCGGATAATGTGGCTATGCTGACTGTTGGCCGAGATCTCGGAATGGTATGTAGAAATACACAGCGTGCCATTGATCTGATTGACAGTTGGTGTCTCAGGCATGGACTTTCAATAAATCCAAATAAAATCACAATGGAATTATTTACAAAACGGGGCAAACAGTTTTCGCAATGCCTTCGGATTCTCGGATCCCTATACATCTGTTTGGAAGAAGATATGATGTTATCTTGAAAGGAAGAGAAATCTGGGACGAACCAGAAGAATGCGTGTCAGGATATACTGACGTCTTCTACACTGATGGCTCAAAAACAGAAAATGGTCTTTCAGGCTGAAATGCGCGCGATGCTAATGGCGGCAACCTGGATGATTGACGAGCGGTTGGAGAGCAGGTGCATCGCAATCTCTAGCGATAGACAATCTACATTGAGGGGGTTGTGTAGTACCTTGATCACAAAAATCGCTCAGGAATGTAGAACCCGATTGAACTCAGTTTCTAGATTCAATACGGTGGAATTTCTCTGGGTATCTGGTCATTGTGGTATAGAGGGAAATGAAATCTCGGATGGTTTAGCAAAAGAGGCTTCAACTTCCTCCATGCACGACTGGATCTATGTGAACGCCCCGCCTATGGTTGCATCAGACATCAGATTTTTGGTGCTGATGTGCTCCAACTGCAACGGGTAGCGAATCCGAGATATTCCGTTAGACGGGGAATCGAGTAGACTGGAATACTATTGCCTGTCCCCCACCTCAAACACACACACACATTTTAGAATAGGAAAATTATTGACAGACAAGTCGCTTTGTAATACTCGTGAGGGTAAAATTCACCGGTTAGCTTCTGCTTGTGAATATTTTGTTGGTACTAAGTCAGTTTTTCTATTTGCTATGGCTTGTTGGGTCTCTAAGAGTGTTGCGCATGTATTGAGAGAATTATACTTCGGTACCATAAGCATCCTGCGAGTTGAAGCTTAAGAATACATTCAAAGTCTTCTCTGCTTGTCGTAAAAGGCAACTAGGAATTATACCAAGGGATCAAACAAGATTTCCAATGAAATGAGCTGGATATTCTGGGTTCTAAGCGAAGTAAGATGGTGGGAATCTGCAGAGTACTATTCTCCGTCTTGGATGGTTACTAAAAGCTATTGCAAGGCGCGTTCCCTTCACCTGTATCCTTTTGATTGCGGAGTTCAACGCGCACCAGTTTGCTTCCGGCTTCAGCATTTCCCCGACAATGTTCTGGGGGCTTATGCTGATTATCAGAGTGTCTTCTAGGCGTCTCATCTCTTAGCAAAATCGTAGACAATAGAATATGACATGCTCAGGGTCCTCAGATGTGCATGCATATTCAGGGTAAAAAAGAGGATCATCCAACCTGAATCGGTGGAGGTACTTCCTGTAATCATCATGCTCTGATAGAAAATGAGTCAAATGGTAGCTAATCTCAGCGTGTCGTTGTTGAATCCACTCCTTAATACCGTGAATTGAACTCACCGTTGTCGCAATTTTTCGAACGGCCTCTGCCTTGCCCCTTTTCGCTATTCTATATCCTTTTCAGGTAGATTCAGTGTCCTTTTCTTATGTAGACAGCGTGTCTTACTTACCAGAATGTCCATCGAGATCATCCCCGCCTGAAATTGTCCTGAAGACGCTGCACACAGGGTAGAGCGAACCACTCCGGGCACCAGTAATCTTCGACTGTTTCTTGGACCTTCAATGATAGGCATCATCCATGTTAAGGATGCGCTAGTATTTGCCGCATTCTCACAGGCATCTCACAGTTCAGGTGTCCCTTGAAATTGATCTTGACGTAAATCGTCACTCCAGATATTTGATAAAGGGCTTTGAAATGATGATATGGCCACCAAAACGAATACTATTCATATACCTTTTCTTGTGGTCGGTAATCAAGACCACCTCCATCTTTTGTTCCGTAAGGTCGAGCTCAACCATCTCCAGCTACACTTTTATCGGGCTGACGGTTTCATTAGTGTTCACTTCCATAGTTTCAGGTTGTTTCGTGACGACAATCATGGCATCTGCAAAATCGACAAGGACTCCGTTGTACATCACGTTCTACAGAAGAGGACTCAACACTGGGCCCTGTGGTAGTCCTATTGTGATGGTTTACCGCTTGAGTCCCACATCCGTATCGTGTCCAAAATGTCCCTTTCGGGAGGTAACTTTCGGAGAACTTACTCAAATAACTAGGGACACCCGTTTTAACCAAATAGCTTTTTATCCACTCAAAGCTGGTTGAATGGAGCGCACTTTTGACGTCCAATGTTACAACGGCACAACATTTATTAGACGTCATTGCGTTTCAAGCCAGCTTCAAAACCACTTCTATGGCATCGATCGTTAAATCAGTTTAACGAAAGCCAAATTGTCGCTCCTATAGGCCTTCCTCTTATTCTATGATAGGGAAAAGTCTGTAGCCGATGACTCTTTATAGCATCTTTTCTACCGTGTCTGTAAAGCAAATCGTGTGGTTTGAGTTTTTGCCTCTCCCACGAAGCGGGGAAAACTCCTTCTACCATGCATGCCTCAAACATGCTGACAAATCAGTCGGGTCTGGTCTCAACAGCGTGTTTCAGGGAAGGTTTAGTATCACCGATTCTCCGACAAATCTCTGCAAGTTCTTCCTTGGTCACCAGAAGTATGGTAAAGAGTGCCAATGCTTGTTTATATTTTTTGCAGTCCCCTTTATGCGGAATGAAAAGCGGTACAACTCTATCGGGTCAGTTGTGGTGTTCGCCCTCTTATCTTCTTCATAACAATCCTGTACGCTGTTCCTCAGGGATTTTGGCCTGCCTCCGGGCAAAGTTTTTGGAAGCAATCTCGCTTGCTGGTTCCTGTAGCTTGATTAAGCCTACCTCGAAAATTCGCATATATTTTTCGTTTCTTGCCGAAGTCTGGTCTTCCTCTAGATCGTTAGCAAATCCTTTTTGCTATGAAGCATATAGCCCTTAACTTTGCGATTTCTTCGTTTCACCAATAATTTGACCGCTTATTTGCGAGAATTCGCCGTCTTGGCATGGAAGCATCGCATGCTTTCGTTATGTACCCCATCATTTTGACTACCTTTTCTGAAGATTGTGGCCTCCCAGGGCTTATTTCTACGCACGGGAACGCATATTGCTGCATGGGCCATTTCCGATGTGGAGGAAAATTGGTGTTCGTAGTTCGACAACCCCAATCCACAGCACACGCATCGAAATCACCCACTAGGATTTTGGGGTTGCAACTCCTTGTATCCGAAATTAGCACTGCGTCGCATTCTGTTATGAACGCACTCAGTGCCCAATTGTATATGAAAATACCAGCAATTTTTGCCCAGACGAGTATTGCCGGAAACTTTATCATATTCAGCGACGTTGAGTTCGTAAGAGATAGCAGGATAGTCGATCATTTCCTAAACGGTTCAAAAACTAGTTGCTGCGGGATCTCCCGATTAGGAACAACAGTTTCAGTACTCGCCGAAGCACTCTTCTCTATCGTCCAGCTGAGGTTTCCGCTGAGGTTCCGGACGAATTCCAAAGAGCATGTATAGAGTTTCCGAAAATGGATCCTTTGAATAGGCCAGGTATTATCAGGCTCTATGCATCTCCAGCAATTTCGAGAATCCTATCTCAAATCAATGATGAGGTTGCACCTCGGCTGTGTGCTGATATGTCGCTGTTGCAACTATAATCACTTGTGTATTGTGGTGTAGTTACGGCTGTCAGATTGCACGGCCAGAAGATTCGCTTTTGTGTGCGCACATCAAGATCAACAACATTCTGCCCGAGGAGCAGAAGGGCTGCCGAATTGAGTCAAGAGGTTGTAAAGAGCAACTCACTATCGACTGGGTAGTTGTAGGCCGAAGAAACCTCTTTAGTTGCAATAAAGATTATGCCGCGATTTTCGACAGCGTACCGCATACCTAGCTAATCGATGTCCTACATCTGTATCGCATTGATCTCCCCAAAATCAAAGTAGTTTGGCGTTCGTGAGGGTGGCTGTAGTTCCCATAATATTGTCAGCTGCAGGTATTGTGCCTGTCTGGTTCAAACTATACAGAAGTACACCATTCTGAATACGTGCTCGATGTTGCGGGGAGTACTCGACGGATTCTCCCACTAAGCTACCACCGGCCACCACCATCAGCGCCTCTTTAGTTTTTAAGTAGGTAGGATCGTCCGAGCCTAAATGCTTGGCACTTCGTGCTAGTATTAGGTAAAATCCGGCATCTGCTGATATTGTGACAACTTGGGTATATTATATATAAATTAATTATAGTATATTAGTATATTTTGATAATTTACTGGTGCTACCCAGTTCATCGAAGATTTTTACAAGTTCGCTGGAATGTTGACTTTGATATGAATCAGCATACTTGAAAGTTTGGTGGAAATTCCACTATTGTTAACAAAGGTATAGTGGGACAATTTGCCAATTTCGTAAAAAATTATTAAAAAATTAAGAACTAGTTAGTTAAGATTGATTTGAACATGAAAGGCAATGGAAAGCGATCCAAATGCCAATCAAATCAACCCTAGATAACGATTTAAAAACTTCTTGATTTTAGTCGAGCCGAGCATATTAACGAGAAAAACGGCGACCCCGCTTGCTGAACTGCAGAATTTACACATACTGGCAAGCTAGCTCAAGTATGGTTCCTCAATTGTTTCCCTCTTTGTTGACCACTGTCCGATTCCATAGAAGAGTCCTGGTCAATAGAGGGGTGTTCCTGGCACGGCAGTCTAGCTGTCGATTAGAATCTCAATGTTTTGCTTCCTATAGTTTCGTTTGGGGTCGAAGTAAGCACAATTATCCAATATTTATGTCTGAAATATGCCGGTTTTCATATCCAATGGCCCTGCTGTGGGGGACCCACCGGGATATTTTATTTATTATATGTAGAAATAGCGCTTAGCCAATCAATCAAAATGAACTACAGCATCTCGAATTCGAATCCTGGTCTATTATTTTCAATACTGACTGACTTAGTATACAAGTCAAGTGAGTTTTTGCACACTTCCTATGTATCTAATTACTTTTTATTTTGATATAATTTTTATCTAATGTTCGCTTCTAGTTCCGGACCTTCAAACTTCTAATATCTCTTTAATTGAAGTTAACACAATATCTTTAAAGTTACATGCAATTATCTCTGAAATTGTAATGGTTACATTACCATAAATTCCGGTTAGTTATCAGCACGTATTTTTACCTTTACTGATCTACTTGCCGCCCTTCATGGCATCCAAGTCAAAGTAAAACCAAACGATTAGGATTTAATGACTAATTACCGATTGGGTGAGTTATGAACATTCAGCCCCGGGGCATCTTCCCTATCTCGGCCATTGTCTAGTCTTTGCATTTAGATTAGAACTCGAACTGTTTGAGGTTTGTCATTGTCCACGAACTGGTGTGGAGCCAAGGTTATCGGATGCAAGGTCAATATTAGCTGAAAGAGTCCATCCGCGCAACGAGTGTCAAACAGCCTCGCTAATGAGTTCATGCCAGAAAAGTCACTTGGGGCATAGACCACGTAATTGTTATTGTGATAGGCCATGTTCGTTGTTATCATAACATTCTGGTTTTGTTATTTCACTGGGCTATTTCCATTACGAGGAAGAGGCGAATCGTGAAGGTCTGATTCACATGTAATATTTAAGCAATGAATGATTACAAGTACTTCTTTCAAGAAATTAGAAAACATATGTGACATATGTATGTCTGCAGCCGCATGGACAGCAAATAATGTTGGGTAATAAATTTTCCTATTGCGTATTAGACTTCACCAATACTAACCATTCCCTCTATCCGAAACCGAATTTCTATTATAGGGGACTCATTCAGATTCAATTAAGAATAGAAGCCCCGAAAAGAATGACTAAATGGGACGAAACACCTTTCCAATCGGATTAATTCTTCTAAGGATATGACCGCTCACGTACATGGCGAACATAGTTTCTCCTCTAAAACCCCTTTCACGAGAGAAATTATCACATTCTTATAAAGACTCCGAAAAGCAGATCCAGCGGCGGTATCCTTTCACATCAAGGATCTTCCACCTCTGGCAGGTTTTCTATTCAGAAGGACATTGCAGCCTGACGAATTAAATCATTCCGATAATAATCCTGCGGTATGCTGTGGAATTATTTTTATCCAACCTACACAAAAGGACATCACCATAAATTTAGGATTTCTTCTCGAATGCAGACGTAAGAGTTGCATCTCTAAATAGAAATTCCATCGGACAGTCACTGGGATGACAAGGTGTCAGGACATTTTGATGTTTAATGGAAATGGCTCAATCTGAATTCGTCGTCATACGCAATGCAGCATTAAAAATGAATTTCGTTGTTATAGCCTTTTGTGTACAGAGTTAGGAAATATGACGGGGGTTGTGTCGTAATCCTTGAATTAGTTTTCAAGACACGAAGAAAGGCTGTAAAAAAGGCATTCGCTGGTCTAATTTTCGCATCCCGGTTTAATGGGAGCTCAGGCGGCGATAATGACTTTCCTATTGAGACGGCGTAGGATTATGCGATGTCGAATCTTCGAACTATGCTAGACGTGATAAATGAACCAGGAGCCATCTTTAAGTGCAGCTTGAATATCTCTAGAAGTTGCATTTATTGTGTTGAAGTGTCATTTATTGGTTTTTAAAGAAAATGTTCTATGCTACTAGATATGTGCTTAATTTTTAATTGCATCTTTTCTAATAACTGGGATGGAAGTTTCGGTGTATGACTCCACATGTAATTTTTTGACTTTTTGTTGAGATACGTGCGCACAGCAGGGCCGTCGAGAGAAAATCCGGGCCCAAGGTGAAAGAATTATACAGAAAATGGGGCCCGGGGTGAAAGTTTCCGGGTCTGTCAACCCTAGTTTTCGCTAACATTTTTGTTCAGGGCCCCCGAGAAAATTCCGGCCCCGGGGGGAATCCTCCCTTTCCACTTGCCTCCCTTCAGGCCTGGACACAGCTGATATTGAGCTTCGAACACGTTAAAGGCTGTAGTGTAATTCCAGTTTGTTCAGATGGCAGTGGTTTTTAAAGAATGTTATTTTATTATTCTTCTTTGCCTAGATTAGTGAGTGAAGTGAGAGTCGAGGATTAGTGCTGGAACAAGCAAACACTTTGGATAAAGCTGGGCCTAAATATGTTTGTGAAAAGTTTTCCCGCGATCCTCGTTCACTACCTCAATGATCAGCTATGCTTCGTATGAGGACATTAATTGAACTCTCTATATGTATTACATCGCATCGACTAGAAGAACATTGGGGTGCTGAAGTCCCGTTGCGAAGACAAATATAACGCTGTACGCAAACGCGACCGAAACATTACTACTCCGATATACAAATTTTTCGAGGTCTACAACCTGTCAAACCAAAAAGCTTTATTTTGCGTTTGCCAACAACACAAATGGCATGGGACCACAGGTCCCAAGATCTACGACCACATGTTGATTTAGTCGTCATCGGAGAATCAAAAACGGATTAAGCTCTGAAGATGTTTTTTAATGGGTCTCGGGATTATTTTAATGGTTACCTATGAAGCAGCATTCAGCATCCAAATATCCCTACGGATCAAAGATGGTCTGTTGAGTCAGTGCGGGGGTTTTCTCGAATACACACAGTGAATCCGAGTTGCATGGTCTCCTAGGTTTCGCCAGTATATTCCAAGCGGAAGTACTAGCGATATTGAAAGCCTGTCGATGGCTGGGGGCATGATCCAAGCCCTAAGCGTAGCATAGCCATTCTGACCGACAGCCACGCGGCCATTAAGGCCTTGTACTCAGCGATGAAATCCTTCCGGCTGGTGGGGTAGTGCAAAAACGCGCCGAACAATCGCACACTCAAGATCACCCTCCTCTGGGTTCTAGGTCATAGGAGCATACAGGTGAGTGAGCATGCTAACGAATTCGCCTGGCGAGGATCTGTTCTTGGCGGTCCTTCCGCGGGTATAGTCGGTGTTTTGCTGACAACTGTCAAGAGCGGAATCTACTCGCACTACTGAGCAGCCGCCGACCTCAGGTGGCGAAGGCTCACGACCTGTGCCAAGTCAAGGAGGATTTGGTCCGTCTATAGCAAAGCTCAATTACGAGAGTTCCTGAGGCAGACGTGTGGAAATGCATACAAAATTACCTCAGTCTGTCCGGAACACTGGCCCATACGGGACCATGCCGATAGGCACGGCATACCCTACAATTCGCATTGCCGAAGCTACGGTGAAGCGGGGGAAACCCTTAGTCACTTCCTTCCCAGCTCTAGCTAGAGTTAGGCTAAGGACGCTGGGTAAACGACGGGACTTTTTGCGAGAGATTTGTAGCTGTGGCGTAGGGGAACTGCTTTCCTTCGTGAATGCTACGGGCTAGCTTTAAAGATCGAAACGGCGCACCACAACGCTAATTGGATTTCTCGGAGCAGTCACTGATACCTACCTACCATCCCTACATCCGCATCATGTTACGGTGGCTTTCCATATCATTGAAGCGAGGTCAAATTACATAGGATTTTATACAATTAAAAGCCGTGGGTAAATGCTCTCTGCGCCTCATAAGCTCCGTGCTATCGTGGATCAGGAGTCAAAATCCTTGACCCGACCACCGAAAGACTTATCACTTGTGACCATCGAAATATGATTCACTGGAAGGTCTTTTACCATAACGAGCTATGTGTCTATGATCTTTTCACGTTCCTGGAGTTGCGGCTCGCCCCATTTTCAGCGACGTTTGATACCCTCAGCTTTTTTGGTTCGAAGATTGCCTATTTGTGACAACCAGCTGGATCTAACAGCGCCTTCGGTATATGGTCGCCGCTGCAGCTCGAAAATAAAAGCAATTTTGAAGGTGTCTCAGTATTAATATTCTCTGGAGTATTGTTCAAGAGATCTGTCGACTGATCAGAGATGCAATCCTCACTAACAAATGTCAGACCAACCGTGTGAACAGTCCGTTCCCAACTTTTGGGAAAAGCGCACTATGCAATCGAATTTGTCTTGTTATCAAGTAATGGTTCCTTCCGGGACTAATTCAAGTTGTGTTCATCCGGAAAAAATTTCTGAATGTATCGCTAATGCAATGAAATTGATTTTAGTACGCTATAATGTCCGTGGGTTGACAGCATGTACAATTTTGCTTAGCATTGTTCAGTGACAAGCAATGGTAGAATACATTTACTAATATGCAGCATTTCTTTTTGTCAAGCTCTCCTCTTTGCTTCTCAAATACATTCCTTCCGATTTGCTGATTCCCATTCCCATATTCACTTATATTAAGAAATAAAATATCTTTGAAATAATCACTTTTTTCCTTTTTCATAATTTTATTTGCCGAATCTATTCACTTTATAATTTCTGCCAAAACACTAAAATCAATTTAACTATTATATTTGCAAGTTTCAATAAATCAATTTTTCCAATATTCCTGAAACGATCGTTAAGCTTTCTGTTGTTACTTTTACATAAGGCTGCTCATGCTGCATATTTTTAGAGGCACCCCTCACGTTTATTTCTGGCTAAAACGAAATACGAATTGATATTGATTTCAGGGTCTAGGTAAAAAAATGTAGTAGAACATTGGGCCAGTGAGGAAGGTGAGCTAGACTGCCAGTCAGCAGGAAAAAAGAATGAAAAGAAACGTGGTAAGGAATCTTTTTATAAGTTTTGTAAATAATTACTTGGTTTGACATTGAAATCAAGTGAAATAGAATATCGCCTCAATGTAATGCACTAGGAGTGAATTAATTGAACGTGAAAAGCGGAAGTTAATTGTTTAAAGAAAGATAATTTCGAAATTTCTGACTGACACTCTCGCAAGTGAATTCGGGATGATGTGATTGGGATTGGGATAGCATTCAGTCTTTCGCAGTCACGTTTGCATGGATGTAAACACGGTGGATTAAGCAAATTAAATATTACGCTCTTTGTAGGTAAGTCTGTTTAAATTCCTAGTGCGTGTGGTGCAAGCAAAGAAGACGGTATACCAATCCATAGTGTGTTCTTCATAGGCCCATTCCCAGTATTTCAAGTAATTATCAACCCGTTGGAGTTGGAGTATCCTGGAAACAGGAAAACCAGCAATAAGACCGTGGTCTAGAATAACGACCAATCGAACGGGCCTTAATACCAAAGTATTATTATTATTATACTGTTAAGGGAAAGTGGCGCCGCGTTCTTAAACAACTATTGGGCCCCTTTTACTGGTTATAGGAACTTTAGTATGTTCCCTACTTCCAGATCTTTCAACTTTGCATCTGGTATTAAGTGTTCTCCCAGATATCTCGACCTACTTTGCACAAATGCCTGACACTGTCACAGGACGGGTAAAGAGGTTGCATCACACTCTGCGCAAAACCTGCAGGCAGTGTCCGTAGATATTCCTAGCTTCCCTAGGTGATAGTTTAGCCGACAGTAACCAGTGAGAATTCCTACTATGATTGGTGAGGTTTAAGCAATCCTTTGTGCGCATGGGTTCGTATCCCCCAATAAGCACCCTGCACTGCTCCATCCCTGGTAGGCCCGCCCAGTATAGTTCCTTCAACCGTTCCTCTTCATTTTTTTGTGTCATAGCCATGAAACCATTTCCGATTCCACAGACGGGTTCTGGGCCATATAAAGGCGTCTCTGCTCCATTCTTGGGTAGTTCGTCCGCTGCCTCGTTGCCTCCCAACCCAGCATGGCCTGGAACCCAGAGTATCCAGACCTTGTTGGACGAGCGGTGATATTGTACCATCCACTCCACGGCAGAATCAGTATGATGCATTGCGAATTTGGGCATTGTAATCCGCATCCGAAGCTTTCATATCAGTTTTCGTCCATGGGAACCCTTCCGAAAGCATTCAGGGCGCTCATTATATTTTTTCGCTCTTCAGAGTTGCGTCCTCTACGATCTAATCAGTTTCTCGGAAATGGAATGCTCAAACAGTTCCGTGAGAATGAGGCTAAACTAATCTGCCTGACCTTCTTTAGGTTTGAATAATTTTCTTTCTCGGAAACTACCATAACCTTCCGTCAGAAGGTGGACCCGTAACCTAGAGCAAGACGTGCTAGAAAATATTTCTTAGAGCTAATTTTGGGTGCTCTATCATCATTATCAATGGCGCAAAAACCGGTATCCGGTCTAGGCCTGCCTTAATAAGGAACTGCAGGCACCCCGGTTTTGCGCCGAGGTCCACCAATTCGATATCCCTAAAAGCTGTCTGGCGTCCTGGCCTACGCCATCGCTTCAGCTCAGTCAGGGTCTGCCTCGTTTTCTTTTTCTACCATAGATATTGTCCTTATAACCTTTCCGGGCTGTATCATCCTCATCCATACAGATTAAGTGACCCACCCACCGCAGCCTGTTGAGCCGGATTTTATCAACAACATGACGGTCATGGTATCGTTCATAGATTTCGTCGTTATGTAGGCTACGGAATCGTCCATCCTCATGTAGGGGATCAAAAATTATTCGGATGATTCTTCTTTCGAATGGTGCCCAGAGTTCGCAGCTTTTTTAGTAAGAACCTAAGTCTCCGAGGAATTCATAAGGAATGGCAAGATCATTGACTTGTACAGTAAGAACTTTGACCCTATGGTGAGACGTTTCGAGCCAAACAGTTTTTGTAAGTTGAAATAGACTCTGTTGGCTGCCAACAACCGTGCGCGAATTTTATTGTCATAGCTGTTATCGGTTGTGATTTTCGACCCTAGATAGAAAAAATTTTCAACGGTTTCAAAGTTGTTGTCTCCTATATCCATTGCTTTCGTTTGCCCAGTGCGATTCGATACTGTTTGTTCTTTCGTTTTTAGCACTAACGTTGCACCATGCACTTCGTCTTGCCTTCATTAACGTGCAGCCCAAGATCTTGTGCCGCTTGTTCGATCTGGATGAAGGTAGGCTGTACATCTCGGGTTGTTCTTCCCATAATGTTAACATCGTCAGCGTAGGCCAGTAGTTGGATGGACTTGAAAAGGATGGAAGCCTCTTTGGTATAGGCGAACGATAATTTAGGCGTATGGGGCTATTCGATCTAGCAAGATAGCGGAGAATATCTTATAGATAGTACTCAGCAACGTGATAGTTCTATAATTGATGCGCTGTGTGATATCTCCCTTTTTATGTATGAGACAGATAATATATGAGACAGATAATGCCCAGCATCAGTTGATGAATCACTTGGTGTAATTGGTCGCCTTCATATTTAATCAATTCGGCTGTAGTTGCATCGGCTACTGCGGCTTATGGTTTTTAAGCCGGTGGATTGCACGGACTGTTTCTTCTATGTTTGGTGGTGGCAGTATTTGACCGTCATCTCCTGTTGGCGGGACCTCCAACTCGCCGATGTTCTGGTTATTGAACAGTTCATCAAAGTACTCCACCCATCGCTCCAATATGCCCATTCTGTCGGAAACCAGATTTCCCACTTTGTCTCACCAGGATGAGCTTCGAAGTGTTTAAGGCTTCATCCTACTAACTTGTTGGTAAAACTTGCGCGTCTGGTGCAGTTACTCTTTGTTCTTTTCATGTTCACAGATTTCTTGGTTCTCCCAGGCTTCATTTTTCCGTCTGTGAAGTCGCTTCTTCATTCGATGTAGTTCGAGATAGGCCTTTGCACACGCCTGTTTTCTTTTAGGGTGCAGCATTATCCGGTATGCGGCATTCTTCCGTTCCTTTACAAGCCTACATTCATGTCGAACAAGCCGTTCCGACGTTTCTTGTGGCTGGGGCCAAATATGTTTGTGGCCGTATCAATAATAATGATCATTTGTTGATGCTTTATCTCGAAGACATCTGTTAACTGCGATTATTGCGGGATCCATTTCGCCCTTATGTGAGTTACGGAGGGCTTTGCTGTGGATGGCTTCTGTATTCAATATTACCTGATTGTTAGAGGGGAGGGGCTCCCGTAAAAGTTCTGACATTCATCAAAGCTGAGAGGTGGAGCTGAAGTCGTTTGAATTTGAATAACCTTCTTTCTCGGATTTTGATATGAATACTTTCTTAATCTTCTCTCAAAAGGTGGACCTGTAGCCAAGAGCAAGACATGCTAGAAACTATTTCTTAGAGTTCACTTTAGGTGCTCTACACCCTTCTTTAATGTCACTTGATAGATGCCATACATGTCGGGTGCTCTCGTTTTCTCATTTTCTGAGGTTTCGCAGTTATAGGTTCCACCAGGAAACTCTTTACCGCATATACCTCCAATAAGAAGGCAAGCCATCTCATGGAACTTTAAAGCCTTCTTATGGCACTCTAAGGTTCAAAGTTCCCGATTGAGCTTCTAAAGGGAATCCTTATTCACTTAAGGAGCTGTGCTTCACTGCCAAATAATTCATTAAACTTAGCTCTTTGTATGAATCTATTAACCCGTAATAGCCGAACCAATTCTAAAAAGCGGTGGTCCGAGAATGATGTTTCGTTTAACATTCCTCAGTCTCTAGTCAATTCTAACATTTGAAGTAGACATTATTAGGTGAATTACTTCACTGTGAATCATCCTACGCTCGAACTATTTAAACCATCTAAAGTAATGAAATCAAATAGCTTTTCTTTTCCACGATTGAATTCGCTTCTTCCACAAGAGATAAGTTCAGTGTTGGAATCACAACCTATTAAGCCTGATTCTGCATACGCCGCGTCGTCCCGTTGGTCGCGGACATTGAGATCAGAGGGTTGGTACATTGTGGCAGCTACTAACCTGACATTGTAACATGACCGAAAATAGGTCTTGAACACAGAATGTTTGCTATAACAAATTTGACTTCAGACCGCAAGCAGTCAATCTTATGGATCTCCCATTATAGAAGATCCCAACCCACTTTACTGGCCCAATACAACAGATTTTGTTAAACCGAACACAGGGCTTTTGTTCCAGCAAGGCATATAAGGAAATTTCTGGAACTCTACCAGCCTTGTTGCCAGTAGAAAGGTGGAGAAGTTAATTGAACTAACCTTTACGTTTTTATCAAAGGCA
Source organism: Hermetia illucens (assembly GCF_905115235.1). NCBI lineage: Eukaryota > Metazoa > Arthropoda > Insecta > Diptera > Stratiomyidae > Hermetia > Hermetia illucens. The sequence continues at coordinate 130,302,461 of NC_051852.1, forward strand.
TAAGTCTATATTGGAGGAAAACAGTTAGGAGATTATGCCCCAGTCGGTTTCAATATCCCTGATGTCACCAGGGTACCCTCACACTCTATTGACTTCACCTTCGGGTGTTCTGCGAATTTCCTGACTTGGTAGTGGAGCAGTGCCAATATCCTCATTTACAAATGGTCCCCTTTTTTCACAAAGCGCCTTCTCTGATTTGTGGAATCTGATCTGAGCAGTTTCGATCCCACAAACTGAAATTCAATCAGTTCCGCTTACGCCTCTAGCAACTCTTTCCCCGCTTTTTCTTTTTAAGGTTCTAATAGGTAGGACTTAGCCTTTCAAATAAAGCGTTTAAGTAAGGTGATAATGATAAAAATTAGAATTGGAATTTAGTTTTGATTATGATCTAGTCAGTAGTTCTTCCAGTAGCATGGAACCCCTATAGAGGTTCTGCCCAAGTATGCTCTATCCATCGCGCAAAACCAGTGTGGAGGAGTGCACTGAAGTAGATGATATTGGCTCTAAATGGTTTGAGTCAAAAACCATTACTGTTTATCATCCCCCAAATAAAAATGACACATTCGAGTTTCCTGAAATGATTGAATTCCAATCTTTCCAGAAAGATTTGGGCGTCATATGGTGATTGAGTATCTATAGACTTTTTTGGTCCAGTTGGAACATCAAGCTCATACCTTTTTCATCTGTGGATTTATCACGGACTTTTTTCACAAAGCGTTCAAACTATGTCTCCTTGTTCCTTTGTTATTAAACCCAAGTCCGGTAGTGCACATAGGGTCGGGTATTCCACGTCTATCGCTCTAGGAAAAATAAAAACTCATAGATAGATGAAAGCCACATGCAGCACAACCAATGTGTTTCCACCCCTGAGCGAAACGATTATAATGAACTGGACCAATATTCCTGCAACCTCAAGTACAATGGCCTCAAGATCGAAAGTAGAATAGGGCCATCCTGGAACTCGCGCCTTTTCGCGTCAGCCCACTAGGTAGAGGAGAAAGACCGTTGCGTATCCCTATGCACTTCGTTGGATTTGAAGCTCAGAGCTTCTTCCAATTGACAAGATAGGAGAGTCTAGGTAAGTACTAGATTGGTAAACCAAATACCGAACTAATGAGTATGAGTTGTTCATCCTTGGAAGAGAAATTAGGCTGACATTCCCAGAATACAGCGTGGTCATTTCTGGCCAACTTTTGTAAGTTCACCACTAGCAATTATATAATACTTAGATGAGAGAGGAAAATGAGAGGTGACCTGAGTATACAGCAAAGGAACACTTACCCCACAAAGTAAACAAGGCGGAAAACCTGTCACTTCAGAAGAATGAACGCAATGAAGCATACTACAAAGGCAGGGCGACTGATCTCACTCCCATCTGAAGATGAATTTTTAGTCAAAATGGGTTACTCCTAAAGGCCCTACAATCTTGAAAATTACTCCTCCCAAACCCCATGTCGGGGCAATTTTAATTCGCCTTCAAACGACCAGCCTGATTTGCTGTTGTGAATTTAGAGAGCTCAGATATAAATTGGCCGATATTCTTCCTTCAGGTTTCTTAGCACCTAAGGACAGTTGCATAGAAATTCTAGTAGTCCTGTTTACATCTAGTAATTAGCAATTCTATATAACGTGTGTCGACTAGTTCTTTTATGGAGACGCATTTTGGAACAGACAAAAGGTATACGAGTAGGTGGTGGTGGTGGTATTTATTGCTCATTGTTAGGTTAAACATTGTTATGTAGAAACAGTAAGTAAATAGGACATCTCGAAAAAGGGTGGGAAAATCGGGGTAGTTTCTCTAACCCTAACTCAATCAACCTCACCTAACTCCGACAGGATTTTCATAGGAATACGTTTTGGGCTTCAACTTAGAATACATTAGAGACCGTCATGCAACATTAAGCACGAGGTCTTCCTGTGAATGTATTTGACCTCATCATAAATCTAAGATAAAATTTAAAGAAAAACGCATATTATGCTAATTCCACTTCCTTACGGAAAATGCCACCCTAAAATAAATAAAATCCTTGCTGACTACCCAACGACTCTATGTTACTTCCATTTTATGTCTGTTGAGTAATTTTGTTACTTTTGCACTCAAGCAACCCTGAAAGAGTAATGGCCACTCTTGGACAATAAAAAAGTGGACCTACGTAAAGAAATAATATAAATTTCCTACTTGTGAAATATCCACCAAATAAAAACCACTACCATCATCGAATGGGGAAGACAGGCAAATCTTATATCATTCGTCCTGGTGACGATGAAAATATCTATTCTATATAAAATGTTGACAATGCCTGCAAATTATTGCATTTTTATGATCCGTTTCGACTGAAGTGTGAAGAAAACTCACTACACTTCCACATATATACTCGTACGTATAAAAAAACAACATCGAACAGCAATTTTGACACCCGTCCACAGTGTAAAGTTCAAATATCCTGCGAGCTCGTATGCGTCCAGGACATGGAGCGTTTATATGTTGGACATTTCCTTGAAATGGAATGACCTCTTTGACATCTTCAGTCATTTTTTATGTGACCCTTAAAAGACAACAAATGGAGATTTAGATGGGTGATGGCATTAGCAGAAAAAAAAACGGAGATAAAAAGTATATGTGCGAAAGGACGCAGGCCAATAGTTTATATATCGCAAAAGTCAGTCACTCGTTTTTGTTTTACTGGTAAGATTTACTGGACGCTTAGTTTCATCCTGCTTCCTCTATCCTTCACCTTACAAATACGGGGTTTTCGAAATGCTACATTTTTTAAAATTTAAATTCCTTTTCAAACTTTATGAATGTGAAAATGGACACTATCGTTTACACTCGCATTCGACGTTTCACGTGGATACCAGTACAATCATTGAACAGAAAAAATACCTGAGATTCTCACTAAGGCGACAGCAGCATCCTTCGCGAGACGACCTAACTACTACCACAACTCGGGTGTGGAAAAACAAATCCAGGATATGGAGCGAACCGTAGCCATTGGATCTTTTGCAGTCGGAAGAAATTTACTATATTCGAACCAAGCTGGTGGCTGGTCATCTTATTAAGTAGACCTGATCTTGTGGTACTAATGAATTCTATGGCTTGACTTCATACTTGTGAGATTTAAACTAGACTGCCAAAAAGCAAGCTACCAAGTGAGATCCAACATCGTACGCAAACGGGTGCACAAGGTGGAGTCCCCGTTTCCGCAACACTGATTATTATTATTATTATTCTGTTAAGGGAAAATCGCACCGCGTCCTTGAAGAACTGTTGTGCCCCTTTTACTGGTTATAGTGTACCTATTGATCATAGTATCTCAAGCAGGCCTGTAACCGTTAGGAACTTTAGTATGTTCCCTACTTCCAGATGTTTCAGCTTTGCATCTGGTATTAAGTGTTCTCCCAGATGTATCGACCTACTTTGCACAAGTGCCGGACACTGTCCCAAGACGTGTATAGAGGTTTCGTCCTCCTCCTCACAGAATCTGCAGGCAGTGTCCGTAGATATCCCTAGCTTCCTTAGGTGACAATGACCAGTGAGAATTCCCACTATGATTCGGAGGTTCTTTTTGGTGAGGTTTAAGCAATCCTTTGTGCGTATGGGTTCGTATCCCCCAATAAGCACCCTGGACTGCTTCATCCCTGATAGGCCCGCCCAATATAGTTCCCTCAACCGTTTCTCTTCATTTCTTAGATTCATAGCCATGAAACCGTTTCCGATTCCACAGAAGGATTGTGGCTCGTGTAAAGCGTCCCAGCTCCCTTCTTGGCTAGTTCGTCCGCTGCCTCGTTGCATTCCAACCCAGCATGGCGTGGAACCTAAAGTATCCAGACCTTGCTGGACGAGCCGAGTGTATTCAGCTAACACTGATAGCTAGGTCGCAATATCCAAGAAAGGAGAAGTTAGAAAGTCTGGCAGTGAAACCAAGCATGAAACTGACCTGCCGAGAAGACAGCAACTGATAGAGATTCACGATTAGGAAGCAGGTACCAGCAAGAACACGTCCAAGGCTGGTATATTAGGTGTTGGAAAAAACAACCTCAGTGACGTAGGAGTCACATAACAACTGCGCCATTTGGAGGAATATGGGAAGATACCCTCAAGAAAGCTCAGACTAGACCTAAGTCTTCAACAGTAGAAACGAAGGAAAGGGCACCAGAAGAAGTCAACCCTCACCCACGAAACTCAATACCGAATCTAAAAGACTTTAGCTATGAAGGAAATGTCGTTGGGGCGTTGTGTAAAGGATGGAATGTCAACCTTGTGTTCGACGATATATGCTTTCGATTAGATCCTGTATTGGTAGACTACAGAAGGACGCAGCCAAATGGTGCACGATCATAATTCCTAAGTTGCAACGCGTTAATGGAATAGAATTTTCAAGCTAGGAATGATATGCCAGGGACACACATGGTGACAGCCTACCATCTCAAAGCCGCTATGATGCTGATAGAGATCTTTCAAAATTTGTAACGATTGGAATGGGTGACCCGCCCTAAGAGACCAGAAGGGCGTTTGTCAGGGGGCAAGTAAGAGGAAAGGAAAGATACACTGATACTGGAGAAGAGCTCCGATTACTAATCGAACGAGTTAGCACTAAGATAGCTTCAGGTGAACAGCTGTGTCTACTGGAATTCCATTGACAATTTCCAAAGATAACAATATTTTATAGCTTTTCAGATGCGCGAGAACCCTGGGTGCACAGGGAGCAGATTCGTGCTCTGAATGGGAGAAGTATGCAGGTAACTTGGCACTTCTCCTCCGCCTTTGACTGGATATTTCACGGCTGTCAAAGTTTCATTGGGAGTTAGTGGGCGAATTCGAGGGGCAAACGTAGAGTCAGGCAACTTTGCAGGTGACAACAGCCAGATCCCACCGGAAAGCATCGTTACATTGATGAAGTTCTCTGAGGGAAATCCTCCTCTTAAGCTAGGAAGTTAAGAAATATGCTAAGAATAGTAACTAGCACCAGTCTGCAAATGCTAGACATAATCCCAGGGAATACTCCTATAAGTGCAGAGTTTTAGAGGAATCCTTTATATGGGATCACAAAATAATCAGATTTTCGTTGAGGACAATTCTGAAATTGATAAAATAATAAGGAATCCCAGAGAAACAGATTAGGAGGTCTTGAATTGGAACAACAACATGGCTCATCTGACGGCGGATGGTGATATTGGGAATGAACTAGAACTGACAGAAGTCTTGTTTCCAACTGCCATATTGAGACGTAGAAGTAGAACAGGATGCACTTACTCCAAATTCATTTGCTGGGGATTGAGTGAGACGATTAACCGGTAGGTAATATGCCAAGTTACTAAAGCACTAGCTCTGCTTTTCTCGTTTCTTTCAATCGAAGGGGCTTTTGGCAAGACACTGTATGCCAATATACTGAATACCTCCGTAAGGGACCTTGGTTTTCTGGATAGCCAAAGTGTTGAAAATTGGGAAGTAGGAATACCAAGAAGTACGAATTTTATTATCATTAATCCAACCTTAGATTGCCTCTCTCAAATTGGACTGGCAATTTGTGAGGGATTTTTTCAAATATGGACGGAAGCGTTTGTTTTGTGCACGGACACTGTGTTGCGTGCGAAAACGGACGCTAGCAAATCGTTAACGAATCGAGGATGCTGCACAATTCAACAACGTTTCCTTTCTTTAACTTTCGGCCGTTCACGCCTGCTGTCTGGTCCAGAAGTAGGAACCTTTGCGCGCCGTCAGCCGCGGCGACGACCCCGCAGTGCTGCAGCGGCTGTACAGTACATCGGCAGAGCCGAATTCAACATTGCAATACGGTCGTGGTTCATGCCTCTGATATGTCGCCCCAGCTGAAACTGCGTGGATTTAGCGGAGGAACACGGGACGTGATCCCGTCAGTGGAGTTACCGGGCGAACCTGACGTTTCGCGGGTGCTTTTTGTAAAGGCCTTTAGCCACGACAAGAGGGCCCGCCCTCAACCTCGAGCTTGAAGGAGTGCTCCCGTCGCCCCAGGACTTTAATGGGGCCCTCGTATGGTGGGTGAAGCGGCCTCCAAGGTGCATCCACCTTAATGAGGACTTGCGAACATGTCTCAAGGTCCCTGCGGGTATCAACCTTCGACGTAGTGTGTCGTAAAGGTTGAGTCAGCCGCAGTTTCGAAGCCGCGTTCCTGAACAGGCCCAGCATGCTGTAGTCACTTAACCCTACTCTGATATCCAGGACAGGGTCGGCGGGAAGTCGCAGATTCTCCCGTACACCATCTCCGAGGGGTTGGCCGTAAATTCCTCTCGGTGAGTTATGCGAAGGTAGGTAAGGACTGTGATCACGACGGATCGTCGCGCGCCATTAAGGCGCCCTTTGGTGTCCGATACCAACGTTCCACCATGCTATTGAACTGTGAGTAGAATGTAGTAGTCTTGTAACGTTTGAAACCAAGGGGCTTGCCTAACCCTGGGGAAATAGTAGACTCAAACTGCATACCCTGCTCCTTGATGATTATGGTTGGTACACTAAAGCGCGGATCCATTCCTGATAAAGGACCTTGGCATATGGTTATGCCGTAATGTCAGTCAGAGGTATTACTTCAAACTACTGCGTAAACTTGTCGATGATTATGAGACAATACTTGTATCCGTGCGAGTCTTGCTAAGGGTCAATGATGTCGAGGTGGATGGCGTGGAAACGCTTGCTCAACCGAGGGAATACTTCTACCTCCTTTTTTACGTGCTTGTTGATTCGGACTTTTGGCACGCAATGCACAATTTGGCCCAAGAGTTTATGTTCTTGTTCATGGACGGCCAGAAGTATTTTCCAGTGGCTAACCGGATCTTCGTCCTGATGCCTGGGTGTGCAAGATCGTGTATTGCGTGAAATATTTCCCAGCGAAAATCAGGCGGACTGAATTGCAGAGTAAGTAGGAATTTCAGCCGAAGGTAGTAAACTTCTTGAATTTGTATTTTGAGTTTATCTTGAGGCTCTAAAGCTGCATGTCGCCTTTCTGCGCCTTAGCTATTGCCGTATAATCGATCGCAGCGGGGATTGTGACCTCCGAGATTCGAGACAAAGCGGCTGCAACACATTGCATTTTCCAAACATATGTTGGGGGTCAGCATCGACGAACACAGCTAGGGGTATATTTGGCCGAGGAAATGCTAGAAGTGTAGCATTAACTACCTGTTGTTTGACGTTTTCAAACGTCCGGATGGCCTCAATAAACCGCGCAAACTCACGGGAGCCTTTTTTTCGGGCAACGACAAGTAAGCGTTGAGGTGAGCGCTTGGTGAGGAGGAGCCTTGGGTAAAAAACGACAATAAAAGTTTAACATGCCCAATAACCACGTTTTTAATCGCTTCAACCTTGCCTGGGTTAGGTTGGGTTTCGTGAGGGGTAATCATGTGCCCAAGAAATTTCACCTACTTCTGCAAGAATCTGCATTTTCCCACGTTTAGAATGAGCCTGGCCTCAACGAGACGTTGAAAAATGCACTCAAGATGGTTCAAATGCTCAGCTTCTGAAGAAGAAGTGACCAAAACATTATTAATGTATACGAAACAGAAGTTTAAGTTTCGTAGGACAGAGCGGATGAATCTCTGAAATGTCTGCGCAGCGTTCCAGAAGCCGAAAGTCACCCTGATGAACTCAAAGAGTCCGAAAGTTGTGCAGATAGCCGTTTCCGATATGTCTTCGGGGGCGACAGGGATTTGATGGTATGCCTTGGCTAGATCGACGGTTGCGAAAATATGGCAGTTTGTAAGTGATTGCGCGAAATCATGGATGAGTGGAATAGGGTACCGGTCAGGAATTGTCTAAGCGTTCAGATGCCTGTAATCTCTGCATGGTCTCCATTTCACCGTTTGGCTTAGGGACCAAATGAAGTGGAGACAGCTATTGGAAGGTCTGAAAATACCCTGTTCCATTAAATCATCGAACTCTTTCCTTGTAGCAGCTAGCTTCTGGAGTGTTAGAGGACGCGCCTCTGAAAAGATTGCGGAAGCTGTAATGTTAATATGGTACTGCTCATCGTTCTCAGTGATGTTGCAGTATTTTGTGAGGAATGCGCGAATACGATGGTCGCAACATCCTCGAAAATAATAGAAAGAGTGCCGTTTGTGCAGGTGGGCATCTTCCCTGACGACTTTAAAGAGGTTGAGTGGTCTATTAATGCTTTGTTCTGCAGGTCCACCAACAGCCCATAATGACACAAACATTCTGCGCATAAAATGGTACTAATATCTGGCAAAACGAATCGTGACGAAAACCTTCGGCGCAGTATGAGACTCACGTTCACTTTTCTGTAACCGTAAGTGTGGATGGGAGAGGAGTTAGCGGCAGTCAGTCGCAAGTTCGCTTAAGCTCCGAATTTACGGTGGTACCAGCAAATCGTTGAGGCCGATGAGGGTCCCGGCGTGCGACTACTTTTCGCGAAGTATACCTCGACTCTGACAGCGCCGGGTACCCGAAGCACAGTACCACGTCGCCTTATAATATTCGAACCTTTGAGCAAGCGTTGCTGTCTGGTCGACACGGGCGCGGAGATGATGGTTCACTGTTCATATAAAGTAGGTCTAATGTTACGTATATGGTATAGTATTATTCTATTGGGGTTTATGTGAGGATTCCTAATGTGACAGAATCCACCTGGTTATCTGCCACATCAATATGCCCAGTCTGTTTTGCGCCTATTCCTGACCCCCCCAGAGGTATCGCCTGTGCAGTAGGTGTGACCAATAGTGGAACATTAGTTTATATAACTTGCCTGAAGTACCGTCGAGTTCAGGCGTTTTCATTTTTCATAAAGAGAACTACCTCTTCCATCGCCTCGACAGTAAAAAATAGGCAATCCACGGCACCTTCCACGTTATTGTTATCAGCCCGTTTAATGCGATCAACCTGTTTGGCATTAAGTAAGCAGGGTTTCCGTAGAACCCCAATTTTTCAACTGATCAATTCATTACCGTGTCCTCTGGGATCGCTATCAACTTTGTCCACTGGCTCTTGTCAGCAACGAACTCTGCTTTTATTTCTGGCACCGCGAAGCTTCCTTTTAGCTGATTTGTACTCTGCCATTGCGGCGAATGCCTCCTTTTCGTTATTTAAATGTTGTACCAAATAGTGCAAACGGCTTGAGGCACTCCTTCCGCACGTCGGAAATTACTACCGTCCACTTATACATAGTAGCAAAAATGGCGTCCTCCAGAGCATCAATTCTGCATCAAAAGCCTCCTTTGGTGTTAGATAAAAATTTGGAAATTTTTTCTTCTTCTTCAGTCTTTTCCCGTTCAGAAGTGTTGTCTGCTCGTATTGTTCGGTCTCGCCATTTTCCTTAGCCAAAGACTGTATTGTGAACGCCTGTAATACTTGTCGTATGTTACCCGTATTCGTACCCTACCTCCGACCCAATCAATTTTGATTTCCCCATTGCTAAAAAGTTTCCCCAGATATAGTTCGGCAACTCCCACCATAGCGAATTTTTGGCCAAGAGAATTCGCAGAGCTGAAATCTGTTTGGTTTTTAATTGCCCCTGGGTGTTCACACTTGACGCTCTCTTTGACTTCGGTCTGCCCTGTAACACAGTCAAGAACTCGGATTGCTAAAGAACTCCCTCTAGCTCGTTATGCGTCTCAAAAAATATATCCTTATCCGTTGCCTTCTGACCTAATTCAACTGGGACCCAGCCACTTTTCGTTTTCCGTATGAAAGACAGTTCTGCTCCACCCTCTTCGGATTGATTTTTAGTTGTTTTTGGCTATGCAGTGTGCAATAGTTAGGAATGGGTGAACCCTTGAGGGCAAAGCCCCAGGTTCCTTAGGTTCCTAACTCAAGATAACCCTATGATCCTTAGGTTCCTAACTCAAGATAACCCTATGATTATGGAATATGTAGTAACCATAAGAGATACGCCAGGATAGGTTAGGAAGGTAAGAGGCAAGCCATGTTACAAATGATATGGAAACGCTGAAAAAGGTGAATTTGGTTCAGACAATCTTGTGGTTTCCTATGTTGATAGCTATTGAAAAATCTGTGCAGGCAGTGCGGACCTCTTGTCGAGAAGTCACTCATTTCTTTCACAATAAGGGGGCCAAAGTGGGCGGATAGCCAGTTACTGGCATACTTTTCCAAGATTTTGGAACAACAATAAAGAAGCGAAAATAGGGCGGTATTTCTCAACAGAAATGCGTTCGCCCATTTTCCGAATGGGGCTGATGAGAACCTTTTTCCACCAACTAGGAGCGTGATTCTCTTCGTGGCGCCTGTTGAAAATTATGGAAAGAGGAAGGGGGAGGGGAAAGCACTGCCCTCTCTGCCCAGTTTTATTCAGAAGGAAGTTTGGAAGGCCGTCGTGACCATAACCAATATCGGTGGCAAAGAGGGGGATGGCAGGAGATATGGGACAGGCAGCATCCAGTTGTGGAAAAAAGCGAGCATTGACATAGCAAAAGTAGCAGCAGGCTAAATCACGAGATAGGTGGGAGTGGAAGGCTTAGTAGAGGAGCCAACGAATTTGATAGAAAGAGGAGAGAGCTGGGCGGTACTATGAATATGAGAACATTGGCCAGACATTTCTTTCTTGAATTAACTATTAGAGATTTGAAAAAAAGAACGTAGAGTTTCGCAAAAAAACAAAGGCCACACGCTTTTCAGGAACTTTTCTCTAGCAGTAAGTTTTTTTTTGTTTGAATTTCACTGGTGAACCAGATTGGGTGAAAGCACAGGGGTTTAGGAAGGAGGGGGCGTAAAAAGAAATGAGATTTCACATAATGGGATAAAAGCTGCTGAGTGCTTTGTCGGAGCTCAGCTGAGTTTCGGTCTTTGAAATTCGCCTTACGAAATTTAAACTTGCAGACAAGTGCAGAACAGTAGAATGGAGTCGGGTGACCCGAGCGTCAATTTCGCGAGCAGAATGATAGACTTCAGGACCTCCTCTGTGTCACTCCCATCATTCTAAATGAAGGCAAGAGGGCAACCTTCACAACGTTGGGGGTAACAGCCAAGTGGAGTGTTTCTTAAATGAACGGAAAATTGACATTCTTCAGGGAAGGAGCTTACAGTGGAAAATTGGGTGCTTGAGTCTTTGGACCAAGGAAAGCACGGCCGAGAGAAATGAAATCTTCTGGAACCATATCTGGCCCTAACAAAACACATATAGAAGAATGCCCAATATTAGGTGCAAGGTTAAAATACTTAAAATTTCTGTTGGTTATAGAACTCATTAATAAGTCATTTTTATGAAAGGTCTATTACAACCATCAATCGCTGTGCAATCTCTCACTATTATTTTTACCGGAAACTAATCATTGTGACCCCAAGGTAAAGCTTTATAGCTGCAGTATCTTGAAATCTGCCCTACTGATAATTTGTTTTTGTTTATGTGTATTTGCAGCAGCGATACTAAAGTTCATCATGATTTTTCTAGACATGAGCCTGTATTTGGAGAGGAAGACCCACCCAACCTGGTTGGGAAAGAGGTCCTCTTCTCTCTCTTCTCCTTCAACGGTATATCATAAAAGGCGGCGAAAATGCTAAGTTACCTTGAAGTAAGCATTTTGGTAATACCATCAAAGGCCCATATAATCTCTTGTATAAACCGTAGTATTAGAGGTGACAGGCTTTTCAAAAGGTAATTCTGTGTTATTTTGCATACATTCGGAACCTTTGTCACTTTGTGCCAGCAAGCCTTAATCTGACTGTCTGAGAAACTGGAAAATCATGTTTCAAGTGAATCGAATTGGCTAATGGACGCGTAAATTGTTTGGTTGTCACAGTTTCAAAAAGTCCTTGAAAGGCTCTAAATGTTTTATATCGTTCAAGCTTTGTCTTCCTTTGCAAATTCCCCATTCTCCTTAGTTTGTCCACTACCAGTATATATACCTGAGTCCACCCTACACTGCGCACAAATTTGAGATATTTCATAAAAATCTCAACAAGGACACTTGGAAGCACCTCCGATCAAAAATAAAGTACACCAACATTAGAAGCTAAGTCCAAAACAAAGTCCACGGAGGATATTTGGTTTCTATGAAAATCGTCTCCAATTTCACCGATTCAAGATGATGTTTCCTTCTTTTCTCGATTTTATGGCTTATTTTTACTTTCACTAAGTTTTTTCTATCTCGATTCGACGATGTCCTCTTTTGATGTTTACTCAGGTTGGTATTATCTATGTGGTGCCATGACCAGAATGCCAAAAGTGTAGAATTCAAACGTGAAAATCGGATTCCTATTCCTGGGCGAGCCTGTCGTGTATTGTAATGCGGGAGCTAAAAGAAAGGGAAACGAAAATACTTTCTACTTTTTTTTTGCATTATGTGAAAAACGGAGAGAGAGTGAATGCATTTTTCACTTATATCAAATTTTCGGGTTTCATAACAGACCGCATACAAACGAGGCTGTCCTTCCTATTGAATCGCGATGCAGGGATAGTGGATACCTTCAATCGATGAGGGTGAAAGTGCAACTTGATACGAAAAGTCCATCCGGTACTTTGTGGTTTCTATTTAGTTTGTTGTAAAATTTACCTAAGGTCGACGCAATGAAAGGTTTCCCATGTGACCATATGAATGAGAGTATTGATCGTGAAGAGGTTGGTTCAAGGACTTCCTTGTTAGTGTTTATTGAATGCTGTAATATGAGGACTATTGTTGTCGAATATGATAACTGGAAAATGGTGAGCCCTTCTCTGAAGGTTGAGAAAGAAAAATTGTATGTTTCTACTATGGAAACTCAGTTGAGAATATTGATTCTAAACTAAACATTTTGAAATAGATTGAACGGAAATATTTGTCGTCCTATTCGGTCCTTGTATAATCAAAAAGTTTAACTTCCAGATATATCATCTAAACGAGATTATTTTGCACATTCTGAATGCAATCAAGAAAGAAACCCTTTCCACCCAGTTTACAACACCGACTTTCGACAGTTCCTCGAAACCTACCCACCGTCGTGCTCAATATGATGTACATATATGCAGCATTTACTATACATACTATTCCAAAATTGGCATCCATTCGTGATTCATTAGCATCAATGGGATCTTTTTTGTGTTGCTGCCATTTTTCTAATGAAAATCCGGGGGGTTTAACGTGAGTACCTCCGTGTAGGCATAATCCCACGGTCCGCTTCGAACACGGATTAATTTTAGGACCACAATCAGAGCCCCGCCATGACTAGCACAGCGGTACTGGTTTATACTGAGTGTAGGCTCAGCATTTATACCAGTGGATGCGAGGCCTATCTCGCACCTCTGCCGCAACTAAAGAATACGGCACCCGAATTGTACAGCGTAACTCCACGCTTGAGCTCCGAGGAGCTCTGTCCGCGATGTAGGCATAACCACAACTACCATGAAACTCCCACTAGGGGGCCAACCGCAAATAACCGGGGCGAAAGCACATCCTCCAGGAATTCCGGTACCATCCCGGTTCCCATGGTACCAGATAACGTCCGGTGAGGCTTGGTGGCAGAGCCACTTCAGATATACGTGGGGACGGAACTCCACAACGGGTTAACTGGGCCATTTTTCTGATAGTTAGCGATTTCCTTTTTTATCCCCGCCGCTCCATACCACCAAAATGTTAATATTGTGTAGCCTTAACATCCATCCGAATCCTCTCCCAAGGAACCACAAATGTTGCTTCATCGGAGTTATTAGAAATGTAATTGCACCTCGTTATTCTAGCATATCATTTTTTTCTCTCACACTTTGCCTCTCATGTTATGTGACTTTAATAACTTCAGTATTTTTTAAATATATATATGGTTGTTATTTACCCCATCTTGAGGTAGAGCGCGTCAACCACACCTACGCGCCATCATTCGCGGTTACCTGAATTGCCTTTCAGCACCACCCCTTCCCCCCCCCCCCCCCACACGATTCTCGAGACGCTCGCACTCCTCCGCTACTTTTCTGCTCCAAATGCCCTTGGGGCGACCCACTCGTTGGCCATCTTGAGAGAGTGGGTTCCACTACATGGCGTAGCCCGCAATGCAATTGTCGCTCCTCCTTAATGTGTGACCTACCCACTGCCACTTCCGTCTTTTAATCACAGGGCGTACGGGTGACAGATATGTGCACCGACCAAGTTCTCCGTTTGAGATGGAATCAGGCCAGCATACTCCGATGATATGACGCAGACAGGTACAGACGAAAGCGTGAAACTTTTGTGTAACAGTGGAGTTTACTTTCCATTAGCTACTCCAATATACCAACACAGAAGGAACATACAATACAAAACAGTCTCAACTTGTCTTAGTTGTTGAGATAACTGCATTTCCAGATTTTAAACAGGTAAACGAAAGCGGACCTAACGCTGTTAATGCGTGGAGCAATATCAAGTGCGGTGCCACTATTGGCAGAAACCACATTTCCAAGATATACAAATTGATCAAGGCCTTCGATGCTCTGCACACTAATGCAGATAGGGAGGGTGCGACAACTCGGCTCACCGAGAACCTTGGTTTTTTGGTGTTTTCTTCAGTCCAACTCTACTTGCCTCTCTTTCCAAGTCCAGGGCCATTGAGACAAGGTGCGTGACCTGCTGAGAGAACAAAGAGATGTTATCATTGAATTCCTCCACGTGCTCCGGATAAGGTAGCGCGAAGAATGTCATCAATAACAAGAAGAAATAATATCGGTGACAGGATGTAACTCTGGCGGATTCCGCTTTCAACTTAAAAATCATCTGGTACCTAAATGTAGCAGGTGACAATTTTCGCCTTCACATGTCGCTCTGTTGCTAATTATTAGATACCTCCTCCCCCCCCCGCCAGATACACTTCCAATTGTCACACTCAAAATGGGTACCCTTTATGGAGCCTTTACCATCAACCGCTTGCCCCACTCCTTGGGAAAGGCCTCGGATTATCAGGATTTTCTTACGAGTACATTGATAGCTCTTCTGGTTGGAGACGTAGTTCATACCCGTATGTAACGGTGACTAGCCATTTCATCCATAGGAGGAGAAACCTGAACGGATGTGATACCGTTAAGAACCATATTGAAGTGTTCAATTGCTCATCATTGTGGATGTGAATTCGACTGCTGACATTCTTCACAGGACCATTGAAATATTTGCGACCATATGCAAGCTCATTCGTGATGCAATTATTGCGATCTGCTTTATCCTCCGCTTCCCTGACGCGAGCAATAGCAAATTCTCGTCACGGGGTAAATTAAGCTGAATTTCCCAGGATTTCGCTCGGTGTCGGAGTTCGTCGCCCCTGGCCCATCATCGGCCGGAGCGGTCATTGATCTGTTCATTGGGCTCCTACGATTCTGCAGTCAGCCAGATCTTGTGACGCCGCTTCGGTAAGTGACCAATGACCTGTGTTGCACCCGAGGAAAGAGCATTTTTGACGGTTGATCAATAATAATAATCGTTGGCGTAACAAACCAATTGAAGGGTGTTAGAGCGCTTCATTCAGGGCCGTAATGGTACACTAAATTTTTGATTTTGATTTCACTTTACTTCACTACTCAGGTACTCATTTTACTCAAGCACTCATTCACAGCTGAGTTGACATTCAATCTCGATAACAAATCCCTCTGGTCCCGGTGTGATTTGATCCGCGACCAACGCTTTAACTACTTGAGCCATCCGGACATGTCAATGCTCATTGATATTCTTACCTGGGTCACTCAGTATATCCACCGTCCGATCAGCAAGATAGCTCTCCCACCGTCGAGTGACAGCTGGATCATGCAGGCGGTCGATGTTGAATTTAGGGGTTACAAATCCCCAAACCTGCGGGGAGTGGCGGATGCAACGCGCAAGCGAACGTAAATGATTATCAGGTGTTGATCCCTTTCGAGGCCGATGTTAGCGCCTGTCTTGTTACACACATCCAGGTGACAATCACTAAATCTACCGCTGATCGCAAAATGGTTGACTTGATTGCCCGTACGGCGTCGTCAACCCAACCCAACTGACTTTATGGTAGGCTCTGTGCTCGAATAATGTCCTACCAGTGAAGAGGCGGTGGAAGTTGCAGAAATCCACAAATCTCCCACCATTACCGTTGCGGTCGCCAAGGCCGTGTTCCCCCATCACATGTCCCAGAACTACGTTTAATTGTTCGGACAAAGCAGCCTTCTCCACCATATCGTAAGCCTCCGTTGGTGCGTAGCGTTGTAAAATTGCGATGCCTCTTAACCAGGACCGAAAGCTTCCAGTTAGAAGTCTGTCAAAATCCAGCTTGCACAACAAGTAGGTCACCAGTAAATTTATAAGTTGTATTCAGGATATATGTTGAAATAATAAAAACTTTTTGTTTCTTTTTCGTTGGTGTGGATATTTATTCTTGCAAATACCGATATTTCGGGAACCACTTGTTCCCTTCATCAGTGCTAACTTGTTATCCACACCAACGAAAAAGAAACAACAAGTTTTTATTATTTCAATTAATTAATCGTTGGAAACACCGCATAATTTCACTCAGAGGATATATATGTGTTCAAGATATCCATCTCGAAAAAAGCCATCGCACACGAGCAGCTTTATTTCTAAGTTCAACATGAGTCACTTTCATGATTTGGTTGCGGTCCAGATGCAGGAAAACTCTCCTACTATGTGAAATAATCCGCAAGAAAACTTTGCAGCCCTCTCTAAGGATCTGGGTATACAAGGAAATGTAGGCGAATAAAAGCTATAATAGTCGGCCATCACGACCAGCTTAAGAGGTAGATAGACGTGTGTGTATGAGGTAGGGGAGAGCAAAGCCTCTGAACATTCAGACCGCAGTGGTCCACTGTGCTCCATTCTTCCGTCTAACGGAATTTCCCCGATTCATATATGTACTACAGAATTTCCGCAAGTGAATGTGACCCCAAACGCTGCAGCTAGAGTTATGGTCCCTGAACACTGTGAACGTCCTGCCCGCAAGGGAGAAGCGGAAGTATTTAATGGAGGGGTACACGGCGAGTAGTTTAGTACCTTGAGCTAGATTACCTTGAACTATATTTCGAAAAGAAACTCAACGGCTGCCAGATTTGATTCACCCCTTGGTGAACAGTGGCGTCTACCGCCGTGTCTGAGGGATCGACGAACACAGCTAGAGGTGCATCTGGCCCAGGAAATGCCAGCAGTGTTGCTTCAACAAGTTGTTGTTTTACAGTTTCCAATGCCTGGGTTCAGTAGACCACGAAACCTAGCGAGAGTCTTTGATTTTGCGCCCAGACAAGTAAGCGTTGAGGATCGCTTGGTGATGAGCGGTCTTGGGCAAGAAACGACGACAGAAATTTAACATGCTCAAGAACCTCCGCAGGTCCTTCACCGTGTTTGCCAGGGGGACATTTTTTATCGCTTGAATCTTGTCTCGGTCAGGTTGCATCCCTCATAAGTAATCATTTGGCCGAGAAACTTCACCTAGGTCTGCAGGAATCTGCATTTATCAACGTTTAGAACGAGCCCGGCCCGAAGGAGATGCTGAAAAATGCATTCGAGATGGTCTAAATGCTCAGAAGAGGCGGCCAAAAATTATCCATGTATACGAAATAGAACTCGTGAAAGTGAAAATGTGGCAGTTTGTCAGTGAATGCGCTAGATAATGGCTGAGGGGAATAGGGTACCGGTCGGAAAATGACTGAACATTCAGACGTCTGTAATTTCCGCAAGGCCTTCATTCGCTGTTTGGCTTAGGGACCAAATGAAGTGGAGATAACCAACAGCTTTTGCAAGTTCCGTACCTCGTTTTATTAGATCATTAAACACTGTCCTTGCAATAGCTAGCTTCTGGGGCGATAGAGGATGCCCCTTTGAGAAAATCTAGAAGCCGGCAGTGTTGACGTGGTGCTGCACATCGTGCTTAACCGGCTGGGAGAACCTCCTTTTAGTAGTGATGTTGTGGTATTTCCTGAGGAGTGCGCAAATGCGATGGTCAGCAATGTCCTCGAAAACAACGGAAAGAATGTCATTTGCGCACTTGGAAATTTTTCCTGGCGACTTTAGAGAGGTTGCGGGGTCTATCGAGGTCATAGTGGCACAGAAATTCTGCGCCTAAAATGGGGTGCTAATATCCGACAGAACGAATCGCCACGAAAACGTTCGGCGCAGTCCGAGATTCACGTCCACCTTTCTGTAGCGGTAAGTTTGGATGGGAGAGGAGTTCACGGCAGCCAGTTGCAAATTCTGCGGAATCAATGTTTTGGACGGCGTACGGTGAGAACCGACACCTCAGAGTTCGTGTCGAAGCAACTCCCGCTCAGAAGGTTGAAAATTGTAACGCGACGTGGTACTGCGCTTCGGCTACCCGTCGCCGAGGCACCCAGCGAGTGTAATTTTTGCTACTTTGAAAGTGCATCAGGTGGTACATTTAGTCCCTGGAGCTCCGCATTTACTGTGGTACCAGTAATGGTCGAGGCCGATAGGGGTCCCGGCGTGGAATTACGCGGGAAGCAGACCTCGACCGTGATAGCGATCGCTATCTCCCTCCTACCGTTGCTGTAAGCTTCGAGACTGCCTCCATAAGTGTTGTTACGATTGCTTTCAGGTCATTAATTTCCGGACTTTTGTCGCCGCCCTCCGACTTCCGCGGCCACGGGGCGTGCGTACACCCCGTGGACTTGATCGGCCGTGGCGGACAACACTTCCTCTGATCCCGAATCCGCGCAGACCATGATGGCGCGGGTGCTTTCCGGGAGATGCTGAAGCCAGAGGGACTTCAATAGCTCTGAGCTGACCTTATGGACTTAGGATCACTCCTGCATATTGAATAGACCGCTTATTCGGGGATCCGCTCTTGACGGCCTGTAAGTTGGTGCAGTGAGCGTCTCACTGGCGACTGTGAAAGGTGGAATCTACTCACACTATTGGACAACCGCCAACTTCAGACGGCGGAGCCTCATCACCTATGCTAAGTCAAGGAAAATCTAGTCATTCCACAACAAAATCCGGTTATGAAAGTTTTCAGCGGAGACGCATGCAAATGCATTCAAGACAAGAGACGTTGTAATCCACATTGTCGAAATTGCAGAGAGGAGGGAAATACTAGAGTCAGAATGCGTACGCTAGGACCTTAAAGAGATCTCAGGATGTGCATTGCGGACCTACTATCTTTTATGCACGGCACGGGCTGGCTTTGAAGGTAAGTACCAGCTAGAATCATCTTCTCTTGTCTTTCCCATAGCAGTCATGATCTTTGTGTCTTGTGGCATCAAAATGGCGTTCGACAGCGGTGGTTGGACTTCGAAGGGTCGACAGCGGTTATCGGATTGTATAAAAATGGAGCATGTTATAGAGGATACACTTCAGAATTTGCTCTTAACTGCTCTACATCGAAATCGTACTGCATAGAAAGTTTACCGGCTGATTCATTTCACTAGTTACTGCACAAGTGACTGACTTTTTCACTCTCTAAGCTAAATACTTTCTCCGAATGAGCTATCATGTTTGGAAGTGAATACATTATACTCCGTTCAGTAAAAGAGGCAACTCATTTTACCATAGGTCACCTCATTTAAAATAGGGACCCGGGTGCCAAGAATTGGCAGATTGAGTTACAATAATTGCCAAAACCTTTATTATGAAGGACTATATACTTCGGAAAAAGAACGGAATTCGTTTATTATCACAACCGATTGCTACTTCCTGTTTGCTGAAAGGGAGTACTTCACCACCGTAACAATCTGATTAACGACTAATTCTCTATCATGATCAGTTCACTAACAAAAATTCAATCCAAAAAGGGAATCACGCATGACCAGAGTATCAAAAAGCGATTTTTCTCTAAATTTTTTCTCGCAACTGATAGCACTACTGACCATCATCACATATGTTTGAGATATAACGATCACAGGATCATCTTCCCTCAATCCTCAGCATCATCTCCAGGCCACCGAAAATTGCACAATGAATAGATTCGGCAAAGTTGTATTGAAAAGAAGGCGATCATGCTGAGAAAAATAAAAGGTAAAATTATTTTGCATCAAACTATCAATTCCAGAATGCAGTAGTCCTTATAAATGTGAATTTTCATGGCACCATATCATCCTTTTGTTCTGCTTTCGGTACCTGTAAATCGAAACTGGGCTCATCCTGGGAATTATCATCAGAACAACAAAAACATAAAGGATAAACGAAACGCCACTCGCACAAAAGTCCTCAAAAGTCCGCTCTAGTCCGGTGAATGCATTTCCAGTCCTTTTTCGGACTAGGATCGTTTCACTTTGAAATTGTGGGATCGCGGAGAAAAAATTATTTTTGTGGTCGATCAAATTTCCAGAAGAATTGCGAAAACTGAGACCCTTTATCATGCTTTATGAAAGCCGCCCTGGTTATGGGATAATTCTTGTATGTATCCAGTTTTCCCAGAGATGATGACTCGAGAAAGGACCTCAATCATTCAGGGTGATCCTGAACAAATTTATCAAGAATGATTGAAGGTGAGAATGCACTTGAAGTATGGTGACGCGGAGTTAAGTAAAGAAAGGATTGTAATATTACCACATTTTGTAAACAGGACTTGATAAATGGATATCAAAGGCAAACACAGGACATTGAGGGACAGCATGCAGGTGACTAAGTAAAGAATATTTGTCAAGGTACCTGGCTGAGGAATCGTGTGAAAAATTTTTGGAGGGTAAATATCACAAACCTTAGAGGGTTGAGAGAGGAATAAATCCATGGAGGACTGCTTTTCGGAGTATGGATGCATTTATATAATAACAAGTGCAATCATTTTGAAAAATGCAACCTTTTGTAGTATCACACAAGAAACCGGAAAATTCGCATAATGAGGCATCTAGAGTCCATGATTATTTTACTACCAATTAGAAACGTTGAAGTTGCTAATATGGTCATTTGAAACAATTATTATAATTATCCAATGACGTATCCCCCAGAAAATAGATCCATTTTCACTTTCCCTGTCATCCAATAATTCTTTCACTCAGGATAGCAAATAGTTTTTCTGCCACATCGTCTTCAAGATTGTGGATTCACTTGTCAATGCGGCTTTTTTCATGCATCTTTTAAAAGGTAGGATGTTCCCGAAAATCAACTGCCAAGCGCAGGAAGTCCTTTTCATGCGGTTGAGAAAAAAAAAACAAAACAAAAAGTGTTTGTAGATCGAGGAAGGATATCTTCCATTTGAAGTGTTGCATAACATTTTACAATATTACATGTGTTCTGTGTGTGGTAATATGATACAGCGTGCGAAGCAAACATCCGTTGTCCATTTTTCATTTGGCGTGGATTCGTTACTTCCCTGGTCCCTGGACATGAGAACAGGTGAAGTGGAGGTAAGGTTTCCTTGTAGGATTTGAAATTTTTCAAATTGCTTTCTACCGTAGTTTGTGTCTCTCTAATCACCGAGATCCGGATGTCACCCGACAGTTGCCTTCTGATCCGGCCAACAACCTGGTCAGCATTTGTATATTAACGGTGACTTCCAGGACTTCGGTTACTTTCCCCTCAACTTTCAAAGCATTTGACAATAGACTAGCGCATGCTTCGTGTAATCCACAGAAAGCTTTTAATTAGTATCCCATGTCTCTTTTCCGGCAATGATCGGCAATTAGGACTATTCCTGAAATCAGCAATACCACTTCATCTGACTCAAGCGTAAAAACAGTAAACACCTTCGAAGTCTTCAGCGAGTAGCCAAATTGCAACTTCAGTTCTACAGCCTCATTAGCAGCTTACCTAACAGAGGCCATTCGCAAGTGCATCATCGTTATTTCTTTAGGATTGATGTGGTTACTCTTCATATTCAATTTGCATGATCTTTTCGCAAACTTGTAGGAAATTTGATAAGATGGTATATTCTCTAAGGATTTTGACCCAGTCAATTTGTTTCGGAGTCAAGCAGTGCCCTACAGGATAGTTTGACGCGGAATATAGCTCCCTGTGGCCAACCTATCTCTCTCTGAGAGTGAGCTGTCCTCTCTTTCCAAGGGCCAACCCTCTCCTCTATTTTTTTATCTTCTTTTCGGAGGTGGAAATCTTCCAAAGACACTGGTACACATATACCAATGCCATCTCAGTATAGATGGGTGAGTTGTCCAGTTTAAACCTATAGAAGTATTTAGTGTAAAAGGCATATCCCGTGAGAAACTGCGTGAGATCATAGTTTATCTCGCTATGAGTTCTTTGCGTTCACACTCTGTCGCTAGGAATCAATCTGTGCGACCATTGACCATTTTTCACATGCTCCCACCGTCGCTGCCACCCGCTTAAGGATTCCTTCCTTTTTTTCATTTCTCATTTGCCGATCAGAGAAAAAATCGGATCCATCATAGATACGTGAGATCTCATCGGCCAAAATAATGATCGGTATCATTCCGGCTACTGCATAGACTGCTTCATCCGAGATGGTTCTATAACTACAGCACACTCATAGGGCGGTCTTTCCATAAACCATGCTCATCTTTTAAGCATTGCATGCGGTATGCAATGCAGTTGACTAAATTGCGCTGCTTAAAGTAGCATAAAGCTCACCACTCTAGCTATAAGCCGTCTAAGAGTACATCGCCCCCAACGTTTGGCATCATCCTTGCCATGCTAACATTGGATGCCTTGGTACTACTTGAAATTCAGCCTAGCATCTATCGTCACTCCAATTGCTGCGATGATATGCTTCCACATTCTGATACGGGCAGTGGTTTTCTTAAGCCGCTTCGTGATAAGCACCGCCTCTGTTTTATCCTCCGCGAGTGCAAGATCTGAATCTTTCAGCCACTTCTTTATAGCAGTGGTTGCTTCGGATTAATGTTATTCCACATCCGCCGGATATTTTGCAAAAACAATCACCGCTATGTCATCGATGCAACCTTTATTGATACCTCACTATCAACTGGAACATTGAGGATATCCTTATACATGATGTTCCATAGCACTCCCAGCACAGAGCCCTGTGGAACACCCGCGGAGACAGTATTTGGTTCGTACCAGAGCCTTCTATCTGTTAAGTAGCTGTTGGCTAGCACAGATAAGTAACTTGGTACGCCAATCGCCGCCAATGACCTCCTTATAAGGTTCCAACTGGCAGAGTTGAACGCATTTTGCACCTCAAGGGTAATCACAGCACAATACTTGCTAGTGCCACCCGTTCCGTGCATCGTATTTTCAGCTACACCAGTGACCAGTGGCCTGTAAGAAGATGGTTCACCATGAGGCTTACCAGGTTTAGGCAACAAGAAGATCCCAACCGCCAAGCATGTTTAAAACTCTAAGAATATGTCTCACCTCGACTTAACGGCCAGCTTAAGGGCTTTGTTTAGTATGCCGTCGATGCCGGGCGCTGGTCCAATACGGACCTTCCCGACATCCAGCAACTTGCGCGCTGCTTCTGCTATAGCGATCTCATGCTTTTGAGCACACACGGCAGTACTTTCCCCAAGTAAATTTTTGACTCGACTGCGGAAGCCTTCGGCTTTGCTCTCTTCGGACTTTTCAGGTCCAGCATTAGATCTCTCTTCAGACGTCAGGATGGAGACACATCTCAGTGGCGCAGGTAGTAAATGGTACCTGCGTTATCTGAAAGAAGGTCTGAAACCATAAGAAGCACTTGAGAAGGCCCAGGCAGATCTAAACCGTCTTGATGGTGAAGATAGGGAGCAGGAAGGCCGCCATTATCTATACTAGTGCGGTCAAGGGCATTCGACTGGCCATACTGTCCAAAATGTTTCCCGAGCAAATACTCACTCGTGAGGAGCAGGAAACTATCACCTTGTCGTCAGGCAGATGTGCTAGGCATGGAGTGATGAATTTGTGTTCACCGGGATAGGCTTTCGATCAGGTCACATGTGGATGGAATGCGCGACGAAAGACATTGCAGAGTGGCTTAGTAGCATAGTTTTTAAATTGCCAGTCTGGTAAGAAGCAGAACCCTCAACATATGCTGGAGATGATATACCAAGAGCACACATGGTGACAGTGTTTCTCCCAAAAGCCACAACAATAGAGACAGAAGATCTCATATACCTCCTAATCGCTTAAAATGAGGATCTCCATACGCGATTATGGAGAGCCTTCAGAAGCGAGCTGGAGGGTAAGGGCAGACTCCTCGCGAACGGGGTAGATGACCGATCCCTGGAGTCAATCAAACGTCGGAGTTGTTATATCATCTGTCAATTTGACAACATACCTGTGCACGTGCACAGGGAAAAGCCAAAGAAAGGCATCTTCGAGGAGACACCAGGTGGAAGAAATCGCAATAACTATAGATGCAAAAAGGACTGGGTTAGCCAGGTAAGTAGACTCCCAGTGAAGACCTGGACCTTTATCTTCTAGGGCTTAGGGTGGACAGCGACGCGCAGGAAAGCACTATGTCCGAAGAGGAGGGTGATACTCCTTCAGTCAGGCACCTGATTTGTCAGTCTGTTTGTCTACCACACGCATTTTTCTCAGAAACGGCTGCAATGATTGACGTGGAATTTGGTGGAAACTGGTGAACACCCAGTGAGTTACTCCGTTCTACGCTGAATTAAGACGGGGACCTCATGCACGCAAAAGGATTATTAAATTTTTTTGTTAACCGAATGTAGTTGTGTGGGGTATCACATGTTTCGATTAGTACTTCCTGACGCCGATATTAGTTTCGGCATTAGTTGCAGGGTTGCAAAGTGAGCACTTATCTAACAGTGTCATTCTCAACCAAAAAATCTGAAAAAATCTGCCACTATCTGCCGACATCTGCTTAAATAAAGTTACTAAATTTTTGGTAAATTGAGTAGAACCCCATGGTACTGTCAAATTCTTTGGAAATCGAACTATTATTTACCATACAAATTTGTTGTGGCTCTTGTAGGAATTTACTGCAATCTAAGATTTTGAATGTCATCTTCTTTCTTTTTCTTCAGTCTTTGCCTCGTTTACACACGCGGTCGCGTCGCCGTAATCTTTTGCGGAATTATTGTGCTGCCAAAAGCCTGATTTGCATGCAGTCGCGAGGTTTCCAAACTCCCATCCACAGTATCAAGCCACCGTTATTCTGGTCGAATTCTCGTTGGCATGAATTACGTGATCACACCGTTGAAGATGACTTTCTCGCAATTTTTACACGATCGGTGCAATTGATCAAAGCATATCACACCACTAGTCCAACGCAATTTCTTCGTCTCCATTATCGTAAGGCGCCGTTCAATGTCTTTTATAGTCAGCCAACACTCAGAACCATAGACCGCGGTAGGGTGGACGACACTAAGCTAAATTTTAGACTTTTTTTTGGGAGTAAGGTAGGTGAATGCATTTACGCACAGACTGGCGGAGTACAAACTAAACACCTCCCTGTCATCAGAGAACTCACCAACGGGACGGAAGGGGAGGAAGGGGGTTGTTGTTAGTTCAGGGTTCGCCGCCGAGTTCAATCTTCTTCGTAATAAGAAGAGCCCGAACATAATGGGCAATACGATTCCAGCTGTCAGCGCTCTTCAGCATTTCTCTGACAATGTTTTCTGGAGAGAGCTCTCCTGCGTCTGCATAAAGCTCTCGCAAGAGAAAAAGGTGTGTTGAGCGTCGTCCGCCACTCCATTGCAGAACACACAATCAGGAGATCGCGCCTTCCCAATCCTGTGCAGGTAGGACTGAAAACCTCCATGCCCACTTAGAAGTTGGGTAAGGAAGTAATCAATCTCACCGCACGTTCTGTTCAACCATGGGTCTAATTTGTCGATGAGCCGCGCAGTCCACTTGCCCCTTGGCTCATTTTGCCAAGAAAGTTGCCACTCGCTAAGGGTGCGTTGACGTTCTTCACGGGCAACCACTTCTCTTAAGTTTTCGCCCTTACGGCGATAGATAGCTTTGCGCTCCTTGGCAAGGAGGGCAACGGGGATCACTCCCGCAATCACCATCACAGCCGGTTCGGAGGCGGTGCGATAAGCAGACGCCACTCGCAAAGCTGCCCGCCTCTGCACTTGAGCGAGACGTTTACGATGCACCTCATTGTCAAGGGCATCAGGACATACCTCCGCACCATAGAGAAGAACGGACTGCGTTGCTCCCATGAGGAGACGTCTCCTAGTTGATATAGAGCCCCCGACATTCGCCATTAGCCGACTCAAGGCCGCGACTCCAGCTGCAGCCCTGTCCACTGCTGGTTTGATTTGCTCGAAGAAGCTCATCTTCGAGTCGAGCATTAAAGCAAGGTATTCAAGCGCTGGTTTTGACTCTATAGTCAACTTGCCGATCGATATGGTGAGGATGACTACTTCGGTTTTTTCCAGCGCAAGGTTGAAACCGTAAGCAGTCATCCATCCGCTTACCCGTCGCATCACTATGTCAAGTCTGCTTTGCGCCTGTTCAACAGTGCGTCTAGCAGCAAGTGCCGAAACATCATAACTGACCAGGCGCGACTCTTCGGGCATATCGAGTCTCAACAGACTATTAAAGGGCGCGTTCCAGAAGTCCGACCCTAGGATGGATCCCTGTGCTACTCCCGACGTGATTTCCATCCTCCTCTGGCCCTCTAGCGTCTCATAGAGCAGGGGGCGGTCTTTCAAATAATCGCCCAATATCCGCAAGAGATAGCTTGGCACGTGAAAGGAGTTCTCTGGTGTGCCTAGCATATCTGTCCATCTTACGGAATTGAAGGCATTTCTGACATCAAGCGTTATGAGGAGCACTATCCGTCGAGCTCGGCGGCTGTGTGCGCCGGCTCGATTAAACGCATCTACGACTTCCATAACAGCATCCACTGTAGATTTCCCTGTTTTAAACCCGAACTGTCTTGCGCATTTTTCCGGCCGTGTCAAGCATACACAGCGGTCGGTATGCAGACGGGAGCTGCGGGTCTCCTTTACCCTTACTGATCAACCACCAGCCACTTTCCAGCGACAAGGGAAAATGCCCTCCTTCAAGTACGCGTTGAACACTTCAAGCAGCAATTCTGGCCGTTGGCCGAACACCAGTTTGTAAACTTCTACCGGGATGCCATCAGGACCTGGCGCCTTCCTGTTTTTCATAGTGAGAACCGTTTCTTCGAGCTCTCTCATTTTGAAAAGGGGGCAATCCACGACGCTTTCCGCGCTATTTACATCAACCCGTACAGGGTGTCTGGAGAACAATGCCCGCACGATGCGGTCTATCTGGTCGGTGCTTAGTATGCAGGGCTTCCGTAGAGCCCCGATTTTCCGAGTGACAAGCTTATAGCCAAGTTGCCACGGGTCCTCATTCACCTCATTAAGAAGATTCTGCCAGCCGCGAGTTTTGCTTTTATTTATAGCGCTCCGGAGAAATTTTAGATTTGGGACGTTCGTTGAGGTGATTATTCCATTTTTGGGCAAATTGTCAAGTTCATTTTGTTATTAGACGCTAGGAAAACATTATCTGCATAAAGCTCGACGTTGGATGCCCCGTACGATAGTGCCCATTACAAGGACGAAGATGAGTGGTGAGAGGGCGCTTCCTTGATGAACACCGACAGAGATACGAAGCGGTTTTGATATGCCCGCCACACATCGAACTTTACCTTTTGGATCGTGGTAGAACAATTGAAGCCAGCGGACGAGTTCTTCTGGCACTAAAGGAATAGTTTGACATGCTTTCGATTTCCTGACATATTTCTTTTAGTAGTTTTAGTAAATCATTAAATGCCTCCCGTTGGATGCAGATAGTCTATCCACGTTTCTCATAGTCTGAATGACGCTGAATTGTTATCAGCAAAAATCTGTAGCACAAATGATGCCTTACTATTCTTATTAATTAGTTGACAACAACCAGGTATTGATCTAATAAAATTACGTAATTGCATTACCGAATCAGGAAGACATTCTAATCACGGGGTTACTAAAAATAATTCTTACGACCATTGGGTCCACCCACCCAAAGTACGTTACAACTGATTGCTTTAAAGGAAATAATTATTTAAAAAATTTGACAATATTCTTAAGAAATAGCCTTGAAAACATTTTCAAAGTCACAGACATAACGACCAAGTGGAATTTTATCAGAAATTCAATAAAAATAAAAAAAAACAATGTTTGAAAGTAGCGGGTGCAGATAATGAGCAGCAACCACTTTACATCTAAAGTCGCCCCGGACCACCTAATCATTAAAATTCGTTGGTGATGTACACTCATCGTGGTGTGGTATTATACTTAGGCGCTGCCACCCGATTATCGCACCTAGACCAGAAATTATTCATGTAATTGATAAGAGCCAGAAAGTTTCCATAAAACACGAATTCACAAACGTAAAATTGCTGGGGCCATTTAAGTGGGTGCATGAGAAATGGACAAGTGAATGGTACTGACCTTACCCAGAAGTTTCGAAATATCAGTGAATAACTATTTAATGTCCAAGCAGTGTTAAGATAGAGGAAGCATGCCTATTTGCAATCCAATCATCGGATTAAATATTCAGGGAACTTGCCAAAAATTATACAGATATTGAACAAAACTTCAAATGCTGAGAATTGAAAACAAAATTGTTTTAAGGAGGAAAATAACCCAATTAATTTCCGAGTTTTTAATGGTTTTTCGACCTCTAACTTTCCCCACAATTTTCACGAAACACTACAGAAAGTCAGACCTGCTTCCTCTATATGAAAACTTGATTTATTTTAGTTTTAATTGCATTGCAAGACTGGTCGATTATCTAATTCTTGGTAATATTTATCAGTGGCCGCTGTGGTTGCAAGAGAACAATGAAATTCTGGAATTTCGTGTTGAGTTTACATATCTGGTATTATCGGGCGCCCCTTTACCGGAAAGTACGTGTAAATCCAGTAGAAGTTAATGGACATCCTTTCCTTAATCAGTTTTGTGGTAGATAATCGGATTTGGAGACAAACAAAAATAATGGCTGCGGTTGAAATAGTTTACGGCAATATGCTGAAATATAATAGCAGATTAGTTAAACGTTCCATACAAAACAAATATCTTCAAGTTTTTCTGCTTACCACATTGGCTTGCGATTCTTCAAATGAGAACGGTGACCTTTCCTCAAATTGATAATGCGTAATCACGATTTTGATCTTCTTAATATTATGAAACATAAGAGATATTAGTGCGGTTAAAGTATTATATAAAAAGAGTGAAGAGAAAGAAGGATAAGAATTCTTTTATAATCCGCTACACTTCCGGAATGTATGTAAATTTCTTGATCCATAGATTCTACAGCAACTTTGTCGTTGGAAGATTGTCTATCTAAACTTCCTGGAAGGGTACTTCGTTGCCGCTGTGTTGAAAGATACATTTTTCGTCCGTCTTATTGGTAGAAAAAGCTTCTTGGTGCTGTTATTATAGCAAATGCTAAGGAAGATTCCTAATGTAGTAACTTACAGTCTGCAATATCTCATTTCCTTAGTTTGCAACCGAACCAAGAAGGCTATTCACAGGAGGACCAACTTCAACGACAAAGAGGCCCGGAATCTCATTGTACACCTTTCGGGTAGGGACGAAGTAGGTAAATGGTATTTGCATCGGTATGTTGATGTCGCCTAGAAGGTTTTTGTGTGTTTGTCCATCTTATTCCAGCAGGAAAAGGATGCATCCGAAAGACTGATCTTGGATGCCTCTACCAATTTCCTTCTCACTTTCTAGGAGAGCAAACATAGATTTATTGGCGAGAATGTTGCGCAACCAAGCTTCCCATAGAAGAATTTTGAAACATCATTCACTCGGTGATTCCATTAAGATCCACTACCATTAATCCGAAATGAATCATTAAGGAAGTTCTGCCTTTGGTTCCCACTGCGATATGGGAAGCAATAAACGGCTGTGCAATGTCTGTTATTATGACAGATGCTGTCACGTGCTCATTGCAACTCGCAACCACATGAGCGCACACCAATGCACTGCATCATATGCACAGCATTAACACCAGCTCTTATGCGCGGAATTTTGCTCGCGCAACTCCTGTCGCAGTCGAACGCGTGTAAGACTTTTCTGTCTCCATAAAATTTCAATGACTGCACTGGAAGTTGAATCTCCTGTGTATAGTCTTCTTGATTCGAATTAGAAAGAACAAACTTCCAACAGTATTTGGTGTGGTACTCCCTTTCCTTTCATGCGGTTCTTCCTTTCTTATTCTATTTCGATTTGCATGATTTGGTCTATATGGCTCTATTCTGATTTTTCCATTCACCCAAAATCTCTGGTTTCCCCCACTTTCTACCTGAGTTTACCACTAATAAAATTAATCAATGTAATATTCTTGCTTAGGGTTTTATGTGAAAGAAAACCTTATGAAAATCGATTCGATGTCTGTCTGTCCGTCTGTTTGTTTGCCGCACTCGATTTATTCGGAACCGGCTGAAGTTATTGTAACGAAATTTGCTGAGAATATGTATTCTGTGAAATCTTTTAGAAGATGGACAACAAAATCAGCTTCCGGTATTCCGACTTGTTTTTTTTATCGATGGAGGTGAAAATGTGTGGCAATGTGTGGGATTCTCACCCAATAAAACCCTCTACACTTGTTTCTTCCTCCTACCCCGCGAGACCTTCGCAAGGCAATACTTCGCGGGAAGGAATGCGCCTTAAACAACCAAGCCTTCCCTTCTTCGTGTCTTCGGTGCATGCTCCGCTTTTCCAAATTCCGCTTGTATCCTTTTGATTACGGAGTTCACCGTACACCACTACCTTCCAATTTCAGCATTTCCCTGACGATGTTCTGCCGGCTTATGCTGATTTTCAGAGAATCTTCTAGGCTCCTCCTCTGGGAGGAAAATCGTGGACGGTGGAACGTAACATGCTCCGGGTCCTCAGGTGCGCAATCACATTCAGGGCAAAAGAAGAATTATCCAAACTGAATTTGTGCAGATACTTCCTGTAACCACCATGCCCTGGCTGGAATTGCATCAGGCGGTAGCTAATCTCACCGGGTCGTCACTGAATCCTCTCCTCAATATGTTGAATCGAAATGTGAGTCTAACGACCCGCGAGTTATCCCCCATTGCATCCACTTTTCGAGCGACTCTCGCATTGCGTCTTTCGGTAGGATTTCAGGTGGATCCATTTTCCTTTTCTCGTACAGACAGCATGTCTCACTTGAAAGAATTTCAATCGGGATCACTCCCACAACAGCACTTTCCCTCGCCTGAGGTTGTACTAAAAGCACTGCACGCCGTTAGCGCCACTGGTGAATCATCTTTACTCTCTTCGAATTGGTCTCGCACCGTTCCTTCCAAACTGATGCCGCGATAATAGTGTAAAGCGAACCACTCCAGCCACAAGTAATCTGCGACTGTATCTTGGACCTCCAATGTTAGGCATCATCTGCGCTAATGGTACGCTGGCATTTGCCGCTTTCTCACAGACATAGTTCAGGTGCCCTTGAAATTGATTTTAGTGTCATCACTTCCAGAGTATTTGATAACCGGCTTCCAACGGATGATGTGACCACTAACACGAATACTAATCGTATCCTACGATTGGTAATCAAGACCACCTCATACTTTTGTTCCGGTAAACTTGGAATATCTCCAGCCACGTTTTTATGGTGCTAATGGTTTGGTTAGCGTTCACTTCAACGTCTTTAGGTTATTTCGCGACGAGAACCAAAGCTATATCATCTGCGAAACCAATTATCGTGGTCTCCTTTGACATAGAAAGGACAAGGTCCCCATTAAACATCACGTTCCACAGGATAGGACTCAACACTGAGCACTGTGGAATTTCTGCGGGGACGGTGTACTGCTTGGGTCCTTCATCAGTATCGTACGAAAGTGTCCTTTCCGAGAGGTAACTTTCGAGGAGCTTAGTCAAATAACTAAGGACACCCATTTTAGGAAATCAGCTTTTTATACATCATTTATTAGACGACATCACATCTCGAGCGAGCTTCAAAACCGCGTTCGTTGAGTAGGCTTTTCGAAATCCTAATTGTCACTCTGATAGTTCTTCCTTATATTCGATGATAAGTAGAAGTCTATTGTAGATTGCCCTTTCGAGCATCTTTCCAACCATATCGATAAGGCAGATCAGGCAGTATTATGATGGATGTCCCGGTTGGTTGATCTTCGGAAGTAAAACTAAATTTTGCTTCTTCAATTGAGCATGAAAACTCCTTCTACAATGCATGTTCCAAATACGATTATAAACCAGTCAGTTCTGATCTTAACAGAGAGTTCAAGAGTTCTATTAATAACAGCATCCAAACCGGGAGCTTTATTATCACCGATTCTCCGGCAAATCTCTGCAAGTACCTCCTCAGTTACCGCAGATATGGTATAGACGTCCAATGCTTGTTTATGTTTTTTATACTCTTCTTTATCCACGGGGAAGAGAATATCGAGGAGGGGATACGGGCAGGCCAGTTGCGGTGTTCCCCAGAGATTTTGGTCTGCCTCTGTGGAAAGTTCTTCCAAGCATTCTCGCTTGCTAGTCCGTGTAGCCTGCTGAAGTCTACCTCGAAAGTTTGCATGTACTTGCCGTTTTTTGTCGAGGTATGGTCTTCCTCTAGATCGGTAGAAGATCCTTGTAGCTTGGAAACTTGCTGCCCGAAACTCTGCGATCTCTTCGTTCCACCAATAGTTTGACCTTCTATTTGCGTGACTCGTCGCCTCGGCATGGCAGCGTCGCACGCTCTCATTATGCGTCTCATAATTTGCTCTACCTTTTCTGAAGCTGCACCACAGAGATTGTAGCTTCGCAGTAGCGTCTGTATGAATGCATCCTCTTCAAACTTTTTCACGGACCTGGTCTGATTTCCAGCTCCAATCGGGAACAAAATTGCCTGGTGGTTGCTATGAGCGTAATGATCAGTGACAAACCAGTCCATTCTCCTTGCCAATGTGATACTTACCTATGTCATATGGACTATTGAGCCTGACCTTGTTCCACGAAAGGTGGACACATTTGCCGTATTTGCAAGTACCAAGTCTAGCTCTACGCAAACCTCGAGCAGGATACGGCTCCTAGTGTTCGTACTTCAACTGCCTCAATCCACAACTCACGCATTGGAATCACCCGCTATGATCTTCACATTTCGATTTCTTGCATCCAAGACCAGCATACCTAGCTTTTCCTCGAATCGTACTATCGTCACATTTGTGGATCATAGCAACTATATATGTAAATGCCAGCTATTTTTGCCCTGATGAATCCAACTTCTGGAAACTCCATCACTTCTTAGATAATTTGTTTTCCACACGCCCATATGCCCTACAACAACTTGATGTCATCTAAGTATATCAAGGGTATCAGCTCGCACTTAGCAAATAGGGCATATTTTATTGCAAAAAATGCGGTACAGATGTAAAACATCGATTAACCACTCTGCCAAAAGCCTTGATGTGGTCGATTTAGCAACCAAAAACTAGCGAATCGATAATAAGTTGCTTTTTGCAACCCCTTGACCATATTCGACAGTTTTTCTGTTCCTCGGATAAAATGTTGGTGCATATTAATTCTTCCGCTAATAATGGACGGTATGAGCTTAAAGAAAATTGGTAAGCGAGTAATCGGGTTTTGTGTCTCCCGGGTCCTGTATCGTGTCCTTCTTAGGGAGAAAATAGATAACTCCCGCAGCGGAATAGGTTGGAAATTGTTCAGGCGGATCAATGGCCTGATTTATGCCTTACGCCAACCGACCATGTATACTGGTAAACTGTTTACCAGAAATACTGTATCCGACCCAGACCAGGGCCACTTCAGTTCTTCGAGTTGTTTGTGGCTCGTCAAGCCTGCTTTCGTCAAATTCACACTGACATGACAGGTGTTGTCGGTGGTAATCCACTCAACATGCTCCACCTGAATTCTCTTACGTTGCCGAAAACTATACTGTCTGGACGCTCTGTTGGGAGTGTTGAGTTCTGGACACGTCTGGAGTAACTTCTGACATACCTTCGCAGCCAACTACATACGACAGAAAGTTCCTGCTTTACTGTGCCCAGAATTTCAACTGAGGCTGTTTAACAGGGGATGGCATAGTTCCTTTAAAGCCTCTGTACTTTATTCTTTACCCTTGCAAAGTCCTACCATAATGAATCTCGCCGACATTCCAGACGAATTTCTAATGGTGCATCTCGTCGGCCACTCAAAACCAATAACGCGAAAGCGAATCTTCTGCAAGTGCAGTCTTACAGCTGCAGCTGCACCACAATACATAAGTTATTGTAGTTGCAACAGCGACATATCAGCACACAGTCCAGATGCAATCTCATAATTGATTTGAGATAGAATCCTCGGAGTTGGTAGAGATGCATAAAGCTTGGGAATACCTGGTCTATGCAAAGGATCTATTGGAATGGAATTCTCTTCGAACCTTAGCGGAAATTTCAGCGGGGTGGTGAAGAAAAGTAGTTGGGCGAGTACAGAAACTATTACTCGCAGTGCGACGTGATGTTGTTGGTGCGGTCGCCTCTGCTCCCACCGACTCTCGGTCACTAGTTTCCTCGATGATCTCGAGTTAAACGCCTTCCTTGATGATAGTTGGGATTGTATCACTGCGAGTAATAAAGCGGTACTGGCCTGCGACCCGCTGCACAATTCCATACCTGCGCGTATTGAAGGAGACGCTCGACCAATTCTTAGTGCAATCAGGGGCGGTAAGATGTTGGACCTTCCCCCGCCGCTGCTATATCATTGCGTCATTTTCAATTTAGAGATCATCTTAATTACTGGCTATGTTAGCTACTATTTAAGCCTTTCATATTGCCGGAATTGATCATGAATACACAGGTTTTCCCTGCTGAGCAGAGAGCTCAACGGGAAGAGAATTGCTTCAAGGAAAATAAAGCCACTACAAACACTACACTACCCCTGAATTTCCACTGTATGATACCCAGAAACTTTCTTGATATTTCGGCTCTCTAACAACAAGACACCAATTTTGTTTCGAAGACCAACTGTGGTCAAGCTTTATTCAAGGGATAGCATTATGGGTCGACCATTTGCCCGTCTCCACAAATTTCAGAGTACCAATCTCTCGGTTAGGGACAATTTCATTTGAGTTCGGAGACCTTTGAATAGCAATTACTGGTCTTGAGCAAAGTGGCCCTCTATCTGGTATTCACTTAAATCACTTGAAAGAACAAGTTCCTTATGGAAGTGTTTCGATATTTGGGCCAGATCATTGGTCATACAGTGATTTACACCGATTCTGACAAGGGCGTTAATTATGGAATCATTGGCATATGGTAGAATCTTGATAGAATTGTGGTTAGAACCGGACTTGGGAATGTTAGCCGTGGAGAGCAATAAAACGGTTGTATAAAGTACGAATTTTTGTGGGATTCCAACAAGCCTGGTACAATTACCCCTTTCAAGTTGATTGTCTTATCTTCGGCCTTTTTGGTATACTCCAAACCAATTAAACAAAATAGAATGGAAATATAGAATGCACTTGGATACCTCAAGCCGGCTAAACTTCAGAGCATCCATTATGATTCGTTTACAATAATTCCATCAGTTGAACTGCTCCTGCCACTTATTCAAATATCCTGGGCAATTGAGACCTTCTCCAGAGAGTGTAAGAAGAATTCATAAATAAAATTCAGAAGAAGGACTCTCGCCTTGAATGTGATATTGAAGCAATATTTCGTAAAATTCAAAGGGGAGTCCATAAGGTTTGCACTTTGCACTGATGACACCTGCTTGGCCTCTCTCTCTCTCTCTCTCTCTCTCTCTCTCTCCAAGTACTGGATAGTTAGATAGTACACAAAGTGCATCGATCAATGAAGTTACTCAAGGCATTACCAATGTTACATCCGTGCAAGTGCTGATTAGAATGCGAAAATGGCAGTAGATAGATCCCACTTTGAGAAAAAGCAAGAATTCCATTGCGGAAATCGGGTCCCCTGGAACTTTAGAACTACATAAGTAATAGTGAACCCCTGAATTCTTCAATTATTTTACATTGAAACTTCCTGCACAGGTAGCAAGACGAAGGTTCCATTTTTAGAATTTGTTATCTGTAACTAGGTTTCACGTGAATCTACTCAGTCATTGCTTTTATATTTTTCTTGAAACGCCTGAAATTCTGAAGTATTGAATTTTGAATAAAAAGATTGCAGAATTTCAGTTTATGCCTGATATACATATACGGGTATTGTTTTATAATATCATTGAATTTAATGAGTCATGAAAAGCTTTCGCGGAGTCTAAGGTCATTTAGCAGAAATGTCAAGGATAGGAAACCCGAGGGAGCAAAAATAAACTTGCAGAGTCATACTTAGAATGAGAACATGTGACGGAAAGGCTACTCTGGCACTTTCGATTGATTACCACAAGTAAACAATAAAACTTTCTTGATATGATACGATGGGGTCAGAATTCGTTGATAGTTTCCCATTATTGCCATGGGCACACTATGTTTGAAGTTTTAGTGCTGGTCAGTTCGTTGAATACACAAAGACCAAGGCTGAAGTAAATCAGATCATCAAACAATTCACTATCACTCTTAACTCTATTAAACTCTCACTATCACCGCTTGTTGTTGTTTGCGCTATTCTTGAAATTTCTGTGTTTTTACAATGATATGAGCCCAACCGAAACTTTCAATTGTCGTCATTAGTGTCGACATAGAATTTATGTTTGATAAAGAAGTGTTACTGGAGGATTTATACAGTGTGCCACTAGAAAATATTAGGTTTCACATTTTTGCCCATGACTCCTTACTGGTAGTATAGATAGTAATTTGCAACTCCCTTTTTCAATTTGATCTCGACTTTTTTAAAGATGTATCGTTACTTGCACCGGAGAGGTTGTATTCAATGATCCTTGTTGCATATGAAATGATATAATGGCAAAGGAGCACATATGTTTCAAATTTTTCACAGCAGATTTGAATGCAAGTGATCAAAAGAAATACCTCCAGATAGTGGCATAAGGT
Organism: Hermetia illucens; assembly: GCF_905115235.1. Lineage (NCBI taxonomy): Eukaryota > Metazoa > Arthropoda > Insecta > Diptera > Stratiomyidae > Hermetia > Hermetia illucens. The sequence continues at coordinate 130,339,148 of NC_051852.1, forward strand.
AGTGCTTGTTCATAAAGCCCGCCAGTTACGTCTTGATCAAAAAAAATTTTCTTTTTTTTTAACTGGGCCGTTTTTCCGCATTCCATCCTTCAGGCGCTGCAATAACGCTATTTAATGGTCGCATTACCTTGCCAGCCGACTGTTGTGGCTTTCACGCGCTGTGTTATCGGTTCACCACATACAGTTCATTCAGATGACAATCGTTTTGATTTTGGCGTGAAGTACGGAATCATGTTTCGTCCATTGTTACATATCGACGTATAAGTTCTGGTTTTCTTATGAGAAGAGCTTCAAACACTGCTCAAACTCGTCAACTTGTTGTTGCATACCCAAATATTCATGTAAGATATGTCCAATACGTTCCTTTTTATATCTTTAGAGCCTTAACTATCTCGATCAAAATTCATCCACCCACCACCATCCACCAAAATTATTTGGTGGACTTTTTTGAAGTTTTCGTCGGTAACAGCCTTCTTGATGTGTCCACTGCATGTATCGTCCTCGGCGCTCATTTCGTCGTTTAAACTTAGTAAACCACTTCTCAACGGTTGATTTTCCTAATGCAAAGTGTGAATAATGTTTATCAAGCCCAGCCTTGGCTTCACCAACATTTATTTTTCGCCAAAAAGCAATGGTTTATTAACACTCGAAAATTCTTTTCATCCATTTTCTTCAAACTAACTGCTTCACTCAAAATGCTCTATGCCACAAACTAGTAGTTCGACAACTGTCAAATTTGCGCACGTGTCTTTTGAACTTTTCAACCCAACTATCGCTTCCTGAAATTCATTGTAAAGTCTGTGGGATTCACTAACTTCATGGCATGCGAATCATTTTCGTCCATATCTTGTGCAAAGCGGTGGATAAAATCAATTTAATTATCTGGAAAGCTGGGAACTGTTAACTCCCTCGCACGCTTTCCGTAACATCCTCCTATCGTCTCATCCCGCCTAAGGGAGGGTGGGGGGCTATAAATGCCATTTTTTGGGTTTAAGGGAGTCTTGATCTCGTAATTCACTTGATGACGGAGCAAACCAAAAGAATATTTACCCACTGTTTTTGGTCCACAGTACTCATTTTTTTCAGGCGAATTGTCATTTTATCGATTGTGGAGGCGACTCATGAAATGCTGTCTCACCCCCTGCCCTAGGAGCAGCGTGACCGAAGTGGTAACAAATTGTTTTTTTCACCCCTTATAATCCATACAATAGTTGATGCAACGTACTTTGTACTATCCTCAGTAAAACAAAAATAAAATGCTGAGATAAGGGAAAGAGATATTCTACAATACTAAATCCTATCTGATCTCTCTTGGTGGACGACCAAGAAAATGCTTCCAATGTCCTTAAAAACAAAATGATCGGATTGAGTAACAATGAGAAATTCTGGGGCGTCCACCACAGTAGACACGGCCTCGGTTTTGCCGAGAAATGGGCAACGGTTTGCGACGCATGGGCGGCGTTAGGTCACAAGTAAGTTAGTCCGAGCAAAGCAGATACGTCTCTGCATGCTTAACATTGCCACACTGACTGCAGAGACCGAGGAACTCGCAAGAGCCCTTCGAAAAAGATGCATTGATATCCGCGCCATACAAAAAACCCGATAGTCTCGTGCCAACAGCTACGACATACAACGCGAACACAGTGAAAATGACTATAAACTTCCTTATTTTGGTACACCACCTAGTCAAAACGGTATTGGCATTGCCATCTCAGAGGGGTTCCTTGATGCCATTAAAGAAGTCAAACGATCACCGGCTGATGAAGCTCACCATTATATCAGCTGATTGCACTATTCACTTCTTCACCACGTATGCACCACAGACAGGTCGATCTGACGCTGAAAAAGATGCCTTCTGGCACTTTGTGCCATGCAAAGACATGCAACCTGACTATATCATCATTGCAGATGATCTTAATGATCATGTGGGTGAAAAGGCAGACAGTAACGGTTGACATGCGGGAAAAGGGTTTGGAGCGCGTAGTGAAGGTGGTTCATCCTCCACTTCCATAATCATTGCCGACATTTAGAGCAATTCCACCTGTCCGCGCAACTGAAGTCGAGGAAGCAATAAAGCGAAACAAATCCTGGAAAGCCACAGGACCTGACGACATCGCATCTGTATTTATAACAATTGTATTCGCGAAATTTTTGAAATAAGCGTAAATCAAGCCGGATTTGTCAAAAACTAAGGAGTTATTGATGCAATACACGCTGTACGGTTACTCATGGAGAAACGCCATGAGAAGCAGTGCCCTCTTTACATTGCATTTCTGGATCTAGAGAAAGCGTTAAACCGTGCGCTACACGAAGTTATCTAGTATGCTTTACAACAACAATTAGTGCCAGAAGAACTCATACGCTGGGTCCAACTGCTCTACCACGATTCAAAAAGGAAAATTCGAAGTGTGGTGCGTGTATCAAAACCGAATTATTGATGACCGGTCCCCATGAAATAGACACAATCATTATCAATAGCAGGGATCTGTCCATAACTGAGCAATTTAAATATCTTGGTTCAATGCTGCCAGCCAATGGAGAACTGCATTGTGAAACTGCTTCACGCATTACCGCGACATGGATGAAGTGGCGTTCCACAACTGGTGTTCTTTGTGATCGACGTATCAAAAACTTCTCGCATCTAAAATTTACCGCAGTGTCATCCGCCCTGTGGCCTTCTACGGTTCTGAGTGTTGGCCGACTATAAAAGACAATGAACGAAGATGTTGTGTTGGACTAGTGGCATGACACGCTTTGACCACGTCTGAAAGGAGGATATCCGCGATCGTTATGAGTTTGCACCGACCGTGGAGGGAGGCGTCTACGATGGTATGGTCACGCAATTCACGCTAACGAGAATTCACTTGCCAAGATTGGTCTGAACATCAAAGTCGATGGTAAGCGACCAAAAGAGCGGCCGAAGCATTGGTAGCTTGATGGGGATTTGAAAGCCTGGCTATTGCAGCGAGATTAGGCTGACAAAATGAAATGAAATGACAAAATGAAGAAACCGATTACGATGTGCCCATCCCGTTTGTGAACGAGACAATGACTGAAGAAAAATAGAAGAAGAATATCGAATTGAAGCTGTTCTGCAGCCATTTCGATTATAAATCGGCACCAATATCACCTTTGCAGGTACTGCAAGTGCTATTCTGGTACAATGTACAAAGTACATCAGACTTCTCCTCCGAGCGGGAAGCATGTGCGTGATATGAAAACATGGTACTACAATCAAGTGGCCTTTCTCCGGTAATTTTTCTTTGTAAAGCAGCTCTCTGACAAATTTAGTCTTATCGGGCATATCGTATCATCATCAAATATTTCTGAAAACAGTTGACCAATCGTTAAGTATTTTCTGAGATAGGAACTTTATCCTAAATCAGTCCAGGACACTTTGCTTCTAGCCAGTCAGAAACGATACATTCTTCATGACTATTCAATCAAGAACCTCAACTGTAATTGATGCAATTGTAAAGGCCAGATCGTTCAGCACGTAATGTTTGCGTTTAGAATGCTAATCAACACCATATGCACCAGCAGTCACAGCGCTTCCTGTAATATTACCGAACCCTCGCGTTAAAGTATCAATTAATAGAAAAGATCCGGTGAAAATCTTAGAGAATAATGTGATCCCATTACTAGGGCGCATCGGTAATACTGTAGGTAGAGTTGACCACAATTTAACCGATTTAGATCCAGTGCCGCTGGTCCGAAGCGCTATTAATAACAGGTAAGTCAAATTCGGAACTATGGCTCTTTGAAAAACGATATGAAGCACATATGAGGGGTACAGAAGATGTCATTTGATCGACGGGATTAGGCTTGTGATCAGTCCTGCCGAGAGAAGGTGGAAAAAGGGGCCCGCACTTTTATCGGGGCCTGCAATAGAAATTTTAATCAAAAAAGGGGTAATATGGGGCCCGGCCTTATTTTGACCCCGGACCCACATCATTTTCCCCCCAAGCCCAATTCTTTCGCATCACTTTTACCCCGGGCCCAGGGGTCGGAGTGTCAAGCCTGTTAAATTTTCCTAAAACAAAACTGACACTTGCACGACTGTGCATTATTCTTCCAGTAGAGCTTCTGAATTTCCGGCTGATTCTTAACCGACAACAATCCAACCATTTCCAGGTAAAATTTTTCGTGCAAGGATTCATATAGATTTTCATGTAGCCAGCTCTGGTTTATTACATAAAACACTGAAAATGATCTGACATTGCGACCTGTGCTGAAGTGTCCTATCGAGTAACACAGTCTAACCTAGCCTTTTAAACTTGGGCTGTATCTTATAACAGCTTCAGAGAGAGATTGACCTCATCTCACTGGGCTACCTTTCGGTTTTTCTTTCCACTAAAGATCTCTGTTTGCTTTTGCACAAGTTGTAATTTTAAATTGGGTTCTTTTCGAGGGACGATTTTGGAAACCTATGCTGTGCCTTGTAGTCACTGCGAAAACATTCGACCTCTCGCTCCGCTGTAGTACAGACTGTGTACAGTATACCATAGGGGGCTTTCCATTTTACCGACTTTGGCTCCACAAGCTAGCGTCTATTAACCCGTAACTGACCCATTCGTTTTAAAACGCCACTTTTTGATGAAAATAGTTTTGATGATACGCAACTTAGAGTATCGCAAAAAAGGGTAATTCTCCGTTGTTAACATTCGAATTATGTATGGAAATTTTGATCTGATGGCAGAAAAGAAATGCTGCGCAAAATATGGAATGGCGTAGATGTGACTTTGTTAGCTAAGTTGGCAAATATGCTGGACTGATAAAGAGGTACTTAACCCTTGTAGATTAGTTTTTGTTGGATAGTTATTTTTTTCAGTTTTTAGTGGTTATCTGTTATCATTCTTGTGGAACTTGGCGTCATAGTTGTCTTCAGAAGCAGGACTTATCAAGAAGGTTGATAGTTATGAGGAAAAAACTCAGGTTTTTTTTGGGAAATGGGGTTACAAAGAACAAGTTGTTATTTAATAATCACGAAATTCGTTGGGAAATGTTTAAGCGGTCGTTGAACTTCCGATAGTTGGGTAATTGTTGGAAGTTTTTATTGCCATTTGGTGTACCTTATCTCCAGCTTTCTTTTGGTTTTTTTTGTATTCCTATGATAATTTGAAAACTGTTGCAATTACTACTCTCGCCAAGTAAGATTTCTAATTTCTCAGGTGCAACCTACGTTTCTATGATTTGCAAACTGGTACTAGCCCAAATAACGTTACCTAATAAGTGGCATGAAATTCTGAACAAATTACAATACTGGTTCGTGGTCATTAAAGAAATCTTTCCAAACCTAAAACGGACCGAGGCCAAAATATTCTGTAATAGTCATTCAAGTTAGTACATTAAATACTTTCATTGCCATTTTTATACTTTCATACTCATAACCAACTGAAGGCATTTCTTCTCTACCCCCGAACTCCCATATATATCTATGTGAGCATGTATCATGTTGAATATGTATAAAGATTTGGACTTCACCTAAATCATTTCTTTTAAATAAATGCCAAATTTGATCGCACACCAGGAAGTCCTCGTCACCTGTATTGTATCGAATCCAAATTGAAAATAAGACGCATGTTTCGGAATCCTACACAAATGCCGACTCCTTCAATGGTGCTTTGTCCGAAAATCCTTCATGCTTCCGTAACTTTTTTGTCGGTATCATAGGAACTCCTCAATACTCCTTTTTTATGTGATGTATGCGATCAGGATAATGATGTAAGATTAGGATACAGTCAAGAATGATTATGGATTTATTTTTTTTTCACTTTTGAAGAAGTACGAGTGTTTGCCATATGGTTTGGTCAGTGATGGACGAAAACTGCTGCCGGGTAAGGATCTTTACGCATTGACCGATGTGATGATCTTGAATTCAAGTTGGTTTTTAATCGGTTTATTTTGAAGAAATAATTTCGCATCTGCCAGCAGAAAATCCGTATGTCATATCTACACAGATATTATTCGAAAGGTTCTGTTGTTTTCATTTTAGCTAGAATGGTCAGAATTTTTCATTACATTGAATCAGAGGGAAAATGTAGAAAATTTAATGCCACAAATTCACAGGAGGTTTTCATTTTCACCCCTTTTAGTGAGCCCAATCATATCGAGCTGGAGAAAGTAACATCTCTTTACAGTTTGAAATGTTATAAAACTTAACGACGCCCATAAACTATCCATTTCGTCAAGGCCATTGTAATCTAAAACTTTAGGCTATAAAGATGAAGAAAATTCCAGGATGAGGTCCACGCCGGTCCATAGCGAAAACACCCATGGAAACGCTGAATGAGTCACTGAAACGCTGAATGAGTCGGAAGATCGTCAATCTAAACACGATGGCGATATTGTCCTCTAAATTGTTAGGAATTGGTGAGATTCTCAAACAGAATAATAATCAATCCCGGAAACTCACACTGGCTTATTTGGAGGAGGCTAAGAGCAATGGTAATGGTAGTACAGTAATTTCTTTTCCTGCGGAGAGACATTATTATCGAAAAAAATGCCTAGGGAATGAAAAGGACCCACTAAAGGAGGACCTATTGAATGATGTGGAAAAAAGCGTCATATATAAAATCAGTGTAAATTTTGAATTTTTAATTTTCTGAAAAACCCGGTGAAAATGGTAGCGGTCACAACCCCTTCCCCCTAAAAAACTGTGGACCCTTAAAATTTGGCTTTTATATCATCATGGCTAAGTTTGAAATTTTACCCTTACCCATTGAATGGGACTATTTTCATATCAAAACGGAAGGGTTTAACCCCATCTTTGCAGAGTTAAAGAAAGATATCAAGGAACAGGCGGGCAGCCTCCGTCAAAAAGTTATGGGGCTTCAAATGGGGGTATTTCGATATTATCATGCTAAATTTGGACTTATTGGCCTCGTCCCTGGGAGTGGGAGGGGGAACTAAAGAGGGCATCCAAGACGGCGGAAAAGATTCAGCCTGACCTGACGGCCATAAGTTTCTCCAAAGCTACGGTACCCCGAAAAGTGGCTATGTTCGTATCACCTTTTCCTCCGGGAATGTGTCCTGACTCGCAGACTCTCAATGTCGGAATATACTAGTTCCGCCAGTAGTTTGGTTTCTAACTGTGGAAATATTTCACGGCTTTGGTCTTTAGATTCCTATACCAAACTGACTAGTTTTTGTTTTTTACATAATATGCATTGTGGATTTTTAGCACATTCCTTCACCTTCAACTAATCGCTAACTTTTCGCTAGATTTTTTTAATTACATCATTGGATCACCTTTCTGTATCCGCCTGATGAGGCTTCGGGTAACATCCAAGTCGGTACCCAATTATTTAATTTTGAGAACGTGTGACTTGGATTTCCTATATGACTTTCCGCTCGACACTTCAGCCTTTTTGTGCTCAGGTGGACTATTATCAGACGAGGATTATTCGTTTTCCTTTCCGGGTTCACGGAAAGTCTTAATTGGGCAATATTATTCTCGACGATGACCTCTGAAGCTTCAAGCTCTTATGAAAAGGATTCGTCGTAGATCTCATTTCCACTACACTCTCTTATAGCACCACATGCCACAGTAGTCAAGTTTCCCATTATTTAGATAATACGGTCGCTGTATATCGACAGTCTGGAGCCAGCTTGCCTATTGCCAAATCCTTAAGTGTTAAAAATTTCACTTTCTCCTTTTCCACATTTGGTATTTGGTAATTTCTAGGTATACTTTCCGTAGCCATTCTTAAAGTTGTGTGTAAAACAAAACCTTACTAAAATCGAGTTTCTGTCTGTCCGTCTGTCTGTCTGTCCATCACACGGATTTTTTTCGGAGACAGTTGTAGCGATTCGCACCAAATTTGGTGAAAATGTGGGAACTGTGAACGCGCACTCATACAGTGAGTTACACAATTCTACATCGAATTTAATGGAAATGGGGGGGGGGGGCGGATTGGGTCTCCAGACATGCAAAAAGAGGGTGTACATTTTTTTTCCTCAAATATATTCATGTGAGATATCAAATGGTTAGTACTTTCCGAAGTCGTCTTAGTTTTGACAGGTGGGGAGTGAGGGGGTCGGAAGAATGCAAGACTGAAGATGCGTCAACCTTCCGGTTTCCTGACTTGTTTATCTATCTTGGCAAACACTTGACCACTGCCATTTCTGCTGCATTTCCTGATGAGCCATTCCTTTTCGGCTATAACTAGGAATGGGTGTACCCTCGGGGACACAGACCCTACCCCAGTTCTCTGAGGTCTGACCTACGCTCAGCTGATCCCGGAATTCATGGACGAATCAGCGCTCTCTCGGGACAACTGTACTAACACACGCTACAACTACTACCTTGGCAAAGCTAGGCTTATATCACCCCTTCGACGTTGACAGAGAGCTCCGGGGCCTGTTAAAACTCGCTGACGATCTCTGAGGCCACCTTCGGTTAGCAGCGAATGAAACAGCGAATAATTAACCAGTAAAGTAGGAAAACTCTGAACTTGAGACCAGAATCATTCTGTGAAGTCGGGAAGAGGTTAATGGTCACGACACTTAGAACAGAAGACAAGCAGTTGACAAAACTATGCCACACGAACTAACAAGCAATGAAACAGTTCAAAGTGCCACTGGGAACATATAAACCAAAACGATCGCAGGATTTTTTAACCTCTCCGAAAAGAGCTTGAGGATCATACTACGAATAGTTAAGGGTCGCTGTAGGCTAAACTACCATCTGGAGAAGCTGGAAATACCCGGGGACATTGTTTGCAATTTGAATAACACCTTCAAATGTATTCTGCTAGACACTTGTGCAAAGCAATAAATCAAACTTGGAATAATTATCTAATCCCTGGTACAAGTAAGAAACATCTTAACATTTGTGTTAGTTATGGAATTGAACCATATAACATAGTTGTGACAGGCACCCCATGACCATCAAGCAGGCACACTAAATTGTCATCTGTGTTATAGGCACTTTGAAAGGATATACCAGAAAGCACGTTTTGATAGACGTTCTTATCATTTTTCGAAATTAATTTTATATTACCACTACTTGTCAGTAGTTAGAAAATAATAACTCCAAACATCTCCACTCAATAATTTGTCACATAATAATTCGACATTCGACCGAGTGAATAGTTCAATCCTTATCTCCCATTTCAAATGTTGTTGCGTGCATGGGTGGTTTCTGTTTACTTCCATGAGTTTATTTTTAAACGATTCGTCAACTTTGCTGATAACGATAAAAAGGGTTAACGGTGACCATGACTTTTGCTCATCTCGAGCTAATTCAGTCATTATTTCGTCTCCTTACTTGCTTGTCAGTTAATATGTAATGCAATTATTAATGGTTGTCCGAGAAGTATTGCTAACATAATTTCAGGGCAGATAGTGGGCTGGTTAGTGTAGAAATGGCGCATGAATTATCAATGAAATTCTCGTTTCGTTCTTTGTAGTACTACGTTGTTCTTAGCTTGTTGTATAGGGAATGAATAAGACATACAGAATGAATCTGCAATTTGTTGAACATTTTCTAGAAAGAGATAGGTTGGATCCGAGGCAGTCGAGATTGAAGTAAGGGAAGATTTCTATTATTATTTCAAAGTTGCCTGGTTTCCCCTCTATTTTATATTACCTGGTGCATACCTTTTTTGCCAAACTCGTTGGGCAGTTTCCTCTATCGTGACTTAAGGTTACCTGCCTCCCTTCTTTGATGGTACATATGCTTTCCGCTACATCCTAAAGGCGTATTTTCCGCACCCGTTTTATAATAACCACGTTGTCCATCATTACGGTATGTCCCTCTTCCACCATGTGCCTTACTACCATTGACTTGATGTTTCGAGGGTCGTCGCTTTTTCGTTTGGTGTAGTCTCTTATGTGTTCCTCGAATCTTGTGGCCAGTAGCCTTTTAGTCTGACCAATATACACCTTTTCACATTCTGGGCAGCTAACTTTAAACATTCCACTCATCTCTTCTTTGTGTAAACACAAAACCTTATTAGAATCGAGTCGATGTCTGCCTGTTTTTTTTTTTTATACGTTGGTAACTGGAAAGGTTCAAAACCTACCTTGCCATACGGTTATGTGTGACTTTTACTCACTAAAACCACTTTTTCACTTACCCCGCGGGGGAGCGCCCAATTTGGCTAAAGCCGCAATTATATTGCTCCATTTTGCCGTATTAAAGGCATACTTCACGTCGAGAGTAACTACCGCGCAAGATTTATTGGCCTCTATTGCTTTTTCCGCAGTTTTGCCACGATCGGATGTGATCAAAACGTGTCACGCAACTAGTCCAACATAACATCTTCGTCTCCATTACCGCAAGACGTCGTTCATTGTCTTTTATAGTCGGCCAGCACTCAGAACCATCGAGAGGCGCTGGACGGACGACATTGCGGTAAGTTTTAGATATGAGACGTTCACTGATTCGTCGATCACAAAGAACACCAGTTGTGCAATGCCATTTCATACAGGTTGCGTCACTACGTGAAGCAATTTCATTACGCAGTTCTCCAGTGGCTGATAGCATTGTCCGGAAATATTTAAATCGCTCAGTTCTGGGCCGGTCACTACCGCTAACAGAAGTGTGCAATTTAAATATCTCGAATCAATGCTATCAGCCAATGAAGAACTGCGTTATGCTCCTCACATAAGGAAACACAAAACTTTTTATACCTGAAGCGTCAAGCTTTCGGTTTCCCGACTTGTCTGCTGTTTGTAGAGTGTAGTGATTTGGCCCCTATTCATTCTAGTTTGTTTTTTACGTAGTATTCGGTCTATTTCCTCCCTGCTATATCCATTTTTCACTGCTGTGTCTTTGATATAGTTTATTTCCTTTTTGAAGCGCTCTTCCGTGAATGGTGTCAGTATCAATCTATGTACCATACTGTGGCAAGCTGCCTCCTCGGTATAGTACGCTGCGTGTGAGTTTTCTTTCTTATTATTGATAGGTCCAGAAACGCTATTCGTTGGTCATTTTCCTTTTCCATTGTGAAAATTATGCTGCGATATATGCTGTTTATTGCTTCCAGTGTTTTCTCGATATCTTCATTTGGGATTATAACCAGTATGTCGTCTACGTAATGCGCCTAAAATGTAGGCATGACACACGACATCGAAGTAGTAAGCACAAGCGCTGACAAACAACTGAGGACTAAACTAGGTACTACCAAAGACAAATTAAAACAAGTCGGGAAAGCGGAAACTGGACGCTTCAGGTATGAAAGGTTTTGTGTATTTCTTTTATAAAGACCTTTGAGTGTGCATTTATCCCATTAGAACCTAACACTAATATACACATATATTATGTGAGAATATCCACTTTCAAGGGATATTAACGGTCAAAGTCTTCAATTTGCAAAGAATTGGCAACTTTCAGCTGTTATAACTTTGTTAGTAAGTGATAGTAATAGTGCGGTTTTCACCAAACTTGGCAGGACCATGCTCTATATCATAGCCTACGTAGTGCTAGAATGAACTTAAGGGCAGTTCTGCAGCGAATTACTGAAAATTATAGAAATATACTATTATTAACTTTATTTCCACAGATATTGGTATGTACAGTATTTCGGAGGCTCTTGATTCGTTTTTTCCGTTTCTGAGAATGGCCCCGTTAAAGAAATGATCACTTTCAACCCCCTTCACTTCCCACGTTTTCAACAAATGTCAAAATTAAGACCGCCTTCGGATAGTACTGATTGAGACCTTTCATTTGACACCCCACATGACAATATTTGGTGAAAAAAAACTACACCCCCCTTTACATGCATGGGAACCTCTCCCTAAATTGACCTAGAATGATGTAACTCGCGGTATGCGTGAGCGTTCACAGTTCCCACCTTTCCACCATTTGGTGTCAATCGCTAAAACCGTCTCCGATAAAAATGCGTGTGACAGACAGACACGGAATAACAGTGGTTGCAAAGCACCAAGATGAGATCGAGATCCATCCAAATAAAGCGATATGGGAGGTCAGTTTTTGATTGACAAATTCTGGCCTTTCACTAGCTGAAGATAAAACAGAAGCAGTTCTTATTAACAAGAGAAGAAACAACTGTGAAAATCAAAGTTGGCGAACAAACAGTTTACTCCCAACCATCGCTCAAATACTTGGGACTAATAATTCACAGAAGACACATTGAGTGCGCCGCAACTAAAGCGTCTTCCATCGCTGCAACGATCTCTAGGATACCACCGAACATTGGTGGGCCAAGACAAAGTCAACGTCTTTTGCTTTCTAGGGTAGTCAGCTCCGTGCTACTCTATGCAGCTTTAGTTTGGGCAACTGTTCTGGATAACAAAGTGCCAAAAATTGGAAATAACATATCGGCTAAGTGCACTCTGGGTATGCAGTGCGTATCGGACAACATCAGGGCAAGCAGTATATGTACTAGCAGGAATGCTCCCCATAGACATCTTGGCGAATGAAGGCCGGCGACTCTACGACAACACGTATGCAGCTGGGGAGTCTAGCGCATTTTGATGGCAGGTGGCACGGTGGGGATTTATCGAAGAGTGGCAAAAGCGATGGGATGAGTCATAAACTGGTCGTTGGACATACCGCATCATCCGGAGATAGTTTGAAAATTAAGCTACAAGTTAACGCAATTCTTAAGTGGACGTGGAGGTTATCGTGCTTTTTTACATGGATTTGGTCACGACGAGTCACCATGCCGTCCAAGATGTGGTAACGTGGCTAAGAATACGGATCATATCATATTTGATTGCCCCAGCTTCATCGCGTACCGAACAAAAGTGGAAGCGGTCGCAGACAGGCGCTTAACACCCGAAAACATTGTGGAGTTCATGCAGGAGTCAACGGATGCTTGGAACCAGGTTGTAAAGGTACTGCAAGCTATTCACCAACTGTTTAGGCAGGAAGGACTACGATGAAAACAAGGAATGGAGAGAACCATAATGAGTCCCAGTTAAAAGCTGATCCAGCCCCGCGATGCAATACTTATAGGAGTTCTGTAGGGAGAGGGGAATGAGAAGGAGGTGGTTTTATTGTAGGTAGGTAGGTTTTGAACTTTTCCACCTTCCAATGCCAAAAGAAAGACACAGACGGACAGACAGTAAACCGATTTTAATAAGATTTAAACCGATTTTAAAGATGAGATGAGTGAAATTTATAAGGTCAGCTGCCCAGAATGTGAAAAGTGTATATTGGTCAGACTAAAAGGCTAGTGGCCACAAGATTCTGCTATATTTCCTATTTTCCAACCATCTTTTTTTCAGCTGTACAATGGTTTACAGCTGAATGGTTTCGATTTTTCTGTTGTACAGTAAAAGATCACCTCTCTTCTACTATACAACAACAAAAATCGAAACCTGACAATGGTTTATTGATTTTTGAAACAATTAAAGCATTTATGCCCTTTCCCACTTTTCAGAAAACTAAACTATTAGCACATTGCAAGAGGATAACTAACGAAAGTAACAATTCAGGATAAATTGATGGTTAAAGTACAAAAACACATTTTCCTTTGTTTCTCATAAAAAAAGTGAAGAATAACTCTCTCAACATCTTCATTGAACAATGAAGTTAATCGATACAAGCTAAAAACAGTCACTAAGGATTTCAAGACCCTTCTCGCTATTATATATAATAGTATATCCGCCACCCACCTGAAGGACCTACGCAATGAAAAATCGACTTGTTCACAAAGGATCGCATGAAATTCTCGGTGACACCATTTCCATTCCCAACGCACCAATTCCTTAGTCAGTCACTTCAGTGCCTTTCTTCGATTTCGATGATTAATGATCGTGAAGTGTATTCCGTTCGCTGGAGTTACTTCAAGTATTGAGTGGAACAAGAAAAGAAAAAATTCGTCACAAGTCCTTGTCGAATCTCGTCCAAACTTTAGAGAAAAAACTCCTCAAAGGACGCAACAGCCATCAACAATGTGCTCTGAATGAATGGATTCATCATAAGTTGCCTGGTAAGCAGTCAGCCACCAGCAGTCAAAGAGCTGGTCCTTGATAAAGCACTTATTCGTTCAGTTTTAAGCGGAGCCGGTGAAGAAAGGATAACTAACCTAGTGTAAAGGCAAATGAGAAAGTACTTTCCGGAGAGAATAGTGTTGCCTAGTTGACAACTCAATTTATTTTTGGATTGAAATTAGGTAACACACATGTATGGAAATTTTAAATGCACATGATCTTAGAATAACTCTAACAATTCTAAATTATGCGTTTTCCCTTTTCCTTTAAGGATTCCCGGGGGTATTGAAGGAAATTTAGTACTCTTTTCCTCCTTTTCTATAAGCCGTGTGGAATCTCCACATTAGTATTGTTTTGTCTCAAGGACGATATGGTGCCTATTTTTACCTAAACTTGGCTCCGAGCTATAAAAGCTGTCAAAAATAGTTACAGAGTAAAACCAGACGATTCAAATGTATTAATAAAATTATCCTATTGCAATTTTATTATAGTATGAAATTGGAGTGATAGGGGATTAATAGAGTTCCAGTATGCAAACTATCGAAAAGTGGATAAGTTCCCACCAAACTCCACGCGAAGAACACTTACCATACAAGTCGGGAAATCGGAGCCTGGACACTTCAGGTATGAAAGGTTTTGTGAATTTCTTTTATAAAAACATTTGAGTGTGAAGTATGTAACACGTAATATACACTTACATTATGTGAGAATATCCACTTTCGGGCGATATTGACATCCAAAATCTTGAATTTCCGAAGAAGTGACAACTTTGATCTACTATAACTTTGTTAGTAACAGTGCGCTTTCCACCAAACTCGGTAGGATCATCACTTTCGACCACCCGAACTCCTCACGTTTCCAATAAATGTCAAAACTAATACTAGCTTCGGAAAGTACTAATCGAGGTCTTCCATTTGATATCCCAAATGACCACTTGATGAAAAAAAATGTATGTATGAGGACCTCCCCATAAATTCGACGTAAAAGGATGTGACTCACTGTATGCGTGAGCGTTCACAGTTCCCACCTTTCCACCAAATTTGGTGTCAATCGCTGCTACAGTCTCCGAAAAAACTGCGTGTGGCGGACAGACAGACAGCAATCCCATTTTAATAAGGTTTTGTTTTACACAAAGCCTTAAAAAAGGCATTTAAAATAGAAATCCATGGCAAGGTCCCACGGGGAAAATAACAAAAACGTACAAGAAGACATCGCGAATGGAAGCAGTGCCGGTTGGGCGAGAGGGAAAGGAGTGATTACCACCTAACTCCACTAGCTCGTAATATGTCCTGGCAAGTTAGCGAGGACTTTATCTACAGCGATCACCAGGAAATCACTTTTGAATTATGGAGAAAACCACATATTAGGATACCCGCACGCCAAAAATAAAAACAATAAGAACGTTAGGTTGGTCGGCAGCAGCAACACAATGCATTGCCAAAGCATATGAGGCCTTCATGCCAAGAAGATGCATATTCCCTGAAAAGATTCCAATTACTGGTAGGCAACCGTCGATTGACTTGCCACTGATCTAGATGAGTATCTCAGAGGGCGGTAGGTAGGGACAATCAAAGTCAAAGGGGAACGGCTATAAGAAAATCCGCAGAAATGTTGAGCTGGTTATCCAGCGTAGCAAGAGAGGGTGCTTTAAGCAGCTTCGCTAAGAGGCGATAATTAACCCACAGGACAATGCTTATGAGATCACTTAAGGCTGAGCACAGCACGCGTCCCACTCTCTTTCTGAAAATTATAAAAGGGTTATTCCCGCGACAAGAAGGAAAGAAGTAAAACTAATCACTTCAAGAAGTTATGCAAGGAAACAGACTCCGAACCATGGGGAGGTGCATACAAGGCAGTCATGGCATCAATAAAGGGTGAACGCTCGCCATCGAACACCAATCCTGATTTGCCGCAGGTTATCATTTGTACTCTTTTTCCAACAGTTTGAAATGAATCGAGCCCGCCCACTGTTCAGATAGATTCCAATGAAATTCCCGAGATAACCACTGAAGCAGCCTTGGAAGCCGTAAAGAAAATTGTGGAAAATAAAGCCTTAGGCTTAGATGATATTCCAAATAAAGCTCCGTTAGTGGCCTTTAAAACAGTTCCAAGGTATTTCGCTGACGCATTTATGACGTGCCTCAAAGAAGGGATTTTCCCGGAAAAGTGGAAGAAACAGAAGCTTGTCCTAATCCCGAAGCGAAATAATCCTTCCTCTTACAGGCCTCTCAGACAGGCAGTTCGGATTCCGAAAGTCAGGATCTACTGCAATGTGATCAGTACGGTGACGAAAATTGCTGAGGAAGCAGTGGAGGCCAATAAACCTTGCGCGATAGTTACTCTCGACGTAAAGAATGCCTTCGATATTGCAAAATGGAGGAAAATGATTGCGGGTTTAGCCAGACTGGGCGCTTCCAAATACTCGGTGCGCATAGTCATAGAATTCCTCCAGGAGAGGCAATTATGTGACGACTCGGACGATGGACTTAAGACATATAGAACAACCTGAGGAGTTCCACAAGGATCAGTCCTCGATCCTCTTCTGTGGATAATAATGTATGATGGAATTTTAATGTTGCAACTGCCCAAAGGAGTGACAATCATTGGCTTCGCAAACGACAAAGGAGATTGGGGTCCCTACGAACGAGGCAATTTTTGAAATAAAGACTTGGCTAGAAGACGATTGTCTGATGCTCGCAGAACATAAAACCGAAGTAGTTTTGATTACCAAGCGAATGAAGCAGATGTCGATAAAATCAGAATTGGCGAACACATAATACGTTCGCAACCAGCGCTCAAATATCTATGAGTCATGGTAAATTAAAGGCTCATATTGAGAATTTAGCAATCATGGCTTCCATGGCGGTTACATTGTTGGCACGGGTGTTACCAGACGTATGTGGTCCAACTCAAAGCTGTCGACTCCTTATCTCGGGAATTGTAAGCTCCATTTTGATTTATGCAGCTCCAGCCTGGGTATCGGCACTGAAGCTAGAGGCAAATAAAAGGAAAATCGCACCCCATATCGATTGAGTACATTGTGAACGTCGTGCGCTTACCGTATCACATCAGACGAAGCAGCATGTGTGACAGCAGACATGGTCCCCATCGACATCCTCAACGAGTCTAGTATTCATCATATGTAACTGGCGAGTTCTGCACCTATCAATTAGTACGAAATAAATCTATTTTGGAGTAACAAAAAAGATGGGATTATTCAAATAAAGTACGGTGGACTTATAGGAGCATTCCAGACGTCTCAACATGGATCACTCCAAGGCACGGTAAAGTTAGCTACGACCTAACTTAATTCCTAAGCCGACACGGAGAGTATCCTGTATACCTTTATCGTTTCGTGCGTGACCACTCCTCATATTGGCCGATATGCGAGATGATTCCGGAGGATGCGGGATATGTTGTTTTTTACTCCTCGACGTGCGCTGCACATAGAGCGGAGGCGGAAATTGAAGCCGGGGCGCGGTTGTTACCCGGAAATATCGTGGATGAAATGTTACCCTCTGAAAAATTCACGAAGGCGACCCACGATCTCTTGAGGAAGGAGGAACTTCGGAAGAAAGTAGCAAACGACACGAGCCGCAGTTCGTAACTGATCCTGCCCCGCGACGTAATACCGAAATGGCAGTTCGGTATGATAAACCGTATGGCAAGAGCCCGCATCAGGTTTTGAACTTTTCCACCTTCCAACGCTAAATAAAGCGGGACAGACGGACAGACAGACATTGACGTTTCCTTTCATTATCATCATTATCATCAACGGCGCAACAACCGGTATCCGGTCTAGGCCTGCCTTAATAAGGAACTCCAGACATCCCGGTTTTGCGCCGAGGTCCACCAATTCGATATCCCTAAAAGCTGTCTGGCGTCCTGACCTACGCCATCGCTCCATCTTAGGCAGGGTCTGCCTCGTCTTCTTTTTCTACCATAGATATTGCCCTTATAGACTTTCCGGGTGGGATCATCCTCACCCATACGGATTAAGTGACCCGCCCACCGTAACCTATTAAGCCGGATTTTATCCACAACCGGACGGTCATGGTATCGCTCATAGATTTCGTCATTGTGTAGGCTACGGAATCGTCCATCCTCATGTAAGGGGCCAAAAATTCTTCAGAGGATTCTTCTCTCGAACGCGGCCAAGAGTCCTCAATTTTTCTTGCTAAGAAGTTTCCGAGGAATACATGAGGACTGGCAAGATCATAGTCTTGTACAGTAAGAGCTTTGACCCTATGGTGAGACATTTCGAGCGGAACAGTCTTTGTAAGCTGAAATAGGCTCTGTTGGCTGACAACAACCGTGCGCGGATTTCATCATCGTAGTTGTTATCGGTTGTGATTTTCGACCCTAGATAGGAGAAATTGTCAACGGTCTCAAAGTTGTATTCTCCTATCCTTATTCTTCTTCGTGTTTGTGTTTGACCAGTGCGGTTTGATGTTGTTGGTTGATTCGTCTTCGGTGCTGACGTTGCCACCATATATTTTGTCTTGCCTTCATTGATGTGCAGCCCAAGATCTCGCTTCAATGGCCGCCTGCTCGATCTGGATGAAGGCAGTTTGTACGTCTCGGGTGGTTCTTCCCATGATGTCGATATCGTCAGCATAGGCCAATAGTTGGGTGGACTTGAAGAGGATCGTACCTCTTGCATTTACCTCGGCATCACGGATCACTTTCTCGAGGGCCAGGTTAAAGAAGACGCATGATAGGGCATCCCCTTGTCGTAGACCGTTGTTGATGTCGAATGGTCTTGAGAGTGATCCTGCTGCTTTTATCTGGCCTCGCACATTGGTCAGGGTCAGCCTAGTCAGTCTTATTAATTTCGTCGGGATACCGAATTCTCCCATGGCCGTGTACAGTTTTACCCTGGCTATGCTATCATAGGCGGCTTTAAAGTCCTTTCACACAAAACCTTAAAAAGGAAAAGTAGATGGACCTACAGCTCCTGAGCCTCCTCATATCTTACATACATGGAGGTAATTTAGAAAGGTGTTCTTTAAGGAAGAATTTTCCAACTCTCTACCCTCGGAAAACGTCCCCCGATGTCAATGAGCGATTTTAGGGGAGAAGGTTATGGACCTAGCGGTTTGAAAACTTGGAGGTACGACTCCTGTATTAGATCAATTGATTGAAGGACATCCTTGGATTGAGCTCTTTTATGGGCTGAACAGTGGAAAAAGTTCATTCCACGCGACCAGTTTGAGAATATTCTCAAATTGTCAATCTACAACGAAATACAAAGTTCAGTCATTTCGCCTATTAAAAAACAAGTAAACTGCTTTCTTTTTCTTTATCTGTCTATCTCCCAACGTCTTAGTAGGCTAATCATAATTCTTAGTTTCCATCTAAAATATGGGTATTTTAATTCAAACCAGTTCAACACCTTTTCTAACAACAATTCTCTCTCACTTCGGCAACACTTTCGACAAATTCCTGACGAAAGTAGTACCTGCTAAAAGGAGGAGTAAATGACGAAAAGAATCAAAACCCAGAATTTCATTGGGGAAAGAACACTTTTCGAGGCTATTGTTAGCACCGTGCTTTATTCATAAATCAAGTACTCCTTCATGTCATTGTACCTTACTGCGACAAAGGACACTTTCCGTACGAAGTTACTAAGTTGAGAAGCATTTCCTCAACGTCACAGAATTCATGCAACATTCCGCATCTAGTTGAAGTAAGAATATCTTTATCTTTACCCAACGGCGGGTGTTGAAAATGTCCAATATATCCCGTGAAAGTGATTTGCACAACTCCTTAAAGACGAGAATGATGACAATCAAAAGAGTTCAGGAAAATCTAAAGTCATGCACATGTGATTTTTCTTCCAGAAGTCCGTCCTTTTGGTCCTTTCGATTGAATTGTTCAACATTGTCCATATCCAACTAAGCAGCTCGTCTCGGATAACGTTATCATTACATCATCATTCCCAAAAAAGAGTCAATTGTTCCTAGAGGTCGACAAGGACTATTCATATAAAAGATGAAAGTGTCCTGGAAGACAAGATGATGTCTCGGATGCGGAGTGTGGGTGACAGCATTATTGCAATGCAAAATTATAGTTTTCCCATCAAAACGGCGCAGTACCTGTTCTGTACGTACGAATCAATTGTAACCTGGTACGTTTTCTTGTTCATTGGACCAAAATCAGATTAGACAATGATGTGAGGACGATATCGAGAGGATTGGTCATATGAGCCTTGAACTATTATACTTTCTCGGAACTCGATTGTAAAAAGAGTAATTTATGGTTAAGTATCAGATTCTGCACTTGTGGGAAAGAGGATTGAGTTAAAGCAATAAATTTCCTTGTTGACGTCGTGAACTCGGAGGTTTTTTGGAAAAATGACAATGTCTTCTCATACATCTGACACAATTAGGAATTTTGAAAGAACTGCTCCTGACAAATTCATGTGGTATTAAGTTTTAGTAAATAACTCCAACACTGGTTATTATTTTATATTCCTGGCTATCATCATATAATTTGAAGACACCGTTACTATACTTCGATATTTACTGACTCTAAATCTCGCGAAAAACTTCTCTGAAAAAAAGGATGAAAACCCCTCATACCCAATCAAACCGCATTCAACTTTCCCTTCTTTCACTAAAAACTTCCTAAATACTTTCACCTGAAACGAAAGTGAATTCCATGCGTCACACCTACTTGCCATGTTTTCAATTTGTAACATGAAACCATTCTGCAGCATTTTCAGGATATCGCTTCTCTGCATACAAAAAAACAAGACTTGAATTCGTTAATCATTTCCGGTTACTATAGTCGACAAGGACTTTCCTTTCATTTCGACGATTATCGATTCTAGGACGATAAGGATCTGAAATCTGCGGTTTCAACGACCTTACCCCGTCATTCAAATTCCATCGTGCAGAGTGCTCCTCGCGATAAAGAAAGAAATCTGGGTGGGTATGGTCTCCTCGATTGAAAGGAAGGACCTTTTGTGTCCATAGGTTTTTAACTCTCCGGAACTGAAATTGGAGCGTTTGCTAATCACAGAGGAGTTCACGAGTTTTGGGTGAGTTTTGGGTTTTTTTCTCTCAACACGACGTAGTGGATTGGCGCAGGGATGAAAAGTTTCGTGAAAAGGAAAAACGAAATTTTCACCCATTGCATCAGCGGGACTTCTTTATTACCAAAGGACACTCCGTGGTTTTTCTATTTTGTGTATATTTCAGAAATCCCGGTAAATTTGGTGAAAACATAATCAATCAGAAGGACTGGCAGGGGTTCATTTAATACTTCTAAACATGTATTTGTAGCAAATTGCTTCAGGAATATCCTGGAAGCAATGAAATTTATTTCATTTCCGAACTAACAGATCTGGTTCTGGTTCTGTGTAAATTGTTTCAAACTGGAAACGAGGTAGATTGTGTGAACCTTTGATATAATGTGGCTGGGAAACAAGGTATATGCACAAAAACTGCTGAAATATTTTCATAGGTGAAGAGTCCACTGGAACAGTACTTTATAGTATGGAATTGGGGTGCCACCTTGTGGCTTTTGGAATGCTGCTTAATGTTAGTACCAGACATTAAATTAAATTTGGCGTATCAACAGTGTCAATCAATGTAAAACAGCTTTGAAATCGACAAAAAATTTCTTCTCTCATCGAAAGCTCCAAGCCTTCGTCAACACCTGTCTGGGTCGCACCATCGGAGTACGCTGGCCTGATGCTATTTCAAACGGAGAACTTGGTCGGCATCGGAAGGCAGAGGTGGCAGTGGATAGGTAACACATTAAGGAACGAACTATACCATGCACTGCATGAATCCACTCTCCCAATATGGTCAGCGAGGCGGTCGCCCAAGGGCACTTGGCGCAGAACAGTCAGGAAGGAGTGCAGGAGCCTCGGGAAATCGTGGAGGAATTAGAGCACATTTCAGGTTTCCGCGAACGATAGCGCGTGGCCGAGGTTGATCCACTATATCCCACCAAAGGGAAAATGGGAACCATATATTCATCGATAACCAGAAGTAATATTTCCTTCCTTAACATCCCAGTTCGCTAGATCTTCACTATAAAACTGAGAAATCCAGAGAAAATGGCCAATCAACCTGCTCAGTCGAGGATATGAATCAGCGTGGCGCTTTGGCGCAGTCATTCCAAAAGACTGCCAAATATGCAATTAACATTGATCCTTTTGTAATGAGGGAATCGAGTCAAAAATAGGAGGATGGTTTGAGATAATGTACTCAATTTCATTCTCAGTAAACTGAAAGTAATATCCTGAGATCAGGGAGAAAGAAAGAAAATAAAGCTGGCGCTACTCCACTATGCTGGTTTGTATCTCGTCTCTCCTGCTGATGGGTACCGCGACAGACTGACTAAGAAAATAAATTCAATGTCATTACAAAACAGTTCGGTAAAGCATAAGCTGGACGCTTCAGATGTGAAAGGTTTTGTGTATTTCTTTTATAAAAACATTGCAGTTGACATTTATCCCATTAGTACCTAACAGGTACTACACGTGTTTTTATTTTGTCCCACGTTGTTCCGGCAGGCTAACGATGTATGACACCAGATACCACTTACAATGATTCCCTGACAGTTGGCTAGACTGTTGTCTATGTTGCCAGCATGACTACGAAAAATATGGGCTACTGGGCTTTATATTGATTTGTAAACTTTTCTCGATTTTCTCGAAAATATTAATCAGGGATATGGACCTGAAGTTTTTAAAGTCTGATAGGTCTTTGTTTATTTTGGGTATGGGCACTATCTTAATAACAGACCACTCCTGTGGAGGGTCGAGATTTAGCCAAGTTTCATTAATGAAGGTTAACAGAGCAGATTTGACAGACGGGTTTAGCCACTGGATGTACGTGTACGTAATTTGGTGATTACCCGGTGTGGAGTTCTTTTTCCGTTTGTTAAGGCGTAAAATTGTCTTGAAGTGATGGTGACAGTAATTGGGATGTAAAATTGTTTGGAGTTGGGTTGTTGTAGTTTGAGCTTAGAAACTGTAGGTATTTGTTGGTTTCTTCCTTTTGAATATTTTTAACATTTTTTATGCTTTTCCAGAATACCTTAGTGTCTTTTTCAACACTGAGTTCTTCCCAGGTATCGTCCCAGGCTTTTTTCTTAGCCGCCTTCACCGCTTGTAACCATTTCTTGTTTGCAACAGAGAAGAACATGAAGTTGCTATAATTGGCACTACTGTGGTAGGCTCCCAGAGCTTGTCTTTTTTCTACAAAAAGTGTTTTCAGATCGCTGCTCCACCATGGTTTGTGGGTGGAGCCCTTACGCCTTTTGAATGTCGATTCTTTAATTTTACTTTGGATTTCCGATGTCAAACCGTTCAAATTCTCCGTGGGAGGGATGGACTGCAAGGCAGTTTTTAGGTGCAAGAGGCCTATTTTGTATTTCTATTGAATTACAATGGTGTTTCTGTAAATGGCTATTGGTTTATGCCTGCTCTTAGAAGTCGGATATGTCAGTGCGGTCCAGGACCAGGATATATAATTAGAATTAGTGAGGGTAACATCTGGGGCAGATGCTCTTGTTTTGCCATTTGTTAACTGGTCCACAAAGGTTAGTAAACCGTTGTTGAGTGGTCTAAAGTATGATCTGCATATTGTCTTTGAGAGATGTCTCCCTTTACTATTCTCTATGGAATCCCCGAGCATAAATGAGCTGGAATTTAGGTCGCCCGTTATTATCGTGTTTGGAGTATTGAATGGTTCGTCCAGTTCTACTTTGAAAGTAGTCGTGGGTGCATATGGGGGCATGTATATGGAGTCAATGGTGATGTTTGGATTAAGGTTCAGGGTCTTAGCGATAATAGTGTCCATCTTGGTAACATAGGTTATTGGCCTTGCATTTATGCCTTTGCGAAACGCAAGGGTAACTCCACCATAGCCATCCTCTCTGAATTTGAACATAAAGTTAAAACCTTTTAGGTAACGATAATGATGAGACCAGTTAAAAGTGAAAATTTCCTGTAGGAATTGTATGTCATAGCCAACAAACAAAGTATTCTATTTCAGACCTATTATTAGCTAGACTTTGAATATTATATTGTACGATGTTGACCATTTGTAATTTCTACGAATGTTACGTCGCTCGTGATGTTGAGTTTGTCAGTCTGTTTTTTGGTTTTTTGTATATCTTCTGCCAAAGACGGATCTTGTATCTTTGAGGGGATGCTGTTCATGAGTTTGAGAATTTGTGACAATACTTTTTGATACTCGGATACAACAGTGAAGGTTGGGTGTTCGAAAACAGGATGGTCTGGCATATATAGTTCTTGATAGTCAGCTTTGGGAAAGGGTGTTCTAGTGTTCGGGCGTGGATTTGATTTGACTACAGAACTGAATTTGTCTTGAATCTTGAGGATTCCTCGTCCAGTTGTTCGGACTTGCTCTTTTCTCCAGCGGAGGGAACGTCACAGTTAACATCGCAGTTTAATGGATCATAATTATTTTTTACTTCTTTGGTAGCTTCCATCATGGAGATATTTTTTATTGCGGCCGTCTTGGTGATCTTCAAATGTTCAACCCAGACGGTGCAATTTCTGTCCCTGGCATCATGGTCTGTCTTGCCGCATAGAGCTACCAATTGAGATATGTTTGGGGATCTCAGACCGTACAAAGGATAGTTTGACTGTTCGAGATGGAAGGAAGACATCTTTGTTTTCCTTAGATTTGAAATTCAGCTTTTGTACTTTCGTCTCTTTAATCGGAGAGTTAATATCCTGCAGTATTTATTTTTCTGAGAAATCTGTGGGGATACCTTTAATAATCCCAAATCTGTGAGTATCTCTCAAAGAAATGTATGCTTTGAGCCCTAATGTGCTCAAGCAATTGTCGGATGCCAGGTTGTTCGCACAGGACGCTGACTTACAATAAACTTTTATCCTCGTAGGCCCATCTTCCTTGACCATAATTACCTGCTCACTGAGATTAAGACGCCTCGTAAGTTTATGGAAATTAAGGAGTTTGAAGGCCTCAATTCTTACTTGACCATTAATTTTGTCAATGTATGTCGTGGGGTTGCTTCTCTCCACACATACTGTGTACGCTTTACATTGAGTGTTCTCGTTGTATTTGTTGACTGGGGTTGTTTACTCCTTAGAAACTATATTTTGCTTCTCCATCGGAGAAAATACTTTACTTAGTCCTGAGACTCGGGAACCTCAGGGAAGGCTTTGGGTTGAGTCGTGACTGATAAAGTTCCAGAAACCTTTGGCTGTTTAGTCGTGGGAGATTGATCTTGACAGGCTCCTCGAAGCCCTTCTCTCTTTCCTGGTTAGGACATAGCCACCGATTTCTGTTGGGCTTTTGAACTGTGGCCCTGCAGATGCCTGAGGAGATGTTAAAATTTGGGAGACGGACGGGTCTAAATTTATTTTCCCCTTGTCCTGGGGTTCACATACCCTAACCTTCATAGCCTATCTTAACTAAGGCAGGATAGCAGGAAAACACACACCAAAAAATACAGAAACAGATTTCTACTACAAGGTTCGATTGGATGTTAGAGCAGAAATAAAACTTAAGCACTCACCTTCTGTTAGCAGGAACAGATTCATAGGCAACTTAGTAGGATCATCCTCTATGTTATTACCTATATTATTGCATTTCATGATTCTGGGATGAACTTAAGGGTTGAAGTAATAAAAACTTGTTGTTTCTTTTTCGTTGGTGTGGGTATTTATTCTTGCAAATACCGATATTTCGGGAACCACTTGTTCCCTTCATCAGTGTAAACGACAACAAGTTTTTATTACTTCAATTAATTAATCGTTGGAAACACCGCATAATTTCACTCCGAACTTAAGGGTGTTTTGCAGCCAATTACTAAAAATTATAGTAATATACTATTAGTAACTTTATTTGAACAGCTTAGCTCAGTATGGAAGGTATTTCGAAGCCTAGGCACCATATAGTGGAAACCTCCTGATTTTTTTAGATTGAAGGGGAGATTTAGAGGTCAGGTAGCTCCGCAAATTACTGAAAATCGCTCATGGTTTGTTCCCTCAGGGGAGCAAAAGGGGCTATAGTCTACAGACATTTTTAGATGTGACTGTAATACCCCCAGTAACGACGAAAGAAGTACAGGAGATTTGCGGTAGACTGGGGGATAACAAGTGCTTGGCCGTTAAGTCGAGGCAAGACATAATCGTAGAGTTGTTTAAGCATTCTTGGCAAACGGGATCTTTCCCGAGACATCGAAAAACAAAGGTTAGTGTTCTTGCCTAAACCTGCCTCCTGGTTAACCATCTATGGGGAAAATGTTTTAGCGAATAATCTACAACAGAGTGCTCCCGACTGCTCAAGGTTGGCGATGGAGTAAAGGAATCTGAGAGAAGCGCTAGGAATGAGCATGAGCCCGGAGAATATAGTTACAAAGATTCTGAGGCCGAAAGAGAACTGGCCCATCATTGTACCCGTGAAGTAATACCCATGATCCCGTGGAACTAAGGGTTGAATTTAGTGGGTGCGAGTTTCACATGTTGGCAAGGCTAAGCTGGAACAGGCGAGTCGTTCTAAAATTTTTACACATCCGTGTAAGAACAAAAAAAAGAAAATATGGAGCGTTTTATTCAAACTGACTCCAAGCGCTCATCAACACTTTCCTGCAGCAGATTATCAAAGTATTGTAGCCAGTAACAACCTGAAAAAGTTACATCAAGATGTAATTCCCTAGACATAGATTATGGGGCGTGTCGACGATGTAATTCAACAAAACTTACTTTTATCCAATGTCAACTGATTTTCGCCAGAGCTATATGCAGTCCACTAATTAGGGTATTATGGGAGTTTTTCGTGGACTCCGTGGACGACGATGACATGTAACTTATTCAGAACCTCCGGAATGTTCACTGTTTTCATATAAACTGGACATTCTGAGCCTAAGCGAAGTAAGATAGTGGGACTCTGTGGAGTACTCATCTTTCTCTTGCTGCAATATGCTTTTGTACTCTGTAACACCAAGTGGCAGCAGACGCGAATCCGGCGTGGTGCTGCTTTTCACGGCTATCGCAAGGTGCACTCTCTTGACCTGTGAGCCGGTTTCTGACAGCATTCTGATTGCAAGATTCCAGTTCAGGTTAAGGAGCATCACAGTTATACAATGCTACGCACCAACGAAGACTTGCGATCTAGTGGTACAGAATGCTTTCTATGAGGAATTAAAGGACAGTTTTTGAGGCGTTTGCTAAAGGTGAGATTGTAATCATAACGGTTCATCTGAGTGTCAAGGCAAGTTCTGACAACACCTGGCGCGGACATATAACGGGTAACCCCAGCTTTGGCGACCGTAATGATCGCTTCGTCATTGGTGGCACATTGTTCGAGGGCAGAGGTTGCCATAAGATTATTTAAGTTTCAACTGATCGACAGACTCTTCCCTTTTCGATCACCAGTAGCTTTGGGAGTTGTCTCCTAATACGAAAACCGCTGACATCGACCAGGAAAGGAATCACCATTTGATGGTAGGTTACGTTCGCTTGTATCTTTCGTCCGCCATTTTTTGCAGGATTGGAGAACTACTATCCCCAAAATTCAACATCGACCCTTTACATAATCTAGCTGTTGCTCGACACAAAGTTTTTTGCTGTTGGGACGGCAGATACACTAGATAAGCCGCCGAAGATTATCGATGAGCATTAGAAAAACATCAAAAACGCCCTTTTCTCGAATGCTATGCAGGTTTTCGGCCCCGACCCAAAGGGATGTTATAAGATGACTTGAGAAATCGAATCAATGAATGGAGGCGGCTGAAGGCTTTATTCACCGGTGCGTGTGACGGCGGACGTAATGCACTGAAACTCCGATATCGGGCGAATTTTACGTAGTGTACACCGAGATAAAGGCAGCGGAAAATGCCGCAGGGGTACACCACATCATGGAAAAACCAGTATGTAGTTGCAAATCTTTCGTTGTTCCTATGAAGGTCGTTAAAGGTCGACCCCTCATGAGGATGAACTGCTAAGAGGTGGAAGCAATACTTCATCATGGCTCGTATGTAGTCGCGAATCTTTCGTTGTTCCTGTGAAGGGCGTTAAAGGTCGACTCCTCATGATGACGAACTGCTGAAAAGGTTGAAGCAATACTTCATTATGGCTCGAACCCGTATCACATTCTTCCATCTTGTGAATGAAATGGCTAGTCACCCTGACATGCCGATACGAACTGTTCCTCCAAACGAAATAGAAGTCATCTCCGTCATCAACGCACTCTAGAGGAGTAAAGCCGCTCGGCTTGATGGCTTCCTTGCAGAGTTCTCTACCGCTAGAGCAGATCTGCTATTTTCCCTCTTATGAAAGTTCTGGGAATCTGAGAGCTTTCCCAGAGAGAGAAAATTGGGATGATCGTTAAAATTCCAAAGAAGAACACCCTTGAAACTATAACATTTGGAGCGTTATCTGCGTGCTTCTTGCCATCGCTGCTAGCTTAATAATCCTAAAACGCATCAAAAAATATCGGGAAAACTAATTAGCAGAGAGCAGTCTAGTTTCCGCTCCGAATCCTCCTACATTGACCACATCAACACCTTTGGGATCATTTTGGAACAGAGCGCGGAACTTAATCTTTCTTCCTGTTCTTTAGGAAATTGGGGTTCAAAGCGGAGTTCGAGGAAAACTTCAATGGACAACATCTTTCCTCCTCTCGACTACGCCGATGATATTTATTTGTTCTCCCACCGGATCATGGGCGCTGGCTGAATGGCTCTCAATTTGGCAAGAGAGGCAAGTAGAGTTAGAATTAAGATAAACACCAACAAAACCAAGGTTCTCAGTCTTAAGGGTCATCGGTCTCTCCCTATCTGCACTAATGGGCAGATCATTGAATGCGTGGATCAATTTGTATATCTAGGAGGCATGGTTTCTACCAACGGTGGCATTGGTGGCCACCTTGCCTAAAATCTGGAAATGCAATTATTTCAACACCAAGACAAGTTGAGACTGTTTTGTGCCTCCTTTCTGTGTTGCTATATGGGAGTAGCACATGGAAAGTGAACCCCACTGTCATTCGAAGGCTCTAAGTCTTCGTCAATAGTTGTCAGCGTGGTATGACAAACGAAGAACTGCGCGGCGACAGGTCTTACGGAAGGCAAAAATGCATTTCTGGCTACACCATACAGTGGAATATACTGATGGCGGACGGGTGAATCGCCCCAAGGGCACTCAGGGTAAAATAGTAGAGAAGGAGTGCAGGCGTCTGGGTTAATGTTGAAAAGGGGAAGCTGAAGGCCATTTCAGGTAACCGTGGTATAACCTACTAAGGAGTGAATAGAAAATATATTTAATCAAATATGTATATATGTATATCGTGAGCTACTAAAGCCTCACGAAATTGTAAGTGCTGATGGTTACCAAGGTGATCAACTTGACCAAATTTTTAATTGAAAACGAGCGAAGTAAAAATCAAACATTTTTCGGATCTATCACGGAAAAAATTGGAAATAGTTAAAGAACAACTTGCAAATTTGATTGCAGAGAACAGGCTGGTTCGCGCTCTCAGTCCACCTGAATTGACCCAATTAACATCATCAACGGCGCAACAACCGGTATTCGGTCTATGCCTGCCTTAATAAGCAACCCCAGACACTCCCGTTTGGCGCCGAGGTCCACGAATTCGATATCCCTAAAAGCTGTCCTGACCTACGCCATCGCTCCATCTGAGGCGTGGTCTGTCTCGTCTTATTTTTCTATAATACCATAGATATTGCCCTTATAGACTTTCCGAGTGGGATCATCCTCATCCATACAGGTTAAGTGACCCGCCCACCGTAACCTATTGAGCCGGATTTTATCCACAACCTGACGGTTATGGTATCGCTCATAGATTTCGTCGTTATGTAGACTACGGAATCGTGCATCCTCATATAGGGGGCCAAAAATTCTTCGGAGGATTCTTCTCTCGAACGCAGCTAAAATTTCACAATTCTTCTTGCTAAGAACCCAAGCTTCCGGGGAATACATAAGGACTGGCAGGTTCATAGTCTTATTCAGTAAGAGCTTTGACCCTATGGTGAGACGTTTCGAGCGGAACAGTTTTTGTAAATTTAAATAGGCTCTATGGACTGCCAAGAACCGTTCGCGGATTTCATTGTAATAGCTGCTATCGGTTGTGATTTTCGACCATAGATTGGAGAAATTTTCAACGGTCTCAAAGTTGTAGTCTCCTACCTTCATTGTTTTCGTTTGACCAGTGCAATTCGATTGTGTTCGTTCTTTCGGTTTTGGTTTTGGCGCTGACGTTGCCACCCTGTGTTTCGTCTTGCCTTCATAAATGTGGAGCCCTAGTGGCCGCCCCAAGATCTGGATGAAGGTAGACTGTACATCTCGGGTTGTTGTTCCCATGATATCGATATCGTCAGCATAGGTCAGTAGTTGGGTGGACTTGAAAAGGATGGTGCCTCTCGTATTTACGTCGGCATCATGAATCGCTTTCTCCAGGGCCAGATTCAAGAGGACCCCTGATAGGGCATTCCCTTGTTTTAGACCGTTATTGATGTTGAATGGCCTCGAGAGTGATCCTGCTGCTTTTATCTGGCCTCGCGTATTGGTCAGGGTCAGCCTAGTCATTCTTATCACTTTCGTGGCCGTGTACAGCTTTACCCTGGCTATGCTGTCATAGGTGGCTTTGAAGTCAATGAAAATATGGTGCAACTGATATCCACATGGCAACAGTTTTTCCATCGCTTGCCGCACAGAGAAAATCTTATCTGTTTCTGATTTGCCTAGAGTGAAGCCTCTTTGGTATGGGCCAATGATGTTCTTGGCGTTTGGGACTATCCCACCTAGCAAGATAGAAGAGAACATCTTATAGATGGTACTCAGCAACGTGATACCTCTATAATTGCTGCACTGCGTGATTCCCCCTTTTTATGTTTGCCAGTCGTCAGACATTGATTCACTATCCCATACTTTGAGCATCAGTTAATGAACCGCTTATTGTAATTGGCCGCCTGCATATTTAACCAATTCGGCTGTAATTCCATCGGCTTCCGGCAACTTCTGATTTTTAAGTTGATGAATTAGTGAATATGGTGTAGCGATTCTTCTCCAGGAAACCGGTCCCTGTCCATCGCATCTCTTGCAACGCTGTTACATCAGCCTTATATTGGGACAGGATATGGGCTAGCTACTCAGCTGCATTCGGTTTGTCAATCCTGTCCGAAGCTCCTTCCGCGGCTTCGTAACATCGGTTTTCCGTGTAGGGTTGTCAGCCCTACCCAACCCCCAACCTGGAGGACCTATCTCAGTATGGCTGGCAAGCGGATCAGTCTAGAAGTACATGACCTAACCTGACAGTAGGGGAAGTTGCAAGCGTCTCAGAAAATCATGGAGTGGATTGAAGTATACCGTCCGGAACGGACAATGGCGACGTTTTGTTGTGGCTAAGCCCCGTTACCCCACAGGGTTTATGGTGGCTATGTATAAGAGATGGGTCTAGTAATATACGACTCTAAAATTGTCTTGCTTTCCAGCAATATTGTTATGTCACTCTGTTGAATATAACGCTTCCAATCTGCTACAAACTAATTCTGAAGACTAAACATTCCTAATTGCAACAACGTATTATATTTACTCCATTTAATATCAATTGCGACTGCGTCAAAAGGAACGAAATTATCTCACTGACAAAAAACCCAAGCGCTGATAACAATATGACTGATGTTTGCCTAGTTTCCATCGTCTTATATTTGCAACCCTTCGTTGACACCGTTGCTATCATCGAGCAAAATTCAATGTCATTACTGCACCAAGATCAAGTAGACCAAAACGGAATTATCAAAGCCAGACTGGTCTTATTCACTTTGCCGTCTCACAAGCTGCAAGATAAGAAACTGAAGATTAATCAATTCACAGAATTAACCATTTTCAGAATGGAATCGCGAAGACTTGGTCTGCTTATCGCCGAACTCGGCCGGATTTCTAACAGACAACATAATGGTTGCCATTTGCGGTGCACAGGAGCAACGAAAAAAAATGCAAGTCGTTGTTTTGGAATGTGTATTTTCGGATGGAGGAGTGATGCATTGGGTCAAGGATATGTGGGAATTATCGGGGGGTCGACTGTTGCACCCCAAATATTTGCCGTCTAAACACCCCAAAATGGATGGACTAATGGCGAACGGATGAGCTTTTACGTATTCGGTCCGTATCAATAATGGGATTATAATTTCTTGAAGCTGTTGAGAGGTTACAGTCTTGAACTGTTGCTTACTCTGCCTTTTATTGTGATAGTAGGGTCTGTATTGATTATTTAATAAATTTCTTCATACGATTGCAGCGACCACATTGCCCACACACTCCGGAAATGCGGGCTTCAAGTGGAAGTAAAGCCAATTCCGTTTCATTGAATTATCCACGGACGATGTGCGGTAAACAAATAACTCCCAGCCGTTAGTGCTCAGAAACACACTTTTATGTCTAGACAGCAATGGGAGAGAGTGAACTCCTTCTCAGTTCTTCATAATTTATGATTAGTACTGAACTATGTAGACAATAGCCGCCTCTCGCGGAACTTACTCAACTGAATGCCCACTCCATATACAACACAGCTACCAACACCTTCCACCGTTATATCACTTTTGATTGACACCTCTATCAAAGGACATTTCAATACAAGTCGTAACTTCAATACGCTCTATTGCACCATTTTTTCCTGAAACCAACGAAATCCAGAAGCGGTCAAACGTGATGACCTTTAAAATCCCTCACTCCTCTCGCGTTACCTTGAATCGTTACCCTTGTCAGGACGACTTCAACATCACCACGGTCACTTTCGTCCTTTGTTTCTCTATCATCATCCAGCGGAGAGAAAAATCTGTTGACAAGTCACCCCAGGCGATAGACGTGTCAAATGCAGATCTCCTGTGAAATCTCTGAATATTTTTACGTCCTTACAATTATTGAGTTTTTTTTCAAATGTCCTTTTAAATTTCGCTTTTCTTGTTTCCTGAAAATCGAATGCAATGATAACATTGTAATGCCGGATATCGATGAATGCAATATTATTGCAAAGTTGATGCATTAAAAAGCCGTTAACTAGGTACAATGTGTGGTGGTACCTTGGATTTCTTCTTTTTTACGGAGCTGAGAAAATGTGACTGTGTCACTAGCGAAAAGTCCTTCTAATTAGCTGACACGTTGCTGACAGTAACGCGTTGTAATTTGATACTTTAGGTGATTTTGCCTAGACACCGTAAACCCCTACAATGAGTGGATAATTGAATTTAGAGGTGGTTGGGCGCGTTTTAAGGCAACTTCAAGAAGTGTTTGTGTGTTTTTTAACTGACGCATGACACCTTGAATCCTTAGCGTCGTTGACTAACCATATTATTCCGGTTATTGGGAACCATCAAGGAGACAAGACAGCGGTAATTGGATCAGTGCGGATTGTGGGTATATAATTATGAGCTTGTTCGCAGATTAAGGATTACGACAAAGGCGGTGGTATGGATTTTCAATTAAGGCTGAAACAAGCTATGTTCCAAGGAAATTTGCTCAGTAAACAACCAGAGTAACTATCATATGAACATTGGTTTAATCTCATGGTTTCTTACCCATCCACCTTTCGAAATGTAGCTTACGTGCGAGTTACATAGTTCTAGGGTTTCACTAGGGGAATCAATGTGTGTTCGTTATACATTATTAAATGAACTCAGAACTAAGACGGTAGCCACCATAATCAGAAACAAGACGTTAGCTCATTTCTTTAAAATAGATACCCATTACTTGCATGGATTTACAAAGCGGTAAAAGATCGGCATCCCAACGACAAGAAATGTTCAGGCAATCTCGCCGACTCTCTATTGATCAGTGAAATATCGCAAGACGCATCTCATTTCCGAAGAAAGGATCTATCAAAACTCATTCGTAGACGCACATTTTCTTTCACGTGTATACAGACCTCATTTGGATAAAAACGTTCTATAAATTCAACCCTCCATAGTAGTATTCATTCAGTCTAGAAAATCTTAATGTTCGTATTCCCGGTTAAGGCTTCATAGTTCTAGTAATTGGTTGGAAAAGGTGGTGAGTCCTCAGTGATTTTACGTGAGTACCTGTCATGGAGACTTAATCCCATGGTCTTCTTAAGACACGAATTGATTTTGTGACCACAATCAGAGCCCCGCTATGACAAGCAACAACGGTACCAGTCTCTGCCGAGTGGATGGCCCAACATTCATATTGGTGGATGCAAGACCTACCAAAATCTCTATCGAACTAAGGAGTACGGCACCCGTGTTGAAACGCAACACCACGCTGAGACCCGAAGGTCTCTGTTCGCTCGAACGCAACCACAACTCCCATGAAGCTCCCACTAGGGAGCCAACCGCAAACAACCGAGCTGAACGCACATACAATAGGAATTCTCCTGAAGTATGTGAGTCCAGGGACTATCCCTGGTAAGGTTTTGTAAGTATTGCCACTTTAGATGAGTCCCCGTGCAGACTCGGGTCTGATCGCCCTAATTAGGCCTTTATAGCATTCGCCTACTGCATCACGGCCGGCAAGCCAATGCGATACAGCGTCTCCCGGTGCCACCACTATGGAGGCACTTCTCGGCCAGTTGGTTTTGGTTCAGCCGGCATGATTGCCGCCCCGTCTTCCTTCGCGGCACCTCTGAGCACCAATCGAAAACGTGGTGAGAAAACTTCGGATTCTACTGTTGTGTATGTAGTCTCTTCCGGCTTGGTTATAAACTAAAACTCTCCAAGGAAAAGGACAACTAGCCCTCCAATTATCGGCATATGAAATATATTCTAGAAAAAATTTTAGAGCCAACAAAGCGGAAAAAACCTACTGGAAAGAAAAAGTGTATGTATTAACCAGAATTTACATCAAGACATCCCAAGGAGAAAGAGAGGTTATCCAAAAACAAGGGGCAACCATCACAATAAATTAAATTGTAGGACACCGTTCTCTGGCTAAACCCTGTGAATTAGGCTTTAGAAATACAATCAAAGTCTTACCTGCTTGTCGTAAAAGGCGACTTAAAAGGATAAAAATTTGTGAACTAGCAACCTGCAAATTTTGAAACTTTATTACTACCGAAACGTCAACAACGCCTCGGATTGGGTCTACTCCCACGGCAAAGACCTTTGGCTATCGAAAATTGAGATTGGTTTCTGGAATGTGCGCACGCTTTTTGACAACGGTAGCAAAAGTCCTTAGAATGCTCACTTTCTCCAACTTGAGCGGGAATTCCAACGATATAAGTTGAACATTCTAGGCCTAGTAGTAAGAAGATGGTGGGACTCTGGAGAGTACTCCTGTCCCTCTCGCCACACTTATGACAACGTATTTTTGTACTCTGGGAAGCCAAGTGATAGCGGACGCAAATCCAGTATCGGCTTGCTTCTGATGGCTACCAAAAGGTGCGCGAAACGGAATTCTAACTGCAAAATTCCGGTCCAGATTAAGGTGCAATACTATTGTACAGTGCTATGCCCTAAACGGAAACTTGCAATATAGTGAAAAAGGATGCCTTCTACGAGCAACTACACGTAATTCATGAGAGGATTCGTAAAGGTGACATTGTGATCCTGATGGATGGTCTGAATGCCAAGCTGGCATCTAACACCTTGCTGGGACATGTGACGGAGAAGCACAGTCTTGGCGACGTAACGGTAATGTTGGGAGGTTCATGGTTTTTTGTAACTTTCACCGCCTCGTCATTGGTTGCACATTTTTCAAGCACAAGGCCTGCTATCACTTGTGTTTAAATTGACCGACACCATACGATCAAATAAATCGACCACTTCACGATTATCAGTAAATTTAGAAGTTGTCTCCTGGCTGCGCGCAACAAGAGAGGCGGTGGCATCGACCTCAAAAGGGATCACCATCTAATGGTCGTTTCGTTGGCTTGCATGTAGCATCGAGCAATTCTCATGAGGATGGTAAGCTGTGACACCCTAAGTTCAACATCGACCGCTTGTACGACCCAACTGTCGACCGATAGTAGGAGAGATATCTTGCTGATCGAGCGGATATTCTCGGGTCTAACACAGGTCTTCAGCCGTATCTTGAAGGAGTGTCATATGCATATGAATCGTGGAAGCGGGTCGATGAACGGAAGGGTTTGAGAGCTCTATTTACCGTTGGAAGTAACGGCGGATGGACGTACACAAACTCCGATACCGAGCGAAATCCCTATTAGTTCAGCGTAATGTATGCCATGATAAGAGAGAATGCCACAGAACGTAATGATTTCGGAGGTATAATCCGCATCATGGTTCCATGTGGTCGCAAATCTTTCGATGGTCCTGTGAAGGACGTTAACATCCGGTGGAGCTCCTCCTTACGGACTGTTCCGCCATGTAGAAGAGAAATTATTCCGGCCATTAATAAGCTCTAACGTTGGAAAGCCGCTGGACTTGACGGTCACTCCACAGAAGTTTTTATCACTGCACCTGCAGTTACTACAGGCCTGCTACTTCTAAATAATCATACGGAAATCTTGAAAATCCGAAACTTTTTCCTGGGAGTGTAAAAAGGGATGATCGTCAAGGGGACCAGCTTAGATAGGAGGGGTTTCTGCGTGCCCCCCCGCCATCGCAAAGATGATAGTTAAAACAATCCAAGAACACATCAAAGAACATCTTGAAAACTTGGTCGACAGCGAGCAGGCTGATTGGTTCCTCTTGCATTGACTACATCAACACCCTACAGATCATACTGAGTTTAGATTTTCGCTGCACCTGCTCTTCATCGATTTCGAGACAGCTTTCGATAGCACGAACAGTGAGTGTATCTCCAGTGCTCTACGGTGGGGGGGGAGGGGGCATTCCAGAGGCACTAATAGCTATTATCAGAGCAACATATGGTGGCGAAAAATGTCACGTGCTGCACCGAGATATGAGTTCGGAGGATTTTGAGGTCCAAAGCGGAGCCCGCCAGGCTTCCATGATGTTTTCTTTATGCTACCTTGTCTGGAGGACGTGGACGAGTTCAATGGAAAATGACATTTTTCCTCAAAAACCTCGACTATACTGATGATATCTACTTGCTCTCATCGGGCCATGAACCTTGCACCAATGGTGCTGTATTTGGAAAGAGAGGAAAGTAGAGTTGGACTGAAGGTATACAACAACAAAACCAAGGTACTCAGTTTGACGGATCAACACTCTCTCCTCATTTGCATCAATTGGCAGAGCATCGAAAGGAAGGAAGCGCGGTTTCTACGGACGGTGGCACCGAACTGGATGATGACCAACGCATTAACAGCGCTAGATCCGCTTTCCCTGTCCTGTGCAAAATTTGGAAATGCAGTTATCTCAACACCGAGATAAAGTTGAGAGTGTGCTGTGCTAGTGCCCTTTTTGTGTCGTTATATGAGAGTAGCACAGGGAAAATGAACTACACTGTTGTTTAAGAGCTCCAAGCCTTCTTCAACACTTATCTGCGCCGCATCATCGGAGACGCTAGCCTGATACTATCTGTCACAAGGGCACTTGGCGTCGAATATTAGAGAAGAAGTGCACGCGTCTCAGGAAATCGGGGAGAAAAATGAAGGGCTTTTCAGGTAACCGCAAATGATGACACGTAGGTGTGGTTGACGCGCTGTACCTCGTTAAGGGGTAAACGGCAACTATATATTCTTCGTCTTCTTTCGCTTTTCACCAATTGGGTACCTATTTAAACTTGAATTGGGTTCAACATTTCTTTTGGTAGCAAGCTTGATTTGCGCGGAGTCCCATGCGCCATTTAGAGTGTTAAGCGTGACTATGTGGACTTTGAATCATTTTGAAATGTAACAGCCGTTTGGTAATCCAAATGCCAGTCGCTGATAATCCACGACTTGGACAGAATACTTCAGACGTAACTGGAGGGTTTGATCGGCAAATTACATTTTTTTTTTCACTGACGAATTTCTTTTTTTTTTAATTTGAAAGAATTGAACTTTTCAGTTTGAGAAATCAGTGAGTCCTGAGTCCATATCCACTTGATGACGGACCAGATGAATTAGGGACCATCTTCCGTCCACGTTCATCATTTCTCTCACAGACCCATTCTCAGAAACTACCCAAAACACCTTCCATACCAATATCTGCTAAAATAAAGTTAAATTAAATTCGATGTAAAATGATGTAACTCACTGCATGCAGGAGCGTTCACAGCTCCCACCTTAGCACTAAATTTGGTGTCAATCGCCATAACCGTTTTCGAAGAAAAAATCCTATGACAGACAGACAGACGGACAGGCAGACAGACTGACAGTAAACCGACTATAATATGATTTTGTTTTTCACAACACCTTCAAAAGGAAAATTTGGCAGGGCAGGGGAGAGGGTGATTGATGATGTGGAGCCGTAAATGATAGGCAACACGGAGAGGGTTGCTTTGAAAAAAAGGGCTCGGATGAATTTGCGTTGTGGTGTTTCAAGAGCACAGCAGTCACGGTTATGAAAAGGGGACCAAACTAACAATATTCAAGGTTGTTTTTGACAGGGAAGTTGAAAAGTGTTAAGGTGGCCCGGGTTGTGGTAAAGTCGAAGCAGGAACATAGAATGAAACCCCACATTTTAGAAGCGCAATTGCTGATATCAACGAAGTGAGAATTGAAACGAATTTTATCAGCGAATTTTCCACCAAGCTCATGAAAGGAGATCCGTAGCCAAAAGGATTGTCCACCAAGAGAGTAAGAAGAGGATGTTGATGACAGTTTGAACGAATAGCACATCCAGTGTCATTGGCATTCAGTGAAAGCTTGTTAACTGAGCACAATCGGACCAGACTATCAAGGTTATACTGCAAGGTTGCCTGCGTGGAGGAAACACAGACAGGGGAGGGGATGGAGGGGAGGCTATTAATAAAGGACGGAAATAGTAGGGGGCAAAATATAAAGACTTGGGGAAAACCAGAGAAAGGATTGAATGAACGATATGTGTAACCCTGAAGAGAACCTCTGCAGGAACCGTATGATAGGTAGGAGAAAGGCCAAAAGAAAATCAATGGAGGAAGTTAAATAGAGAGGGTTTGAAGAGGAGAATATTTTGTTCAAAGGTATAAAAGGCTTTGGATAAATCGGTGCAAATAGCAGTTAGTAACGAATTAAGGTATTTAGTAACGAAGTCGATAAAGACCAGAAGGTTTGAAGCAGTAGATCAGGAAACGTTTAATCTGTCGAAGCAATTGCAATCATGACTGGTTAAGTAATGATCAGTATGAGTAGATTTCTATCCATTATTGCCTGAAATAAGCTGGCTACACCTAAAACGTTGATAACAAAAATTCTTGATGTATTCAACTATAATCAACTCATTCCCAAATTGATGACTGTAATTCTACAATCCAAATTATATATGATTATGCACTGTACATATGAGTACCTCTGCTGATGAAATGCAAAGTGGTATACGCCGATCGCATTATCATTTACTAAGTTGACGAAAGGTGACCGTTCCGACCTCATTAGTGCATATTTCAAAATCTCTTTCATGCATGAGCTAGAGGATATAAATCACGCGTTATTCAGACCATCGGATGCTTTCATTAAAAATTTTTGATGACAGTTCGTCTTGCAAATTCCAAGAGAGGTTGTCACCCCATTATCGAGGATAATCTACTACTACCATGATGTAAGAGGTCTCAAGGTGGATCGTTTCCACAGAACGAATTTTTGTAAAGGTTCGGTACCGTTCAACCCTTAAATTAATGACGGTCACTTCCGATTCTATACAGAGTTCAATATCTACGTCAAATGCATCTTTAGAGTCAAATTGTCTAGAATTTCATAAAATTGCTCTGCTTTATTTCTCGTTAATTCCTCTTATCTTGAGGTTGGTGCTTGCATTTCAATCCCACAAAGTTTGATTTAACAATGTCGCAGGTCAACTGAAATCAACTTCCGCAAGTTTGCAGCGAGTGTGTGAGAAGAATTATTGGATGAGTTGCCAGATCTCCCATCAAGTGCAACCCCAGGTGGCGGATAGAGGCATACCTATTGATGTGTAAATATATATACATATAAAATAATAGGTTGTAAGGAGCAGCTTCTCAATTCTCCGATCGCCACCAATGCGTGGAAGGTGCGTTTGGAATGAGTAATACGGTCAAGACTCATACAGAACGGAGCCCTGACCTGGAGGAACTACCTTTCAAGTAGCTTGGAGCAAAAATAGTTGAGCTACCCGAATTCATCAAGGATAAGCACAACGTGCACCAAACTATTAAAAACATGGTGAGAGCCATTAGGGTCTTCTGTAATAGGTCGCAGAAGGAGTAGAGAAGTGCGAAGAAAAAGTCGAACCTACCATTCCAGCAGACGACCCAAGTGACACCGAACTGTAGTCTTGGTGACCTGCCAGCAAAGAAAAGAGTCCTGAAGAAAGACGGCAATCCTATATGGAATCACCAGACCCCATCGTACGCAGAGATTCTAAAAAAAGTGAAATCTGAACTCGACCTAAGGGGTGGGAGGTGGAAATGTTAGGAAGATGCAAATTACCAAGAAAAGCGATCTCATGTTCGGTAAGGTTCGGTGGTAAATAGGTGCTTTAAGTGCCCCAGGTTTAGGCACTTTACGAAGGCATACGCCAGTGGCATTGAGCTATCTGATTGAGCCAGAAGGTGTGGGGAGAAAGTACATATCGCCAAGGAGTGCAATAAGGACCCCAAATGCCTATTGTGCAAAGGAAGAAAGGAAGGTATAACCAGCATATTGTCGAAAGTGGTAAATGCCCGAACTGACTGTAATGGAAAATTGAAGTTTAATCACATAAACCTCAATCATTGCAGAATCGCTTAGGACTTACTTTAGCAGGTTACTTATGAAACTCAGATGAAAATTGCCATCATAAGTGAACCTTACAGAATTCGTGACGCCGACTGGTGTAATTGCGATTTGAGCGTGCGGTTGCCAAACTATACAATGCTCCCTGAGTCAATCGGTCAGTGTTTTCATGTGGAAGAAAATAAGCGGAGTGTACACGTATACCTGCTACATCATGTGACATGTCACATTGTCTGAATTTCAAGACATGTCAGACAACCTTGTTCTCGATGCAGAGGGAGTCCAACGTCCAAAGGTGATTGCCCGTGACTTCAAAGCTTAGGCCCTCGAGTGAGGAAGCAGGGAGAGTAGCAGAAGGAGCAGAAGTCTATTAGATGCTTTTACCTAGGTGAATTTAGTTTTTCTGAATCGTAGATCTGATTTTCATCAGCCCTGCACTGGTACGTGGTATGTCCTGGCACATTAGCGAGGACTACATCAGCAACGCTCACTAAGCAATCCACTTTGAACTGAGAAGGAGGCCGCAGACCAGGGAAGGAGGATACCTAAAATCGAGAAAGGCTTCAGGATGGTCTGCAAAAGCATTGAAGAAAGACGCTTCTTGGAAGTGGGGGTAGATAAGCCTACCAAGGAAGGCGGGCCACCGGAGAGAGCTCTCCATGTCATCAAAAATAAATCATTGAGTTGACCAAGAAGGCAAAAACTGCCGCAAATGATAATGATTTCAGAACCATATCCGACATCACAATTTGCAAGTGATCGCAAGACTCCTCAGCTATGATTACGAGCAGCTTAAGAGGTGGAAGGAGCATTTTACCATCGTTCTCACAGTCATTCTCGCAGCAATCAACCAACCTTCTTTGTTCATAAGGATTTACTTCAGCTCCAACTCTTGTGAAGAAAGGCGAACCCATCTAAATAGTCGCCACTAAAAGCTCTTTAGCTTTTAACGGCCAACTTTCTTGGAAAACTATTCTGTTACTCAGGCATCCAACGCTGACACGCCACCAAGAACGTTTAGGCATATATGCGCACATTCCCTTCTCAACCCATTTATTTATCAAATGCATTTTGTTAATTTAGGAAATGAGTTACTCATTTTGCCGCTGAAAGCGTGGCAAAAAGACCTGCGAAGAGGAAATGCCCCTCTTCGGTAATACCCCAGAGGATGGCATGGTAGAGGAATTGACTATACTATCCAAGCCCGGCAATTGTAGGGACTCCGATCTCCGGTGTGATAATAAGAGGCAAATAACGGAGCTGATCAGATTGGTCGGCGAATTAAGAGATTGTGCATCCAACTATATTCAACAAGAATAGCGTCTACCGGGAGCATTATCACGCGAGTGAAGTAAGCATGGAGGAAAACGGCGGATTGTGATCGGACGAGGACCCAAGCAACTTCGATATCCGACGAAAAAAAATAAAAAAGAAAAGGTTTGCCTTAAAATTATTAGTAGCTCTCCAGAAAGCATACCTGCCTCTTCTGATTCTATCCAACCGGCAACAAAAAAAACTTAGAATTCCAGAAAACATGGGATATAATCAAAACGCTCCATCATTCCAGACAACCCTTCAAGAGAAAGGCCTTAATGGTCATTAAAAACCACAAAGGTAGAAAACTTTGCAAAGTTGATTGAAGTTCATTCAAAAATATTCTGTCTTATCATAGAGAAAGGATTAAACGCTTCAACAAGCACTCCATC
Organism: Hermetia illucens; assembly: GCF_905115235.1. Classification (NCBI taxonomy): domain Eukaryota; kingdom Metazoa; phylum Arthropoda; class Insecta; order Diptera; family Stratiomyidae; genus Hermetia; species Hermetia illucens. The sequence continues at coordinate 130,381,488 of NC_051852.1, forward strand.
AACCTTAAGAACTCAACTGCTTATTATTAGAGATTTTCACAGTCAAACGGATCCAAAGGATTCAACTCTTAACGTGAACTGCCCTCAGTTAAAATTGCATTCACAAGGAGAGCTCTTCACTCCCAATAAAGTCCCAATCAGACATACCGGCAGTTGCCGCGGGTGTCCGCCATATAAGGATAGGATTACCAGTAAGGAAGCTTGCAAGATCAAGAAAATAAGTGAGGGGTTACCATGTAAGCAAACAGTGACACAGATGTCCGAAGGTTCGGTCCAAGCGAGTGTTGTTTACGCTCAAGCCGCTACAAAATTTCTTCCTAAAATTGCCGCCCAACCAAATATAATCCTTTTGCTCCTTTTCCCCCAAAAATTTGGTTGAGATTCTCAGTTATATGCTAATTCGATATTCCTAAAAACTGTCTGGCGTTCTGGCACACGCCATCGCTTCATGTCAGGCGGGTTCTGCTTCGTCTTCTTTCTCTACCATAGATATTGTCCTTATAGACTTTTCGGGCTGGATCATCGTCATCCAGACGAATCAAATGATCCACCTACCGAAACCCATTGAGCTGGATTTTATCCACAACTTGACGGTCTTGTTATCGCTCATAGATTTCGTCGTTATGTAGGCTACGGAATCGTCTATCCTCATGTAGGAGGCCGAAAATTCTTCCGGGGGGTTTTCTCTTGAACGCGGCCAAGAGTTCGCAATTTTTCTTGCTAGGTACCCGTGCGCGGATTTCATTGTCGTAGCTGTTATCAGTTGTGATTTTCGACCCTAGATAGGAGAAGTTATCAACGGTCTTAAAGTTGTAGTCGCCTATCGTTATTATTCTTGTTTGGCTAGTGCGATTTGATGTTGTTGGTTGTTTGGCTTTTGGTGCTGACGCTGCGCATAGGCATCTAGATATTAAAGAAAACAGCATTACTCCTTGAAACGCCAATAGCAAGGATGAGGAAGGAAGCAGAAATGCCTTAAAAAAGTCGCCCCTAGCATCCAATCCCCTGTCTTTTACTGATCTGCACGCTCCACTGAGGCCTCAAGGGATGTTAATCTTACTTTCTCATCAAATGAAGCTTCGGTCCCCATCTGTGTTTTATTAATGGGGTACGACCTTTACCCGATGATATTAGTGTCGTGCAGGACCGTAGATCACCTTGCCAACGCTAAACAGATTCTAACGTGCTTTCCGTCCAACAACAATACTGCCAGAATTACGGGCTAATATTCACCATACTTCACCGGCCAGCTACTGCAAATCTATCCAGGTTGGCTTGCACTACCTCTTCCGATGATATTCTGGGCTACATAAGGAACATGTCATCAGAACGTGAGAGCTCTAGGAACAAAGCTGGCTTTCCAGCATCTGCATTTCTAAAATCTGGGTTGATGATAAGATTTTACTTTTTGAGCTTCTCGAAGGCCACTTTGCGTTTTACTGTGACAGGGATCGCCCGGCTGTAGGTAGGTAAGTCTCCCACCCATGCCGAATCCATCTTTTTCTTCTCCTCTCCCAGTTACGACTGCATTATCCGTAATGCAATTTTTTTCCGGTGTATATTTTCCGTCTTAACTTCTCTCACTAGTACCAGGAATTGTTGGACAATTTTTTGGAAATCATATTCCCTGACTCTCCTCCATTATTTGGTATGACCTTAACCCTATGCCCACGTGGTCTAACGTTCCTTGCACGTTTCCTCTGCCCAATAACTCCTCCTACCCTTCTCTCCCTTACGCTCCGCCATGAACACCTATACCGTGCTTCGGTTCAATATCCGCGGAAGTCACATTAGACCGCATTCTTGTCCTCTTCAACTCTCCTGGGCATAGCTTTTCCTAGTTTTCAAATGTTCCTTTGATGCGCAAGTGGCTCGTCTCAACCCCAATGTTGTCTGCAAGCTTACTAAGTTCAATATTCAAAAGTATGAATTCAGCTCTGCCCCAATGTCGCTGTGCTCTTCCCCATTGTGATTGCGATCTTTATCAAGCGAAAGGATAACAAAGCAATATTTTGCAGTGATTCCCTGTCTAAGTTCCATAAGTTCAGTACTGCATATCCTGAAAGTCTATGTTTGCTGGTATACACACCGGTATCGAATGTATTATGGGCCTTACATGAAGTTTCTTAGCAACCTTACGGTGTTTATCTACTTCCGACTGATGAATCCACCTCGAATAAAAGAATATCGGAACAGTCGGCGATCGGACAATTTGTGCTCACTTCGAGAAGTAGGTACCTATCCATTTCATGAACGATAGTAGGGACAATTTTATCTCGCAGCTGTATTGATGGCGCTTATATTGTCGAAACTCACCTCCTGTTTCTTCTTCAATTGCTCCGATGCATCAAGGAATGTCTCAAAGCCGCCTTGTCACCCTCTTTGGCTCCGAACCGTGTGCGACCAACAAAGGCAATAAACACCGCCTCACTATAATCGACGTGCATTAGATCATTAACCTAGCTCACCATGATTAGTTTGAAAAGAGGTTGTTTGCGATAAATTTAGCGCTGCACTCATGACAGAGATTCTCCGGGAGAAGCGTCTTCAGTCATGTTACTCGGGATAATAACTCGCTAGCAAAAGTTGGCTTAAATGTCCAAGTCGACAGAAAACGAACCCAAAGGCCAACTGAAAAAGTGGTGGCCTAATATGTTTGATGATGATTTGAGAATCCAGCTTACAACCTAGAGAGGTAGAGATGAAGACCTAAGCAAGCCGAACCATCCTCCGAACGGAATAAAAGGATCAGCCATAGCCAGGATTTTTGACAACTACAATTGCATCTTCTTTATTTAATTTGCTAGACTTCTCAGGTAGTTAGTGGACAGGTAACCTAATTTTCACTAGATATTTATGAACGTTGGCATTAACACGTCCATAATTTTCCCCAGCTCTACATTTATTTCACCAAATTTCCATTTGGACTTTTCTCTGAATACCAAATTCATGTAACTGAACAAAAATTGTTGAAATGAAAAAATTATTTGGCTTCACTTTTCACGTTTTCCCTTGAACAGTTGATTCAAGAAGTTAGACGGATTCATGTCCTCCTTCTTGGCTCAATGCTCACTTCAAAATTACCGTTCCGAATCCTATCAAATATTATCTCCATCATTTTAGGCAACTTTCGATTTTTCTTGACGACAATATTATGAGAAGGACGACATTGTAGACAACCCAAAAATCCAATTTTTTTCGTAGGTTTTCTTCTTAACGAAAACGACTAGCCATTGAACAGTACGACACGGTCAGGAAATACGATTAGAAATGGTCATGTCAATTGCAAACATTTTCATTTACTTTTCAATTGAGGGCAGCGTTTTTGTGCCACATACATAAAGAAGGAGCTGTAGTGTGGCCCCTGACCAGTACTGCCTCGCTATCTTTGCCTTCTGAAATATTCAACCCTATTTCGTCGTGGTCTATCTGATTTCTGGCATTCAAGCTTTCTGTGAATAAATAGGCACATGGACAAGGATGGGTGATGATGGGATTTAGTCTGGGAGTTGCCTTGAATGTCGTGAGCAAAAAGAATACAAGAAACGAACCAAATGTGGAAATCAGCGGCAAACATACCTATCTGTAGCGGGAAAAAATATTTCGTTGCTTTGCTGGGAATGCCAGCAGAAAGATTTTAATAAAAATTTAACACATTCAAAATAATGTGACCCTCCTACATGACTCCGTCAGTAATGCAATCTTCCCTTAGTAACGTTACAGCAGCGTTTTTCTCTTCTCCAAATGTGGCGTTCCTTTAGGTAGGGACTCACTTAAAATTAGGAATGGACACCAAAGTGGTCCGTCAGTAGTAGAAAGAAAAGGTGTTGTAAGCATATTAGGACCCTTTTCGCTAACCGCGCATCTAGCTCTAACAAATATCATTTTCAGACTGGTATAGGTAAAGCGGACCGGAAAGGCGTCAAAAATGAGCATGAACCAGAATATCAAGGGGATATTCAAAATATACAATCGGAACCGGACAACGGAAACAGACATCAACACGGACGTCTGCCCCTGGAAAAATGACTTCAGCCTGTCTAAGGAGGCCGTCTTGGACTTAACCCCAACGTCTAGTCTGCACGAGATTTCTCCAGACTCGTGAACATCATAAGGGCCCTCATATGGTGGCTGCAGCGGCCTCCGGGTGACATCAGTCCTTAACCAGACGTGGGCGTAAGTACCGACCTTGCTAGTGGCACTGACCCTTGGCAGTACGAAACAAGATGACGGAGGCGACTTTAATTGGGAAACAGTCTCCCATTACAGAGGTAACAACCCTCTAAGATCGTCTCTCTTGTCGAAGACCAGGTGCCAGGGAGCCGTAGGCCTCCCCTACACACCAGCAAGGATGGCAGCAAACTCTTGCCTTCCGGACGTCAAGCAAAACAAAAGACAAGACCTGCGATTGGGATGGATCGTCGTATGAAATAATGACGGTCTTCCGCGCCCAATGCCAACGTTCCAGCATCCCATTGGACGCATATGCTATACAATTGTCCGCTGACGTTTGAAACTGGTGTTGCCGTCAAACGCCAGGACTGATTCCTTAGACTGCAAAACCTCCCACGTTTTCTTGGTTTTTGGACGAGATAGGAAACGTTAAGTAAACCCTGGTGTGCGACTTTCGGCAAGAAGCGGCGATAGTAGTTGACTATGCCCAACCACCTTCTAAGGACGTTTACCGTCTAAGGCAGGGGGAAGCTCGCGATCGCTTGTATCTTGCCTGGATGGGGTTGTACCCCACCGGGGGTTATGAAGTGGCCTCAAAAATTTTACCTAGACTTAGAGTAATTTATATTTTTTAACGTTGAGAAGTAAGCCATAGGCATGAGGACGAATCGCAAAATGCTGGGACTCGGTGGAGGAGGTGAGCAGAATACCATTCAAATAGACGAAACAGAAGTAAATAACGTCTTGAATGCGAGAACCAGTCGGAACATTCAATTGTCTATAGTCTCCTCAAACTCGCCAATTGCCACTAGTTTTGCAGACCAAATGGAGGGAGGATGGCCAACAGCTATTAGAATGTCTATGTATACCCTACTTAAGGAGTTATGCAAACTATTTCTGCACAACAGTGATTTTCTAGAAGACGGGGATCTAGCGGTGCTGAGCATGATGTATACCTGCCTTCAAAACACTACATTCGGGAATGATGTTGCGGTATTTTTTAAGGAGCAATATCTGGCAACGTCCCAAAAAAAACCGAATAAGTACTGTTCTGGCAGAATAGGTTCTTTTTCTGGCGACCTAGGACAGGTTATTGGGATTACGAGGGACCTATGCTACATATCCACCTGGAATTTTGGGTCTAATATGGGTACGCTGATGTCCGCTAAAATGAAATGCCACGAGAAGGTCTTACTCGAGCCGAGATTCGCTTCTACTTACCTGCAGCTGTAAATGTTTCTGGGCGTGGAGTTTGCAGTTTTAATTGCTGTTGAATTAACTTTTTGAATCTGGTGATGGGGAGGACCACGACCTCCGCGTCCATATCAACCACAAAATTACAGCTAGTAACGGGGATGTAAATTGTCAGGCGACGTAGTGCTGCATTCTGGGTAGACATCACCGCGTCAGAGTACCTGCCTTTTTTATTGATTGTGTGGTGCTTATTAAATCGACGGAAAAACATTTTCACAAGTTCTCCGCGACCTCCTCTATAAAATTAATCCCGGAGACGTGGAGCAGAAGTGCCTTCCATACGGAAAATAAAGGGGGTGGAATTAGGCCCAAAGACAACAAACAAAATATGTTCTATGGGTGATCAGGGGGCTCCAGCTCACTTGCTATTTCCAAGATCTTAACTGTATTAAAACAGCGTAGGATATAAATTCAGGTAGTCCCTACAAAGTTTTACAGATGCCTAAATTACAGGCTCACGTCTGCAACCTGCCGGGAATTTGACAAGAGGGCAGCATGCCGCACATGTCGTCAGATAGGTCACAAAACGAAGACCTGCAACGAAAAGGAGAGTTGCGTTCTCTGCTGGGATCGTGGTGTGTCTGATGCGAGCGTTGCACTTATTTCGCGCCCGGGACAGTGTCCAGTCTTCAGAACGAAATTGGAAAGAGCTAGAACACCGCTAACATGATACACATCCTACAAATGAGCATGTACCGGAGTGCGTCTACTCACTAGTTGCTAGCGCAGTTCGTTGCAAAGGCAAAAGCTTGTCTAGTGCTCATCACCGAACCTTACCAGAACAAGAACCCAGTTTCATAACATCTCGACTTCTCAAGCACCGCTACTATCCGCCTTCATCACAGCACCCGCCTTACAGCTCTTGCCCAAGGCTGGGGATGGCTTAACTCGGTGCTTAAAGATAACGTTTTCCAGTGTCTATTTTACACCGCATGAGACGATGCCGGACTTTCGATTTTCGACTCTGGAGGATGCTATCTTAGGCACGGAGGGATGGATCCTTGTTGCGGGTGAATTCAATGCCCGGGTGCTTGAGTGAGTGTCACTCTCCGAACCTCGTAGAAGGGTTGATGACTACAGCGGTTAGGCACGGATGATGGCCACTTTTTGCAGTGAAAGGGTTGGAGAAGGAAGTCCTCTCTATGTAAGAAAAGATTGCACCAGGACCAGATAGTACCTTGGTAGATGATGAAACACCAGTTTGCATACCGATGTTTTACCATCGGGCAATTATGACTCGCACGATCTCCAATACCATGGTAATATGCGCCTTGATAAAAGTAGATTCACTGTTGCGACATGACAGTACATGACTCAGTGGGAGAGCAACCTGAAATTCCAATGAGATTTTACCTCAATGTGTCGTTTTGATAATAACTACTAGTTTTTCCCGAACGCCCTTCCAGAAAGACTTTACTGCTACCGAAACCTCAACACACCTTGGATAGGGGCTGACCTCACGACTACGCTCTTTGACATTAACAATTCTCATAATTTTTCATGATAACGGAGTTTCAGTCACACACTCGCCACTGTTCGCAACCATAAAAAGTATCCTCCGTTCCGTAAGTTTTATCTATCCGCTTACACAGCTGGGCAGGTCCACTTGATAGTGGCCTCTTCCGAGGTTAATTTCACCCCCGCCCTCTCCTCTTTTTATAATACACATTCAGGTGACAACTCCCGTATATACTAGTAATCGGAATACGTTTGATCTAATTATCTTTGATGTGAGGTTCATTTGAAACCCAATTGACCTTGCGGCAGGCACAAAAATCTACGAAGGTTTTTTTTCTATGGTCCTCTCCATCACTTGCTATTGTGATTGTCGGAAGCAAGGAAGCCTTTCCTGAACTACGTGTAGTTACTCAAAGACATTGCATCCCCCCCCCCTTTTTCCGGAATCTTCATTGGCGTGTAGCGTTACACAATTATGGAGCTTCTTAACGTAGGCTGGAATCTTGCAGTCAAGATTCTGTCAGAAACCGACTTTCACGTCCCAAGAACGTTCGTTACAGTGCCCGTCAGCAACAATCCGTCACTTTAGCTGGATATTTCTACTAAACTTCTCAAAATATAATGCATAGTACTGCAAGGGAGGAACTATTCTCTCCGGAATGCTACGATCCCACTCCACTTAGGTGCAGAATTTCCAACCGACTTGGTATAAAATACTTTTCTGTAAAAAGTGATGTATGGCGTGGTTGACGTGAATCAATAGAAACAGAAACTGATCACAACACTAAGAAATTCCTCCCAAGATACCGAGCATGTTGTAGATATGTTCTGGACTGTTTTGGAATGGAAAATTCCAGGTTGAAAGATGGGTTTTAGTGGATCAGAATCCAAGAAGTGGCCACCTTAGCTAAAACCTCCTGTAGGTGTCCAACTATTCAGAATACATAGGTACTTCCAACTTGATAAGGCTCTTAAATAATTAGTTAATGAAAGGAATGAAAAAATGAAATAGGAAGACAGTTCCGTTGGGAATAGGAGCCCCTAATCTGTGTGACTGAAACCCAAAACGAATCTTAGAAGCTAGAAGGAAGTATCTCACTCACCGTGAAGTATCTCACTGAAAAAACTTGAAAAAACACCTTCTAGCGGAAACGGTCGATGTTGAAGTTAGGGGTTCGCACCTTCCCAACCCTGCGGGAAGTGGCGCATCAGATGGTGATCCCTTCGGACGCCGATATCAGCGTCTCGCTTATTACGCACATCCAACAGACAACTCCTAAATGTACCGTTGATCGCAACGTGGTTGACCTGATTGCTCGTATGGCGTCCGTCAGTTGAAACTCAACTGACTTTATGGCAGGCTTTGTGCTCGAATAATGTGCCACCAATGATCAGGCGATGTATGTTGCAGAAATCTACAAACTTCCCACCATTACCGATACCGTGTTTCCCCATCACATGTCCGAACAAGGTTTTATCAAATCACACCTTAGCATTCAGACTACGTATCACGATCCCAATGCCACTTTCAGGAAGCCTCCATTGAGCTGCGTTTAATTGTTCGTGGAAAGCATCCTTCTCAGCTATATCGGAAGTCTCCGTTGGTGCGTAGCATTGTACGCTTATGATGCTTCTTAACCTGGACCGAAATCTTGCAGTAAGAGACCGCAACTTTTGATAGCCGTCAGAAGCAACCCGACACCGGATTCGCATCTATTACTACTAAGCTTTCCAGAGTACAAAAGCACATTGCCATAAGTGTGGCGAGAGGGAGAGAAGTACTCTCCAGAGCCCCACCATCCTTTTTCGCCTAGGTTCGGAATGTCCAGCTCATAACGTTAGAATTCCCACTCAAGTTGGAGAAAGTGAGCATTCTGAGGAACCTTGCTATCGTTATGGAGGGATGTACGCATATTCCAGAAACTAATCATAGTCCGTTTTCGATAGCAAAAGGTTGTTGCCGTGAGGTCAATCCCAATCCGAGACGTTTTTGACGTTCCGGTAGCAATAAAGTTTCAAAATTTGCAGGATGCTGGCCCACAAATTTCTATCCCTTTGCCTCTTACAACAAGCAGGAGAGGCTTTGAGTGTTTTTTGAATCCCCAACCCACAGCAAACTCTGACAAGAATATTGCCAAAAACAAAACGGATTGATATCTGATGATAGTATTAGGTCGGTATGAAACTGTATTGGATGCAAATCGCCAAAACTTTTCTATACTAAATAAGACATGCAATCGATGACAGCTCAAAATGCACCTACCTTGACCGTATTCTGTGGAATTTTCCAGTCTGGGGTGCCTATGTTGTTAATTTCATCAAAATATCTTCCAAATTCTCTTGCGAGATTGGTCAATCCTTATAACCAAATACTGTACTGTTCCCATCGTAAACTATTCAGTATGAAACATAAGTTGTGTGCTTCTTTAAACTATAGATTGAGGAGCTAGAAATTCCGATATTTTTACTGTCACATGGCAACGTGGACATTTCTCAATTAATCCATTGTATTACTTAATCTGATGGTTCTATAGTAGCAGCCTTTTACCCTTGCCTAAGGTTGTAACCTACCTGGCACCTATGTACGTTCCTGTTCTTAAAAAAAAGTAAATCCTAAATGCAACCCCATCCTTATTACCCAATTTCTAAGTACAAAAGCATTTATAGCTACAATAAAATTTCTAAAAAAGTCAAACCACCTCGAACTCTGGAAAGTCCAACTAAAAAACTCATTAACGAACAGTAAAAAACGAGATCAGTCTAAAAAACAGAGTTCCAGGTCACAGCTCCCACATATTCAGGTACAAAGGAAGAAAGAACAAACAACGTTTAAAAAAGTCAGAGGAAGTCAAAAAAGTCATATGTCCAGCCCCCATAAAAAAATCAAAATTTTGCTTCCAGAAATCAGAAAGGCAAAAATGCTACCTGGCAATTTGTCGTTTTTTTCCAGGACATAATCTCCATAAAAGACCAAACTATCTACAAGACAACCCAGCAGATTCCGCTGCCGTTGGGAGTTTCCAAAAAGTTAAGAACAAAGCAAACAATTTTTTGAACTGGATGCAGTATTCGCCCTACATGTCCCAATATCCTTTTTCGTACAAAGGATTTTTTATTGCTTGTCCTCGACGAATAATTTTTTCACGTCATACCTGATGACCGAATTACTAGCAGTTTTTACGGTACATTGTAAACATGTGCAGAAAAAGGACCTTCACTGGGCAATTTGCATATAGCCAAGATGTCCTTGTAAAAATTTGTTCCGTTATGAAAGTAGGTGGTCACCATGCAATTTTCGGTCTGGTTTAAAAATATTCAAATCGGCCAGGAAAAAAGCAGGGCCCAATAAATCGTCCATGCTGTCGGGAGTTTCCCTAAAAATTGTCGTCGATTGCGACAATTTCGCCGAAAGCCGAATTAAGGTTTGTGAGCCTTTTTGACCGGTCGGTCAGTCCGCAGTACGTACCTAGGGGCGGTCAATAAACATTCTGTTGTGTCATACAAAGACTTAAAGCAGATTTCGAACGTAAATAAAACACCCACCGGCCGTAAAGCAATTGAACTTAATCCTAATGTTTGCAGATACGTGAAAAGGTCAAATTCGCCTATGTTTGGGACCGTCATAATGAATCCTCTATAATTACCCTCGCTAATAATTCACGCTCTATTTTGTATGGGGTCTACCTGGCTGACCGTTGCCTAGAAATGGCCGATGTGGAAGCCGATTCCTTGGACTTCTTGGTTTTTATGGTTGCATGTTTAGAGAAGTCATTACAACCCTTTATAACCAGAGCTGCAGACGGTACCCGGATTTTAGGAATGGCCCTTAATTGGTGTTGGTCACTGAGCGAGTTCTCGGAAAGATTTGATTCCGCAAATTACGTGCATTGGACGAATTGCATAAGATTGTCAGGACGGTCGTGTGTAGGTAAAAAAAGAGCGAAATACCTTCCTACGCGGAATCCGCTCGCTTTAAAAATAGAACAATTGAATGGAACATGATTATTTTTGAAAATTGTTTGCCATAAAGTGAAATCATGAAACCCAGTCAGACCTCGACGGTTCCTTATCGCTAAATTGTCTCGAAATTCTAAGCTGCCAAAAATATACAGAATAATTGGTGAAAATGTTATTTCCTACGAGATTGCATCAATTGGAAGATGACTGCAAAATTATTTACAAATTATATTTATTGCTAGACATTATCGGTGAAATACAAACAAATCTCCTGTTAACTCTGGAATGCTGACAAATGTTAAACAACAAGCAACGACTTTAATTAATTCTGTCTATTTTTAATCATCTACCTAAAGAGCTACAATAAAGTTGGCACTGTGTATTTTGACTGAGTGATATGGCCCAGGAAGGTTGAAGAGGGGACGGAGAGGTTCAAAAAGCAAATTGGTGGGCTTGGAGATGAGGTCGGAAATCTGAATGACTGGATCGTTGTTACCATTTCAGAGAGGCATCCTAGAGGGTAAGTAAATCGACAGATTAATGCACAGATTATAATCAAACTATGAAAAAGATAAAGGAACACCCCGTGAGCTTGATCAGTAAATAAAGGTTCGCTTCGGTTTCAGGTCGTCTCTCATCGATTACACCTAATGAAAAATAGTGGTCAATGCATGAGATCTAAGGCACTGTTCTATCTGATTTCATCGACTAATAAACGTAGCAACTATGAAAGTTATACGAAGGGTAGTTTTCTTTGGTTTCCGAGAGAGCATCTGGCACTGATCTGGGTACTATTAGCAGTACTTAGAGGACATCAAGTGGTAATCTGTTTCTTTACTTCTCCGATCCGATTCACCGCAACACACTGTAATTATAGTAGATACAAACATAGTCGAAGTTGGAAAAGGCGAGTGGTGTCGGCCAGTGGTGTAATGGTATCTGCCAAACTGTCAGCACTTAGCTCACTTGAGTTCTTTCCTGGTTTTAAATTTGAAGAAATGGTTTTACACAAAGAAGTTTGGGTTTAACCATTGTTCAAACAACTGCCTATTGAAACCTTTGATTGAGGGCTTATATGATGTCAGGTGTAGAAACACTTTTTTTTTTGAAAACCAGCATTTCCTTCAAAATGTGGCTGACGTATTAAGCCACTGCAAGCACGAGCCCATTTGATGAAGTTGAATAATCCTCTATAAGTCCACAGTGATCATTCTTCTGCTTCTCCTGCAGTGAATTGAACTTCCATTCTGTATATTCCAGCAGCGAGAGAATAGCAAAGCGACCTATCGATGGCGGGGAAATAAAGGTCATGTGGACCATCTAAACGATACTAAAAAGGACAGTTCTAACCCGGTATTGTAAGTATTGCACCTATAGACACATTATCGTGATATGCAAAATGCTGAACAGGAGCAACTTGTGCGAGCCAGGACGTAAAGTTAGGGCTTGTATGACGCATGAATGCTGTGATCTTTCAAGAGTCATACGTGAGAAAAAAACTTCAATCAAATTCCAGGTTTGCAGCGATGCTGTCTTAAAAAAAACTGCAGCAAATGGAAATCCACGCAACACAATCCACATCAAGCGAGTAAATATGCACAGTAGTGCAACCGGCCACGAATTGATTGCCTAGATAGCAGGTGGGAGATGAGCTAACCTACCGCTCCCCAGCCAGCAGTATCGTGATAGGGGCTCGCCACTATGGTATTCCAACACATCTACCTCTGGTGTAATCTGGGTTCGAGATACGTCAAATCTATGAAAACGAATGCATGGTTAGAAACATAATTTCGTCCAATTTCGTTGCGGGGGAATAGCCTATCTCTGCATTTACCTTACACAGAGCAGTCCCGTGTTTGTTTTTCGGGAGTTTATTAAACCCTGGTCAAACGAGATACGAAGTACAGAAAGGGAATTTTTGTTAAAGATGACTTCACTACCGGAGTCCTTCGCATGGCTCAAGCGCTTAAGGGGGTCATCCCGTGTGTCGGGTTGGTGAAATTTTTTTTTGCATGAATTATCATATATCTATATATAGTGGAGAATATGTGGGCAAAGGGATGTTCCGAGATTCCGAGTCGTTCAGAAATTACAGTTTTAAACAGGTAAGGAGTTTGCAGGCGCGGCTAGAGTACTCGATGAGAAAGAGCATCGAATTTTTTTTTACCTGTTAGTTTTTTACCTGACCCTTATAAATTCGAACAGAGGTGTAAATATAAAAAGATGGAAAACCAATCAATGGTCTAAACTTATTTGCTGTTTGGAATAAAAAGGATAATCCAGTCTAGAGTGAGCACTGAAAGGCTTTCAACCTATACTCAGTTATATTTTGTTGTAAGTATTGTGCTGTTTGTGTGTTCAGTGATTTTTTTAAATGGATCGTACGAAGGGAGATCGCTTTAACGTTCAACGTCATGCTCACACTAAAAAACGAGTATTTCATGAGAATCGATACTTATCAGAGAAGAAAAAGGACTTCGCAACAACATCAGTAAAGAAACTTTTAGCAAGCATGAACAATTGCGACAAGTTTTGTATATTGTATATTGGATTTAACTGGAGTTTTCTCCGGTATTTCTGCAAATTTCTGCAAACAATAAAATATACGTAGTAGTAAAAAAGGAATGCGTGGACCAGATATAGCAGATTAATGGTGAGTTAAAATTTTACTGTTGATAATCACATTTAAATTTTCAAATGCGTTTTTCTCGAAACTGTATCTTGAAAATCGGTTGCCACCATAGCTCAAAATCTATCCAACCAAATTCTTTGAAATTTTCACAACTTCTTTAATACATATTTCTACGGTCCGCAAACTAGGATAATTGCAATCGGACGGGTCGTTTTTTTTATTCATAAAAAAGCCGTAAAAAAACACCAAAATTTAGTTAAAAAGCCCACCAAAAACTTACCTTTTAATATTTTCTAATTATCCTAGTTTACGGACCGTGGAATATTGTCCACATTAAAATGCCGTTTAGTTTTTTTTCCTCAGATGAACACAGCACCCACAGCACAGCGTGGCAGAAGAAAAACACCTTTTTTGGAGATGGGTGCATAAATTGACACGTATTCCGAAAACTAGCTACGATATCAAGCTGAAAAACTTATCACATATACTAGAGATATAAACATATGGCGAAAAAATCACGTTTCTATCTTTATCCAGTCCTCGAAAATAATTTTTCAAAAAAAGGCAAAAAAAAAGGACTTCACACGGGACCCCCTTAAGGGCCGTGAATCATTGAAATGGCCTCAGTCATCATAAGTACATTTCCCTTGAAGTAGTGAACCGCTCCTCTCAATGTCCTCAAGTCAAGCGAATACCTATCTGAAATGGAATAAGTAAATGAAGCGAATCTATCGCGAGAGGGGTAAACGAATCAGAAAATTCGAAGATGAATTAAACAGCCATCGCTGAACAGACAGAAGTCTATCTCTCTGTGCTTAAAAAGGAGACTCGACCATGGAGAATCGCAAGTATACTGGTGGAAAGCTAATTGCTAATTTGTAAAAAAGTTGTGTCAGGCGACTTCAGATCGTACGCTAGACTAAAACGAGCTAACACGACAAAATCAAATGACAAATAGCGCACGACTGGCAAGAGGTAGTTAGCCTTGAATATACGTTTCTTACCCAAAAACATAAACATTTACTTAACTCCAGGTATTTTCCCTTCTGCTTCAAGGTTGTAAAGCTGATACTAATAAGCGAAGGCAGAGAAGAAGTTCATTTGCATTTGGCATATCCCTCCCAAGAATGCTGCTCAAAACTCATCAATCCAAAACTGGCTGACGAGATGGCCCTAAAGTAAGGTGATTCATAGTTGATTCAATTGTGGAAGCGATTCAAGATTCAAATTAGTTGAGCAGAGGCTATCAGTGTCGGCAGGTGCTGTCCCTCGTAATGTTGAACGTAAAGCACGCCTTTAATTCTGCAAGATGAGTTGACATTGTTGAGGCATTGGAAAGTTCAGATCTAAATTCCAGGTTACCTTTTTCAAATATTGAGGAACTAATCCCTATTCTACGGGTATCAAAATTGTCAAGGGGAAATGAAGGTCACATCTAGGTCGGCTAAGGGATCTACCCTTGGCCTAGATATGTTGGTCTGCTAGGAAGTTGCGACGAACTGCACTTGGTCGGAAACGGGAATGATACTGCTGATACTAGTTGCCGCACGGTCAATTAAAGAAGCCCAATATTCACTAGGGAAGATGATGCAGCGAGCCAACAGTGGATGGCTGAGCATAGATTCTATTTGCTTTTGAAGAAACCCGAAGTGGGAAAACCATAATAATAAAATACCTCAGCATAATAATGCGACACGATGTGTGAGGGGGTAGAATTCTAGCCACTCAATCTCAATGCACTGGGTTGGTTGGTACGAAACGATGGTTAATTGGATAGAGTGCTAGCCCGTCAATCTCCTTGCCCTGAGTACGAATTTCAGCCAGTCTTATGTTTGTCTCGTTTCTGTGGGCTCATCACTTGCACAGTATTAAGTGTGATGGTCATAAAACTGAAGTCCAGTCTCTCCTAAAATGGAGGAAAAAAACAATAACAACAAAGACACTGTGAGGATACCTTCTACTCTTCGTAGGATTGAGCATACGTAATGGTAGATTAGAAGATGGAGCTTCTTCCAGCAAATTTTGACTACCCCAGGGCAAATCTGCTGGCTAATGATTACTCTCGCACCGTTATGTACATATAATTTATAATACGCAATTCAAGATGTCCGGAATCACAGCGGACGCGACTAAATTTAACTACGCCATTGTGGACCTGGATGAGGAGTCCATCCTCCTGGTGGCCGACATTGTGAAATCGGCCTCCTACAGCTTATTAAAAACGGAGCTGATCAAGCGCCTGTCGGTAAGTGAGTCAGCTAAGTTGGATCACTTACTGCCAGGTTTGACGTTGGGCGATCAAACTCCCAGCGAATTGCTTTGCGAAATGAAGCAATTGGGTGGGAGTAAGATCAACGACGATCTGTTGAAATTGCTCTGGCTGCGACGACTTCCGGAGAGCACCCAGGCTGTCCTCGCGTGCGTCTCTGGTTCTTTGGAGGCGCTGGCAGCTGCGGCCGATAAGGTGCATGACGGGCACGCGCGTCCAACTATAGCGGCCGTTCAGCAACCTTCTGACGAAGTTGGCGAGCTGAAGCGCAAGATGGCCGCGCTTGTGGCCAGTATGGCTGAGATGAAGGCGACGCTGGACGCTCAGCCTTCGGGCGCCAGGTTGCGACCTCGCTCGCGGTCTTTTGCTCGTAAAGGACCATCGGGTAGCAGGTCGTCAGGGTAGCAGGGGGGGTCCTGGCGACGGCCACCCAGAACGCAGCGCAGTTATCTTGTAGAGGTTTCGGTTTTCCCCATACCCCGGCACCGTCGGCTATTTCCTCAACCTTTGAAACTTGCGGCGGAAAATTCCTCGCACATTAACACCTACGGGTACAGGCAAGTGGATGTGAGTCTTGGCTTTCGTAGGGCGGTCCCGTGGCGATTCATCCTGGCGGATGTCAGCTTCCCCATTTTAGGCGCAGACTTCTTGTATCACTATGGGTTACTGGTGGACTTGCAGAGCAGGTCCTTTATAAACCCCACAACCAACCTTAATTCGTCAGGCCAAATCTCATCTCTTCCTAACAACAATCTTTCCTACTTTTTGAGGACATTACTGACTCTCGTATTCGTGTTCAAAAATTCAGCCAGATTACTACCGAATGTAGTCTCCCTAAACCAGTGAAGCACAATGTGCAGCACCACATTCACACCACTGGTTCCCTTGTCTTCTCGAAGATGCGTACCCTACCATCCCAGAAGCTGGCTATTGCACGGAAAGAGTTCGAACAACTTATGCAACAGGGTATGGCGCTCCAGTGGGGGATTACAGAAGGCTAAACGCGCAGACTATTCCAGACCGATATCCTATTCCACTCATCCACGACTTTGCGCATCATCTCGTAAAGTACCGCATTTTTTCGACCTTGGATTTAACCAAGGCCTATCATCAAATCCCTGTAGCTCCAGAAGTCATTCCAAAGACGGCAATATGCACACCCTTTGCACTCTTCGAGTTCACACGGATGACTTTCGGGTTGTGCCCGACCCAGACAAGGTGTAAGCAATCACAAGGTTCCCGCGTCAAAAACAGTGAAGGATTTGAGGATTTTCTTAGGCATGCTAAACTGCTATCGTCGTTTCCTGCCCAAGGCCGCCCAACACCAGTCCGTTTTGAACGCGTACTTGTCTGGCCCCAAGACAAAGGACACACGAGGGATAGTGTGGTCTGAAGAGGCTGTCCGCGCGTTTGATAAATCCCGACAACTACTGGCTAATGCTACACTCTTCAATAATAACATCTTTTAAGTTGGTTAATGAGCATTTAAGACGTTTTGTAGGTGAAAATCTCCAAGCCCAGATGACATGAAGATTGCTTTAGTAACAGATTGCCCGGAAAAATGACGACAATATTGCAGGAGGAGACATATGCCATTCCATCGACAACAGAAGATTAAATTATTTGAAGTTATTCCTTCAATTATTTGACATCATCACCATTAAATAGCAACATAACATCAAGTTATTTGTTATGGGGCTGCTACCAAATGCAATCTTAACTCAGTCGAGTGAACCAAACCTTGCTAATGTGGGTATCAAGGTTCCCGAACATTGCTCGTAGTGAGGAAGCGGGAAGGTTGGTACGCCAGGGGTCTAGTTCCACACTGACCAGACTAGAGCCGACTTTAAACGTCAAGCTATCCCCTGTTAAGTTTGCTGTAAATGGTAGAATCGTCAAAAGGACTTCTGCAGCAGAATGGAGAAAATTGAGCTCAACTAGCAAGCGCATTTTTTGTCCCTTAAAAATTGAGAAAATTGTCAGCTAACTATGGATATTCTACAGAATCTCGTAAATTCTCTACGCTCCAAACAATTTTGGAATGATATTAACTAGGGGGTTCCTTCAATTTATATGGGTCTGGTAGTAGTAGTAATATCAGAATCAGAAATGCTAGATATAGCAAACAATATTTTGGTCATTCTTGGCTTGCGTCACGTGTGAGATAGGCTCAAGTCTTCAATACTGCTACCTCTACCGGAAAACTCGTAAGAAGAGTATTCTCAGAGACAAAAATGGGCAGCTTCACAATTTGAATCCACCCAGAGCTAGACAATTAAATTACCGAAAAGCTACTTTAATAAGGGTTAAACTTTTCTTCCAAATCACACCATCATTATCTGCAAACCCGTCAAATTATTTTGGGAACGGATGCATTGCAATCAATCCATGCTTAAACAAAAACGTGGGGTTTTATTTTCCATTGGGGAGCAAGTACATAATGACTGTTATCAAAGTGACATTAATTCGCATCATCGGTTAATTTGAAGTCGTTGTTACAATCCAGCGTTAAAATAAATAAGATAATGCTAATATGGCAGACAGCGATTTGTCTATTAATTCAATGTTTATATGCAGTTTTTGTAGGAGGAAGTAAACAGTTTGCAAAAATATAATTGTTAGTGATAGGGTTGTCAGTACCAAGTTCACTCCAGCAAAATTAAAAATATATTTCCTGATAACTTACAAGCGCCCAACATACCCGACAATACAATGCTACCGTGCCGAGAAGATGCATATTCTTCAACAGAAAATGCAACTATTGGAAGAATAGTAAACTAGCCAACCAGACACCAAGCCAAGCGAGCAACCCAAAGAGCGGAATCTAGGACTAAAACGGGGTAAGGAGGCGGTCAATAAGGAAGCCAGAAGAAGTCTCAAACTAAGTATCCAGCGCAACAGGAGAGAATGTTTTAAGGAACTCTGTATAGAAGTAAAACCGTGTGGGAGCACCCACAGAGCTGTGTTGGGAAGTCCCAGAGAAAATTTATCTCCACAGATCATGCCCCTTTACCTTTTGTTGAAAATCATCCAGTGTTATCATTCTCTCAGTAAGCAAAGGGTACAGAGACCTACGGATGTGACTGTTATCCCTCTTGGTAGGATGGGTGATAACAAAGCTCCGGACCTAGACGGTATATCAAATAAGACCTTTGAGCTTGCGGGGGAATCAAATCCCCAGGCGAACCATCTTCCGAAATGTCCTATACCTCTTTTGATGCCTGGAAAAACATGATGGTGTCATCAAATGAGTTACAAATAACTAACGATAATAGAATTGATGACAGGAGAAAAACCAGCCGTGAGAAATGCATTTAATTCTGTAAAGTGCATCGCAATACGAAAGTACTTGGTGACAATTGGTACTTTCAGCTATTATTGGTAGTTATTTATCAGAAAGGCTATGCCACGAATGACGAGCCCATGCAGTTGACTCCGCGATTGTCCCAAGGAGATCCATACTGAGTCTCCTGCTGTGAAACATCAGGTAAAATTATGTACTTAATCTTCTGATTCCTGGAAGAGACCACAATGATGCGTTATGCCGACGACTTAGCACAATGTATGGCTGCAAACATATCTAAAATGCAGGTGCCACAAGTATGTGGTTGGATAGAAAGCATGGGAGCCATTTATAACCTGAGTCAGCTTTTCACGCTTCAACACATGAACTGGACGCACCATCTGATTGTCCAAACCGCAATGGAATTACGGAAGACCTGGGCCATGTCTTCTACTGTCCAGAAATTGTAGAGGAAAGCAGAAAGCCAGGGAAACTCTGTGTGAATTTATTCTGTCGGAAAATCTGGTGCTGAAAATGATGTCATCCCAGAAGCATTAGAATACAATCAACACAATGATCAGGTATATCAACCGCAAAAAGAGACCGGGAAAGCAATGTAGCGGGTACCGCCAGTTGAAGAAAGGAGAGCTCACTAGAGTTAGCTATCTCTGCCATATGATGTAATACGTTACAATAACAATGGGAAGTGAGAGGTTACTTTAATGGACAAAGATCTAGCAACACACTGGCATACCCACTCCTTTAAAAATGGCCACCTTCTTAAGAAAACAAAACGGACAGACTGAAAGACTAACGTTTACCCAATCCGCATTACGCCGTCAAAATTAACATACCCAGTGGTAGATTTTCTGAATTTGCTACCCAGATTCAACTAGTAAAATCTATCGAACAGTCTAGTTTATGCGAGGGTGTAACAATGAAGAGAGGGTCTTGACCAGGGGCCAGGTGACATAAGGACATAATGTTCTGCCTTCGGAGGAATTTGAAGCCCAAACCGGAGTTGAAGGTGCCACAAATCTGGTTTCTTAAATTCGTACCAAACCAGTTCCGTTCACATCCTGGCTCTTCTCTTCCCCAGTGCTTACGTTGCCAGTTTTGGAGAAGTTTCCAACAAATAAGATTCGCCCTGTAATTTAGCCACCAATAGAATTCCCCTTTCAGGTATTCTGCCAATAAAGACCCTATCTTCCATCCATTTGGCTTTAGTTTTTTTTTTCACTCATAGACCATTATGGTTTTTCACTCTCCAAAAAAAATGCGCTCTAAAGCTTCCTTATTGGCTTGAACTTCCATCTTGCAATCATTGTATCTGCAATGGGTCCTACCGGGATTATCACTTGGTAACCATTTCCTGTCCAAGACTGCGTCTCGTTGCATCCAATCCGGATATTGTGGAATCTAATAATTCAGTACAACTATATCGTCAGTTTCGTTCTCTTTCGTAGTGCTTTCCTCGGTCATTGTCTGAGAATGTTCCTCCTTCTTCGATGCTGTCATTTTCTGCAGGATTTCCTTTGAAGTATGGAGTATACTCCCCACAAATTTATCTATACAAGAACATGAATTAGGTAATACTCGAGTCTTAACCGTGACTTGGTTGCTTTAAGTCACGGGTGGCTTCAAACTCAGTGTTTTCTTACCGCTTGGGGAATACTTATCTACATAATTTACACCATTCCCCAATCACCCTATAATTTCAGACAACTCCACCATGCCAAGATTGTGTGAGAGAGGAACATTACCTGGTTCTTATAATCCTCTCCCAACCTCTGTTCTACTCTCGTTCAGGCTGGGTTTCTATTCCATTATGGTACACTCACAGATGAAATGACTACCTTAGTAGGACAGCCAGTCTCATATGCTGATGACTTCCACTACTGTTTCCAGTCTCAGTTCGTTCCTGATATCACCACCTACCTCTAGATGAGCCATGTTACCGCTCAAGTGTCTTATTTAGGAGCCCCAATCTGCACTCCTAGGAGTAGATTGTTCATTGTTCCTACTTTAGAATTGCCTTGAAACTCGAATTTTATTATTCAATGATCCGACATGGAGGACTCATCCCACATTGTGAAATGTTTGATTAACCCATTCATAAGAGACCTTTCGTCTGGTACCTTTTGCGTGGTACTGATCACAAATGTTAGCGTGTTGCCTAGATTGCATAATTGTAACATATTGCCCAGGATAAATTCAAGAATGAACTCAGGCCATCGCCACTTGTCGAGATATCATAATATCGGTTGGCATCAGTCAGAGAGAAATGGCAGCGGCTTCCTATCTCAGACTTTCGCCATTCAGTTGACTAATTTCACCGAGATCCTCGTATTGGCTTTTACAAAGTAGCCTGATGTCATCCGTCGTTCTCGCACCGACTTCTAATGCAATTTTGTTAGCCCAGAAATCTGCAGTCAGGAGTTCTGTAAGGCATATATACTTTAAATTGGGTTTAACAGTGGTATTTAGAAAAAGAAATACCCAGTTACCTGCATATTACCTCCTTGCAGATCACAAAACTGCTCCCGGTATGCTGAGGGATCTTGAGCCAGTGCTATTTCAATACTGTCCTTGGGAATTGCCCTTGCAATTACTGCAGATGTAGCTTTGGATAATGAGGTTTTACCTGGGGTATATTTCTGAAGGCTATTGACTACCTTAAGGCTTGGAACTCTTCTCCAATGGCAGAGCACAGTCCTCCTGCTCTGACGTTGCACTTCTCCTTCTTAATTGGCTACTTCCCTATCTGATCCTACCCTTGGTGTCTCTTCATAATTCCTTCCGGGACATCCATGGAGCTCTTCGGTCGATGTGACACTTCATCTTTCCTCGGTTTCCTCTAGTGTATATTACATGGATAGAGAATTCATATTTGATGCAACATTTATGGTTTTTAATTGCGTCCGGTCATCTATCCTGATCGTGAGGTGTTTCCCTTTGCGCTCTGCTTTGTTTGCTTATTATTTCCGAGTTATCACAATCTCGGCGGATGCCGGATTTTACCTAATACTAGCACTAGGTGCCAAGCATTTAGGCTCGGACGATCCTACCTACTTAAAAACTAAAGGGGCACTGGTGGTGGTGGCCGGTGGTAGGTCAGTGGGAGAATCCGTCGAGTACTCCCCGCAACATCGAGCACGTATGCAGAATGGTGTACTTCCGCATGGTTTGAACCAGACTGTGCGAACTACAACCACCCGCTCGAGACGCCAAATTTCTTTGATTTCCCGAGCCAATGGCTCATAGTTCACCTTTTTTTCCACGTATTCCCGTTCAATGTTGCTATTATGGGGGATAGCAACATCAATAATATACGCGGAGCGACCCGTCTTGTCAACTAACAGTACGTCAGGCTTGTTGTGTGCAGTATGGCGATCAGTCAGAACTTGCCGGTCCCAATACATGCTGTAAGCAGAACTATCAAGTACTGCTTACGGCTCATATCGGTAAACCGGATATGTTCCCGTGATCAGCCCATGCTTATATGCAAGGTTTTGATGGATAACCTTTCATATAGCATTATGCCTGGTGATGTATTGCACCGGTCCCATAACAGTACAGCCAGAAATGAGAAGGTCCAACGTCTCTAACGCCGAACCACACATTCTGCACTGGTCGTTCTCCACCCGTTCTTTCATAATGAGCTTTTTATAAGCTCGGGTGGCGACCACGCCATCCTGAATGGCACACATGAACCCCTCGGTCTCAGCAAAGAGCTCCCCAGTACACAGCCATCTATTCGACAGATGCAAATCGACAAATGGCTGCCAAAGAGAATTCACGTGTTTACCGTGCATTGCCTTCGACTTCCATTCATCGATCCGCTCTTGGTCCGACTTCACCCCACTCAGAGGATTGAAAGATCGATCGTTCAAGTTAAGTGGAGTCAGTCCACAGTCTGCCTTACATACAGCTGTATGCAAGGGACTCGCCTGCTCTTTGCTGTAAAAATAAGCGCGCAGCGAGTCGACTTGGCGATGATGTTGTGCCGCCACGTCAACCACGCCCCTACCTCCGATGTCACGAGGCAGGTTCATCCGCTTCACGGCAGACTTTGGGTGATGCATTCGGAATTTGGACATAGTTGTCCGTATCCGCCGCTGGACGTTTTCCAGGTCGGTCTTCGTCCACGGCAATATTCCGAATGCATAAGCCAGTGAAGGGATAGCGAATACATTCAACGCGCTTATTTTATTCTTCCCCGAGAGATGCGATTTCAGCACCAGCTTTACACGTCGCAGGAATTCGGACAGTAGAGCTTCCTTCAGATCACCAACTCGAGCATGGGTTAATTGCAGAATTCCTAGGTACTTGTAGAAGTCTGTCTCGGTCATAGCTTCGATGTGGAGGTCACCAATGCTATGTCCGGCATGTGGCTCGCGATGACCTTTGCGGATGGCTTGGATTCGACACTTGTCTAATCCAAACTCCATCCGAATATCACGGCTGAACATGTCTATTATTCGCAACAGACGTCTAAGATGGTTGTCAGTACCAGCATACAGCTTGATGTCATCTAGGTACATCAAGTGTGTCAGTTCGCACTTAGCACGTAGGCCATATTTTATTGGAAAACCATGCCCTCTAGCATCATTCAGTAGCCATGAAAAGGGGTTCAGTGCCATACGGAACCAAAGGGGACTCAACGAATCCCCCTGAAAGATGCCCCTCCGTATACGGATGGGCTCTGAGGTATTAGCACCCTCAGATGTACGCACCGATAAGGTGGTATGCCACCCTTCCATGACTGTCGCCAAAAACTTTATTAGTTTTGGATCAATGCGATACAGACGTAGGATGTCGATTGGCCAGGTATGCGGAACGCTATCAAAAGCCTTGGCATAATCAATATAGCAACTGAAGAGGTTTCTTTGGCCTCTAGTTGCTTGTCCTACAACTACCGAGTGGATAATGAGTTGCTCTTTGCAACCCCTTGACCCAACTCGGCAGCCCTTCTGCTCCTCGGACACCTTCCACTAATAATGGACGTGATGAATTTGTAGAGGGTTGGTAAGCAAGTGATCGGTCTTGTGTCTGCGGGGTCCTGCACCGTGTCCTTCTTAGGGATAAGGTAGGTAATCCCCGCAGTAAGGAAAGGTGGAAATTCCTCCGGCCGACTCATGACCTCATTTATACTGCGTGCCAACCGACTGTGTACGCTGGTAAATTTCTTATACCAGAAATTCTGCACCCGATCCAGACCTGGACCCCTCCAGTTCTTCAAGATGTTTATGGCTCGTCGAATTTCCTCTTCGGTAACATCCGCAAAATTCATGCCAGGTATATTGGCATGGCGGGTGCCTTCGGTGGTGATCCACCCAGCATGCTCAGCATGCTGGGCGGGTAACCCCCAAAGTCCACCCCAATACTCTTTCGCTTCCGTCACCGAGAACTGTATTGTCTGGGCGCTCTGTTGGGATTCGTTGAGAGATCTGAAAAAGCTCCGCTGGTTCCTCGCGTATGTTGCATTCTGGACACGTTTGGAATAACTTTCGCCATACCGTCTTAACCGACTGCATATGACAGAAAGTTTCTGTTTTAGTGTGTCCGGAATTTCAACTACGGGTGTCTCACAGGGGATAGCATAGTTCCGGTAAACCCTCTGCACTTTATTTCTCACCCGTCGGCTGACACTGAAAGTGCTGATCTGAATGAGTCTAGCAATGTTCTGCCTTAGTGAGTCCCGCCGACGTTCCAGACGAATTTTCCATGGTGGATCCCTTTTGTCACTCAAACCAATAACACGAAAGCGAATCTTCTGACCGTACAATCTGATAGCCGCAACTGCACCACAATACACAAGTGATTGTAGTTGCAGCAGCGACATATCAGCACACGGTCGAGATGCAATCCATCATTGATTTGAGATAGAATTCCCGGAGTTGCTGGAGATGCATAGAGCCTGGGAATACCTAGTCTATGCAAAGGATCCATATCCGAGAATTCTATACACACTCTTTGGAATTCGTCCCGAACCTCAGCGGAAACCTCAGCTGGACGGTGGAGAAGAGTGCTTCGGCGAGTACTGAACCTGTTGCCTGCAGTGCGGCGTGGTGTTGTTGATGCCGCCGCCTATGCCCCCATCGACTCTCGGTCACCAGTTTCCCCGATGATTTCAAGTCGAACACGCTCCCTGATGGTGGCCGGGATTGTGTCGCTGCGAGTAATAAAGCGGTACTGGTCTGCGACTCGCTGCACAGTCACGTGCGCGAATTGCGGGAAACGCTCGACGAATCTCTGGTGCAACAAGGGGCGGTAAGATGTTGTACCCTCCCCCGCCGTTATTTCGTAGTAAGAGCGGATGATGAAGAGGTTCATTTCTTCACTCCATTTCATCCGCTTCCTACGCGAACCTGCTGAAGTTGTCGCCACAGATTGTGGCGAAACTGCTGCAGCAGGCGGAGCTGTGCTCCTGGTTGTCGTGGCGCCTAGACGTCGAACCGCCCCACGACTAGCGGTTTCGACGCCGTGCTGTCCATTACGAGAGCCCGACCCAGTCACCAAGTCACCGCCGGTTATCCGTACCGGACCTCAAATTTCTACTTCTTCTCATTATTGGTGGCGCATTTTATCCCTAGCTGCCAGGTATTGAGATAGCTTCCTTAGTGAGTAATCTGCAAGACTGCAAAGTTCCTGCACTTTCCTCACCTACCCTCTGAGACTAGGGGTCTCTTATTCCTTCCGAACTTCTGATAATATTGGCTTCAGACATACTTTTGCTAGTCGCTACCTTCTGCTCCAATGTTTAGCTTGGCTCCGCTACCTGATCTCTCATTGATTCTCAGTATTGGAGTATTGGGTCCCACTTGATTGTTTTAATTTTAATCATTTGATTCCTACGATTATAGGGCTACAAAGTAAGATTAACATTAACGGGACATGTGTGCTGAGTTGTTCGAAGTGTGCACATCTGAAGGGATATTTCCTGCAGAATGCAAGCAGTATTGCTGCCTAAGGCTGATGAACCTCCAGATGAGCCATCCTTCTATAGACGGATTTGGTGAAAGCTAAGGTAAGAGCCAAAGAAGCCAGGTCAACCACTAATGTCATCAAATTGATTTTTGGCTTGGCAATTTATGGTAAGACTAGTGACAGCAAATACTGTGTAGTAGTGACCCTGGACGTGTGGAAACCATTTAATTTGGCCAATTAAAGTCCGGATGGCTCAAGCGGTTAGAACGCTAGGATGTCGTAGCGGAAGATCGCGATTCAAATCTCGCTGGGAGC
Organism: Hermetia illucens; assembly: GCF_905115235.1. NCBI lineage: Eukaryota > Metazoa > Arthropoda > Insecta > Diptera > Stratiomyidae > Hermetia > Hermetia illucens. The sequence goes on from NC_051852.1 coordinate 130,407,759, forward strand.
AGAGGAATCTGTTACCGTGACTAGATGTCGGGCACCAGTCGACTCAGCTGTGAATGAGTACCTGAGTCAAATCAGGGTAATACTCACGGGCGGGCGTAGTGCTGACCACATTGCTTCCCACAGTGTACAGTGATGTACCGTTAAGGTCTTGACTAACACTGTTCAAGGCCCTGATCCAATATGGATTGTTACCCAATTAGAGTCTTATGTAGAAGTCCCCGGCGGTTATTGGTGTGCCTACCTATCTCCTTTGCTATTGTGAGTGGCTACCTGCATTTGAGGGGTGTCCCACAGGGCTCCGCACTGAGACCACTACTGTAGAAGATCAAGTGCAATTATATACTTAATCTTCCGTTTTAGAAACAAACCACAGTGTTGGGTTACGCCGATAACATAGTACTAGTTAGATTTGCAAAATATCTCTAAGATGCTTGGTTATACTCGTGCGAAGCAATAAACACTGTTAAGGGTTGGTCTGGGAGCGCTAGGTTGGCTCTTTCGGAGAAAAAAACGGAGGCAACCCTCATAACCAACGCTGTTAGAGAAATCTTGCTCGCATTAGAATTGGGTCTCATATCATCTTTTCCAAGCCCGATATCAACTGGTTGGGAGTGATGACAGATGCAAAGCTCTATTTGAAGCAGCATATAGAGAACACTTGCGAAAAGGCAACCACCATGAATGTGGCACTAGCAAGCTTGCAGCCGAATGTAGGAAGAAGGTACATCGTACTTGCAGGCTGCTTATAACCAATTTGAGGATCAACGCTCCATGTTTTATGTAGCGCATATAAACTAGGCTATCTTCTGGCTTCACGCCCGTCTCTGATGATGTCCCTCATCTCGGAAGTAGTTGCGATTGACTTCTTAGCAGACGAGATAACGAAAAAGCCGAAAGAGAAAGATCTCTAACTAGATGCTAGCAGCGATGGAACCACTAAAAAAAAACGTTGCATGGGTACATCCATTATACTCTCACCCAGTGTCTCATCGGCCAAAGAAGGAACCGGCATACCTGTACACGTTTAAATTGGACACCCCACCTGAATGTCCAAACTGCAATGGGATCTCGGAGGATTCTTCCAATGCCCGAAGAAGGAAGAAACCTAGATGTAGCACTAGGTGAAATGCTACCACGGAAAAAATTGGTCCAGAGGAATAGATGAGAAAGGCGCGGTTAAGAGCGTGGTCCCACACTACAGGTAGGGGTCGGGGTTGGTTTCAGTAGGTAAAAATTGCGCAAACTGGCGTGTCCAGGCCTGAGTCTTTTGAAGTCTCCCTCCAAAAAAGGATACAAATGATGTTCCGTTCGTATACAGTCAGTTGGCCCCGACTTCCAACTATGCAGTCGGCACGGTTCCCATAAAACCCTAGATTGGGTAAGGAGTTTTCGATTGCCCAATCCAGATCGGTCGTATTTAATTAATAGTCATACAAGGTGCAGCTATTATCACGCACTAACGAGAGAGCCATATATCAACCCCCGGGGAGTACTAGGTTGACTCCCAGGAAGTAATATTTCCCATCAGTCTATCGTGTAGTTCACTGCTTGACGGCAAAATACTGGTATATTCATGTGCTAAAATCAATTTTTTGCCAACATAGGAATGGTTTTTTAACACTTCTCTTTCTCTTTTGCTGAAAAAATTTAAAGAGTTGGAAAATTATTTTCAATTTAAAGTATTATTAATCTGAAAATAATTTGTTTCAATTGACTCTGTTAACTTCAAGGGTAGGCACTCAAAGGACATCTTCTACACTCATGAAATGACCCAATACAGCCAACCTGTATCAAGCCACCTATACAAACAAGAACAGTTGTTTCTCTAAGCGGTTTCCATTTACTTCAAAGTGCTCCTTCCCTTCCTTATTCTTAACACCCTCTTCTTTGAATTCGAGTATGCATCACCTTTAATATATGCGCACGAACCAAATTAAGGTGCGCAGCCGTCCTATCGAGCGGGCGCGTGCTACTACTATCATTTCATTCCACTTAACACACAAAAAAACTATCTTCGATAAAGAAAGGAATAAAGATGAGGAGCTACCGTGTCTTCTTGTTTGGAAGCTACTTCCATGTGCACCAACATTCCTTTCGGTGGCAAATAATTGAATTTGTCTACCTTCCTCGTAGCGACAGGGAAAATAATGTCATGTGCCTGCTCTTCTTAGCTCACCTTGGAAGTCGGCTTATGTTTTTTATCATTTTTTACCCTCCACGACCTTCCTTCCTTCTGATCTATCTCAGAAAACTTATTTATGTAAGAAGGAAGAATGTGTTACGCGGTAGCGAGTGCATATGTACATACATGAATGGTGCATTTAAATGTGACTTGCGGAGACAGTGACGCTATCGAAATAGAAAACAGACCCTTCTGTGAACATTTTGTCTCCAATTCTTGGACGTCCATAGAGTTTGGCAATTTGATTTGCTTCACAAGCCCTTCGAACTCAGCCAACGCTGATTTCAAAACGGAAAATCTGCAGATACCTATTTTGAATTTTGGACTCGTTCACTTGCTGCAGACTACAGACCTTTGAAGCTCAGTCGATGAGATGAACTCGCCAACAAAATTTTTCATTAAAAAACTCGCTTTCCGAACACTTTTCCGTCATCCAGCAAGACTGTATCCTGTAACCCCGAGGTCATCCAAACCAGACGCAGCATCCTTCCCAATCTCGGTGCAACTGCTGCTTTACAAATTTCAATCTGTTTTTTGCTCCTACGAAAAATCAATTCCTACACATATGTAAACACCTTGATCACATGTCCTTTCCCTATTCCCTATGCGCTCGTGTTTTCCCTGATTTTGGAAAAATCAAATCCTGATCTAGAAAGCAACAATGAATGAAAAACACGTTTTGAATCCTCCGTTTTTTAAATGTCGTTACGCGCACTGCGTAATACGCATCGCGTGAGGTTCCTGCATATTAGATCCTTCCTTCTCTGACGGGTACGTATGTGGCGCACGCTGAGCGCACGCGATAGTTTCTCCAAAAAGAGGAAAACACAGATAAGTGAATCAGGCGGTTTTTTAAGGGTGTCCTTAGATGAAACACATACACTCACCATGAGACGGATTGAATTATACAGTGCGTACTTTTTAGGACCCTTCACAATAATTTTCCAACTTTTCTCGGAATTTTTTGGGGTGAGCTATACAAAAAAGAAAATCTGCAGGGAAGAATCCGAACTTTTCCAAAAATTTCGCTATAAACGACCACTTCAGACTGTCAACACAGACAAGTCGGAAGGACGTGCAACGTGTGCGCGAGCGGTCGAGTTAAAAAATCCTTTGACGGCGCAAGGAGAAGAGTGGAAGATGATTATGTTAGCGATTAACATCGGAGGGTTTTTGTTGAAATATTGAGTGGATGTGGATGGGTGAAATGAATGGATTGTCACGGATTTATTTGCCCACAAATTTTTAAGCAATTGATCGTTGTTATATCTGGAATAGAGGAGGGTTGAAGAAGGGGTTTGTAACGGGTTGATGAATGATCGCGTGCCGTGAAAATTGGCAGTTGAAATTTATGGAGTTGAAGTCCTGCTGGAATCCTTGGTATCCTGGTTAGATCATGAAATTATATAATAGTTGGGTTGATATAGATCCGAGCCTTTGTGTAGGGAGCGCTACCCCAAATTAGTAATTTGAATTTACGTCGAATTGCCGGTAATTCAAGTTGGAACTGTGTTGTGTATCGCCTTCGGTATATCCGTGAATTTGACCAAAAATACAACAATTATGGTACATGGAAACGAGCAAAAATATATAAACAAACTTTGACAAAGAAGAGAAATCCAATAGCTTCAACTTTATTCGCATTATTGAGAGCTCCTCAAGTTCTACCTCAGTTTCAGGCTTCTGATCTAAGACGTAGAACGCAAAGCTGGAGCCGTTTGCGCCATTCAATTAGTCAAGAACGTTTTTAAGGTTTTGTTTCTAAAACAAAACCTTATTAAAATTGGTTCAATGCCTGTCTGTCTGTCTATCTGTCCGTCTGTCTGTCTGCTTTTTTTTATGGATGGAGGTGGAAATCTTACAAAACACTGCCGCGCCAGGTTGCAGCAGCGTGTGGGATTCTCACCCACTAAAACCACCCCCACTTTCCCCGCGGGACCGCCGCAAAGCATTACTTCGCGGAGTGGACTGCGCTTTAAGCGACCACGCCTTCCGTTCTTCGCGTCCTCCTTGCGCGCTCCGCTCTTCCAAGTTCCTCTTGTATTCGTTTGATTGCGGAGTTCACCGCACACCAGTTTCCCTCCGATTTCGACATTTCCCCGACGATGTTCTGCGGGCTTAGATTGGTTTTCAGGGAGTCTTCCAGACTCCTCCTTCCTGAGAGAAATCGTGGACAGTGGAACATAACATGCTCCGGGTCCTCAGGTGTGCAACCACATTCAGGACACAAGGGAGAATCATCCAGCCTGAATTGGTGCAGGTACTTCCTCTAACCACCATGTCCTGACAGGAATTGCGTCAGATGGTAGCTAATCTCACCGTGTCGTCGCTGGATCCACTCTTCAATATAGGTAATTAAAGTGTGGGTCCAGCGACCCCTCTGCGAGTCGTCCCACCATTTTCGCCATTTCTCCAGCGACTCTCGCCTTACCGCCTTTCGGTATTCTGCATCCTTTTCAAGAGGATTCATTTTCCTTGTCTCGTACAGGCAGCGTGTCTCACTTGCCAGAATGTCTATCGGGATTATTCCCGCAATAACACACACCACCTCGCCTGATATTGTTCTGAAGGCGCTGCACACCCTTAGTGCCACTAAGCGGTAAGTCATATTCACCCTCCTACGATTACTCTCACACCCTAGTGCTTCCTCCCAAACTGTCTGTCTGTCTGTCTATCTGTCTGTCTCAGGCACTTTTCTCAGAAACGGCTATACCGATTGACACGAAATTTGGTGAGAAGGTGGGACCTATGAACCCCCAGACATGCAGTGAGTGATATCCTTCTACGTTGAGATTTAGAGGGGCTCCTGATACATGTAAAAGGGGGGTGTAACAATTTTTTTCACCAAATATAGTCATCAAATGAAAGGTCTTAATTAGTACTTTTCGAAGCCGGTCTTAGTTTTGAGATTTGTTAAAAAGGCGGGAAGTGGGAGGAGTAGGAAGTGATGATTTCTTTAACGGACCCATTCTAAGAAACTATCCAACCGAAAAATCTGAAAAAAATCATAAAGGTGCTTCTATATGGTGCCCAGGCCTCAAAATACTCTCCATATCGATATCCGGTCAAATTAAGTCAATAATAGTATATTACCATATTTTTGGGAAAATTGAGTGAAACCCTCCTTAAGTTAACCCCAGAGTTATAAAAATTGGTAGTAGTATAAAATATAATATGAAGCATATTATCTCCAAGTTTGATCAAAATCATACTATTAGTAACAAAGTTACAGTAGCTCAAAGTTGTCTTTACCGTGTTAATTTTCAACCCGAAATACTGAATCTGACATGCTAAATGCATATTCTTAACGGGCTACGTACAAATGGAATAGTTCTACACTCAAATATACTCACACAAGAAGCAAAGAAAACCTTTCATATCTGAAGCGCCCAGCTTCCGGTTTTCCGACTTGTTTCTTATTAGGGGTGGCGATTTTTCGATTTTTTGTTTGACTTTTAGGAAGAACTCGAACTTTAGGAGTCTTTTCGAGACTTGGAAAGGAACTTGAGGAACACATAAATCACATAAATTGTGTAAGTTCATCGTGGAAAGGCGGAAGATACTCCAAAACAACCGGACTCTGGTAAAGGTCACTAACTTGTCTTACAATAGACAGGGTGCATTATGAGAATAATGCGCAGCGTATCAAATGCTTCAAGATGCCTTTAAGGAGCACGATCCAGAATCCAAAAGAAGGAGTTCCCAGTGGCATACACAATCTCCTCCCAAATCCAACCTCCTTACATCCCTGACGTAGTCCATGTGACTTTCTTTTGTTGACTGCAAAAAGAGCTGAAGGGAAAGCACTGAGAGTCGGTGGAGCTCAAGCTCAAGTTACAAGACTCCTGGGAGGCATTCCAGTCGAGGAGTTTCAGGGTGCTTGCCAGACGTGGCAGAATCGTCTCCGCAGGTGTATCGATGCACGAGGAGACTATTTTGAAAAATTTTAACTGTCTGTAAAAATCGGATGAATAAATCTATTTTTCCCGGTAAATGCGCATTAGTTTTATGATGCACCCTGTATTAGGGAACTGGAAGTCATACAGGAAATGCAAGTGACATTTCCTCAAGATAAATGATATGGGACAGAAATGGAAACGAAGTAGTGGTGGTGTTAATGGATTTCTAGGGTCATAGCAAGCCACCAAAAAAAGGCTCTTCACCCAAAAAGCCAAATTGGTGAAAATATCCGCGAAAGCTGATAATTCCTCGATTTCGGTCTCAGCAATAGAAGAATCCAAACAGGGAAAAAGGACGTAAGAAAAATCCGTTCTGGGTTAACAACCTTTGAAATTTGAAAATGCACCCGGTTTTGACGAACTTTGTTCGGTTTGCTTTTTAAGATTTTGTGTGAAACAAAACTTTATTAAAATCGGATCGATGTCTGTCTGTCTATCTTTTTCTGTTAAGGGGATGGAAATCTTCAAAAGACTGTAGCCTAGGCACGCCAGAGTGTGGGATTTTTACCAACTAAAACCAACGCTGCCGCATCTGAGATGGTCCTGAAGGCAGATTACACCCTTAAGGTTCTTCTGTAGACCGAACTCAGTTTATGTGCTTTGCCTAAAATTTGCAGTGCTTTTCCCCACACTGAGACTGCACACAGCAAGATAGAGGCTATGAGCAGATTGCAAGAATGTCGCCGCCCTCCTACGTTGGGCATCATTCTTGCCAGAGCCATACTCGTGGTGGAAGCTTTTTCGCAAGTATGCTCTATGTACTGCTTAAAATTGAGTTTTCCGTCTATCATCACCCCCAAGTATTTGATGGCCGGCTTGGAAATGATGATGCAATTCCCAATTCTAATGCAAGCGTAATTTCTCTTGCGGAAGTGGCAGTCCAGCATTCTCCAACCAAGCCTTAACCTCACTGATTGCTACCCTTGAGTACAACTCAGTATCTTCGAGATGTTTTACGACCACAACCAGTACTATGTAACCCACCACAGTCGCCTCTTCTGGGACCGGAAGGTCAAATACATTATTATACATGATGTTCCACATTAGTGGGGCCAGTACAGAGTCCTGTGGGACACCCGCCGAGACAATGACCTCCATCATCGGTATTATACCAGAACCTCCGCTCTTGCAAGTAGCTATCGACAATAGCAGCGAGGTAGGTGGGAACACCAATCATCGCCAGAGACTTTCGTATAATGTTCCAATTGGCCGAGTTGAATGCTTTCCTCACATCCAGGGTCACCACCACACAATGTTTGCTGGTACAACCCCTTGAAGGATTTAGATTTTTGGCCAAACCAGTAACCATTTTGATGTTATCGATGGTTGATCTGGCTTTACGGAACCCATACTGCTGATCTGAAAGGCCTCCTTGGCTCTCGACGACCGGCAATAACCTATTATAAAGTACCCACTCCAACATTTTCCCCATAGTGTCTAGAAGACATATGGCCTTACCCAGTAGCACCAGCTTCTGCCGCTTCCATGGTACAGGAAAGATATACTCGGACATGCACGTTTCGAACATCTCCGCGAACATATCTGGTCCACATTTGACGACAAGTTTGAGGGCCTTATTCGGTATGCCGTCCAAACCCGGGACTTTGCTGTCGCCTATTCGACCGCAGATCTCGAGCAGCTCGTCCCTGGTGGCTGGTGGAATGGGCGTCATATTCAGGGACGCTGGAAGGTGTTAGTATCCTCCTCTTTCTGGGGAAATAACCCTTGGATTATTTTCATCAAGAGCAAAGGGCACGTGATCTACGGAGATGATCGGCCTCTGAATCTTCCGGGCACGATTTTATGGGGACTATTCCACCGATTTATGTCCGCTTACGAACAAAGCTCCTTAACACATTCCATTTTACGCTGGATGGCCAGCTTGAGGTTATTGAGGGCTTCCCTATAGGCATGTTCCATTTGCCCTTGATAGATCCTACTTATTGCCTTCGGAGCTGTTCTTCTGGCTCGATGGCAAATCGATCGAAGACTTGCAAGTTCACTGTTCCACCAATAATTGGGTCTTCTAGCGGCGAATGAGCATCATTCATCATGAGCATCGATGCGTCATATACTTTAGAGATACTTTGTGTGACATGGGTAGCTCTATCTGTGGAGGTGCCTGCTTTGCTAGGCAGATCTAACCACACTCCTTGAGTGTTTGTTCATCCATCGCTTCTGGAGACCATCCTGGTGTTCTTTTGGATTTCAGCTTCCGGGGTGTTGGTCTCCTGTACTGTGGGTCCATCCTTAATTCAAAAGTGATTACCTGGTGATCGGTGTACGTGAAGTCCTGTCTAACTTGCCAGTACATATCACGTGCCAGTGCAGGACTAACAAAAGTCAGATCTACCATTGAACCAGATCGCCCTTTCCATCACCTTCGTTGGCTAGAACTACATCCAACTGGCCGAATGCTTATAATAAGCACCACCCCTTTGCCTTAGTCTCTTTGCTGCCCTACTCGATGGGCACCGCATTAAAGTCACCGACTATCAGTTGTGTACGAATATACCGCTTATTTTTAACCACACAAAGCCACTAGCCTAATCCTTGCTATATTGTATGGCTTGGCGACCGCACGTCCATATCGCTGCTTCACTAATGGAATCTGTGGCCCATACACTACCGTCAAGACTTCTGTACGGTTCACTAATGATAGCAATCTCCATCGTGGATTCGTAAGGTAGTGCACGCCTTCGCGAAGTGTCCAAACATTAGGCATTTGAAGCACCCCTTTAGAGAGATTTGTTTCCTTAGTCGGCAAACAACCCATCCAATTCAAACCTTCTCCACGGCCAAACACTCCTGTGTCGCCTCCAGTGGCAGTCGTATTATGGCCGTTTGAGTACCATCATAAGCTTTTCTTAGGCTCACGGTAAATTCCTCCAACTTGAATTGTTGCTTCAAGGCAGTGTAGATCTTTCCTCTGGATGCTACCTCATCGAGATCCCTGCATTGTATACAGATCTCACCTTTTTGGGGACAAGCCGCGACATTCTCCCCAAGTGAGTTTATAACTTGGTAACGAGAGCCGTCAGTTTTTCCCATGCTGATCCTTCAGCTCAAAGATGAGATCCCCTTTCTGGATCCTCCAGATTTTGCTGACATTTCCGCCTAGGACTTTTAGGTCGGGGTCAGATTTCCTTTTTTTTAAGTATCTCCGCTTACGTTAGATTTTCTTTGCTGGAGGTTAAAATTGCCTCTGGACGAATTCGCACTTTTGGCTTCTTTTCCCTTTTTTTTTTGTTTACGACCTTAGTCCAGCCACCGTTTTTATTTTCCTTCGGTTTCGCTTCGCTAGGCGGCATTTCCACTTTGGGCACATGTTTCCACCTTCCGAACTTTTAGTTCCGTTTGTTGAACCGGTCAAAATGCCTTTTTTCTTTTTTGGCGCCTGATTCCCTAAAGCTTCCCCTCTTTGCCTCACACTCTTTTACTCGATCGATGGCCGATGACCTTGCGCTTTGATGTCACTTGGATCGCCTGCGACACTATTAGGGCAAGGATGTTCAGTTTTTCCTTAGGGTTTATTTATTCTTCCTGCGACCTATTATAAAGCACTCTGATAGCTCTCACCATGTTCTTAATGGCTTGGTGTACGTTGTGCTTGTCCTTGATGAAATCGGACAGCTCAACTATTATGGCCCGAAACTGCATAAAAGGTAGTTTTTCGGGGTCAGGGCTCTGTTCTCGGTAAGTCTTGGCCAGAATATTCCTTTTACAGACTCCTTTGCCTTTTCAATTGCTAAGCTCCTATGGACTTTCTCTTTTGCCGACTTTGGTATTGGAGGAGATCATAAAATTGATGAGCTTCTCCTAAATGGATCTATTTGCTGCTGCTGCAGTACCTCTTGTTCACATGCGATGGGTGCCGAAATCACCTTTTGTGGCCAAATATCTACTTTAAGCTCATCATTCTTTATCTGTTGTGGTGTTCGTGGCAGAGTTGTGCTCCGTTTGAACACATCCTGCTCCAAATCTAAAACACCTGTAGCATTGGATGCCTTAGTGGCCAAGTTGTCCACCACCGAGGCACTGCACTCAAGGGATATCGACGGTCGGGAGACCGTTGGCTCACTCCCAAAAGCCACCGGTACAATGGTTCCGAGCCCCTCACCGTGACTTAACTCTCTCTCTCAATTCGTTCATGTTGGTTTTATTTTTCTGGGTAGTCCATAGCCATTTTTGTCCACGCAACAGAGATGAGCAGACACTAGCCCATGCACAGTCAGAAAAGAAAAGTGCATGAATGCATATTAACACATCAATAGGTATGCTCTTATCCGCCAACTGGAATCGCACCTGATGGGAGATCTGGCAACTCTCTCACTCTGTCTCGTCGTCACCGCCCACCCCCCCCCGCAAATCGATACGAGCCTGTGGTCTGTTGTCCCCTTTACATACAGCAAGTGGCGCCATTTTGTGTTGAGTCTAAGGGGGCTCCCCATACTTATGAATCGAGGATGCAAACTTGGAGGGTATCGACTGAGTTATTACTTTTCGAAACTGATCCCATGTTTGACATTGAGTGAAAGGTAGGGGAGTGAAGGCGTCAATACCACTACAAAGTGAGCTCACTTGAATTGGAGGTCGCAGGGCAACATTTCGTTTTAGTTGTTTAATCATTTATATATCAATATCAATTACCCCAGATAGACATATGTATGTATTTACATCTATATGTAAATAAAGCTTCAGGATAGTGCCTAATTGGATAGACCCGAAGCGTCAGCTTCCGGTATTCCGATTTGTTTTTTCATCGATTGATTCCTGTGCCTTCTCTCCAAAGCTAAGGTCATTTCTTGAACGATTTTTTAGTCTTCACCTTTTATCTTCCTCAAATGGGCTGTGATTGGTTTTTCATGCCGAACTACCTAACCTAGACGTTTACAGAAAGTGTCGTCACTATGAAGGTAATATACGCCTAAACAGTCCTAGTCCAAAGGTAACTGTCGATTAAGACTAGACAAAACATCTTATTCGGAAGCAACCCCAACCCCGAAGATTCGCAATATGTCGAACTCATGTGATGACAATCTAGGCTATTACAGTGGAATACCGCGGGTCAAACCTTCCTCGTCGCAGAAAGATTTGTATAGCAGGTACGATATTGGAAATCAGTTGACTCGGTTCTAATCATTACTTGATTCGGACGAGCACAATGTCGACAACATTGCCTCCTGATGTGATCTAACACTTTTAAGGCGTAAATTAAAATTGGGCTGTTGCGTCTTCCAGTAGTAAAGGACTCTTAGAGAAAAAATTTCCTCCTTAAAGACATTTTTCAACGCGAACATTTAAAGGATTATATGCCGAATTTGAAGGTCTTCGTTGAATCAGAATTTTGACAACCCTATTTGAAGGATTGAAATAGTTTTATTCTAGGATTGCAGGCACATTAGAATTGTTTTAATTTTCACTTTAGCCTAATCCTTATCACCCTTGTATATACACCATCCGCGAAGAATTTTGTGGTAGATGCATCTTTATATACAAATTTTCATCCGACACCATCGTACATTCACATTTTGGAACTCACCCCTCGGACTAATACATTATTTGAATAGTGACAGGACGTTCTATGATTTAATATTATTTAAACAGCGACAGGCCGTTTTTATCAAAAGAGAAAGTCACAGGATTTCCTGCCGATAAAAGGTGCCAGTGAATGTTTCGAATAGGATATGGAAAATCGTCCAGGACGAAACTTTGTTGTACGCAAGAGTGTTATACGTACATCTGCAATGGACAATCTCTACACTATTTGTTCCTGTCCGCGGAATTAAAAAGGATCAGAGACGAAAAAATTGCTTTATGTCGCCTATCACTTGTTTACAAGTGGTTTTCATTATTTCCTGTTTTTCCATAGCTGTCCTTTGAACCTTTTGGAGGAAGATGATTTTTGCACTCTTTTTCAAATATGACCTTTTCGAACAAGAGGAAGAAAAAATTAAATATTATATATCCTTGAAGATTTGGCAAAACACAGGTAAATTCAAACGTTTTGAAGACATGAAGACCAATCTGTAATTTTTGTTTTACTTTTGAACGTGGCCGATCAATGTGCTGTGACGCTAGTTAGAAAAGGGAGCCTATTGTGCAATACAAGTACAGAATGCCTAAAACATTTTGAATTTAGATATTTCGGATCGGATCAAAACTACATTTACGGAAATTAGCGATGTTAACTACCAACGTCCTATTGAATGTGGAATTTTAGGCACAACATTCTCTTAAGCATGATGGTGGTGTTGGGCGATACTCGTTCTTCTTGCTTAATAATAAGCAACAGGAGTTTCTGAGAAAAATGACCCCCACTACACAAAATATAACTCTTGACCAGTAGAAATTATAAAATTTAGACAACTTTGCATATTTAGGTGTTCAACTGACGAGATGGACCTGACGAAACGCCGAATTCAACTTGCAAGCAGAGCCTTCTAAGCGATCCTACCGATTTCGAAAACCAGCTGCATACACAGGAAAGGATACCTAAAGGATATTCGAATGGGGAGCAATAGGACGAATACCGGTAGGAAAATCCCGAAAGCGCCAAACAGATTCTATTGAGAAAGACAGCGCATCATTGCTCGAATTTGAAATTTAGAGGACGCGATCAATGGATCGAGATGGATGGAAGAAGGACATCGTGAAGGCCAAGCTCCGAAGCGGACTATAAATCTTTGACGACGAAGAGTTTGTGCAAGGAATAACTTGGCACTAATTTAAGATTATTTATGCCAAGGAGCGATGCTTAAAAATCTTTTTGTTAGATTTGCAGGCAATTATTGAATATAAGGGCACCGCGACAACTACAAACTACACGGCTTTTTCGCGTCCGCAATTAATTAAAAAAACTATACAACTACTACAGTTAATCAAGAAGGTTAAACTTAAGAGAAAAACGCTTTGAGGGATCCAAAAGCAAAAGGATTCAATAGTTTCCTATTGACAGCGACAGCAAGGTGTGGACGCGCCCAACGGCACATACGATCTACAACAAAATCTAAGGTTGGAGGCAATAAAACTGCAAGTACAACCAAATAGCAGCCATACATCCGGGAATCTTGAAAACTGCTTTTATATGGATGAGGATGTGGGAAAGAAGGACGCCCAAGGAAAAGTTCAGTGAGGGCTGGTGGACAGAAGAATAGCAGGACTTAGGAGCATAGGAGATAAGGCTACATAATATGGTGGATCTTCTGCATCATCTGGCAAGGCTAAGATATGCACATTTGCCAAATCCCATTAAATTATTTGTCTCAAGGGAATGAATGAAAGTGTTTAGTGGCATGCGTATAGTGCATAAACTGCACCATCCACAACGAAAGTGGATGCAAATGCACTCTAAAATTCGCGGTAACGTCAACCAGCCGTGAATCTGGGGTGTTCTACACGACATATGACAGCATAAATGTCAGGCGCTGCATCGAGGTAAATTCTTAGAAATTTGAAGACCAAAGGTAAGACCTTAGGGGTTGTGCTCTATCCACGGTATTATTGCTTTTCGCTATTGATGACGTCCGTCATGTTACTTTGTCTATTGGACGAAGAGACGTTCAATGAGCCATGACTTCCTTCCCCAAACACCTCACCTACCATAATGGCAACTGCTTATACTCTCTCACCGAGTCAGGACCACAGTCAAATAGCTTTGGATTTGGATAAGAGTGCAAGCAGAATCGAATTGAAAATAAACACCAACATTGGCAAGGTTCTCACATTGACAGATTATCATACTTTTCCTATCTACATTAATTGATATAGTTGCATAATGTCACTTTTGCCGACACGGTGACAAAGAAGTTGATGTCACCCGACACATGAACAGCAATAAGTACAACCCCCCCCTTTAAAGCCTTTGAAAAGCGGTCGAAATCGTTACTCGAGGATTATACTATTAACATACATCTGCAACAATTTCTTCGGCAAGTGCACCTAATACTCAAAAAGTTAATGATGAAGAAGCGGGAGTGGCAGTGAATAGATCGCATATTTAGAAAAAGTGACAGCTCCATTGCGGGATATGATATACGATGGGACTCACTATCCCAAGATGGTCGAAGAACTGCTTGATGCAGAACGGTGGAGGATGAATGCAAACTTCTCGGATAGTCGAAGGAAGGAGAAGCTGGCAACGGGGGGTTCAACAATGATTGATGCCCTGAGTCCCACTTAGGGGTATTACACCCTGAGATGTGCTGTGTGTAATTATGGAAAAGTCTCTACCGATGCTTTCAAAACTTGTTCATTTTTTCGCGGGTCATATCACAAAGACTTCTTATCTATTTTGAAGAATAGATTCAGCTATCAAATGAGGCCTGTCTGTCTGGGGATGGTACTTAATAAACACAAACATCCTTAACATGTAATAAACAAAGTCGAGCAGACACGTTTTACCACAAAGGATGCCTTAGGTAAGACGCGGGAATTAAAACCGCATTTGGTATATTAGATGTCTCTTGTCGTGGTAAGACCCTTATTTGGGAAGGTCTAGTATGGTTGGCAAAATAGAGCAAAAAAGAGCCGTACAGGAACCATTTCCGCTACATAAACTAACTTTTCTAAGTTTCACAAGTGTCATGAAGAGTACACCCAACCCTGCCCTGAAGAAGTTGTTGTAGCTGCCACTCTTAGTTCTTATAATGGAAGGAGAGATAACGTTTGAAGTAAGTAAACTCTAAATAGATGACATCTGTAAGACAGGGCGTTACCCAACAAATTGTATATTCAATGCTAAAACACAAAACGGAGTTCGTTCTCTTTACAAAGCGGCGGAAACAGAAAACTCTTGAAATTCACATCGAAGCGCATGTTGTTAGCTCTCAGCCTTCGCTAAAATACCTGAGAGTAATATTCGACTCTAAGCTGAGCTTAAAACCCCACTTAAAGCTTACTGGGCAGAAAGCGGCGAGCATCAGCTCAACACTGACAAGGATGCTTCCAATCTAGGCGGCCCGAAGCACAGTCGACGATAAAACTATATCGCGAGTCGTCAGCTCTGTGCTTTTATACGCGGCACCAGTGTGGGCGTCGGCGATAAAAATCGGAGAAAATCGTAGACAGCTTCAAGCTGCATATCGATTAAGCGCTCTCTGAACATGTTGCGCCTACCGAACAACATCTTATGAGGCGGCATGCGTGATTGCGCAGATGATCCTGCGAACACACAGGCTTATCCCAGACATAAACATGTGGACTATGCGGAACCACGGTGAGACGAGTTATGACCTGACTCAGTTCTTAACCGGACACGGTGGATACAGGAGTTACCTCTATAGGTGCGGTCTAGATAAATCGCTCGATTGTCCTACGTGTGAAGGTGAATGCAGAAAACGTTTTCTTTGCCTGCCTAAGATTTAAAAGCTCAAGGAGAATGCTTGAAACCGAGCTAAATATCCGTTTAACGGCGGAGAATCTGACAAAGTTCATGGTGCAATCAAATACAGCATGGGACGCATTAGTTGCAATGGTGAAACGGATCCACCAGCAACTAAAAGCAGCCGAAGCGCAGCGGAGACGTAGAAGAGAAGGTACTACAATTAACGGCATGCAAAGCGGTAGCAGCTCATTTAGAGTGAACAGCTAAGAAAGCCCCGCGAAGCAATACCGGAACGGTGGTCCCGCGCGGAGAGTGTGAAAAAAATATGGGAAGTTTTAGTCGGTAAGAGTCCGGCATACGTGTCCTAGATTCCAGATGCGTAACCTCGATGGATTTCCCCCCGGAAAAAAAAAAGCCAGCAGGCTACATTCTGGAGCGCGAAACCCGATCCTATACCAGTTACCTATCTATTCACCACTAGCAACCAAGGTGACAATGAAAAGGGTAAGTCGCTATACATCCTCTTTTTGACCCAAACACTAGACTGAGTAATAAGATAAAATCCAATATGACTACGGAAACTCATGAAGCTCAACGAATTCCAAATCAGAAAGAGACTAACAAACAATACAGGAGATTCAATACTCTATAGGGCATACTTAAGGCACTTTTTTCGAAACCACGGAAAATACCATTGAATGGAAGCGAAAAAATTCGACTTTATTTAAGGACGACTCAGAAAGCAAAATTCCTATCAAGGAACCTGGGGCTAAACCTTGAGAATATCTAAGATACCCCTCAGCGTTCTAATGACCCAGACGACAACCAAAAACCGAAATCAATTTTCACTTTTAGAATGCATCAATGATGTATCACTGTAAGGTTCAAAGGTGTGTAGTACATCTAAGGCGTAGTGTACAGAACTTTCTGAGGCATCACAAGGAATGGTGCGGGTTCGCAAAGTCAACCGAGAGCAGGAATCAAGACAATAAAGGAGCCCAACAACAACAGGTTCCAACATCGACGTTCGCAAAAAGCTTGTTAGACTATATATGGGATCAAGACTCGATTCAATCGAAGAATTACAACCGATTTTTTCACAAAAGGAGTTCCAGCTACAACATTTTAAGAAGTATCAACGTATCCAAATCTGAATCCCTGAAAAAATAATCAAAAGGCGATCGTCAGAAGAAGTTATATTTCATCGTGGCATCTAGAATGAAGTACGGTAAAAGGATAGCGCAAAAATCCATTCGCCCTTGTTCTGAGTCCGAGGACCATATGCAGGTAAACTATTCTGTACAGAATGGCATCTTCCCAGCTAGTTAGCTTGTAGGTAGTTAGTTACCTCAGCATTTCTAACAATATGCAATGCCTAATGCTGTTTTTCTTTCCTTAAAGACGGAGTGAAAAGAGTTTCCTTTTAATATAAAGATAAGTAAGGACACTCCTGAAAAGCCCAGATTGGAAGAAGCTTGAAGCATCCAGCCTCAAGGCATATATTTCTAGAGGCTTTTGAAAGGTAACGGCCGGTAAGATCTAAAACTTAAAGGAACACTTTTCATTTACCAACCTGCTTCTCCATATGACGCTTCCTCAGGCAATAGGACGGGAAGTCATTGAACAACTAAAACTATTAATCTGGGGATGAAAAAGAGCACGTAGTGCCTAGCCTGGAAGCAAATTTTTGAAGATAAAGCATTACATTAAAGACACAACAAGAATAGGCTATCTCCAAGGACCTGACTTTTGTACAACTTGCCGTTGTCAGATCCCACGTTGGGCGCCATTCGACAATTTAAATCTCATCCGTTCCACAGGATTCCTATTCCCAAAAATACGTTAGGATTTCTTCGGGATGGGTGTCAAGTACGCATCCATACATTTACTTCGGACACAAATATATCATTAGCCATTTTTCTAATATGATTCTGTAAAGGATCCACAGGAAACGGACGATAATTTAATAAAATACGTTTCGTATGGGAACATCCGAAATTTCAATCACGTTCCCATCGTTAATCTACAATAATATCCAAAATATGCGAAATTCTTTATGCATCACGTTCCCCAAAGAACCCATAAGCAATAATTGTCTAAAAATCCCATGAAAATCCCTGACTCCGATAATTGTCGTCAAAAATAAAACAACTCATAAATCCTTTTCTGTGTAAGTCGGTGGGGCTCATAAAATTAATTGAGCGCACCTTAACAATGTTGCCTATTCCACTTTGCAGGCAGCCTAACTGAAGCCTCCTGAAAATCGTTTCATGGGATCTACATTGTGAATCCTCTCCATTTTCAATCCACTACCAACGGGACGAACTCATCAAAAATCCATGTCACAATATGATTCACTTGTCCGTTTGCTTATTCAGTGGCCCCACGCAACCATACCATATATCCTGATGGTAAGCTTCTAAAGCTTCAGCTACTGGACATTCTCGTATCATGTCTCAAGCCTGAAATCTGTTTGAGGAGAACCGGTCGAGTTTCGTGTGTCCCTCGGAAATATCCTTTCACCTTCTTTAACGGCCTATTCAAAATTGTTGAAATTTTTCCTTTTTTCTTCTCGAAAAAGACAAGAAGGGAATAAGGCTAAAGGAAGAATGAAACCAGCAACAAGACCAAGATGTCTATGTATTGTACCTTGTCCAAGTTTTCTGCTAATATATATGCTTATCCTTGTAACGGGGCCAGCTTCGAACAACAGACTATTCCACCTAAAACAGGAAAAAAATTTACATAAAATTGCGCATATACATCCTTTTGTGATACGCGTCTTAAAAAAGGGCGCGCAATAATCAGATATCCTTGTCGTTATGGTAGGTGTAGTTGAAACGTCGCCGTCAGGACATCATCAGGACACCAATAAAATATAAAATATATCTCATCTAGGACATCTCAGTCGCTCGACAATTCCTCTTTTGGGGGGAAGACAGGATATAGTGTTTTGAACTACATGGCAAAGGAAGAAAAGGAGCGAAGGGATCCTTTCTTGAGCTCCATTCAGAAAGGATGTATAAGGAGCAAAGAGAGCCGCCTACTTCTACTAGGATAAAATATATTACACAAATTCCCCAACCTATTCTAACAATGTTTTCGGGAAGATATTTGAGAAAGTGGAGAATCGGAACATTTTGCAAAAAGGATACAGCAACATGCGGAAGGAAAAAAAACGAAAAACGACTTTGGAGTAGTCACTCTCGCTTTCAGTCAAAGTGAAAACCTGAATAACTAGGATGGATTCCGCTGAGTTTCTTTCTGAGGAGTTGAGAAGAGAAATTGATACAAGAGAGAAGAGCGGATGTGATTGTATGAGTGACAGTTGAGTGGAATGATGATATCCTTTTTCACTCGTCTGTCGAAGGGATATTATACCACCCCTTTTGAGTATAACTCCTTCCGAGTTGCTTGTGTGTGTATGCAGGCATGGTGTGGAATGAGAGGGAACGAGAGAGGGTTTGGTATGGTTTTGTGTGCGTGTCACTGGAGGGGATGTTGATTTGTGTCTTCAGAGAAGAGGATGGGTTGGGTTTGAAACCCTATGGAAATCTCTGCTTCCATCGAAAGGATATACTGCGCAACCCGGCCTTTTTATTGTATATACCGAACGCATATAGAGGAAGATTTGTGCAAGATGTAGAGGAAGCTAGGAAGAAGGAACAAGAAAGGGAGGACATAAGCAATTCCATCCCCTTGGAAAACAGGAGCGTAACACAGGCAACAAGCTGCTGTTTGAACAGTTGTTCAGTGTTGAGCCAGGTCAGCTCAAACGAGCACGTATAGAGCGCGAGCGAGTGGAAGGATTTTTTTTATTGAATCGGTGCGTGCGCTAGGGCTCGTGTGGGTTAAAAAATAAGTGAAAGAAAAAGAAAGGTGTATAAGCATGCGCCAAAGTTTAAGCGCGAAAATTTTATAAGGAATTTAGGATCCTTTTTTATTGTATATACTTCCTTGTGCCGCGGTGTTGGTATCGGAGTAAAGGCTCTCTTTCAAATCGTCTTGTTCAGAGAGGACCTCGCAATTGGAGATTTTATCTAGCCGATAAGTGGAATTGGTGTCCTACTTCCTTCGAGGGGGGAAACATACCCAGCAGCCACCTACATCGCCTTCTCAATGAATGAATGGAAACTCGTACAACGTGTGCTACGGACAAATACATAGATTTGATGGTTTTATTAGTTATCGCGAACTAGCCGCTGTAATTATAAGTGGTCCAAAGGCACACTTTCAGTGCCAGACCACTCACGAACTTTCGCTATAATATCACTTCAGTTTCGCATATTTTGGTCAGATTAAGTGTGCACATCGCGGTGATAACAAGTCGCGGGATCTGACTAAACCCAAGCAACGGGGCTAGATTTCGTCAAAGAGCCGGCGGCTCGCTAACTCGTGCATTGATAAAGACGTCTGGATTTTTTTAAAAGTGGAAATCATAAAATAGACTTTAATTGAAATTCGTTGAAAAAGTGGCTCAAAAAAATCAAACTGATATTCAAGTAATTAAAGAATTTGATTGGAATATCACCTCAACGGTCTGAGGGAAGCATCTAGTAAACAAAAGTTATCTCTGAAGTGCGTGTATAAAGCCCAACTAGACTATCTGCTCGGTGAATACCTAAGTACTATAATTGGCTGTTGCTTCTGGTTATATGCGTATAGACGTGTGTATGTTTCGTACAATTTACATACGGTGTCGCATGTATTGCACAAACATTTACATGAATCAGTTCCCTCGGTTCCCTGGTGTACATATATGGCTTCCAGTATATACGGCATGTACCGAGGAAAAGTGCATTTGAATGGTATCCTGGAGTAGAGTAGAGTAACAACTCTTATGGCTTTAAGAAGTGTTGCAAGACTCTCGGTTCGTTACTCTATACAGAAGTGTATCGTGATTTTATATATATGAGAGTAGGTATATATGTAAAACATTTTATATATATTCCAAACGTCTTCAAGACATCATGTCTTCTTGTATTGTGCTGTAGAGGGATTATATTTTTGTGACATTAAGTGAAATACCATCAGTCGTGATTGGACGTTCGGCGTGAATGGGTGGTTTTAGTAGTAGAGTTGCATAATAATAACAATAATAAAAGGAGAAAGTTCCTTCTAAAATAAATCAAAATATTTTTTAAAAATAAAAAAGGTTTTTCAATTAAATAACCACCAACAAACTACCTCTAAAAAACTACCTCAGTAAATTACTTGGTGTGATTATTTTCGTAAATTATTTTCGAGTTTCACTAAATACTCCTCGATCTAACGCAAAGTACAAAAAAGAAATAGTTTTGACAATTTTGGGACATCAAATAAAAATTAAGGATAATTTCAAAAAATTAAAAGTTAAGCACCTGTGGCCTGTCGAGAAAGTGTAAAGTGTCGGGACGAATTTTGGAGTACCCAATATTTGACAATTTTAAGGAAGATATAAAAGATTCAAGATTGAATGAAGGAGTTGTGCTAGAGTGATCAAAGTAATACTTGGTGTCAGTGTTTTTGACTTTTACCAACGGACATTTCTGACTAAATGCTGAACAACTTGTGAGACATTGCGGCTATGGCTTTATCTTTACTACAGGACGCGCAAACAAGAGGTAAGATGATAGTTTCTTTGTTATAATTATTTGTAGATATGGTTCATACATGTTCTCTGTCCTTGTCTTGTATATCCCAGATCCTTTCTCCGGAATCCCTTGATAGTTTTGGGATAAACTTGCTTGATTAATGGAAGGAGGAATGTTTTCAAAACTTCGCTTATCTCCAATCGGCAACTAGATACTGATTTTTCGATCAACCCAGCATTAATTTGTTCATTACAAAAAACTTAACTTGCTCAAGATCATCTCAGTATCTACTATCTCCAGTATACCGGCTTGTTAATATTGGATATCTCTTAATCAACTGAACCTTTGCTATCCAAATCTGGGGTTACACGAAACTGAGGATAATTTTTTTACGCAAGGCTCCTTATTTATATCGAACCCACCAGGTCTGAAGATTGTCTCTGACGATCATAAGCATGTGGGGCAGGCATCAAATAAAGTATGTTCTATATTTGGCATACCTTTTGAAACTAATTGGAGAAATGGATGAGAAAGGCACTCTCTTCCAATAAACTTCAAACCTTAATTTGTTTTAAACTAGTCGCCTACAAAGAGCCAAAAAAGAACTATAAATTCGATCAAATAGGGCTGAAATAATGATCGACTTCAATCTACGATGAACATGTTACAACGCTGGCAATGGTTTTTTTACTATATTCGTGCATAAATAATAATAATTTAAATCTCTATCCAAAATGTAACACGTCCTACATGATAAATTAGTCCAACTTCTAACTCTCATCAACTAAACGCTATCCTCAATATTGAAGGTTGGGTAGCTGAAGGATAAATATATGACGGTAGTGTTTCTGTTTTTAACCAAAACTATTTTATTATATTACTGCATATACTGTATTTCGGGAGCCATTTGTTTTCTTCTTCAGCTCGAAAATTACCCCATATTTTTGACACGAGAGAAGCTATTATTAACATCTCGAAACAAGGAAGGAAGCAAATGATTCCCGAAATACTGTACATGCAATAATTCTTAACAATTCCTCTCGTAGCAAGTAGGAATTGGTTCCCGAACTACTAAATATACGGAAATTCAGTAAATATTCTTATACAGGAACAGAAATATATTCTACTATTTATCATTTAGATATGGGCTCAGAAATACCATTCTTAACCAATGATACTGGAAAATAAAGCTTGATACTATCCCCGTACCAGATATCCCGTAAAACAAGCATTTTTTCCGTATCAACGGAGTATAACAAATTTGCCCTGTGTTCGTCAACTGAAATCCTAACTTCCCTAACGCTTCACCGAATTGAAGAAGTTTCAAATCAACTCAAAATCTGTATCATCAGACCCCACTTTTGAAAAATTGTTTGCATCTAAACTTATTACTCAAACCCTCACAGACCATCCCTTAGTAAGCATTGTCATGCTATACTTTTTCATGCATTCTTTGATAAGTTTAGAATCGATCTTTTTCAGTCTTTTAATGATGATTCATAGAGCAAATTTGAGTCCAAATTTGGCATGTTAACAAAACAAGGTCTTTCCTTCTTTCGTTACAATGCGATTTCTATTTAACAAATACTGTATTTTGGGAGTCAGTTATTCCCCTCCTCACACTTCAGTGAAAAGGAAACACTAAGAAACAGAATTTTTTCCGTCAATGACTTCTGAAGAAGGTAACAACTGATTCCCGAAATATTGTAAAAGGAAAGTCATATCAATTTCAAGCCTGGATTATTCCAAATCGTTGTGGCTGAATCTTTACGTTTAATTTTATTAGAGGCGTCGCAATATATATGCGTTACAAACTTGACTTTAATTTGAATACATATACGGTATATCAGGAACCATTTGTTCCACTTTTCAATGAAAAGTCTCGCAGAAGATCTTACACTAAGAAAAAGATGAAATGCATGAAACCAAAAAGAAGGGGTCTCCTTTGTTGGCTACAATTATCTTTAGTAAACATATACTGCATTACTGGATTTCTGGTTTTTGTCTTCCTCAGTGTTTTGTACCGCCCTTAATCCCGAAATAGTGTATATGCTTCATAAAGATAATAATTGTGACGAACAAAGGAGGGGTTCCTTCTTTTTCTTTTCACGTAAGAGACTAGCTACCAAACTAACACCAAAAATGGCTCATTTGAAGACCACTTACTTACTTCCTCTAGGACGCTTGTAGGAAGGTGATCAACTAGAGAAACCAAATCTTATGGCAGGTTATCTTTAATTTTGTTTAACTTTTTAACATTATTTGGTCTGCGAAAAATGGTCGAACTCCAACAAAGTGGACCTCATAATTTTTATCAGTAGAGTTGGCTGGGATAGCCACTCAAAACTCTTTGCCTGTAAAAAATGGTCACTTTTTACTTTTTTAACTACTGACCGGACTTTTTTAATGGAAAGATACATTTCCTCCGGGGAATTGATGCATTAAGGTGCCTTACGGATTAGGCAATTTGAAGTGTCCCAAGTTCCTTACGAACCAGATGAATTTTTCAGGCAACGATGTACACATATCAACCCGGGATTTTGATATTCAAGTCTCACAATAATTCAAGTTTTTTTAGCCTCCATCTGAGGGCTATCAACCTTGTTCAGTTAAAATATAATGAAGCCCTTGAAGCATCTTACGCCCTACAATCTGAATAAAACGAATAGATCAAACGAAGACATTATTTAAATTGCGGCAGAATATCAAAATGTTAGTCGAAATTATAAATGCCGGTACCCTTCCGAATTCTCCCCACTTTCCCGGATAATCGTTTTCAGTAACTAATTGAAGTGCCCGCAGTGCTTAATACTGGATGTTGTATTCGTTTTGGAAAACTCTTCCTAGGGCCTTCTATAACCCAGAAGTTGATACCCTTCCACGAGCAAATAGAGCCCAACGTAGTTAAACTCCTCATAAAATGACTCCAAACTGGTTTCAGAGAGCCAGGATTTAAAACTCTTCTTTCGCCAAGAGGAGTCCTAGGTTAAATCCATACAAAACCATGACATTCTAGGTTTTTGAAGTTAGTTGAAGCCTTTGAGTGTGGGAAACAGTAATTGAATTCCACAGAAAAGTATTCCATTCTAATTCCAGAGACTTTCTCTTCTTCCTTCGACAAGTCCGAGAAATCCGAGCGGAACTTTACCTCAAAACCATCACATTCTAGTTTTAGAGAGAGACAAAATTTGATGCCATTCTTCAAGTAGATGTTGGAAACTATAGGTAAACTGAATAACAAAAAATGAGGGCTATCTTTCGACAGATTCATGAATCCTTATTTGAACTTCCATTCGCATTTCAAAAGGAAATTTGAGGACCTCTCTTCAATAATCCCGGAAAACCATGACTAAACTGCACACAAAACTACCCTATCGTTGCTTAAGATGACCACTTAGGTAAATCTAAGAAGTTCTCCTTGAAGTCTGTACAAAATCATCCCATTTTTTGGCTGACAAAAATCCAATCCATCCAAAAACATTCAATTCTAACTTCAGACTGGAAAATTTGAGGCCTTTCCTTTGACAATATTTCAAAAATCAAATATTGTCTGAACTTCGTAGTAAAAATAATTTGAGTTTTCTCTTGCGGAAAGGGATGAAAGCCATTCCGTCGGTATTTTCTTTGCTGGATTCCGAACACTTGCTCTAAGTATGAAGTACTCAAAAAGCATAAGTACATACTCTAGCTTTCCCGTTGATCTGAATTCTTTGATAAGGAAATAAATACAGCTAAACAGAGATCCTTTTTTAGGTATGAAGGTGGTTACCGTTTCTAACGATAAATATAATTAGTAGAATAAGACAGCGATATCGTTTCCTCCAGTCGTAAGATATTTAATTTCCCTAAATGCCGATATTTCAGGAACGACTAATTTCCTTCATTGTAAGTTGTTCCCGAAATATCGGATTCTCTACCAAACGAAACACTACTCTTTTGACTAGCTTTTTGTTTTCTTCAAAGTTGGAATCTTATCTTTTTCGTTTCATTCCACATTTTACCTTTCTTAGACTCCAATTTAGATGGAAATTTTGAATAATTCACCTGTCCAGAGTATACACATTTATGATTTTTCCAACTATGTATGTAAGGAGCAGCGCGTTAATCGCAGAACTCACCAAAAAGCACTGTACTTCCTATTTACTATTCTTCTCCACTTAGTTCTAAGGTGACCCACCCATCAGGCACCGTAGATGGAAGATAAAGCTGCCTGGCGTAATCAACGAGGGAAGTGTCGACCTTAGCTAGTATATGACCTGTCCACTGCTATTTCTGCATTTTAAATAATTCCTTAGATTTTATCCAGGCAGTAAGGCAGCATCTGAAAACCTGCTGGTTCAGACCTAACTCTCCAGATGCCGTCCCGCTGTCTATTCGAAGTCGAAGTTTACTTCTTCTAAATTAATTTTAGTGAACTGAAATATATACTGCAGAGATGCTACTTTCTCGCTCGATGTAATCCAATATCAAATGAATGCGAAATTAGCCCTCCTTCAGTCACGTCTGGTCCACAGTCACGAGTGGGATATGGTAAACGGATTTCTCCTGTCACTTTCATTTTAGGAACCTCAATGTTGCAAAGATCTTAATTAACAAAAAAAGCCTCCATTCCAAGGTAATTTTTACAAGCTGCGGTCTGAACCTTACACGGTCAGGTGCACCTCATCTGTAAAACTAACTACAATCCTTCTACGAGTTAGAAAAAGACAATCGCTCCAAACTTTTCCTCCTTCTTTTGTTGTTAATGTTATTTTCATATGATGTGGAGAATAGGAGGAGACAATCCTGTCTGTTTTCCCAGACTTCGTATACCAGGAATCTCCATCGCTCTTTGCCCTTGGAATGTGTCTTTAGATTCCCGCAAGCCTCCGAGCTGCACAAGCGGAAAACAATCTGAATAGAATAGGTAATCTAGTAAGTATGAATAGGTTCATAATGTGAACTGAGTGTTAGTAACTTAGAAGTACCAAAGGGAGTTTGGAAACTATTATTATGGCCCACTTCCGGCTTCGATCATAGATGTTTGAATTGAATGGATTTACTAAAGACTTCTGACAGAAGAAAACTAGGTACTGTCTTCCACTAATTAGTCGTGTTCTGTTCTTCTCGTCGTCAAAGTGAATTATCAAATTCATCCCAGACGCTCATGAGTAAACTTAACCTTGTCATTGATTTCTAAGGAATCGTTGCAATAATGGACCAAGTCAAAGTTCTCGATAAGTCGAAGATTCTCATCATCAATATTCCTCCTCCACAGGGTAGGTTTCCCATAAATAAGAGCAAAATCTAACCCACAACACGAATATCTTAAAAGACCCCAGAAAGCTTCTGCTCAAGCTGAAAGTAACTTGCGTTTCAATATCTGCTGCAATTTACCATATAATATCCTGGAGTCACTAAAATTGGTATCTTTGTATTCGACAATACTGAAAAAAAGTTATGAAAGTTCGCCTTAGTAAAAAATTGTGCTTGGTACCATCTCCCGACTTTCCACCTTTTCACCAGTTTTGAGTTCGAAACTGAGGTTTTAACATTTTTTGGGACACAGGATTGTTTGTTTTTTAGCTTTCAAGCTTCTAAGCCAACGTGTCAGTTCCAGTCTTATCTCTTGCCACCAAAGTTAGGACGAGGTGGGAGTGATTTCATTTGCTAGCTTCGACCAACAACTGCACGGAATGCTTTCAAGCTGTTTTAGCGATGTCACTGTCCTTTCTGACATCAATTATTTCAAAACTTGCCAAAAAATTTACTTATTTTCATTTTATTCGTAGTTGGGCGACAGCTTTCTACATTTTGTCAATCTAAAGTAGGGTTCAAATCTAGCGACGATCATGTTGCCGATCTGTTGCCAACTTATCATTAATAACTATTGCAAATTGGCGGTTGGCAACAGGTCGGCAACACGAACGTTAAATATAATTATGGCCCTAGAATTATATGTCGCTGAATTTCCGTGTTTTTATCTATATTTGTCCGGAATGTTAGTATGGGTACATGAGGGTTTGTTCAAAAATGATAAACACTATAAGTGGGGGAGAACTACTCAATAAATGGGCAAGTATTGTAGGTGTAAAATCACTTTTTGTAACCTTTTTTTCCTTTTTTGGACAGCTCAAATGCATTAGTTAGCTCCGCTAGCACCCGCAACATAGAATAATTCACACCAGACTGAGTTAACCAAATATAGAGCACGAGCTTGAATCCATGGCTCTTCAGTTTTACCAATAATGGTCAAAATTGTCTAGGCTTACTCCATGACTTTCTACGTTTGGGTTTATGTTACATGATAAATTTGGCAATAGTTACAACACCTTGTAAAAGAAACTGTTAATCTTTTCATTTAAAACAATTGTCAAATGTGGAAGGATGCCTTTGAGAGTCTCCTGACTCAAATGGAACCCAACTTCTTTCGGTTTAAACGATTTCTAAAAGCATGCAAACATGTGGAGATAGGCTCCCGAACGATTTTCAAGGATTCAGTAATTTTGTTTTTGACACAAATCCTCATTGACTAATGCCTATAATTTTCAAACAGCATCGGCCTTCCTGGCTTAGTCTTGCTTTGGGAACCATCACGATGTTGGCTCAAATGGCTTCATAGGCCAACGCACTTTCCGAAATGTTGGTCATTTGGTAGGAAATAAGTATCAGAACTGAAAAAGTTTAGTCTAACTTTTCCTGGGTTCGAGGCAGCCATTATAGCAATCAGCTCGGGATTTAGAATCCGTAGTCCAATCGTAATTTTTAATATAAGATTCTTTTGACGGTTTGATTTTTTACTCATTGTGAAAAAAAAAAGAGAAAAAAGGAGACGTCTAGTCTTCAAATCGAGATAACCCCCCCCCCCCCTCCCTTACGACTAATTTTCTTCTAAATCATACATTTAGGTCTGCTTTTCAATCCCGGTAAACAGCCTCATCTTAGGCTTAAAACTGCGTCAAAAAAGAAACGTTTCAGCTATTACCCTTAATTTGAAATCACTAAAAAGCGTTGTATCTTCCGGATTATGTTGACGATCTTATTTCTTCTTCTTTCAAACTACTACTTTAACCGCATCAAATAAACCCAGATTATGACGATCTTTGTATCTCCCCCACATTTTAATATCTAATCTCATCGGTCATTGGAACCAGCTCGTTATACTTCCTCAACCTTAACCCTACGTCCATAGAACCTTACTCTTCATCTCTTCCTAGTACTGTACTGGCTTCCACAATCCAAAACCGCTCCATCAAGCGCAGAAACAATTCTCCGAATCTTACACTTTACTCCAATTTTAATCCTCCATTCAAGCTCTCTGCACCATCGCTTCACCCCTTCCTCCCTCGGCACATCTCCACATCTCCCGCCAACTCCTCCACTCAACACTCCTCCCACACTTTCTATCTTGTTAGCAATTTAATGTAAATTAAGCTTTTCAAAGTACTTTCATTAGCCCGCCATTCATTTGCCCCAAGTGGAAAAAAAAATTCTTGGTATGATCCTCAAGGATATAAAACCTCTTAAACCCTTCTTGCCCCCAGCAAGCAAGTGCGATATAAACTTAGAGCGAAAAGAAAAAGCCTTCCATGCCAGGAATGTGTATGCCTTCCGGGGAGGGAGGGGAGCTGCTCCAAAAGTTTCATACTCAAATAATATATCCAAACTGAGTTGGTAGTAAAAACATTTTCATTACTCTGCCATGTCTCCTTCTTCTGTCTTTTCCAACCCCTTTCATTACATGTCTATAGATTTTATGAATCTATATCTCTTTTTGCAATTTCTTCGTTATCGTGCGGAAGTAAAGACGCTTTCTAGTGGCGATGATACCTAACCGTTTCTATAGATATCTCTCTATCGAGAAATCACAGGGATTCCGACGAAGAGAAAGCCGAACCTTATGGGGCTCTTGGTCAGGAAGTGCTTCCGCTAATAATTAACGCGAATGAATGACTTTGGCTGCTTCCTTCTGAATTGGTTTCAGTCCTAAGAAATGGACGAAGAATACAACGGCCGCCTCCCTTTCCATAGATTAGCCAACTCAAGGACGTCGAAACTTGAATTTTGAAAATGAAATTCCAACAACACAAAACGAGGGTGAATTGCCCCGAGAAGAAATGGGTAGCAGCATCGAATTAATTATGCAAATTAATTAAAACTGATCCGATGAGAAAACAACGGTTACATAACCATTCACTTTAATTCCTCCCACATCGCTAGCATTTTTATTTCACCCCCTTTTTGTTTTTGCGTTATTTCTATCCCAATTGTGTTGGCTCCTTTTTTTGCCTGTTCGTCCTTTCTTACCGAAAGGTAATTTCATCGTTGGTTGATTACGCCTTGGGATGAGATTTTACTAATTCATGGAGGCGGCGGGTAACAACCTTTACTTGGGAGTAAAACCTTTACGAGATTATATCCTTTCGTAAAAATTTTAAAAGGGGTGGCAGGCGTGCAGCGCGAAAGTCTTCTCGTAAAGGTCATAAGAAATACGCTGAACCATATTCACATGGCTCGGTGTACATTCAAAGCTAAATTCACGATGACATGGAATGCGTAACGAGCGAACCTCCATAAGTCTCTTTCCTTGAATTTTGTCGAACACCTCAACCTCCACCGATAAGGATAATAACAAGGAAACGAAAGGAGTAAAAGACAAAAATGACAAAAATAAGGAAGCAATTACGACGTCTCGATGGGATCTTGGATGTATGTAGTATGTGTAATGCATGATTCCCGCCAAACATATGATTTTCTGTTTATATATATGGTCCATGCATGTGTGAAATAAAGCCCATGTCTGATTGCGCTTAAGCGTTACCTACACATGTGTCACATATGCCGGGTTTAAATGTGTGCGGATGAACTATTTCCCCTCGATTGGATGAACAATCCCACCCTTTTGCAACTCATGTATGGAATGTATGGGAGTATACATGTGTGTCCCGTGATGGGAATGAACCGCTTTGTATAGTATAAGCAGGGAAACATGCACACATATATGCTGGTTAACATACAGCTCACATGTGCTACCACCAAGCACATGGCATCATATGTTTTTGGACGATTCTTATCTGAATGTACTTAAAAACATAAATACAAGTGAGCCCCTCATATGAGCCAATTAGATGGGTTTCAAATTTACGGGCAATGCCTCCCTCAGAGCTGAAAAAGAGGAGTCTGACTGCATTGCCATTGTTGTGGCTTTAAATGTGTGAAAACTTTTAATAAGCTCACTAAGTTGACTTACCAAAGAGAAAGGATTATACATTCATATCTGTCGAGGCAATGTGACGTGTTCAGTTTATTGTACTCTATAAGAAATGCCATAACTTTGAAATGAATACTTGCATCTGGCAGCGCCATTTTTGTGAAACAATTGACAGATCAGCTGGTCACTGATAATGAGTTGGGTTGTTAGCAAGAAGAATTGCGAACTCTTGGCCGCGTTCGAGGGAAGAATCCTCCGAAGAATTTTTGGCCCCCTGAATGAAGATGGACGATTTGGTAGCCTACATAACGACGAAATCTATGAGCGATACCATGACCGTCCGGTTGTGGATAAAATCCGGCTCAATAGGTTACGGCGGGCGAGTCACTTAATCCGCATGGATGAGAATGATCCCACCCGGAAAGTCTATAAGGGCAATATCTATGGTAGAAAAAGAAGACGAGGCAGACCCTGCCTAAGATGGAGCGATGGTGTAGGTCAGAACGCCAGACAGCTTTTAGGGATATCGAATTGGTGGACCTCGGCGCAAAACCAGAGCAGGTATAGACTGGGTACCGGTTGTTGCGCTGTTGATGATGATGAAAGAAAGTATGGAAAGGCGTGTAGGCAATTTGTGCTGAGAGTGTTTTCTTTATCGGGAAAGATAATGAAATTATGAAAAGGGAAGAGAATACTAACACGTTAGCAATAACGTCAGATGGACTAAAAAACGCTTGACAATATTTAGGGCTGGTTACAAAACAAAAATTTAATGCTTGGATAGCTTACTAGCAAAGCGTAATAGACCAAACTTCCATGAGCAGGTTGCTGTTGAAGCATAACGAAATCACTCCATTTCCCACTTAATACTTACTTCTTTATGATCATACACTTGAGACCTTCAACAGGCAGCTGGAAAGTAGTTCTTTCCCCAAACAGAGGCATGAAAAGACCTCACAGAACCTTACCTGGGGATTATCCAAATCCTTTCTCCTAAGTGAAAGTCACCAAAATAACGTATTACTATTGAAGTTGTTATGCATTTTATGCAGATAAAACTTAAGAGAAAATGAAAATTGTAAATGGAGTTTTTATTATCTAAACTTCACCTCGTCCAAACGCTACGGTGAGTGCAACAACTCAAACACTGCGCCAAAGACACTCAAACCAACCCAATAACTTATCGCAAAAACCTACATTTTGGGAAGCCACAACCAGTACTTAATCCTATCCATCTGGATGTCTTTTCGTCCTTATTGGCTTTTTATTCGTCTTTATCGAAAGTCCTTACCTCAATAAACAAAATCCTTAATTCTTACCAACTAACCATCATCCATTGACCACAATATTCTAAAACCAACCTTTCCTTATTTCCATTCCAGGACTCGCCGCCGCTCTAGCAGGAATGAAACGTGACGAAGAACGCAGCCTAAGCATGTCACCACCAATGTCAACCAACCCGTCATCAATGTACAGTGGTCTGCATCCAGTCGCAGCGGCTTCAGCGCTCGGAATGCTCTCACCTCAACTACTAGCAGCCAATCGAACGGCAGCGGCTCTAATGGCTGCCCGTTTACCAATGTCCACCCTTGCGACAAGTTTATTCCCCCATCATCCTGCCCTCTTCGGTGCCTGGCCTCAACCATCACCGGTTCCACCAATGAATGGACCACATTCTCCACCAGCATCACCACTCTCCCCAATAATGAGCTCGAAGAAACTTTCACATCATACAAACAACAATACACATAGTAAAAATAACAACCTCCTGTCACCAACAACCGGAGAAGTACCGAATAAGAAACCCAGAAAAATCAATGTGAAAAAGGAATTCATGTCGCCACATACACAATCTATCGACATCCCAGATGTCTATCCAACCGGACCAATTTCACCCCCATCAAGTGGATCATCACCGAATTCAACGCACGATGTACCTGTTGTTTCTCTCCCAAAGGATCCTTCCCGCGATAAGTGTTTCACATGCAAGATTTGCAACCGATCCTTTGGATACAAACACGTGCTTCAGAATCACGAGCGAACACATACCGGTGAGAAACCCTTCAAATGTCCGGAATGCCAGAAAAGGTTTACTCGGGATCATCACTTGAAAACCCACATGAGGCTACATACAGGAGAGAAGCCCTACGAATGCAGTCACTGCGATCGTAAATTCGTCCAAGTAGCAAACCTGCGAAGGCATTTGCGGGTCCATACCGGAGAACGTCCCTATTCATGTAATATGTGCGAGGCACGATTTAGCGATTCAAATCAACTCAAGTCTCATAACATGATCCATGACGGAGAGAAGCCATTCGAATGTGATCGCTGTCACCTGAAGTTCCGACGGCGACATCACCTCATGCATCACAAGTGTGGAATTCAAAGTCCGCCCACGCCAGCTCTTAGTCCTGCGATATCTGAAATGGGTATGTCGGACCACAAATCGGCAGCTAGTAGTTCTTTCGGGTCAGAGGAATCAAACGATCGGCTCAAGTCTGCATTGTCAATGAAGCACTTAGACGATCTACCTCTTGACTTGTCTGATGATCGTGCCAGCCATAACATCAGCAGGTCAACTGTTGACAGTGATAAGCAAGGATCAAAGCTCGGACTGTTCCGCCAAATCCCAGTCATGGAGGAGCAGTTGCTTCATTGTAATCTTCCCGAACAAACAGAACCCGAAGATTTGAGTATTCGATCACCGCGTTCAGGAGGATCAGTGCAGTCTCCGCCCTCTTCACATCATGACGATCCCGATGACTTAGAAGATCTAGATGATGCGGCCGCCCTGTACATGGAATTGCAGAAAAAAGAACGAGCTTCGCTACTAAATCACATACGAACCCCTTACTCTTGTTAGGGATGGAGCGGATGTAGTCATGCCGTATTTCAATTGCCAAAAACACTTAGGTGGTAAGATTCAAAGTGAATACCCCTTCGATGTCGACCTATTCTATTCAGAAGTTAGTCAAAGCGAAAACTTCTTCAAATCTAGTTCAAAAGTACAATTATGAAACAAAACGAATTCTAATCCTCTACTAGGTAAACACATACTCGTAGGTGTAACTATTTATTCTAGATTGATAAAAACACACAAACCCCTTGTGAAAAAGACCAAAAAGTCACTAATTGCTTATCAAATACGGGTATATAGGTCTCACAATGACAAGAAAGCTAGAAACCAAACATACGAAGCAAGGAGATGAAAAACAAACTAAAGAAAATGTACCTATCCTTCTTAGTTTGTAAGTTAATGCTAATTATAAAACTATAAAATAATTAACTTTCTGTAAATAGGAGAACGAACGCTAGAACTGTATATTGAATTTCTCTATTTATATGTTAAAACTAAATAATATCTATATAATATCAATATAAATAACTTGTAAATGTACTATCGATGTAAGTGTATAGAATTAAACAAATATTAATCAATGAAAAACCCTAAAAAGTCCCTAAATCCCCTATAAAATTCTTAGTGCCATTAAATTAATTTTTAATAGAAATACCAACCGCAAATAATGAACTGTAAAATAATATTTAAAAAGATCTATAAATCCGAAAAAATAATTGTTGAATTTATTAAAATATTATTTCCTTTCTTTTTGCGTTTAAAACTAAAAATCTTAATTTATTGGCCGAAAAATAAATAATTAAAAAAAAAACTGGACAATTCGTCAATAAGATCTTAACGGAAAATCAAAATTAATTATAAATTCTTGTAAAAAGAACAAAACTATCCCAAAAAATTTACTATAAAAATTTATTTAGGCTGATTTAGATTGTATTTATCTAAATATATACCGAACAAGTATATATTTATATTGTTTGTTTGTTTAATTGATTTATTATTATTGCTATTTTTTTCTTTTGGAAAGAAAGGAATGTTGTTTTGTGTCATTTGACTAATTTTCAGTTATTTAAGGTGCCGATTAAATGTTTAGATTTACAAATAGTCAAAATGATATAAAAAAAGATTAAAAAAACTATTGCTAGCGCGATTTTAAAATACAAAATATATTATTTGATTTTTATTGAATATAATTTTTAAAAAAAAAAATTTAAACATTTTGTTTTCCTTCTTTTTATTTTGAATTTTATTTTTATTTTGTAGCCTTTTGATTTAGCTGAAGGTTTGAAGGATGTGCATGGTGACAGTGCATGTTTCCAATTTTTAATAATTCAAATTTATTTTGGTTAACATCACTTAGTAATCAATCCTAAAAACAGTGAAAGCTCCTCGAATTTCTTTTTTTTCTTAGGTCAACTATGGTCTCTATTTAGCTAATCTCAAAAATGACCTACTGTCGCCACTCGTTGAGTCTTTGGTGATCTTCTAGGTACTTTTTCCTGAACTTTGTCTTCAGATGTATGGCAGAAATTCTATGTTTACTCCATGCGTTGCCTGTACCATACGCCAAGATATTATATAATTTGTCGTATATACCAGACAGCTCCCCCTTGTACCGTATATGTCATTTTCAGCCCCCTGCTAGGGTTCCAGAAATCTTCACAAAATATACCCTTCTGGAACCTATATTGCTATTTTTGATTTGCCTAAGAACATCCACGTCCTTCAGCCACGCAGTAACACGCTGTCATGGTTTTCAATGAAGATTAATGCGTACTTATTTTAAAAAGTTCCAATTATCATGTCCATTACCGGAACCTACTTTTCCCATCTTCTTGGAAGCAATATAATGTCACCTCGAAAAACCAACATGAAGTCTTGAAGCTATACAGGAGTGGTCGTATTTTTCGGCATCTTCATTAAAAATGCTCAACAATTGATAATCGGAAATGGGGATTTGAGCCGTCCAGAGGAAGCAAGAGGTCATTTTCCTCAAGCTCAACGTTTTCTCATTCTTCCGGAGTAGGAAAACCATATCGAAACAATTCGGTTAATTGCTCAATTTCGGAAAGCCCATTCAATTTTCAAGCCCGGATTTTCTACATATGAATCGAAGAACAATAGCTGGTGAATACCGTGAGTAAAGTAGCACTTCATGTTTAAGCATTTCCAAGAAGGTTTTTGCCAATTGTACAACCGGTCGTGGAGCGTTATTATATAGCAAAATAACTTTTCTGTGTTTCTGCTTGTATGGTCGCGTTTTCTTCTCAATGGTTGGCTCAAATGTGTCCCACGAAGAATCAGTTTCAGCAGCACATAACAGATTGCTGCCAGCAGATGCAAAAGCCTCCTTTGCACCTGTCCTCAATATTCAGCTTTGCTAATGCTCCTTGGCCCAGGATTCCAGGCACAGGAGTATTCTAGGAGTATTTTCTTTTTGGCCTGTGTCGCAGGGTCGACGTTCTTCAGTTTCACCTCTTGTGGCATCCAATGTCCTCGCGATTTAAACATTCCTAATAATTTTAAGCGAGTCGAAACTCTCCCGTAGCCAACTTCCAATGATTCTCCATGGACTAATACTTCCACTTCTCTTTTGTCTTCAGAGGATCGATGGTATAAAAGAGGAATTCATTGTCGGACGTTGCGAGAGATCCCTTCTTTGGCCTGACTGGGTTGATAGCAGGCAGCAGGAACCATACAAGAATGGTTCCTGGTGTTAATATCTTACCTAGCATCTTTCCCGGCTCGTTATCCCATCCATACATTTGGCAGTATGAAAAAATAACTTCGAGCGCTTTTAGCGGACACGGTCTTAGCTAGGACAATAAGATGAATAGCATAATCAAAGCATTAGGCAAATTTTTCGATACCCTCCGTGTAAATTTCCTTTTCATATAGAGCTGAGCCGATGACCTCTCCCCCAAACCTGCCTGCCATGGTTTCTTCTTACTTTCAAGGTTTTTCTGCATTTTATTTCCAATGAGACTGCGGTTGAATTCAGTATCATCACACTGAATGTTTGCAAGTGAAACATGCACTGTTTATAGCAGCAAGACAAGCGCAGAAGTGAACACAAACATCCGCGACGTCAGGTATTCAAACCTGGAAAAACGAGATTCAGAGGTGTAACCAACCCAACCACTGCGCTTATTGCCATTGCTCCATGAAAAATTGTGTATAATTGCCATCAGTCGACAGGACTAGAAGCTATTTCTCTCCATTCCCACCGCTGTCGCCGCTACTAAGCGATCCTCTACCATTTTTCAGCTTCCATTGCGTACCGTCGGAAGAGCTAGGTTTCCCATCATAGAGAGTGTCATCTCAGCGACAGGAGTATTGATTAGTATCATTCTTGACTACTATGAAAGAAGTTTTCGAAAAATGTCTGTCAAATGAATTTCAAAGTGTTCTCACTCGAAAAGCTGCGTAACGTTGTAGTACCTTACCATGGAACTCTGCTCAGCCCATTCGCTTGTACGCTTGTTGCCGATGAATCTATTCGCTTTCTCATATACAGCAGGACACCCCAAGTGAGTATGACAACTAAATTTTTCTCTCCCGTAACTAACACGGTTCATTTTGAGGACAGTATGGGACACTCCTCAATACACTGTAAATCTCACAGCCAACAGGCAATAATTCAAGTTTACCTCCTTTCTTCTTTTGTCACTTCTTCTTCAGCACACCAGTTATAAGCAACCTCCAGCTGTGTTTGGATCCACCGACGATCCACCTTTTTTAAGTCGTGTAATCTAGATGTTCCTTGTTACTCGATTTAATATCCATTACCGCCCCAAATTATTTGACAGCTAGCTTCGAGACGGTGTTATGCCCGACGACTTCCTCCTTATTAGTTCTCGTTGACTGCTGAGCATTGATTACTTTTATCTTTCACTTGCCCAGACCAAAGTAGCCTTTTCTATCCAAGACCTTACCGTTCTCACTCGTTGGTTTTTGGCAATGGTGGGGGGACCTCGTCTTGAGCATGAAATACGAGCACCTTGTAGTCTGTTATATAAAAAAGGAGTACTCTCTTAAAAATAACCTAGTTGTATTCCAAACTCTCCAAATATACATTCAACATATTTTAGCTTCTTTACCAGTTGATAAAGTTGAATTCGTTTTCCATACTTAGCGTCGACACGACATTAGACTTGCCGAAATTCACTACGTTCAGTATCGAGTGAATATACCAAACCCATGTTGTCACTCGAACTGGACACCGTTGTTCAACAATGAAGAGAGACCTTTTGTAGAATATCCTTTCCATCATCTTCCCCATTGCATTCCGTAACCACAATCGAAGTTACTGGTCCCTTAATGAAGTTTGGGTAGTAGAACTTTTTACTGCCTTTTCCATTGGCCAGGCGAGACTCTTCCCTTCAGTCGCAGCTTCGCAATTTTAGGCTGCCGTCCAATTTCCTTAGTTTTGAATTGAGGAAAAAACTACTGGCTATTGTTTTTACAGAAAATGCGGCCACGATGCATGTGGAGAGTACTTCAATGCCCGTTTGTCAATTGGAGCAATTTCGTTTGATACAAATGTTCCAGTCACAGATTAGGGACCAGTCAAATATATTCAAGGTCCACCAGAGCAATCTCCTCAAAAATCTAGCAAGACTTCCTTCATCGCCTATCATATGCCGTGAACTAGCTGTACCATTGGCCTCAAGTCCTCAAGTTTATTTATTACATCTACCGTAAAATAGACACACCAAAGCCAACACGGTCGCTCGGGTGGACCATTACTGGTAAACAATGGATTGGCAGGAGCTCTTCTTCATTGTATTCAGCGGACAGGTGATTTATTAGATTGGGTTTTTGCTTCTTCTATTGGGCGGAAAATATTCCTTCCTCTAAGTTTTCACGAATATCTCGAACCTAGTCTCCTTTGTCAGTTTCAAGGTTTTGGTAGAATACCGTCTACAGCTTGCTGGTGGGGCTTCTACATGTTTTTGGCCGCGAATGGAAATGTCATGAAGTCGTTCCACAGGATAGCCTTAAAGGGTTTGCGAATTTGGAAATTTCATCGCAAAACAAAGACTAAAAATAGCAGACACACAAACTTATACTTATAGGAACACTGAAAACATAGAAATTTATTTTCCACACACAACTTCATCCAAACACGAACCATCTCACTGCAATCATCGTTCATCAAATCTGGACCCCAAATTTATAAAAAGTCACTGATGCATTCCATGTAGAATAATGGCAATTTCCTCTCAGATATCAGTCTCCATTTCGGTAGTTGTATTCGTAATCTCGAGTTTTCAAGTACCCCTTTAAAATTAAAATCAAGTAATGTCTGATCTGGACTACCAGACGCCCAAGGAATATCTCCTCAGCCAAAAATGAGTTATCCTTCAAATATCAAGTTTACGGCTGCCGGTGAGACATTGAATATACAACACCTCGTCAAGATGACGAAACTATGTCGCATGAATACAGCCCTCGAATTATGGTGGTTATAGGAAGACAAAAGCAGCCTTAGTTCGGCCATTATTTTCTTCAGAAGGTAGAGACAGGATACTTGCGTCAACCTTTGGCTTCACAGCGTCTTCATTTTTTAATTACTATCCTTTAGCATCATCGTCAAGGCCCCAACAACCGGTATCCGGTGTAGGCCTGCCTTAATAACGAGCTCCAGGCATCCCGGTTTTGCATCGAGGTCCACTATTTCGATATTCCTAAATGTATGTAGCGTCTTGGCCTATGTCATCGTTCTATCTGAGGCAGGGTTTGCTTCGTCTTCTTTTTCTATCATAGATATTGCCATTGTTCTTGACATTGGCTAGATCATCCTCACCCATACAGATTAAGTGACCGGCTAGCCCCAACTTAGACCAACTTGGACCGGCTCATTTTAGTGGCTTCCCTATAATTCAGACATCAACTACTGTCTACAATATTCAGTCAGACCAATCTCGCTTTACCTCTGCATGCTATAGGATATATTCCTTAATCCCTCGTGATATGGGTCCAGCTTCTCCCAGTAACTTCCGTTTCTACATGCAGTCACCATAAAAAGGCGAAAAGTGCTATTTGTCCCCAGCAGACAAATAATGTAACCTATTTTTATATTTCCTCTTGTCACTAGGTTAACTACCCCTTCCAGCGGCAGGTTAACAATTGTTCTCTATTATTTACTGCAGAGCTTTTATCGCCGGCTTCGGCAATCTAATTAATCAAGCCTTGGCCTCTGTTATGATTACATCAAGATCATTTCATTCAATAATTATATCCGGCCTGCTAACCTAGCCTTATATCCTGCAGTTAAAACTCCTGTATTCAATCAACCTAAGAACTTTATCTGCATTTATGTTCACAGGCTTTTTAAACTCCAGCAAATCGTCGATCTGAAATTCAATGCGGAGAACATATTTCACCTTTGACGAGCTCCGGATTTCCTTCAACTTTTGTGAAAATTTCAACATATGTATGTGTCTCCTCGATCCATTCATGTACTGCTACCGCCTTTCCATTTTTTGAGAAGAACAATTCTTCAGGTCAAGGTTAAATTCCCTTCATAAGTTCCAGAATTATTTGCTCTACGCGTTATCTAGTCTATTTTCTTTAGACTGAAGCTTTTTCCCATGCTTTCCCCAGCCCATCTTCGTACTCAATGTTTTGAAGCATCGCCTATCCTCGGCCTTTTCCAGTAGATGCTTTCTATACCTTTGATGAATTCGTAGGTTTCGCTCATTTTAGCACAAAGAGGGGTGAGAGCTACTTCAGCAATATCTTTCCACCATATATAATTCAACTGATAAACATTATTATCCTCTAAATCAAAGTGCAGAGACCTTCATAACTTAGTTTGCCTGATACCTAAACGTCACAAAATGGTATACATCCCTTTAAAATATGTACATCGCAATGGGAGGACCCGGAGTAAACCAAGCAGCTGGAACTCACATCACAAAAATATTTTATTGTCTACGGTTTTGATATTTATTATATTTCGTCAACCAGTTCTGTCCTTTTTCAACGCGATGTTGAATAAGAGTACAACTGATTCCCGTTCACTAGCGGGGTCGACTGGTCGTGATCGGCTTTGCCAATTGGTACTATTAAAAGCCGAATCTGGATGCAATCGCAAGGCTTTCAAATCACCATGTAGCCTTTTGGTCGCTTACCATCGACTTTGATGTTCAGACCAATCTTGTCAAGTCTAATCGCCTCGTTTTCATTATCAGAAAGTCAGCCTACCGAAACGGCGTATATGAAATGGAAGTAAAATATATTTGGCGCAGCATGATTTATTTGCTTATCGGATTGCTATCTCCATATCACTTAGCACATGATTTTTTCGATATAAATTATGATTATCAACCTCCGTTAATAAGTTCCTTGTCCCTTAATATTGGAAGGACCTTCTGAAGTCGATTTCAACTGTTCTTTAATTTTTTTTAGACCTATATATCTATTTTATTTTTATTTATTTTTTTTATGGCTTTTGAAATTTGCAAATTATGTAATATTAAAATTAATAAATTA
Source organism: Hermetia illucens (assembly GCF_905115235.1). Classification (NCBI taxonomy): domain Eukaryota; kingdom Metazoa; phylum Arthropoda; class Insecta; order Diptera; family Stratiomyidae; genus Hermetia; species Hermetia illucens. The sequence continues at coordinate 130,448,342 of NC_051852.1, forward strand.
CTTTTTACCATCATGTGAATAATTTTCCGTGCAATTCTATGTATATTTTGAAGTTAGTGTTTAGTTTATTCCAAAATAATCAATTATTTTCGATGTTTTTAAATAAATTTTTATAAATTTTCTGATAAATGCAATATACAGCAAAAATATAAATCTAAATAACCCAAAACCCTATTCACACTCCCCCCAAAAAATCGGATCTGTACAAAAGGAATGAAATAACCATACTCTAATCCAATACAAATTAACCATTAAAAAAAACTATAAATAAAAAATACCCAAAAACAAAGTAAACATAAAAAATACATAAATAAATATAATGAAAATTGACATTTCGTTATTTTTCGTTTCATTTATGAAACTCTTCGTTATTCATTCCAAAATATGGTATACAAGTTCCTCGTTAAATAGAGAAAGATTACTACAAAAAAAATCAACAAAAAAATTCACTCGAAAAATAAAGTAATAACAAATTACTTCGAAGTATCTAAATATACCAGAAGAGTAACCAAAAAAGATATATGTTTTATTGTGTTTGAAAATGAAACTAATCGAAAATGATCAAAAAAAAGAAACACTCAAAAATTATCTGGAAACTGTCTATCGAAATGTTTAAATATGAATAATACAATAAAGATAATTTAATAATGAAATATTGATAGATTTAAGGAGAATAAAAGAAAGCTAAAGATGTTATCAACTATTAAATAGCTTCTTGATTGTAATTTAAGGGAAAAAAATTAGAAAAAAATTGAAGCAAAGGTCGTCCTAAATGAATTTGATAAATTATTTATCAAAAAGGAATTTAGAAGTCGTATTTAGTCGTATACTGCTGTGCAATAATTGTTGAATATTTTTTATTTATATTATTACTGAATTATGTAACGGAAAAATCATTCAGATTACATTTTTGATTCCTACCAATATTTTTGCGTTTATAAAATAGAACAAATATATTTTTATTAAATGATGGATGGATGGGAAAATAAAAGAAATGAAAATAAGTTTTCCAAACTAAATAATATAAACCATAGTCTCTACTCTATCATTAATAATTAACAAAGTGGGTATGTTTTACTAATCCAGTGAAGAAGTATTTGTTTCCTGTATTATTTTTATTACAATTTTCTATGTTTTAAATTATTTTGTTATAAAGTTATATATTTTTTCTGTATTTCAGGCAAATACCAATTTTATATTGTCCAAGAAATTCCAAGAACCCAAAAATTTTTGAATAAATGAAAACGAACACTTTTTCGCCAAATAGTTTTCAAAAACATATACGTCTCCCAATACATACTCTCTTATTAAAAACCATAAAAAAATCCTTACAACCCATTGTCCGTGATGCAAGTTCCAGACCTCCTGTTGAGCAACTAGAACTCTTCCTCCTTAGCTATTTCTTTTGTATGCATTTCAAATAATTCTTCTCCCTGCACCCACGAGTTTCACCAAAAGGATGAGTTTCGGACCCAGATGCAAGTACCTGCAATTCTCCTCAATACAATGTGTAATTTGACCCCGAGCACTTGGGTGGAAATGAGAGAAAATCTACTTTCGCAATGTTGTTACACTTTAAATTACATCTTCGTGGGTTACTTGAAAGGTTTATTGGTTGCACCATGTCCAAGCCTTGAGTGTAAATAGATAAGGTTTGCGAAAATCTGTGACATGGATGAGAAGTCCTTGAATTTTTGCCTAGAGGCATTTTGCGAAGATGAAGTGTTTCATGTTGCAGCGATTTTGAGTGCAATTCATAAAAGAATGAAACTAGATCTATCAAAGAAGGTTTATGAGACAGGCACATAAATCTTATTTGCTACGGTCAAATTGCGGTTTGCTTGCAAGAAACCGGTCTTGAAGATAGTATCTATAAAACTACGGGTGTATTACTCTGAAAATTCCGGGACTTGTCGTGCCCGCTGAGTAACTAAATCTGCATAGGAAAAGTGCAAATTAATAGTAAAATCAATTACGTTTATCATTTTCATCCGTTATAGCTTTAAACAAAATTTTCCCTTGATTATTATCAAAATTTCTGAAAATTTTATGAAATGTCAACGTAAAAGCTTCACTTCAGAAAAATACACCGAACATAATCAATTGAAATAGAAATAAGATCGCTCAACATATTAACACTACGACTAACTACATAAAATTATATTACGAAGTATCTTTAGCTTCTCCAACAATACAGGGCTTTTATATATAAGAAAACTACATATATTGTATAGAAACCTAACTAGTGTAAATAGACAGAGCAAAGCCTTTAACAAATCAGTCAAATAAACCTAACAATGTACAAAATAGTACAAAATTAAAATAACAGAAACTGTAAATTAGAAATCAATTAAAATTAAAAGTAAGTAGAGATGCAACGAACTACCTCAGATTGAAACACATGATATACCTCAGCGAACAAACAAATTACCAAATTCTACTTCAAAATCAGCAGCTCTCCATGCAACGAAAACTGTATCAGATTTAAGACTACTCAACATATTATACGATGAAATAAGACTGATTTGAAGAAATAAAAGATAAAAGATAAAAGATCAAATACAGAACATATAACATTGCATTCACTCGTCAAAATATATCGAAAAATTTACCTAAAAATTGTAGGAATCACTCTCTTATGTAAATAGACCTACATGAAGTTGACTAGAAAGCCAAAGAATATTGTAATAAGATGGTGTCATTGTGTAATAAATATTACCGAATAAAAATATAGGAATGTCTGGACAATTAAATTGAAAAAGATATATATATGTGTACATGTAACACTATCAAAAGCTTTGCAGCTGTAATAAGAATGGCAAACTTCGAATAAAGGAATAGTAAAAAAGAAAAACATTAAATGAAAGCCGAATATAATTTATGTAAAATTGTGTTTAATTGAAACAATTGAATTAGATTATGAAATGTAATATAAAGAAATATATTAGCGAATAAAGATATTTGTTTTTCAAAAATTAAATATATCTTTTACTCTTTAAATTTTATATTTAATATCTTCTACGGATGCCGAACTTATAAACTGAAAAACTAAATCTTAAAATAAGAAACTGAAATCTTCTCCTCCTTTCCTCCTTCTCCTCGTTTTCAGCCCCCATTCAATCTATTTTGCGAGGTCCCTTTCATCTCGCTCGTCCGCAATACCGCCCTTCGTATTCCTCGCAATCTTGCTCAGAATATATATGGCCTTCCTGTACTGGCTCTTGACCAGGACCAAAACCGTACTATGCTGCCACCAACTGTGTCGCCCGAGGGCTACTGTCTCTTGGCTGAGTGCCAGCCTCTAATGATGCTCCTGGCATCACCTTCTTCTATCGTTGTCTTTTGTGTCTGTTTGAGTCTATAAATTGGTCCCACGAGTACTCCGTGAAAAACATCCACCCTGACCAGCCCGACTATCAGAGTAAGGGTTTTATTTGAAACTAAAGGGGTCGATGAAATTCAGAACTCGCATATTAAACACCAAGTTTCCCATTGGTCACGCAGTCCTCGACGTATGCTGTTCCACCTTAGTTGGGGTCCTGTTAGCACCTGTTCCAATGCAGGAACGATGACCTCCGGGCTGCTTCTTCGACTCATCCCCCGCCAGATTCGCTTTCCTCCAACACAAGGCAACAGACAAACATATCCTCCTCAGTTGGATGAGCCTACTCCCAACCCGCCCCCCCCAAACTTTTCACGTCCGAAGACACATTTCCAGCGACTACTGTGAGGAGGTCGTTTGATAACTTGCCGAATTATACAAGCTTAACCTGACGAATAATCAGACCAGGCCATCATTCAAACACATTCTAACCTGAATTCATTTCTATTTCTTCTTAAATAAATGATTTGGCTTAGTACCACACATAAGCTGGCCTTAATAGTCAGTTAGTCTCTAGGATATCGGTTGTTCCAATTTGCATTCCGATGTATCTGTGCGGAGAAAGCGAGGATTCATCAGATGCAATTCATCGAACAGTCGAGAAAGTAACATCAATCGCATCTCCAACACCAGGTAAAGGTTATATAGTCCGTAGTAGTTGATTAGGTCCTCTAATTCCTTTGCTGATAGTGTCATTTGTGGAGCATACTGGAAATAGGTAGTCATTTGTAATCGTGTTCTTTCGATGCTTGTTAGGGCTAGAATCTCTCGCATTCGCTAGCTAAGGTTTCTGAATTAGCACTATGTCTACACCATCCACTTTAATAAATTAGCTGATTGTCGCTGTAACTTACTTATGCTTGAGTTAATTTGAAAAATAATCATCACTTGTCGGCCACTGGCTTATTTTTGGAGGTTAGCTGAAAACCCCCAAAGTAACCTTTCAATTTTGCGTCATGGATCCATAACATAAGGTGTATACAATCTCCATTCCATTCGCTCTTGGGGTCCGCATTCTTCATGTTAACAAGCAATTACTGTGGACCAAGTATCCAAGATGTCTGTATTCGGTTTCCAAACCACGACCTTGTAGTCATCTCCTTGGTATCAACAAGCCACAGAATGGCATGATTCCATAATAACATGCGGACCCGTTGCCTGTAGCCACTCTTCAGTCCACTGATTTCCATTCTCGCTCCAAATAACTACTAGTAAGCAAGGGCCGACTGACGGAATCCGGGTACTCTTCTAGCATCAAGACTATTTTCGGGAGAGCAAATGCTTCCATTATACTTTTCCCCAGGTGTTTCTGATCCACCGGGTCTTAACTCAGCGTTATTGTCGATCCTTAGTCTTTTTAATAGAGTTCTGGGGCCGTCAGCCACTCCCGATGGTGTCTTTTATCCCAGCCAACCTTTCTACTTGAATTGAAGTTTGGCTGCCAGGCAGGGTCGTCTACATGATTGAACAGGTCCTTTTCTTTCTCCTCAGGGCTCCAGACAATTTTTTCCCGGATCTGGAAGGTTAGTTTTCCTATTCCAGACGTTTGAGTTATGATAATCTGTTTCGTCCCACACTGAGTTGGGCATGGGTTTGAAGACGCTCCGTTTTCCTCGGCCGTTGACCTTATCCTACCATCACGGTCGTTTCTTCAGTGTGGTGATAGTTTATGGTCCACCCCCAAGACTCTGCGGCTCGTCTAGTACTCCAGAAGCGAATCGCTTAATGCTATCCGCTGTGGCCTTTTGATCTTTCTGTCTTGTGAAATTGTTTTTTTATATAGCAGGGAAATAAAGGATTTGAAATTAGGATGAGAAAAGCTAAAAAGGAGTACAGCAAGGAATTTGCAAGATAGGAGAAATACAATCATCTGATAAAGAAATGACGAGAGCAGCAAATGGAACGGTGCGCCGAATTGTCATTTGGTTGGGGACGAAAAGAGCGCAAAGGGCGAGTTTCTATTATGGTGTCAGCTTATGAGAGAATGGAGGTTTGCCGGAGCCTATCTAAACTTTACCATATCTAGTACAAACGACCCTATTGGAAAATGCCATAGCACATATTTACCCACGTCAATCACAACCCCCACGAAGGTTACCTCCATTGTCAGGCCCTATCCAGAGTATTGACAGGCCCTATCCAGAGTATTGACAGGCTATCCGGCAGTTCATAGTACCATGTATTTACCCTTCGTATGGTAGAGTCTCAGTTTTTCACTACGGAGAATTTCCTTGAACGCGGGACCGGCATCCACCACCATCACCATACTGGGAATCAGCAACAATAAGACAAACCTTAAATATGACAATTTTGTACTTAACGCACTGCCGTGTGAATAATAATTTCGCCCACAAATATCCGGCGTTTTGGAAGGGATCTTGCCTAGTGAATAAGTTACTCCTGTGAAAGTTAATACGCCAGTAATTTACCAATCGCATCCGAAGATCGATTTCCCTCGATTTCTACTACTATTGCCAATTGTTATTTTTTTGGTAGTAGGCAGGTGAAATATTTACGCACAAACTGCGGGACTCCTGTCTCAGAAAGAGTAATGGCCCCTGTTGCGTCTAGGACACTAACTTGGAACCATTTTGAACATTATCTCAAGCCAGACCTATTCAGTGTAGTTGCACGATCCCATGGTGCAGGGAGCCTCAGCTACCCTGGCGTCTCTTCTATCCATTTCCCATCTTTTCGCCTTGATAATGCGTTGAGCGTGGCACATTACACGATTCTATGTGTCATTGCTCTGCAACATGACCTCAATTATGATGTTCAGAAACACTTGACACCCTTCCATCAAAAGTTGATGTCGATAGCACTCCCACCTTCTACGGGAAAAGTGGTGTAGCAGAAATAAATGCAGTCGGGCCGAAATCCGCAATTTCACGATTGTGGGTAAGTAAGACTGAAAATTCGCTTGCCCGATGAGCAGCTGGGTTAGGTAATAATCAATCTCATCTCATTGAGCCACGGCAGCAAACCTTTGATGAAACGAACGCTCCATCCACCTCTCGATTCTCTTTCACATGTACAAATACCGGCTTTCTCTTCAAAAGCAACCGTTTCCTTATTTCCCTGGTCCTGTCTGAGTTATATAAATCTCCACTTAGTAGCGTGGAGAGTCACGAGAATAATTCCTGCTATCACCATTACTACTGGTTCTGGGACAATACAATAGGCGGATGCAATCCGCAAACCCCATCGCCACTGTATTTGCGTTAGGCGCTTGCAATGCACCTCCTCTCTGAGTGTCCAAGACTTCGAAACCATAAAGAAGGGCGGACTGAACCCCACTCATAGCAAACGACGCCTACTAGATAATGAACCTCTGACATTGGACATCAGCCAGCATATCGTAAATATTCTAGCAGCAGCATGGTCTGGTTTGTTGTGAATTTGCTCCTAGAAGCTTATCTTTGCGTATATCATGATGCCAAGGTATTTCATAGTCGGCTTCGGCGAGATCATGGCTTCACCAAGGGAGGACTTTGGGAATCCTCTCCTTGGTCTGGATAACGACTTTGTTTTTTTCCAGAGCTAGGCAGAACTCATTCTTAGAGATCTATCAGCTTACTCCCCGCATCACCATTCCCTATGTGTACTGAGCTGATTCAACCGCAAACGCGATAACCGATTTATGTAATTCACCAGGCATCATATGAAGCGTTCTAAAGATTCGAACCAAGGATAAATCCCTGAGTCGCCCCGGATACGACTTTGATTTTGCACTATCCTTCCCGTGTTTCGTAGAGCAGGCAGTCCTTTAATATCAGCAAAAGCTAATCTGGAATGTGGAAACGCTTCGCCAGCGCCTCAAGCATATCGTACCACTTCGTAGAATTGAAGACATTTCTTACGTCTAACGGCACAACGAGCACCAGGAGTTTCACCGCTTGGACCACCTCTTTAATCACATCAATCGTTCATTGCCCCGCTCTAAAACCATATTTATGACCAGTCTAGGCTTGATCAGTTTCTCAAGCAGTTTCCCTGCCGTATCCAACATGCTGAGAGGACGCTAAGCTGGTGGCATCTCGGGCTCGCCTTTTCTCTCCCTTATAAGCCTTACAACCTTCTAGCGAAAGGAGAAATATCTCTTGCCAAACAGGTGAATGCACTGTGTAGCAAGTATTAGCTGGACTTGCATGCAAGTTTTAGCACTTCACTGAGAATAGCATCTAGTACACGAACAGAACTTCCTTCTTTTATTCGTTTACAGTGAAAAGTGGGTATTTCTCAGCATTCGCGCTATCGTCGACAGCGTCAGCACGGATGAGGTAGACAGGAATGAATGCCTGCACGATTTCTTTCATCTTCACACGGTGGCCGGTGCATTGTAAGCTGCTATTATAACGCTTATTGTTGAACGACGTTAGGAGAAGGAAATTTAGTGATGATCACTGACCGAATCTTCCAATACCTTCTATCGTTGCACTGCTGACACTAAGGACTCTATAGCAAAGGTTAGTACCCTCGCAACCAGGACATCAGAATACCACAGTGCTACCGATATTTAGGACAATAAGTCCTGTCCTCGCGGCTATCTCCAAAATTTATATGCCTCGAGAATTTAGTTGAGACATGCCCCATTCGAGGACTCTAGCGTTAAGGTCTCCTCTAATTAGAAGCTTCCCTTCCGTGTTTCAAATCTCTTCCTTCCTGGCGGGAAGCCTATTCTGAAAAGCGGATGTAGGTTTGTCCATAGTGAGGTAATCGCTGAGAAAAGTCATCTTCACACAACGAACCTAAAGGAATCCATCACCTCGACCATGGGGCCACACTTGCAGGTCAACCGTATCTTTCACCCAGACAGCAACAGTGTGAGATATATCGGCCTATCAAAATGGTATACTCCTATCCCGGTACGACTCGATGAGGCGCAACAAGCCAGCTCTTCTTTCTTGTACCATCTGCCCTAACAGGTCGTGAGCAGTTGCACTCCTATGCCTGTTCACTTGTAGGATGTGGATCATGGTGCTTCTCTTTCTGCAACTCTTTTTTGAGAAAATTGGCACCGCCCGGAACCGGGAGCATGAACCACGTCTTCTTTCTGCGGACCGCGGTCCTTGCAAAGGACACAAGTATTAACTTTATGCCCGAGTTTGCCACATTTGTGATACAAATTTTTTCTGTCCTGCCTTTTGCAAACTCGACTATGTGTCCAAACTTAACCAGCGGGTTGGAACTGCCCTGTGTGTTATCCTGGAAATGATCTACCCGATCTTTATTGCGTTCACACAGAATGATATTGGGACCTGTCTAAATAGTTGCTCGTGATCAAAGGCCCAGTGGAGGGGTCTTCACATTTCAGGCATCCTTTTGCACCGGCTTGCTTTGTTCACTTTCACAGGAGTTAAGGTTTTGCTGAATATTCGCACCCCTCGGTCGTTTGGAGGGAATTTAGGAATGGTCAACCACTCTCGACTTCTTCATTCGTTTCGACATTCCCCTATTTGGTTTATTTGAACTTTCGTTGCAAACTCCGGTGTATTGGTTTAGTGCGTCTCTCTGCTCGAAGCAAGACGGTAGTTCTGCAGTGATACTAGCAAAAGCAGCCACCTAGCTTTCGTATCAAATAAGGATACTGCAAAATTTATTCTTCATTTCATTTCTTTTGGAGTTCGTCCACTGTTCAGTCCAAGGGATTCACTCCAAACAGGATTGAAGTAATTAAAGACGACGTGTAGACAGTCACTTGTATATCTACCAAATATTTGGATAGTAGAACCTTTCTCAGAATTAACGCGAACGTCAGTAGGTATCCAAATGTCGAACGTGAACAAATTGATATCCATGTGGTGTAAATTTCTCTTAGTTAGTGGCTCAGCAACAAACTGTCAAACTATACACCACCTCTACCTAAGCCAATCTGTAAATATTCGTAGAGAAGTTCACAGGCATCAAAACAAAAGTTCCCTCTTATCTCGTTGTACAATAAATATGAATTAATAATTTCTCCTAAGTACATACACACGTACATCACTTCAAAATGATGTCCACACCCCAAAATGGAATAAGTGGCAGGCAAAGTGAAAGCACAGAATCGAGAATACTGTATAAAGTAGAAACAACTTATAAACCCAAGTTCTAATGAAAAATTAAGAGGATTCTGTCCCCTACCTCCCGGAACAACCCGAGCCTAGGAACCATTCTCTTATTTAACCCAAAACAAAGTTTCCCTCCAACGAACCACTTTACTCCACTGAACCTCTGGCTCTTCAAAAGGAAAAAGGCGAGGGAAAAAATCAATAAATAAGAAAATTTTCATTTCACTGCATACTACCACCATTTCCCATTAATATTACCCCTTCGTAAAGTTAAAGCTAAGAAAGAAAAAAGGAAAAAATGTTTAGTCCCGTCGTCGTCATCATCATCATCAAGAGAAACCGTTCCTTAATCTACACGACTACAAGAACGATCCGCCAAATGCCTTTGGCATCTCAAGTAGGCGACGCGGGGGGGATCTCCTAAGTAATGGATCGGAGCAGGGAAGGGGTGACTGTGATATACACTCATAATGTTCGAATATATAATATCTAGCCCTTCAGCTCATCAACCTGCTAGTCAAAGTCTGTGACTAAGACCAACAAACGGCACAGCCGGGACGGAAGGGAGAGGAGCCACGAAGAAAACCCAAGACGCTCCGGTGAACGGAACCGAGTTAAAACACAGCCCAGCCACCCCTTTCGCGAAAAATGTAAGCTGTAAGCTACCACCATAATCATCGCCCTAATTTAAATACGTTACTCGTTGCTTCACCATCGCCGTCTTCATCTCAAACCGTCACTAACCCCACTAGGCGGCCGAATTCCAACACCCCACCTCATCCCACGGCTTCACGGCAAAGAAAAAACCCTAAGACGACCTCAACTCAACATCATCGTCGTCTTCGTTGCCTTCGTTGGCGGTGTCCTTTTCGCTTTTAACGAATGGAAGGTCCTCTTTAGTATCCGAAAGTAAACAACCCCTTTATTTGAGCGCTAAGTTTTTCCTTAGTCTCTTACCGCATCTCCCACCTCCACCCTTGAACCAGGATACCGGCACCAGTGCGCTCATTTTCCACTCTAAAAGAAAAATGAACGGAAAACGAAAAAGAAGTCCACCTAACCACCCACCATCAGTAAATTCATAGTCGACAACCCCCCATTCCATTCGCGCCGCTCATTCCAACTGAAAAGTGACTAGAAAATTTAAATTTCTTAAGAGAGAATAAAGCCATCAGCTAAGAACTCGGCACGACAACGAACCACCCGACAAGCGCTGCTGATAAAGGAAGGAAGCATACGGCACGGGGAGACTTTGCCGAAACCGGAAAGGAAAACAACCCCTTGAGAAGAAAAATTGCGCTAACGAAAAAAAGGGGGTTAAAATTTTTAATGAGTGAAATTTTGTGCCTGTCCGTGCTCGGGATGAAAGAAAAAGATTTCCATCTCAGATGTCTTCCTGAAATGGATCCACATGGAGGCGAATGGTGCGTTCAGGAGCAACGAACGGATGTGGTTTGTTGGAAAGTTCCTGGAGGATTCGGAAAGGCAGTTGGCATTTAGATTGCAGCTGTCGAAAGGATGTGATGAACTTCGGATACGACGAAGGAGGATCATTAAGCGAAAATAATATGGTGTGGAAAAACCAGAAAAGTCATCCCTTTTTTGAATTAATTACACATTCCCATTTATTTGCGTGTAACAACACAAACATAATATCTAAAACTAAAAGTAAAACATGAGGATGTTTTCTAAAAATGCAAGGAACAAGCATATTTATTTTTGCTCAGAGACTACCAAATTATGCATGCCATAGGGATTACTTCTAAATAGGGTGAAGGAGAAGACTGTCAACATAGCACTAGGAAAAAGTTTACAATCCTTGCCTCATAAGGATTTTAGAAGCGATAAATTTTGAGGAAGAAGTAAACGACGTTAAGAGGTTTGAGGATCTATTATACTTGCTCAGAAACGCATATAGGAGTTCTAATTTAAAGAAGAAGGTTAGTCAATTCTGACCATCGCCATCACCGATTGGCAGGCAGTTTTCTTCTAGAAAGTCAAGAAGGCAATAATAGGGAGTAAAAGTGAAGGAGTAAAAGCAAATACAATAAATAGAAAATCAGGCCAGGACAGAATATTAACAAAACATGAACAAAACTGAGACAAAAATGATCAGCGTTTAGAAATGCTTGAAAATAACATGCCATCTGACAGTACTCGTATTTTACATAAATATTGAACAAGTTCAGCAACTGGTTTCAGGTATGGAAGATTTTGAGGATTTTATGATGAAAGCTTAGGTTTGATTATTGTTGGTAATGCCATCTCGGGCACGAACGACAAATCCTGGTTCGTGATTTTACTTCCAGGCCACTTCAATAGGTAATGCCTTATCTAGACCCCAGACACCAAGATTAGGGTGCAGAGGGTAGGAAGAGAGCATTCTCGACACAACCTTGACACCGAAATCACAGGTGTCAGTGAAAGAGGCCGTGAGTCCCGGAACAATTCATAGCAAGCCATCGCCCTGTCAAACAGCGTGCACCAGCCCGGTAGTCTCCTTTCACTTGGAACGCCGCGAAGGTGCTGCAGCTGGCACTATCATAATTTCAGTTATGAACGATAAGTCATCTGTGTATTAGTGGATACAATTTTCAAATTAGCAGGAGGAGGCGTACTCCCGAATGGCAGCATTCAGGTCAGTTACAAGGAGACCCCGCCAAGCGATAAATAAAGGCAGAGCTCGTCACGATAGGAACTAGTGAACGGAGTAGAAGAGGACCCATGGAGGCTTGACTGTAAAGTGTTCGCTCTAAAAGTCGGGGGCCTGCGGAAACAATGTTCACCTAATGTTAGCGAGATAAACTACATTGGATACACATTATTCCCTATGCGTCCAGTTCTATGTCGATGTCAACGACCTAGAAGATGCCGACGATAGCCCGCTTTCACCATAAAAATGCTGGAGGAAGTAGTCCTTTCTTTGAAAAATACGGCAGAGAGAGTGTATAAACTGCTCTTCCACAACCGACCGGTCCTACTGCTCGGAGCATTCAACGCTTGCAAGATCGGGAAACTTGCTACTCATCACTGGAACGCTCATGCTAACCAACAAAGGCAAAGAAGTTTCTGAGCTACCATCTGCATACCGAGCATTATGTATGCTTGTCATGGTCGAGACAGCAATCGAAAAGATCATCAAGAGTGGATTCGTCGATTTAGAACAAAAAAATCCGCAGTAGATGCTATTGTTGAGGCGTGCAGCCGTCGATTTGGACAAGGAATGCTCCTCTAACGCTTGATATCAAAAATGCCTTCAATTTCGGATAATCGACAGATATGCTAGGCATACTAGAAAATATTTTCAATGTGCTTCCTCTTGCGGATCTCAAGGGATTATCTTCCCTCCCTGCTAAGACTCCAAAGGAACGAAGGAGTACAGAGATGCAACCTAGTACCGCTCCGATAGCTTTCTAAGCCTTCACATATCGGAAGAGCGGCGCCTGATCAGTAAGCAGATGATATTGGTACATTTCCTGCAAAAAACGTGCAAATCAAAATTGCATATTAATTCGACGGGGAAGCAATTAGGTATCTGACGATAGTTTGGGCCTTGTCATAGAACCCGAAGCAGTCATCGTGACTAAAAAGCTAAAGGCAACCGTACCTAGGATTGAGACTCGACTCGAAGATGACCATTTTGGAGGAAGTTAAGCCAACAGTGGATTCAGTAGAAGCAGGGAAAACAAAGTCAGAAGGCAAAAAATTTAGATCCATACCTAACCCGAAAACAAACATTTTGACATTGATTAGTTCCTTACCGAACTTTACACCGAGCATGGAGAAGCAAAGGGTAAGTATCGACAACAGAGCAACGAACCCGGTAACGTAAACAGAATAACGATGTGCGGATTTTCTCATGCATGGGGATAGATGCCGCCATAACCGCAGCTAACAGATGTCCTGGGAATGATAATCAGACAAGGGATCTTCACAATCACCTGAAGATCGTTATCATTGATACGGAAAAAAAACATACTTGGCTCCAGCCACAAAAAAGTAGGAACGATTGGTTCGACGACAGATGTAAGCCAGCAACGGAACGAAAGAATGTTACATACCGAATAATGTTACATTCTCAAAGAACGCAAGCACGCACGGAGACTTGTCACCAAGTGCGTCGAGCCGAGAAGCGACTTAACAGACGGAAAAAGGAAGCCTGGGAGAACCAACAGGTCTGTGAACTCAAAAAGCACAAGGAGCAACCGGACGAGGCGCGCAAGTTTTACCAACAGGTCAGCAGGATGAGGCCATATACACCCCGATGCTTATCCTGCCGAAACAAAGAGCGAACTCTGATTTCCGAAAGGATGGACAAATCACCACCGGTATCAGCTACGATGATGAGATGTTCCGCTCGAAATGTCTCACCATAAAGTCAAACATCCTACTGTATAAGGCATGGTTTCACCAGAGGTCTGGCAAGAAAAACTGTAGTCCCTTAGCCGCGTTCGAGAGAAGAATCCTTTGAAGAATTTTTGTCTCCCTACAAAAGGGTGGACGGTTCCGTAGCCTATATTATGGCGAAATCTATAAGCGATATCATGGCAATCTGGTTATGGTAAAATTAAACTCAATAGGTTACGGTGGGGAAGTCAGTTAATCCGTATGAGTGAGTATGATTCAACCTGGAAAATCTATAGGAGCAGCATCTCATCTATGGTAGAAAAAAAGGCATGGCAGACCTTGCCTCAAATGGAGCGATGGCGTAGAAGAGGACGCCAGACAGTTTTTATCACCATCATCATCAATGGCGCAACAACCGGTATCCGGTCTAGGCCTGCCTTAATAAGGAACTCCAGAGATCCCGGTTTTACACCGAAGTTCACCAATTCGATATTCCTAAAAGCGTTCTGACCGACGCCATCGCTTCATCTTAGGCAGGGACTGCTTCGTCTTCTTTTTCTACCATAGATATTGCCCTTATACACTTTCCGGACTGGATCATCCTCATCCACACGAATTAAGTGATCCGGCCGCCGCAATCTGTTGAACCGGATTTTATCCACAACCAGACGGACGTGGTATCGCTCATAGATTTCGTCGTTATGTAGACTATTGAAAGACCGGTTTTAGCGATATAGGTATGGTGGTCCTCAATGCAAAATCGAATGTCTGCAGTTCCTTACTAAAGCAGGCCTAGATAGTATCAGGGTGCGACGTTTAATATAGATACTACACCTGACTGTCTAAATTGTGGTGGAGTTCCGATAGACACAGGGTTCGTACTCTTCTAGTTTTTTTTTAAATTTAATGAGGAAAAGGAAACTCTATGTGAATTAGTTGTACCGGAAAATCTATTAATGAGCGGGCTTATGGCAGGGGGGTGAAATGCAATTAATTTCAAAGGAGCAGGTAGCTCCAATGGAAGAAAACAGGGCTAACTAGGGGAAACCTGACCGCGAGCCTGGAGCCATGAGTCGGCAGACCCGAATGCCACGATCCAGGGGAGGAGGAAGAGAAATACACGACGATGTTTGCGCAGTTTCCAGACCAGGGTTGTAAAAAAAAAATTAGGTTTCGTTTGGATTCTCCAGTTAAAAATAACAAATCCTGAGAGGATAACGCGGCGGCTGTACGAATGTATGGTGAGACCTGCTGTTTACTGCACATTACAGTCGCAATGTTTATGGGGAAATTCATTAATTTCTTTGAAATCCCGGCCATGCACACACTATTCGCGGACGACTCGATTATCAGACCAAATGATAAAGTTCCCAAGTTATTAAGTGAGCACGGGGTCGTTTAAATAATTTGTATATTATATACACCCGGCCAACACTCCTTCGCGAACAGTATTTCTTTGGAATCGTACACAATTCATCAAAAATCGAAAGGAAAACCAACAAAAGCACTTGGAGTCGAAAGTAAGCGCAGCATCTCCTCTACGCTGAATGCAAAACTCTTCCCAAACTATGAGTAATTTCCCGAGTACCCCACTCGATGGTACACAATTTCAAGCAAAATTGTTGCAAGAAATCAACTCAAAACTTCCTCACGCTCGGTGGCTAACTTTTCTATTCAATCCACGAAAATTCAGACAAAAATGCACGAAGCAATTAAATACAGAAAATCCTCGGAGCTAGAAATTCGTTTGTTTACAATAAATCCTGTATATCGACCTTGTGTTTTTGGGTCCGTAATGTGACATTCTCCCCAAGTGAGTTCTTAGTCTGAATTCGGAAGCCATCAATTTTTCCCAAGCTAGTTTTTTTTCCAGCTTAAACATGAAGTCACCCTTCTGGGTCCTTCGAATCTTGTTGGCATCTCCACCTAAATCTTTTAGGTCGGGGTCAGCTTTGACCCTTTTCAGTATCTCCGCTTTGGATAAACTTCCATTGCTGAAGATCACAATTGCTTCTGGGCGAATTCGCACTTTCGCCTTTTTCTTTCCCTTTTTATTAACTACCGAGGTCCATCCACCATTTTCATTCCCCATTAATTTTGCGAGCGCAATGCTGACCACATTGCCTCCTAGTGTACCGTTACGGTCTTGAATGAAGTGCTCTAACACACTTCAAGGCCCTGATCCAACATGGATTGTTGCGCCAACGATTATTATTATTATTATTAATTTTGCCGATGCGATTGCTGGAGCTGGCCCTGGGGGACCTGTTCCTCCCTTCGGTGCTTTTAATTCCGTTTTTCGAAACTATTAGGATGGCCTTTTTCGTCTTAGGCGCCTGCTGATTTCCCAGAGGATCCAGATATCTTTCCCGCACTCTCTTGTTTGGTGGCACTTTGATTGCAATATGATTAGGTGTCACTTGGGTCGCCTGTGACACTGTTGGGGCAACAGATTTCGACTTTCCCTTGGAATTTCGTTCCTCCGGCTGCAATTTGTTGTAGAGCACTTTAATAGCTCTCACCATATTTTTTATGGCTTTATGGACGTTGTCCTTGATGAACTCAGACAGCTCAACTATTTTTGCACCAAGCTATGTGAAACGTAATTCCTCTGCTTCAGGGCTCTACTCTCCATGAGTCCTAACCGGATTACTACTTTTAAATAGTCCTTCACATTTGGCATTCATTGACCTTCGCTTTTGATGTTTAGCATTGGCGAAGATCTCAAAGTTGACGAACTTCTTCTGAATAGGTCCTTTTCCTGGTCCTGGAGTACCTCTTGTAGCTGCTTCTCTGGAATATGTGCGGTAGGTGTTATTGCTGTTTTTGTCGTCCAGCGATCTGCTTTCAATTCATCTTTCTTCGAATTGGTTTCTGGTGTTCTTAATAATACTTCGCTTGAACACTTCCTTTTCCAAATCTAAAACACTTTAGATGCCATGGTGGCCAAGTTGTCCATTACCGAGGCACTGCGTTCGGGGGATATCGGCGACCGGGAGCCCGCTTGCTCACTCCCAAAAGCCGCCGGTACTGGGGTTCCGAACCCCTGCACCGTAAGTTTCCTCCTTCCCACGTGTTCCATAGTGGTGTTATGTTCTGGGTATCCTTCCCATAGCCACTTTGGTCCGCGCACCAGAGATAATAAACACTAGCCCACGCACAGTCAGGAAAGGAAAGTGCATGATCACATATTTACACATCAATAGGTATGCCCCAATTCAGCAGCTGGAGTCACGCCTGATGGGAGATCTAGCCACGCCTCACAGGTCTGTCTGTCTGTCTTTTTTTTGCCGTTGCAAGGTGGAAAGCTTCAAAGGCTGCCGCATATGGTCATGTAGGACTCTTACCCACTAAAACTACCTCCTTCTCCTTCCACTCTCCCCGCCGGATTCCCATTTGCTATTATGTCGCGGGGCTGGATCAGATTTGTTGTTTCTCTCGCGTTCATTCTTTCGGATGACTTCCTCTTTGCATTCACCATATGTGCCATTATATTTTCGGGTGTAAAGTGCTCCCCGGTTGTAGCTCCAATGCAGCCCTTTGGGCTTCGAATCTCGGGCAATGGAAAAAACGTGTTCTACGTTCTCTACAATATTTGGCCACTTTGGGCAATATGGCGAATCATCACGCCCAAATCGATACAGATATGCTCGATAGCCTGTCCGTGCCGTGTCCGCTCAAGAATTGAGTTAGGTCGAAACCTACCTCGCCGTGGAGTCGCTCGATCCATTGGATATTGTTCTGTAAGCGCAACATGTTCGGAGTACACTTATCGATACGCAGGTCCAATCTTTCTCTTATTTGCTATATTTTTCAGTGCATCTGCCCATACTGGGGCTGCATACAGTAGGATTGAACTGACCACCTTCGAAATAGGAAGTCGACGGCTCGGCCTTGGGCTACCTATATTTGGTAACGTTATCACAACCAACGCTCCGATGTTAGATGGCTGCATCCTCTACATGCATTCTGAAGTTTAACCTCTGGTCAATCATTACGCCTTAGTACTTAAGCACAAGCTTGGAATCAATTGTTTGTATTCCAACTTTAATCTTCATAGAAGTCCACTTTCTCCGCTTAGTAATAAGTGCTACTTCCGTCTTATACTCTGCGAGCTGTAGACCTGCATTCTCTAACCAGGATTTAATCTCCTAGACTGCTTCATTTGCATAAAGCTCGACTTCTTCGAGAAGACTTGCAACAACCGTCACACCGATATCGTCCGCGAAACCAATGGCGGCCACACCAGTGGGAAGGTCTAGGGTCAGTTCTCCGTGATACATAATAATCCACAAGAGTGGCCCTAGGACGGACCCTTGTGGAACTCCGCATGTCGTCACAGGTACTTCGCTGCGCCTAAGTTGATTAAGGACTCAAGTATCTTGCGCCATCTAGCAGAATTGAAAACGTTCTTCACATCGAGTGTGATCACTGCGCAACATTTGTCTTCGTTAAGTGCGGTCTTAGCTGTGTTAGCTACTAGGACAACTGCATTGTAAACCTCCCCTTTAGAAAACCGAACTGATTCTCCGAGAAGTAATCTGTTATAGATTACTCTTTCGAATAGTTTTCCAATATCAATTGGAAGGCATATCGGCCTGTAGGACGAACCTTCCCCCAAAGGTTTGTTTGGCTTGGGGATTAGTATTAACTTCTGCTTCTTCCGTTGTGTAGGATATGCTCCTTCTGTATGACATGTAATGAATGCCTCGGCAAACATATTTGACGCTATTTTGACTGCTGCTCTATTGAGGGTGCTATCCGCGGCTTCGAGGGCCTCCTTTTCACTTACCATGGGAACTTCGGCGGTGTCTATCTCGATAGTGGAAAGGTCAGGGGTACTCATATTCTGCTCCTATTCCACTGTCTGTCTGTCTATTCGTCGCACGCATTTTTCTCGTGGATAGCTTTTGCGGTTGACACCACACTTGACGAAAATGTGGGAACTGTGAACGCTCAGGCATACAGTGAGTTACGTAATTCTACGTCAAATTTAAAAGGGGGTCCCCATACATGCGAAAGGAGTGTGTACACTTTTTTTAACCAAATATAGTCATGTGAGGTATCCAATGAAAGGTCTCGATCAGTACTTTCCGAAACTCGTCTTTATTTTGACATTTGTTGGAAAGGTGGGGAATGCGGGGAGGCCAAAGTGATCATTTCTTTAACGGACCCATTCTCACAAACTACCCCCCCGAAAAGGTGAAAAAAAATTAATAGGCTGCCACTATATGGTACCTAGGCCCCGAAATAACTTATATACCGATATCTATTTAAATAAAGTTAATAATATTATTATAATTTTTAATAGTTGGCTGCAAAACTCCCCTTAAATTCATTCTAGGACCATGAGATGCAACAATGTAGGGTATAATATAGAGTATGATCCCGCTAAGTTTGGTGGAAATCATACTATTACTAACAAATTTATAATAGGTCAGAGTTGTCTCTTCTTTGCAAATTCAAGACTTTGACTGGCAACATCAACTGAATGTGGATATTCAAGCGTCCAACTTCCGGTTTCCAGACTTGTTTTTTATTCTTCAGCTTTAGCTCGCTTTCTGATTTTTCTCGTTACCCCGTCGCGATTTCTACGCATCGGAATGAACACGTTGATTTTGTAAAAATGACACGCGAGGGATCGAAATGCTCTAAGGACCCCCTCCTACAAATCGGTGCCTGGCTAGCATAGAGGCGGTCAAGAACGTGTCAATCGAGCGTTTTGATGGAGCTTTAGTATTTATGGGCACTGTTCACGGGCACTTGGCCAATTTCTTTTAGGTTTTAGGATAGCTCCTCGCTCTAGGTCGTCTTCGGCCACTCAGGATGGTGGTTTGATCATCCTATTTCCTAATAGTTTAATTACACAATTGTACGCCAAAAGTTTCCTTCCGGTTTCCGCCCTACATAACGACAAAACTTAAAACATCCTCATGGATAGTCTTCTCACACACATTTTGTCGCACTTCCATTTGTTGCTTCTATTCCGATCTTTAGATGATATAAAATTTTCATTGATTGGATGACCAAATCCATTAAAATTTGTCATCTTTACGGTGAGAATGACTTGCAAAGTTTGAAAGCAAAGAGGAGTCAACTTTCCAATTCGAGTCCGTAATACAAATTGAGAGAAAAAGTGTAAAGTCCTTGTTTGAACATATAGGCTGTGCGGGAAATTTGCCCTATAATCTCTCTGCAATACTGGCATCCATTACATGTAATCATCCCTACAGGACACTGAACCAAATGAACTGGTTCCACCCCTTTACCATGTTCTCACTTCCATTGTCTTCGACATTACCCTCTTCGCTTCAGTTAAGCTTGCGTCCATCGCCACACTTGAAACGGTTTCCATTTCACCTAAAACATAAACTGACCCTTTTTTCCTCATCTCTTGTTTCACTCGTCCTGCGAATTTGATCCTTGGTCGTCATCATCGTCCTCGTCGTCACCGTCATCTTCCACTCTAATTCATTAAAACAGCAGGCGCGTAATTTAATATTCCCATTAGTCGGCCATAATGAAAGGGAGGACACAGTTGTTTGTACTCAGCTAAGCTCGCTTTTAATTGGAAGACATCGTCAGATTGGAATGGGTTAGTCATTTTTAGTCAAACGAAATTCGAGGATGGGGAGAAAATGGGGGATACTCTTAATGGATCCCGGGCTGAAAGCGATGAAAGCTAAATTTCACGCTCAAAGGATTCTTTTTCTCGGCCCGAGACGGCAATATGAAATGATAGCTTTAATTCGGCTGAATCAAATTATTATAAATTAATTGATGTTTCAAGTGGAGAATTTATAATGTCTTAAGACCGAAGATATATTCCCGCACGAAATTTTTGGATGAATGATGTTGGACTTAAAAGGATATTGAATGTCTTCTAATATTGCGTTGGTAATTAACGTAATGAACGCGAATAAGGAGAAGAAAGTAATGCAATAACTTGAGGGAGATGAGGCTGTTTCAGGGCTTGAAAGTCCCATTAAATTATCCTTTTATTACGGATGCCATTACCGGGGCTTGACTCCTACAGAAAATTAAAATTAATTGTGAAAAATGCTCCTCTTTTTTTAGAAAAAAGTTCACAGGCGGAAACAGTTCCTTCGAGCTTGCCAAAAGGTTGAAAGGACTCATATTCAGACGACAAGTCCCTCCAAATTAATAACAATGCATGCGTGCAAAAAATTAAGTACCACCATCTGCTGGCGGGTTGACTTCTATGAGTCAGTTGAACCCGCTCATCCCGACCACAAGGCCCGGCGGAAAAACAACGACAACAAAATCTAATTTGGATAATTCAAGAGCAATGCAAATTCCCGCCGGTCCCCTAACTTGTAACTTTCCGAAACGATTTTTTAAATGTCAACCAAGAGAGAAATCCTTTTGCCATTAACCCCTTCCCTTTCGACGTTATTTCGCTTTTGTAATAACTGGAGCAGGAATTTGCCTATAGATTACCCTGACAGCGTCCTTGCAAGTCACCGATCACCCCTCTCCGCCCAGCCAGTAGCCCGAGACACTACTATACTCTGCCGAAACCCGTTTTTTTCGGCTCTGTGTGGAGAGGCTTCACCCGTTTCTTATCAACCCACCCCGCCAAATTCTGAACTTTGTTCTTCTTCTGGTGCGCGCTAACTACTCCCCAGCACAGAGAATGGGTATTATGGAATACTTTAAAAAACGTGCTGCTATTAAAAAGTAAAAGCGAAGAAAAGTAGATGAACGGAAGACGCGAAACAGCAGCGACAACGGACGGGGACGACGAGAGAATAAGACGACAGTGGAAATAAACCCCATTCCGTGGGGTGAAATTTTTTAAGTAGAAAAAATCGTGAGGGTAATTTTTTTCCTTTCTTTCCTGCGCTTTCTATTAATGTTGCTGTTGTTGTTCTTGTTTTAAGGCTTATTTCGATGTTCACCCCGCTCACATCTAAAGGGGTGAGTGTGATCGATATTTTAATTTTATTTTTTTTTTTTTTCGTACGCTACTTTCCTCGTAGAGTCTTTTATTACCATCAGTGCCATCTATTACGCGACCCACTCCTCGAGACCGGTTACGGCAATTGACTGGGTTGCTTGCCGAGCCTGAGCCTTATCTTTATTCGCGCTCAAAAGATCTTTTGTTTAAGAGAATTCACTTCTCACATCTTCAGACGGGGTTTCGTGCTCAAGATTCGGTTATCAGTTCTAATAAAGCTTGATTAAGGAATTCAGTGCGTTCCATTCCAAATACTTGATATTAGTACGGTGAATAAAGCAAGGATTCAAGATAAATTGTCTCGTCACAAGTATCCTTCTCTCAAGGACCTACTGCTGGGCTGAGGTAGAATTCATTAAACGGAAGATAGTCCGGGAAAATATCTTTGAGGAATTTTGTATAATAGTTGTTAGTTTCCTTAGTATTTATAATAAACTGGACATTTACCCATAAGCAGAGTGGGAAGGTTTGATGTTGGAAAGGACATATAAAGTACATCAAATACGGACAGGCAGATATGTTACTCTTTCTACCTATTTCACTGAAGCATTTCAATCACTGTTTGGTGAACAATTTCAACCCCAACACATCAATCAACCTGTAATAATTGTTACACTCCTGGTTTCTCCATGAGTAAGGTTGATTTGCAGGACTTCTTGTTGGGCATCTAGAATTTGGGAGGGAGCATTTTGTAAAATTCAATGTGGCTAGATCCTGTCAACAGGCTGCACAGAACAAGGGGTAAAGAATGTTTACATTTCGGACTTACTCACTGCTTAAATCTTAAAAATTACCAGCATTTGGAGGTCCTTGGTTTTATTTTCCTGTTTCAGATTAGGGTAATATGGTTGATAAATTTCAACTTGGAACTGGAACTTGTGGATTATATATATTTGAAATTCACCTCGCACCTACGCCTAAGGACTTCCCGAGGCGACCCAATCTCGCATGGCGTAACCAGCAATTGTTGCCCCCTTTACTGTGTTACCTATCCACTGCCACATCCAAATTCCAATCACATCGGCACAGTAATCACGGTGGCCGTCACCTTCCATATGCTTCTCCCATATAGCAACACAGAAAGAACACTAGCACGGAACAGTCTCAACTTGATCTTGGTGTTGAGATAACTACATTTCCAGACATTTCAGCGGAAGCGGATCGAAGCGCTGCGTCGTGTCGGGCAACATCCAGTTCGGATCCAGTTCCTAGATATAAAAATTAGTCGACGCCTTCGATGATTTACCCACTAATGTAGGTAGGGAGAGTGCGATAATCCGTCCGAAAACCTTGGCAATTTTGGTGTCTACCTTCAATTCAGCTCTACCTGCTTCTCTTTCCAAATCTAAAGATCATCCTTGACCAGGTGAGAGAGCAACGTGACATTATCAACGTTACACCACATGACATTTCGCACCATCCTATGTCGCTCTGATGATAGCTGTTGGTTTCTCCGGATGCCCCTCCAGATACAATCCCTCTCCACGCTGTCGAAAGTTTTCTCGAAATCGATGAAGAACATGATGATTCATAGGGTATTGCCGTGGTCAGTGCCAAGGATCTGGAGCGGAAACCAATCTGCTCTCTGTCGATCACCTTTGCAACGACAGGGAGCACGCAGATATCCCTCCAATCGTAACAATCGAAACGGGTGACCTCCTTGTTCGCTCTCTGGGAAAGGTCTCAGCTTCCCAGCATTTCCATTCGAGTGGAAGCAACAGATTTATATTAACTGCATTTGAGGGGGAGACCGTCCAGCGAAGCGGGTTGACTCCGTTTGAGTGCATTGATGGCCGAGATAGTTTCTCTTCGATTTGGCGGAACAGACCATATTCGAAGAGTTAGAACTTATTCAGTTGCTCGTCATCGCGGATGAGGAGTCGACCATTAACGTCCTATACAAAACTATTGAAATGCTTGCGAAAACACGCGAATTCTTTCATGATGCGGTAAACAGTTCTGAAATCATTGCGTTCTCCTGAAACTTCAGCACTACGTTGAACTTCTTTCGTTCATCGATCTACTTCCACGATGCCGTGTGATCAGCAAGGTAGCTCCCCCACTGTCAAGCAGCAGCTCGACCATTCAATTGGTCGATGTTAAACTTAGGGGATAGCAACTTCCCCTGTGAGAAGTGGTGATTGCAGCACGCAAGCGAACGTAAGCAACTATCACAGCCCGATATCAGCCACTCGCTTATTACGCGCATACAGAAGAAAACTCCTAAATTTACTGCTGATCGCGAAGCGGGGGATGGGATTGTTAATACGGTCTCGGTCTGTACTCGAACAATGTGACAACAATGGCGAGGCGGTGAAAGTTACAGAAAGGGAACTTCCCACTATTATCGTTACAGTCGTCAAGACCGTATTTCCCTATCACATATCCGAGCAAGGTGTTATCAGAGCCTAGTTAGGCATTCAGATCACCCATCATGATTATACGGTCACAGGAAGCCCCTCATAAACTGCGTTCAATTGTTGCGTTCAAGTACTCTGATCACCTGGCTTTGAACTCGCTTCAAGATTTCATCAACCGTTGCTTCATTACTGCCTTAGGAGAACGCCGCAAACCCCCCCCCCCCCCAACAATTTCTTAACAAAAATTTACTTCAACCTGAACGAGGCACTGTTCTCTTAGATATAATTTGCCTCACATTGTGCTCAGGAATGTAGGTATATAGCAGCGATCAACATCCGGGAAATACTTCCTGTCGAGCGGCTCTCAGAACGGAGATGAAGGAGCGTCTGATGAGTTGCCTCTGCCCTAGATGTAACCATGCCTCAGTTGGGTGCTTAGCCCAAAACCAGCGTTTCAACTCCCCCCATTGTTCCGATCCACCATTAAATGGATTAATTGGAGCATTCAAATTCTTAAACCAAAAGGGAAATTGTTGTTGTTGTTGTGGTTCTAAAAACACTGTACACCCTCAAGGCCATCAATCGGTAAACCAAGTTCGCCTGCTGCCGTCTCTGAGAGTTTGTAGCACGGACTTCTGCTTTTTCCACTGGACAGGGAATATTCCTTCTTTTAGGCACGCGTCAACGGTGTTGGCGAAAATGTCGGACCTATTCTTCACTGCCAGTTTCAAAGCTCGGTTGGGGCTGCCCTCCAAACCTGAGACGTTGTTGCCACCGATTCCACCACATATTTCCAGGGCCTCCACAGATACTGGACGTATTATGCCGTCATTCAGCTGGACAACCGTTTGCCTTCCTCTATTTTCGTGGTGGTGGGATAGAGTGGTAAAAATTTGTTTCAGGAAGCGCGGACAGATCACTTGGGGTGATCTCCACAGCCGTTCCATTACCACTTGTAGGCCCCGCTCCAAGGGTTTATATTGGCATGGCCACATAGCAACTCTTTTTCCTCCTCCTAATGGCTTCCTTTAGGCGGCCTCGCAGTTGCCTGTGTACCTCTTCTCGACCGTCGCCACCGGCTTTCCCCTGAGCCTTTGGTAGAGCTTCCTTACTCGAAACATACGACTCACAAACTTGCGATTTCGTTGTTCTATCAGTAGTTGGGTTGCCTACTGGGGAGCAATCGCTTTCTGGGCATAGCAGCATCATATGCTACCGTCACCCATCGGATGATTTGTGTGGCTTTTTCTTCGCCTGTACCATTCAGGGATATATCGGGTTTGAATAGCGCGGAAAACGTATCCGCCTCAAAAGTTTTTACCGTCCAACCGAGCAAACCACCAGGCATTCTGCGAGAACTCTTTTCCGAGCTCGATTCGCCCTTGATTTCCGTGTAGATTGCCTGGTGGGTGCTGTCAGTATAGTCCTCACTGACATGCCAAGTGACTCTACTGGCTAAAGCGGTACTCACGTATGCCAACATTCAAGCTCCACGAATGCTGCGAGGAGAACACATTGTCTCAACTTGCCTGCTATTATGTTGCATCCAATACCAGAGCGGCAAGCATTTGTCGGCAAGTGTAGTGCTGGGCGGAGCATAGCAATGTAGATGTGGACTCCTTTCACCTTCGTCTTATGGAACCTTCCTCAGGGTGCTCCATGATTTCTTCAAAGATTTGTTCTCCACAAACCCATAGCACTGCTTGGCCCATTTGAACTTTGACTCAAATGCCACCGTGGTTTCGATGTGGCTTACTAATGGTGGCCACATCAATGTTTTTCTCGCGGATGGTTTACGAGAGGTGGTCCAGCGCTGCCTAGCAGTGGTTTAAGCTGATTTGTATGAATCATGATCTGCAATTGGTGTAAACGGCTATATTCTGGGTAGCTACTGCTGCCTGCAATATGCTGATGATCCACATCCTCCTTTTATTCGGACAGTACGTAATTTGGGTCAGCTTCGCAATTTTTGCTGACATGCCTTTCCACTCCGCATCTCCTGCATTGCTTCAACCTGTCATTTAGACTGGTGCATGCCTTCACAATGTGACCGAAGCCAAGGCATCTAAGGAATCGCTTCGGTGCCACTTGCCCCCTAAGCCGATAACCCAGCCTATTTTTAGTCTCGTTGCTGCTAACAGTTTGAGTGCCGTCTCCATTGGTCGGCCGATGATAGCCGTTTGTGTTCCCCCGTAGGCTTTCCTAAGCATTTTCACCGCTGTCTCCTGTAGTCCGAAAAATCAAACTACTTCTCCAAGGCATCGCCTTGGTAGTGATTTGACTACACCTTTGCAGATTATAGTGATTTCCCGCCTGCTAGCCCTTATGTCGGCTTCATGCCCTAACGACTTTCCGATTTGGTTCAAGAATTTGTCCGGGGTTACATGGATTTCTTGACCTCCAACTCAGGACTCCATATAATGCGGCTAACATTGTCCCCCAAGTTGGTAAGTTCGAGGTCTGCCTTCACTCTCCTGAGAATGTCAGCATATGACCATTGACTTTGTTTGGAAATGTTAATCACCTCCAGTCTTATCTTCCTTTGATCGTTTCTTTTCCGCGATTCCACTTCTCTCCAGGCTTTCGCATCCCCCTTTAAAGGTCCGGTCCCTTTTCTCGAGGTCGCCGCTATAACAATGTCGCTGGCAGCTTCAGTCATAGTCTGCATGAGCTCCGCCTTTTTGAGAGTTGAGTCCTTTTTTCTTGAGTCGTTCAGTTTGTTAGGCAGACTCTTCCCCGGTTTCTCCCCTTCCGTATTTTGAAGAGGCGTTACTTGAGTCGCCTGGTTCATTTTTTCTTTCGACGGCTTTCCCCTCTTTCTTCCTGGGCCTTGAAGTACGCGAAACGGATGCCTCTTATCATGACCCTTATATTCTGGTGAATGCTCCTGCGCTCCTTTATGAATTCACACAACTCCATGGTCAGAGCAGCAAAGGTATCTCCTGACTGATCCTTGCCTAAAACATCACTCAGGCGATTCGGCGTCAAAGATTCTTCCTCATCGAAGACTCCTGCTAAACACTTCTACACATCGGGGGGAGCGATCACGCGGGCTTGTGCCCGTATGTGAAGGGATTTGCTAAGAATCGAGCTTCTTCTGAACCGGTCCGTCGATGCAGCCAGTTTCACTCCCTCCCGTACGCTTGTAACATTAGATGCCACAGTAGCCAAGGTTCCCACTACTGAGGCAGGTCGTTGGATATCAAGCGCCGGAAGCCCGCTCGCCCACTCCCAAAAACCGCCGGTACTGGGTTTCAGAAGCCCTACACCGCAACTTTCTCTTATTCTCCTCCTGGTCCTCCATGTTTGGTTTAAAACATTACGGGCTTGGAAACGAGTTGCTAGACCAGCAGAACTACTTTGTATACCCGTGAATGGAACTTGAGTTACTAAACTAAACAAATCAAGCCGCCATTCGCTTTCTTCATGCCCATTACACTCACTCTCATCTTCGTCAAAATTTAGTTCCGCATTTTTTTTCCTTCAGGCCAAAGAAAATCTAATCCATTCCTTTCCGGCCAAACCAAAATGTTCCATTGACCTGATCCTTAAAAAAGCGAACTACAAATAGCAAAATATGTCATTTTGAATCAACTTACACAACAGAGTGAACGCATTTATATCCGCAAAATGCACTTTTCTTCCGTCCATCAAAGGTGTGGAAGTGGTCTTGGAAAATTTCCTTTTATTATTTGAATTGCATGTCAATTGAATCCTTCTGAAAAAGGAAATATTTTTGTGGGCATATTTTTTTAGGAGTATAAAGGAATTTCTTGGATCCTTTTCTGTTTGAATGACGTGAGTCGATTTAACGTTCTTTTTACTTTGAAGAGATTTAGTTTTCTTTGGCCAGTTCTGTCAATTGATTCCAATACTCCTACAGAAATGGTTAAGGAGTTTCAATTAAAGTTTTCGAGAGAGGATTATGACATGCTGTTAGGGCTGAAAAAATTAATAGAAGTTGACCATTTCATGGCCCCTGGAAACTAATCTACAAGGAGCTGAGCTGGGAGTCTCGCTCGATTCAGATGCAGTAGAAAGGTTCAAAACAACTGAAAAGGAGCAAATTGTGGAAATGACAGAAGACAAAGAGAGTGAAAGAGGATAAAAAGGACGAGAAATCGGGAGCGCACTTCACGTTGTCTCCTGGATACATCCGTCCACTAATTTGCTGTACCAAATCATTCTTAACCTTTTTCCATACAAATCCATCCACACAACAAAGTCCAAAATCCACAAGGAATTCAATTAAGGATTAATGCAATGTGTTCTGCGTTTTGAATATATAAACTCGACTAACTCACCTTTCCATCCATATCCCTTTTATTGTACATTTGACGCCCACCTGCCAGTTTCTTATGTTCGACAGATTCCTTAATGGCACGAGCGAAATATCTCGAGTTCCGCTATTTAAAACTCCTTCAAAATTTACTCTTGCATAACAAAAGGATTTCAATTTCGGCCCTTACTTTTAATGTACTGTACTTTGCCCAAAGAAGAAATGAATAACGAAGGAAAACCAATCATTCCAGGTAAAGCAGAGGAAAGAATCGAAACGGAGGATACTGTGTGCGGGTTCATCTCAATTTACAGTTTCTATTCAAGGAATAATTCCTAAAATTTTCAAATTATTTGCTTTTTTCTTTGTGTGGATAAAATGTTAGTCTGATTGCAATACGTACGGACGGAATGAGAAGGAGTTTCATAATCTGCAGAAGGGATGCGAGAAAAAACGAGCAAGGTGTGGGCATGAAGGAGTGGAGGAATAATCCTGCGTATGTTCAATTATTTTCAAGATTGGAAGGGGGACGTTTAAAAAATATAACATGACAACCATTTCTCATCATTGCGATTATTCCTGGTAACAACTTTCGAATAATCTATTACGGAACCAGAAGCAACTTCAGCAAGGATACCAATTACAGAGGAGAGCCAATGCTAAGATAGACGATATCCAGGCCGGTGTGATTGGCTCCAAAGCATTGGTTGCTTGGCGAGGTGGACTAGAGTTGACCATCCAATACGTATTCCCAAATCCTTAAATCCTGAAAAACCGCAAAACAAAAAAGCTTATAAAAACCAAAAACTATTATAGAACTAAATCGCGAAAGTGACGATCCAACACCGAGGAGCAACCCTGCGCCCATCGATGGAGAGCTTCCCTAGCTAGAGTCCGATTCTCCTTTTAATCAAGTGGTAACCAACCCAATTGGGACTCAATCCTTAACGAACGAGCTGAAGCAGGCGCCACCTACTGAAGTTAAGGTCTAACCCACTGGTAAGCATCTGTCCTCGAACATCAAACGACCTTCGGGAAAACCCCTTTGGGGAAATGGCCTCTGGGTAAATCGCCTTCGCGCAAACCGCCTCCGGGTCAATCGCAACCCACGAGTTGAGGAAATATAAGCACCCTAGGCACTTTCCGCTAAGGGCAAACTGAAACTGCAGCGGCCCTTGGACAATCCCCACTCTTCGACACAAGTGCAACAAAGAAGGCTCGGCCGTCAATAGCTAACCCTTTTCTTGCGAACAAGGCTATCGAAGTCGATGGATGGGTCTTGTATGACGACACCAATTCATCCGGTTACGATACTGACCAGGTATACTGAGGTATACGGAATGCATCCTCTCAAGGTATTTTTTTTTATATGGATGGAGGTGGAAATCGTAGAAACACGTTGCTGCGCCAGGTTGCAGCAGTGTGTGGGATTCGCACCCACTAAAACCACCCCCACTTTTCCGCCCCTCCCCGCGGGACCACCGTGAAGTATTACTTCGCGGGGGAGGCTCTAGTTTACTATACCAGCGTGTCCATGTCACGTCTCCGTCGCGCCGCCTTCCGAGCTCGATCCAACTGCAGGAGTTTTGTCCGCACCACGGCTACTGTCTCATTCACCGCCATCCAGCTTTCCTCCGACTTCAGCATCTCTTCCACCAGGTTGGAGGGCTCGATGTCCGCCCCAAGATGCTGTTCAACCTCCTTTTCTGCTACAGAAATCCGGGACAATGGAACATAACGTACTCCGCGTCCTCGGATGTAGCACCGCATTCAGGACAGTTGGCAGACTCGTCCAACTCGAAGCGATGCAAGTACTTCCAATAGCCACCCTGTCCCGTAAAGAACTGTGTCAGGTGGTAATTCAATTCTCCGTGCTTTCGGTCGACCCATTTCTCGATACATGGAGTCAATGTATCATCATCATCATCAACGGCGCAACAACCGGTATCCGGTCTAGGCCTGCCTTAATAAGGAACTCCAGACATCCCCAAGTTTCCGCGGAATACATGAGGACTGGCAAGATCATAGTCTTGTACAGTAAGAGCTTTGACCCTATGGTGAGACGTTTCGAGCGGAACAGTCTTTGTAAGCTGAAATAGGCTCTGTTAGCTGACAACAACCGTGCGCGGATTTCATCATCGTAGTTGTTATCGGTTGTGATTTTTGACCCTAGATAGGAGAAATTGTCAACGGTCTCAAAGTTGTATTCTCCTATCCTTATTCTTCTTCGTGTTTGTGTTTGACCAGTGCGGTTTGATGTTGTTGGTTGATTCGTCTTCGGTGCTGACGTTGCCACCATATATTTTGTCTTGCCTTCATTGATGTGCAGCCCAAGATCTCGCGCCGCCTGCTCGATCTGGATGAAGGCAGTTTGTACATCTCGGGTCGTTCTTCCCATGATGTCGATATCGTCAGCATAGGCCAGTAGTTGGGTGGACTTGAAAAGGATCGTACCTCTTGCATTTACCTCGGCATCACGGATCACTTTCTCGAGGGCCAGGTTAAAGAGGACGCATGATAGCGCATCCCCTTGTCGTAGACCGTTGTTGATGTCGAATGGTCTTGAGAGTGATCCTGCTGCTTTTATCTGGCCTCGCACATTGGTCAGGGTCAGCGTAGTCAGTCTTATTAATTTCGTCGGGATACCGAATTCTCCCATGGCCGTGTACAGTTTTACCCTGGTTATGCTGTCATAGGCGGCTTTAAGGTCGATGAACAGATGGTGCAACTGTTGTCCATATTCCAACAGTTTTTCCATCGCTTGCCGCAGACACCGCAGAGAGAAAATCTGATCTGTTGCTGATTTGCCTGGAGTGAAGCCTCTTTGGTATGGGCCAATGATGTTCTGGGCGTATGGGGCTATCCGGCCTAGTAAGATAGTGGAGAATATCTTATAGATGGTACTTAGCAACGTGATACCTCTATAATTGCTGCACTGTGTGATATCTCCCTTTTTATGTATGAGACAGATAATGCCTCGTTGCCAATCGTCAGGCATTGATTCGCTGTCCCATACCTTGAGCACAAATTGATGAACCACTTGGTGAAACTGGTCGCCTCCATATTTAACCAATTCGGCTGTAATTCCATCGGCTCCTGGCGACTTATGATTTTTTAGCCGATGAATTGCACGGACTGTTTCTCCTAAACTTGGTGGTGGCAGTATTTGTCCGTCGTCTTCAGTTGGCGGGACCTCCAACTCGCCGATGTTCTGGTTGTTCAGTAGCTCATCAAAGTACTCAACCCATCGCTCTAATATGCCCATTCTGTCGGAAATCAGATTTCCCTCTTTGTCTCGGCAGGATGAGCATCGAGGTGTATAAGGCTTCATCCTGCTGACTTGTTGGTAAAACTTCCGCGCCTGGTGCGGTTGCTCCCTGTACTTTTCTAGTTCATAGACTTGTTGGTTCTCCCAGGCTTCCTTTTTCCGTCTGTGAAGTCGCTTCTCCACTCGTCGGAGTTCGTGATAAGTCTCTGCGCTTGCCCGCGTTCTTTGAGAATGCAACATTACTCGGTATGCGGCATTCTTCCGTTCCGTTGCTGGCTGACATTCATCGTCAAACCAGCCGTTCCGACTCCTTTTGCGGCTGGGGCCAAGTATGTTTGTGGCCGTATCCATGATAACGTTCTTCAGGTGATTGTGAAGATCATTTGTTGATGCTTCATCTCCAGGTCCTCTGTTGACTGCGGTTATTGCGGCATCCATTTCCCTCTTATAGGTGTCGCGGAGGATTGTGTTGTGGATGACTTCAGTGTTCACTCTCACCTGATTGTCAGAGTGGATTCTGGGTGGTATTGTTATTCGAGCTCGGAGCACCATGCCAACGAGATAGTGATCCGAGTCTATATTGGCCCCCCTATGCGTTCTGACATTCATCAAGGCTGAGAGGTGGCGGCGTTCGATCAACACGTGGTCAATTTGGTTGAAAGTGGTCCCGTCTGGAGAGGCCCACGTATGTTTGTGGACCGCTTTCCGCACAAACCAGGTACTTCCAACAACCATTTCGTGTGACCCTGCTAATTGAATAATCCGCAGTCCGTTATCATTTGTATTTTGGTGTAAGCTATGGGAACCAACGTATCGCCTGAATACGGGCTCCTTCCCTACTTGGCTGTTAAAATCCCCAAGTATGATTTTGATATCATATCTGGTACAGGCTTCGAGGGTTCGTTCTACTGCCTCGTAGAAGGTATCCTTCTCCGACTCTGCAGTCTCCTCTGTAGGGGCGTGAACATTTATGAGGCTTATATTTCTAAACTTGCCTCGCAAGCGCAGAGTGCATAGCCGTTCGCTTATGTTTTCAAAGCCGATAACAGCAGGTTTCATTT
Source organism: Hermetia illucens (assembly GCF_905115235.1). Taxonomy (NCBI): domain Eukaryota; kingdom Metazoa; phylum Arthropoda; class Insecta; order Diptera; family Stratiomyidae; genus Hermetia; species Hermetia illucens. Next base: position 130,481,070 of record NC_051852.1, read on the forward strand.
TTTGGCTGACTAAGAAACCTACTCCGAGCACATGGTTTACTGGATGACCGCTATAATATATGGTGTAGTGGCTCTTCACCAGGAAACCGGTCCCTGTCCATCGCATCTCTTGCAACGCTGTTATATCAGCCCTATATTGGGACAGGGTATCGGCTAGCTGCTGGTCAGCTTCATCTCTGTACAGGGAGCGCACGTTCCATGAGAAAATGCGCAAATCTTTATTCCGTGTTCGTTGCCGGGTCCGTCGTTTTTAAATCCGTCCTGTCCGAGGCTCCTGTTGTGGCTTCGTAACGAGTTGTTTTCCGTGTAGGGTTGTCAGCCCTACCCAACCCCCAACCTGGAGGACTAGTTGGTACAATTTGTCCCGTTTTTAGGCGCGGGAGACTCGCCTTCATCCTTCTCCGTCTGCAGCTTTTCGTTAAGAAAGAGCTCCCAGCGGTCACCACGTGGAGGTGGAGATAGGGTTTGATAGTAAAGCTGTTGGTGTTGGTTCAGCAGGCATTTCCCAGGTTTTATGCTCCATTGTGGGTACCAATCCACGTTTCGCCCTGGGACCTATACTACCCTTTGACCACCGCAGTCAATGTATGGGTCCGAATTATCCCACCGTTGTTACCACTTGCTACACAATTCTCTCCTGATGGCTTTTCGGAAATCCGCATTCACCTCGGCTGGATTTGCCTTCGGTTTTTCGTAGAGCCAGTGTGTCTAGCTCGCTAGAAGATCTATAGGGATCATTGCAGCGATGGCATACACCGCGTTCGTCGATGCCGTCCTAAATGCGCTGCACACCCTTAGCGCAATTGGCCAGTATGCCGAACTTATCTTTCTCCAGTTTACAGAGTGGTTCAACGCTCCCGCCCAGACAAGGGCCGCGTATAGCAGGATCGACTTCACCACTCCCACAATGAGTAGCCTGCGACTATATTTCGGCCCTCCCACGTTAGGCATCATCCTTGCAAGGGATGAGCTAGCATTTGCTGCCTTCTCTCGCGCATAATCCAAGTGTCCCTTGAAACTCAGCTTGGCATCGATCATCACCCCCAGATATTTGACAAATGATTTTGAGACGATCTCACGATTACCAACCCGGATGTTAACCGTGTTGTTCTTCCTACGGTTGGTAATGAGGAGCGCCTCCGTCTTTTCGTCTAGTCTAGCTTGGCCATCCGTACCCATGACTTGATGGTACGAATGGCTTCATTTGTATAAAGCTCCACATTCTCGGGATGCTTTGCAATTGCAACTACCGCCAGGTCGTCCACAAACGCAATCAGCGTAGCCTCTTCCGGCATGCGTAGGCCAAACACTTCATCGTATATTATGTTCCACAGTAGTGGTCCAATACAGAACCTTGAGGCACACCTGCTGTCACAATGTACTCCTTCGGCCCGTCGTTCGTCTCGTACCAGAGAAGTCTGTCCGAAAGGTAACTCTCGATTAGTCGAGCCAAGTAGCTAGGAACACCCAGTTTAGCCAAAGCGCCTTCAATCCAGCCCCAGTTGGCTGGGTTAAAAGCATTTTCGACGTCCAGCGTCACCAGAGCACAGCATTTGCCCATGACCATTGCATTTCGAGCCACTCCCAAGACCTTTGCTACTGCATCGACCATAGAACGGGCTCGCCGAAACCCATATTGCTACTCTGAAAGACCACTCACAAGCTCGATGAACGGGAGCAGCCTCTTGTATATCACCCTCTCCAACATCTTCCCCATGGTGTCTAAGAGGCAAATAGGGATATATGAAGAGCAACACTAGCTTCTGCTTCTTCCATTGGGCGAGAAATACCCCTTCCGCCATGCACGATTCGAATGTGCTTGCAAACCACCTTGGTCTGGCCTTGACCGCCACCTTCAGAGCCTTGTTCGGAATTCCGTCCAATCCCGGAGCCTTGCTATTCGCAGTACGTCTGTAGATTTCCCGAAGTTCCTCTTCGGTAACACCAGGGATCGAGAAGACGTTCTGCTGAGCTGCCAGTTGAAGTTCACTTTCATCCTAATCCTGCTGCGGGAAAAGAGTTGTAATTGTTTGCAACAAGTGCCGTGGGCATGTCACTTGAGGTGATTTTTGCCCACGGATCTTGTTCATTACAACTTGGTAGGCTTGGTAGCTTCTGTAGCATTCCCACTTGCTTCTCCGTTTGGCCTTCTTAAGGTTGCTTCGCAGATCCCTGTATTCCTCCTCGCGCTCCCGGTGCTCCAGCCTTCCCCTTGTCCTGTGGGAAAATCTCCTCGCTCGGAGACAAGAAGATCTCAAGACAGCAATCTCCTTGTTCCACCAGTAGTTTGGCCTCTTGCCGTGGTGCAAACGTCGTCGTGGCATCGTAGCATTGCATGCTTCGGTTACACGCGGAGACAGCTGTGTGACCCTTTCCACCGCTGTTCCATCAGGATGATGAGCTCCCTCAAATGCCGCCAGGAATGTCTCCTCGTCGAAAGCTCCGATAGACCAGCCAACCGCCTTAGCCTTTCCATCTCCAGAGCGTCGTTGACTGCTCCCCCGGTTCCCAATGCGGAGGAAAGTGACGTGATGGTCACTGTGGATGTAGTGCTCACTCACTTGCCAAGCCATCTCCCTCACTAGTGAAGGGCTAACAAATGTCAGGTCAACGATCGAACCCGACCCTTTACCTCGAAATGTAGGCACGCATCCAACGTTGGCCATACCTCTCAAGGTATTAAGCTTCGCTTTGAATCCGTACTGTAAAATGTTACGGCTAAACTTTGCCGATAAAAACACGAACGACTAGCTCAGGCAGTACTGCTCCTCCTTCATCAATGTGTGGGAGGGTGCGCGTCTAACTCTGAAAAGTGTCTCCTCTGAGCTGTCATCGTTCAAAAAGTGCTTCCTTTGGCTTCTAGAAGAAGAGCATAGTGGTTCTGAGGACTTGGAACAGTTTGGTGTCTAGAACAACTTCAACACTTCTACTTGTATGCTGTTACGTAGCAAAGCAAGAGAGAGAGGACACAAAACTTTCCATACTATCGACATTCCGAATATTAGAAAGGTTCCGGAGCAAACTGGTTGTCGGCTCTACTATGGGCTTGGGATCACCACACTACAAGTGTTGGCTCCTAGAATCGTTGAAGGGAAGTTGCCGGCCACGACACCTTCATCTGAAGCGTAGATGAGGTGCAATATTTCTCAAATAATAGCTGCAAGACATTTATATATGTCCCTCATACAAGGACCATATGTTGTTGGTGGGGTTGTCAGGTGCTTAAACTTCCGATATACTAACTTGTTGAATGCCAATGGAAGCGACAGACCCCACTCCTACATGCTTGACCCCCTGGATAATTTGGTTCACGTCCCATGTGATGCCGACACCACAACGGGCAAACTAAAAATAAAAAGTGAACAGAGAGATAAGAAGATTCTATGATGCCCTACATATTCCTGCTATGACGCAAATAAATTTTGCAGTGCCAAAAGTAAAAGCATGTTGGTAATATTAGGATGTAACATCAAAGCCCAGCGCATATGGTGGGGAAGTTTCAAGAGCAATGCTAGCGCCTATAGAGCCTATTAGAATATCTACCATGGACTGATCTGCATATCCTCAATTTGAGTGATGAATCTACTTTCTTCAATATAGTCACGCGAAAGATCATCGACATCACGGGGGAATCCCCTGTCATTCCGGCTCTTGTCAAACGATATCGCACTCTCGGATCACAAACACATTGAGTCCATTGCTCGAATTGAGAAAACAACCCAGATGATCACAACTAGCATGAGAGAAACTTTCGAAGAGAGTTGTTCAGAAACAGAAAAACGACAAATGACCTTTGTCAACGCTCTAAAGTCTGATTCAGCCACTGGCTGCTACAAAGATGCCCAAAAAATTCTAAAGAAAAGCATAAGGTCCGCCAAACAATAATCATGGAGACGACTAACTCTCGATGAAGAAACGGCCAACCATCTCATCTCCAGGCCGACAGATCCATGGAGTCATAAACCGGAAGATTGGACGCTGGCATGCAAAGTAGTCTCACTGGAATGTGTGAAATGGACATTTAACTCGCTCCATAGAGACAAGTCTGCGAGTCTGGATGGTATTATTTCTGCTCTAGTAATAAATGGGACTGGATACCCTGGGTCTACACATTCGGAATGTAAGTATACCGTGCTTGCCTAGCACACGTTTGTATTCCAACCAACTGGCGTGGTGTGAAGGTAATATTTATTCTCAAACCAGGAAAACCTACCCACATAGATGCAAAAAGTTTCGGACTGATCAGTCTGTCTTCCTTTCTGCTAAAAGGACTGGAAAGGCTAGTGTATCGGTTCATATATAGGATGCATGTATCCCTAGGTGACTACTTCACTGTAGGCAACCCGCGTACCAGAAAAGCAAATCCACAGAGGCAGCAATCCATATGGTAACGGCAATAATTGAAAAGACGATATCCGATAAATAAGACGCCTTAGGCGCATTCATTGGCATCGACAGCATGGAATCAATCCCCTGTTAATCAGTTGGATCAACCACATGCTAGAGTGGGAAAAGATCAACATATTGGTCGGATAGAAGTCTATCGAGGCAGGATGTCTTAGGGGTTGTCCACAGGGCTCTCTCCCCTCTGTTATGATTCCTAGTTATGGACACCTTACTATGGCTCCTCGAAGACACAAAGGTCTTCGCACATGACCTAATCGTAATAATTATTGACAAGTTTGCGGCACAGTATGTGGCCACTTGAACGCACAACACTGCATGTAATCCGCAGTTGATGCTTCCATAATAGACTCTAAAAAAATATTTAGAAATATAATTCGACTCCAAGTTAACGTGGAAGCACTTATCCAAGAACAATACCAGAAATCCTGCAGATCTGGGGAATTTCACCCAAATGGATGCATTGGGTCCAAAACTGCTTGCATCGTCTGGTGGCCGAGACTTAACTTCGCTAGCAGCAGGATGCTATTGGCGCAGTTTCGGAGGTTAGCCTAAGATTTTTTGGAACAAAGAGTACTATTCCCACCGCGGCACTCGAAGCTATCCTAAATCCCCCCTCCCCTTATTTGGGGGAAACGAAAAGCAGGTAACGACGCACATCAGCTTAATACTATTAGCGGGTGGAAAGGTGACATCAAACGGTCATACATCCATTTGGAAATTCCTTGGCAAACATCAGGTGCTCGTCGATCGAATGGTTTCCAGATTTGTCATGGAAAATACATATTACCACGGAATCACCAAAAGAGAAAAATGGACGATAAATGGCCACGAGTCTTTTGGGATTGTTTCTTTTTCTTCAGCCTTTGTCCCGTTCACAAGCGGGATCGGCTCGTCGTGATCGGTTTCGCCATTTGGCTCTATCAAATGCCTAATCTGGATGTAATATCGAGGCTTTTAAATCCCCATCCAACGTATCAAGCCACCGTTGTTTCGGTCGGCCATTTCCTCGTTTACCACCGAATTCGATGTTCAGACCAATCTTGGCAAGTGAATTCTCGTTAACGCGAATTGCGTGACCATACAATCGAAGACGCCTCCCTCGCAACTTTTCCACGATCGGTGCAACCCCATAACGATCGCGGATATCCTCATTTCGGATGTGATCAAAACGTGTCACGCCATTAGTCCAACGCAACATTTTCGTCTCCATGACCGCAAAACGCCGTTCATTGTCTTTTATAATGGGCCAACACTTAGAACCATAGAGGGCGACAGGACGGACAACATTGCGGTAAATCTCCGATTTGAGACGTCCGTTGATGCGTCAATCACAAAGAACACCAGTTGTGGAACGTCAATTTATCCAGTGGCAGCAGAAGAATAGGATCGCACAGTTCGAATATGTTCCGATAGCTGGGCAGCATTTTCCGCACTGAGCAACGACATGTCAAGCCAACTTATCATCATCAACGGCGCAACAACCGGTATCCGGTATAGACCTACTGTAATAAGAAACTCCAGACATCCCGGTTTGTGCCGAGGTTCACCAAGTCGATATTCCTATTCAGCCAAATTTGATCCGCAATCAGAAGATCATGGTATTACTCATAGATTTCGTCTTTATGTAGCCTATATCCCCTTACATAATGGGGACAGCCATTCTTCGGAGGATTCTTCTCTCGAACGCGGCCAAGAGTTTGCAATTTTTCTTGTAAGGAACCCAAGTCTGCGAGGAATACATGAGTTCATTGTACAGTAAGAGCGTTGACCTTATGGTAAGACGTAAGAAGGGCACAATAGTTCTTCAAGGACGCGGTGCGACTTTTCCTTAACAGAATAATAAGACGTTTCGAGCGAAACAGTTTACAGTTGTAAGCTGAAATGGGCTCTGTTGGCATTCAAAAACCATGTATGGATTTCATCGTCCTTGTTGTTATTGGTTGTGATTTTGGACCCTAGATAGGAAAAATTATCAGTTATAGTCTCCTATCTTTATTCTTATTCTTCTCGTTTAACCAGTGCGATTTGATGTTGTTGGTTGGTGGGTTTTTGGTGCTGATGCTGCCACCATATGTTTCTTCCTGCTTTCATTGGTGTGCATAGCCCAGTAGTTGGGTGGACTTAAGGAAAATGGTGCCTCTCGCACTTACCTCATCATCATGGATAACTTTTTCCAGGGCCTAGTTAGAGAGGACGCATGATAGCGCATCCCCTTGTCTTAGATCGCTGTCGATGTTAAATGGTCCAAAGAATGATCCTGCTGCTTTTATCTGGCCTTGCACGTTGGTCAAGGTCAGCCTAGTCAGTCTTATTAATTTCGTGAGAATACCGAATTCTCTCATGGCCGTGTTCAGTTTTTCCCTGGCTATGCTATCATGGGCGCCTTGAAATCGATGAAAAAATGAGGCACCTTATGACCATATTCCAACAGTTTTTCCATCGCTTCCCGCAGAGAGAAAATCTGATCTGTTGCTGATTTGTCTGGAGTGAAGCCTCTTTGGCCAATAATGGGCAGTGGGGCTACCTGGCCTAGCAAGATAGCGGAAAATGTCTTATAGATGGTACTCAGCAATGTCATACTTCTTCAATTACTGCACTGCGTGATTTATCCCTTTCTGTGTATGGAACAGATAATGGGTCGTTGCCAATCGTCAGGCATGATTGTGCTGTCCCACACCTTGAGGATAAGTTAACGAATGTAGTCGGTCGCTTCCATATTTACCCAGTTCGGCCGTAATCCCATTGGCTCCTGGTTTTTAAGCCGATGAATTGTAGGAGCTGTTTCTTCAATACTTGGTGGTGGGAGTATTTATCCATCGTTTTTAGTTGGCGGGAGCTCCGACTCGTCGATATCCTACTTGTTGCACAGTTCATCAAAATACTCAACCGATCTGTTGGGCATCAGATTTTCCTCTTTGTCTCGGCAGAAAGAGTGCCCAAGTGTATAAGACGCCTGATGTGGTTTCTCCCTGTACTTTTCGAGTTCACAGACCAGTTAGCTCTACCGGGCTTCCCCTTTCCGTCTTTGTAATCACTTCTCCGCTCAACAGAGTTCGTAATAAGTCTCCGCGCGTACCCACGTTCTTTGAGAATTCAAGATTGCTCGGTATACAGCATTCTTCCGTATCGTTGCTAGGTTACATTCAGTGTCGAACCAGCCGTTCCGACTTTTTTGCGGCTGGGGCCAAGTATGTTTGTGGCCGTATCAATGATTGCGTTCTTCAAGTGATTGTGAAGATCATCTGTTGATGCTTCAGGGCCTCTGTTCTTCCTTATAGATGTTACGGAGGGTTGTGTTGTGGGTGGCTTCTCACCTAATTGTGAGAGAGGATTCTAAATAATGTTGTTATTCGAGCCCGAAATACTATATCAATGAAACAGTGATCCGAGTCTATATTGGCTGAGAGAGAGAGCACGGGATTAATTTCGTTGAAAGTGACCCCGTCTGGAGGGAGCCCGACGTATCGCCTGAATACGGACTCCGTCCCTACTTGACTGTTAAAATCACCAGTATGATTTTGATATCATATCTGGGACAGGCTTCGAGGGTCCGCTTAACTATCTCATAGAAGGTATCCTTCCCCGACTCCCCTCCCGTCCCTCCCCTCTGTAGGCACGTGAACGTTAACGAGGCTAATATTTCTAAATTTTCCTCGTAAACGAGAGTGCACAGCCATTCACTTATGTTTTCAAAGCCGATAACAGAAGGCTTCATTTTTTCGCTGACTAGGAAACCTATTCCGAGCACATGGTTTACTGGGTGTCCACTGTAATATATGGTGTAATGGCGCTTATCCAGGAAACCAGTCTCTGTCCAACGCATCTCTTGCAATGCTGTTACATCAGCCTTATATTAGGACAGGGCTAGCTGGTAAGCAGCGTTCGGTCTATACAGGGAGCGTACGTTCCATGCGCAAATCGTTATTAGGTTTTCGTTGCACGTTCGTTTGTTTTTTTTTTTTAATCCAGTTCAAGGCCCCTTTTGTGGCTTTGTAACTTCGGTTTTCTTTGTAGGGTTGCCAACGCTACCCATCCCTCAATCTGGAGCACCAATTGGTACAGTTTGTCCCGTTTGTAGGCGCCGGACACTCGCCTTCATCCTTCTCCGACTGCAGTTTTTTGCTAAGAAAGAGCTCCCAGCGGTCACCCCACGTGGAAGTAGAGATAGGGTTTGATAGTAGAGCTGTTGATGTTGGTTCAGCAGGTGTTTCCCAGGTTTTATGCTCCATCATGGGTATCAATCCACGTTACGCCCTAGGACCTACACTACTCTTTGACCACCACCAAGCCAGTTGGTGTGAAGTCGTCATCAGATGCTGTTCAAACTTGACCGACAGGAAGAAACATTCCTGATTTGGGTGCCAGGGCATTCAGACATTGCTGGTAATATGGAAGCTGACAGACTGGCTTGCCAAGGTTCTCAATCCACAATGGTGGGATCAGAATCAACTTTTGACATTCGGCCATCCACTGTCAAATCTACTCTGAAAGGGGAAATTGCAAGGATTCACGCAGCCGAGTGTAGAAATTTGAACTTCTGCCATCAGACGAAAATCTTTGTGAAGAAACCCGGAGCCGTTAGAGCGGCATTTTTGTTATCTCTTAAGAAATGGGACATGAAAACTCTAGCAGGGCTTTTAGCGAGAAACTACTCCTTAAACTACCATATGAAAAAATTGGAGTTGTGGCCTTATGCGGAAGAAAGAGACGCCCTGCATTTCGTATGCAGCTGCCCTGCCTCCTCAGACCTCAGACGATGGTATCTTGGTAAGGTTTTCTTCAACGAAAAGTCTGCGCATTTTTTGTCTCTAGAGAATACTCTCAGATTCGCGTAGGGCTGCGAACACCATAAGCGACAGGCTATTGAATAGGCGATTTCCAAGGATAGTACGATGTACTTAACAAAGGTCTGAGTGCTTGGAACTGCGACTTCCCCCACTAAATTAAACTAGCTAACTAGTCCGCTAGACTCTTGTTCTTACTCTAGTTTTAAGGGTAGCTTAAGTTTTCTCACTTTTCCTCCTATTGAGACAATAGCTAATTGAATTATCACTGTTCACTGCACTTGAATGAAGAAATAAATCAACCAATAGTACTCCATCATAAACTACCACCTAACGCAACTATAAATTTGTTAGTGCACCTAAAAGCCGTAAACATAACATCTCTCTACGCTGAACTCAACCGCAGAATATTACCGGACTCAAAATATATAAAATTGTGAACTCCCCCATATGATATGATAATTAAAAGGAAGATAGGGAAGTGATAGGAATTCCATTGACTACTTCAATCCCTTCAGAAGATATTCACCTCCAACCATAAAAAAAATCAGTGGACAATGAAATCTACTTGAATGATGTTTTTTTCTCAAACAACTTTAAAAACGCATACACATTTAAGGAGCTCTTCGGAAACATTTCCCTTTTTTAACAAAAACTTTAAAATCCCCAAACGCTATTACATCAACGTCGTCCATCGTTTTAAAATCGCTAAAATGTCCAAACAAACCAATCAATCTCAGCATAACTCTCTCGGGGGGTTTACAAATATCGCGTGCTTTCCTTACTGTAAACATCCTAAAACCTGACATCCCTCCAACGACTAAATCCATCCATACATCAATTACATACTTGAGCGAATGTCACACAAGACGCCCGCTACCATGTGAAAGTGGCCATTTTCGCACAACCACACGACATAGTACAAAGGTACACTCAGTCAATCTACGACGACCTTCAGCCCTCCGTACGCGATCCCATCCTTTCGCCGACATCCGCCCATCAAATAGTCAGTTTGTACTCGTAAACATCCTGAGCACATGTGATTGCCCCGTTCATTCACATTACCCACATCATACTCGCAATGTGGAGTAGGTACGGAGTATGTTATGTTGCGTAAACATAAACATAACGGAAATAAACAGTGAAAACCGGAGATAAGTCATCGCCAGGGAAGTCGACGAGCCAAAGTTGAAATCCTCTCGCAACACCCCACACTCCATATGGCGAGGGCTCAAGGAAAGGGTGGACTCTTGCCCGCCAGGCGTTTCGCAGACACTAGTTGCGATGTAAACAAAATGTTTCTCGGACTGAATTCCTGCTCAATCCTTGTGTATATTACGTTCCGTTTAGTTGCCAGGATGTGTGTAAAATGCTTGACGAGTATTGAAATTTTCCCGAGGAAAGCAGCCTCGCGGGAACCCCTTAACTCGTGGGGATGTGTAGCATGTGTGCATTATTTTCACGCAATTGGCACGTATTTACATTTTTCAAGGTCGGTCGATGTGTTCCCGCTGTTTAAATGGAAATCATGTCTGTACACTGAACACGGTCTCAACCCTTCCTGTTGTGGGGGTCATTCGGCAAGAACACCACCTTTTATTTGGATGTGCAGAATTGATTCCTATTATGGTTTTTATTGTGATGGCTCAGGAGCATTTGTGTAGGCAATAATTTACAATATCTTCTACCTCGAGTCCTTGACTGGAAAATCCTTGAAAGTTAGAAAGGAATTAGTGTCCTGAGCGTGGGTATTGCATATGAACTTCGTCCACTCCCTTAACATCCAGAATCGCGCTGATTTCAAAAACCTACTTCTCTCAATAAAAAAGGAGTCAATTTTCCGATGTCCTTTCTAAACTTGGCTGATCCCTTCAACCTTAGTTGTCCTTCCCAGACTACATGCAAAAATTACAATTGAATTTCACATATCCCCCTTTAGTGTGGACTCTTTTTCCCGGAAAAAGGAAATCCAGAAAGCATCCTTGGTAGCAAGGATTCAAAAGATTTATTTTCCTTGTTGTAGTCCCTCGGGCATAACATGGATGATTCGATTTCATAAGAATTGTGTTAGGCGTTATGGTCACATCAAAGATGTACGTCGCACCCGATAAATTGATTGAAACAATGTGAAAGCCAAAGGTATTATCACTTTTGCTGCTCATGTGACATACATGAACGGATAGAATATCCGGGTAATGTCTAGGAGGCATATAGTCCTAACCGGGATGAAAGGCTTGATTACAACATGCATTATGTCACCATGGGAGGTAATTCTATTAGGTGGTATATTATAGGGTGGAAGATATGTTTTAAGGCGGTCAAAGACAATGGGAATCACTACCATAAAATGTTGCTCCTGCTGGTGGTTGAAGATGGAACAAAAATTCTAAGTACACTTCCATTCAGCCTTGAAATTTTTCTTTCATACTTAGGAGACCTTCACCCCAAAATTACCGAGAAAATTAGTGATCACAAATTGTGCTCATAGCTAGCAAGCTGGACGACTCTGTGATATTTATACAATTCACCGACAGGAAACAAACAACAGTCCCACCGATAACAATAAACATTAATCACATGACAAGTATTATAGTTCAGTAACAAGGAGTACAGAAAACAGCAACCAACGGTCTCAAAAACGCCAAGAAAGCAGCCTGAGATGATCAGAAACACTCTATAATTCCCGATTAAAAAGTCAAAAATCTCCAACCACCAACCCTTCCTCAGCAACAAATATAGCTTCACAGAAATCAAAAACATTTTCGTCACGTACACAGTCCCCTCCCCCTACTAGATATCGTTGATGTCCAAGATTATCAAAAATGAGCTGCCAAAGAGGCAGGCCACAAAACAACGAACAGGAGGACAGGAAAATGACCCTGAAGTACAATGACCCGCTCAAATTAAAAGAGTAAACCCCACCTTGGTCGACTTCGAATGTCAGTATCTAAGATGACAGGCGAACGCCTAAAATGTATCTACTGCATACTTAGCGCTCAGCCTATCTACTTCAGAAAGTAACCAAACTTCGTCAAAGTAGTTGCAAGGAGAAACGCGCATAAATGGAAAAACTTCTAGGTACTAGTTCTAATTGTGCCCGATAAAGACCATCTACCGCAACAATGCATAGTGCTCCTATAGGAAGTCAGGTCATACTAATGTAATAAAACGTCATTTCCAAATTTCAACTCCTCTCGAAAACCAGGCTCCATCCCAATCAAAATCTACACGCCTGCCGGGAATTCTATAATACTGGTCTCAGACATATTCCCTTTCAGCCAAACCTTCGTAGTTTCAAGTACTTTCAAATCCTTGCAGGTAATGATATGTTACCTGCTGTTTACCAGCAGCCGCTTCAATCCTTCGATCCCAAAGACTGCACTACCATATAAGACTTCCTCGATCGTCATATCCATCTCTGACAAACCACCTTCCCATACTTCTAACGTAAGGAACATTCGCTTCTGTCTAGACCGTTGTCCACTCAACAGTAACATAACGAATACTACTATCCATATAAAGCGGCCTGGTCTGATTATGCTTCAGGTTGAAGCTGCATAATTCGGCAAGTCCTCACACGACCTCCTCGCGGTGACTGCTGGAAACCATCTTCGAATGGGTCCAGAGTGTGTTTAGCCGGGTTGAGTGAATCTAGTTTGGGGATGAGCCAAAGCAGCAGCCCTGGGATCGTCCTCCCTGCACTGGAGAAGGCTCTAATAACACCCCAAGCCAAGGTGGAACCTTGGGTACCTTCAGTTTCAAATAAGGCTCAATTATCGAAAAAGTGGGATACCATGCATAGAACTCCTAACCCGAAACCCTCGACATCGGGGGGATCCCTCAAAAGAATATCAATCACCGGAAACCGGCTAAGAAGCAAAGGTCCACTGGTGTGCTGCTCAAAAACCAGTACCAAAAATCCATGCATATTCTCAGCAAGATTGCTAAGAATAAGGAAGCCGGTATTGTCGACGAGCGGGATGGAAAGGACCTCGCTAAATACCAGGCGATTGTTGAAAAATATAACAGCAAACGCCTGTCAGACGAAGGCAAAGGCCTCCGCTCTCAAATGCAACCGATTTCAAGGCGAGGTCGAATAAAAACACAAGCGAAGCATAGTGGGCAAGAGCTCGGATGCTAAGCAACTTCGGCAGAAAAGTAAGCAAAAACAGCCAGCCAACAAGTCAATGTGAAACCCTTCAGCAACGTAGCAAGCAGCCACTTACGTGTGGCGCTAGCGGATGATAAATCCGCTAGCGGCAAATTAGCGTCGGAGGTGTGGACCAGTGTTGGCCACCAGGCTGTCGGAGATGGTCATTGAGCATCTCCTGGACACCAAAGGCGAAGACACGGGATGCATCCCATGTTTTGATTCCTCTTAGCTCACGATATAGCTTGCGAGGACCAACTCTCCCGGGACTTTCTCGGTTCGTGCCTCTGGGCGGTAGTAAAGCTCCAAGTCTTCCTCTCTCCCTGGAGACTGGTCGCTCGCATCGGGTTGCCGAAGATCCGCATAGATAAGGACAAACCATAGGATTCTTATGGACGACTAGCACAAATAACAATGACTTGATAAGTACAGTCCAAATCAAGCTTTAATCGAACAAAATGGCGAAACCGATCAAAACGAGTTGACCCCGCTTTCGAACGGGACAAAAGCTGAAGAAGTTAAGCAAGAAGATTCAAGATTTCACTTAGAAGCAACAACTAGAGGATAGGAAAAATTGTTCTACACCTCTGCTTAGTACTGTGCCTTGTACTAGAGAAGAAATATGTAAGTAAATGTTTCAGGGTCCAACCAGACAACTTTTCCTAAGTTCCGCCAATTGTCATCCAAAATGACGCAGTTCAATGTTCCGTGGGCAGAATCTTACCAAAGCCTCCTCACAGAGCTGCTAGAAGCGGTGCTGCAGATATTGAAGATGTGCCAGATTCCCTGGAGTGCCTACAGTCGAAAAACAATTTTCGTTAACTTATATCTGATCAACTTCAGAATCTGCGAATGATAAAGGCTGACCCTCCGCTTCTTTTACAGACCAAAAGTTTGGTTAATTTTCGGACCTCTTCTTTGATATATTCTCCACGTTGAATTCGCAACCTACTGAAAGTATGGTTCTGTTCGTTTAAGTAGACGTCAGTACATGGTATAATTCTTCGGGCTGAGCTGCTCTATCGTGACCCACAAGGAGCGAGGAGATTACCACGCCTCCCCACAAATGCCCTTAAATCAAAGCCTTTGATAATGCCCCCCCTACGTTCATAGTTCCTTCTCCACGATCGCTAAGGCACTCTTTAAGTGTTAAAATTAAATCTGTATCGGCTTCAGCAGTACTGATTAAGGGGAGAAAAGTAGGTTGGGACACTCTTTCAGAGTGCTTTCCCCGATCTGCATCTCTGCCAACAAGTCATTTGCATCGGCTCGACGAAGTTGCAATTCTCGTCTGACTTTACAAATCGAAATACACACATATAATAATCATAACATTCCTAGTGTCGAAACTTAGTTAATAGTTCACCAGCCTCCTCGTTAACACAAATGGGCAGAGGTACTTTACTTTACGAAGTGTCATTGATTTCATCAGTACAAATCGCAAGAAAATCCCTGGAAAAGTGTATGGAAAGTCGGAGACAATGCCGAGCCAGTAGTCCTCTTAAACGTAATGATTAACTACAACCTCCAAAGGCCTAGCTCCAATGACCCTATTGGCTTGTCGCTGAACATGTGGCACTGTTCTTTTACTTGCACGGCTTTAGTCCATTGCTGTCACTCCACTTGTTATGTTTCCTTCTTCCATATTCTTTTTAACTTCGCATAATTGGGGACTGCCATCTGTAGTGATTCTTCATCAAGACCTTCGCGAACAACCTTTAATGCTCAAACAAAAACGCTGTTGTCAGACACGCCAAGTTCTAAGCCGACGATTTTTGATCGTTATAATTCATACCCATGTCGGTTTTTTGAATTATTATATTCGGAACCAACCACATTAATAAAGTAAGGCAGTGTGTAATGACTTTGCCTCTGCCCTGACGGCAAAGTCGTCTGCATTTTTTCTGCATTCACCCAAAAAAGAGTGGTCCATGCACTGCGGAGAAGGAGTACGCTGCCCCTTAAAGTTAGTGCGGACCGTCGTCTAGTAGATGTCCACTTTATCCTCAAACAAAAAAAGGTTATTTTGTGTTAGCCCTTAGGCTGTTGGGGCTGGCGCCTGTCTTATCAAACGCCATCGGCACTTTAGAGACTTCATGTGTAGGATTTCTATAATTAGCACTCGCTACTCGCATTTTAGCGGGTGTAGTTTTCCTCTTTCGACTTGTTGACCTCCCCTTGGATCCGTCTGGTGCAGAATTTTGGTTGCTTTCAAGGGTGTCAATTCAGGATGATTTGACTTAAGTAAGGGGTAGAACGCCTCTTGAGCTTTATTGAAAACCTTGGTCACGCAACTGTGGCGGCACATCGGAGGCATAAACCACGATTGCATTGCTCCTGGTGAATTTGCCTCCGCCGACGCACTGTACTACCGCCGACACGTATGACGACCATATATAAGGCGACGCGCGAACATCCTTCTGATTCGAACCGACAGCGCGAGCGGACCAGGCATCTATATCTAAAACCGGTGACCCTGACAATTCGGACAAATGAGACAAAAAAGTCATTTATCAGTTCGTGGTGTAGTGAAAACAACGCAAAAAAAGGAATGCATTTCAAATAGTTGGTTCCAAGTGTAAGTGCGTAGCCGGGTACGAGCTGGTTGCGAATGTACGGGGTTTTTGAAAACTTTCTCTTTGAATACACGGACGCATAAAAGTGCACTAGAACAACGCAAACGTCCGCAACGAGCCCAGAACAATACACCAGTTAACAATGAATGAGGAAGCGAAACCTCGACAATGGCTGCCCGAAACGCTGTACCATGTCGCCTTACAATATTCGACCCTCTGAGCAGGCGTTGCTTTCTGGTCGGCACGAGCGTTGAGGTGTCCGTTGTTTCCATATCCCCGCCCAAACACGTTGGAACCGCAAAACTAGCGACTGGTTGCCGTGAACTCCTCTTCCATCCGCATTTACAGCCACAGGCAGGTGACGTGAGTCTCGGACTGCGTTGAACGTTTTCGTGGTGATTCATTTTGGCAGATATTAGTACCCCCATATTGGAGGCAGACTTCCTGTGTCACTATGGGCTGTTGGTGGGCCTACAGAACAAAGCCTAAATAAACCCCGCAGCCTCTTTAAAGTCATCAGGAAAAATTTCCACCTGCGCAAACGACACTCTTTCCATTGTTTTCGAAGACGTTGCCAGCCATTGCAATCGCGCACTCCTCCAAAAATATCGCAACGTCACTACAGCCGGTTAGGCACGAGGTGCAGCACCGCATCAACACTACCGGCTCCCCGATCTTCTCAAAGGTGCGTCCGCTAACACCCCAGAAGCTAGCCGTTGCAAAGAAAGAGTTCGATGAGGGGGCTATTTAGAGACTTTTCAATAGCTGTTGGTCATCTCCACTCCATATAGTCCCTAAGCCAAACGGCCAATGGAAACCTTACGAAACGTCGAAAAATGCAAAGTCCTGCAAAGGCAGGTGAAATTTTTCGGCCACATGATCACCCCTCACGGAATTCAAAAATAGAACCAGACAAGGTTGAAGCGATAAAAAACTTTCCCCTGCCAACCGCAGTGAAGGATCTGCGATTCTTGGGTATGATAAACTTCTATCATCATTTCTTGTCCAAGGCCACTCGTCAGGCCGCTTACGTGTCTGGGTCCAAAGCAAGGACTCTCGCGAGGTTGCGTGGTCTACTGAGGCCGCCCAGGTATTTGAAACGGTGAAACAATAGCTTGCAGATGCTATGCTACTAGCACTTCCTCGACCAGATGCACCCCCAACAGCACCCCTCAGGCAAAGCGGTAGGCGCCACTGTTTACCAACG
Organism: Hermetia illucens; assembly: GCF_905115235.1. Classification (NCBI taxonomy): domain Eukaryota; kingdom Metazoa; phylum Arthropoda; class Insecta; order Diptera; family Stratiomyidae; genus Hermetia; species Hermetia illucens. Next base: position 130,498,194 of record NC_051852.1, read on the forward strand.
GGTGAATCAAACCTGGCAAACGTTGAGGTTCCCTTCGAAACAACTCAACGTAACTACAGTACCTACGATTGTGAACTATTCGCCGCGCAACTCTCTATTCAATACTTCCGTTTCTTCCTTTATTAAGGGAAAGTCACACCGCGTCCTTGAGGACACCTACACGTGTCTGGAAAAGATAACGTCATTGCGAACTCTTTGTCAGGAATTTCGGGGGTTACAGTCCGCGCCGCTGTCGATTATACAGCAATCGCCGAGGCGCAGAAACACGACGCAGAGCTTCGGAGCCTAAGAGCAAACTGCAAATACAAGCTTAAGCAGTTTCCTATCTTCGGCTCAAACTCCTACTTACTCTGCGAGACGTCAGACAAGGTACTTAGGCCATTTATTCTGGATGATTTTAGCAAGGAAATATTTCACGCAGTAAACGATCTTGCGAACCCAGGAAACCCTCTGGAAAATACGTCTTGCGGTCCATGAACAAGGACATGAATCCCTGGGCCAGGCAGCGCATCGCGTGCCAAAAGTTTAAAATCAGCAAGCACATAAAAAGGGAAGTAAGTATATTCCCTCACTCGACCAAGCGCCTCCACACCGTCCACCTCGACATCATTGGCCTCTGCGAGAATCGATTTAAGTATTGCCTCACAATCATCGACAGGTTTACGCAATACCTATGACTAACATTACGCCACAATCATGCGCCAAGGCCCTCTGTCGAGTATGAATCCCACGGTTTGATGTCTCAGGAAATGTAGTTTGAGTCTACTCTTCTCTCGAAGTTAGGTAAGCTCCTTGATTTCAAACGTTGCAGGACTGCTGCATACCATCCGCAGCCAATGGGATGCTGGAACATCAACACTAAAAGCCGCCTTAACGATCCATCGTGGTCGCGGTCCTTGCCTTTCGTCCTTCTCGGTCTTCGCACAGCTCTCCCAAAGGAGTTTACGACCAGCCCCGCGAAGATGGTGTACGGGGAGTATCTGCAACTCCCCGCCGACCCTGTGATGGATATCAGAGCAGGGTTGAGCGACTCCAGCATGCCGTGCCTACTCGGAGACGCGGTTCCGAAACTGCGGCCGACTCCACTCCAGCCGGAACAGTTTATTTCTAACTCGATACTGCAAAGCTACCTACAGGGATGCGAGTACTTATCTGTTAAGCAGCCTTATGCTATTCTTACGTGAACAATCATAACCATAGCACTTGCTTTGAGACTTGATTTGAGACTCTCTCGAGTCACGGTAGCCACTTTGAAGGACCCTTATTTACCTTGAATAGAATCAACCTCAGAAAAAGGCAATTCATCAGGGACCAAAATTCAACGTAACAATGCCCAAATATATACCGTCAAAATTGCACAACTCACGAACTTGGTCCTCAGCGAAAAATCCGTTGTGGTATCATTAATATTTATCCCCTTTTACACTCTCCTTAATTTTATTTAATCTTGAACTGAATAGAGTCTCCTACCTCTTGGTAGCATGCGTATAATGATGCACTATTATTACTTATATCACGACGACAATAAATTCTTTCTGAAGTAATCCTTCTTCGTAACTCTCTTGCAGTCCCTTCCGCTGACCCTTTCTTAAACATTCCTTACCACCGAAAATCAACAAAAACTCCAAAGATCTACCCAATTTTGACAATGGCAAAATGCCATCTTTTCCAAAAACCATATTTCATGCTCATTTGGAATTTTCAAAATGTCCTTTATCGAACAATGTGCAGTCCTGCAGACAATGCATCAGATCATCGTCCATTACTCCACTGCATTCGGACCATAAGACGAATAAAACTGCACAAGTGTGTATGTCGCAAGAATTTATCCTTTTCCGGCAATCGTCCACTCATCCAAAATATTCAGCGTAGCATCCTTTATGTGAGACATCTTCAAAGTTCAGTGCATGTATGAAAGGACGACATAAATAATGGATAACGATTGTACAATCGTTTTGAATGAGGATGAGTGAACTTGGAAAAAAAATGCTTAAGGACTTTCTGGAACAAGCAACATTGACAAAAATTTCGTAAAGGTTGTCAAATGATAGATAAAAGATACAGTGAAGTGACATCTTCAATGTGCAGGACCCGATTGTCGTTTTAATGCCTGAGGGTATTGCACCTACGCTCGGTACCGCACCTGGGCTTCTTCAATGGGGATCAGAATTTGATTGATTCGAGTGTTTTATTTGGACACGGTCTGGAAAATGGGTGTAATGTTTTGAGAGATCTTTCAGAGAAAGTGCTCGTCTAAGGGTAGGAACTAATGAGATTTTTTAAATTTTCCTGCCTGAAATAGGGAGAGGAGCGTGATAAATTTTTTCAATTCAAATTCTAAAAAGTCTCCGAAGTCATCTTCATACCTGGCTCTTTAAGGGAGCTTTAATTTTTCAAAAACACAACCCTCTGCAATGCGTCCCCACTCCTTTTTCTACAATGACACCACTTCCCTCCTACCTATGTAGCGCTGTTCATGCTATATGCATAGATATCCTTAAAGATAAGTACTACCCTGACTTTCTCACGGTCGTCATTCATTTCAACCACCCTCTTCGTCTAGAGTACGCCTAGTAGTACGCAACGTAGCCATTTTTAATTCTACACTCGTGCCATTACGATAAGGCCGACTACAGAATTTTTCATCCCTTTTCTTGTCTAAATCCTTGTAATAAGACCAAACTCATTAGTATGCAAAGTAATTTTCTTCATTTCATCCCATGATACAACAGCACGCCGAGGAATTCTATCCCTTCGTTACGATGGCGCTCTGCGAGAGGACACAACACGAAGTGGGTACCACCTTCAACTCTGGTCTTTACCAAGTCGAGAGACGAAATGTGTGTATCCTTTTAAAGGGAACGGTATCCATTCATTGACAGGAAGGGGTTGGAAAAGTGCGCGGTGATGGTTTCTAAGTCTTGTCGTTGGAAAGAGAACGACCTTGGTCCGCAGGCTTCCGTTCCATAACGTCTTGAAAAGGAAGTACTCTAGGCTCCTCGTTTGCAAGGATATCCTTTTTCTTTCGGTGCGTCCGCTGATTTCGCGTGGCCTCATTTGTGCACTGTTCTTGATTTTAATTCGGCTCTTTTCGCATTGGCGGCTACGTTGCCATAGTAAGCTTTCCTGAACTAATACTGAGGTGAGCTTGCAGCGTAGCCGTGGTTTTCAAGTGATACTGAGAAAGCCACCCATCAGGCGTATCTGCTTTCATTGTATTGCGGCAGAGATTATCCCTAACCTTTTTATAGCTGCGTAACGCGTTATATTAATTATGATGACTAATCCGCGATAGAGTGGAAAGTTAATTTATTCTATCCGATCTTTATGGAGCTATCAATAGATAGAGGGCCAGAAGATTTGTATATTTCAACCCCTTTCAGCAATAGGCTGGGTATGGCTTAATTTTTTCAAAATTCAGCCCACGTAAGGATATTTATGCTGGTAGCCAAGAGTGGTAAAAAGTACAAAATTTAGTGATATCAGGATGAAAGGATAACCAAGAAAACTTTGTGAATTAAAAGGCTCAAAATCACCATTCGCATGATCCTAAACATTCAAAACCACTGACTCCCTCGCGACTTCCATCCTTTCGCAACTGTCTTTAATTCTTTGACTCATTTCCGTGTAGCCCAAAGTACCGATGGCAGTCCTTTCGACCCTTTCTCGTTGTTCTCCTTGTTCTTCCAGGCCTATATCATCATCCAACCACCACAACCGGAGGCGAAAAATAAGTAAAGCGACGCAAAGGAGAAAAAAAAAGAAAAATTAAAAAATGCAAAGTAGATGAGCTAAGAAGCAAAACGACGACAACGAGAGTAAAGAGTTACCATAGAAACTCTATGAAAAGCTTGGGTTCCAAAGGGATGAACTCTCTCGTCGGTCGGTCCTGCCACCGTCCCGCGTTCCGCTTGACTTTCATGTTTTCATGTTCCACCCGCGCCGGGAGGAGAGGTGATGGAATGCAAGGATATCAAGCCTATACAATGTCGTCCCAGTTTCGTCCTTCGCGGAATTTTTATTGTTGTTGTTGTTTAAAGTCCTCATTACACCGTTCCCGCGCACCACCACCGTGAACAAGCGAAGTTACTTTCTTTTACGGGAAATCCGCTACTTCGCATCTTCTCCTTTTAATGTTGATGAGGAATAGAAGAAAATTATACTTTGCCAAGGGTGTACGTGTCTAAGGATGAATTAACAGGATGAATGTGTTTGTGGGATGGAAATATGAGAACTTAACTCTGAGGCAAAGAAGAAAACCCTATAATGATGAGAATGATGATGAGAGAGCGAAAGAAAAGAGGAAGAAGCGCGTGGCCATTATTTTAGAAGGTTTCTGCTTTATTCCTGAATACGAACGAGTAATACGAGTACAATATTTTTAATTGATGTAAGCTGAAGTATCGACAATTTATTGAACCGTTCGATAGCAGGTCCTGGAAGTACATATTTAAAGCTGAGGTTAAGAGTTATTTAAAGGGGTTTCGCTTTGGTTCATGATCCCTTACAGGGTTCTACAGATTCTCAACAGAATTAACTCTTCATGAGCATGCTAACGGAAAACTGGACTAGCCATGGACCGAAATGTTCCAACAATATTTGAAATGCTCGCCCAATGGTTACTTAGTTAGGTTACCGAAAAGAAGTCCGCTGAGACCAGCAAAAACTAGCCCCAAAAAATAAGCCAACCACTCAACCAGGATTTCAGAAAGACTTCCAATCTATACCTAATGGTCACAGTGCCCTAATAGGAAGAAAATTTGTCAGTGCCAAAAAGGGATTCGAGAATAGAATCGATTCTAACCTGTGTGCTCCTAAGGCCTAAACTTATGCGAACAACACTCCTCACTACTCAACACTTGTCCTTTTAGAAGAGAAATTAAAAAAAGGACATCATCCAGGCGTGATATTACTCAGGGCCGTAGGACGCAAACATCAGGCGGGAGCAGTTTTCATCGCACAAGTAGAGTGAAGTCATCAGAGCCATTGAAAGATCAGCCAAGCGCTCCCCGAAAGCACCAAGTCAATGCAGAACCAATGCGGAAGAAAAGAGTCCAGGAAAAAGTTGCAGGTATTGCTCAACAAATCTGATCGCCGGATACCACTGCGTATATGTTTTTAGCCCAAAAAAGGAAGCATTTAGAGCAGGAAGCATGCACATGGATTAGCAGACAGGAGATCATCATCTGCTGCAAGGGCTACTAACCAGTTAGCGATAAAAGTGGAGAGGTCGCACCATTCCAACCTCTGCCGGCAGCCAGTTGATGTGGAGTTGTCATCAGGTGTTGATGAAACTGAGCCGACTGAACGAAATATTCCTGATGTGGGCGCCAGGGCACTTAAACATCGCTGATAATGAGGAGCCTGACAGGCTGCTTCGCCAAAGGTCTCGATCTGCAATGAAGGGTGAAATTGCAAGGATTTAGGCAGCCAAGTAGAGAAACTTGAACTCCTGCCGACAGGCGAATATCCTTGTGAAAGAACCTCGGGCCGTTAGAGGGATAGTTTTGTTGCCCCTCAAGAAGTGGGACTTTAAAACTCTAGTAGGGCTTTTACCGGGACACTGCTCCTTAAACTACCATATGAAAAAGATGGGGGTGGTGGTTTCGGTTAAATTTCACCAAAGTGAGGAGAGAGAAGAAATGGCCCTGCACTTCATTTGCAGCCGCCCGGCCTCCACAAATTTCAGACGAACCTTGATAAGGTTTTCTTCAATGAGGAATCTGCACACTCTCTGTTTCTGGAGAATGTTCTCAGATTCGCTAAAACCTTCGAACGCTAGGCGAAAAACCATTGAATAGGCAATTTATGGGGATAATGCAATGGGTCCAAAAAAGGCCTGAGTGCTCGGAACTGCCCCTCCCTCCAGTAATCTAGACTAAGTTACACTAACATTTTACAAAAGCCAAACAACTATAAATGGGATTGCAACTATCAGCATGCCAACGGAAGTGGTTTTCAAAATTGTTGCCAGGAAAATTGAAGCAGCCAGGCGTGTGTCAAGTTAGTGATTATGGTAGTTAACGGAAATGTTTCAACTTTAACCGCCTAATGACTGCTTTCACGATAGGTAGCAAACGGGTTTAATTTCTGACTTACTTGAGGCAGAGATTGCTTAATTCACCCCCTGTAGCTTGCTCTAGAAGCTCCTGGAGTATCTATATCAGAATTAGCAGTTCTTTCTAAATGAAATCTAAAGGCCTCCTGATTGTGGTCGCCAAATCTCCAATCAATTAGGTCCCATTGTACGGATAAAGGAACGCTGGGAGAGTCCGTTATGGACATAAGTAGGTCGGGAAAGTTGGAGAAAATTCTAACTCGAGGATAAAAGCGGCCTATAGAAAGGACACTCAGGACATAGACCAAATAACAGGAAGGAGAAAAAATTTTGTTTACGATTTAACGTTTCTTAAGTCCAGTATAGACGGTTTTTGAAAGTGAACAAGCTCCCGAGCTCCCGGCTGTTGATATCCAGCGATCATAGCACCTCAGTAGTAGAGAATTCAGACCCAGTGTTTCATCTAATGCTACAAGAGATAATAGCGGAATGGAAATGAAAACAACACCGTATCCTCTTCGTAACAGCTCGAACAACCGAGGACAATGTTACCCTTAAGCATTCGACAATCGAAGCGGGACTTGGAAAGGAATGCGGATAACACCAGCATCGACATCAATGCTACTAGTCCTAAAGACGAACGTAAAAGGAAGCCAACTAAACCCGCATTTCTTTCACTGGATGAAGGCATAAATGGACTTTGTGAATTCATCAAGGAGAGAAGGAAGGTCCACCAAAATATCAAGGTACTCATAGGGGCCATTAAGTTGTTCGATATTAGAGCACTAGAAGAGAAAAATAGCCAAGCGTCAAGTTGAAAAGTCACGCTAAAAACGCTGGTGACACCTCTTCAACATAAGTTAGATGGAAAAACGGAGAACGGATTAAGGATGGTATTGTGAACCCTTTGGAACCCAGCAAGCGGCCAGGAAGAAAAAACCTCTTCACCAAGGAAAGCTAAGTAAGTAAAAATTCAGAAGAAAATTTGTAGTTTCTCAATTACGGCCCCGTATTTGTCAAAAGGGAAGGAATCGAAAATTCGTAAACCTGAGCAATGGATAAAAGTGGGAGACGGCCAAAAGGATCCATATCAGGCGAACGCAGAAAGGCTATCTGACGTTAAGGTGAAATAAATCGAGCAAGATCTCAGCGAGTAGTTTTCGCGGCCAAGTGGAAGAGGTGCTCGATGAAGAAGCGATAGTTGAATTCCAAAAGATGGAAACAATAATGGAATGGAAGGACCTAGACAAGGTTACATCAGAGGGGATACCTGCACTGCACTAAAAAAACTAAATTAATCTTAGCGGAATAGAACAGAATGCAATAAAAGGGATGATGAAGGCATATGGAGGTAAACAGACAGCTTTTATTATATTGCCGGTCAAATCAGCGGTTAAGTCATAAACGAAAGTAGAGTTGATTTGGTCGTGTGGCAGCTCAGCAAGTATCTCCAAGCTCAAATGACCCGGTTTTGACCATTTCGAATCAACATTCGCCAATCAATATGAAGATCAAAAAGTTCCAAGAACTATGGAGATGTGGAATATACTGGAGATTCACGAGGCACGCCGTGTGAGGGAGAAGAGGGAGTGGATGATTGGCACGTTGCAGATGAATCCAGATGCCCGGTATATAGGAGGGGACTGAATCGCATGACTAAATGAGGACGACACAAATTAACGTGAACCTCTGGGTGTTGGCACAAGGCATTTTGTCACTTACAATTCGAGTGTCAAATGTGGACCATACCGAAACTACAGTAGCCCTACCTGGGTGAAGGATATGTCTGGCAACGCCATGGTATGAGCACGTAAAAAATAGGCTATTAGGAACCAATCGTATTCCCGTAACCTGGCTTTATAAGGCCTAACACGAATATCCATTGAGTCCATATCTACAGTTGTCCTCCTAGTCCAACGAGAGCGCAATATGAGATACAAGACAACCTGGTGTTGAGTGATACAACCACAATGCTAAAATGATTACCGGCGATTTCAACGGATGGTCCCTGGAATGATGAAGTAGAGTAACAAACACCGGGGCACAATCAACATCGAAGACCTTGCGTGGCTGGACATTGTACTGACCAACGTCGAATGCGTTCCCAGAATCAAAGGTGAAGGGTTAGGTTTGACCGTGAACTTGGCATACCTCAGTATCTTGTTGGCGGGAGAGATGGTTTGGTAAGAGAGTAACTACTTTCTCTTTCTCAAGATTAGAGACGGAACAAGCAACAGTTGAAGGCGCATAGAAGTAAAAAAACTAAAATATTTGGCTTCTACATTAGGGCTTTTGTGGAGAAGAGGTTGTTGGCGGCTCCAGGAGGATGTGACGACTCGATGAGAATGGCGGTGAGTCAGTTGCATCAACGTGTAACTGAGGTTACAGGTAGTTGTGTCTTGAGGCAAATATGAAGAAACGAAGAAACTTGGGGGAACAACACCCGCAGTGAAATGCCTTAGGCTTTTGTTCACGATAATTATAACTTCTTTTCCGCAACAGGATGAAAGTAATCCCGGACAAACTTTCGGCGGAACATCTTCACGATTGCCCGGTTTACCGCAGAGGAACTGCAAGAGATATGTTCAGGTATTGGAAATATCAGGCTACTTCATCGAACTAGCAGGTGATCAATCAGACCACAACATATCTATGGAAAGGTATATGAGACTGACGGGAAATGGAAGACTTTATACACATACATACCTCTACGTAAGCAGAAAAAACCAGCGAGTGGATAGGTCTGCCGAAAAGATGATGAATGTTACATATGCAGATTATGGTATCAAAAAATCTAGGGAGCGGGCGACAAATGGCCACGTTGTAAACTCTGGAGTGGAAAGCACTAGCCTTGTGATGCGCCCTCGTAATGCAACAGTCCCTACACCAGGGTTGTTATAGAAGGGTGAAGGAAAAATAGTTTTGAACTAGCCTGGCTCGCGTTCGTTTCCTATCGCTAGCTCAAGCTGGGTAATCGCATAAAGAAAGCATCAGGAATTCACCTCCATTCTGCAGTCCATATTATGATGAGTACCAGGGATAGTACGTATCGTTCAGGGCCCTGTGCAAATCGCCGTCATCCTGCGAATGATGGCGTGTGTCTAGCTCATAAGCACCCGTGTCCGAATTTTGTCGTAAGAAAGCCAAGTCTTCCTCGATTTTGCGCCCCCATTTGAAGTCAACCGCTATTCCACTTCTCACCGAACCCAACATAACGCGGAGAACGGAACCCTTTCCGGCCAGTTAGTCGGCCTGGGAATCCAGAAGAGAAAAGCTTACGGCGAACCGTCTGAATTTTTCAGCTCTTCCTTGCACCCACCAGCTTAGAGGATGTCTCTGGCGACGCTAAAGCTTTGAAGGCGACTTGACTCTCAGTCAAAATAACTATATTTCAATCACACTTGATCCGCCGACAAGCCTCTCTCATCAGAGGAAACTGCGGCACCAAATCCGCAGCTCATTTTTAATCCTTTGGTGAAAAATACGGTGTCATATCTTTGCACCACATCTTCAGATTTTCATATCAGTCTTTCTGAAACCTTACTTACATGCGGCGTAATCTGTTAAAGCCGCTCAGATGAGAACCGAACGAACCAGCTGTGTAAATATATGCAAACATTTTAGGTCGAAGCTGCCATATTTTCATCAAAGACTTTTACAAACGCAGAAAACTCTGTCAGCTTTGTCAACTACCAGCTGTTTAGTATCAAATTTCTTTCCGTACCTTAGTGGTGAATGGATCCCACGGCTCAATTTTTCTGGCACACACTCCGAATCTCGTTGATAAGAGCAGGAAATATCCATGATACTAATATCAGCTGGTCATCGGCCAGCTTAGCCAAGATTGTAGTGTCCTTTTGTTGTATTTTACTGGACCCAAAACTTCCTAGACCATTTTCTTCGAAGATTCAACGTTTCACTATAGTTCGTATACGGTGTGTACACTGCAATAGAAATTCTGGAAAATTTAGTTTCTACAACTTAACCAAACTTCCTCCGATTAGTCTCCCTAGGATTTCAGAATGGTTTGGAATTTCTACCTCAAGATTTACAACGGAGAATATTCAACTGTCATCCAAGAGAGAACGCTCCTTACTTCTCCACTCTGAATATCTCACCTAGTTAGTTGACAATCTGTCTCAAAGTGTAGGCTTTCTTCACTGGGATTGTGCAAGCTATATGCAGTAACTCCTCCGATGCTGTCTATCGATTATGAGTCATACAGATTCTCTGCTCACGCGGACTCCAATTTAACCAAGGTCAAATTACTTGGACCTGGATCAGGACGGATAAGAACATGTAAATTATCTCTGCCAAAAACACAGGCCGCGGACTTTTCCAGGTCGATATATTTGGGTTGTAGAATATATTATATTGTTTGTCTTCTAGCCCTTTTATAGTGATACCTTCTACAATATCGGACTCCTGCATTAAAGCGACGTCAATGTCTTCCTTTTTATGAAAAACTACAAGATTACTCGAGACGGACTTTGAGGGCTCCAGATTCATCTGCACTAACCCCAGCATTGATTGCCTATCTAGTAGAGGGCGTCTACCTTAGAACGCCAACTTTCGCCTCCCTTAACATAGCATTAGCAGTGTCAACTAAGTTTCGGTCGTCATTTGGTTTCAATGAAAGGAAGACTTTAAGTGCTCCTGATTGCAAGCCGTAAATAGTATCAAGCTTCTTCCTGCGTTTATGAAAACTCTTCATTAATAATCTATAGGGAAGCTAGAAAACTGTGCTGGAGCTCTTCCCCCTTTAATACCATGCAGCCGTCTATGGATATTGCTCTGCTGTAACGGCATAGAACGTATTTACACTTCTTAGACAAATCAGAGCAACAAGGGTCCTAGACACCTCGTCATAAGGTGTTGGCTTGAGCGTTACGCCTTTCCACACGTCAATAGACTTGGCGATGAATACCTTGAGAAAATCCCATTACAAGGTTGTACCCGCGGAACAGCTGAGAGAAGTTGTCCCCTTAAATTCAACACACTATTGTCGTTAGAGGATATCCAGTTGTTTTTTTATTATTCATGGTTGTCACTCACCCCTTCGTGGGGTATAGAAAGTCAACCACAGCTACGCACTTCGCTGAAATACCTTCAACTTCCACCCGGACTTCCCGAGGCGCCCAAACTCCATCTCCGTTGTTCGTCGTCCAGCTTGGGAGAGAGTGGATTCTACGGCATGGCATACCCAGCAATGCAATTGTCACCCCTCCTTAATGTGATCACATCGCGTACTAGTAACAGGTCAGCCACCGGCCAAGTTCTCCACGTAAAGTAATATCGGTGCTCAGAGGTGACGGTGAGGAAGACGGGGCGGCAACCCTGTCGGCCAAACCAAAACCAAGTGGCCGAGGAAAACCTCCATAGTGGTAGCACCGGGAGACGCTATACTCACTTTGGCTTGCCGGCCGTGATGCAGTAGGCGAATGTTCCAAAGGCCTAATCAGGGCTATCAAACCCGAGTCTGCACGGGGACTCATCTGAACTGGCAAATTGGTCACGCAACCTCACCAGGAGTATACTGGTAGCATGGGAACCAAGATAGCTCCTGGACCCTCATACTTCGAGTGAACTCCCGTTGTATGTGAGTACAGCTCGGTTATTTGCGGTTGGCCCCCTAGTGGGAGCTTCATGGGGCTTGTTGGTGATGCTCAAGCTAGACCTTCGGGGTTCGGCGTGGTGCTGCGTTTCAACACGGTTGCCGTATTCCTTAGTTCGGTAGAGATTTAGGTAGGTCTTGCATCAACCAGTATGAATGCTTAGCCATGCACTTGGTATAGACTGGTACCGTTGTTGCTTGTCTCAGCGGGGCTCTGATTCTGGTCACAAAATCAATCCGTGTCTTAAGAAGACCGTGGAATTAAGTCGTCCAGACAGGTGCTCCCATTAAACCCTCAAGGACTTATCTGTAAAATAGTATCAATCAATCGCTCTCTGATGATACATCGCAGACAAGTGTCAACAAAGGCTTGGAGTTTTCGTTCATGGTGGAAAGTGATTCCATATGCTACTTTCATAAACAAATATTGGAAAAACATTAGCACAGAAGAGTTTCAACTTGATCTTGATCTTGAGATTGAGTTAACTGCATTTCCAGATTTCAGGCGAAGCAGCGAAAGCGTATCTAGTGCTATTAATGCGTCGGACAACATCCAGTTCGGTGCCACCATCGGCAAAAACTGCTCTTCCAAGATATATAAATTAACCACCTACATTGATCCTCTGTCCATTAATGCAGGTAGGCAGAGTTTGATGACGCGTCAGACTGAGAACGTTGGTTTTGTTGGTGTTTATTTTCAGACCAACTTTACTTGTCTCTCTTTCCAAATCCAAAGACAGCCAAGATCCATAACCTGGTGAGAGAGTAAATAGATGTCATCAACGTAATCGAGGAGTTTGAGGAAAGATATCATGGTCCTCTGAACTCCACGTCCTCCGGACAAAGCGACATGATGAACGTCACCGATAACAAAAAGAAACAATGTCGATAGCAAGATGCATACTATCGAAAGCTTTCTCGAAATCGATGAAGAACAGGTGAAGCGAACATTTAAACTCCGTGCACTACTCCAAAATGATCCGTAGTCAAGCTTTCAAAATGTGGATTATTTCAGCTATCATCCTTGGTGGCAGCAAGCACGCAGATACCCCTCCCCTACGCCGACGATATAACGCTGGCTGTGGTCGCAAAGCACCTCGAAGTTATACTCGTGTGAAGCGATCAGTGCTGTTAAGGGTTGGCTAGAGAGTTCTGGTATGACATTTGAAGAGAAAAAAACGGAAGCGGTCCTCATCACCTAGCGCCGTAAAAGAAATTCTGCCCATATTCAAATTGGGAATCATATCATCACTTCTAAGTGTGCCATCAAATACTTGGGAGTGATGACAGGCAGGAAGCTTAGCTATAAGCAACACGTGCAGTATGCTTATGACAAAGGATCCACTGCAAGTGTGACCCTGACAAGGATGATGCCGAACGTGGGAGGGCAACGGCATGCTTCCAGGTTGTTTATAGCTAGGGTAGTGAGTTCGATCCTGCTCTATGCAGCTTCAGTTTGGGGAAAGGCATTGCAGGTTACATTTCACGCTAACAAACTGAGTTCAGTCTACAGAACAACAGCCGTAAGAGTGTGCTCGGCATTCAGGACTGTATCAGAAGATGCAGCATTCGTCATCTCTCTCAGATGAGATGACGAATATATACAATGCGAAGTCTATTTCTCCTTTATCGCAGACGAAGAATGCCGAAAGGGAGAGATCTCTAAATAGATGGCAAGAGCGTTGGGAACGCTCGGGAAAAGGGTCGGTGGACACACAGGCTCATCCCTGCCATCAAGGAGTGGTTGAAGAGACGGCACGGTGAGATTAATTATAATCTTACCCAGTTTCTCATGGGGCATCGAGGATATCGCCAGTACCTGTTCAGGTTTAAACTAGATACCTCACCCGATTCTCCAAATTGCGATGGAGTCCCATAGGACCCAGAGCGTGTATTTTTCCACTGTTAAAGGTTTGTGGAGGAAAGCAAGAACCTAGAGGAGACCCTAGAAGAGGTACTCGTACCAGAAAATCTGGTACGAAGAATGTTAGCATGTCAGGAGAACTGGATAGGACCAATTCCATGGTCGCATCTATTCAGAGCAAACTGCGAAAGGCAGAGGAGCGGTTACGTACGTCACGTAGAGACGAAAGGGGACCACGCTAAAATATGCTGACTCCACCTTGTGAGGTTCCAAGGGGCTTGGGGAGAGTTGGGGATGGTTTTAGTGGATAAGAATCCCACATGCTGGCGTGCCTAAGCCAGTGTCTTTTGAAGATTTCCAGCTCCTCAGAAAAAAAAGTGTTGTCCGAGCCCACTTTGACATTCAGATCACCCATCACCATCACAATGTCATCTTTAAGAAACTTCTCCTGGATTGCATGTACTTCCTCGTGGAAATCAACCTTCTCCACTAAATGGAAAGTCTCCGTTGTGATGCTCCTTAACCCGGACCGGAATTTTGCAGTCAAAAATCTGCTAGGAACCTAAGTTTCAAAGGTCAAGGGGGCGCAGAAAAAACCCGACTCGGATTCGCACTTGCTGCCACTTGGCTTTCCAGAGTACAAAAGGACATTGCCAATAGTATGACAAGATGAAAGGGAGTACTTTTTAGAGTGCCACCTTCTTACTCCACTTGTACCCAGAATGTCCGGCTTATTTCGTTAGAAATCCCGCTCGAGTTGATAAATTAAACATTCTGAGGACCCCCGCTACAATTGTCAAGGAGCGTACGCACATTCCAGAAACTAATCATAGTCCATTTTCGATAGCCAGAGATCGTACCCGAGAGGTCAGTTCCTATTCGAGGCGATGTTGACATTTCGGAAGCAACAAAGTTTCAGAATTTTCAGTTGAAGTTACGAAAGCACTGAAAATGGACTCTGCAAGGACTCTCCAAGTATTCCGTCCTATGACGTAACTGGTACATTTCGAAACTGGTTCCGGTCTCGCGAAGGGTTTCAAGTTTATTCAGTCAAAAAAAACTTTTCCATCCACTTAAATTACCTTAATATGTTAATTCTACCGGCAATGCTTCCACGAGCCCTTATTATTTCAAATTATATCCCACAAAGAATTAAATCCAATCCAAACGTAAGCATTTAGATATTTTTTCTAAAACCGTTAGATTTGAAAGCAGCTGACAGGGTTCACGTGGCATGCATAAAAACAATGAGTGATTTTAAAAGAACTGTATGAATATATCCTGCATAAAAACCACTATGCATCCTGTCGTCACAAAAAAAAACTCTTCCACACTTCACAAAAACTCATCCAAACTCTTTTTCAACCCTTTCGTGCGGTACCTACAGCTATCGTATGGATTCTCTGGCCGAGTAGTGATCCAGAAAAAACGTCACCCCTGAAAATGAATCCATTTGAAAAAAATCACCCTGGAGACGATATGGCCAGGATTCAACCGGCGTGTGTGGCACTGCATCTCATCTTCTGTCTAACCCTTTTTGAAAAAGGATTTTTTTGAAACGTTGACGATCCCTTTAATTTGCATTTTGAAGCCAAAGAAGTTCTCGGTCTTAGTACTTTTTTGAATCGATTTTTTTTTCATTTAACAAGTGAGCGGTGATAGGGTTGAGCGACCCCGGGGATTAAAAAAAAATCGTGACCCAGACAGATTTTTTATGAACCCTCGGTTTTAATTTGAAAGTACACTATGGGTAGCATGAGGATTTGACAAGGTTTTTTTATATTCTCTCTATCTTTTAAAAAATAATTATTCCTGCGAATAAATAAAAAGATTTAGATTCAGCAATCCAAGCTTTAAGAGGAAAGTTCGTGTCCTCGAAGCTTCGGATTATATCAGAGGGCTCAACACAAAAAACAATCAGTACTAGGAAGGAAGTTCGAATGGAGATGTTCCACACGATTTACCAAGGATTCAGTAGAAAATTACTTGAAACGATCAGTGTTAGTTTTCCTTAAAGGGTTTTAGAATGAAATTAAAAATTTAGATTTTAGGACGCAGGATGAATGGTTTTCCAGGCGCACTATGAAATATAATTTCAATATATGCAAAGGGCGCAAGTGGCAACCAGTGCGGTTCGCGTGCTTATCAGACATGATTCATTGCTTCACATCTGAAAAGGGTTACATTTCTGAACAGCAACTACAGAGAAACCGGAGTTGCTTTCAAAAGTAACAGCAAGGACGAAGCCGTAATCGCCTCTCTGCAGTTGAAGGATATGCCATTATAAAATATTAGAAAGCATGCATCCACGCGAGCAGCACAGACTCTATTATCTGGCGTATGTCATTATAATGAAAGCAACTTTCAAATGAAATTTTACCCTTAATATGCCTCTCGGCTCAGTATCGAATACGCTTCATCCCCGTGGCTCTGGGGAGGCAGGGAACTAGCTGAAACTGAAAGACACAAGGAAACTGTGTGTGTTACAGAAAACAATCTCGGGTAGAGCGCTGAGGAGCAAGTGCTTTCACTGATGATATTTCTCTGGGTATCAATGCAAAAGGGCGAAAAAAATACGACCCCTCAGGTTTTTTGCTTGTTTGGTGGGGTTGAGGGTAGAAGGATTTAAAACTGAGTATATGAAAGAGTTATTATGAAAATGATGAAGTAATGAAATAGATTGTTCGTGACAATAGAAAAAAAATATTTGCTTTCACAGAAAGGATAATGAAATGCATACAATTTATATGGATACCCCTGCCCCTAGTCTCCAACGAGGGTGATTGGAGTACACGAAAACAAGAGTCGCATCCGCTGACTAATGAAAATGGAGGGAAGTTTTTCGTTTGCTCTTATTTCTAGATCTAAGTTGCAATCGACCCAGCATCCTTCCTCGTTCTAGTATGGAGGGCACATTATGAAATTACTGCCGAGAGGTACATCGTTAGGCCAATAAATGGAAGAACTGATTTTCTGTGGGCAAAACAAAACAAAGGTGAGGCGTTCGACAGGCTGGACGTGAGGGAGGGAGCCTTTATGAATAGAATGTAACCTATACAGTAATCTACGGGCCTTTGTAGAGGGAACGCATGTTTTCCAACCTGCAAAAAACGCCAAGGATTCCTTTGAAATGGTTGAACACGCGAGATGCTTCCGTTAATAGCTCAAGCGTTTTTGAGTTGTAAACGACTGGAAACCGAGCTCGTCGAGGATGACGAACGCGCGAGTCGCCCATTCAGTGTTAGTTTTCCTTAAAGGGTTTTAGAATGAACGGAGCTCATCGAGGATGACGAAGGCGCAAGTCGCCCATTCACACCAAGGATCGTCAAAAATGTGGCGATAGCATAACAATTTCCAGACACCGTCGGTTATCGATTTGCCTATTTACTCGCTGCTCTATGAGTTGGGACTTAAGAATACACCCAAACCTTTCCTGCTTGTTGTAAAAAGTGGCAAAAGGGACAGAAATTTGTGGGATAGTAACCCATAAATGGATAAATGGACTATGATTGATTTCTGGAATATGCACACACTGCTCGACAACGGAGGCGATGCTCCTCAGAATGCTCGCTTTTCCCAACTCGAGCGCTAATTCCAACGATATAATTGGACATGATATGCCTAAACGAGGTAAAATGGGAGGACTATGAAGGGTAGTCCTCTCCCTCTTGCCACGCCGCAATGGATGGCAATGAATTTTTGTATTTTTGGAAGCCGAGTGGTTGCAGACGCGAATCCGGTTGCTGGATTGTTTCTGACAGCTATCGCAAGGTGCATTCTCTTCACTCGGGAACCGGTTTCTGACAGACTTCTATTTGCAAGATTCCGGTCCAGGTTAAGCGGCATCATCATTGTAAAGCATTATGCACCAACGGTAACTTTCGTTATAGTAGAGAAGAATGCTCTCTATAAACAATTATTAGGCTTCCTAAAGATGACATTGAGGTCATGATAGGAGACCTGCAAAGATGGGCCCTGATCACACCTTGGCCGGACATGTGATGGGAAAACACGGTTTTAGCAGCCGTAACGATAATGGTGGAGGTCTGCGGATTTTCGCTAATTTTGCATTATTCAAGCCAAAGCCTGCCATAAGGTCAGTTGTGCTTCAAGTCACCGACAGTGTACGAGCAATCAGGTGACCACTTTGCGATCAGCAGTAGATTTAGGAGTCGTCTTCTGGATATGCATAAATTGGAAGGCGCTGATATCGGCCTTGAAAGGGATCATCATTTAATAGTCACTTACGTTCGCTTGCATATTACTTTAATCCGCAGGATTAAAAGGACAAAATCGACCGTTTGCTATTTGTCCCTTGACAGTGGGAGAGCTATCTAATCCGATAGCAGATACAGTGATCCACCACCAAAAACGCTCTTTTCTCGGGGGTTACGCAGGTCATTGATCAAGTCCCGGAGGGTCGTCATAAGATCTGGCTGATTACGTGAAAGCGAATCGGCGAACGGGTGAGGTTCAAATCTCTATTGATGACTGCAACTGATAGCGGGCTTGACGGGCTCAAACTACAACACTGAACAAAATCCCTAGAAGTTCAATGTAGTGTGCGCCATGACGAAAGGGAATTTGCTATTGCACTGGTCAGGGATTAGAAGGTAGCGCAGAACGCAATGATTTAAGAAGATCACGAAAGAACTTTAATATGGCCGCAAATCTTTCGGTGGTCCTATGAAAAACGTTAAAGGTCGACTTTTCATTCACGATGACGAACCGTTGGAGAAATGGAAAGAATATTTCACCATGGTACTTAACCGTACACCATCCGGTTAAGTTCCTCCTCTTAGGGATGAAATGGCTAATCTTGGTAACATGCGGATCCGGATTTTTGCTTCAAGCAGAAGGGAAATCATTTCGGCCATCTATGCACTCAAACGGAGTAAAGCCATTGGGTTTGACGGTCCCAAGCAGAGTTATTTATCGCTGAACCTACAGTTTCTACAGATCTGCTGCTTTCACTCATACGGAAATCTTGGAAATCCTAAACCTTTTCCAAAGAATGGAAAAAGGGGATAATCATAAAGAAAGGGCACTCGTTTTCAGTGTGACAATTGGTGGGATATCTGCGTCATTGCAAAGATATAGTCAAAATAATCCTGGAACGCATTAAAAAACATCTAGAAAGCTTGATCGACAGAGACTGGTTTTCGCTAAGGATCCTCCTGTATTCACCACATTAACACCTTTCGAGTCATTTTGAACAGTGCACAAAGTTTAGATCTTCACTGCACCAGTATTCTGGAAAAACTAACAGCTATTATAGATGGGGCTAATGACACATTCTGTTCTGAGGTAAAATCTCAGAGGATTCTGGGGCCTAAAGTGGAGTCCGCCAAGATCCAATCCTGACACGAATATTATTTCTTGTTGCGATCGATGATATTCTTCATGCTGCCGGAGGTCGTGGGTGAGTTTAATGGACGATGACATCTTTCCTTAAATACTTAGACTATGCGATACGATGACAGCTGTTTGCTCACTTACTGAGTCATGGACCTTAGTGGGCATGGAAAGCGAAGCAAGTAGATTTGAGCTGAACGAAACTAAGGCTCTCGGTCAGGCGAGCCATTGCGCTTTCCCTAATGGCATTATTAAGCAGAGCATCGAAGGCGTCGATTAATTTGTGTACATAGGAAGCGTGATTTCTGCCGACGGTGCCACCAAACTAGATGCTGCTTGACGCATTAACAGTGTTAGATCTGCTTTCCCTGCCTTGTTTAAAATCTGAAAATGCAGTTATCTCAACAACAACATCAAGTTGAGACTGCTCTGGTTCTAACTGACTGTTCTTTCTATGCTGTTATCTGGGAATAGCACAAGGAAGGTGACCGCCTGGCCTGGCTACCGTGGGCGATGTGAACAAAAGGGGAAAGTGCCAGCGAATAAGTCGCACATTAAAGGTGACAATTCCATTGGTGGCTGGAATCCACTCTCTAAAAATGGCCGATGAGTGGGTCACCCCAAAAGCACTTCGAGCGGATTAATAGAGGAGCCGTGTGCACGTCCCATAATGGCGTGAAGGGGGGACTGACCCACAAACGGTAAATACCAACCATGTAATATGGTTTCTTGAGAGCCAGCACAATAGGGAGGCAATCCGATGTACCATAGGAGCACATCTGGACCGCGGTAATTATATATTGTTGCCAGTCAAGTTTAACCTCGCGGCCCGCCTCCCGCCTCGTTTATATTTGGAATGGTGATCGTGGACGTGGGCAGCCACCTCATCTATCAATTACCCCGGAATCCAAATCTTTTACGATTGATGTTCCTGCGTCTGGTTCCCTGACAATAAAGTAGATCATCTGTAAAAGAACCCCTCGCACGTTTTAAAGTCAGAGATTTTGGAGCTATTTTACTGTGTTTAGCATCTTGTAGCATACAGTCTAAGTTCACTACCGCATTGTCTCCGCCTCCGTTCTAAAGCACTCACCCCGGCTGGTAAATATATGCAGGATAGATAATAATCACATCCGAAATGAAGATATTCGGAATCGATATAGGGTCTATTTTATTAACTGCAAAAGTTGAGAAAATTTAAAATTAAATGTTCCAATATACTCGTACATATACACCTTTTCCCAGCAATGTTAACCTTTCATGATCGAGCAAGAACGAATTTTTTCTTTGAGTGTGGTTTTATATATTTGCCTAGAAATGACAGATCAGTGGAACCCCTTTACGAAAACGCAAATTGCTGAGCTGCTGAGGTCGCTTTGTACATAGTATCCGCCTTAATGTCGGAGTTGCCTACAGCGACCCCAGACATGTCATATGGAAACGAAAGGAAAGCAAACTTTGAGCCCAAATGGTAAATTCACGAAGCAGTCCTCTCTCTATGTTCAGGAATGAAAGTCACGGCACACATACCAGCAACCAATAGAAGACCCTCTCATCTGACTATTGATAGTCCTTGGTAACCCACAAGGTAACAGTTGTTTCCTGCAGACTCTTAAACCGAGCTTAAGCACAAGGTTGGGCTCATATTGGTGAAAAGTGTCTTCTGGATGAATGTTTTATGCTTTGGTTTTTCAAAAGTATAACATGACCTTATTCTTCTCCTCGATTCTTCATTCATGTAATCCTGCAAGCGACTTTTATAACACTGAAAGTGCCTCGACGTCGACCTTCTGGAACTCCGTGGCGTTATCCTTGAGCTCTCTGAAGATGATTGGCTCGAAGTATTTACAACTTGACCAAAAAGGTAACTAAAAGAGACGGACATATGTAGGGTAGCAACCAGGAAATACTATTGATGCTGTAAAAAGACAAATCACACTTCGGAAGTTGACTGATTTATCTCACTCCAAACCCTTTTACTATTGTCAATGGGCACGAAAAGAATTCTGAAATTACGTGTCCCCATCGACAATAATATCGAAGCCCCCTAGAATGCGCGATTTCTCTAGTTGCACATTCCTAGGAACGTTGGAATTCAACTGACCAGCAAGGACTATCCTTTCAGACGACCACATCATAATCAGTATTAGAACCTTCCGCAAGCATTTGGCGACTATCCAAAATACTACTCTTTCTGGGACTGCTAGAAGTTGTCAGCTGCGTTTCGAAGAGGCCTGTTAAGACCTACCTGAGATGAAGAACACGGAAACGGATAGATAACGTGAAAAGTTGAAGGTCATATTAATCACTGGGAGTGGTGACGAAGGTGAGATGTTCGGCGCAACAAAACAAATTTCACCATCGCGTTAGTCAGTGAAGATGACGGTTCTGCAAATAACAATGATTTCACTTCCGTTTATCGCACCACGAAAGTCCTTCGAAGCTTCAGTTAAGAACGCTATGTGCCCGCTTCTCACCCGCAATAATGATCAGCTTATAGGGTGGAAAGAGTAATATCTGATGAACTACCAGCTCCCAAATGGCGAACCAATATGAATCTAGCGCTGTTAATGCGTCAGGCAACATACAGTTCGATACCACTGTCAGTAAAAACAACGCTTCCTAGATATATAAATTGATCGACGCCATCGATGCTCTCCCCATTAATGCAGATCGGATATTAGATGGAATACCACCTCTCAAATGGCGAATCAATACGAATATGGACTTCTCCCCCCAAATAGAAGCGAAATTATCATTGCCAAGCCGCAGAACTCGACGATCTTCCCGAACTATTCCTTGCAGTCCCTATAACGACAGGTTTGAGGTCCTCCAAGGAGTGGAGAAATGGAAGATTGTTAATATCCCGAATGAGATCCCCCACTTGAGTAGGAAAACTATAGAGATGTCTGCGTGCTCTCTCCCATGACAAAGAAAATGGGTAAAATGACCCTAGAGTATGTCAAGAAACACATCCAGAGTTTTACAAAAATCAAACTGATTTCCACATTATGTATATATTCAAGGAAGCGAGAGACTGACGGTCAATCAAATCAAATATCGCGCCGTCTCCTGTGTTGATCATATCGACATCTTGTGGGTCATTGTGGGACAGCGTTCGCATCTTCACCACACAAGCTCTCCATCAATTTCGAGAAATTATGTACCGGACATGTATTCCTGAGAAACTAATAGCTACCATCAAAACGACATATGAGAGCTTCAAATGTCATGCGCTCGATCGTGATCAAATCCCGGAGACGTTTGAAGCCCAAAACTAAGGCTACTCACCGTCAATTTTCTCTCTGTGATGCTATATAGGAGCAACACATGGGAAGTATTTGCTACTATAACTTGAGAGCTATAACTTATATCTGCACCATATTGCTTACAGGCTCCAACGCCAACACTCATCTAAGACGTGTCGTCGAAATGTCTGGGCCGATACAATCTAAAATGAAGCACTACGTCCATATGCGGGCCAAATACCCACGGACGTGTTGATAAGAAAGCGTAAGTAATAGTGAATAGGTCACAATTCAAGTACTGTCTATCCGATGCAACGAAAGGACGATCGACGAGTAGTTCGTCCTAAACCTGCAAGATGTGGAACACTGGAAGAGAAGTGCAGGGAAAGATAGAGCATAAGCATGATTGACCCGAAATTAAACGTTGAGGGAATAAGTATTAATTTCTCTTCGATGATGCAGGCTCATACAAGCGTGTCTGGAGACAAGCATTTTTGACGGTCGGAACATCAAATTGGTGTTTCCTGTTCACTCCTTGGTGCAGTACATGGCATCCACACAGTCAGATTGTGCTTCAGTTTCACTATCATCACATTGTGCAAGTGATAAGCTCACAGCAGCAGCACAGCAACAGCAAGACAACCACAGACATCCACGACGACTGGAAATCGAACTTAGAGCGGCGAGATTGAGAGGCTGATGCTCTACCTCCTCAACCATCGCGCCGTCAGAAACTTCAAAAATACGCTTTTAAAACTATTCACAATCCGGAAACTGAATTTGGATCATATCCGAGGATATGAATCAAAGGTTTTGATCCATGTTCCCGAAACGAAAAATTGGGACGTCAAATTCAAGAAAGGTATCTTGATTAGCTAACAGAGTAGCAGCGCAAGTACCGTTTACAAATTTCTAAATCCAGCAGCAAACAGGGTTTGAATCAGTAAATCAATGACCAGAGAAATAAAACAAGTCGGAAAACCGGGAGCTGGATGCTTAAGGTACGCAAGGTTTTGTGTATTTCCTAGTACGTAGCAGCGTATCCATATATTATGTGCGAGTATCCACTTTCAGGTGATATTGACATTCACAGTCTTCAATTTTCAAAGAAGCAACAACTTTGATGTATTGTAACTTTTTTAGTAATAGTGCGATTTCCACCAAACTTAGTAAGATCATCCTCTACATTATAGCCTACATCACTGCATTCGTGATGGGATGGGTAGGGTAGGATGAACTTACGGGGGGAGAGAATTACTAAAAATTATAGTAACTATTAAGTATTATTAACTTTATTTGAACAGATGTCGGTATGGAAAATATTTCGGAGCCCAAGCACCATATAGTGACAGCCTCCTGAGTCCCCTTAAAGAAATGATCACTTTCAACCCGCCGCATTCCCCACCTTTCCAATAAATGTCAAAACTAAGACCGGCTTTGAAAAGTACTAACCGAAACCTTTAATTTGATACCCTACATGACTATATTTAATGGAAAAAAATTGTACACCCCCCTTTTGCATGTACCGGGACCCCCCCCCCCCCCCCCTCCTAAAATTCGACTTAACAGCATGTAACTCACTGTATGCCTGAGCCTCCACAGTACTCACCTTTGTACCAAATTTGGTGTCAATCGCTATAACTGGCTCCGAGAAAAATGCGTGCGACGGACAGACAGACAGACGAACAGACAGGCTATCACCTTTGAACTAAGGACGGAACCACAAGGCAGGAGACCCGCACCCCGGAAGCCGAAATCCAGAAGAACACCAGGATGGTCTGCCAAAGCGATGGATGAACAGACATTCATGGAGGTATGGCTAGACTTACGTAACTCGCAAGAACCTCAAGCTCGCCATCCAGCGGAGTATGAGGGATATGAGGGAATGTTTTAAGGAGCTCTGCTCGGAAGCGGACATAAATCCGTGGGGTAGCGCCTATAAAATCGTGACAGGACGATTAATAGGCCGATCGTCTCCGCAGATCACGTGCCCTATACCCTTGTTGAAAATAATCCAGGGGTTATTTCCCCAGCAAGAGGGGGGTACTGACACCTTCCAGCACCCCCTGAATGTGACGCCGATTCCACTAGTTACCAGGGACAAGCTGATGGAGATCTGCAGTCGAATAGGCGACAGTAAAGCCCCGGGTCTTGACGGCATACCCAATAAGGCCCTCAAACTTGCCGTCAAATGTAGGCCGGATATGTTCGCGGAGCTGTTCGAAACGTGGATGTCAGAGGGTATCTTTCCTGCACTATGGAAGCGGCAGAAGCTGGTGCTGTTGCCTAAGGCTGACAAACCTCCAGGGGAACCGTCCTCCTATAGACCCATATGTCTTCTAGACAGTATGGGGAAAATGTTGGAGCGGGTCATTTATAATAGATTACTTCCAGTCGTTGAGAGCCAAGGGGGCATTTCAGATAGGCAGTATGGGTTCCGTAAAGCCAGATCAACCATTGATGCCATCAAAATGGTTACTGACTTGGCCGAAAGTGCAATTCATGGAAGCGGTTGTACCAGCAAATATTGTGTGGTGGTGACCCTGGATGTGAGGAATGCATTTAACTCGGCCAATTGGAACCTTATTCGAAAGTCTCTGGCGACGATTGGTGTTCCCACCTACCTCGCCGCTATTATCGATAGCTACTTGAAAGAGCGGACACTCTGGTATGATACCAATGATGGACCTAGAGAGTACGTTGTCTCCGCGGGTGTCCCACAGGGCTCTGTACTAGGCCCACTACTGTGGAACATCATGTAGAATGATGTACTCAACGTTCAGGCTCCAGAGGATGCCACGGTGGTGGGTTACGCCGATGATATAGCACTGGTTGTGGTCGCAAAGCATCTCGAGGATGCTGAGTTGTACTCAAGCGAAGCAATCAGTGTTGTTAAGGCTTGGTTAGGGAGTGCTGGACTGGCACTCGCGGAGGAAAAGACGGGAGCGGTCCTCATCACTAAGCGCCGTAAAAGAAATTACGCCTGCATTAGAATCGGGAATCGTATCATCACTTCCAAGCCGGCCATCAAATACTTGGGGGTGATGATATACGGAGGACTTAATTTTAAGCAGCACATAGAGCGTTCTTGTAAAAGAGCATCCACCACGAGTATTGCTGTGGCATGGATGATGCCGAACGTAGGAGGCCTGCGGCACCCTTGCAGGCTGCTCATAGCCAGGGTGGTGAGCTCTATCATGCTGTATGCAGTCCCAGTTTGGGGAAAAACACTGCAAGTTTTAGGCAATACACATAAATTGAGTACGGTTTACAGAATAACATCCTTAAGGGTGTGTTCTGCCTTCAAGACCGTGTGAGACGATGCAGCGTTCGTCATCTCGGGAATGATGCCGATTGACATCCTGACAACCGAAATGATGAACATTTATAACACCAGGTCCATCTCTCCCTTATCTCAGGTGAAAAGAGCCGAAAGGGAGAGATCCATAAGCAGATGGCAACAGCGATGGGACCAGTCAGAAAAGGATCTTTGGACTTACAGATTGATCCCTTCCATCGGGGAGTGACTAGAGTGAAAGCATGGAGAGATCAATTATAATCTCACCCAGGTTCTCACCGGCCATGGAGGGTACCGTCAATACCTGTACAGGTTTAAATTGGACACCTCACCTAATTGTCCAAACTGCGGGGTCCGAGAGGACCCAGCGCACGTTTTCTTCCAGTGTCCTAGGTTTGTGGAAGAAAGGAGGAACCTAGAGAAAACTCTAGGTGAAGTGCTATCACCGGAAAATTTTGTCCGGAGGATGGTAGCCTGTCAGGAAAGCTGGGATGCGCTCAATTCCATGATCGGTGTAATCCAAGATAAACTGCGAAAAGCATTAGAAGTGAGGAAGACGCGGTTACGAGTCCCGCGGGTAGAGGAAAGGAGACCTAACTAAAGTAAGCTAACTCCGCCCCGTGATGTAATACCTAAAGGTGGTTCCACGGGGTAGTGGGGAAGTCGGGGGTGGTTTCAGTGGGTAAAAATCCCACACTCTGGCGTGCCCAGGCCAGAGTCTTTTGAAGATTTCCACCTCCTCAAAAAACAAAAAAAAAGACGGACAGACAGACAAACAGATAGACAGACAGTAAACCGATTTTAATAAGGTTTTGTGTTTACACAAAACCTCAAAAAGAGAAGAAATCAGAAGACTCAGAGCCATGTGTAGTTCAAAATAAAGGACGCCAAGTAGCCTAGTACTAGCAAATAAAAGCCCTCCATGAGAATTGCGAACTCTTCGCCGCGTTCGAGAGGAGGACGATTCCGTAGCCTATATAACGACGAAATCTATGAGCGATACCATGACCGTCCGGTTGTGGATAAAATCCGGCTCAATAGGTTACGGTGGGCGGGTCACTTAATCCGTATGGATGAAGATGATCCCACCCGGAAAGTCTATAAGGGCAATATTTATGGTAGGAAAAGAAGACGAGGCAGACCCTGCCTAAGATGGAGCGATGGCGTGGGCCAGGACGCCAGACAGCTTTTAGGGATATCGAATTGGTGGAGCTCGGCGCAAAACCGGGATGTCTGGAGTTCCTTATTAAGGCAGGCCTAGACCGGATACCGGTTGTTGCGCCGTTGATGATGATGATGATGAGAAGGACAACACATTAATGCATTTCTGCCCGTCAGACTAAATACTGACTGACACATATACAAAGCCAGAGATTCGTATCATTCGGGGAGGAACTTGGATTGAAAGACCCCAAACAAACTACCACCAGAAGAGGTGTTGGAAACAGCGATTAAGCTGTTCAGTTTCGTGATGGTAATGTCTCTCACGAAATTAAGTGTTAATGAGCAAAGTCTTAATCTATGGATCGATTACTCATATAGGAAATTACCTAGGAAGCAAATCATCTATATATACCCATTCCTCGAGGTTGATCCTTGCTGAATATATGAAGTCACAGCCTTTTGAAATATTTTGTTAACTTCAAGATGAATAGGCCACAATTGATGTTTTCAAGTCGATGCTTTGTAAATATTCCTGTACCGAACTCATGACTTCAACAGAAACTTTTATGTTCGTAAATTTTTGAATATGTATGGAGTTAAGTTTTTACAATGATTCTCAGAAACTCCAATCTTTGACGGAAGAGGAATTCGGACCATGAAAGAGCGAGGATATAAGGACTGATATACATACGCACACGGGGATGGCACCGTCACCCCATCCAACAAATATCCGAACCCCTCCATCAACCATACACAAAATTATGTTTTTCATTCAAGAGAAAAACAACATTACCCAGAAACATGTTTCACAAATAGTAATTAGACTGAAAAGAAAGTCACAACCTCTTCATCCTCCTCATTTTATCTACGCGTACATACATTTCAGAAGATTTAGCAACTCCAGTGCATCAATTAAAACTTTCCCAATCAAACTTTTAGCACACAAATCAACAAACAGAACAACATTTCAACATACAAATGTCCAAACGTACTACAAATTGACTGTTCACCAGCAGAAGAGATAGAGAGTCCTCGAGGAAGGAAGCGGCACCAGTTCGTGGTTAGCAGGAAGCTGAGGTAACCGTGGGGCCAAGAAGTCAAGCATCAAAGCAAAACATATTTTTAATGAGTTCATCGTTTGCAACCATTTGCCACACACTCTATTTTCCCAGAAATGAGACTAAATAAAAAATGTTATAAAGGAAATGAGGAATGAGAGCAGAAATAGATGAACAAGTTGCGTAGGTAATGCGGAGAAGGAAGAAATGCCGGAGGAAGTTCAATCCATTTTTTGCCAAAGATGCGGAAAGTTTTCCTGAAGAGCATCTGCATGTGTACACTTGTAACTTTGCTGGAACAATTACTCAGGAGCTCCTAATACGCGTCCACGGTCGATATTTGAGAAAGTTTCAAGAAGTTGCACATTTCTCCGTTTCCAATCCTGCTAATGATCGCGTATCGTTTCAATAGCTTCCTTCCTGTCGAATAAATACTTCTTGCTATTTTTACCAAAAAAGTTACCAGCACGTTATTTGATTTAGCCAGAACCCATCATTCCCCATCATTCTTTTCAAAATTTCGTTAAGTTCCTTTTATAGTAACTCAAATGACGCTTGGCAAGGTACCAAGTTTAACTGAGAAATTGCAGACAGTTTCTAGTTATGTTTCTCTGGCGGAAATAGATCACCAGCTTAGGACCTTCTGGGACATTTACTCGAGCAAGATCTTCAGATGAAATGTGCGATGATCAACATGTTCAAGGGATACTGACGAACGATACTTTGTCCAACTAACGTTCCGGAATGAGGAAAAGGACAGTAAAAGCCCGATTCGTCCAAATGGAGAAAAAGTTCCGTGAAATTGTATCTAAAGGAATGGAGTTGGGATATGACATAATAATAATAATCGTTGGCGCAACAATCCAATTGGATCAGGGCCTTGAAGTGTGTTAGAGCACTTCATTCAAGGCCTTAACAGTGGACTACACAGAATAAAGGTACGTTATGTGAAACAGTCAAGGGGCTGCTGAGAGAATAAGCTTTGGTTTCTAGTCTGGAACCCACGTGCTCTCTAGAAAATCCGGAACGTTGACTGCCTCACTGAAAAGAACGAGGTAGAAAAGGCCATGAAACGCAAATGTCCGGAGGTAACCTACGTCCGGATTGGTATCACCTCTGCGAACTCCCGAGTCTAAAACTCGCTGTGGTAGAAGCTGCCGAGCAGTACGCGAGGAAGCTTCTAAACAGCTGATAAATCAGAATAGGTTCGGTAGTATGTAGGATAGTAATCCGGGCCGCCCCAACGGTTTGGTAGAGAGGTTGAATTATGGGCACACATTTGTAACCTGTCAGGGACGTGATAGAAGGGCAAGATGCCACAAATGCAGTGAGACAGGCCATAAAGCGAACACCTGCCACAAAAATGAGAGTTGGATCGTACGCAGGGATCGTGGTGCGTCTGATGAGAACGTTACGCACACTAAAGGCTTAAAGCGGTGTCCAGTCTTCAGAATAGAAAGATGCGATCAACATGATTCGGATCCAACAAATCAATATGCAACGGAAACCAATATGCTATCGAGATCTAGTGCTCATCGGTGCCGAAGCAAAGAACCAGCTTCATGGCACCCCAACATATTAGGTACCGCTGCCATCGAAGTTCGAGACAGCACCCACCTTAAGGTTCTTGTCCAAGGCTGAGTGGACGGTTTTGCCTAAATTCGCTATTTAGGTGTAATGATTTTCAGTGTCTATCTAACACCGAATAAGACGATGCCGAACTTGATGAGGTATGCTTCACCCAGACTCCTGAGAGACACGAATTCTCGAATCGGCGACGAGAACAAGACTTATAGTTTTGAACACAGGGACCACAGCAAAGTTCCCGTGCCCAGGCTGCGAGAGAAAAATTGCCCACGTAACCTTCACGTCGGAGTCATTGGTGTCGCTAATGGACGCGTGGCGGGTTCTGGAAGACTTTTCGGCAAGCGGCCATCAATACATTGTCTTCGAAGTGGTTAACACAAACTCTCTATGTGCGCCACCCCGACACTCTTTCTAAGCATGGAACGTCGCGAAGGTGAACACCGGGAGGTTTGTCGAAACTCTTGGAGCAGGTGGAGCCACGGTTGAGCGTACTCCTGGGGTGGTGACGCTGCAGCTGACACTGTCGTAAATTCAGTTATGAACCTGATAACGACGGCTTTCGGAGCTTCCATGCCCAGGAGGGCATCGAGACATAGGAAGCCTTCTATGTATTGATGGATAGAACAAATTTCAGAGCTCCGCAAGGTGTGTCACAAACTCCGCCGCTTGGCACAACGTCTGAACGACTGGAAGCAGGCATGTAGCTTAATAGCAGAGTACAGATCAGCCAAAAGGAGTTGTTTTTTAATCGTTAGAAACACCGATAGTTGCAATATTTTGCAATGAAGTTGTGGACGACGCCCATCACACCTTTTTTTCTTGTGGAAGGTACGATGAGATTCATCAGCAGTTCTGTTTAAACACAGGGTATCTTGTCGAGGAGATGCTGAGAAACGCTGACAGGTGGAGCCGTGGTACGCACTGCTTTCGGGTTCTTCTCATTGCAAAGAAAGTAGAGCTCGACCGGTGGGGGAACCGGATGGCAAAGGGTTCCTTGAGCTAACAGTTCCTTCCCTTCTCTCCCCTCCCCGATTTGAAAGGCTCAGCAAGACGGGAGAATTCGGGTACTCGCCCGAAGTACTGTAACAAGCAATTCTAAGCTAGCTCTCTGACAATAGGGAGCTGTTTAGTTGGTAGTCCAACGACACACCTTACCCAAAAAGGCGGTACACTATAGGAGGCAATGTGGTCAGCATTACACTCGCCCAAGATTGTTGCCCTGATTTGCCTCTACTACTCATCCAGGCACGATAACAAATCCTTCTGCCTCCAGTGAAATTTGAACCGCGACCTTCCGTTACGTCAGCCAACCGCTCGAATCGTTCGAGCTACCTGAACACTTTGACATAAGTTAAACTATATATAGAGGGCAATACGAATTTGCTCCATTTGCAGCATCATGTGGTGCACAAGGACGATAGCCTTATTACCAAAATGCAAGTGTTATTTGCCGGTTCGTCAAGGAGTGACTCTGGATTAAGTTTGAATGATATCCTGCGGTGTAGTCCAAAGATTCAACCTAATTCACGGCAAATTCTCCTCTGAGAAAAAAATATTTTTAAATATTTACCTCGAACATCGAAAAAATGTTCAGGCAAATGAACGTTCGCGAAAATCATCGGCGAATAACATATAACATCAGCGTATTCTGTGGAGAGAGAATTCTATGCAACAAATTAACGAATTCCAACTGAACAGGCGTAGACATCAGTGCAGAAGCTTGGGTACTTCAATCACAAACAATCAAATTAATAAGCAAAGGAAACGAACTCCGTCGAGTGGAGAAGCGACTTCACAGACGGAAAAAGGAAGCCTGGGAGAACCAACAAGTCAATGAACTAGAAAAGTGCAGGGAGCAACCGCACCAGGCGCGGAAGTTTTACCAACAAGTCAGCAGGATGAAGCCTTACACACCTCGATGCTCATCCTGCCGAGACAAAGAGGGAAATCTGATTTCCGACAGAATGGGCATATTAGAGCGATGGGTTGAGTACTTTGATGAACTACTGAACAACCAGAACATCGGCGAGTTGGAGGTCCCGCCAACTGAAGACGACGGACAAATACTGCCACCACCAAGTTTAGGAGAAACAGTCCGTGCAATTCATCGGCTAAAAAATCATAAGTCGCCAGGAGCCGATGGAATTACAGCCAAATTGGTTAAATATGGAGGCGACCAGTTACACCAAGTGGTTCACCAACTTGTGCTCAAGGTATGGGACAGCGAATCAATGCCTGACGATTGGCAACGAGGCATTATCTGTCTCATACATAAAAAGGGAGATATCACACAGTGCAGCAACTATAGAGGTATCACGTTGCTGAGAACCATCTATAAGATATTCTCCACTATCTTGCTAGGCCGGATAGCCCCATACGCCCAGAACATCATTGGCCCATACGAAAGAGGCTTCACTCCAGGCAAATCAACAACAGATCAGATTTTCTCTCTGCGGCAAGCGATAGAAAAACTGTTGGAATATGGACAACAGTTGCACCATCTGTGCATCGACTTTAAAGCCGCCCATGATAGCATAGCCAGGGTAAAACTGTACACGGCCATGAGAGATTCGGTATCCCGACGAAATTAATAAGACTGACTAGGCTGACCCTGACCAATGTGCGAGGCCAGATAAAAGCAGCAGGATCACTCTCAAGACCATTCGACATCAACAACGGTCTACGACAAAGGGATGCGCTATCATGCGTCCTCTTTAACCTGGCCCTCGAGAAAGTGATCCGTAATGCTGAGGTAAATGCAAGAGGTACGATCCTCTTCAAGTCCACCCAACTACTGGCCTATGCTGACGATATCGACATCATGGGAAGAACCACCCGAGATGTACAAACTGCCTTCATCCAGATCGAGCAGGCGGCGCGAGATCTTGGGCTACACATCAATGAAGTCAAGACAAAATATATGGTGGCAACGTCAGCACCGAAGACGAATCAACCAACAACATCAAACCGCACTGGTCAAACACAAACACGAACAAGAATAAGGATAGGAGAATACGACTCTGAGACCGTTGACAATTTCTCCTATCTAGGGTCGAAAATCACAACCGATAACAACTACGATGATGAAATCCGCGCACGGTTGTTGGCAGCCAATGGAGCCTATTTCAGCTTACAAAAACTGTTACTCTCGAAACGTCTCACCATAGGGTCAAAGCTCTTACTGTACAAGACTATGATCTTGCCAGCCCTTATGTATTCCTCGGAAACTTGGGTTCTTAGCAAGAAAAATTGCGAACTCTTGGCCGCGTTCGAGAGAAGAATCCTCCGAAGAATTTTTGGCCCCTCCATCCTCATGTAGAATGGACGATTCCGTAGCCTACACAATGACGAAATCTATGAGCGATACCATGACCGTTCGGTTGTGGATAAAATCCGGCTCAATAGATTACGGTGGGCGGGTCACTTAATCCGTATGGATGAGGATGATCCCACCCGGAAAGTCTATAAGGGCAATATCTATGGTAGAAAAAGAAGACGAGGCAGACCCTGCCTAAGATGAAGCGATGGCGTGGGTCAGGACGCCAGACAGCTTTTAGGGATATCGAATTGGTGGACCTCGGCGCAAAACGAGGATGTCTGGAGTTCCTTATTAAGGCAGGCCTAGACCGGATACCGGTTGTTGCGCCGTTGATGATGATGATGATGATGAAAGGAAACTTCGAATGCAGGAAATGGATATCTAATGATAAAGATCTTCTGACACATCTTCTAAATGACTTAAAGGGAATACAAACCATAGATATTTTTCATGACATTACAATTAAGATCTTGGGTCCCAAATTAGCAACTATCACAGTTACGAATCTCCCAAGCAATGTTCAATTTCCGTCCGAGGGGTTTCAGCGAGAAAACCAGCAGCGGGCTACTCGGCCGTGGTCGACTGGCGGACTTTAAAATGTACGCGGTGGCCACGATCCCTTCCAATGCCGTCTGCCTCCGGGAAGAAAGGCTTCAGCTTATTTAAGGCGATCATCATGCGCTTGCCAGCAACGTGCAAACTGAGCACATGCACTGTTTGAGGGTCTTATAAAGATCCTCGTATGGTTGCATCAGTCAGTGACGACTGACTGACTGAGAAAGTAGGGACAAACTTCATGCTCCCTAAGGGTGTGGACTGCCGAGATGGTGGTGGTGGATTCAATTGGTAAATGGCTTTCTGTAGCAGCTGCAACAATCCAGTCTTTCCAAGCCCATGGCACAAGACTATAATGTAATATCCTTCCGAAGTATCGCCTCAGGCCGCCACGTAAACCGACTAATGATCGTGAGGCAATACTTGTATCCGAGTGAGTCTCACAAAAAGCTCACAATGCCTTGATGTATAATGTGAAAGCGCTTTGATGGGTAAGGGTATACACCTACTTCTTTCTTAGCATGTTTAGTGTTCTTACAATTTCGGCATGCGATGGACTCTCTGGCCCTAAAATTCACGTCCTTGTTCATGTACGACCAGAAATATAGAATGCAGTCAGAACATATATGGCTTAGGCCTCTTTCGTGAGATCTCGCAGCAGATAAAGGATGGTGAGCCGAAAATGGAGAACTCCTTAGACTTGTATTTGGAACCCGGCTACAGATTCTGAAGAACTGCGCCATCTTATTGGGCCACAGCGATGGCCGAAAAATTGACTACCGCTGGGATGTTAATTAGATAGCGACTCATCGGCGACTAAGTTTTCTTTACGGAACACATATTGAACCTGCGATGACGTAGGCCAAAATGGGCGAGCAGACGTATTGTCGGACTTTTGCCTTAAGACAAAAGTTAGATGCATGTAGGGAGACGTTGGAAAATGCACTCGAGATGCGACAAATGCAAGGTTTAAAATGCGACCAGAATTTCATCCAAGTAGACGAAAGAAAACTACAAGTTACGTAGTACAGAACGGATGAATCTCTGGGTGTTCTGCGCCGCATTGCTCAGGCCAAAAGCCATCTGTGTCAACTCGAAGAGGTGAGCAAATCGCAGTCTTTGGAACATCTTCAGAAGCGACGGGAATTCGGTGGTAAGCCTGCCCAAGCCCAACAGTTTGCTAAATAATGTGTAAAGTCTTGAAAGAGTAGAATAGGGCACCGGTTCTCTGAGTATTCAGGCGTTTATAATCTCGACAATGTCTTCATTTGCCATTGGAAGTGAGGACCAGATTAAGTGGTGATGACCAATTGCAGTTGGAACGTCTGCATATACCCTGCTTAAGTAGTTGCTGAAACCAACACTCCCTCGACCAGAACTATGTGGAGCAGTTTTGCTCATTTAATTAATGCAGTTTCGAGCATGAAATACAAGGTTTTTCCCAAAAGTTCCCGGAATGATTTTTGACAACGCTGGTTGAGTGGGAAGAGGTCTAAGTTTCGAAACGAGGCTAGTGCTAGTCGCCTGCAGGCACTTGTTGAAGCAGGGTTACGCCCCGCACAGAGGAACCTACTGTGCCCGTCGAGATAAACATGGACCGAATTTTAGAGCAATCAACCATTCCAGGATCTTTTGGGACACACAAACATTCTAAATACTCTCTTGTTTGCATTATTCGATTGCCAAAGATCCAGAAGCTCGCGATTCAAAAATAGCCGACGGATTTACGAACTTGTTGGAAAGGCACTGACCATTCAACAAACCAATCACTCCAACAAGTGAAGAAAGGATGCAAACTATAACAGCACTCAAAGTGGCACTAGCCTGAAACTTTTTTCAGCTTTAGACTGCTTTTTCCAGCTTTCCATGGCAACTAAAAGTAGTAGCTTACTGTTTACCCCTCGCAGACAACCGCAAGCTTCCGGCCTCACAAAGGATTTATTCATCACTCACTCAACAAAAATTGCCACGTTCTTGAGTTTGTATCGTAAAGTTTGCGCAACGAGAAATTCTTGGGCGAGAAATGGATTGCTTAAATAAAAACAAATTACCAGGGATAAGAAATATATTCCAATTCCCCGAGTGCACACTCCAAAGCCTTTACATGCTGCGGCCTAGAGTATGCTGGGTCATTCTATACTACTATCTCTAAAGAGAGAGGAATACGGGTTCTAAAAAGCTTCAAGGCATTCTTCACCTGAATAGCAACGAAAGCAGCTCATCTTGAGCTCGTAAGCGATCAATCCACTAACGAATTTCCCACAGCTTATAGAGGATTTATAGTCCCTCGAGGAAAATGCAACGAGATCAACAACAAACGTTGGAGCAAAAAAAAAACAGACAGAAAAGCATCTTCAGGAATTTGCATTGCATTTATGTAAACATGACGCAACATGGAACATGGAAGTGTATTTCCCCTGGGAGCCCCCATATCGTAAGGACCTGGATACCAGGGATTAAATCGATGAGAAGCACTTGAGGTGGGTCCTTGGTAACACTCTACTGGCACTTGAGGAGTTCAAAATCATGTTGTGTTAAGTGAAGGCATAACTCAATTTTAGACCGATTGGACAACTATTAAGCGATCTGAAGTTTCAAAAAGCTGAATGAAGGCATCTAGAAAAAATCCCCTGCTGAATATTTGTATTTGTTCCAGCATGGGGATCTACTGGAAAACCAAAATATACCACCACAGTAATGGGAATTGAGCATAAATCTCTATCTGCATACAAGAAATAATAACTTCAAACGAATTGTCACCCTTAAAACAAAAGATGACACCAAGAAGAACTGTCTTAACATAATATGTCATCTTCCTATCACTAGCTATAAAGACGATGGCAACTGGCAATATATCATTCCACCTACAGCGAGCATGAATATGACCTTTACAACCTCAAAACAGTGGAAACGACTTCATTCTCAACAACAATAGTCAGAACCTCATGAAAGCAACGGAAACATGGTTCTTCCGTCATTAGTCGACAAGGTTCAAACACCAACGACGATAAAAGACAAAGACACAATATTGCACTTGGGCCTCAGGGCTACTACACTTCTGATTCCTTACTGACTAACGTTGTCGTTTGATAGTGACTTCGAAATCAGCTGTCCTAAACCTGAAGTCTACATGGGTATACTTGATAATCTCCGCATACAGGTAAACTTCAACATAGCCGAAGCATATCACGATCAACTAGTTATTTGCACAAAAAAACTCTTGAACATTATGCATAGTAACATCATGCCAACTAGAGGGAAACAAGTCGGGAAACCGGAAGCTGGACGCTCCGAGTATGAACAATTTTGTGCTCATTACAAAGTAACACTTAATATGTGCATATATTATGTAAGAGTATCTACTTTCGCGTGGTATTGACATTCAAAGCCTTGAATTTGCAAAGACGCGACAATTTTGACCTATTATAACTTTGTTAATAATAGTGCGATTTACATCAAACTTGGTAGGATCATATTCTATGTTATAGTCTACATTACTGCATTTCGTGCTTCTAAAATAAACTTAAAGGAGTTTTTTTCAGATTTTTCGACTGAGTAATTTCTGAGAAAGGGTCTGTGGAATAAATGATCACTTTCCACTCCGGCACTCCTGACGTTTCCAACACATGTCAAAACTAAGGCCGGCTTCGGAAAGTACTGACCGAAGCCTTTTATTTGATACCCCACACAACTATAGTTGGTGAAAAAAAAGGTACACTCTCGTTTTGCATGTATGGACAACCCCCTTAAATTCGACGTAGAATGATGTAACTCACTGTATGTATAAGCGTTCATAGTTCCCAACTTTCCAACCAATTTGGTGTCAATCGCTATAGCCGTTTTCGATTGACTGTCTTCCTATTAATACAGGAAGAGTGTGCCAATCCATCAGACTAAGAACTTTGATTTTGTTAATGTTTATCTTCAGTCCAACTCTGCTTGACGTTTCTAAGTCTAGAACCATTTGGCCAAAGTCCATGACTGGATGAAAGAGCAAACAACTTTCAATAGCGTGGTCGAAGTATTTGAGGAAATATGTCATCGT
This sequence comes from Hermetia illucens, assembly GCF_905115235.1. Classification (NCBI taxonomy): domain Eukaryota; kingdom Metazoa; phylum Arthropoda; class Insecta; order Diptera; family Stratiomyidae; genus Hermetia; species Hermetia illucens. The sequence goes on from NC_051852.1 coordinate 130,535,359, forward strand.
GCGTTCAACTTCTCCACTTCCTCCGGTTAAGACAGCATAAAGAACGTCGCCTATAATAATAAAAAATAATACCGGCGACAAACTGCAGCCCTACCAGGCTCCGCTTGGATCTCAAACTCCTCTCAGCACCACGATGCAGCACGTAACATTTTGCACCATCATTTGTCGCTCGAATAATAATGATTACAGATACACTACAGGAGCAGTGATGAGTAGTTTTGCGAAGAGACGGCTTTACTCCGTTTGAGTGCATTGATGGCCGAAATTATTTCTCTTCTATTTGGAGAACCAGTCTGTATCCGCAAGTTACGGTAAATAGTGATTTCATCCATTCAGTGATGAAGTGTTCTTTTCACCTCTTCAGCTGCTCGTCAATGAGCATGTGGAGTCGACCGTTAACGTCCGTCACAGAACCATCGAAAGATATGCGACCACATGAACACGGTTCTGAAGTCATTGTGATCAGCGTGATTTTATGCTTTCCCGACCAGCGCAATTACAAATCGACTTTTGTCACGACTTACACTATGTTGAACTTCGTGGGGTTTAACACGCGTCGCACGTCGCCATCGTCCCCAGGAATCAAAAGTGTTTTCACTCTCTTCCATTCCATCTATCCGCTTTCTTCATTCAATCAATATTCTCAAGCGAGTTACTCATATACGCGGTCGATGCTAAACTTGAAGGATCGCAGCTTCCCAGCTCTACGAAAAGAGGCGAAGGCAACACGCAAGCGAAGACAAGCGACGATCAGCCTTTCAAAGCCGATGTTTGCGCCTCTCTTGGTACCTAAATCCAGAACATAACTCCTAAATCCGCTACTATCGCAAAATTGTCAATATAATTGGCCGTACAGTATAAGTCAATTGACATTTACGGAATTGACCAACCCTCTCCTGTAGGGGCCCAAAGATTCTTCAAAATAGTCTTCCCTCGAAAGTGGCTAAGAGTTTGCAATTTTTCTAACTAAGAACCCAAGCTTCCGCAGTAAAAGCTCTGTTCTAATGGGCAGACGTTTTGAGAGGGGAACAGTTTTTGTAAGTTGTAGTAGGCTCTGTTGGCTACCAACAACCTTATGCGTAATTCATCGCCATAGCTGTTATTGGTTGCTACTGGTTGTTACTTCTTTCTTCTTTGGTGCTGGCGTTGCCACTATGTACTTCGTCTTGCCTCCATTAATATGCAGACCAAGATCAAACGCCGCCTGCTCGATCTGGATATAGGTAGACTGTATATCTCGGGTTCTTCTTCCCATAATATCAATATCCTCAGCATTGGCCAGTAGTTGGGTTAGACTCCCGCATTAGCACCAGCGTCGCTGATTACTTTTTCCAGGGCCAGGTTAAAAAAGAGAAATGATAGGACATCCCCTTGTCTTAGAACATTGTTGATGTTGACAGGTCTTGAGAGTGATCCTGCTGCTTTTATCTGACCCCGCATATTGGTCAGGGTCAGCCTTATCAATTCCGTTGGGATACCCAATTCTCTCATGGTCGTACAGTTTTACCGTGGATATGCTATCAAAGGCGGCATTGAAATCGATGAAAATATGGTGCAACTGATGGCCATATTCCAACAGTTTCGCTGCCACGTGAAAGAAATCTGATGTCGCTGATTTGCATAGAGCGAGGCCGCTTTGGTATGGGTCAATGGCGTATGAGGGCATCCGGCTTAGCGAGACAGTGGAGAATATTTTATAGATGCAGCAACATGGTACCTCTACATATAATTGCTGCACTGAGCGATATCCTCCCTTATAAGTATGGAACAGATAATGCCTTGTTGCCAGTTATCAGGCATTTATCCTCTGTCCCAATCCTTAAGTATAACTTGATGAACCACTTGGCGTAATTAGTCGCCTCCATATTTCCATATTAAACCCTCCATGCTTAGTCGTGAGAAGCATTCTTCGTAGGCCTCCTTTTTGTGTCCGTGAAATCGCCACTCGTTCGTAGAGCTGTTCATGTTGATTCAGCAGGCGTTTCCCAAGTTTTATGCTCCGTTGTGGGTACCAATCTACATTTCATCCTCTAGCCTAGTCTATTCTTTGACCACATTTTTGAATTTTTGTTTTTAATAAATTGGTTGTCCTTAATACCCCATAAGCGGAGAAGTATAGTCGTGTTGAGAACGGGTACTCTACTTTGAATACTATGTACTAGAAATCTTAATAATTTACCTGCAGTAAATTACATGCATCACTTTACACTCCTTTTCAAAATTCCGTTAAGTTCCTTATTTAATAAATCCAAATGACGTATTTAATGTACGTCATTAATCCTGTTAATGCTCACATAAGCACTTCCATTTCTCAACACCATATCTGAAATTCCCTTCTAATAAAACCATCATAACATACGTACCACTTGCACGCGACATCGATTAAAGTCCTGTTTCTTACCCCATTCCAAATCTTTGAAAAATATCTAAAAAAAAAAAACCCAAAAACAAGACCAAACAAACCATACTTACATGTATCCGCTTAAAAACTGTTAATATTCCCGCAAAGTACCCGTAAACCCCCTTTTTACTTGACATCCTTAAAAAGCCAACAATTTACGTAAAATATGTATTCAGTTGTAAAAAAATTCCGGTAGCACCTAATAAATCCCGTTAACCCTTATCCCATTACCTCAACTCACTCACTCGCTACATACAACTGGGACGGCATCGTCTTACAAGTTGCAACAGGGCAAGAAGTCCTTCTCCGCTTTCCCGGGAAGAAAAAACAGACATCATGCAATCAAGGCTCTTGAGTTTTTTCCTGGCTCCTTAGCGCTCTGTGCACGTGTTAATCGAAGGAAGGGTAAACCTAAAAAAAACATGGAAGGAAAAAACAGGATCCAACTCCTTGTCTCGTGATAGTATAAGAAGGGGTGCCAGATTACAAGGTGAGAAGCAGCTGAAAATGGTTGTGTAATGCGTCGCGCACGAGGATCACACACTCGCGGCGCCGCAAGCCGAAGGCCAGGCAAAGGTTAACTGTGATTCCTTCGATCCTGATTTGATCTTGATCTCGCGAGATTTGATCCCAACACCAACTGACGCAATCGACAATAAGAAGAGCTCATCCTTTTTATTTCCAGAGAAAAGGATTCCTTTCGAAAGAGGGTTCATCAATCAGAGGTGTTTTATTACGTATTTAGGACTGACTAGTGGAAGGAAGAATATGAGATACGTAGGAGAACTACCGTTAAGGGTAAATTTTAGATTGAATTGCAACCCATTAAGATCCTCCTTTCTGAAGGAATGCACATAAATGCACATGCACCTATGACCTACATTTTCATTTATGGATAACACCTTGCGAGTATAACAGGAATCGGATTTCATAGTATGTTCGTTCCTATCTTTGGTTTCGGCTCTTCGAATGAGCTTCACTCGCACCTTAGATCCCTTTTACTGGTTGAACAAACTGCACATCCTCAAATTTCCTTTTTGAATTTTGATTTTTATAATAACTTTGAGGACATTATCTTCAGTTCTACTCTGTTGCGCAAGAAATTAATATCCTCTGCCAGTCCCATTAAACATTGGGAGGCAGAAAATAGAACCAAGGACCCTGGAGCCATATCGTAAGCATGAAGTGCATGGAATTGACTATCATTAACGATGTTTGTGTAGCTTCTTGAAAAATTGGCAAAGATTCAAAAATATGAAACATCTCCTTCGGATTGAATTAGTTTTGGTATTCACTTGCTTTGGTAGAATCAGGTGTACTAAACGAATGGCGCCAAGGAGACAAAAAGATCTCCTGAACAATATAAGCCGGAACAGAAGAATTATTCCTTTGTATATCGTGGCGGAAATCCTTCAGTCCCCTCCACATCTAACTAAGTGCAATTTGACTAGTCCAGGACGAACCATGTGACCCAAAATTGTTGGTAGGAACCTCCGGTAAATCTTACTCATTTCGGTACCTTATTATTGTCAGGGGGTCACATTTCTGGCCGTAGCTTTATCCTGCAGAAATCGGGTTCCGCAGCTATAGTGACAATATGATTCGTAAATAACTGTCCCCAAGAAATCTTCATTATATTCTTCAGACAGCACTCCATGAACTTACGGCAAAAATTGAAAAGGCGATGTTCGAAAGAGAATCCGCCTTTGGCGCATTCCTGGACATCGAAGGTGGTTTCAATTATGCCTCATTCGCGGCAATTTGTGATGCGGCAAGACAGCATGGAATCAAACCGCTGCTAATCACATGCTATATTGGTCGGCAAGAAGTCTATTGAAGCAGGATGTCTCAGGGGCTGCCCACAGGAAGGAGTTCTCCTCTCTCCACTGTTATAGCTCTTGGTAATGGATACCCTGCTGTGGCTCCTGAGGGACAAAAAAGTCTTCGCGCATGCATTCCACGACCTAGCCCCAATAATTACCGGAACGTTTGCGGACACAGTACGTGACCGCTTGAATGCAACTCTGCTTGAAATCCACAGTTGGTGCCTCCGCAATGGACTTACGGTGAACGCTAGGAAGACTGGACTAGTTATGTTCACTAGGAACGTCAGGTGGGGCAGCTATACACTACTCACCTAAGCAGGAGCGGAAATCCAGCTGGCACAAACAGTCAAGTACGTACTCCTAAGTACTCCAAGTTAACGTGGAAGCCCCATATCCACGAACAATACCAGAAATCCTGCAGATTGCTCTGGTGCTGTAGGAATGCGGTAGGTAGGTTTCACCAAAACGGATATACCGGATGTATACATCCATAATAAAACCCATTTTGGTGTATGCATGCATCATCTGGTAGCCAAGACTGAACTTTGCTAACAGCAGGAAGCTGCTAACGCAGATTCAGAGACTTGGTTTCCTAAGTATTACTGGAGCAATGAGTACTACGCCGACTGCGGCCAATAACGCATATAGGCTCGATACCATTAGGGCGTGGAAAGGCAGCCAACCACACAGTCATGCGTATATCTGGAAATTCCTTGACAAACATCCGGTAACCCCGATGCCAACCGATCATATGGTTTCAAGATTCGCCTTTGAAAAGACATACACTGTCGCAATCACCGAAAGAGAAGAATGGTCGACAAATGGTCATGAGTCTTTTCAGATTACAGACTTAATAATCTTCACCGACGTGTCAGTCATGGAGGGTGCATCGGGCGCAGGGGTGTTCTCGAAGAATCCGATTATAGAACTGGCCCGACTTCTCGGAAAAATGACGACCATATTCCAGGCGGATATATATGCCATTTCCTTGGCAGCAGAAGAATGTCTGCAACAAAGATGGAATTGTCACACCATTCGAATCTGTTTCGACAGTCGGGCTGCATTATCAGCACTAAATAGCAACGACATATCAAGCCAATTGGTATGGAGTTGTCAACAGGTGCTGCTGAAACTTGGCCGACTGAACGAAACATTCCTGATGTGGGTGCCGGGGCACCTTAACATCACTGGCTCGCCTAGGGTGTGGATCCACATGGTGGGGCCAGAACCAGCTCTTGGAATCCAACCATCTACTGTCAAGTCTATTCTGAATGGTAAAATTGCAAGGATTCACGCAACCGAGTGGAGAAATTTGAACTCTTCCCGACAAGCGAAAATCCTTGTGAAAGAGCCTAGGACCACTAGAGCGGCATTTTTGTTGTCCCTTAAGAAGTGGGACATGAAAACCTTAGTAGGGCTTTTAACGAGACATTGCTCCTTAAACTACCATATGGAAAAGATTGGGGTGGTGGTTTCGGCTATGTGCAGCCAATGTGAAGAGGAGGAGACAGCCCTGCGCTTTTTATGTAGCTGCCCGGCATCCTCAGATCTCAGACGAAGAAGGTTTTCTTCAATGAAGAATCTGCACACTCTCTGCCTCTGGAGAATATTCTCAGATTCGCTAAAGCCTGCGAACACCGTAGACGGGAAGCCATTGAATAGGCGATTTACGGGGATAGTACAATCATTAAACTAAACTAACTTCTGAGAATGAGTCCGTTAAGGAAATCATCACTTTCGATTCCTTCCACTCCCCGCCATTCCAACAAATGTCAAAACTAAGACCGGCATCGAAAAGTACTAATCAAGACCTTTCATTTGATACCGGAAGGCAATCCGTAAAAGTAAACGGAAATGCCTGAAAGAACTCTGCGAAGAGGCCGACATCAACCCGTGGGAAGGAGCCTATAGAGCGGCGATGGCTTAGTTGAAAGGAAACAGGGACTCTGCAGAGAAAGTGCCCAGTTTTATTGCGAAGAATAGTGAACACTCTATTTCCAGAGCAAAGCAAATCCACTATTGCGGTCGAAAGAGAGCATCCCACAACGGATCCCAAGTATAACAAAGGATGGCTCACCATTGCCTGCAAAAAGGTACGGGCTAAAGAAGCATCCGGGCTGGACGGAATATCGAACGTGGCTTTGCAAGCGGGGATAAAAGCAAGACCGCAGTGGTTCATTTCCTGCATTACCTGCATGGAAGAAGGCGCCTTCACGACTTAGTGGAAAATGCAAATGCTGGTGCTGTTACCAAAAAGTGAAAAACCACATGGAGAGCCATCGTCGTATCGTTCACTTTTGTTTGCTGAACAGTATAGGGAAGTAGCTGGAGCGTGTTCTATGCAACAGACTGCTCTCAATTGTAGAAGGAGCAGGAAACATGTCCACACAACAATATGGTTTTCGCGCCGGCCGGTCAATGGTGGATGCTGTCAACGCAGTAGTCAATCTCGCAGAGAAAGAAATTGCAGTTATAAGATGACAGGGTGGTTCCAAAAAATATGGTGCCTCTACGTGAGGAATGCTTTCAACTCAGCGCAATGGTAGCATATAATAAGATCCTTAAACATTCAGCTAATGTTCCCTCGTATATTCAGCTAATCATCAGGAATTATTTCGTGAATAGGAAGCTCCTCTACGACACCGACGTAGGCCCAGTTGAATATTTAATAACGGGCGGAGTGTCTCAAAGATCAATGCTAGGCCCACTACTCTGGAACGTGATGTACGACCATATGCTGCGCATCAAACTTCCGGGACAAACTACCCTTATCGGCTATACAGACGGCATTGCAATTGTGTAGTGAACAAACACCTGGAGGATGTTATCTGGACATGAGAGACATTGGTTAGGCTGATCAAGGATTGATTGGTATCACTTGGATTAGATTTAGTGGAACACAAAACTGAACCTGAAGCAGCCGTAAACTGAAAGAAACTTTACGGTTTTTTGTGGGACAATATGTAATGGAGTCCAGGCCTTTCATCAAATACCTCGTTATGCTGGATCATCAATTGACCTTCAAGAAACACTTGAGCTATACGGGCGAGAAAGCAACGAAGGTTGTAGCTGCGTTAACTGGCATGATATCTAATATTGGAGGACCCAAACCACCGAGGAAGCTGCTGCCAGCAAGAATGTGTTCATCCATTTTACTATATGCGGCACCCGTTTGGGCAAAATCCCTTAATATTCGGACGTATAGGAGAAAATTATCTTCAGCATATCGTCTGAGTGCGTTAGGAATCGCTAGCGCATTCCGAACAACGTCAAACGAAGTAGCTTCCGTAGTCGCGGAAATAGTGCCAATTGATATTTTGGCTGAGGAGATCCGAACACTAAGATCGACGACGAGAACATGGAACGGCAGGATGTGGCAGGAACTTGAGGATAATTTTCATAAGGTGAGGTGGACCTACAGGCTGATTCTATAAATCCAGCGTTGGATCACGAGCAGCCATGGAGGTGTCCACTATCACTTGACCCAATTTCTAACTGGTCATGGTGGATAGCACAGGTATTTACATCATTTTGGATACAACGACTCTCCCTTCTGTCCTGAGTGTATAAACGAACTCGAGGACCCCGAGCACATACTCTTCGTATATCTGAGATTAGCAAATGAGAGGGAACAGCTTCAACTTCTCTTGACACGACGCTTACAAGTGGAAACGTTCATTCCGCAAATGCTCGAATCCCTAGAAGGGTGGAATGCAGTTAGTGGTACCATAAGCAGTGTTCAGGAGGAGCGCTTACGAAAAAGCAGCAGGGAGTGAACAATTCTCATCGTAGGAGTAAGCCGATTGGGCTTCAACCCGCCCCACGATGTAATGTCTCTAGATAGTTCCGTGGCGTAAAGGGGGGGGGGGGGGGGGGGGGGAGGGAGAGGTGGTTTAGTGGGCTAAGTCCCACACAGCTAATGCACTACCTTCCCGATGAAATATTTTAACTAGAGATATCTTCCTAATGAGACCAAATCCAAGCAAAAATGTTTTACCTGCAATAACTCTTGTGGTACCACAGAGTTGATTGATTCGTCCGACAGCTTACTCGGCCCGAAAAATTAACAAATGCCTGAGATTTCACAATATTTTGAACAAAAAACTTCAAACAGTGATACCTGCCAAGTAAAGTAAGAGAAGCTTTTTCGGTGATCAATACGAAGGGGCTGCAAATTGCCAAAGTACGTGTTTGAGGTTCGGGAGAGGCATGGCCTTCGAGCACTCCGACAGTACTGGTCCACTTTACTCGACTTGACTGTCTAACAGAATATACAAGATACGTTTTTGTATCACAGGATTCCCGCTAGTACAATATATGAAGCAACCGGAGCACACGAGCACCAAAGATCTGTTTGCTCCGATGCTTTGATGGATTCCGCTTCCTCATTATGGAATAGACACGTATAATCTTAGAGAGTTCCTATTCCGAACATATGCCTAGTTAACAAAATATAGTTGAGAATACCGACTATTCGGGTTCTCCTGCCTTTGCTTTCGAAGGCGCCTAGATATATATGTCTAGGTCAATGCCATAATAAAATCAAATTAAAAGGCTCCAGCCCCTCTCTTTACCTTGAACCATTTAGCCCCAAATTACAGATAATCACCATATTGAAAGTAGGAAATTTGGCTCCACAGCTTTGTATCACTTACACACCTAATTAAGACTAATTACTTCAAGGGGGACTACTTAACCTGTTTTTTTTCGAGAGGCTAGCGTAAATTCCCTGCTTTAGCCACGAAAAAAAGACAGTAAAAATTGAAATTAATCTGACATTTGACGCAAGGACAATGAAAGGTGAATTATGGCGGAAAATCTTCCGTGAATCAGCCAAGAAGCTGCAATAAAAAGCGAACAAGGAAATTTTATTGTTCAGAGTGAACTTGAATAATGTTTTGGGGCTCATTGTGAAACGCGCGACCTGTAGAGCGTATAAAAAGCGTAAAACACATCTTAGCACTTGTCATTTTCAAGGTGTCATCAGAACGCAGAAAGTCCATTAGGAGCGGTGTCATTACTGCTTTGCTACAGCCCAGCTAGCCGCGGAAACTGGGAGTAGACAGCAGAGATTCAACATTACGCCTGGCCTGCCGAGGAGAGCATATCCAATGCATCAAGTTCCGCTGTAGAATCTCAGCGATGTCGACGCGGCTTACTAGTGTTTTCCACTTTTCCTTTTGCGTCAGGACGTTTTTTATGACAGCCGTTCCAATGAATAAAAGGGCAGTTACTTTTTTCGCTGTTTTATTTCGCTGCGAGGGTGTGATGGGAGTCGCGTGTTAGTAGCATCATCTAATGACTTGTCACTCGGAGATTTGCTTCATAATGTAACACGCCTTTTTTTTATCCCCGTGTGAATGGGTGATAAGCCTGAAATTGTCATCAAGTTTATGAACGTGTAGCTTGCCGGGGAAAAGCTTTTCACTGTTTTTCTCCCACTTGAAACATTCCCGTCATTAGATGTTTTATGAATAAGGCATGAATATGGATGATACATTGCTCTAAACTAAAGGTTGAGTACAGGTGAGCTGAATGGTGGTTTCGGGAAATTCTTGACAGTAGACAAACTAAATCTTCAACAACAGAAAGAATAATGGAAGGCTGCCCATTGAAAACGAACCTTCTCCCTGATCCTAATCATGTCAGTAGATACGTATCTCCGGAACATACTGGGTTTTTTCCAACATTTTATTCTTTCTCTGCCATAGTTTTCCCTGGGAAGATATCTTTTTCCTAAGTAAAGATGGAAGTAAATATTAGACCGTATGTAATGCAAGCTAAGATTCACATGATACCATTTTATCTTATCTGGCGATGGTATAACCGTTAAAAAATGTTTAAAATATTCCCTACTTCCAAATCTGTCAGCTTTGCATCTGGTATTAAGTGTTCTCCTAGATGCCGCGACCTACTTTGGACAAGTGCCGGACACTGATCCAGAACGTATATTGAGGTTTTATCACACTCCGCACAGAGCTTGCAAACAGTGTCCGTAGATATCCCTAGCTTCCCTAGGTGATAGTTCCCAGTATAGTTCCCTCAACCGTTTCCAACTCCATAGGAGAGTTCTGGCGCGTGTAAGAGCGTCCCTGCTCCCTTTTTAACCTGTTCGTGAGCTGTCTCATTGCCTTCCAACGCAACATGGCCTGGAACCCAGAGTATCCAGACCTTATTGAACGAGACGAGCGGATTCAACCTCTGCAGGTATTCCCATACCAGTTTCGAGTTCACCTGGTTGAACCTAAGTGCCTTGATCGCTTCTAGGCTGTCAGTCAGAATAGCAATGTTCAGCCCCCTGGAATATGCTGGTGTGTCTACCCATTAGCTCCAAGTACATTTTCCTTGGACTAATGACCCGGCACCCGCTCCCTCTACTGTGAGGAATCCGTCAACATACCAAGCTGTTGGTTTAATCCATACGTCACATCTTAATTCGACTTAGGCAGCTCCCCACCTCAGTGATACTCCCGGCCATCCAGAAGACTACCCTCCTTGCCTACATCTCTATATGCAGATGGGGAGAGTTTAATCTCAGCCTTTGGAGTTCAGTTCAGTTCATGGGCCTTACTATTGCAGTGTATACCTAAAGTAATATCTTCGGGGTGCAAACCCATTTGGAACTCCAAGTCATCAGAGCCCTTGTAGCTTTCCGACAAGTGTTTCCGACATACATCTTCTAGAGTAATTTTGGTCTTGCATAATTCCCAAATATTTGACTTCCATGTCATGTAATCTTATGACTCTCAGGTGATCAAGCTTACGTTTCCTAGTGAATGGTACTATGGTGGTTTTGACTAGATTGATATGCAGTCCCACCTTCCTGCACCTGGCACCAGTAACCTTTAATCCAATTTGGATTCTATCACATATGATATCCTGATATTTGCCCCTACAGATTAAAATAATTTCGTACGCGGAACACTGGACCCGCTTTCGGAATAAAGGCAACTTTTGCCCGCCTCTATGCCCTTGGCATATATCTCAAGGCTATACTGTCCCTTACCACCCTCCAAAGAGACTCTAAGATGATTTCTAGGCTCTCTGGATTAGTGCTGAGAAGATGCCATCTACTTCGTGTAATTTCAGTGGTTTAAAAGTTCCCACTGCCCACCTTACCCCAGTTTCCGAGCATACCTCTTTTGCTAGTTTCCAGTTCTCTTTTCTTCCCATTTTATACGTTGTTGGAGTGTCAGGCAGAATGTTGTCGCCTTCTGCCGTAGGGTAAGATTCCGGGACATAAGTTTTGAGAAGCTGGTATGCTGTGTTCTCCTTCCATCTTCGGTCTTCAAATAGACAGAATATATTGCGGCGTCTTTGGCTACAGCCTTGTAAAGCCTGGTTGCTTCTGTGATTTGTTCGATCCCCTCACAGAATTCTCAGAAGCTGTTCCATTTTACTTCCTTGATTGCGTTGCTATATGCAGTCAGTGCATTTTTGAACCTCGTCCAGTCCCCCGTTTTTTTTTTTGCCCAGTTGAAAAGTTTTCATGCATCTGTTCTCATTCTGGGTAGGTTCCTGTTCCACCAGGGTACATCCCTTGATGACTTAATTATCTTAGCCAGACAACTGGCCGCATATGCGTCAATGACAACTATGTCGAGGTTTTCCACCACTGTTTCTAATTCCAGCTGGCCCTGATGTCGCCGCACTTTGAAGATGGGCCATATTGCTGCTCAGGTGCGTTGCATAGGGTTATTATACTTTTTATTTCGGAGTTACTCTGAATATCGAATCTGATTATTCTGTGTTCAGACATAGAGACATAGAGCCTGCCTCAATTCCAAATCTACGATGTTTCCACGAGGGTAGGAGGATGATTAATTTCGTTGACCATGAGCCGTTAACGATCGACATTAAACTGGTTATCAAGAATACTAAGATTATGGATTGCAGAGCTAGAAAACTAGTTCATTTCTAACAAGGACGACAACTAACATGAAGAAAAGTTTGGGCCTAAAAGAAGTAACGCCATGCGACTAACTACGCTGAAAGCATCTGGATGGAGATGTGAGTTGGGGCTTAATAATTCACTCAAAGTAAGAGACGACTAAAAGAGATAGAAATTTACGGCCCAGCATCCTGCAAATTTTCAGACTTTATTGCTACCGAGACGTTAACAACACCCACGCTCCTCGACGACGATAGCGGGGGTCCTCAGAATGCTCGCTTTCTCCAACTTGAGCGAGCATCCCAACGCTATAAGCTGGACACTCTGGCTCTAAGCGAAGTAAAATGGTGGGACTCCACAGAGTACTTCTCTCTCTTGCGGCAATGTGCTTTTGCACTGTGGAAAGCCTAGTGAGAGCAGACGCGTCGAGTGTCGGGTTGCTTCTAACAACTACCGTACGACGCGCTCTCCCGACCTTGGAGCCGATTTCTGAACGGCTTCTAACTGCAAAATCCGGGGCCATATTAAGGAACATCGCAATTGATTGATCACACTTTAATGGATGCTTACATTCGCTTGCGTGCCGCATACGCCACTTCTCACATAGTTTCGGAGCTGCGGCCCCCTAAGTTCAACATCCTCCACACGTATGATCCAACTATCGATCGACAGTTACCAAGGTCCACCAATCTGATATCCCCAAAAGCTGTCTGACATCCTGACCTACGCCACCACTCCATCTCAAGCAGACTCTGCCTCGTCTTCTTTTTCTACCATAGATATCCTCCTCATCCATACGGATTAAGTAACCCGTCCACCGTAACCTATTGAGCCGGATTTTACCCACAACCAGCTAGTCGTGGTATCGCTCATAGGTTTCGTCGTTATGTAGATTACGGAATCGTCCATCCTTCTGGAGGCCAAAAATTCTTTGGAGGATTCTTCTCTCGAACGCGACCAAGGGTTCACAATTTTTTTTGCTAAGCACCCAGGTCTCCGAGGTATACATGAGGACTGGCAAGATCATTATCTTGTACAGCAAGAACTTTGACCCTATGATGTGGATGAAGGTATTCTATACATCTCGGGTTGTTCTTCCCATAATGTCAATATCGTCAGCGTGGGCCAGTGCATTGACATCTGCATCGCGAATCACTTTCTTTAGAGTCTGGTCAGGGTCAGCCTAGTCAGTCTTATCAACTTCGTCGGGATACCGTATTCTCTCACGGCCGTGTGCAGTTTTACCATGTCTACGCTGTCATAGACGACCTTGAAGTCGATGGCAAGATGGTTCAACTGATGGCTATATGTTAGCAGTTCTTCCATCGTAAGCCACAGAGATAAAATCTGATCTGTTGCTGATTTGCCTACAGTGAAACCTCTTCGGTATGAGCCAGTAATGTTCTGGGCATATCCGGCTTAGCAATATAGCGGAGAATATCTTATAGATGTTACTCAACAACGTGATACCCCTATAATTGCTGCACTTTTTATCTGCGGGACAGATAATGAATCGTTGTCAATCGTTAAGCATTAATACGCTGTACCACACCCTGAGCACCGCTTGGGTAGTTGGTCGCCTCCATATTTAGCCAATTCGACTGTAATTAAATCGGCTTCTGGAGACTTATGATCTTTACGCCTATAAATTTTTCGGACTGTTTCTTCCATGCCTGGTAGTGGCAGCATTTGTCCGTCGTCTTTAATTGGCGGGACCTCCAACTCGTCGATTTTGTGGTTGTTGAGCAGTTCATCGAAATACTCAACCCATCGCTCTAATATGCCCATTCTGTCGGAAATCAGATTTCCCTCTTTATCTCGGCAGTAGAGCATCGAGGTGTGTAAGGCTTCATCCTGCTGGCTTGTTGGTGAAACTTCCGTGCCTGGTACGATTGCTCCCTGTACTTTTCAAGTTCACAGTTCGAGCTTGGAGCACCATGCCAACGAGATAATGATCCGGGTTTAAATTGGTCCCCCTATATGTTATGACATTCATCAAGGCTGAGAGGTGGCGGCGTTCAATCAACACGTAGTCAATTCGGTTGAAAGTGGTCCCGTCTGGAGAGGCCCATGTTTGTGGACCGTTTTCCGCACAAAGCAGATGCTCCCAATAACCATTTCGTGAAATACTACTAACTCAACAATCCGCAGTCCATTATCATTGGTATCCTTATGTAAACTATGGGGGCCAATGGATCGCCTGAATACGGGCTCCATCCCTACTTGACTGTTAAAATCTCCTAGTATGATTTTGATATCATACTTAAGACAGGTTTTGAGGGTCCGTAATGAGGCTCCTATTTCTATATTTGCCTGTCAAAGGCTGAGTGCGTAACTTTTCGTTTATAGTTTCAAAGCCGATAACAGCAGGTTTCATGTTTTGGCTGACTAGGATGACCACTGTAATATATGGTGTAGTAGCTCTTCTCCAGGAAACCGGTTCCAGCGTATCTTTTGCTTCGCGGTTACATCAGCCTTATATTGGGACAGAGTTCGTCGTTTTAAAATATTTCCTGTCCGAGGCTCCTTCCGTGACTTCGTGACGTCGGTTTTCCTTGTAGGGTTATCTGACCTACCCAATTCACAACCTGGAAGATCAGTTGGTACAATTTGTCTCGTTTTTAGGCGCAAGAGACTTGCCTTCATCCTTCTCCGTCTGCAGGTTTTCATTAAGAAAGAACACCCACCGATCACCACGAGGAGGTGGAGATAGGGTTTGGTAATAAAGCTGTTGGTATTGGTTCAGCAGGCGTTTCCCAAGTTTTTTGCTCCATCTTAGGTACCAATCCACATTTCGCCCTGGAACCTATACTATCCTTTGACCGCCATGTTCACTGCCAAATTCAAAATTTAGTTTGGAATGTCTTCCGAACCTCGAGACCTTATTGACCCTGATCCTACCACATATTCTGTGCGGTTGCTCATCAATTACTGGAGGTATAGCACGCATTTTTGATTAGACAACAAATTGCCTTTAACTATTGTAGCGGTAAAGAAAGCAACAATTTCTTTGAAAAAGCGCTGGGAGTTAGGTATACTAACCTTTGTTCTCGCGGCATTTTATTTACGACTTGTCGAGCCCCACCCTAAGAGATTATGTAGGCATCCTCACATTGTTATTTGGAACAGCCTGTTTTGGTTTTTCGACTGGCCTCTTTCAAGGTGCCTCAAAATTGCCTCATTACTTCATCATTACCGGCTTTCCTTATCAGCTAATCAAGCCTCCTACCTCGTAAGTGCACAGTCCCTAGCGTTACTAATTCATTGTTTCACTTGTTGTTGGACTGTCTACTGGTCACCAGCCGTTTTTAATTCTGTGGTGAAACAAGCAACTCACGGCACCTTCTCCGAGAGTTGCCATATAGATTGCGTGGTGAGCTGTGAGCATAGTCCTTTCTAACATGCTAAGCAATTTTCCTGGCTTAAGGGGCGCCTAGATCCACTATAGATACTACCTTTTCTCTTAAAATGTATGAGGTATCAAAATTTATGATTACCGCGTCCTCCTTCTCAAATCCTCTGAGCAGAACATTGCATGCATTTAACGACAGTCCGGACATTGAAATCCCCCGCTGCTAATGAACTTTGTGGGTAGTGCCTAATTCGGTTAGATATAAGAAGTAAATCGGAAATATGAGTACGATCAATTTATATATGTGCATATATGTGTACAGTATTCGGAAATAGGCAGTTTGTTTGTTTAGGGTGAGCGTAATATCTATAGCTGTAATATGGACGTATGTCTCGTAGTTTGGAAAAATATGGAAGATTATGTTGGATTTGTAGCTATATACGGATAGAAAAATGTGGGTTGAAATTTCTTACATAAGATGAACACAAAACCTTTATACCCGAAGTGCGAGCTTCCGGTATTCCGACTTGTTTTGGGAGTAGGGTAGGTGAATGCGTTTACGCACAGAGTGTTGGACTCCCGCAACAGTACGCTGTCGGACTACCAACTAAACATCTGAGAACTAGCCTGGAACCGTTTGACACATTACTTCGGGCTAGCCCTCCCGCTCTCCCGGCTTTGGTAACCTTCAAGTCAGGGAATTCCTTTCACCAACGGGAGGGGAAGGGAGGAAGGGAATAGTTAGTTCAAGGAACCCCTAACCGTCCGATCCCTCCGCCGGTCGAGTTCAATCTTCTTCGCAATAAAAAGAGCCCGAACATAATGTGCAATACGATTCCAGCTGCCGGCGCTCCTCAGCATCTCTCTGACAATGTTGTCTGGAGAGAGCTCCCCTGTGTCTGCATAAAGCTGCGGACGAAACCCGTCCCACCTCTTTTCGTCTGCCAATTCATTGCAGCACACAATCAGAAGATCGCCCCTTCCGGATCCTGTGCAGGTAAGACTGAAAACCTCCATGCCCACTTAGAAGTTGGGTAAGGAAGTAATCAATCTCACCGTGCGTTCTGTTCAACCACGGGTCTAATTTGTCGATGAACCGCGCAGTCCATCTACCCCTTGGCTCATTTTGCCAAGAAAGGTAAGGGTGCGTTGACGTCGACTTGCCCTTATGATTGTATTTGCATTTTGCATTTTCCAATTGATCGACGAATTTTCATAGCCCATTTCCAATCTAATGCATTTTTCCATATTCATGACGTTCAAACAACCCCCTATTTGGAGCAAAATCCAAAAATACACACTACCCCCACACCACTACGCCATCTTGCACTCACTTCAATCCTCCTCTTTTCGCGATTCGCGTAGGCAATAAATTTTCTTTAACACCCTCAAGGCTATTCCTGTTCTCTTTTATAATTACCCGGCAATTCGGCATTTCATCCCCCGATCTCTTGTTTGAGCGGAGTGAAAGTGAAAAACAAGAAAAATGATGATACCTTCAAATAAGAAAATTGGAAAAGGGCTTCTTGGAAAGATAAAAAGCAAACTGGGCAAAGTCTAGAGGAAAAAAACCGGAAGCACAGTTCCAAAGAAAAGAAATGGCCGCTAAATTAATTTGCCTTCAGGCAATGAATAAGAAAAAAAAATAATAAAATCGAGAAAAAAAAGCGCCAGCAAATCCCTTCTTTGGAGAGATGGTAAATTCCAAAGGGTGATGACAGCGACGGGATTGTCTAAACAGTAGGAAATGCGGAAGACGAGGCAAAAGTCCAAAAAAAGATCCATCAACATCTTTGAGTCCATCTTCTTAGAAATGGCCCGCGGGAACTTCTGCTCTTGATGTTAGTAGTCATACCCACTCCTTGGATACACCTTCCGTTATCCTTCTGAAAAGTCCATACAGCTTTCAGGCGTTTTGCTGAAAAAGGATTTAGCATTGGATTCGATGAGATAGATGAGATTCTTAACACAGCTTCTGTCGTGGGAGGTTATAAAAGATTTTTTCTGTGAGGAGATAATGGTGAAAAGATTTGACGAATGAATCTATAACGCAGCAGGTTAGATATTGCCTCAATCCTGAATTTTATATACAGTACATCACCGAATAGAGTATATCACTTCCACAAATCTTATTTGAATATTATCTAAAACACTCAAGGACAAGCAAAATTAAAAGATTCTTTTCCCAATTTAAGTTATCACAACTCAAGCTCCGAATACCCAAGGAGCAACAACACAAGCGTAAATTATCATCGTCCAAGGCGTCGAAAGGCCATCAATTCGTTGCCATAATCATTGCTTCGGAAGAATCGGATAATAAGTCCTTTTGACAATGTTCAAGTTGAAAGGATGTGCGCGAATGGTATCCGATTAGAACTCAAACGTTCTACGACAAAGTACTTGAGGTACTTGTTTTTATCGCAGCGCACTGAAACCTCGGTAAGCGCTTATATTTGATATTTGATTTTTGAATAATATTTCAAAGCTGCTTATCACGATTGATTGAGTTTTATCAAAGTAGAAATTGTGAAAGGTAACCTAAGAGACGTATTTTATTCCTGAATTTTGTGGCTACTTCGTGCTTCTCGGAAAACGAAGTAGGAAAATTAGTATACTATCAAATATATTAAGCAATGTGCTGAACTATTACCATCTGACCTCAAAATCTTTCTGGCAAGAATCTCCCTCACTACAAATTTGTGAACGCATAAACGCTTTCTCTGGTAAAAAAGCAACGCACTCATCTGCAAAAATACCGCAAAACCACCAGATGCCTACATTTGAGACACTACTGAGTCCGTTGAAAAAAATTCTTGAAAATCGCCAATGATTCCCTCAGGTCCACATCCTTCCATCATTGAAATAACTGTGGACCATACAGCAAAGCAGCTTTGATCAGCAAGTTGCCTTGGAAAATTTCATTTTACTCTTGCCTGGCCCTTGGCGGGGCGGCAAGTACGTTCAAAGCTATGACACCATAGACTTAGTAGTCCACTTGAATGGACTCCTGACTAGCGTCTGATCCCGGCTCTGAACACAAACTCCCATAACAAGTTGTACCAACCCACGGATGACCTCTCTGCTCGCACAGACAATTATGAAGATCATTCAAGGCAACCGCACTCTCTATCAGAGATAGCGGCATGCAGCGGAGACCCAAAATGCACTGACAACATCAACGACGACACAATCCGCGATATCCGCAATTTTTAGGAGAAGCGACAATAAAGAAATGTAGCTCCCCTCTGTCAAGTAGAATGGGAGATTCTATTATAAATCTCTTTGAAAGAAGCGCGAATTACGACAGGCACAGGCCCAACAGAAAAGGCGAATAGTTGTTAAGAGGGAAGTGAAACCGTCGAGAATAAGAGTTCTGCCAACCAAAAAGGAGAGACGCCATTGAGTTCGAGGTCAGAAAATGGCACACGAGAAAAAATGGCAGGCTCCCATCTGGGCGGCACTCCTTTATCGGGAAAAAGGATTGATGAACTCCCCAGCAAGGTGAAAACGGTAAACGTCACCCTGGAGAGGATGGATCTCATCCGAAAGATAAGGGCGGAGGAAGAAAATGTACCAAAGAAATGCGGGACGGTCATTCGGCAAATAAAAGCTACTACCATCGTCCAACGAAACATCTGTAAGTCCTGGTCGTCAGTCCTCTTCGGACACAGATTGATTTGGAGACCACAATCAGAGCCTCGCTATGACTGGCACAGGTGGTACTGGTTTACTGAGTGCAGGCGCAGCATTCATACATGGATGCAAGGCCTATCTAACATCTCTGCCGGCCAGAGCCACTTCAGATGAGTCCCTTGCAGACTCAGGTCTGATCGCCCTCCTCGAGTACGTGGGGACGGCACTCGCCAATGGGTTGACTGGAATTAGCTCGAAGCGGAGAACCCTATCGAAACCTTTCCACCAGTCAACAGACACTCTGCGTACAATACAACACGACGTCACAATCTTCGGCTCATTCTTGAATCGCTCGAAGGACATCTGGTCCCCCAAGCGATTCTCATGAATCTGCTGCATCAACTCATCTGCGCTAATGCAGCAGTGTACATCATATAGGATGGCACAAGGTCCCAGCTACTGGGCCACTGCCACCTCCAAGCCATGTTCAGAGAACTTCGGGTTCTCCAAAACCTTCCTACGTTCCTCTTCGTTAAGGCCACCCCCCAGACTTCAGCGGGTTCACAGTATAAACCCTAACTCCCAATACAGGACTACTTCGCTACTTCGCGCATCACCACATGCGCAACTTCCTTTAGGGAAGCCCCGTTGTTGTGGCTTTTCACCACAACCGACCAAGTCAGAAGGGAACTGATAAAAGGAGGCGAAGGGAAAACAGCATGGATCTACCTTAAAGGAGGCACCACAAAGAATTCCATGCTACCACTTGTAGCCGAGCCGATCAAGCAGCGTAGAAAAAAGCGAAAATTGAACAACAACAGCGTTTGCTGAATAGCGTCGGCAGTGACTATCGCAAAGTTGAAATCAACTACAACAACAACATCAGCGCCGAAGAAAAAAGGAAGGGGCAAACCCCGGTCAGAGGTCATTCTCATCAAGCCGAACGAAGGGAGATCTTTTATGTTCCTCTTGAAGTCCGACACAACGCTAAACCAGAAGACGCTGGGGTAAATGTCAAATCCATCCGGCGGAGTCTTGTCGAAGACTGATAAAAAGAGTTTCTTCGGCAAGACAGTGCGGAGCATTCTAAGGACGGTAAGGTAAGGTATTACCCAGATATAAGCAACCTCAAGGTGGAAGTTACAGCTCCCAACTTCGGACGACATGAATTGGTCATTGTCACTGTCGCTCAGAAAACAGAGGACCAACTTCTTCTTTGCGGAAAAATAAGATGCTGTGTTTTTAGGAAGAACCGCGGTCTGCAGGGAAAATATATAGCTGATTTTCCCGGTTCCGGGCGGTGCCAGTTCTTCAAGGATTAGTCGCAGAAAGCGAAAAGTCAAGCTCCATGATTCACATTCTGCAAGCCAGCATGCATAAGAGTGAACTGCTTACGACCTGATAGAGCAGATGGTGCACGAAAGGAGAGCTTACTTGCTGCTCCTCCGCAAGCAGCACCGAGATAGGAACCGACCATCATGGCATGCCGATACATCTGACTGTGCTGCTACCTAGGTTAAAGATACGGTTAACTTGCGAGTGCGGACCTATGGTCGAGCCTTTGTTTGGTTTCATTGATCGGTCTTTTTACAGCGTTTACCTCACACCGACCATATCTATGTCCACTTTTTAGAAAAGGCTTCTGCGAGAGGAAGAGAGGATGAAGAAAACGGCTTCCCCAATGTAATGACGTGCGGTAAACACCTATCGAATGGAACATCGGGAAAATCAGCTTTTGAAAATTTGTCCAACCTCGCTCAATAGAAGTAAATGAGCACTTAATCCCGGACCCGGCAGTAAACCTAAATCAAAAGTACATTATTTCTGGCACCAGAATTATGAGTCAGGTCTCGAGAGGTTGTCATACATCCTTGTTAAGTAAGGAAACATAGAGATATATCGATGAACGTAAAGAGCTGAGGACTTTGTTAATGGTTGCTAATGGGAGTAAACGCAATGCGCTGGAGCCCTGACACCGTGACAAACTACTATAGTTGAAACGTGACGTCCGCATAATAAAAAGCATTTCAATACTGCATTGACCAATGAAGCAGGAGCTACAATAAATAATAAAGATTTGAGCGATGTTAGGCTGTGACTCCAAATAAATCATAAGCATTCTCGCTTTCATGTTTGATATATTCAAAATTGAGATGGTCTCAAACCTTTTGAGTGAAATTAAGGAACACTTCTCATCCACGATGAAGGCAGAGGATGAATATAAGCTGCCGAATGGTTGAAACAATCGTTTTCAGATGGTCCTTGAATTTTGGAGCGGAGATAAACGCATACATCGACGTTTGTGTTCATGAGGAAGAGGACCCTCTTATTTTTGCCCAAAAAATGGCATAAAGAGCCTCGCTAGCCGCCACTAACAACTCCGTTTGTCATTCCCTAGAAGCCATTTACACGGTTTCATGCCTGTGGTGGCTTTGGAACTGTTAGTTGCACTACACACCCTTGTTGCAAAGCATCGAAAGAAGTGCAGTATGGACATTCCCAGCAAAGTCTGATGCATTCTTTAGGAACTAACCATGTAATGTTGTTCTAATAGGTCAAAGAGCAAATAGCAGGTGCCTCACCTTATAACTTCGATGATAATCAGGGAGTATTAAGGCTCTGGAAGAGTGGTTTATTCTGAAGTCGCTACAGGAGCTTACTCGTATTTATATTAGCAATTCGCGAGTAGGATTCCCCTTCATTTGTTTCCACATTGCCCAAGCGTTGAAGTCGCCAGCCATAATTTTGGAGTTGCGATCTTTGGCGCCTCTCGCTAGTCTGGTATTGTCATACTTGGAGCGGTATACCGGCTGTAAATGTAGAGGTCATCAATCTTAACCCTTATAAAATCGAGTTTGCGATGCTCCACTGCTTGCTGCAAGGCTCGATTACCGCAAGCCCACACCGCAGCCTTTCCACTTACGTCTGTATCCTAAACGCCTTGTATTGTTCGCAGACAATAACAACATCGATTTCCTCTTCAGACACTTTTTGTGCTAGGACGTGCTAACTGGGTGGTAGTGATTTGGATTCAGCTAGATGACTCTTATTTACGCAGGGTACTTAAAGCGATCCTGTAGGCTGGACACCTAGTGCTATGTGTTATGTGGTTGTCCGTCACACGCATTTTTCTCGGAAATGATTATAACGATTGGCACCAAATTTAATGGAAAAGTAGGAACTGTGAACTCTCACGCATACACTGAGTTACATCATTCTACGTTTAAAAGGGGTTTTAAAGGGAGGTCCCCATACATAGAAAAAGGGGGTGTACATTTTCTTTTCATGGAATATAGTCATGTGAGATATCAAATGAAAGGTCTCGATTAGTACTTTCTAAAGTCGGTCTTAGTTTTGGCTTTTCTTGAAAGGATGGAGTGCGGAGGCTCGAAAGTGATCATTTCTTTCAGGAACCCAATCTCAGAAACTACTCATCCCAAAAATATGAAAAAAATCAGGAAGCTGCTACTATATGGTACCTAGGCTCCGAAATACCCTGCATACCGATATCTGTTCAAATGAAGTTAATAATAATATATTACTATAATTTTTAGTAATTGACTGCAAAACACTTAAATTCATCCTAGAATCATCAATCAGCAAAGTAGGCTATAACATCGAGCATAATCCCGACTAAGGGTAGTATCGGTCGAAGGGCGAAACGTGGATTAGTCCCCACGATGGAGCATAAAACCTGGGAAACGCTTGTTGAACCAAAACTAACAGCTACTACCAAATCCTATCTCCACCTCCACGTGGTGATTGCTAGGAGTTCTTTCTTAACGAAAAACTGCAGGCGGAGAAGGATGAAGGCGAGTTTCCCGCGCCTAAAAACGGGACAAAATGTACCAACTGGTGCTCCAGGTTGGGGGTTCGGTAGGGCTGACAACCCTACACGGAAAACCAAAGTTACAGAGCCGCGGAAAGAGCCTCAGACAGGATGGATTTCAGAACGGCCAACCCGGCAACGACAAAGGAATAACGACTTGCGCTGCCTGTGCAGATCGAATGCTACTGAGCAGCTAACAGATACCTTGTTCCGATATAAAGCTGATATAACAGCTTTGTAAGAGATGCGCTGGACAGGCACCGGGTTCCCGGAGAAGAGCCACTACAACATATATTATAGTGGCCATTCAATAAGCCATGTGCCCGGAGTTGGTTTCTAAGTCAGCCAAAAAATGAAACATTCTGTTATCGGCTTTGAAAATATAACCGAAAGGTCATGCACTCTGCATTTGCGCGTTCACGCTCCTACTGCTGAGACTCCAGATTCGCAGAAAGATACTTTCTACGAGGCAGTCAAGCGGACCCTCGAAGCCTGTCCCAAGTATTATGTCAAAATCATACTTGGATATTTCAACAGTGAAGTAGGGACAGAGCTCGTATTCAGGCGATACGTTGGCTCCTATAGCTTACATGAAGATACCAATGATAACGCACTGCAGATTATTCAGTTAGCAGTATTGCACGAAATGCTTGTTGGAGTACCTGGTTTGCGTGGAGAGCGGTTCGCAAGCATACGTGGCCCTCTCCGTACGGGACCACTTTCAACCAAATTGGCCACACGCTGATCGAACGCCGCCACCTCTCAGCCTTGATGAATGTCAGAACTTATAGGAGGGCCAATATAGATTCGGACCACTATCTCGTTGGCATAGTGCTCCGAGCTCGAATTACAACACCACCTACAATCCCCTTTGATAATCAGGTGAGAGTGAATACTGAAGCCATTCACAACACAGCCCACCGTAACACCTATAAGGATGAAATGGATGCCGCAATAACCGCAGCTAACAGATTTCCTGAAGATGAAGCATCAACAAATGATATTTACAACTACCTGAAGAGCAGAGATTTATCACGAACTCCGTTGAGCCGAGAAGCGACTTTATAGACGCAAAAGAGAGACACCACAACAGGCCCCTTATACACCTTGGAGCTCATCCTGCCGTGACAAAGAGGAAAATTTGACTTCCGCCAGAATGGACATATTGGAGCGATTGGTGGAGTATTTTGATTAACTGCTCAACAACCAAAATATTGGCGTGTTGGAGGTCCAGACAACTGAAAACTATGCACAAATGCAGCCACCACCAACCATTGGAGAAACACTCCGTGCAATTCACTTGACACGTGACTTAAAAATCATAAGTCACCAGGAGCCGATGGAATTTCAGCCGAATTGGTTAAATATGGAGGCGACCAATTACAACAAGCAGTTCATTAACTGATGCTCAAAGTATAGGATAGCGAATCAATGCCTAAGGACTGGCAACGATGCATTGTCTGTGCCATAGATAAAAAAGGATATACCATGCAGTGCAGCAATTATATAGGAATCACTTTGCTGAGTACCATCTATAAGATATACTCCGCTATCTTACTTGGCCGGATAGTACCATACACCCAGAACATCATTGGCCCATACCAAAGAGATTTCACCCCAGGCAAATCAGCAACAGATCAGATTTTCTATCTGCCGGAAGTGATGGGAAAACTGTCGGAATATGGACATCAGTTGCACTATCTTTTCATCGACTTTGAGGCCGCCTATGACAGCATAGCTAGGGTAAAGCTGTACATGGTCATGAGCGAATCCGGTATCCCGACGAAATCAATAATACTGACTAGGCTGACCCTGACCCAAGTGTGAGGCCAGATAAAAGTAGCAGGACCACTCTCGAGACCATTCGACATTAACAACGGTCTAAGAAAAATGGACGCCTTATCAAGCCTCCTCTTTAATCTGGCCCTGGAGATCCATGATGCTGAGGTAAATGCGAGGGGTACGGTCCTCTTTAAGTCCACCCAACTACTGGCCTATGCTGACGATATCGACATCATGGGAAGAACGACCCGAGACATATAAACTGCCTTCATCCAGATCGAGCAGGCAGCAATTGGTCCGAAATCTTGGGCTGCACATCAATGAAGGCAAGACAAAATATATGATGGCAACGTCAGCACCAAAAACCAACCAACCAACAACATCAAACCGCACTGGTCAAACGGGAAGAATAAAGAAAGCATACTACAACCTTGAGACCGTCGATAATTTTTCCTATCTAGGATCAAAAATGAGAACCGTTAACAACTACGGCGATGAAATCCGCACACGGTTATTGGCAGCCAGCAGAGCCTATTTCAGCTTACAAAAACTGTTTCGCTCAAAATGTCTCACCATAGGGTCAAAGCTCTTACATTACAAAACGATGATCTTACTAGTCCTCTCAAATTCCTCGGAAACTTGGGTTCTTAGCAAGAAAAATTGCGAACTCTTGGCCGCGTTCGAGAGAAGAATCCTCCGAAGAATTTTTGATCCCCTACATGAGGATGGACGATTCCATAGCCTAAATAATGACAAAATCTATGAGCGATACCATGACCGTCAGGTTGTGGATAAAATCCGGATCAATAGATTGCAGTGGGCGGGTCACTTAATCCATATGAATGAGGATGACCCAACCTGGAAAGTTTATAAGGGCAATATCTATGGTAGAAAAAGAAGGTAGGTCAAGACGCCAGACAGCTTTTAGGGATATCGATTTGGTGACCGCTGCGCAAAACCGGGGTGTCTGGACTTCCTTATTAAGGTAAGCCTAGACTGGATACCAGTTGTTGTGTGGTTGATGATGATAGTCCTACCAAGTGGAAATCATACTACTTCCAACAAATTTATAATAGGTCAAAATTGTCACTTCTGTGCAAATTGAAGACGTTGAATGTCAGTATGACGGCAAGTGGATACATTTGCATATATTGGGTGCTAGGTGCTTATATGACAAATCTCCACAAATTCCCAGCTTCCAGTTTCCCGGTTTGGTATAACTTCTATGAACTCTTGAGTGGGCTCGAACGTGATCACAAACAGCCCCGATTGTGATTTAATCGGGAGCGTCAGGTTCTCCAAGTAGGGAGCTTTATCCCTTTTGGTTATAAAATCGACGTATTTGAAGCTGAGGGTATTCAGCTTTGATATCCGAAAGAATGTCTGCTGGGCCTGTTTCCCAGCGGAGGCCTCAAATAATTAAAGACTGTGTCCTTAATGAAGAAGAGGTACTTCTTGTGACGTTTCTCCGTAGCTCTTTCAAAATAGTGTTAATCTTTCTATGGTCTTCAATGAACTCCGCGAATATGAGGATGCTATATGCCCTCGTGTTTTCAAGGAGGGTTGCTTTTAATCCCTTTTCCTCCAAAACCCGCAGAAATTGCGGTATATTCAAATGATGCCCGGTGATGGGAGGGATCTTTTCTTTCTTGCCTTTCGGGACTGGTTCAAATTGGACTGCGGAGCACTTTCATGTTTAGTACTAAAGTAAGTTGATAGGGCCCTTATTCGTTGTTTCATCACCGTCTAGAACTACTTCCAAGGACTTGTCTTCAATTGCTGCTATTTCTATGTTACTGTTGAATGAAGTTGTTTGCTGTTGATCTGCTCGCTGATGCACTTCATGTTGGTGACACTGCTGCTGCTCTTCTCTGATGACTCGGCCATTCCTCTTGAAGCTGAGAGATGAGTATTTGCTGGTACTCAAGCCATAAAGACCTTTTGCTCCTTCAGCTCTTGAATTTGGCTTAGAAAGCCAAGTTGCCGTCCAAGTGTTCTGCGGGGCCGAAGTCCCCTCCTCCTCCGACGACTCACCTAGGGACTTCATCTTTTGTCCCTTGGGGAGCATCCTGCTCTCAAGCCCGTCCTGAGGTGTTGGCAGATGGCTGCAGATTACTCCTCGGATGTCACTATAATTTATCCTGAAACTAGAAAAAAATTAGTGGATAAGGAATTCTTCCAAAATACAGTGTCTCAATAATTTTTTTTTACTTTCATCTGAAATGTTTCCGCTCCACTTTTCACCTTTTTTTCACTACCACTTTAAATGTCCAGCCAGCATAGATCTTCAGAACCAGCCTGTATCATTGACGGAAGGCAGCAGCTCTCCCACCTTGCAACTGTAGATCTCCCTCAGTTCCTCGATAAATGGTTCACTTAGTGATTGCTACCTGGCTATAGCTAGAACTGGGCAATCGCAATGGAAGTAAATGCAATACCTTGACTTAGTGCAGGTGAAAGTCCTTCGCCATCAGACGTCAGGGGCTGTTAATTAGTTCGAGTAGATCCCGTCTCTAACAGTCGCCTGTGGGACACCGACTGTGTCCACCGAGGAACTATCCAGAATAGAGCCCCGCTTAGCCACTCAGTCCCTCTATGCTCTTAACAGTTGCGTTGAAGATTTCGTAGGTTAACACACAAACGGCGCTCTCAATAGACCAATATAAAATATGATCTGAATCCCAGTCGAGGGTGGCTTTTAACTGTTCGACGAGTCCCTGCACTGCCCCACCGCCCGGAGGATGTCGCCACTGAGGATTAAAGTTTAACGACCGATTAACTGTCGGTCAGAATGGCTACATTATACTAGGAGCTTGGATTATAACCCAGGCTTGCAGTATCGCCAGTAATTCCGCTTGGAATACACTGGCATATACTGAGAGACCATACGACCCGACTACGCTAAGTGGCGACAAAGAATATAATCAGTACCATAGACAAAGTAACAAATACCATGGATGATGGGAAGACTTCGAAAGATATTAACGTAATGTTTATGAGATCGAAGGTGGAAACAGTTTTTCGCATATAAATGTTTGTAGATGACGATGATCATACCTCCAGTGACTCCAAAAGCGGATGACATGAGCGCTGTATTTAAAAATGCAATGCGTAAACTGAATATCCGGTATTCTGAGTATTAGGAACTGAATTGGGATATTCGTTACTCAAACCAATGAAGGATTCCTAATTAATCTCAGAATATTTCAATTTACCTTCATTTCTGGGACATTGCTCTCCTTTTACTTCTTTCTTAATCAAATATTCTAATTAAAATTCGAAACATTTTTAATCCAACCATAATCCAAATGTTTCAATCTTAAAAGGAGAATTTCAATTGAGAAACATAAAACTACCCGAAATACTCGACATGAACTTTTCCAGGTAAATATTACCTAATGTTGGCTGTGCATCTCTCATTTGAGAGCGGTCTCCGTTTCAAGTCCCATTTTAATTATTCACAGTAATCGCATTTCTTTCCGAAATTGTTGCCTCACTTTCACTCCATGCATACTTTTGCCAGGACCTCCAAACGGGAACCATGTTTGTATCCATGTATATTTCAAAGAAATTTCGAAATTGTTGCTTTATGCCCCAACTTAGGCTGTACTTTCGTTTCAAACATTTTTTTCTGTGTTTTCCTCAATTTTCAAAGATGGTTGAGAGAAAACTTGAAACATGACCGCCTTTCCCTTTTTTTCGCTATTTTACCCCCGTGGAAAATTGGAATATGGCTACAAAGTAGATATTCGAAAACTGGGACGGGCAGCAAGAAATTCGACAGGACGAAATTTTAAGCTTGGCTGTGTCTTAAGAGAAAAAAATTTATTTTTAATTGCTCGAAAGGTTGGGGGCGATTGAAAGGAATTCTTGAGATCTCTTTTCTTTCGTTTTTGCATTTTCTTACTTTCCAGTTTGGTGAAATGTCTATGGAAAAGGACAAGTTGGTTTTGTTTTGCTTTTATTTTTCTTTCAAACTGCTTTGTGAAGGTAAACTTTGTAATGAAAGCGAATACTAAGAACCTCTTAACGCACTCTTCAGTATTTGAATTCCACCATTTCAAAGTGAGATGGAACCGAGGATTATTCATGCAGCCTGAAATTCAATGTCTACGATGGTAATTTGAGTGGAGTACGTTTGAAATTAATGGTTTGACTACCGGAGTCGTCCCCATCCAGTCTCTAATAGATATTATTTCACAAGTTGTTGAGACCTTGACCAATCCAGCGTTATCCCCTGCCGTAAATTATCAAAAGATCTATTTACAATTACATTTTCTTTTAATCAAACGGCGATCCTTGCTTCGGAAATAAAAATAGAACAAAATTGCAACCATTCTTGGTGCCGCCGCGAAAAGATTTTTCTTTGACTTCAAGAAGAGGGTCTGCAATCCAAAAAAACTCGTGGTCATTTATCGACCATTCTTCTCTTTTGGTGATTACTACAGGGAATATCTTTTCAAGGACGAATCAGGAAACCATATGATCGACCGCATCACAGCCACCGAATGTTTGTCAATTAATTTCCAGATGGATACATGACCGTCGGCGTAGCTCTCATTGCTCCAGTAATACCTATGTACGCAACCAAGGCTTTGAATCTGCGCCAGCTTTTGTGTCTTCCAGTAGCCATACCAAAGTTTTCATTACCAAGAGCCATAACAGAGGGCAGAGACCCCCTCCTTGTGCACAGCCCCTAAGACATCCTGCCTCTATAGCCTTCTGGCGGACCAGTATGTCGATTTTTCTCTACTCCAGCATGTAAAGGATTCAACTGATTAATAGCAGATCCATTTCTTGCTGGCTCACCGCATCTCAAATTGCCTCGAATGAGACATAATTGAAGGCACCTTCGAGGTTCATGGATGCACCTAAAGCGTATTGCGTCATCGCCTCTTCAATTTTTGCGTGAGTGTATGGAGTGCTGTCTCCGCGAATTTGCCTTTCTCATAGGTGCGCTGCCTTTAGTGAAGAGGTCACTTAGAGATATATGTATCGCTTAGGACTCGATCTACTAGTCTTTCCAGTTCTTTTAGTAGAAAGGATATTAGACTAATCGGTCGGAAGCTTTTTGCATCTGTGTATGTGGGTTTCCTGCTAAATAACACCTATACATTAAGCTAGGGGGTCAAGGCCAGGCATGCATGGTTTTATTTTGAATATGTAGACTCAGGGCATCCATTACTAGCACAGGAATAATATCATCCCGACCTGCAAACTTGTATCTATGGAACGAGCTAAATGGCCATTTTACTCAGCCCAGTGATACTACTCTGCAGGCCAGAATTCAGTCCTTCGGTTGAGGGTTCTATGAACCTGTCGGACCCGAGATGAGATTTTAGGCGCTGCCTGGGAAGTGTAGTGCAAGCAAATGGTTTGCGGTTTCTTAATCGCTTTCTGTGTACCTTTTTGAGAAGGTCGAAATCTTCCAGAGACTCTGGCCTGGGCAGGCCGGAGTGTTGACTAAAGCCACCCCCGACTCCCCCCCACCCCGTGAAACCACCTTTAGGTATTACATCAAGGAGCGGAGTTAGCTTACTTTAGCTAGGTCTCCTTTCGTCTACCCGCGGGGTTCGTAACCGCGTCTTCCTCACTTCCTCTGCTTTTCGCAGTTTATCCTGGATTACAGCAATTGATCGCATTCCAGTCTGCCGTCAGGCTACCACTCTCCGGACAAAATTTTCCGGTGATAGCACTTCACCTAGAGTTTCCTCTAGGTTCCTCCTTTCTTCCACGAACCTAGGACACTGGAAGAAAACGTGCGCTGGGTTCTCAGCGACCCCGTCACTGTTTGGACAATTAGGCGAGGTGTCCAATTGAAACCTGTACAGGTATTGACGGTATCCTCCATGGCCGGTGAGAAACTGGGTGAGATTATAATTGATCTCCCCATGCTATCTCTCCAGCCACTCCCTGATGGAAGGGATCAACCTGTAAATCCGCTTTCTGTGTACCTCCCGCTCTGTAAAGATAGATAACCTTTCTTCTGGCTACGTTCTTTGACAAAGATTCGTGTCAATTTTGAGGTTGCCTCAAGAGAGTTACTCTCCATCTTATGCTCTTCTCTTTATATTATATATCCCTTTATAAATCAGACTTCAGAACAAAATTGAGGAACACTCTTCTGATTATTCTCTGTTTTGCCAAATTCGAGTTCCACTGTAATGTTTTGCCCTTCTTTGGCGTCTTGAGTAGACAACTTTCTTTAAAAGCTTCTCTCGTACTAACTGTGTAACTGTGTAATCTTCTCAATTTTAACAACAGATTTGATTCGCCTCGAAGCTATCGTAACTCGGCGCTTAGATCTATTTTACACGTCGCTCAATTTGTCTTCCGCAAATTCCCAGTGTGGAGGAGTGATTGTAGGTGTATCCGTGTCCATTACGAAATCAATGCGCCTGTGATCCGAGAGTGCGATATCGATTGATACCCTCCACTCTCCGACGAGAGCTACAATGTCAGAGGATGCCACCGTGATGTTGATGATCTCACTCCTACGCACCATCGCTCGCGGTTATCTGGAATGCGCTTCATCTCCGACCACGACTTCCTGAAACGCTTGCATTCATCCTCTACTGTTCTGCGACCACTTCCCTTGGGGCTATCCACTTGCCGGCCAACTTCGGAAGAGTGTATTCCACTGCAGGGTGTAACCCGCAATTTTCACCCCTCTTTAATGTATGACCTATCCACTGCCACTTCCGCCTTCCGATCACAGTGCGTATGAGTGCCAGGCATGTACAGCAACCAACTTCTCTATTTGGGATAGTGACAGGCCAACGCACTCCGATGATACGACGCAGACAGGTATTGGCGAAAGCTTGAACCTTTTGGGTAACAGTGGACTTCACTTTCCACGTACTAATCCCATATAACAACACAGCAAGAACACCAGCACGGAACAGTTTCAACTTGATCTTGGTGTTGAGATGCATTTTCAGATTTTAGACAAGGCAGTGAAAGCGGATCTAGCGCTGGTAATGCGTCGGCCAACATCCACTGCAGTACCACCATCGGCAAAAGCCACGCTTTCTAGATACGCAAATTGATCGACGCTTTCGATGCTCTAGCCATTGATACAGATAGGGAGAGTGCGTTGATCCATCAGACTGAGAACCTTTGTTTTGTCGGTGTTTATCTTCAGTTCAACTCTATTTGCCTCTCTTTCCAAATCCAACGCCATTTGGTCAAGGTCCATGACGCAGTGAGAGAGCAGGCAGATGTCATTAGCATAGACGAGGTGTTTGAGGAAAGATGTCATCGTCCATTGAATTTCTCCATGTCATCCGGCCAAAGCAGCATGAAAAACTTCACCGATACAAGATATGAACTATTAGTTTCTCCGGAAATTCTCCTCTGCAGAGCACTCCAGATTCACTAACTGTTCACGCTATAGAAAGCTTTCTCGAAATTGATGAAGAGCAATTCCAGCGAAGATCTAAATTCCACGCACAATTCCAAAATGATCCATAGGGTGTTGATGTGTTCAATGCAATCTGAAGCGGAAACCAATCTATTCTCTGTCCATCAAGTTTTCGAGATGTTCCTTGATGCGTTCCAGGATTATTTAGCTATTATCTTTGCGACGACAGGGAGCACGCAGATACCCCTCCAATTGTCAAACTCTAAATGGGTCCCCTTCTGTGGAATCTTGACATCAACCTCTTTTTCCGCTCTCTGGGAAAGGTCTCGGATTCTCAAGAATCCTGCACGAATGGAAGCAACAGATCAGCAATAACTTCAGGTGCAGCGGTAAATAACTCTGCGGGGAAACAGTCAAGCCCAGCGACTTTACTTCGTTTCAGTGCATTCATGGCAGAAATGATTTCTCTTCTGCTTTGAGCAACAGTTTGTATCCGTCCGTGGCTAGCCATTTCATCCGTGAGTAGCCATTTCAAGGGGAAGCTTCACCGGATATGATACGGGGTAAAGAACCATGGTGAAGTGTTCTTTCCACCTCTTCGCCGTTGACACCCTTCACAGGACCATCGAAAGATTTGCCACCACATGCAAGGTCTTTCGTGATGCTGTATACAGCTCTGAAATTATTGCGATCTGCAGCATATTGGGCTTCCCTGCCCGGCGCAATAACAAATTTTCTCTTGTCACGGCGTACACTACACTGAACTGTTCGGAATTTTACTCGGTGTTGGGGTTCGAGCGCGTGACGTCCGCCATCACTCGAGGCGGTCAGTAGAGCCTTCAACCGCTTCCTTTTATCGATCCGCTTCCACGATTCCACAGTTAGCCATATCTTATAACGCTCCTTTGGGACGTGAACTATGCAGCATCCGAGCACCATGGCATAGAAAAGATCTGCAAGTTGGCAGCCCCGTAAGGAAACTTCCGGGCCTATCGGCTCTCTCCTTTGCTGCCTAGCAGCATCAATGGAGGTGTTGAGGTTGTTCTGCAGACCGAGATGTTCGAAAACCTCAACACAATTACGCTCATCTTCTGAAAGCCAGAGGAAACACTTTTTTAACGATGGTAGTTCAGAAACCCTTTTCAAGTTTAGTCGCGCACCCTCCCACACATCGTTGAGGGAGGAGCAGCACTGCCACTCGTTCGTGTCTTCAAAGTTTACAACATTTTACGGTATACACCTACCGACTCAAAGCAAAGCTTAATGCTTTGCGAGGATGCAGTCCTTACAGCTAGGAGGGGTTTCCTCCTAAGCTGTTCGCACTGCTCAGTATCGTAACACGTTTTAAACCATGGCAGATACAAAACCAGTCTCAGACTTAGTCGCATACCGTCCAACATATCATTGAAAGAGGAGCAGTACAGCTTGAGCCACTCACTAACTCTTAACTATGATTCTGCCACTAGAAAACCATCGATAATGAAGATGCCAGAAAAAAATTTTTGAATAAATTTCATAGCAAACCTTCATCGCAGCTTATATAAAAGAATATAGATACTTTTATTTTTAAGGGTTTTATGCAAAGATGTATAGCGTGTATCTCAAAGTCCTCCCATCTTGGAAACCCAGTAGTTGCTCGGCGCATATATGCTGCTCTCCCACCATGCTCTCGTTCTTCCTTGTAGTCTCGCTCGTTCGCTGAAGATTCCCTCCCCACTGAAGGCGTTGTAGTTAACGCATTTCGAGACTTCTAGCTTATCATACAGTTCATACAACTCAAGGTTGTACCAACCAGCACAATTGCAAACTGCTCTGAAAAATCGCCGAAGAACTTTTCTTTCGAATGTGTTTAGCAAATTTTCGGAGGCTTGGGTTAGAGTCTAGGTTTCGTACCCAAAGCATAGCTGGCGTCCTTCTTCTTGATTGCATGATAATTTTCGTTTTGTCCTCATTGATGCGTAGTCCAAATTCTTTCGCAGCAGTGTCAAAAGAGTATGAAGAGCTTCCTCTGCGTCAGTCAGTTTTTGGGACATGATATTAGTGTCATCAGCGTACGCTAACAGTTTTGTCGACTTGATGAGTAGCGCCCCGCTGGTGTTGGTATCCACTACTCGGATAGCGTATTCGAGTGCTACGTTGGACAGCGTCGGCGCCAGTTCTTCACCCTGCTTCAAAGCAATACGTGTTTCAAAAGGCTTAGTCAACCTGTTCTGGACCCTGACCTGTGAGATGAGTTGGTCATAGTCACCTTCGTCAGTCGTCCTAGTCTAACTGGTATACCAAGTTGCTGTATTATGTTCTACAGTACTCCATGATCTATACTGTCGTATGCCTGTTAGAAGTCGACAAAAATTTGGTACACGTCAACGTTATATTCTCAGCACTTTTACAAGATTAGTTAAATGGTAAAAAGCTGTTCAATGGTAGAGCGACCCAGCCCGAAACCGCCTTGGTACTCGCCAATGAGTCTTTCGGCTTATAGTCTTATTCTATTCTCCAGAATTTTCATCGGTATTTTATAAGACGACCAGAGTAGTGAAATGCCTCTGTATTTTTCACAACGTAATCTATCTCCCTGTTTGTGGATCGGACAGATGACGCAACAGTAGTTGGTGTATCGCATTAAGTAGACCTATTCCACCGGATTTTTACAGCTCGCCTGGAATCTCATTCG
Organism: Hermetia illucens; assembly: GCF_905115235.1. NCBI lineage: Eukaryota > Metazoa > Arthropoda > Insecta > Diptera > Stratiomyidae > Hermetia > Hermetia illucens. Next base: position 130,570,110 of record NC_051852.1, read on the forward strand.
CGCTCGGCACTTTGTTTGATCTTTGTGACCGCAAGGCGATATACACTTCGTCTGCTGTCGAAGGATGTGTAGGGGGGCCAGGATCACCAATACCGCCATCGATATGGGGTGCTTGGCTGGCAGGTCTTCAAGAAAAACTTCAAGCCTTCGAGTGAGGGTGAGGTCACTTTCTATATACTACTCCCATATTACAACAAAGAAAGAACACCAGCAGAAAACTTGATCTTGATGTTAAGATAACTGCATTTTCAGATTTTTGTCAAGGCGGCATGAAGAACGTCACCGATAACAAGTACAAATAATATCGCTGACAAACTCCGCTTTGGACCTCAAAATTCTCCAAGATTTTCCCTCGGTGCAGCAAATGACATTTTGTGCCATCATATGTTACTTTGATAAAAGCTATTAGTTTCTCCGGAAAGGTATCTCAAAATCGGTGAAGAGCAGGTAAAACTAAGTTCTAAACTTCACGCACTGTTACAAAGTTATCCAGAACAGACACCAGCCTACCTGTGGTCGATCAAACTCTCTTTGGTACCTTCTTTTTTTTTGCTCTTATTTTTGCCACGGCAGGAAGAATGCAGTAACCCCTCCATATATCGCACTCAAAATGCATGCCCTTCTTGGAAATCTCCACGATTATCCCCTTCTTCCCTCTCTGGAAAAGTTCTCGGATTCCCAGCATTCCCATGCGAGTGGAAGTAGCAAATCTGGTGTACAGCCATTTAATAACTCTGCAGGGAGACCGGTCAGCCCAGCAGCCTTACTTCGTTTCAGTGCATTGGTGATTTCTCTTCTATTGTACTTCGAGGAACACCCATTTCATCCACAAGAGCGTGAAAGTGAGTGAAGTGTTCCTCCCACTTTTCAGTTGCTCGTCATGGTGGATAAAGAGTCGACCACTAACATCCTTGATAGGACCATCGAAGTATTCGAGATTGCTTCATTGCGCGCTACGGAAATTCGCACGGTATCGGAACCTGAGCACGTCATCCCCATAATCATTCGTAACGATCAAATAGCCTTCAATCTCTTCTATTCGTTGATTCACTTCCACAATTTCACCGTCCGCCAATCTAGCTATGCCCCTTCGAAAAGTGGCCAATATAATAATCGCTAGCGCAACAATCCATATTGGATCAGGGCCTATAAGTGACCAATGCTCATCGATATTCTTATTCGGGTTACCGAGAGTATTTGTCGTCTGATCAGCAAGATAGCTCTGCAATTGTCGAATGACAGCTTGATTATATAAACGGTTAAGGTTGAAGTTTGAGTGTAGCTCTCAAGCTCTGCATTCGCCAAAATGATGATCCCATTCAAGGCGAATGTCAGCGCCTTTCTTGTTACGAACATCTAGAAGAAAATTTCTGAATCTATTCCTGATCGCAATGTGGTCAATTTGATTGCCCATACCGTGTCAGTCAGTTGAAACCCAACTGACCTTATGGCAAACTCTGTTCTCCAACAATGTACCACCAATGACGAAACAGTGCAAGCTGCAGACATCCACAAACCTCCCACAATTACCGTAAGGGTCGCCAAGACCGCCTTTCCCCATCACATATCCGGACAAGGAGTTGTCAGAGCCCACCTTACCATCCAGATCACCCATCACGATCACAATGTCACCTTTACGAAGTCTTTCCTAAACTGATTGTAATTGCTCGTATAAAGGATCGTTTTCCACTATATCGGAAATCTCCATTAGTACATAGCAGCAGCTTCAACTCAAGAGTAGTCAATCAGTAGTCGTCAATCCAACACAGATATGACACTCGCTGCCGTTGTCGGGGAGTGTGCGCAGACTCCAGAAACCAATCATAATCTGTTATCGATGACGTAACCCGCCTATGTTCGGTATTCTTGCTAGAACCATACTTGCAAGGGAAGTACATTCCACGTTCCAGTGGAGGATCGACAAAGATCGGGCCTACAATTGAGCCGACCCCCCCGGGAATCCTCATTGGCATTAACTATATCTAATTGCGCACAAACTTCTAACATACTTCACCCCTTGTATTTGCTTCACTGCTACCCCGTTAGAAGGCCCTTCCCGGCATTATAACCTTTCTCCCTCCACCTATTAATCGGATCGGATTTATGAATGCCGCAGGATATGCCTTCGTGTCCAAGTCTGAGAGATCTGTTCTTCTAAAAGGCAGTTTACCCATCCAATCTAAACTCTTCAGACCACCAATCATTTCTACCCTACCACCACCACTGCTAATTGCATTTTACCCGTTTCAGTACAACTATAGGCTTTTCACAAGCTTGATGTGTTTTGCCCGGAGGCGGTTTGCCCGAAGTCGGTTTGCTTGAAGGCGGTTTTCTCGAATGCTTTTTGGCGGAGGCATTGTTTTGTCCGGAAGCTGCCCGAAGGCAGATGCTTACCCGTAGGTAAGACTTTAGCCTCAGCAGGTGGCGGCGATTGGCGCCCGGAGTCAGGAGTACTAACAGAAGGGGGTTGATTCGGCTCGTCCGTTAAGCACCTGGTCCCAATAGGGTTGGTTCGCACTTGAATAAGTGGAGAATCTATGTATAGACTCAGGTTCTCCATCGGAAAGTTCAGGGTTGCCCCTTCGCTCAAGGTACGATCGTCGTGACCGAAATGATGTCGTTTTCTTTTGTATTTCAGGTTTTTAATTTCTTCATAATTGGCCACCCTAACTTTTGCTTTATCGGGGAAACTAAGTCGATCTCGGCAGAGCTCCTTTTTGCTGAGGAAAGGCTACTTGGAACTGGGGATCGCCTGATACCCAGAGTTCACCTTTCACGACCAAATCTTACCCCCTGTGACCATTCACCCCTCGGCACGGTAGTCACACCTTGGCTTGGGGTTTTGAATACCGCTGAGCTTCAAGCGCAACCTCTGGTTTCCCGGAGGATTCTCCTACTGAAGTCCCGACAGGTGAGTCATCGGGCGCGGGGGTTTTCTCGGGAGGTCCGATTATGGAACTGGCTGCACCATATTCCAGGCGGAGATATGTGCCATTTTTTTGGCAACAGAAGAATGTTTGCGGCAAAGAAAGAGGGGTCACATCATTCGAATCTGTTCCGACAATCGGCCAGCATTGTCAGCACTAAACAGCAACAACATATCAAGTCAGCTGATGTGGAGTTATCATCAGGTGCTACTGAAACTTGACCGACACAAGGAAATTCTCCTGTTGTGGATCCCAGGGCACTCAAAAATCGCTGGTAATGAGGAGGCTGACAGACTGACTCGCCAAGGTTCTGAATCCACAATATGGCATCCGGCCATCTACTGTCAAGTCTACTCTAAGGCGGGAAATTGCAAGGATTCACCCAACCGGGTGGGGACATTTTGAACTACTGCCGGCAGGCATAAGTCTTTCTGGAAGAACCCCAAGCCACTTTTTTGTTAATAATAATAATCGTTGGCGCAACAATCCATGTTGGATCAGGGCCTTGAAGTGTGTTAGAGTACTTCATTCAAGACCGTAACGGTACACTAGGAGGCAATGTGGTCAGCATTGCGCTCGCCCGAGATTATTACCCTGATTTGACTCAGGTACTCATTCACAGCTGAGTCGACTGGTATCCGACGTCAAATCACGATACAAATTCCACTGCCACCAGTGAGATTTGAACCGCGACCTTCCGTACGACAGCCTTGAGCTCTAACCACTCAGCTATCCGGACACCACTTTTTTGTTGTCCCTTAAAAAGTTGGACATGAAAACCTTAGTAGGGCTTTTAACCGGACACCGCTCCTTAAAGTACCACGTGGAAAAAATCGGAATGGTAGTCTCGGCCATATGCAGCCAATCTGAGAAAAAGGAAGAGACGGATCTGCACTTCATATGCAGCTGCCCGGCCTCCTCAGACCTCAGACGAAGAAACTTTGGTAAGGCTTTCTTCAACGATAAGTCCGCACATTCTCTATCTCTGGAGAACGTTCTCAAATTCACGAAAGCCTCCGAACGCCATAGGCGAGGAGCCGATGAAGAAACGATCTCCGAGGATAGTACAATGGGGCTAACAAGGTCTGATTGCTTGCAGCTACGGCTCTCACCAAGTGAGTTTTTAGCTTGAGTGTGGAAGCCATCAATTTAATTCGGACAATCTTTGAATTTTTCTCATATTTCCGCTCAGATGTTTAGTAGTTTTGCTTTCCAGGCTTTTTTGTTGGTTACCTTCGTTTAATCATTGTTTTTGTTCCCCTTGGGTTTCACTATGCTAACCGGAACATGGTTCTGTTCTCTATGAGTCCCGACGCAACCACTCCAAAGTCATAATTTTTTTCACGGACCATTACTTAAACAACTTAAAGTTCAACTTTCTTGTTCATCCTGTCATTTCAAATTATCTGTCTTTCAGTATGCCGGCAATCATCCATTCTGATTGGGAATATCCAGAATATATACATGGGCGTTGACATTTAAATCAGCCACAGTGGGAGTGTGATAATAGGCGGTGGGGACTAGGGGAGACACCTCAGCGCTAAGACGTACAGAATATTTTGGGAGAGACGCTACTCCTTGATAGTCGCTGACTCCAGATGGCGAAGGGTCACCATCTGCGCTGTGTCAAAATCTGACACTCCTACAGGAAGAAACGATCATGAAGGCCGAGACGCATGCAAACACACATAGGATTACAGCGGATCGCACTAGTTCAAAATTCGTATTCCCGGAGTTCCGGAGAAGAGGACGAACCCTTTAGGCCCTTCCTTTGCAATTGCCCAACTCTACCTAGAGCAAGGCTGCAGCACTGAGTAAACAATTCTTTGACGCCCTGCTTGTAAGGTAGGTGAACGTTACAGACAGACTTTGAACATATGAGTTGCCCAGATTCTGCTCCTCTTGCCTTTCCCCTTCCCACATCTTAGGAGTTTGTTGCATCAAAACTGCACATGATGGCGCTAATTAGGACCCTCGGACAAAACAACTATAACTACCTACCCCAAACGCTGTAACAGAATACACGCTTTACTAAAGGATGATAGTGTTGCCTTGGACATGACTGCAATAAACTACGAACCTCGGGCATACCAGTTGAAACTCTTTATTCAGGAATAAAATCTATATTTAGACTCATTGACCATGGAGTTTGTGACTAAACATAATCAACTTTATTTCAAGTATTTGCATATTTCCGAAGATATCCGTCCCCCAAATACTATATGTATATCAACTCCATTTATAGCAAATATATTTCAATAAATCTAGCGACAAACAAAATATCCCAACAGAAAAAAATTAAATTTAAAAAAATTCGACATTACAAAATATCTCCTTTCTTCCGCAATTGTTCCTGAACATTTAAAAATCACAAATGCTGAAGATATTGACAAAATTAATCATTCAAATGAGTCATTTGTGATTCAGAGTGGCCTTAGTTATTTTTTGCTTTGCGTCCTTTGCCCTACACGCAGATACCTCCGTTTGGTCGTTATCCTTCCCGAAAAAGGTTCATCGTTAATGGTCTCGGTAAGTCACGGATGTTGGAAAGTGAAGGTGGAGTTACCCCTAAATTTGACTTGCAGATCTTTGGGGACAATCATTTCTGAACCGATTCGAAACAAAGGAGATTTCATTTAGGGATAACGAGTGTCTTGTATATTTTAAATTTTGTTCCGAGGGGGTTGGTTACAGGTGGACAGGAAAATGCAATTTGATGCTGTGCTTAATATCCTGGATGAAGTTTATGCTTTATATAAAAGTAGGATGTAGGGTGGGAGACCTTAAATCCACGAAAACGTAGGAAATCAAGGGGATTAAATGGGGAGCCAGGTTCCAGGAATTCATTTCACTGTGGTTATTTGATTCATCCACCTCTTTCTGTAACTACATCACAAAGCTTAAACACAATTTCAATGAAAACCTGAACAAGTAGTATTCCTGGAACTTCACTTACGACGAAAAACCCACAACTTCATTTTCCAAGCAGACTGGCCCAATGGGCCGGGCTGACACCCAACAAGTACAAGCCAAATTAACGATTTAACAAATCTTAATGTCAAATAAAAGAAAATTTCATAATTTTCATGTAATTGCAAATCTATTTGTTCTTCTTCATTCAAGCAATTATCATCTTCAGTCTCGTTGGGTGCCCTCGCGTCCAAGGAGTACTCCCTCAAAAGAGATAAATTTGCTTTTGTTCCAACATGAATTAAGTTTTCTTGCAGATCCCTTATTGCGGTTGGGTAATTCGCCGTTTCTTGTTAAGTCGCTTGAATTATTTACCATAATTTTATGAGTTTTATGAATTCATTAAGAAACGCTTGGTTCGGACGATGCAATTAATGAGATGTCTATTTATCTAGAAGAGAGCTGAGTTGGCTCATTAAATCCTTCCATGTAATTTGGAATGTTTTAATTGGTTCCCATGTTGGCGGAGGTGGGGTTTTTTACAAAAAAAAACTGTGGAAGGACGAAATCGTCCTGGGAAATGAATGAGTAGAAAGGAAATGTTAATATATTTTGGCGGAAAGATAAACAATTTATTGGCCTCCATGCATTTCTCTAGAGCTTGACTAAAATCATAATTCGACAGTCACCATCGACTCTCCTTAGCCACAAGTTGACAACTTGTAATATTTGTTAGCTTTTACTTTCGGAGGAACTACAGAGCACCAGGCCTTCTCATCCACCACCAGATCGACTAAACTACTTGAAATGCTTCTCGGAATCGTTGGATTCCTTGATTGATCTCTTTTTCCCTTTACCTTCTAATTAGCATTTAATCTAATTCAACATTTGGTTCTTTCCCTACTATATTGCCAGCCTCCTCTTTCTTGTTCTATTATCCAATGTTGCTTCTTGGCCTCTTGAGTTGTTTCCGTAGAACCTTCCAGGACGGACAACTGCGACAACATCCCCGGTTAGCACACGTTTTCAGTTTAGTTTAGTTGGGTTCGGGGAACTGCAGCTCCAAGCACTCAAACCTCTGTTAGGCCTATTGTACTATCCTCGGAGATCGCCAATTCATCCTCCAGAGACAGAGACTATGCAGACTCTTCGTTAAAGAAAACCTTACCAAGTTATCTTCGTCTGAGGGCTGAGGAGACCAGGCAGCTGCATGCAAGGCCGCCTCTTCTTCTTTCTCACATTGGCTGCATATGACCGAGGCACCACTCCAATTTTTTCCATGTGATAGTTTAAGAGGCAATATCCGATTAAAAATCCCACTAGGGTTTTCATGTCCCACTTCCTACGGGACAACAAAAATGCCTCTCTAACGGCCCTGGTTTCCTTCACAAAAATATTCGTCTGCCGACAGAAGTTCAACTTTCTCCATTTGACTGCGTGAATCCTTGCCATTTCCCACTTCAAAGTAAACTTGACAGTAAATGGCCGGATGCCAAAAGCTGGTTCTAGCCTCACCATTGTGGATTCAGAACCTTAGCGAGCTAGTCGTTACCAGCGACGTTTAAGTTTCCTGCCACCCAAATCAGGAATGTTTCGTTCAGTCGGCCAAATTTCAGCAGCACCCGATCTCTTAATTTCAACAAAAGCCTCGAAGATAATCATTTTCCTGGCTTGTGGAAAGAGGCTCTCATCATCCCCATTCACAAAAGTGGCGATCATTGGCTTGCCGAGAATTACCGTCCCATTTCCCTCCTCTCCTCCGGTTCCAAAATCCTGGAAAGATATATCAGCGACTGGTTGTCCGCCCACTTTGGCCAACACATAGTAAAAGAGCAACACGGCTTCGTTAAACGTGCCTCCAACCTACTTGACTTTATCAACTTTGTCGCCAAATGTCTAAATTGACGGCAAGAAGTGTATACCATTTACACTGACTTTGCTAAAGCCTTCGACACTGTAAACCATAAGATACTTCTATCCAAACTCTCGTCCCTAAACGTTCCCATACCACTTGTTTTATGGCTTGCCTCTTACTTTTCCAACCGATCCATCTTTTGACGGCTGTACTTCCCGCTCCTTCTTTTGCTCTTCTGGCGTCCCAAAGGGATCAATTCTGGGTCCTTTGTTATTTTTATTTTTTATTAACGACCTTCCTTCCCTCCTTACTTGTCCCTGTTGTTTCCCTTCAATCTAACCTGAGCACTCTGGTTCGTTGGTGCTCGACTAATGGTTTAGCGCTAAACGTCAGAAAGTGTCACTCTATGTGCTACTCTCTAAAATCCTCGCCCACTTCTTTCTCCTACTCTCTTAACGGATATTCCTTATCCTGCTTAAATTCCACTCAAGACCTCGGAGTCACTTTCGACTATAAGCTCCGCTTTGACACCCATTCACCCGTCCCCTCTTCTTTAAGAAAAGCTTCCCTCGTGTGGACTACTCCTCCTGCCTCCGCTTTCTGAACCTTCCCTTCCTACAACAGCGTAGATCCTATCTGGGTCTATACACATTTTTTAAACTTTCCTCGGGTCTGATGGATTGCTCCGCCGCTGACGAAATCACCTGCCGTCCTGCATCTTATAACACACGTAGCGAGACATTTTCAACGTGCCCTTCGCAGAGCTCGAAGTCTACTTTCATTCCCCGATTCCTAGGCTTTGCCGAAATTATAACGCAGAACAGCTTGGTCCTTTTAACTGCCCTACTTTAAGTGGTTTTAAACGTAGGATAAGTTTTTGCTTTCTCCTCCTCCTGAGGACAATAAGTAATTGGAATTTACTCTGTTTGTTGTCCGTTAAATTAATTAAATAAATAAATAAATAATTGTCGGAACAGATTTGAATGGTGCGACCCTTCCATTCTTGCCGCAAACATTCCTCTGCTGCCAATAAAATGGCATATATCTCCGCCTGGAACATGGTCATCATTTTTCCAAGAGGTCGAGCGAGTTCCATAATCGGATTTCCCGAGAACACCCCTGCGCCCGATCTGTTTTCCACTGACTGACCCGCTGGTGAAGATTATTAAATCTGTAATCCCAAAAGATTCAAATCGATCGACCTTTCTTCTCTTGTGGCGATTACCACGGAATACGTGTTTTCGAAAATGAATTCGAAAACTATATGACCAGCGGGCATCAGAGCCACCTAATGTTTGCGAAGAAATTCCCAGATTGCTGCATGACCGTATGATTAGCCGTCTTTCCACAAGCAAATAGTATCAAGTTTACATGCATCGTTAGCTGTTTTCCGTTTCGCCTTCAAATATATTGGGGTTAAATTTAGAATAGCTTCGAGTATCACGGCCGGTGTACTACTCATTGCTCTAGTAATACTGAGGCAACCGAGCCTTAGAATCTGCGTCAGTCGCGGCCACCACACGATGCACGCATGCATCATAATAGATTTTATTTTATTTTTCATGTATACATCCAATCCAAATCCGCTTTGGTAATAGCCTCCAGGTCTTACCTATCGCAGTCCTACAGCCCCAGAGCAATCTGCAGGATTTCTGGTATTGTTCCTGGATATGGTACGTCCACGTTAACTTATAGTCGAGATGTACTCCTAAATATTTGACTGTTTGTACCAGCTGGATTTCCGCCCCTGCTAAGGTGTGTCCTCCAGGAGCTATAGCGAGGTATCCATTACCAGGCGCCTCTCTGTGAGCAACCCCTACGACACCCCGACTCAATATACTTCTGTTTCACCAATATGGGGATCTTTCTCCAATCTAGCATGTGAAGGATCCAACTGATTAACAGTAGATCGACTCTATGTTGTCTCGCCACATCACAAATCACCGCGGATGAGCCTTAATTGACGGTGCCTTCGATGTCCATAAATGCGCCTAAGGCGTATTCTCAATCGACACTGTCTTCTAAATTTTTACCTTTAGCTCACGAAGTGCTGCATCCGTGGATTTGCCTTCCTGGTAGGCATGTTGCCTACAGTAAAGTGGCCACTTGGGGTTATATGTATCCCTTATTAACTGATCTGCTAGTATTTCTATTTCCTTTAGCAGAAAGGAAGTTGGACCGACCGGTCGGAGGCTTTTTGCGTCAGGGTAAGTGGATTTCCCTGGTTTGAGAATAAATATTACCTTGACATCACGCCAGCTGGCTGGAATATAAGCGCATGCTTGGCAATCGTGGTATATATTCCAAATGTGTAGACCTAGGGCATACATTACCTCAATTGCTAAAGCAGGAATAATGCCATCCAAACCTGCAGACTTGTATCGATGGAACTACTCTGCACGCCAGACTTCAATCGTCCGGTTGAGGGATGTATGTGTCGTCGGCTCCCGAGATGAGATTTTAGATGCTGCTTGGGAAGTGCACTACAAGGTTTGTCATTTTCTCATCGTTTCCTATGTGCCTCCCCCTCTGTAAACGTAGATAGTTCCCCCCCGCCCTACTGTTCTTTGACAAACACTTTGAGGTTGCCTCAAGAGAGCTGGTCTCTTTACAAAAGCGTTTCCATGATGATCGTTTCGCCAACCTTATGCCCTTCTGAAACTCTTTGTACCGGATCCAACAAACGGCTGAATCAGACTTTAAAACTCGGCTTAGGAAAACACTTGTCATTCTTCTCTGTTTCGCCAAATCCCAGTTCCACCATGGTGTTGTATCCTTCTTTAGCATCATGAGTGGATAGCTCTCCTTGCAAGCTTCTCACGTTCTAGTTGTGATGGTCTGGGTTGTTTTTTGAATTCCGGAATTGGATGCGTCTTCCAGGAATTGTAACTCGGGCGCTCAGTTCTGTTTTGTACGTCACCCAATCTGTCTTACGTGGATTCCGAAATGGAGTGAGTGGAGATGATCCATGCCCATTACGAAATCAGTGCGCCTGTGATTCGAAAGGGTGATATCGTTTGATTTTCTCCATTTTTCGACAAGAGCCGCAATGTCAGGTGACGCCACCGTGATTCGATGAGCTTTTGCTGACCACGTTGAAGAAAGTGGGTTCATTACCCAAATTGAGGAGCTGCAATTCGGTAGGCGCTAACACCACAACAATTTTGGGATATTGATTGGCTCTGATGAATGTTCCACTGTTAACTTCTCCTGCTTACCTTCTCATGGTAAATTTGGTCGTGATGGTGTCGCCATCACATAGGTCGTTAACCAAGGTAGCTTGGAGGTCCATTGCAGGAGCGCCCCTGCATGAGGGTTCCTGGTTCTTGGATGAAGTATATACATGCCTTGCAGCTATTGAAAAGATGGCTGATAAGTGCAGTCGCCGCTTTACAATGTTACGGTTCAGATGAAGATGCCGTGGGCTGCACGCCCCCTTCGATGGTTTTACGAGTGGCCGCAATTTGACGGTCTCAAACCCGTAGTAGAACCTGTAGCCCATTTGTTCCCGAACCTTCATAGCAAACGTTTAGTTTTCACCATACCTTTGAATAGGCATTTAAGAATTCATCTGTTAACCCTTCGCTCTATAAGGCCTTCCCACCAAAACTTTGAAATTTTGATGTAAGGGTTGGCCTATAATTAGTTGCATAAGAAATATAACATACTTTTGTACCTGGTATGCCATTTGCCTCCCACCTTCGTGAGCCTATGTCTTTTTGTATTTTATTCAAAAATTATCTCCCTACACAAAGTAGATAATCGCCACTGCTGAGTTCTTCCTCTCCCTTGGCCATTTCCATTTGGCTGATCCGTCAGCAAACATTTCAAGCATTCGCTGGGAACCGACTAGCGCTTTGCTGATAGGTGGAAACTACCATCTCTGACTGACTTCTCACTTTCTGCATTCTTCTCACCGCAAGTAGATGTCGTGGCCGAGGATTTGCCAGATCTCCAATCAGGCGAGTACCTTCATACGGATAAGCAAATGGTCGTATTAACATACAAATGTACGTATCTGGAGGTATACTTGAATTGGCATTCTTATGTTAAGGTCAGATAGTCGGGAAAAAAATGTCCATCGATGGAAAATAATGGCTATAGAAAGGACATCCAGAACAATAAACGGATATAGACAAAGAGAAAAGGAGTAAACATATCGTTTCGGAATCGGCCAAGTAAGCTCCCTCTTATCAATATTCCTCGATTACAGTGCCTCTTAGGTGGACAGTTTTGCCACCATAGCATTTAACGTTACAAACGGCTTAGAAAAGGAGATGTTTAAACTTAATATATCGCCCCATAGAACACCCATAATAAAAGCGCAGAAGGATGCGCCAAAGTGGTGGTCGTCATAAATTGTGAAGACACCGTTCCAATCGGAACGTGAAAAGCCAAAGGATTCAGAGTCGATTCCATTCAGGAAAACTCAGAGCTCGGTGCTTAAAATAATATTGCCAGCAAGTAAGCCAACACCCGATCGAAAAGAATGTAAGATACTGAGCCAAAAAAGGCGAAAAAAAGAAATGGCATGATAAGGATACGTCCCGAGGCGGTTATCATTTCTAGCATGGATATAATGTCCTGCACAAATATATAAAGAAAAGTGATAGCTGGCCCGGACCATAAAAAACTGGGGGAAATATTAGCAAAATCCGAAGAAAAAAAAGAAGGATCTTGTGCTGGAACTGAAAATGTCCAGGAAATGTACTTCAGGACAGCGCCGTGTTCAAAGGCATGATATCTCTACCCAGTGCAAGGAACGAGGAACGAAGGCACTTCTAAGGAAGATATCTACACTAGTTTAGCAGTTCAATCTGGGAGATTTACAGGAGATACCTCTTGTCAACAGCTTACAGTGGTGCCCAGATCGGACTATCCTTAAGGAAATGCTTTAAGTCTCTCTACTTCAGACATCTGTCGAAGGCATGTGCATGTACTGTCAACTCCAACCGATACAGAATGTGTCCAGCAAAAAGTTATAATACCAAGGAATGCAACAAGGACTCAAATTGCATACCATGTGATGATACTGCTACTGAATGTCCTAAATCAAACAGGGAGCGCGGAAATAAGATCTATCCAAACCAATTCACATCACTTTAGGGTCGTCAAGAACTTGATTTTACAACCGCCCATTTTAAAGGTGGCAATAGGGGATCATCAACGGCGCACCAACCGTTATCCGGTCTAGGCCTGCCTTAATAAGGAACTTCAGACACTCCGGTTTTAAGTTGAGATCCACCAATTCGATATCCCTAAAAGCTGTCTGACGTTCTGAGCTGCACCATCGCTCTACCTCAGGCGGGGGCTGCCCCATCTTCTTTTTCTACCATAGATATTGCCCTTATAGACTTTCCCGGCTGGATCGTCCTCATCCATACAAATGAAATGACCCGCCACCGCAGCCTGATTTTAACTACAGCCATACGGTCGTGGTATCGCTCATAAAATTCATCGTTATACAGGCTACGGAATCGTCCATCCTCATGTAGTGGGCCAAAAATTCTTCGGAGGATTCCTCTATCGAATGAGACCAAGAGTAAGCTGTTTTTCTGCTTCTTCCTAAGAACCCAGATCTCCGAAGAATACGTAAGGCAAAATCATTATCTTCAGCAGTCAGAGCTTTAACACTATGTAAGCTGAAATAGGCTCTGTTGGCAACCCACAACCGTGCATTATACCTGGTATGGTTTGTGAATTTCGAGTCTAGATAGGAAAAATTATCAACGGTCTCAAATTTGAATTCTCCTATATTTATTGTTCTCGTTTGCGCAGGGCGATTTGATGTTGCTGGTTCGATTTTCGTGCTGACGTTGCTACCATATACTTCACCTTGCCTTCGTTAATGTGCAGTCAAAGATCACGCGCAGCTTGTTCGTCTCGGGTCGTTCTTTACATAATGTCGATATAGTCAGTCTAGGCCAGTAGTTGAGTGGACTTAAAGAGGATGGTGCCTCTCGCATTTACTTCAACATCACGGATAACTTTTTCCTGGGCCAGGTTAAAAAAGACGTCCTAGACCGTTGTTGATGTTGAATGGTCTATACTAGCATAAGCGGGCTTAAAGTCAATGAAAAGATGAACTTATAATTGTGTCTGCTTAATATAGCTGAAGGCATCTCCGTCCCTCTCTTCGTTAAAAAATTGTAATGTTTTCCAAAAACAATACTTTTTTGCCCATTTTCTTTTTTCTAATGAGTCCAACGTTTGGGGTCCTGATGATGCAACCAATATAGGTATAACTTACTTTTGCGAATACCTTTTCCAAAGATATTTTTCTATCTTACCCATCTTGATGAAAGGACCACCTACAATTTGCCAGTGGGTCTTTCCATCTCAACGCTTTGAAACACGTTTTAGTGTCTTAATATGGGGGAACTAACAATTTCAAAGTTTGGAGGTTAACTTCGATTGTTTTCTTCTTTCTTTGGGCAGCCAATTGAACTATCTTACAATTAATATAGGGACACACGGTTTCGTCCAGGGCAGAGGCACCTCGTCAGACACTGCCTCACCTCTGCCCTGGGAGCAGCGTGACCGTCAATGGCAACAGATGGAAAACGCTCCTTTATACACGCCAAGAGAGCGAATTATATCCAAGTGAAACCGCCAATAGTTTGAACCTAAGCTAGGCTAAAGCTAAATTATTGTTGTGCCATGCCCCAAACGAGGGATCCGTGGACCAATAAACGTGAGGGTAAGTTGCTCTCCTTTTGGTCCGGTCCAACATCAAGTGGATGTGGAATTAGGATCTCTCACTTATCCTAAAGAATATCTTACAATTATTTCGATTCAGGAACATCTCATTCAATACCTTTAAAATGACCTCTTATACATCGCATACCACAGTGTAATGCTTCCCTCTACTGAAGGACTATCGCCTCTGAATATCAATCGCGAAAAGTCGGCTTTTCTTAAAAACGTCGATATTGCATTTCTGAGCTTTTAAATAGAATGAGTTGCCAAGGAGCAGTTCATAACTTCCTTCCTACTTCAACTCCTTCCATTACTATTGTTTTTGATACTTATTCCCCTTCGTTACGAGCTTACTTACCTCTTTTGACCTGTGTTTAATGTTCACCCTATCCAGTCGTATGCCCGTGACCACCATTTGTTTCCGTAACAAATTAACATACGACGATTCACATCCATATATCCTTGCCCAACTCTACCACACTTCGACCAGCTTCCTAGGAAAACATACCCTCATACACCGGCCACTTGTTTACGTAATTAATTTCGTAAATACCGCAAAGACAGGAACGCTAACATTTCACACAAATTGATATCTTTATTTTTCTCCTTTGCTTCCGACAGACAACCGAACGAAATCTGTTAATTATTTCTAATTGAACTTCAGCAAGGAGTAAAAACAACAAATTAATCTTCGAACCTGCCAACGGTTTTTCTAATTTATAATACATGCTCCTTGCAAGAAGAAGGAAAGTAATTGATAGGAAAAATATCAGAGCGTTCAAGTTCGGAAGGGAAAACTTGCAGAGCAAATAGAAACTTTCTCATAGGACTGCCTGCGAAGGGATACAGGGTCCAGTTTTTGCAAGGACTATCGTGGATGTCCTGCGGAAGTAGCGAAAGCCAAGAAGCTGATTACAACAGTTCACGCACTTAGTTAATCTTGCATCTATTTTTCACGCGATTTCGGTGTGGACCGGCTTAGTTTTAAGGATGCTTAATTCGCGTACTCAGGTATGTACCCTCATGGCCTACATTCAAATTATCGTCCAATTTATAATGCTGTCCGAGCTTATAAAGTTTCCGTATTTGTTCTAATTAGTTTGGCTGAGGGAGCAGGAATAGATTCGCAGTTGCTTCTCATCGAAACACTAAGGTTGCGCCATTACTTCCGTTTGCTGATGCGAAAAATTACAAGGAGCTCGAAATTCGCAAGGGGGCAAGGTCTGTTTACTTTTCATGGATGGATTTCGCTTTCGCCAATTATCCTCCTGAGATGATTTCGATTCTCTTATTTACTTATTCGAAGGATATGTGGAATTGTGCGGTTCCACTGAAATTGGGCTGTTCTACTTTCCCAAAAAAACTGAAGGCCACGGAGTAGTAATAATTGGAGGAAGCTAACCCCACTGTGTTAGATGGCAAGAGATATTGCAGGAAATACTAAAATTCTGAGTTTTTAAAGTTTCACCTACCATTGGCAAGTATATGTCAAAATGTTGATATCTTTTTTAAATAGATATGGTTATGAAATCTTGAAAACCACCCGTGCTGTAATTAAATACTATATGTTGACATACTTAATTTTTACTGTTTACTGTCTGTTCGTCTGTCAGTTTTTTTTCCGCGTCGGAAAATCGAAAGGTTCAAAACCTACTGCTAGCTCCTGCCATGCAGTTATATGAGACTTCTACCCACTAAAGCACCTTCTTCTTATTCCACTCTCCCCACGGAACTGCTATAAAGTATTGCGTCGCGGGGCTGGATCAGTTTTTCACTGCGGCTCGTTATGGTTCTCTCCCTTTCTTGCTTTAGTCACAATTCTTCCTGCCTAAGCTGTAGAAAAATAGTTTCAATTCAGTGCGTCCAGCATCAGCCCCGCAATATTTTCGGGTATTAAGTGCTTCCGTAATTGTGAATAAGCACGATGACCTCCATGTCTACTTAAGAGCTGCATTAACTCGTACCTTAACTCCCCGTGGCATCGTCGAACCCATCTCCGAATGATGCGTTATGTCCAACGACCAGCTCGTCCCATCTCTTTTATTGATCTACGATAGGCTCCCACCTTGTCAGCAACCGGCGCTAGACGCTAGACTCCCCAACTGCATACGTTTTGTCGTAGAGATGCTGGCCTTCATTCGCCAAGAGTCTATGGTGACAATCCCACCTAGTAAATGCACTGCTTCTCCTGATATGGCCGATACACACTGCATACCCATAGTTCACTTAGCCGATACGCGATTCCTAGTTTTCTGCAGCCTGCCTGTCTGTCACAAGCACTTTTCTAGGAAATGGTTACATACATTGACAGTGAGTCCTTGAGGGTTTTACGTGAGCACCAGTCTTCTTAAGACACGGATTGATTTTGTAACCACAATCAGAGCCTCGCTGTGACAAGGAACAATGGTACCAGTCTATACCAAGTGCATGGCTTAGCATTCATACTGGTGGATGCAAGACCTGCCTAAATCTCTACCGAACTAAGGAGTACGTAACCCGTGGTGAAACGCAACACAACGCCGAGGCCCGAAGGTCTCTTCTCGCTTGAGCATAACCACAGCCCCATGAAACTCCCACTAGGGGGCCAACCGCAAATAACCGAGCTGTATTCACATACAACGGGAGTTCACCCGAAGTATGAGAGTCCAGGAGCTATCTCGGTTCCCATGGTACCAGTATACACCTGGTGAGGTTTCGTGACCAATTTGCCACTTCAGATGAGTCTCCGTGTAGACTCGGGTCTGATCGCCCTGATTAGGCCTTTGAAGCATTCGCCTATTGCATCAGGGCCGACAAGCCAAAATGAGTACAACGTCTCCCGGTACCACCACTATGGAGGTTCTCCTCGGCCACTTGGTTTTGGTTTGGCCGACAGGGTTGCCGCCCCATCTTCCTCACCGCCACCTCTGAGGACCACACACGTTGACAAGAAAATTTGGTGCAAAAGTGGCAACTGTGAGCACCCACGCAGCAAGTTAGTTGCATCATTCTATATTGAATTTAAGACGGGTCGCCGTACGTGGCAAAGGGAGCTGTAAAATTTTTTTCACCGATTATAGCCATGTGGCGTATCAATCAAATTCAAGTATTAGTTTTGAAACTGGATGCAAAACGGGGGAGTAGGCGGGTTATAAAAGAGTCAGTTAAATTAATCTGAAAAAACTCATGATGATACCCCTATAGGACACCTACCCCCTCGATACCGATATCTGCTCAATGAAAGTTAATAATAGTATATTAATATATTTTTAAAATTTACCGCGAATTCCCCTTACGTTCATCCCGGAAAATTTATGTTAATATAGCCTTTAATATCAAGTATCATACTGAAAAGTTTGATGGAAATCCTGTGATTATTAACAAAGTTACAGTAGGTCAAATTTGCCTAATTGGCATCAGATTGGTACTTCCTAAGGGATAGAATATCAGCACCACATGGAATTGAATATCGGATATGTTCAACGGATATACACTACGATCTATGTTATTTTCTTTTACTTCCTATAGCTTTATACAGGTTGCTTCTGTGGTTTATTCAATTCCTCCACAGACTTCCCTGAAGCTGTTTCGTTTTGCATCCTTGATCGCGTTGCTATACACATTTTTGTACCTCGGCGAGTCTCCGGTTGTTTAGAACGGTTGAAGAGTTTTCGCACCACTGTTCTCATTCTGCATAGGTTCCTGTTCCACTAAGGTACATCCCTTGACAACTTACCTGTCTCAGCCGGACAACAGGCGTCATATGCGTCAATGACGACTTTGTTAAGGTCTTCCATCACTTTTTCCAGTTCTAGTTCACTCCGAGTGTCACCGCCCCTTTGTAGGTAGACTACGTTGTTGCTCAAGTGCGATGCATAGGAGTCGCAATTCGTTCTCCTGGGATTATTATTATTATTACTTCTTTTATTTCGGAATTGCCCTCAATGCTGAATTTGATTATTCTGTGATCCGACATAGAGGGCTCATCCGACACCCTCCAATTTCTGACCAGCCCGTTCGCCTGAGTATTCCCTAGAGTTATGTTTAGTACTGTTTCTCAAGTACTGGTCACGAATGTTGCAGTATTCCCTATGCTACACGTTTCTAACTTTTTGCTTAGAATAAATTCAAAAAGATACTCACCTCTTCGATTGGTGTTGACAGCAACCTCGACGTTTGATCGCCTCCAGGGATCGGTCGTCCACCCCAATTTTGTGAAATACACCCTTATCCTCCACCTTGCTTCTGAAGAGCCCATATAATCGCGAATGGAGATCCTCATTCTAAGCAATTAGAAGACCTATAAGATTGTCCCTCCCTAGTGCTGCAGCTTTAGAAAAAACACTGTTACTTTACCAGCCTGGCAATTCTGAGACTACAGTCCTAAACCACTCCGCAAATTCATAAGTCGTGTAATCCATGTGACCTGGTCGAAAACTTATCCCGGTGAACACAATCCTCGCAGTCCATCCCTTGTACATTTGCTCGGAAAAGGTTTTGGGGGGGTTCATAACTCCTGCTTTCACCTCTGACCTACCCGAGATTTCCCCCTCTTGGATAGGATAGGTTTTTTGGGGCATTACCATCATGTGGCAAATTTCCGCTTTCTTGGCTCCGATAAAGATGTCCTAGGTCTGGTCTGAGCCTTCTTAAGGGCCTCCTCTATTTTCAGGCCTTCCTTCAGATAGCGCAGGTATCACTTAGCACCCGCGCCGCTGAGGCCTGTCTCTTTCCTGACATCTGCTATACTGAGCTGAGATGTACTTTTTCGTGACCCTGAGTTTTGAACAGTTAGTTATATTTCAAGGAGTAGTTGTCGTTATCTTGTACCATGAAGATGTATTCTTTGCGACCAAATTCACGACATTGTTCAAATGACCATAACCCAAGCTGGTCTCATAAAAAATACACCCCGTGCATTTGCTCATGGAAAAATACCGTGAGATGCATCGACCTCTCTACAGTGGATGATAATACCTATTCCTGCCGCGGTTCTAATATAGAAATAGAAACCGCACCACCGTTTCACACTTGCCGACAGCGACCGAAAAGGAAACAAACCGAAGCCGTATACGTGTGAAACAAGCCTAACTCGTGTACTGTGTTAAATTGCTCTACGATGATCCGAACAGTAAAGTTCGAGGTGTCCAGGTATATCAAAACCTTTCGTTGTCTCGACCGATGTTCATTAAGGAAGCACGGTCTCAGCACTCTTCTTTCTTTTTATCAAGAGCACTGTCACACTGCTCTATGTTGATGATGCTTTCGTAGTGTTTCATAACAAAACTGATATCAGGGAACTTGTTCAAAAATTGAATGATCGCCTCAAGCAGCATGATCTAAGACTGAATCTGAATATAACCGAATTTTAACACCCTGACAACGAGGAAACAGTTACTATTGCTGTCAGTGGCAATGACCAGCAGAGACCGGCGCAATTTAAATGACATGGATCTTAGAGTGAAGTGGCGCTCTACAACTGACATTCTTTGCGGTCGACGGATAAACGACTGTTACAGTGTCGTCCGCCCTGCCATCTTATATGGTTCTGAGTGCTGTCCGACTATCAAAGATAATAAATAGCCCTCGCGGTAATGGAGACAAAGATTTTGCGTTAGACCAGTGGCATAACACGTCATGATCATATCCGAAGTGAAGACATCCGCCATCAATATCCAATGTACCTATCATGGCAAAAATGTCGACCCAAATAATGTTGCTCTGACATGCTATCGATCAGGACACGCCGACCCCGCTTCTAAACGGGACACAGACTTAAGAACAAGAGGAGTGGTTATTACAATTGCTTGGCCTACCCGGCCTTCTGTGGAAATTTACTTTGCAACGTTCATTAAACTTGATATTTTTTCGTTACCAAATATTAACTTTATTATTTTATTATTTTACTTGTTGGAATCGGCTATTTATATGATTAGTTCTAAATTAAGCTATTTAGTATGTTTATGGCATATAGGTATTAGATACTTCGTAAGAGGGTCTTGCAAAGAGTCCATTTTAGAAATAGATCCTACTAACTGCGCGGCGGGCTTTACTGATACCAAACTTCAAATTAGGCTTAAAATTGAAAACTTCGTGAAACTTACCTATCAAATATTTGATGGTTGTGATCTGCACGTTTCCTATTCGGATTTTCAAGTGCTGAACTTTCCAACGGATGTTTCTAGAACATAAGAATCTAAATTTTCTCTTGTGTGGTACCTAATATCTCCTAGTTAGAGGATACCTACCCACTACCGTTGCTAGTTCACAAAAATATGCTTATAATCTCTCTTGGTCTTCTGAAGAACACTGCACTCCTCCTCTACTATTCTGCGCCATTTGTCTCTAAAGTGACCCGCTCGTCGGTCACTCTGTGATAGTGAATTCCATTGCAAGCCGTAGTCAGCCAAGTTAATGCTTTCTTAAAATGCGACCCATCCACTAGATAAGTATTTATCTCTTATGCTTAGACGGCCTTCTGGGCGCGGAGATTAAATAATATCGGTACCGGTCTCAGGAGTAGCAACGTCAGGCGAAAAAATGCTATATAAGGTGGTCCCGGAAGTAGATCCTTGTGGTACTCCCTATGATGCCGGCAATAGGTCAGAAAATTCAGTTTCTACATTGACGTAGCCGAAGCCCATCGTCCAAGAAGCTGATCACAATTTCAAGAATAGAATTGTCGATAAGCTTGCATGACAGTTTACCCATTCGAGTTGGTAGAGCTCTCTGACAGTTGAGCAACCGTTTGTTGAAGATTGCTCAGTTTATTTCGGAGTCATGGAAGCTTCTATTCTGGGTACCATTTCCTAGCTAGACGCAAAACCAATACGGAACTTCTGTTGTGACCTTTGGGAATTCTCCACAAGAATGGCTTTTTATGCACTTCACGCACGCATTGGAAGTTTTAACACTCCGAACTTCACTGAGCTCTTGGAAGAAATCAAAAGTAGCTACAAAAAGCCCAGGGTATTCCATATTTAGAAAAACTTTCTCCTTTTTAGCTTCTAAGACATTGGAAGCAAGAGAGGCACTAATAATTGATAGTTTTGGCACTCAACTTTTACTTTTTGTCCTATGTCCAGCAACAGTTGAAGTGGGTCTGCTTGTTGTTCCTCCTCAACAACCTCCAGTCAGTTCCCGTTCGCTTCGAGTGCTTTCCTTGCCCCACTTGCAGGCTCCTCCCACGATTAATTCGCGACGTGACTTGTGCAGTGGAGGTAAGTCAACAGCCTGCAATGCTCCGTTCATAGCGGGGAATGCTGAAAAGCCCGCATTTGACCGGCGACCGTGAAGCGAATGGGATGCAGTTAGTCTGTTAGTTTCAACTGCTCAGGCGGTCGATGACCAATTCAAAAATGATTCTACCTAAAATCTGAAATTCTCGTCTCACGGCCTTCCACGTCCAGAGTTCTAGCTGCTTGCCGATACATGAATGATGCTTTCAGTTCAACTGGCGGCCGGGTGCATTGCGGGCTCTTCAGGCATAACTGACAGGCCGAAATGAACGTGAATGGGGGCTTACAGAAACTCCAGAGACGAACTATTTGTCGGAAGTTAATTTCTCCGAACAACAAACTACTAATGCCTTTTATTCGTCCAGGATAAAAAAAAATAATGACTTACTTTCATTTGAGTTATTATTTTATATTCAATATCGTGAACTGAGCCTCGCTACCTCTTTAGAAAGCAACCTTTAGGACAGGGAGCATCGTTCCTCATATGCCGATAATAAAACCCTTTCACTTCTAATATCTGTGCCGCAAATAAAAAAATGAGGATGCCGCGTGCTCTGATCCTTGTTTTGCATACTCTAACAATGAAATGAAAAAAAATCGATAAAGTCTATTATAGAAAAAAAATGAGGGCCACAGCTGATATTTTTTTCAGTTTCCGTCACCCCAGAAAAGGTGCACCGTTAAAAAATTGAAGGGGTTAAATTTTTTTCATATAGACAAATTCACAGCGGGCCACGAAGGCACCGTGTGTTTCAGTCAAGGACGTTGATAAATACGAAATGAGAAGATTTTAATTTAATTAGTGGAAGCTAATCTCAATAGAGCAAAGAAGGTGTCAGACTGGTTGGAAAAAGGAACGATGAGTGACTGTAGTGTGAATGACCAAAGAAAATTTAGGTGGCTTAAAGCGTAAATGTAAGGAGCTAGGACAAGAGGGAGGAGAAGCGAGACACACATTTAATTTTGAAAAGTCAAGCTGAATATTGGATGTGCATATACCCATCGGTAACGATGCACAATCCGCGCTTGAGCTTGAGGACTTGAAATTTTGGTCCTGAGGAAGATAAGATAATGAGGCCTTGATGGTCATCCCCTTCATGTAATACTGTTTTATTATACTCTGTTTGCCGCAGGAAAGAAAACACGAGCTTCGTGTCTAGCCATTAGGAGGGGTTTAACGAATGGAAGGCAAAAGCTCATTACTTTTTTTAGTAACCTCAAAGCACAACGAATAAACGAAGATTTGTTACCAGGAAACGATCCAGGATTCATCAATCTTCTTTCACTGCACACATTCAGAAGAACTGATAACTCTCTGTAGTCGATCTGATATAATGACCGTTGCCAGTTAATCAGAGCGGAGGGATATTAACGAGGCGGTAACCATTGCAGAAGCCTAAGATTAGCATTAAGATGCTAATAGGTGCATAGCACTTGCTATGTTCATCCATTGATGCTTACAATACCACACCAGATTTGTGTTTATGTCGAAAGTGTTTCTGAATAGTAAGTGTGCAACCCCGCTGCGTGAAGGGGAGTATTCACGGGGGTCTCACCTTTTTACACCACTTAAACATCACCAAATTTCATGTCAAACGGTATAAGGGAAAGGCTTGCTGAAATATCGGATGGGTCTCTGAAGACTTTTGAAGCGCTCTCGAAGAACTCTTTCAGCTTACTGCCTATCAGTGTGTATAAAGCAAGCATCCTAAAACTAGTAGACAACGCTCGATGAAGACGGCTGGAGCCAGTTTTGTTGCCAAGCCGAGAGAGGGTAATTTGCAATCCTCCATCATAAAATTTACGGGTGGCCTAAGTGATTCTTTGCTATTGGAGCACTTGGTACGGTGGTCGTGGTAATAAACTTGGTTCAAGAGACAATAATTTCCGAAAGAATAATCCGATAAGGACTCACATCTCGAAAAAAGCATTTTAGTATGATCCAAATAAGGAGCTGCAACAGGAGTACCACAGGGATCTGCATTGATTACCATCTTGTAAAACATTATGTACAATGGGGTTTTAATCCGTAAGTAATTCGGTAGTACCGAGCTCAAAATCAGCATCATTAGAGGATGCAAGGCCTACCTAGCACCTGTACCGCAATTATAGGTACTGCCAGTAAGTTGTTTGTGCTACAGTATATGCTCTCAAGAGTGCATCACGGTTTAGGTAATACCAGATAATGGCATGAGCCCCTTCAGATAATTTCCTTGCATACTGCAGGCAGATCGCTTCCTCAAATAGGTAGGAACGAATTCCTCAATAGCCTAACTGGCATAATCTTAGCACGGAGAACAGGAACCAACCTTTTCCTCTCTGCGTACAATAAAATACATCAAACGCCACAGGGCCAAAGTAACACATTGTATCGGCGGATGGCCACTAAGGCCAATATAGCCATTCGGCTGTCATACTACTGAAGAAGCAGGGCTAAGAGGCACTGGTAAATAGTTCTGTTTAGTCGAGCTAAGCAAAATTAATTGCTTCTGCATGGAGGTCTCCCATGTATATTCAATTTCTTGTCTTCGGAATTACAGCTGTTCAATGAATTTAACTTTTGATCATATATCGTTAGACCCGAACTCCCGTTACTTCCTACAAAAATCAGAAATCCTTACTTTGTGTATTGTGCCATTCGAAAACTCATGATCTAATTGATTCAAAAGTTGGAGCAGTTCTGTACTTCCTGTTTAAGTATTAGAATAGCAAGTGGAATCTTCTTCTTAAAAATCACTTCTCTCAGCCACATGGCGCCTCAACTTATTATTATACAAACCTCTATCGCTGGGTTCGGGACGGCGCCTGACTTCAGGTTCGGACTTAAGGTCAAAGGGATGGCATTGTCTAGATTTGGTGTTTAAGGATAACGCTTTGCAGCAACTAAATAATAACAAATTAGGTGGGGCTTGGCTTAACCAGACTTCAGAGGTAGACTTCACGCCAACGTTTGTCCAAGCTGCAAAAAAAGCATTCCCAAACTTCGCTTCAGAATCAAGGTCGCCTTTAGTGGACGGGTTGCCAGTTCTTGAAGACTTTCCGGCGAACGCCCATCAATACATAACGTTTGAAGTGGTTAACGCTATCTCTCGACCAGCCCGTCACTCTCCCTGCGCGTGAAATGTCGCAAAGGTGAACTTCAGCAAATTCATCGAACATCTTAAAACAGGCAGAGCCGCGCTGGAAGACACTCCAGGAGGTAGTAGCGCTACAGCTGACATTGGCATTCATACAAATACTGGCAAGATGTGGGATTGGATACCTTGCCAGACGACTTTGCACATCTCGTCAGTCATGCCATCTTAGCCAAATGCATGCTCTCGTCGATCTTAAAAACTACAGAGTAGAATTTTTTTGAAGAATCGAGGGATCCCTAAGTCCACCATCTACTTAATGGCAGACCGGACTGGTTGGAAAGCAACATACTTTCACGGTTCTTAAACAAAATGTTAGCTTAACCTCGGCCGGCTTAGGCCTGAAATTTTACAAGACGATTTTGTGTTCGTTATAATTAATACACATGACGTGTTTTTGTATTAATATAAAGGAGCTAATACCACCTTGTAACCACTTCGATCCGCTGCTCCCAGCGCAAAGATGAGGCAGCGTCTGATGAGTTGCCTCTGCCCTGGACGAAACCGCAAATCAGACAGAGTTGAAATTTCTTGCATCTTTAAAAGACACGGTAAACAACACCAATAATAGGATGCAAATGCTACCACGCTATATAGGCTCACCATTCTCCTTAATGCTGGCTATTCCATCACTTATTTTTCTTTGCATATCTGGTAGACCCGATTAGCAATTATTAGTTTACCGCCTTCAACCTCCGAAGCAAATCTTTATAAGGCGAGACACCTTGCCTGTAAGTAAACCTAAGTTAACCAACATCCCCAAGAAGATCGACAGCTCTCTGACGACCTGCCCTTCGGAATCACATCTAAAGACACTGCACTTTTTTCGCTCACTCCAACGAACTTGCGTCCATTACTTGGCATACCTAGTAGTCCTCCTTCTGGATTTTCTCAGCACATCAGCATTAATTGTTCACATTCACCCATTCAACAGTTCTACTTTCTCATCCATAGACAAAAGCACAATCTCTCTCTCTCTCTCTGCCGGTTAACTCCTACTTTCGGGCAACATATTCCGCCCGGTTACATCCACAAACATCCCATCGAATCAACGTAAGGGGGGAATTAACACTCAAATTCACATTCCTGCTGAAGAGCATGACGCCGGTAGGGGTTTAGTCATTTACAGTGCACCAAACCAACAATTTCCATATCAGGACAAATGCCTTTAGTACAAAATTCGTACATGTAACTTGTAGCCTGCAAACGTACAGATGTTTGACAAGAGATTAGAACATGGCAAACGTTCCAGACAATACCTTCCCCATAGGTTGAAACATGGTACCAAAAGGAGCGCTCGGCAATTCTGCTGAGCCACATAGGAGAAATGGCATTCGTGTCCATATCCAGGACGAAAACTTTGGCGAGATCACGCGGAATAACCTTATTCATGTAGGTGAGATACAGCACCAAGAGGCCTTTAAGCGGTCATATGCAGTGGTTGGAATGCAGACGTCTATTCATTTGCATAATGTCAGTTGCTTTAACAGCGTATACTGATCGCAGCATCGACCGACAGGAGTTGTCAGAAATGAAAATCATTGCCACCAGAAGAAGTAAATCTGCATGCAGCTAGCATATACATAGACCTTCATCTTGTAGCCAGCCACCCTCTGATCAAAATCCAGACATCTGCGGAGGAATGTAACCCTAAAGCTTAGCCACTAAACATACGGGGAGACCTGCTCACGGATGTCAACCTAACAACCATGGCAAATATTCTCTCCAACGCAGTGTTACTGACCCCTTCCAGGCTAGACCGAATTAAACGTCAAGCGATTTACACTTTCTTCTTGGACCTTTGGAAAAATATAACCCGCAAGATAGGTCTTATAAGTTTGCCACATTAATTCATTTCCAGCAGTGTGCGTCGTACATAATGGAGTCCAATTCCTTTCGGTCGCACCCACACTTTAACCCGGGTTGGGCCGCTTATCAAGAGACACCCCTTGAGATAGGTTCACCATATAAACCTGTGAAGTCCTAATACATAGGCCACCTCATCTATTACTTCCTGCCCCACATCCTGTGATGCAGTCTCTTTGTTGCAACTTTTCCTTACCACGCCCCTGCGAGCAGATGGTATCGCTACCGCCTCAGCTAACTGGCAATTTTTGACGATAAGCCTCTTATACATGGCGATATTATCTGTCACCCCACTCAATAGGCAGCGATGGCCAATAACAGCCAGAGTTAAACACGCGGAAAAGGACACTCAGCGGAATAGATAGGTTATACAGCGCGCAAGAGTTGCTTGATAAACAAGTCTGCTAACACACGTATCACCATTCCAATGTACGCTAGGCGAACATGCGGCGACTAGTGGCAAAAAAATCGTTGACATAACCGACCAGGTTCCTATAACCGTTCATAACCGTCGGACATCTCGAGTCGTAGCAAATAATCACTTTGACCTTCATTCCCCGTTATTTTTTCCGGGTCTCATGAAGCAGTGAACCCTTATGCATAGACTCCTTCAATATCTACAAAAGGTAGCCTGAGACGTGAAACCAATTTTTCAATGCCTCAAGCATGTTGTAAAGTTAAAAATTGAGGAAAATTTTCCGTTATTGGCTAAAATTATTTGTTAGGAATCACAAAGTCAGTTCCTACAATACAGTATTTCTGATTTTCAATTAATATTTTAAGACCGTAAAGGAAGATTCTCCTCAAAATGTCTCATTTAATTACCCACTGACCACCAAATAACCTCCCAACTTCAACTATGTATGCCAACCTCGCAGAATTAAAAGCGTTTCTTATGCCCAGGGTTATGATGAGCACCACTCATCAACACTAAAGACTGTGTGCCTCAGCTCGACTCTCTGCTTAGACCAATTCCTGAACCTCATCCATTGTGAATCTGCCCATTCAAAAATCGTGCCGTTTTGGTGTAACGTCTCGGCTCGGCAGGAATCGCGTCAGTCGGTATTGACTTAATGCTGAAATTTATTTTTATTCACTAAGGGATCGCAAGTCTCTATGATTTTTTTTTTGTTTTGGATAGGGAGGCGAAGTTCATTTACGGACAAAGTGCCGGACTCTTGTTTCAGCCAAACTACTAGTTAAAACAACCCCTGGACCCTTCTAGGACTCTGACCCGGAACCGTTTGACACAGGAAGCCTCAGCGACCCTGACATCTGGACAGGACTTACCTTGAGAATGCCTTGAGTATAACGTGCCACTCGGCTCCATGTTTCCTCGCTCTGCAGCATGGCCTCTATTCCGGAGGCGCAAGAAAGGTGATAGCGATGGCGCTCCCACCTTCTCCAAAAGAAAAAGGTGTGACAGACATTATCCGTCACATTCTTGCAATAAATGCAGTCCGACAACCGTGATTTCCCGATTGTGTGCAGGTAAAATTCAACATACTCATGTATACAAGTTCACCGTGCTTTCCACTGAACCACAGCCGCATGTCTTTTATGAGATGTGCGATCCATTTGCCTCTCAATTCTCTTCCCCAAGATTGCTGCCATGTGTGGAAAGAACGGGTTCTCTCTTCTCACTCGGAAGCATGAAGAGCGATCGGAATAACTACCGCTATCACCATTACTGCTGGCTGCAGGACGGTACGATAAGTGGGCACAACTCGCTGAGCCCCTCGTCTTTGCACTTGCGCTAAGTCACCCCATACTTCGAAAACGTAAAAACAGATTGACTGAACCGTACTCATCAACAAGCGACGCTTGCTGGATAAGAGACCTCCGACATTGGACATCAACCGACAAATCGCAAACATTCTAGCCGCAGCCTTGTCTGCGGTGTGGCGAATCTGCCCGAAGAAGCTCATCTTCGTGTCAATCGTTATGCCGAGGTAATCCACCGCCGACTTAGACAAGACCGCCGTTTCACCAACCTGAATAAGGAAGATTGTGGGAATCGTCTCCTTGGTCAGGGGAACAACTTCGGTTTTCGCCAGAGCTAAGGAGAATCTATGCTCACAGACTACCATCTAAGACGTTGCAAAGTTCCGGAACAAGGATAAATTCCCGTTCTGTCACCAATGGTACCTTCATTCTTCGAAAAGTAGGGCACAGTCATTTAAATAGCCCGTCAACATCCGCAATAGATAGCCTGGAGTATGGAAACGATTTCCCAGTGCCTCAAGCATGTGGTATCATCTCGGCGACTATGTGCCTCATCTCCTTGGACCACCTCCTCTATGGCATCAATTGAGGATCCTGATTTACATATGAGTTTCAACATTTCGCTAGGAATACCATCCGGCCACGGTGATTTTTTATCTTCATTTCCAGGACGGCCTCCTCTAGTTCCTTTGCAGTGAAGAGTGGGCATTCCATCCTATTCCCATTCACTCCTTCATCGACAGCGTTAGGTTGGATGGGGTGGACAGGAAAGAGGACCTGTACGATTTCCTCCATCTTCGCTGCTTGCATAGAACAAGGTGCCCAATGGGCACCGAGTTTTCTGGTAACCAGCTTATAACCGAGGCAGCGTGGACTCTGTTTACGTCGTTGATTAGCTCCTGGCAGCAGCGTGTCTTTTGCGTGTTGATTTCGTGGCGGAGTTCCTGTTTCCCACTTTTATACCCTGCGGATCTAACCGTCACCTCGTTTTGGCCTCTTAAACGATAAGCAATCTACCACAGTCTGAGGCAACTCATTCATAGGCTCGCAATTCCAGCCTTCCACCAGTACACAAGTAATTTCCAGGATGCAGTTTCTTTTTGGGAGCCGATACATTACAAGCTGCGGTGATAAGGCTTATTATTGAGTGAGCTAGCGATTCAGTTGCAGTTCTTCTGTCTGGGTCTTGTCGCTGATTTACCCCTCTTGACAGAGCTTCGATAAATTTCGCATCGTCCACTTTTCCGATGTTCCACCAGGTAGGTGTTTGTCGGACGACAGAACATTGAGAAGAGAGAGTACTGATGATCACTGGTGGTGAAACCTTTGAATACCTTCCATAATCGGACCGCTGCTGCTAAGGACTCCAGAGCAAAAATCACATGAGGGATAGCCGCTATGATTTGACTTACCGTTGAGTCTACTAGTGATTCAGGGACTGACCTTTTATTTGCGTCTTGGTCTTGTGGTTCATTTGTCACATCTGAGATAGCTTCAGGAAATTTACTGTTCCATTTAGCAGATATTCACTTAATATGAGCACATTAAGAGGACAGTCGACCATTTCAAAGGTACTATACTGGAGATCATTGCTCATTGTTACAATAGTGACAAGAAGGACTACATAGCACAAGTTACGGTGAGGATAGCGCGTTCGCATATAAGGTGCAGAAATACCACCGATATTTAAGACAACAGGTGCCGTCCTAGTGACCATTTCTAAAATTCGCGTTCTCCAAGAGTTTGATTGAGCCATGCTTCACTCAAGGGTTCTGGTGTTAAATTCACCTTCAACTATGACTCCTCCTTCCATATTTCGCTCTCCAAGACGCCGAGCTTCTCCCGAAAATCACAGCAGAAGCTCGTTCAGTGTAAGGTAAACGCTGAAAAAGGGTATTCCCGCACAATGAACCCAGACTAAGCCATCCTCCTAGCCATGTCCCCGTACTCGAAAAGTCCTAATTTGACAATTTTACTACGATCCGGAGGGTTTCTGAATCACTAAATATTGCCAATTTTGATTATTTTCGCTCCGGTCCTTAAAAACTCATTCCACATACAAAAGAACATCCTCAGCACTGCTGCGGGAATCTTTTAAATCCGAATAGACACTAATGCATAATTTAAGGACCTTGCCATGAAATTGCAGGAGTTCCATTCCACCTCTCTAGTTCCTAGACTCATCTTTTAAAGTGGAATCTTATCTACATTATAAACATATCCTCACATATCCACAGAAACATAAATATGCATGCAAGCTTACGAGTATTCATTCAATCTCATTTAGGGGATGACTTTGTGACTATATTATCTTACCGTGGTACATTTCTGTTCGCGCCTAATTCTTATTTATGTTAGTGTGCCAGGGGATTCCCCAAATATTGCCATTCATAATGGAATACCAAATTTCAAATATCATACATTACTCAGAGGCGCGGTAAGGATAAATGTTGAACCTATTATATATCTACAAAGTTATTCGTGAAGCTTGGAAGGCAACCAGATGAAAAAGGATACGACCAAGCACTGAAAGAGTTGACCACAAAAGCATCATTCACGCCATGGGTAGCATGCTTTTAATTTTCCTGCGTATAATTCCGGAAAGTTTCCTCGAATAGTTCAGTTGCTCCCACATCTTCGCACGTCACTGCATTACATTCTAACCCAAACATTCCCAAGAATTGTCCTTTCATTTGCTACAAGTCCTTGCCGCCACCAATGCCGTTGCTGTTATTGTCTACGTCGCCCTACTTTCCCATTTGCAACCCTCTCTCCGTCTAATCTGGTTCCACTCCGTGCACATAATAACTCGCGACTTTCAATTTTGAAACCCTCCTCCATCCGTGGGCCTTCGTGAATCTTTAATCGAAATGAGGCTGTACCCCTTTTCCTCAGTGGCTGGCTGGCAAGGATTCGGGCTTCGATTGCGCGCTATCTCTACCCTTTTGGTATCATAGCGGGGTTTTTGTCTTTCTGCTCATTTGCATACGCTCTACAAGGTCGACCGAGGGTTTTCGGGTGGAGGATAATTTTCAGAGTAGAGCTGGTGACCGAGGGTGGAGGACATAATGGCAATGTTGTTGTGACGCTGTTATGGCTGAATATGAATAGATTGGGAATGCTGTTGATGATGGGGGAGTCGTTTGTTCTGTTTTTAGGCTTTCTTTTTGGAGTATTCATTTTGTTATGCTTCTTTTAGTCGAGGACGAGCATTCGGGATCCTTTGCAAATGGAATCGGTGTTACGCTGGGGTAGCGGAGCTTCATCATTAAAAGGGAAATTCCCTTTGCTCTCCGGTACAAACTCTCTGATGGTCGTCGGTCGTATTTCTGTTAATGGGGTGCGGTTGTGTTCGTTATCCGCGAATTCGTTTGCGACCGGGTTACGGAGAAGGAAGAGGAGATACAGAACGTGGAATATCGGCGTAAAAGAAAGGATTTCTTTTCTTTCTTTGCTCGTTAAGAAGAAGTTTCGCTTTTAAGTTGGTTAAGCATGGCGCGAATAAGGTAGCTTAACGTTAGTCGGATGGGTGTAGGCGGTTGGGTGGTTGATCAGAATTGCGGCTCGAATTGAAGCCGGCTCGGTTCTAACCAGTTCAACCCGTAATATAGCTCGGTAATGGAAGCTGGTATCCTGTGATTTAGCCAGAACAAAAAAGGGAAACGAAGCCCAAAAGGAGGAAGAGTGGAATTAAAATTGAGAAAGAATAAGGAGACCGATTTAGATTCAAATAGGAGGCAAAGGCGGTGGTTATTCGAGTGAATGTTGCAGATGAGGAAAGTGACGTGGCGAGATGTTCAAGGCACGATATAATAACATTACGCTCGTGGGTGAGCGTCAACGTAACGATTCTCGGTATCGTCTTAGTCCTGTCTACTTTCCCCATTTTCACCCAGCACCACTATCTCTCTGGTCTATATTTATGTCTTTCTTTAACGAGTTTCAGCTCCACGACGTAAAAAAAATTGTTTTTAGGGTTTGTAATTGCGTGTAAGAGCACTACGGGCTACAACTTGCTTTATTGTTGGTAAGGCGCTTCGGCTACGGAACATTCCATTCTAAATTAAATAATTTTTCTAAAAGCATAAAAAGGAATTATATTGGACGGCCTGGAAGAGAGTGGTGGAATATAAGATGGTAATTCATTGGGTACTGTTGCGTATGGATGCGTGCTTAGAGGCATCGGAATGGCTATGGAAGGAATTCAAATCTTCGCTGTTTGTAAACTTGATAGGCAACGAATAGTTACATCCCCATGTAAATATATGGACAGGATTCCCATGTTTACTTTGATTTCTACATGAAAGGTATATGCAGTTTCAACATGATGGGGTCAAGAAGGGTAACGTCGTGGAATATTGCTAGATATGGTGATATGGTGGTGAGGGTATGATTAAAATGGCATCATAAAGCCTAAATATTATAATTTAGAAATTACTTCCATCTGAGAATAGTTTTTAACCTCTCGTCATTTCATTATTTTAATGGTCTGTATATTTTTAAGGCCAAGGTAAAACATAACCTTATTAAAACCGGTTCAATGTCTGTCTGCCCGTCCGTCTGTCTGTCTGCCTGTCTATCACAGGCACTGTTCTCAGCAACGGCTACACCGATTGACACGAAGTTTCATAAAAAGGTGGAAACTGTGAACGCCCACACATAGTAAATTACATCTTTCTATGTTGAGTTTGAGGGGGGTCCTCTTATATGCAAAAGGGGGATGTAAAAAAAATCATGTTGGGTATCAAATGAAAGGTCTCGATTAGTACTTTTCAAAGATACTCTTAGGAGGAGGAAAGGAGAGGAGAGCGTGGGTTGAGAGTGATGATTTCTTCAACGGATCCAATCTCAAAAATTCATCACCATCACCAACGGCGCAACAACCGGTATCCGGTCTAGGCCTGTCAGAATAAGGAACTCCAGATATCCCGGTTTTGAGCCGAGGTCCACCAATTCGATATCCCTAAAAGCTCTCTGGCGTCCTGACCTACGCCATCGCTCCATCTTAGGCAGGGTCTGCCTCGTCTTCTTTTTCTACCATAGATATTGCACTTATAGACTTTCCAGGCTGGATCATCCTCATCCATACGGATTAAGTGACCCACCCACCGTAACCTATTGAGTCGGATTTTATCCACAACCTGACGGTCATGGTATCGCTCATAGATTTCGTCGTTATGTAGGCTACGGAATATGGTGAGACATTTCGAGCGGAACAGAACAAGAACAGGTTCTTCCCATGATGTCGATATCGTCAGCATCGGGATACCGAATTCTCTCACGGCTGTGTACCCTGGCTATGCTATTATAGGCGGCTTTAAAGTCGATGAATAGATGGTGCAACTGTTGTCCATATTCCAACAGATTTTCCATCGCTTGCCGCAGAGAAAATCTGATCTGTTGCTGATTTGCCTGGAGTGAAGCCTCTTTGGAATGGGCCAATCATGTTCTGAGCGTATGGGACTATCCGGCCTAGCAAGATAGCGGAGAATATCTTATAGATGGTACTCAGCAACGTGATACCCTCTATAATTGCTGAACTGTGTGATATCTCCCTTTTTATGTATGAGACAGATAATGCCTCGTTGCCAATCGTCAGGCATTGATTCGCTGTCCCATACCTTGAGCACAAGTTGATAAACCACTTGGTGTAACTGGTCGCTTCCATATTTAACCAATTCGGCCGTAATTCCATCAGCTCCTGGCGACCTATGATTTTTAAGCCGATGAATTGCACGGACTGTTTCTTCTATACTTGGTGGTGCCAGTATTTATCCGTCGTCTTCAATTGGCGGGACCTCAAACTCGCAGATGTTCTGGTTGTTCAGTGCCTCATCAAAGTATTCAACCCATCGCTCCACTATGCCGATTCTGTCGGAAATCAGATTTCCCTCTTTGTCTCGGCAGGATGAGCATCGAGGTGCATAAGGCTTCATCCTGCTGACTTGTTGGTAAAACTTCCGCGCCTGGTGCGGTTGCTCCCTATACTTTTCTAGCTCATAGACTTGTTGATTCTCCCAGGCTTCCTTTTTCTGTCTGTGAAGTCGCTTCTCCGCTCGACGGAGTTCGTGATAAGTCTCTGCGCGTGTCCGCGTTCTTTGAGAATACAACATTACTCGGTATGCAGCATTCTTCCGTCCCGTTGCTAGCTTACATTCATCGTCAAACCAGCCGTTCCGACTCCTTTTGCGGCCGGGGCCAAGTACGTTTGTGGCCGTATCCATGATAACGTTCTTCAGGTTGTTGTGAAGATCATTTGTTGATGCTTCATCTCCAGGTCCTCTGTTGACTGCAGTTAGGGCGGCAGGAGGGCTGTATTATGTATGGCTTCAATGTTAACTCCCACCTGATTGTCAGAGGGGATTCTAGGTGGTGTTGTTATTCGAACTCGGAGCACCATGCCAACGAGATAGTGATCCGAGTCTATATTGGTCCCCCTATATGTTCTGACATTCATCAAGGCTGAGAGGTGGCGGCCTTCGATCAACACGTGGTCAATTTGGTTGAAAGTGGTCCTGTCTGGAGAGGCCCACGTATGTTTGTGGACCGCTTTCCGCGCAAACCAGGTACTTCCAATAACCATTTTGGGTGACCCTGCTAATTGAATAATCCGCAGTCCGTTATCATTTGTATTCTCGTGTAAGCTATGGGAGCCAACTTATCGGCTGAATACGGGCTCCGTCCCTACTTGACTGTTGAAATCTCCAAGTATGATTTTGATATCATACTTAGGACAGGCTTCGTGGGTTTGTTCTACTGCCTCGTAGAAGGTATCCTTCTCCGACTCTGCAGTCTCCTCTGTAGGGGCATGCACGTTAATGAGGCTTATATTTCTAAACTTGCCTCGCTAGCGCAGAGTGCATAGCCGTTCGCTTATGTTTTCAAAGCCGATAACAGCAGGCTGACTAAGAAACCTACTCCGAGCACATGGTTTACTGGATGGCCACTATAATATATGGTGTAGCGGCTCTTCTCCAGGAAACCTCCTCCTCCTCTACTGTAACGCTGTTACATCAGCCCTATATTGGGACAGGGTATCGGCTAGCTGCTTAGCAGCTTCATCTCTGTAACGGGAGCATACGTTCCATGAGAAAATAGGCAAATCGTTATTCCGTTGTCGTTGCCGGGTTCGTCGTTGTATAATCCGTCCAGTCCGAGACTTCTGTTGTGGCTTCGTAACAAGTTGTTTTCCGTGTAGGGTTGTCAGCCCTACCCAGCCCCCAACCTGGAGGACCAGATGGTATAATTTGTCCCGTTTTTAGGCGCCAAGATGGAAATGAGCCTCATCGCTCATGATAATTTTCTATGAAAAATCGTTTTCGTTCTCCTCTTCGTTCAGATGGCTTAAGGGTAGGTTAGACGTGTTTGGCGGTCAACCGCTAACATCGGATGCTCTGTCTGCACTTTGTAAAGGAACATTTTCAAATCTGCGTGGCACGTCGTCTGGTCAATGTTCCGGGCTCCTCTTCGACATCTTGGGCAACAGCAGCGATCTTCTCAGAGAACGGCTGCTCCGGGAGCGGCCAGCCTTAAGAACATATTGTGTCGTCCTAGTCTCTTCAAGGCGGGTGACCAAACGCCGCAGTGTTTGTCCAGTTGGTGTCGGATGGCCAGGAAATCTGCAACGAAATTCACGCTGCGCCAACACAACTGACGAATTGATGTGCAAAAAAAATGAAAACAATTATTACGTGTCCTTGCATAGTAAACAGATTCATGGCTTGTCGATTTGTATCGTGCGTTTGTTTGCTTCACAAATGTCAAAACTGAATTGACAATTGCCGCCATTTGCAAAAGTTATAGTGTTTTCCAATAGAGTGATTACTTTTGCCCCACTTTGTACAACAATTAAGAAATTGCTTTCATGTAAAAATAGTGTTTAACCTCTCTTTATTTCATTATTACTCTGGATATTTTTTGATTGGAAACAATTAAATGCATGGGACCTATATCGGGCCGGCACAAGCTAATGTGCGAGGAATTCGAAAGTTGCAATCAGGATTAATTGAGACCAGAAGACAAGTCGACGGAGGGCAAAAAGTTTCTTCGAAGGGAGGAAAGTGCAAATAAATTAAGATAAATGCTGACGATAGTAAAAGCACTTGAATTAAATTTTAAAGAAAAACGGATAAACAATATTGAGTGACAGCTAGTTTTTGAGGTCTAAAACAAACAGATAAAAGCCTTCACTGCCGGTCAAAAGATATCTGCATACCAGGAGAAAAAAAAAACAGAGCATTGCCGCATCACTTGGTCGGGGTGAAATGTTTTATTTAGAAGTCAACTCCTTGCTATTACAGCTTGCTCTTCCTGAATTATTTTGAAATTTCTCCGAAGTTTTCTCGAAATGTTTTCAAAAAGTGAGAAGTAGTGGAAAATGGATCTGTGACATTGGGAACATTTACCTATACAGCTGACTGTTTCTCGAAAGAAATTCTCTTGAACTCAACTTTTGCACAGGAACGTTCTTTGAGGTTCTATGCAGTTACTGTAGCCAATTTTTATTTCTGCCGCCCGGTATTTTTGTTGTTGACAGCTTTCCCAACTTGAAGTGAACAAGTTGTTAGCTTCAATATCAACATAAAAATTTCTTTAGTGTAGAAATTCTCCTAAACCCACTTTTAATGCTTATCTGTTCCACATAATACACCACACCAGTCTGGTACTACCAAACACAGAAGGTGGTCTTTTTTCCGAAAGCGTTTTAGCCGTGCAGATGATATTGCTGCGTGCCCTGGATAAGCTCATGATTTTCTCATATAGCTCTAGGGCCGCCTATTGGTCGGTCACCCTGGGATAGTCGGCTCAATGCATGCCAATAGGGTTGCCAGCCTTTTTTAGTATGTGACCTATCCCAGTAGTAGTATGTGACCTATACCAGGGTGTGTGTGTTGGCCGTCTTGGGAGAACAGGTTCCACTTCATGGCGTAGCCAACAATGAAATTGCGGACCTCCTTAATGTTTGGCCTATCCATGGCCACTTCTGTCTTCCCATCAACTCGTCCCCGGGCAACTAGCCGTGCTTCGTTTGTAATAGTATAAGGCCACCGAACTCCGTCACATCAAGCAAGTGTCGACGTATGCAGATAAAAAGAGTGCGATGACACGTCAGTTTGAAAACCTTCATTTTGTCGGTGTTAATACTTAATTCTACTCTACTTGCCTAACTTGCCAAATGCAAAACAATATAATCAAGCTCCATGACCCCATGAGAGAACAAATATCATAGATGTCATTAGCGTAGTCATGGTGTTTTAAGACCGATGTCATGGTACGATAAATTCAACCACGTCTTCCGGACAGAACAGCATCGGCAACAAGATGCAACCCAGACGAACTCTGCTTTAGACCTCAAATTGCTCAAGTTTTTACCTCGGTGCAGCACATGAAGTTTTGCACCATCATATGTCGCTCTGATAAAAGCAATTAATTTCTCCAAAATATGCTTCCTGCATAGACCAATCCAGACAAACTCTCTGTTCACGCTATCGAAAATTTTCCCGAAATCGATGAAGAGCAGGTGAAGCGAAGATCTAAGCCCCGCGCACTGTTCCAAAATGATCCGTAGGTTGTTTGCAAGGGGATCCAGAGCGGTATTCAGCCTGCTATTATCTTTACGAGAGCAGGGAGCAAGCAGATACCCTTCCAATTGTCACACTCAGAACGGGTACCCTTCTTTGGAATCTTAGCGATCATCCCTTTCTTCCAATCTTTAGAAAGCGTCTCTGATTCTAGGGTTTCCACACAAATGGAAGTAACTGATCTACAGAAACTGCTGGTACAGCGATGAATAATTCTTTGAGGAGCCCGCCGAGCCCAGTTGCCTTACTCCGTTTGAGTGCATTAATGGCCGAGATGATTTCTCTTCTATTTGGAAGAATAGTCCATATCTACAAGTTACTGTAAGTAGCCATTTCATCCATAAGAGGCGGAGCTTCATCGAATGCGATACGGTTAAGAGCCGTGGTGAAGTGCTCTTTCCACCTCTTCAACTGCCTGTCATGATGGTTGAAGAGTTGATCTTTAACGTTTTTCACAGGACTATCGAAAAATTTGCAACTAGATACAAGTTCTTTCGTGATGCGGTATACGACCCTCAAATCATTACATTCTGGAGCAACTTTCCTTTCCCTAACGAGTGCACTAACAAAATCCCTTTTGTCACGGCGCACACTACATTGTACTTACTACATTTTTGCACGGCACCGGTGCTCGAACGCGTAACGCCCGTCATCACTCGCAGTGGTCAATAGGGGTTCCATGATTTCGCAGTTAGCCAGATCTTGTTAACCCCATTTGGGACGCGGCCGACAACCTCCGTACCACCCGAGAAAAAAGCATTTTTGATGGTGGTTGTGCTCATCGATTTACTCAGGTATTTTAATCGGTATATCTAACTCACCCACTTTCGAGCGATAGTTGGATCATACAAGCAGCCAATATTGGACTTAGGGGTTCGCAGGTCCCCAACCTAACGAAAAGTGCCGGACATAACACGCAACCGCTCGTAAACGACCATATCATATAGTGGTCCCTTTCGAGGTCGATTTCAGCACCTGTCTTATTCTGCACATGTAGAAGGCAACTCCTAAATCTACTGGTAATCACAAAATAGTTGATGAGGTTGCTTGTACGGTGTTAGTCAGTTGAAACCCAACTAACCTTATGGCAATCTCTGTGCTCGAACAATGTGCCACCAATGACGATGCGGCGGTAGCTGCAGAAATCCACAAAC
This sequence comes from Hermetia illucens, assembly GCF_905115235.1. NCBI lineage: Eukaryota > Metazoa > Arthropoda > Insecta > Diptera > Stratiomyidae > Hermetia > Hermetia illucens. The sequence continues at coordinate 130,609,178 of NC_051852.1, forward strand.
TTCCCAGCGTTAATGGTACGGTCGGCGAAATCGTGGTTCTCCATCATATCTCCGAGCAATATGTTATCAGACCCTCCCTTGGCATTGAGATCACCACCTTTCCTGACCTGCCTGTAACTGCTCATAGAAAGCAACCTTCTGCTCTGTATTGGAAATTTCTTTTGGTGTAAATTACTGTACAATTGCGATGCTCATTAACCTGGACCGGAATCTTACAATCAAGATCCCTGATACCGTAGTCGAGGATCGTGCTCATATTCCAGAAATCAATCATCAACCAATGACCAATTGTCGTAGACGTGATATCAGTCCCTATCCGAGGCGTCGTTGATCTTTTGGTACCAATAAAATTTTCAGGAAACTGCCCCCAGAATCACCACCAAATTTTTTCGCAGCGGAGAAGAAGATTACTCTGCTGCAGAAAATACCCAATAAGTAAGATTCTGAGCTCGCAGGTTTACCCTTTCCTTTGACTGCCCCTTAAACTGTTAAGCTGTCTGAAATTATTAAATGCAAAGAACGCGGGGCAAGTTATTGCTGTAAAGCGATATGGAACCACTAGAAAACTTTCGAGATAACGTGCCATCCTCGACACTGCCGCCATCGACGCAGATAACACCCAATTGTAGGAGGTAGTTCATCCTGGCAACGAGCCATTTGATGTTTGACATTCATGCTGAGAAAAAGTACTACAGCCTCCGTAAGTGCCAATGTAGTGCCAAAAGTGCAAGTACCAGCAGTACGCCAGAATAAAGAGTACATTATGGTTTAAATAATGTTGATAAAAAAAGCAAAGAAAAGGAATTAGCAGAGAAAGATTCGTTGCAAGGCAACTATCAAGCACAGAGAGTTTGGCTTACAAAGATACACTTGGAAAAGTGGAAGATCTTAAGGTCCTGGAGAAAAATAAAGGAGCTACGAAAGTCCCGTCGAGATGAAGGCTTAAAGGTGTCAAGACCTAGAAGAGTGCAACACAGACTGCCATAATCCTATAAGCACTTACACGCACCTGGCCCAAAAGTTCTTGCGATGGGATTTTGTTATAGGCGGGCCAAATCCTCCTTAACTTGGCGCAGGTGGTGAGCTTTCGCGATCTGAAGTCAATGAGTAGCGCGTGTTGATTCCGTTCCTGACAGTCATCAACGGGACACAAATTATGCCCACCGAAGGACTGCCAAGAGCAGATCCTCTCCCGGCCAGTCTATCAGCTAGGTCGCTCCCCTCTATGTTTCTATTACAGGGAGTCCAGAAGAGGGCGACTTTAAGCGTGCCGCCCAGGATGTTCAGCGCGTTCCTGCATTGCCCTAACCGCAGGGAGCTATCACCCGAATGGTTGTGTTACACTTGGGGCTCGGACCATGGCCCAGCCATCGATATAGTCTTTCAGTTTCAGTTCGAATACACTAGCGAATCCTGGCAGATCGTACAACTTGGCTACACTATGTGTATCCTCCGCAGAAAACCTCCACTTAACCTTCGGAAACCATCATTGCCCTCTTGCTGTAAAATACTACGTTATAACCTTACAACACGTCTTCGCTCTCCCACTCTGCCCTGGCTGGAAAGTCCAGAAAGGGCATTCCGTTGGGAATAGCCAGAGTTCTCGAAATATTTCGTCTGGGATGTTACTAAGGCCGTAGGGCTTTGCTGTCAAACATCCGAACTCACTTAGTCTGACAGCACTGCATGCTTATTTTTTACTGTGTTCCAGAGGAAGGAGATGTAGGACTACATTGAGGGCATCTGATATTTTCCTCGGAAAGTATAGTGTCAGCAAGAATCATGTAGTGATTCCACTTGATATACGAAACCAATTCGTTTCAATCAATTGGCCTGTTGAACCCACTGTTGCCAAACATCATGCATGTTTATATTTTCAACTTTCATGTTGCAAAAAAGACCACGATATTACACCACGCTAAAGACATAATAGTAATTGTGTTTGCAAAACATCTGGCGGATTTTCAAATAATCACTGCTATAAAGGAGTAGTTGGAGCATAAACACGAGATAAAAAAAAACGGAAGCGGCACTAATCACAAAACTTCATAAGGCCACATTTACTCACATCAAGATATCGATCCACATCGTAATTTCAAAGTTAGCAGCATTGTCCTAGCAAAGATGATGCCAAATATTGGAGCCGGCGATCCACTCATAGACTACTCAGCACAGTGAGCCTTCTACTGCTTTATAAAGAAGGTACCCGACATACCCCATGCAATGTCCAAAAGATGAAAGCAGTCCTTTCTCGGACTGCTGGAATGATGCAAAAGAACATCCTGAATATTAGTATCACGTGCATCTACGATGGGCCAGTTTCTCTGATTGGCACTTGAAAAACATGAAAAGGAAAAGATATGTCGGTGCCTGCTAGAAATGAACGGAAGAACCCACAGATTAATCTCAAGACCAAGGTCTAAACGCAGAGAAGGCGCGGAAAGATTAACTATTATAGTATATAATTTCTCCGAAGTTTGGAGGATACAGCAAATACACCACACTAAATTTTGCCACCAAACTCAAATGCAGGCATATTTAATGCAAATAGAGGGCAACGGAAGAAGCTAGAGAAATGATAATCAGAGCTAAGAGTGCTTCGCTATGTGACGGGGATGAAGACAGAAATCAGGGAGTGGATTTAATGTGTAAACATCCCACATGCTTCTAGCATATTTGCCAGTGTTTTCCATAGATTTCCAATTCCGAGAGATTCATTCTTGGTTCCAAGATCAAAGCTTGGCTTTTGGTCTTCGTTGTCATACCAGATCCTTAGCTAATCAAAAAAGTCAAGCGATGACGGCTTTACGGTTTCTTACCAGGGCAGAAGCAAATCGTCAGACGCTGCCTCACCTCTGCCCTGGGAGCAGCGTGACCGTAGCGGCTCGCAGATGTTGAGTGCTCCTTTATATAATTCGTAGAACACGACATGCCTACGATGTATATTGAGCGCAAATCCGCTTTATTGACCAGAGCTTGGCCAGAGCTTGGCCAGAGCTGAAAATATTCGTTTTGAGAATGATGGGGCACTCAACATCTGCGAGCCGCTACGGTCACGCTGCTCCCAGGGCAGAGGTGAGGCAGCGTCTGACGATTTGCTTCTGCCCGTAACGTAAAGCCGTCATCGCTTGACTTTTTTTGAGAATTTTGGGTGCAAGCCCTAAGCGAGGGTCCGTGGACCAGGAAAGAGGGAGTAAGTTGCTCCCCATTTGGTCCGGTCCAGCATTAAGTTGATGCGGACTTAGGACCCCATCATTCTCAAAACGAATATCCTTAGCTAATGTTGCCGCAAAAAATGCGCTATCTATGTTCGCACTAAAATCCTTTTTATTTTCATCCTTATCAGAAAATTTGTAAAGCATTATTAGGAGGAAAAAAGAGTTGGCGCTCTCTTCGAACGTTAACTTCATGCACTCCGTAAAGGTATATAATACCTAACATCTAATAGAAAATCGAGGCACAAGCAAAAGCCCTCCATGATTTTTTTATCTCATAATAATGAGAAGTAACTGAATACTTAAATTACTTCAATATGCACATCACCAAAAAACCCATCATAATTTCCCAGTACCACCAAACTTAATTCCCTATAAAAAACGCTGACGTAAAAAAATGCGTAAATACCCCAACCACAAGAACGGATGATATAATCCTAACTCTTAAATGTCGCGCCTTATGAAATTAAAGAGAAAGTAAATAAATTATAATTCCTTGATATATCCACTCCGCTGCGTTCATAATAATCACGGATGAAATTACATCTTCTCACGAGCCGACCATAAGTTTGTAGGAAGCCTCATGCACGTTCAGAAAAAAGGAACGCGATGTCCTGAAATCAGATCGTTAATATAAAAAAGAATCCTTAAACTATGTTTCTCTCAGTGCTGTACATTGTGCTACAGAAAAGCTGCTGGTACCCTGCAAATGAAGTCTATGTGAGTGTAAGTATGCAGGATCCTTGTAATGAAGCAGGCAGGAACAAACACCTCCTTAGTCATTTTTCGGGGAGGGATGTGGGTTGAGCAGCGAAAACTGAGTCGCGAACTCAAATAAAAGTTGAACATCACGTCTACTAATTAGCTTTGAGCGGCAATAAAACAGGATATGATATGCCTCAGTCCTTCTACCCCCTCCATGCCATTCTTCTATCCAGCACTCTGGAGCTGTGAAAGCCTGCTATGGCCGAAAAAAATGCTTTTAATGTTTAAGTCACGAAAATATGATGGAAACCTGTCAGTAAGGAGAAGTGTTTACACTGTAGGAAGGAAACATATTCATCTTTAATGTTAATAAGATAGTTTCCACTGTAATAGATAGTTCCGTAGTTTAATCCACAAGCCATTTCTTTTAGTAGTTTCTACCCATTTGATGCATTCAAGGATATGCATGACTTAAACTTCTTAAACGCCTTGGCTTATGAATCAGGACTAGCTCCCAATGCTTCCGTTTTTTTTTTGCTAGAACCCCAGAATTTCCTCTTTTGTGGATCCGTCTCATTGTTGTTACCACTTTTCAACTGAATCCTCTCTTGCAATTTCACTAATAGGGAGATGATCAGACCTATTCCTCCTGTTGTCCTGAAGACGCTACCCATCAGTCGCGCCCTTAAAACAGGGGTCACGTTTGCTTTTCGCTGGTTACTCTCATACACTAATGCCTCCCCTAAGACCTGTTTCGTGCACTCATAAGCGGCTAAATTTAACCACCCCGGCAGCATGTAACCTGTTGCTGTATATCAGGCTTCGAATATTAAATATCCTCCTCGGGAAAGGTAGCCTAGTATTTGTCGCCTTCTCGCATCCATGATCCAGCAGCAAAGCCAGATACTTAATATCTGAAGTGTTGGTGCATCACCACCAAAATGCATACTAATGGTATTCTTTTGCCTATGGATAAGTTAAGGTCAGCCATCTCCGGACATATGTTTATGATGCTGAGGGCCGGCTAAGCATACACCTCACGAAAAGATGTTTCCTGTTAATAGCCACATCCGAGTTGACAGCAAAATCAATTATTGAGGAATTATTGAAAATGTATTTCATATTGCACAGGAGGGGAGCCAGCGCCAATCCCTGCAGGAATCCTATCTTGACGGTGTATCCCTTAGGTCCCCCATCCTCATCGTACCAAAGTGCCCTTGTGGAAAGTAAGAGTCGATGAGCTCAATTAAATACTTCGAGAGATCCTTTTTAGATAATGAGTATTTAATATCGCACGTTACTATCGCATAACATTTGCTGGAGCTAACTTCTGTACCACATCATGAAATCAGCTTGGTGAAAACCAACTTGCCACTTCAATAGCGTATCCTACAAAGCGTCTTCCCTACCGTGCACATGAAGATGATAGGTCCCTAAATTGCTTATCAAATATCGGCAACAAAATTAGTTTCTGCCTTTTCCGTCAACAAGGAAAACTGATTCCACCGTGTATGACACAGATATATTGATAAACCAGTCGGTTTCGGGACTCGATAGCAAAGTTAATTGCTCTATCAGAGTTAGGATCCGATCTGGAAGCTTCATCACCCCCAACTATTGCAAATTTTCACAAGATTTCGTAGTTGCCGCAGATATATACAGTTTAGTTATCGTCACCATCTCTTTAAATTCCTGTGCCGTTTTTTGTGGCCATACGTTTAAGATCATGTGCCCCTAGAAATATCTCTGCAAATAAACCCCCACGAAATACCTTGAAAGACCAATTCGGCCCCGCCCCCTTTGGGGAAAACGCCCTCGACCACTCACCAATTACATGATCAAATACAAGGCATCCGAAATATCGCTCCAGGGAGACCTACTCTCGAAGTTAGAAAACAACTAAACCTAAGCCATCAGCAATTTGGGTTGTCCTTCATTCTTTCATTTGCTTATCAATCTCTTGGGTCTAACTTCAACCTAAGCCTAGGACTTATCTTCCAAGGGAAATCTCCCACTGTCTGCCTGGGAAACTTTTTCAACTCCAGCATCAAATCTGTTCTTGAGAAAGCCTAACTCGGTTGCCAATTCGACTGAGGTCCATCAGATTGAATCTTCAAAAGATTAGTCTTTTTTTTCTTCGACCCAACCTTTCTTTGGGGGGTGAGGTAGGGGAATGCATTTAAGCATTGAGTGTTGGACTCCCGAAACCGTAAGTCGTCGGACTACCAACTAAATACTTTCCCATCGTCAGAGAGCGAGCCTAGAACCGTTTGTCATATTACTTCGGGCTAGCCCACGAACTCTCCTGCTGCGAAACCTTCAAATCAGGGAATTCCTTTCACCAACGGGAGGGAAGAGGAGAAAGGGAACTGTCAATTCACGGAACTCCCTGCCATTCAGCCAATCCACCGGTCGAGCTCTACTTCTTTGCAACGAGAAGAACCCGAACGTAATCCGCAACACGACTCCACCTGTCAGCGCTCCTAGGCATCTCCTCAGCAAGGTTGTCTGGAAAGAGATACCCTGTGTTTAAATAGAGCTGCTCACGAATCTCATCCTACCTTGCACAAGAAAAACAGGTGGGATGGACGTCGTCCACAACAGCCTTTCAAATCTTGTGCAGGTAAGACTGAAAACCTCCATACCCACTTAGGAGCTGGATAAGGAAATACTCAGTGTTATCATGCTTCCGATTCAGCCACGCAATTAAGTTGCCAATGAGCCGCGCAGTCCATCTGCCTATTGTTTCATTTTGCCAAGAGAGTTGCCGCTCATCTAGGATGTGTTGCTGTTCTTCACGAGCAACCACCTCCCTTGCCCTTGTATACGGCTTTACGCTCCTGAGCAAGAATGGCAACGGGGATCACTACTGCGATCATTATCAGAGACAGTGCGGTACGCAGACGCCATCCGCAAAGCTCCCCATCTCTATACTTGCGTGAGATGCTTGCGATATACCTCCTTGCCAAGAGCGTCAGCCTATACGTCTGCCCCGTGGAGCAGGATAGACTACGTTGAACTCATCAGGAGACGTTGCCTGCTAGACACATGACCCTCAAAATTCGCCATTTGTCTATTTAAAGCCGAAACTCCAGCTGCAGCTTTATTCGTTGCAGCTTAAATCTACTCAAAAAAGCTCATCTTTGACTCAAGAATCAGTCTAAGATACTTTACCGTTGGTTTTGACTCGATTATCGACTCGCCGAACGATATAGCTCGCTAGGTCGGCATTCTCTTTTTAGTCAGGATTACTTCGGTTTTTCCAGTACAAGGTTCAAACCATGAGCAGTCATCCATCCATCCGCTTACCTGTCGCATCAATACGCCAAACCTGCTTTGCGCCTGTTCGACAGTGTACGCCTAGTTTGCCTAGAATGTCTTTCCATCTTACGGCATTAAAGGCGTTTCTGACGTCAAGCGTTACCAGAAGCACCACCCATCGAAATCGGCGGCTATATGCCTCCGCTCGACGAACGCCGTCCACGACTTGCATGAGAGCATCAACTGCTGATCTCTCTGCTCTAAATCCTCACTGCCATAGAGATAAGTCTCCAGCAGCGCGTATCGCTTCAGCGAGTCTACTTCTGATGAGCTTTTTGAACATCAATTCGGCCTTAAGTAAACAGGTTTTCCGCAGAGCTCCGATTTTTCGGGTTACCAGTTGATAACCAAGTTCCCGCGGTGGCTTTGCTCCTGTTTATTATGCTGTGGAGTTTCCTTTTGGCTGATCTGTACTCTGCCATTATGGTACATGCCTCCTCCGGTCGTCGTTAAGACGTTGTGTCAAGCGGCGAAATTTGTGACACTCCTACCGGAGCTCTACAATTTCTTCCGTCCACCAATATATAGAAAGTTTGCCACGTCTCAATGCCTTCCTGGGCATGGAAGGTCCGCAGGCCGTCGTTATCAAGTTCACAACTGAATTCACGACAGTGTCAGCTGCATCGCCACCATCCCAAAGAGTACACCCCAGCGCGGCCCCACCTGTTCCAAGAGATTCGAAAAACTTCCCGCTGGTCACCTTCGCGACGTACCATGCATAGAAAGAGCGCCGGAGTGGCGCGCACCACGCGACTAAGAGTGGAATTCAAGGACGAAATCAGCTCGCTACATTAAAGAAACAATTTGATCTCATCTATTTGAGGCTACGTACTGAGGAAGGCCTATGAAGGCACGCAGACTACGCTGACATTAGGAACTTCACCGAAGAACCACAGTTTATGTTGTACAAAGGGTGAAAAGGTGTTGATAGTCTGCATTTAGCAGTTATTAGCAAATCCCCGGTATATAGAAGGGCGCTGAACTCAGTAAATAAATGAAATTGATTCATGTCCGCCCTAACAGTTGCAGGTCATTCACAATTAAAAATTTGATGACGAGGTTAAGGCATCGTTTATTGATTGAAAGAAACATCAAACAAACGCTTCAAAGAACTGTGACTGCTCCGAGAGTCAGCTTTGAGTAGAGAGAAAATCCACATCACTAATGTTTGTTGTCACTACGCTCATTTAGTAAAACAATAAAGCAATACAAGGAGATGGTGGACAGTCTGATGTTGGATACTGGAGACCACTGGCCTAAAGCATTTCCTGACGATTTCAACATATGAACTAGGGTGGTTTGACGAACACCAGGGGTCAAATCCTACTCGGACTTTTGCTTAAGCAAGACAACCTTTTGCGATGAAGGACCATAGCCAGCAGGTACTACAAGCGTAGTGGCCATTAGAAAACCTGCCTGGAATGCGGCAAGATAGACAGAGTACTTGATCGGTCCGAACGGCTTCTGAGAAGCATCTATTTTCGGGGATCTTGATAGATGGTGATGACCCGAAAAGAGCGGTGATAAGGACTGTTGACTTTATACCTTGCAGAAGGATGCGACGCTACTATACTGCGAAAGTGTTCATTTCCTAAAAGGAAACAGAAATGACACATTAAGTTCGTTCTACCTCAGAGCAAAAAAAAATTCTTCAAAACAACGAAAGGAAACACGACTTACCAGTGCGGAGAGCAAGCGAAAATGCCAAATAAAAGTGTGCCCCGAGATAAACACAATGATGCCTTATAAAAATAGATTGTTATAAACAAGGTACATGCACAAGACGCCCTGTACCTTGTTCAAAATAATAACATCGTATTTTGACTCTAGTCCTACCTTCAGTCACCTAGACAAAACTATGGGAGATCTGCGATCCTGTTAAAAACTATTCTGGTATGAAAGGGAATTCCAAATAGACATCTCAAACTCACCGTCAAGGCTAGACCCAGTTGTTTCCCTATTCCCTGGTTTTTCTGGTTGAAGCTGCTGGCGAAATTCACATAGCCGTTATTCCGAGAAAAGGAAATGGACCTCTCAAGGAGGATATGGAGCAAGATTGCACTTCGAAAAAAAAGATCGAAGGAAGATAATATGAGAAGTTATTGTCATCCCTAAATGAGGTGAAGGAGAGTGAAGGCAGATCACCAATTTGGGAGACAATCTTAGCCGCATTTGACGATCATAGAAAGAAGACCTTGTGCAGTTGTGGCGCTTCATTGTCTCATATTCTACCGCAGATCTCCAGCAGCTCGTCTCTGGAGACTGGTGGAATTGCCGTCACATTCAGGGGTGCTCTCCTCTTGCTGAGGAGAAAACCCCTGGATAATTTTCATCAAGAGGGTAGGAAACGTGATCCACGAATATGAAGATGATCCGTCCTCAAAGGCCGGATCGGTGGCAGGCTGATCGAAGGCTGGCCAGCTCATCATTCCACCAGTAGTTTGGTGTTCTACTGCATGGACTGGTTACATGCTTTGGCGATGCATTGAGCACATGGGCGGCTCTTCCCGTCAAGGCTCCTGCTTTATTAGGTTGATCTAACCAAACCTCTATGAAGGTCTGCTCGTCCAAAGCTTTTGCAGGCCTAAAATCCTTCTTGGTTTCGTCTTTGCCCGGTGGCTCCACGGATACCTCAAAGAAGACTACCTGGAAATCGCTGTGGGTATAGCGTTTGCTGACGCACCAGAACATACCACGCGCCAGCGCAGGGCTGGCAAAGGTCAAGTCTACAACTGAGCTTGACCCCCCTTTCTAAAAAGTGTTTACATCATCTTCGTTAGCCAAAATTATATCCATCTACGCAAAAGCTTCTAATAAACTGCGGCCACTGATTACGTTACTTGCAGTACATTGGATGGCCTGCCGACCGCAAGCCCATATTGCCGCTCCACCAGTCGAACATGAGACCCTTTTTCTGAGTTCTTCAAATTGTGTTCACATTTCCGCTCAGATCTTTAAAGTCAGAATCAGCTTTAACCTTTCTGAGGATCTCCGCGTAGGATAGATTGCCCTTACTGGCACTTCTGCTTTTCCTTTCTTTTCGTTTTTTGGCTGGTGACTTTAGTCCACCCATCGTTTTTGTCTTGAGGTTCGCAACGCTAGCCGATTTTCCTGCATTCGCTGTATGCTTTCCTTCTTCCCAACTATTAATGCGGTTTTCAAAATTGCCTGTCCGCCTTTTTTTCTCTTAGGCGCCTGCTGATTATCTACAGGATCCCGCTCTTTTTCGCGTACTCGTTTATTTCGCCGTGACTCGATGGCTGTACGATTAGGCGTCACTTGGGTCGCTTGTGACACTGCTGACACAGCACGGTTCGGCGTATCCTTAGTATTATTTACCTCCATTTGTAATATATTATTAAAGACTCTAATAGCCCTCACCATATTCTTTATGGCTTGGTGCACGTTGTCCTTGTCCTTGATAAACTCAGGCGAAGGGTAATTCCGGAACTCTACTCTCTATCAGCTCCGACAGGGTTACTCCTTTTATACGCTCCTTCTGAATATATGCGAGAGGTATTATCACGGTTTTTATGGTCCAACGATCTGCGTTCAGTTTATCTTAGTTTGGTCTGGTTACCGATGTTCTCGGTAAGATGGTATTTCGCTTAAACACCTCCTTTTCCAGATGCAAATCACTTGTGGCATTATATGTCACGGTGGCCACTGCGGACGAGGGATATCGACAGCCGGGAGCCCGTTTGCTCAGTCCCCACTTGTTACTACCGGGGTTCCGGGCCCCTGCACCGTAAGCTTCCTCCTTCTCTTGTCTTCCATGATGCTTTTATGTTCTGGGTATCCTTTCCATAGCCATTTTGTTCCACTCTCCAAAAATTAGCAAACACTAGCCCATGCACAGTCAGAAAAGAAAATGTATGAACACACATTGACATATCAATAAGTATGTCCCTATCCGCCAACTGGGGTCGCGCCTGATCGGGGATCTGGCAACTCCTCACAGGCTTTGCAGATGACCTATCTGTAGCTGTTACAACAACGGAACGGAAACATTACCCAGTTCCCCGCGGAGCAAGGTGGTTGCTTCAAGCAGGACCTGCATTCACCGATTTGTCCTACATGGGTTGACGTAACGGAGGACCCAATGCATGTAATGTTTCACTACCCAAGGTTCACAATGAAGAGAAGGAATGTGAACCAAGCACTGGACAGGAGCTTGAGCCCGGAGAATATGTAATAGTTGCAGGGGTTGCTGAAGGAAGAAAGTAGATAGAGATTGAGGTGCCTAAAGCAAATCCACCTCGCGAAGTAATACCTACCTCAATGTTGGACCCACGCGGCTAGGCCTGGAAACACTGAGGGTGGTTTTTAATGGGTGTGAGTTACACACGCATTCGCTATGTACAGGGTGCGGCAGCATAACTTCCTTTTTTCAAAACTCAATAAAAACTATTGTATGCATCGAAAAATATTTATTTATTTTTTATAATGTAGGTACATGTCTTTTTAAGTTTTTATTTACATTGTTTTGAAGATCAAATCTATTAGGTGACGTCCCCCATTCTCCATACCTTGCGTAAACCGATTTCTGGCGTTTGTCATGACTCTTGTTAGCATAGCAGGTGTTATGTTGGCAATTTCTTCTTGGATGTTGGTCTTCAAATCTTGTAGGGTTCTTGGACGGTTCACATAAACACGGGATTTCAAAAAACCCATAGAAAAAAATCACAAGGGGACAGATCGGGAGAGCGTGCCGTCCATTCCAAATAGCCTCTAATTGAGATAAGGCGCTCTAGAAAGTGTTCGCTCAAAACAGCCATCGATGCTCTTGAAGTGTGTGCGGTTGCACCGTCTTTTTGGAACCAAGTGTCCCCCAAATCCAAATTTTCTAGCCGTGGGAAAAAAAAATTCTGTAGCATGTTTACATGCCGGTCCGAATTCACTGTCACTGTAACCTCATTTTCCTCAAAAAACCAGGGACCAATAATTCCAGCTGAGGAAATTGCACACCACACTGTGACTTTGGGTGAATGCAAAGGCTTTTCATGCAATTTTCGAAGGTTGGTGTCAGCCCAGTAGCGCATATTTTGTTTGTTAACCGACCCACACAAATGAAAATGGGCTTCATCGCTAAAAAAAAACAATAGCACCCTCGGGAACGACATCAAGAAGCTCACACGCGTTCATCCGAGAATTGAAGTCACGTTCTGAAAGTTCCTGCACTATCGCCATCTTATAGGGATGAAAATGAAGATCATCACGAAGAATTCTTCTCACAGAACGATCAGATAGTCCAAGGGCAGATGCGTGTTTGCGCGCAGAACGCCGTGGCGATCGCAACATTTACGCTCTCACTGCTTCAATGATCAAGTGATCTAACGGGCCGAGGGACTCCAATTCTTCCTTTTGTCGCACTTGCAGTTTGTCTGAATGTAGTGACCCATGTAACAATTGATTTGCGGTCTGGGACGGGAGCCAACGGGGCTAAATTAAAGCGATTCCGAAATGCACGCTGTGTTGCAATAACCGAACATCCGCTTGAAAAGTAAACCTCAACGGCAAAGGCACGCTCCTCACTATTCCAACGCATGATGGCAACTGAACCGTGTCGAGCCAAAACTTTACAGTATCCTCTCTTGAACGAGACCACTAGCGCTCCGCTATAACATCAACTAACTGAGTGGCGCGCATTTTAAAAAAGGAAGTTATGCTGCCGACCCTGTACAAACAAAAAACAACATACTCATGTATCCAAAAATGTGACTACCTAATTACCCTACTGTGTACTGTACTTCCATTGGAATCAAGTCACAAAGGACACTAGCTCAACAGTCCCATAACATCCAAACCCAAGCTGAATCCTACCAGTATCTTAGTGAAATGAACATTAAAAGGAAATAAAAAAAGAAGAAATCAGCAAACAAAACTCAAAAGCAAGAAACTTTCGTGCCCCTTACATATAACTTTTTTCCACGGAATTTATTTGCCTGTATTCTTCAGATGTCCAGTCATCCATTTATTCATCTCCTTAGAACGGGTCCTGGCGTTCATCATCCATCTTGAACTTAGCAGCCTTCCATCATCAACAGGCTTTCAACATACTGAAAACTTGTGCCCATTGTAAGGTGTAGATTTTAAGCAAATCCCAGGCCTTGTTGTCGTCCAAATTTCAGCCCCTACGCTCGACAACTTCTTTGATTATGAAAGCATGATGGTGGCTGACTGCAAATGGAACAAATTACTCAAAGTTTAATTGAAGTAATCAAATTTCGGTTGAGTACGATGGGGCAAATACGTAGCCATCAGGGAATTGCAGTGGTTCTGTGTAAGGATTCACTGGCGCCAGGTTGCCTTTGTGTTTCCGGAGTTGTATAGGCAGCACAGGTTATTTACCAGAAGTTTATGGTCACCATAAATTGTGTATTCATTCACCTCAGCAATTGTGCATGGGGGTTCTATTTTAAGATGGGTTTAAGTTCAAACTCCTTGAATGAAATGAGTTACCACGGCAAGGTTGGCCACGAGTGACTCTAATTGTTCCACCCACCAACAGCTCCAATCGTTCTAATTTTTCCTTTCGTCCATTGGACTGCTTTCTTATGCCTTGCTCTTTGCCATTTCATCGTTTTCCATGTGATGAAAATTAGGTTTCTTTTATCCTTAAAAATCACATTAAAAGGAAAAATTTTAAGTGGACCTATCCCCAAGAAAAAAAAACTTGAATCTTGGTCGTTCAGTCTGGCTACAGCTCCCGTTTGCAGCAATACACCCCTATTAACCCCTCACCCATGCTTTTCTCCTGATTCTTCCCTTCTATGCTAAAATTCACTCTTTTCGCCACAAGGACACGGTACAGCATTTAGAGCTGTCCTTTCTAATTTGGAAAACCTTTGGATAACGGTATCAGAGTCGTTTTAGCTTGTTGATGCTAAAGAGGAAAAACAAACTCTCATCTATTATGGACTCCTTGTAAAGTTTTACTTGGGACGCTATTACCTCCTTCTTTTCTTAATAACTTTTCTGAAATTCAGCCAAGCTCTAGAATGGGTGATTTGAGGTATCCAGGGATATTCTTTTAAAATTTCAACGTTCATTTTATCCTAAGACCACCCCGTTTAGAGCCATCGGCACCTTTCTCATACTTTTATGAATTAAATAATTTTAAGGGGAGCCGAATCGATAGGAATTGAAAAGTTTAGATGGAGAACAAGGTCGGAAAACAGCCAGAGCGTTAGGTAAGTTTGGTCTATAAGGACCCATTTGAAAGAATTTACTATAACACCGCTTGGAAAATTAGATGACAGCATTCTTAATCGTACCAAGTATCGGTTCAAAAGCAATAACGCCTCCAGAATCAGACTCGCAAAAATTACATCCTTTTACCCAACAAACCACCCCCTTAACCTGTGACGGCAACCTTTCGTGAAAGAGGTTCTCACTTTCAATATTCGTGCACCGGGTATTCATGTTCTATTATCCCTAAAAATTTCCAGAATATTGTTATCCTGAAAATGGAGATAGCAACAATGGAGGAGGAATTATCATGTTTTAAAACCTATTAAAGATTTTTGTCCTTGTGCCATTCTCATCCAAATGACGCCCATGTCCTTTCTCTGGCACAATGATAATAGCCTCAATGGTCTTCTTATCAGGTTACTGGCAACATGGGGCTAATAATAAGAAAATTAAGTTTCAAGTTTAAGAGTTTTTCAACAAAACCCAACTCTCGAATATGAACGAACAGGAGAGAGCAGCGCTCAGGACATAATAAGGTTAACTCTTGTACGTCGAATGGGCGGTAATTGGAGTTTATATCCTGGAATATTAACTTAGCAAAAAATTTTCTGGATAGATGTATATGATTAGATATCGAAATATAAAGAGATACTTTCATATTCTAGTTTTCTTATCCAAAGTTAGTTTATCTAAACCACTTTTTAGGTGTGTCTAATAGCCTGATTAAGATTAAAGCAATTACGATGTTGACTCCAACATAGACAGTCCAAAGCGCTTTGGCATAAGGAGGAGGGCAGAATCATTATGATCTGAAAAGGCTTCTAAAGAGTAGTTGGGACAAATTTTACTTGTGTTAATAGTGTTCATTAATAAACTGTCGTAAAGAGGAATTAAAAAGATAGAAATTTATTTGAAACTGATTGTTATATTGGAACATTACTTATGACTCGAATGAGGGCTAATTTTTATTCAAAACATTTAACCAGTGCCAGATTCATGCTGACTATATCCGCGAGACGCCCTATTATATCCTTGGGACCGATATCAGCGAGGGCTGGGAGCTTCCGGTCTAGAATCATCATCATCTACGGCCCAACAACCGGTATCCAGTCTAGGCCTCCCTTAATAAGGAACTCCAGACATCCCGGTTTCAGGCCGAGGTCAACCAATTATATATCCCTAAAAGCTGTCTGGCGTCCTGGCCTACGCCATCGCTCCATCTTAGGCAGGGTCTGCCTCGTCTTTTTTTTCTACCATAGATATTGCCCTTATAGGTTTTCCGGGTGGGATCATCCTCATCCATACGGATTAAGTGATCCGCCAACCATAACCTATTGAGCCGGATTTTATCCACAACCGGACGGTCATGGTATCTCTCATAGATTTCGTCGTTATGTAGGCTACGGAATCGTTCATCCTCATGTAGGGGGCCTAAAATTCTTCGGAGGATTCTTCTCTCGAACGCGGCCAAGAGTTCGCAATTTTTCATGCTAAGACCCAAGTCTCTGAGGAATACATGAGGACTGGCAAGATCATTGTTTTGTATAGTAAGAGCTTTGACCTTGGTTGGGAGGACTTAACGAGGATCGTACCCCTCGCATTTATCGCAGCATCACGGATTACTTTTTCCAGAGCCAGGTTAAAGAGGACCCTTGTCTTAGTCCGTTATGGATGTCGAATGATCTTGATAGTGATCTTCCTGCTTTTATCTGGCCTCACACATACGTCAGGGTTAGCATAGTCAGTCTTATTAATTTCGTCGGGATACCGAATTCTCTCATGACCATGTACAGTTTTACCCTGGCTTTGCTATCATAGGCGACCTTAACGTCTATGAAAAATGGTGCAACTGATGTCCATATTCCAACAGTTTTTCCATCGCTTGGTGCAGACAGAAAATCTGATCTGTTGTTGATTTGCCTGGAGTGAAGCCTCTTTCGTATGGGCCAATTATGTTCTGGGCGTATGGGGCTATCCATCCATCCTAGCAAGACAGCGGAGAATATCTATAATTGCTGCACTGCGTGGTATCCCCCTTTTTATGTATGGGATAGATAATGCCTCTTTGCCAGTCGTCAGTTATTGATTAACTGTTCCACACCTTGAGTATAAGTTTATGAGCCGTTTCGTATAATTGGTCGCCTCATTATTTAACCAATTCGGCTGTAATTCCATCGGCTCCTGGGACTTATGATTGTTAAGCCAATGGATTGCACCGACTGTTTCTTCTGTAGTTGGTGGTGGCAGTATTTGTCTGTCGTCTTCAGTTGGCGGAACCTCCAACTCGCCGATGTTCTGGTTGTTTAGTAGTTCATCAAAGTACTCAACCCATCGCTCCAATATGGCCATTCTGTCGAAAATCAGATTTCCCTCTTTGTCTCGGCAGGATGAACATCGAGGGGCATAAGGCTTCATCCTGCTGGCTTTTTGGTAAAACTTCCGCGCCGGTTGCGGTTGCTCGTGTACTTTTCGAGTACACAGATCTGTTGGTTCTCCCAGGCTTCCTTTTTCCGTCTGTGAAGTCGCTTCCCCGCGTTTGCCCGCGTCCTTTGAGAATGTAGCATTACTCGGTATACAGCATTCTTTCGTTCGGTTGCTAAGTTACATTCATCACCGAACCAGCCGTTCCGACTCTTTTTGCGGTTGGGGCCAAGTATGTTTGTGGGCGTATCTATGATAACGTTCTTCAGATGATTGTGAAGATCATTTGTTGATGCTTCATCTGCAGTACCTCTGTTGACTGCGGTTATTGCGGAATCCATTTGCCCCTTATAGGTGTTACGAAGGACTGTGTTGTGGATTGCTCCAGTGTTAATTCTGTTAATTCTCACCTGATTACCAGAAGGGATTTTGGGTGGTGTTGTAATTCGAGCTCGGAGCACCATGCCAACGAGATAGGGATCCGAGTCTGTGTTGCCCCCCCCCCCCGCATAATCCGAATTTTCCGCAATCCGTTACCATTTTTGCTGAATACGGGCTCCGTCCCTACTTTGCTGTTGAAATCTCCAAGTATGATTTTGATATCATATCTGGGACAGGGTCCCTTCTTTGTCTTTTAGTTAGCCTGCCGGTAATGAGTGTGGATCCGGTGTTGAATTAACCCATCTGCTTGTCCCTCCTTCTTGTTTTAGAACCCGGCATTGGTGACGATAATTACAGTGCTAGTTACTGACGTTCTCCATCGTCTGCCGCCTTGTTATTGGTGACATATTCATCTAATCGGCAACGAGCTTCTAACCAAAAGGGGCGCTAACATCAGCCTCAAACGAGATCATCACTTTATTGTCGGCTGCATAGATACCTGTCCGCAATGGTGGAGAACCGCGATCACGTTAGCTCCACGTGGTCCGCTTTCATAATCTGCCTGTCGTTTTAGGGGCACTACCTGTCTGACCTGATGACAGACATCTTGAATAGTTCGCGGGAGAGTATTAACGATAGTGCTCTTTTTATCGAACACAAATTAAGTTGTCGACCACGTTCCGAAGGAATCGTACGATCCGGTTATGTGTGAGACTTGGAGTGGATGGGCGAGCGTAAAAAAAACTAAAGGCTTTTATTGCCTCTCCGAGTAGAGGTCAATATAATGCGTTTGAGTTCCGATACCGCAGGAAATCTCGATCAAAGTCGAATATAATGAACACCATCACAAAAAGGAATTTATCATTGCTTTGGTCCATCTTCTTGATCTGCGATGGTGAGCAACTTCAAATTCGGTAAAATCATTTCATCACGATTCTCAAACCTCAGGCCTCGTGGAAAAAATGACAAGCCACCATAATTTGTGGAGCAGGCTGCTTCTATAAATTGTGAAAGTGAAATCATCTTTGCCATCAACGCACTTAAGTGAAACTGAGCCTTTAAATTTGACAGTATCTTTGCTAACTTCCGTTTCGTTCTGCAGTATCTTCCGCTTCCCTAACCAGCGCAATAGCAAATTTCCTTTTATCATGCTCGCTGTCAGTAGCTGCTCGATCCCCTTCCACGATTCAGCAGCCAGTCAGATTTTGTGACGTAGCTGACGACCCGCGTAGCACCTAAGAAAAGAACGACAGCTGGATCATACAAGCCGCCGATATTGAACTCGGAATGTCCCAACCCTATGAGAAATGACGGACGCAAAAAGCACGCGAAAGTGAGCGTGGTTATAGCTTTCGAGGCCTATGTCAGCGTATCTCTTGCTACGCACGTCCAGAAGGAAACCTCTAGATCTACTTCTGAGCGCAAAGTGGTCAATCTGATTGCTCGTACTCAACTTCACCAGTTAGACCCAACTGACCACAAGACAAGCTCTATACTCGGACAATATGCCACCAATGACGAAGCTGTAGAAATCTACAATCCTCTCACCATTATCGTTACATTAGCCACGACATGTTTCCCCATCACATGTCCAAGCAAGGTGTTGTCAAAACCCACCTTTGCATTCAGATCACCCATCACAATGACAATGTCACCGTTGGGAAACATTTCCTGAGCTGCATGTAATTGCTCGTGAAAAGCATCCTTCTCCACTATATCAAAAGTACAATTATATACAATTGTGATGGTCCCTAATCTCGACCGGAATCCTGCAGTCAGAAGCCTGTGAAAAACCGATTCGCTGATCAAGGCAGCGCGCCTTGCGGTAGCCGTCAAAAGCGACCCGACACCGGATTCGCATCTGCTACCACTAGGTTTTCCAGAGTACAGAAGCATATTGTCGCAAGAAGAAAAGGAGTACTCTCCATAATTCCACCATCTTATTTCGTTTAGGCCCTAAATATCCAGCTTATATCGTTGGAATTCTCACTTGAGACGGAGAAAGCGTGGCTTCTGAGCACCCTCACAACCGTTGTCGATGTGGGTGCGCACATTCCAGAAATCAATCATAGTCCGTGTACGTTAGCCAAAGGTCGTAGCCGTTAGGTCAGCCCCTACCCAAGGCGACGTTTCGATAGCAATAAAATTCCAAAGTTTGTAGGTTGATAGCCCACAAATTTATATCCCTTTTAGTCGCCTTTTACGACAAACAGGGAAGATCTTCAGTGTATTCTTAAGCCCCAACTTTCAGAGAAGACATAGAAAAGCTTCATCCCCAGGGTGAAAATTAGACAGCTGTATCCGCCTACATAAGGCCTACCTATTTTTGCTAAATTTTTAAGTTTTTTTTTTCGACGCTGCTTGGTACATTTGATTACCGCTTCACGGAATTTCGCCTGCAGGAGTACTTGTCTAAGATGAAGCGATGGCGTAGGCCAGGACGCCAGACAGCTTTTAGGAATATCGAATTGGTGGACCTCGGCGCAAAACCGGGATGTCTGGAGTTCCTTATTAAGGCAGGCCTAGACCGGATACTGGTTGGTGCGCCGTTGATGATGATGATGATGACGAGCACTTGTGGCAGAATTTCGTTGTTTTTCCCTTTCCTTTTGACGATTATCCCCCAGCGAGATTATAGCCTCACACTTTGTCCTACTTAGAGCTGCACTAACGGCTTCGGTTCTCATGAACTCCACATTGGTTTTCCAGGGATTTCGTTTATCTGTAATAAATTTCGAGGTTATTCAATTGCCGTTATGCCATTTTCAACATCCATGGAGATGTTATATTTCGACTGGAATGGGATTCGTATCTTTTTCCTATAGAAGCGACCGTGCACCATTTTTTTTTCGCCGCACTCTTGCCAACGTGGGTTCCCATGACGTCTCCTTTGTCATTAGCTTCTCTATTTTCTGCCACTTTTTTACTGGGATAGTAACCGCTAACCGCCACTACGTTTTCAGAAGGGGTTCGGACGATGTCAGTTTCGAGAACAGCTGAGGGCAATAGATGGACTCAACAAAGTTGATATTTCTGTTGTTAAATATGCGGTCACTCTAGATAAGGAAGTCACGCGTATGTTGACATATATCAGTGTGGGAGTCTCTGTTCAGAACCAGTATCAGGTGCTAATTGGGAATCTGCATCACCAAATAAATGATATCTTCCCCTTTTTCTTCAGCCTTTGTCGCATTTGATTCTATCAAGTGCCTGATCTAGATGCAATTGCGAGACTTTCGAATCCTCATTCAGGGTATCAAGCCACCGTTATTCGGCTGGCCTTTTGATTGCTTACCATAAACTTCGATGTTCAGACCAATCTTCCCAAATGATTATCGTTAGCGCAAATTATGTAACCATACCATCGAAGATGCCTATCTCGCAATTTTTCCACCAACTCCATACCCATCGCGGAAATCCTCGCCGTTCATTGTCTTTTATATTCGGCCAAAACGATAAATTTTGGATTTGAGACATTCGTTGATACGTCGCTCACAAGAACACCGGTTGTGGAACGCAACTTCATCCAGATTGCGCTAATGCGTGAAGTAATTTCATAACTCAGTTCTCCATTGGCTGATAGCATTGAGCCTAATTAATGATGTCATAGCTTTGAATATAATTGTAGCAATGACAAGATTATTTTTGAAACGGAGATAGCTGCGACATTATCCTGAGAGCCGTTTCGACAGCATTCCACTATAATGTATTAAAAAGATGGCTCTACTCTCTACTACGCATGGCCATATGCAGTCTACTGAGGTCGTTTGCCAAGTCATAAATCTGTGTCCTATCACACACTCACGTTAGCTAACCAGTGAATCCGCTGGGGGCTGTTGGGGACTACTAACTGAAAGTTCACCCGGATATAAACCAGGATCGTTACGAATCAGCAACAGCTTCCATTTGACCCTCACCTGGCTGATATGGCTTCACCTCCATCGTCACCCAACTGCCACAGATGTCGATGGAAGACAACCCGCCAGAAATAGTCATAGGTTAACACACCAAACAATGACTTAAAAAACCCTGGACTCCACCCCGGAAAAGCTAATGTCCGAGAGAAGTGGCGAATCCAATCCAAAGGAGCCGACCACCTACAAAACTGGACCAAAACTTAAAAAAAAATGTATTATTGTTACATTGGAAAAACTTTGTAGCTGTAGATGACTTGTCATTAGTCCTAATTCTTTGCAGACAGCATTCGACAATACCATAGCTCCTTCCAGTGAGAGAGGAATTTGAACTAGCTCGAAATAGCTCTAGTGAACTTCTAGATTTTCTTCGACACATGCTCTCTGACTTTTATCGGTCGCTAGTGAATTCCATTGCAATGTTAATTCATCATCATCATCAACAACGCAACAACCGGTACCTGGTCTTGACCTGCCTTAATAAGGAACTCCAGACATCCCGGTTTTGCGCCGAGATCCACCAATTCGATATCTCTAAAAGCTGTCTGGCGTCCTGACCAACGCCATCACTCCATCTCAAGCACGGTCTGCCTCGTCGTCTTTTTACCACAGATATTGCCCTTATAGACTTTTCGGGTGGGATCATCCTCATCCATACGGATTAAGTGGCCCGCCCACCGTAACCTATTGAGCCGGATTTTATCCATAACTTGACGGTAATGGTATCGATCATAGATTTCGTCGTTATGTAGGCTACGGAATCGTCCATCCTCATGTAGGCGACCAAAATTCCTCGGAAGATTCTTCTCTCGAATGTGGCCAAGAGTTCGCAAATCTTCTTGCTAAGAACCCAAGCTTGGCAAGATCATAGTATTGTACAGTAAGAGCTTTGACCCAATGGTGGGACGTTTCCAGCGGAACAGTTTTTCTAAGCTGAAATAGGCTCTGTTGGCAGTCAACAACCGTGCGCGGATTTCATCATCGTAGCTGTTATCGGTTGTGATTTTCGACCCTAGATAGGAGAAATTATCAACGGTCTCAAAGTTGTAGTCTCCTATCCTTATTCTTCGTGTTTGACCAGTGCGGTTTGATGTTGTTGGTAGGTTGGTTTTTGGTGCTGACGTTGCCACCATATACTTTGTCTTGCCTTCATTGATGTGCAACCCAAGATCTCGCCCTAATGGCCGCTTGCTCGATCAGGATGAAGGCAGTTTGTACGTCTCGGGTGGTTCTTTCCATGATGTCGATATCGTTAGCATAGGCCAGTAGTTGGGTGGACTTAAAGAGGATCATACCTCTTGCATTTACCTCAGCATCACGGATCACTTTCTCGAGGGCCAGGTTAAAGAGGACGCATGATAGGGCATGCCCTTGTTGTAGACCGTTGTTTATGCCGAATGGTCTTGAGAGTGATCCTGCTGCTTTTATCTGGCCTCGCTCATTAGTCAGGGTCAGCTTAGTCAATCTTATCAATTTCGTCGGGATACCGAATTCTCTCATGGCCGTGTACAAATTTACCCTGGCTATGCTATCATAGGCGGCTTTAAAGTCGATGAATAGATGGTGCAACTGATGTCGACATTCCAACAGTTTTTCCATCGCTTGCCGCAGTTGTTAACTCAGGGTATCCTAAATGTCTCTTTGGAGACAAAATACTTCTTGCTTGACCTCCGAAAAGGCCAAGATTATCCTAACCTTCGCTAATTAGTTTAAATATTCTGGTCTTCCATTTCTTCCTGTTTCACCTATTCTTTCTCATGGGTTTCCTTTGATTCTCTTTGAAATTTGGGTTTGGACGAACTTTTTTTAGTGAGCCATGGACGTTTGCACTTGTTCTTGTTCTCATTTTCTTAGCAGTTTAAATCCGATTTTCAAGACTCTGTTTTTAAAAATTTTGTTTCTGAGGCGTTACAAAACTCAAAATATTTTCCGCTTAGCAACCATTTTCTTCAATTAAGGATTTTTTGTTTAGGGATTGAAAGATCCTATGTTCGCAGCTACTTGATATGAAACTGAACTATATGCAGGGCTTCTTACTTCTACTTTACTTGACCCAGAGTCCCTTCTTTTTGAGTTAAGTTAATTTTCTTAGTTTCCGCACCAATCAACCACCAACCCTTGGGAACTTCATATACAAAACTGCCTGTATGTTGATTTGCAGGCCTTCAAACTTTCCCGATTAAACACTTTTCACAAGGAAATAATTGGTTTTTTGAATATTGTCAAATATTTGAAATGTCCGTTAATTTTTGATAAGAATCAACTTAAAGTTCACATGGAATTCCAAAAGATCATGGCAACTATCCAGAAATCACTGAAACGTGAAGTTACTTATTATCGCGCAGTTTAAAATGCAAAACAGCGTAAAAACTCCAATTGAAAACATATCGAAACTGGAGTGAAAATTGAATAAAAAAAACCCTATTATCATCATGTTCAGAAATTTCATTCATTCGCTTATAAAAGGCCTATTGATGTCCATCAAAATCACTCCGAGTCCATTGAAGCAAACAAGATAATGTCCTTCACAATGCCCACCTCCCAGTGCACACATCACACCGAACAACATGGGAACGTCCCGAGAAACCAGAGAATATACGCGCCCATTTTCCAACCCCCAAAATGCAAATCAAAACATTCTGATTGTTCACCTAACCGTACACGCAAAATCGGACCCTAGATCCCGATGATATGATGTCCTTCGTATGTGTCGTCGTTAAAATATTCTTCCATTCAATATTTAGAGAGAAGGATGCGACAAATTCGTGACATCCTTGAAGATTATTGAAAGGCGACACACGGACATTCCGAATTCAAATTTCACCCAGGGGTTTACCTCTAAAATCACCTTGGGAGTGCATGGACGGACTGGACGTGGATTACTGTGGAAAATTCCATATGAATCCTGGGATAGTGGAGCTAGGATATCAAGAGTGAGTTGGGAAATTGCAGTTGGGTTACCGCTTCTTTGTGAGGGTAGTTGCTGAATTTAGAGGCCCATCCTTTTCTAGTTTACATTATAATGTTTGGGGTGAGATACGAGTGAGAGTTAAATGAAAAGGAAACTCCTTGCCAAGCATGGTCTCTGAAGTTTCATTTTCACTGTAACCAGAGGTTATCTGAATCTGAGTGAACTGAGTAAACTAAATAACTTTTCTTTGGTTTCCATGAAAACATGAAAGGACATCCTTCAAACCGGCAACCCATCGAATCTCTCCTTGTCCAAACTCTAGTAGCATGGTCCCGAAAAGATTGAATCAGTCAAGCAAATCAAATGCGATCTTTAAGGTGTCGTTAAGGCCCCTCAAGTGTCAATTGTCCTGCTGCCGATTTACATCTTGTTCATGCATGTACCCACGGTTTTACGTGGAAAAATATGAAAACTTTTTCCTCTCCTATTCAAATTTTCTTTTCTTCCTTTCACATCGCCCAGCGGCCGATAAATTTAATTTTTCTTCTCGCCAGTTTTGTCGTTGTGCAGCTACGGAAGGCTATGATCGGGTGGCTATTGTTGAACATTAAATCGAATCAACCCCAGAAATCAACCTTGACGACATCATCTTTCACCCGACCAGAGGCCAAGTTTTTTGGCCTTTGGCATCGGATTGGAAACGTATGTATGTTTCTGACAAGCGTCGTGTTCCTATTTCGAAAGATTCTTTCGCAAGGATATTCAGAAAATAAAAAAGTTAAGGTAAGAAACTTAGAGAGGTTTATGCCAACAAAGGAGAAAAAAGGAAAAAGTGAAGTTTTTAAGCCGATTTTTAAGGAAATCAATCGACAAAGGAACGCGGACAAAGCATTTGGTCATTCAATAAGTCAAAAGTTGGCAAAAGTGGTAAGCATCCGATTTGGGAAACTTCCGAAAATATGGAAAATAATAAAAATGTTTTTCACGGGAAAATCAACAAAGGGTGGGTACAAAAATATGCTCATATGCCAAAGAGCCGTCATCCCTGCTGGTTCTAGAAAGTGGAATTCCATTTCCCAAAATGACAACCTTGTTTCCATAGAAATTCAGTGAAAATTGAACTGCCGTTCCATTTTTCACTTAAAGTTTCAACATTTGATCACTAAGAGTGCCAAGTAAATACATAAAAAGTGGTTTCATTTTGATTTCCATTATCAACAACTAGATATGGTACTTTTACGTGATGATAGAGAGTCACGAGTTAAGCCTTAGCGTAGAGGAACTCTCCAAAAGCCCATGGTATCTTACTTTTTGGTAGAGGTCAGCGTCAGAATAGGAAACCTTGTAGGTGAGCATTGAGTGCTCAAAAAATAAAACACATTAAAAGCTTTCTGGAAGAAGGTATCAAAGGCCCAATATGCAAAAAGTTAGACCCTAAGGCAAGGTTCCACAAATGAGCCAAACATAGGAAGCACTAATTAAGATGTTTCATTTGATTCCCTGCATGCCTATATTCAAGGAAAATGGGTTTGTGATCCCATGTTAGACATAGGAAACCCCTAAATTTCGTATCAATAGGTATAACCGCTTCCGAAAAAAGTTCGTATAACAGACAAACAGGCAGAAGGAAGAAGCTTAGGGTGCCGAAACCCGACAGTTTCTTTGAGAGTAGGCTAGGTAGCTCCCGCCTGAACGCCTCGTTGGATGACAACTTGAACACTGCGGCATTTAATGCTACAAGCAGCTTAGAAAAGGAGGTTTTTAAACACAGTACATCGTTCTCGCGAACACCCAAAAAACAGTTGATGTCTCAGATCGTAATGACTCGAAAGGCTCAGGATCGAGAGCTGGATCTATTTCTGAAAAGCTCAGGGACTATGAAACCCCCTTCTGGTCCCCCCCCCCCCCCCTGGTAAAAGGATTTGAAATAATAAAACTTGTTTTTCCTGTTCGCTTGTGTTGATTTATTTGTCTTGGAAATGCCGATATTTCGGGAACCACTTGTTTCCTTCATCAGTGCTAACAAGACTTGAACTTATTGCAAATAATTTGTGGGCTAGAAACCTGTTAATTTTGAAACTTCATTGCTACCGAAATGCCAACTGGCGCCAACGGACTATGAAAGCTCGCTTTCTCCAACTTAAGCTGGAATTCTAATGATATAAGTTGGACATTCTGGGCTTAAGCGAAATAAGATGGTGGGACTCTAGAGAGCACTCCTCTCCTTCTTGCGGAAGTTACTCTGGAAAGCCAAGTGGTAGCACACGCGAATCCAGTGTCGGGTTGTTTCTGACGGCTCCCAGGGCACGCTCTCTTCAACTGGGAGCTGACTTCTTACTGACTTCTAACTGCAACGTTCCAGTCCAGGCACCAACGAAGACTTCCGATATATTGGAGGAATTACATGCAGTTCAGGGGAGGCATCCTAAAGGGGACGTTATGGTCGTGATGGGTAAGTTTTCTTCTGGATATGCGTAACAAGAAAGGCGCTGACATCGGCCTCGTATGGAATCACGATAGTCGCTTACATTCGCTTGTGTGTTCCGTCTGCCACTTCACGCAAGTTTGGAGAGCTGCGACCCTCCAACTTCAACATCGATGCTTGAATGATAAAACTGTCGATCGCCAGTGGAAAAGCTATATTGTTGATTGGACTGCCAATATACTGAGTAACACGAATGAGAATATCAATGAACATTGGGCAGTCATCAAAAATGCTGTTTTCTCGGGTGCAGCACACGTCACAAAGGCATTACAAAAAGTCTGCCTGGCTGTGGAATCGTGAAGCGCATCATTGAACCGGAAGAGAATGAAGACTCTATTGGCCACTGCGAGTGCTGCCGGGCGTGACTCGCTCGAACTCCGATGCCGATCGAAATCCCGAGAAGTTCAGCGTAGTGTGCGCCGTGACAAGAGAAAATTTGCTATTGCGCTGGTCAGTGAAGCGGGCGATGTTGCAGAATGCAATAATTTGAAAAGTGTATACCACCTCACGAACGAGCCTGCCTCCGAAGGTTCTGTGAAAGACGTTAAAAGTCGACTTCTCATCAACGATGACAAACAATTGAAGACATGAAAAGTAGACTTCACGACGGTTCTTAGCCATACCACATCCGGTGAAGTCCCTCCTCTCATGGTTTAAATGACTAGTCACGGTAGCATGCGAATACGGACTGTTCCTCCAAGCAGACGGGATATCGGCCCTCAATGCACTTAAACGGAGTAAAGCCGCTAGGATTGACGGTCTCCCGTCGTTTATCGTTGTTGCTTTCACTCGTCCGGAACTTTTGGTAATCTAAGACCTTTCCCAGAGAGTGGAAGAAAGAAATGGTCATCCAGATTTCAAAGAAGGGTACCCGTTGTAAGAGTGACAATTGGAGGGTTACCTGCCGACTCCCTGCGTTGCAAAAATAATAGCTAAAACAATCCTGGAACGTATCAAAGAACATCTCAAAAGCTTGATCGACAGAGAGCAGGCTAATTTCCACTCAGGATCCTTCTGCATTAACCACACCAACACCCTACGAAGGAGGAATTCAATGAACTATGACATCTTTCCTCAAACACTACGGTGGTGATATCTATTTGTTCTCTCACCTCTGTCACCGGGTCATGAACCCTGGCCAAATGGCTTTGGATTTGAAAAGAGAGACAAGTAGATTTAGACGGAAAATAAACACTAACAACACTAAGATTCTCAGTCTGACCGGTTATCGCACTCCTCATATCTGCATTAATAGGCAGTGCATCGAAGGCGTTGATCAATTTATATATCTAGGAAGCGTAGTTTCTGCCGGCCGACGGTGGCACCAAACTGGATGTTGCCCGACGCATTAACAGCGTCAGACCCGTTTTCGTTGGCGATTGTCGGATACACCCAGAAGAACACCCGATTTCAAAATGACGAGGGCGTGCTCAACCGAGTGTAGAGGAATCACAGTGGAATTTATGGTTCACTCAAAGATTTTGGCGGAAAAAGATAGCATTGAGAGGATTTGATACTTCTTGGGAAACGGGACAATGTGAGCAGTGGGCGGGAAAGAGTTGATAATGTGACGGACATGATTAAGGCATGTCCTCCGGGTCCTCATATTCGTTTATATACTCAGAACAGAAGGGAGAATCGTCATGTCTAAAATTATGTAAACACCTGCGGTATCCACCATGTCCAGTTAGAAATTGGGTCAAGTGAAAGTCGACATCTCCATGGCTGCGCGTAATTCAACGCTGGATATTTGGAATCAGCCTGTACGTCCACCTCCCCTTATGAGAATTGTTCCAACGTTCCTACCACTCCCTGATTGTGCCCGCTCTTTCTTCTCTTCGTCGATCTTCGGTATTAAGGTCACTCCGTGTTTTCAAATTGTATAGTGTTCGGATCTCCTCACCCAAAATATCAATGAGCATAATTCCCTCGTCTGACGTTGTTCGGAATGCCCTAGCAACTCTTAACACTCTCAAAGGATATACTGAAGACTATTTTCTCCTATACGCCTGAACATTAAGGGCTTTTGTCGAAACGGGCGCTGCATACAGTAAAATGGATGAACACACTCTGGCTAGCAACACACTCCTCGATGGTTTGGGTCCTCCAATATTGGGCATCAGGCCAGTTAACGCAGCTACAACTTTCGTTGCTTTCTCTCACATGCCCTGGCATAGCCGATAACGATAACTTATCGCGGAAGTTTGATGCGCAGCACATGGTCGTACATCAGGTTCCATTGTAGTGGGCCCGACACTGATCCTTGAGGCACTCTGCCGGTTATCAAATATCCAACTGGGCCTACGTCGATCTTATAGAGGAGCTTTCTATCTACGAAATAATTCCTGGTGATTGGTTGTATATACGAGGGCACATTCAGCTGGTTTAAGGATCTTATTATTGCACCAACATTTGCCTTTTCCACTGAGTTGGGAAGGTGCCCTCTTTCAAGCAGGTATTACAAGTGTAAGCGAATCACACCGGTCTTGCTTTTATCGCCGCCTTCAATGCCACGTTCGGTATTCCGTCCAACCCGGGTGCCTTTTTATTCCCTACCTTTTCGCAAGCAATGGTAAACTCATCCTCTGCTATACTTGGGATATTCGTTGTGGGATGCTTTCTTTCGACCGCAATAGTGCATTTGCTTGCTGTGGGTATAGAGTGGTCACTATTCTTCGCAATAAAACTGGGCACCTTATCTGCGTGGCCCTGTTTCTTTTCAACTTAACCATTACCGCTCTATAGGCTCCTCCCCAAGACTTGATGTCAGGCTCTTCGCAAAGTTCTTTAAAGGAATTCCGTTTACTTTCACGGATCGCGTTCCGCAGCTTTTTTCGACTAGTTTTGTACCTCGCCTTTCTCTGTGCAATTCCCTGGTCATCATTTGTACGTTGCTAGTTTCTTCTCGCTTACACGCAGTCGTCTCATTTCGTTATTCTACTACGGTTTCGGATTTTTCACTCACTGTACCTATTGGTGTGAAATTATACCTAAATATCTCAGTGAGCATTTCCGCGTCAAATATCTCTACTGCTTCGTCCGGCATGACTTTATATCTATCGGATGCTCCATTCTCCTAACACAACACTAAACAGTATAGCTTAATAGTCGCTAAGCATGTAATGTTCACTAACTCCCCAGATGATGTCCCTCATCAACGCACTGCTTACGAAGTAGTTTCTACCACCGAACCTATCCTCCGATATTAGCAAGAATAATATCTAGCGAAGAAAAAGCTTCCAGCAATATGAGCCCTCTGTTGTTAGAAACCTTGCTTCCCGGCTCAGTAGACCATACGTTAAAATCTCCCGCGATGACAATTGGGGATGTATACACTTGCGTCTAACGTCAGTTCATGTAACAATCGCTCATATTTCACGCGTTATTTGTCCTCTGTATGGTTCGCTAATAATCGCAAAGTCCACATCGAGCTTTTGGGCTGACTGGTTCAAAAAATTGTGTGCGGCTTCACAATGGTTGAGATTTATCGGAATAAATATCATTTATCCCTTGCTTTTGGTTCCCTCCTAGACAACGTCCTTTTTCGCCACACCGTCTGCACCGGTCAGACCTATCGTGCTTCCTTGTGCAAGATCTGGCTATGTGGCCGTATTCCAGACATTTAAAATACATAGCAGGAGATATTTTCTCCTGAATCTTACAAACAACCCATCCGGTCTTGACTCCAGCAACTTGTTCACCCAAGCAGTTGGCAAGCTAATGATTGCCGTTTACGTGCCACCATATGCTTTCCATAAATTCTTTATTTCGTCGACATTTCCGTCTGGAATTTAACATTGCCTCACCAGTTCTCTTCATATGTCCTCCTTTGTCGTGACCTTTTCAAGGTCCCTATACTCCACAGTTAGCTGGTGGGTTAACCGCCTTACCGTAACTTCCTCACTTAAGGATCTACCAACCAAGTTCTGGTAGTTCAGCGTTCTTTCGTCCTGCGTCTTCCGAAGCTCCAGGGGTAGTTCTCCCTTCTGCGTTCTTCTGATCGGTGTGACATTATCTCCCAGATCGGATCTCTCTTGACCATCCGCAGAATCTGAGCGTAAGAGAGGTCACCGCTGCTTTCCATAACAATTGTATCCGGACGGAGCCTCCTCCTTTTTACCTGCTTCCTTGGGTTCACGGTTATCCAAACATTTGCTCCCATACTAAGTTGAAATTAATGTCCATGTTTTTTTTACAGTTAATATATAAATTAATAAAAGAACTAAGTATTGTTCCTTACACTGCTAATATTTTTATTTTCTTTCCGCATACAATTGTTTCGGAGACCACATGCCTCCTTCCTCAGTACTAGTACCTAGCTAGTAGTTAGGAGATCCTATTCGTCCAGCCGTCCTTTCCCCTCTTTAAACCGCTCAGCTACCAAACTATAGACAACGGCCGAAAGTTCCGTAGGGTTTCAGTAATAGTTCCCCCTGCACATATCCTGAGTTAGCTGGATTAATCCAGGTGTTTCCCCTAGTTTAAGGCGTGCTAGCTCCACTAAACTGGTCGGGATTGTGACAAAGTGGCGTGTTGGATTCCGAAACCCGCAGGAAACGTTCACCTCAACGGGCCAGACACTACCCTCCCCGGGTCGCCGTGTCACCCATCCGGGGAGGAACATCGACATCCCACTGACACGTGCGGATGGGAAATCCGTTTACAAGGTGATACCGATGACACTGTACCAGCTTGCATCAATAACTGGTGCGTGGGTATGTGCCTGGAACACAGTTACTGCCAACCAGTCATCACATACCAGCGACTTTTGGTTTTCTGTTCTGAGTATCCTTCCCATAGCCATCCAGGAATGGACGATTTGGAATTTGAGTGTAATTTTTTTTTCATCAAATATAGTCATGTGGTCTCAAATGAAAGGTCTCGGTTAGTGCTTTCCGAAACTGATCTTAGTTTGGACACTTGTTGAAAAGGTGGGGAGGACGAGGGGTCGAAACTGATCATTTCTTTAACGGACCTATTTTCAGAAACTACGAAATATCTGAAAAAAATCAAAAAGCTGCCGAAATTTTGCAGCAATATAGGCTATAACCTAGAGCATGATCCTCCTAGTTTGGTGGAAATCACACAAAATAATAAGATAGTGAAGGAGTACACAGCATTGCTGAGGTATTAACTACAAATGATATTAAATGATAAAAGTGATAAAAGATATACTTCCTAACTTCACTCAGCATCTCAGCATTCTCCTAAATCATAACAATTTGAGACTTTCCCAGAAGCCAAGGACTCTGGAAGCTGAGTGTCCTGAAAACCAACTGAAATTTTCCTTTTCTATCGAGTCAAAGGTCACCATTTTAACTGTTGCCGGCGAACCACAATTCAAATTCAATTGCAAAATGTGATTCTGCTAAGGACGACAACCGCGACGACAACAATTTGATAAGGACCACTTGAGAATTGAGAATAATTTACTTATTTTATATTCGCATGTCACAATAGCAACAATAGGGACGATGTCAGAAAACCATTTGATCGGAAAACTGTGAAAATGAAAATCAACGGATGATGACAGCCACTATGGCGGGTTTGTGAAAATTTGTGAAAAGTTACCCCGCGGAGTAATTCAGAAATTTGATCTGATTAGCGCCTTTGTTGTCCCTGTGATGTAGATGTATTGGTTTGTTTCAGGATTTCAGTTTTTTGGGAAATTCTGGGGTGAAATGCATGGCGGATGCTGCAAATATGCTACGGTTACTAGTTGGTTGGTTTTGGGGGTTTCAGAATTTTTATTCATTTTTTGTCTCTTTCGAAGGAAAAAATTAAGTGCAAAGGTTTAGGGCAAAATTTTTTACTTTTTCTAGGCTTCGATTGGGGAAGCAGGACTATCAAAAATTTAGAAAGTACATATCTTTGCTTTTAAACAAATCCCAAATATCATCCCTTACCCAAACGTGCTTTTAAAGTGCTCGAAAAGACAAAAACGAGCGTGGAGAAAATCAATTTAACACAAAAAATTAACTCCACTTGAAAAGTAATATCCTGACATAAAATAACAAAATACAATAATCCGAATCTGCGTCGAGACAAGGAACATCCGAAACGAGGAGAGCAGGAGAAAAAATTGCTCTAGGATCTAATTCCAGATTAAATATGCATATTAATTACATTAATTTCCCGCGAGATAAATGAGGGTGAACAACAACAAAAACAACAACCACGGCACCAGCTACATGAAGGACACGAAAGCACGAGCCAAGGAGGGACGGGACGCAAGGCTTTTTTAAACAAAAGCCAGGCGTATAAAAAATGCGTGGAGTCGTTATTTGAATGAGTCAAGATAAAAAAAATTCACCCTCTCGATTTTTTCGTCCGTTTTTAGTTTAAAGCAAACCTGGACTATCGCCGTATTAAGAGATGGGGGTGAAGTACATCCTGTATCCTCGGCGTAGTCTCATCTGTAAGGATAAAAACGTGCTTTTTTATCGTCTGGGGTGGTTAAAGTGTTTGGTACCGCACTTTTACCACGCGAACGTTGTTTTTTTCTTTGAATGTTGGGGTCCTATTCTTGTTCTTTCTGTAAATTGTTCAAATTATTTTTTTCTACCCCTAATTTAAAGTTATATTTGAATGCGGCATGGATTGTAAACTATGAGTTGAATTGTGATATGGCCTACTCGGTAAAGTGGGAGAGATGTTGGTTTGAATATTTTAAGCCCATTAATTGCAGATAAACTTCATTTGAATTTATATTGGTTGCGTCAGGATGCATCCGGGAAAGTTAATGGTAGTGTAAATACTCAGGGTTTCAATTTTGTAGAAGTCATTCTGCTTATAATTAACATTATCATGAATGTGAATCTCCAAGTTATCGTCATTACGGACTATCATTTACAGACAATCGATTGAAGAATGATAAAAGATGAATGCTGAGAAAAACCCCATTCTTTCAATATCTATAAGCTTATGGTTACCATAAACCTCTATGAGCATGGCTTGTCATCTACAAACACGCTGTCGGTTCCTGGCGGCATTCCAAAATAATTTAACACATTACTTCGAGCTAACCTCCCTCTCACCCGCCTAAGACAAAATATCCCTTTCGCAACGAGAGTTGGGAGGAGGAAGGGAATTTGTTAGTTCAAACAACCCCTGTTATCCGGTCCCTCCATCGGTCAAGCTCAACCTTAATCGTAAGAAGAAGAACCTGAACGTAATGGATAACGTGGCTTCATCTGTCAGTGCTCTCAGCATCTATCTGACAATGTTGTCCGGTCAAACTCCTCTGTGTCTGCACAAAGATGCTGATGAATTCCATCCCATCTTTCACATGAAATAAGATTTGATACGGGTCGTCCACCAGCAAATTGTGAAACACATTGGCTACAAAGAACCGGAACTACCATGCCAATTTTAACCATGTAGTGATTGTATGTGCAGCTTCCTAACAAAAAAAACCCTTTCTAGATTTTCACGTCCTTTTCTGAAGAAACAGTGAAAATGCCGCTCTAGAGACCTTCAGTTCATACACAAAGTTTTTCGCCGGCCGAAGGAATCTAAATTCACCATTGGGCGTATCAACCCTTGTAACTTCATTCCTCAAGGTAGGCTTGACAGTCGATCGTCTGACGCCAAATGCTGTTTTTTGCTTCTACTATTGTCTAGCCAGACACTTGGCGTGCCAGCCTGTAAGCCTTCTCACTCGTACCGATATTCAAGTGCCCTGGTAGTCATATCAGGAATAACTCGTTCAGTCAATAGCAAATTGTGGCTGCATTCCAACGTCACAGACATTCTTCTGCTGACTATGGCACAACCATATCTGCCTCAAATATGGTCGTTGATTTTCTGAAAGGTAGAGACAGTTCGTTAATCGGGTTTTCCAAAAACGGCCATGTTCACGACTGACCCGCCAGTGAAGATGATCACGCTTGTGGCTGTTTGCTGATCATACTTCTCTGTTCGAGAAACGCTTCAAATACAATGTCTGAAAAACGCTTTCTTTGAAAATACTGGGACCGGACTTCTTTCGACATTCAACCAAACTCACGGTTGGGTGAGAACGAGATGATATAACAAACAAAACGAAACATTAGTGTTAATTGATTTTATTATCCGCGCAAAGCACGATGAGAACAAAGATAACGAAAACGAGACGAAAAAAGAGAAAAAAATAAACAGCGAATTGGGCGTCAAAGATGATATGATAGACGTCAAGCGGAGATGTAGAAAGAGAACCGCTGTAAAATGTCCTAGTGAATTGCCGCTTGAAATCCATTTTGACTTTGATGAGAAGCGGGAGATTTGAACATTCTCTTTTGGTAACTACAAATTCTTTCAAAGATAACCGCAGGCATCACAGCCACCAGAAATTTTCGTGGGACTTAATTTTAGCTGACGTCAGTGTCCCCATATTAGGCGCTGAGTTCTTGTGTCACTATGGGCTGCTCGTGGATCCCTGGTAGATCCTATGACCTCTCTTAGGTTGTCAAGGATCTGTGCGAAGTACAATACACTTTCCATCATTTTTGAGGACGTTGGCATATGCTCACTCCTCTGTCGAAAGTGGATTTTGCACTTTGATATTCCCGACGTAATCATCACAGCGAATGCAATTCGAATATATTCTAGAATTCAAACGCCAGCGGGCAACGGCATACCATTCGCAGTCCAATGGTATGCCAGCACGTTGGCGTAGGACGCTGAAAGCAGTTATTATGGTATGATCTGACAGATCTGACCTTCCGTTCTGCTTGGCCTCCGTAGACCCGTTCGCGAGGAGTTTGCTGCCAGCCCTGCTGAGCTGGTGTAGGGGGGAGAAACTACGATTCCCCGATGACCTGGTCCTCGACTAAAAAGACGGGCTTCGAAAGACTGGATTGTTGCGCCTACTACGGAATTCCGTTCTCAAATTGAAGTCGACTCCGCCATCTAGTCACGCGTAGCCAGCGATCCAAACCCCAAGGGAGCCTGAAGTCTGCACTCACGTTCTAGTCAGGACTGATGCCACCCGGAATCCGCTGGAGCAACCATACGAAGCCCCCCAGGCGCCGCCACAGGTACTGTCGTCATAAACCTTCGATCTCAGCCAGGGGACGAGTGCTGTCGCGGAGCAAAACACGGCCCTATCTAGGACGAGCGATATGCGCGCCCACTGGATGCGCTAACAACTAAGCAAATATGCGGCGTGCCTGCCAGTTGCGCCAACCGCTAAAAAGAGCGACTACGAGGGCGATTGAAAAGCGGTACTCGGCCGATTCGAACAGAAACCTGCATCGAGCTGAAGAAAATCTTCCCAATCGTTATGGTTCTCCGAACTGCCGCGATGAAAGGTGCACTATCCCTTTTACAGACTGTTAGGTTTGTATCAGTAATAAAGTTGACAAATGGCTCACCTCTTGATTGTTGATATGCGAGCCGCCCCCAAGCGTGTGCCTCGTATTGGCGTCGCAGCCTATCAGAAGGGTGGTTTTCTTGGCTTCCGTGCTAGACGTCAAATGTTGTAATTCTTCTGGTGGAGCTGATTGGTCGTGACCCATATAAGCGGGGGAGCTTTACAGGTTCTCCGCTCCTGCCCGTTCCAGTTTAATAACGGTTAGGCCACTGGAACTCGGGCCGGGCACAGAAAGGCGTGTAGTCTCTTTATCACGAAGGTACATGCTCTACGTCTGTCCTGATCAGTGTCCTTTATGCTGTGAAGTAAATTGTAATATTTACTTTGGAGCCCTTTGATGATTCGGACTCTTCCAATCCAGGGCTCTGCATTAATGAGATGTCCATCTCTTTCTTTCTGAGGAAGACCACCAGATTACCTGAGGCGCACTTCGAGTATTACAGATCTATTTGCACTGCCCTCAGTATGATCTACTTGCGGTGGGGATCGTCCGACAACATAAAATCGCTGACCTTAATCTTCTCCAACAGCTCATTGAAGGAAGCGGTTTGATCTTGGTTTCGGGAAGCGGAACACTTTCACGTTTGCGTTCCTGACTCCGAACAGCATTTTATAGTCCACTTTTCACAATGTTCCCCAGGCACTTTCCATCTATGCGGAGCAGAAGAAATAGGCTGTTGTCGTGGTATTCGTCATTGTAAATCGCCACTCAGCCATCCATGGAGATCATGGGGTTCTGAAAACCCGGCGATCGGACGAGCTTGTCCTTATCCTGACCACACTCAAAGTGGAATAGCGGAGATGGATTTTGTTGAGCACGATTAAGGCGATACGAGAAACAATTTGTCATAATCTCCATCGTCTTCTGGACCATCGTAGTGACTAATATATTCACTGTCGTCAATATCATCTTCTTGATTTAGATGTTCTCTTGGGACATCAACTCCTCGCCCTCAGCTACAAAAGTTTCAGAAGGTCGATATGATCGTAAGGTGCCATCGAGTTTCATAGTTGACTCCGCCACGTTGTCGGATGACCTTTGCAAGGGTCCAGCCCCACCTTTCGGTTAATTGATTAAGTGTCAGCGCTGAGTACATGGATTGTGATGTAGTAACATTAAAGGAAGTTGAGGAGTTCCTGGTCGGTGCTTCCTTCAGATTCCTTAAACTCTGTCTTCACCAAGTCCATGAGTCGGTCGCCTTGGCTATTTCTTTTTAGATGTCCTAATATGCTCTACTCCGTGCCACTTGTAATTTATTTAAAAATACGACGGCACAACCTATCTGCCGTTTTCACTGACGATGGTTGTACGGATCCTGCAACGCATTTGCCAGTTTTTGAAGAACTCAAAGGTATTTGCTGTTGTGGTGCTTGTCATCTTGCGAGCTTCAACGCATGGGCAGAAAGCATCGACAACGAGCAAATGATAGAAGAGGTTAATAGGTCCAGCAAAGTCAAAGTCATTGCGTCTCAATTGACCGTTTACCTCGGACCATGATCAGAGTGTACACTTGAATAGGCCATTTGCATGCTACTCCAATGGAGTCAACTGCGAACGAGAACCTATATTCGTGAAGCACCCGAGTGCTCTTAACCACCCGGTGGATATCAGCATCGTTCAAAACTGAAGCACCATTTTCTCTCACTCCTTGTCCCAAGCGAACTTGACATCTTCCTTGATAAACAACCCAAATACTTCATTCCTGGGATGATCTTGGTGTGACAGAAATACTTGCGTTGAACGGACCCCGGTTGATCGGAGCAAATTCTTGATTGGCTTGATGTTGTCGCGATTCAGGCGAATTCCTTTTGCATAAATCATATATCAACAGAATGGGATCCAAGTACTCGAGAAATAACACTTCTCCATGCGAACTTGAAACATACCCTTGAAAGCCGCGAAGGATTCCATAGACTTCCGAGTTCAGAGAGCATGGTATCTTTACTTCTACAAGCAGTTGATGGTGCAGGGGCTGAAATGGATGTTAATGGAGACAGGCTTCCGAAATGTCCATCTTACTGAAGTCTTTTTTTTTTCGGGCAGTCTTTGTTTTTCGGAGTAATCTGCGTAAACGCAAAGTCTTATCATTGTACTTGCGGACGGCAACGATTAGTGTGACTAATTGGGAGAAATCCACAGAACTGATGACAACCAAATGCTGGAGGCTTTTGAGTCGATGGCGATCGCTAGTGCCACAACAAGTCGTACTGGAATACAGGTTTGACTCTCTGCTCTGCAACCCCCTGCCGTAAATCGAGTGTCTACCTGAATACTTTAGCAGTGGCCTGCCTAACTACTCCCAATTATTAAGTGAAACGGTGGACGATTGGCAGTAAAGTTGAAGTTAAACTTTGGCCTCATTGAGGACAAACTTGCACTCCTTGTACTTGGTTGCGGTGGAAAAAAATCCTGCCTTGATTACAGTCCTTTCAATTTTTGTAACTTTTGACACGGTAGTCGTGGTACATTCAAACCATTCTACGGTTTGGGATAAGTACTGAATGACGAGATTCCTGATTCATGGCTTCTTTGTTTGGATTACCCGGACTTCATGGTTTGGTGATAGTTTTCCAATGACCCCTTTGCCTCTTTGACGTAGATAAGACGCTTGACTTCGTTGGCGATGGATTGTCCGCTTGTGTAAAGATCTTTTCAAGAATCGAACTATCTTGAGAGCTCTTCACCCCTCCTCAAATATCCGCAAGTGGACTCTGCATCGCAGCATTGCGGCAAGGTTGTTCCTCACCAACATTCTCTCTATACAGTTATATAGGAGGACCACTTGAAAAATAACCGTCATTATTACTCAAAAGCTCCAAGCCCTCGTCAACACCCGCCTCAGTCGTGCCATCTTTATACTTTGACTTGACAAAGAGAACTAAGTCGACATACAAACCAGTTACTGGCAGGCTTTTTGACTGTAAGGCGAAAGCAACAGTGAATAGATAACACTTAACGAATGGTCGGCAACATCACTCCTGGCCGTGTCATGTCTTGGAATCAAGTATTCCGGAATAGCCGACGAGGGAACCGTCCTAGAACACTTGCCGCAGAAGAGAATGATAATTATCCACAGTTCGAATTTGTTTCCACAGTCGCATAGCATTATCAGCACTAAACAAGAACGACATATCAAGCCAGTTGATGTGGAGTTGTCACCAGTTTCGGCTGAAGCTTAGCCGACTGACGAAACACTCCTAAAGTGGGTGTCAGGGCACTCGAGCACTTGACAGACTCGCTCGGCAAGAGTCTGGATCCACAATGTTGAGGTCAGAGCCAGCTTTTGGCTTGCGTCCATCCACTGTCAAGTCTATTCTGAAGAGTAAAATTCTAAAGATTCACCCAACCGAACCGAGAAAAATGAACTCTTGTCGGCAGGAGAATATATTTTCAGAAAAATCTGGGGGCGCTGGAACGGCATTTTTGTTATACCTTAATAAGTGGGACATGAAGACCTTAGTAAGGTTTACTGGGACACTCCTTCTTAAAACACCACAGGGAAAAAATTAGTGTGGTATTCTCGGCTATGTGCAACCAAAGTAAACAGAAGAATGAGCTGGCCCTGCACTTCATATACAGCTGCCCAGCCTTGGTAAAGTGTTCTTCAGCCTATAATCTGCGCACTCTCTGCCTCTAGAAAATGTTCTCTGATTCGTAAAAGCCTGCAAACAGCGCAAGCCTGAGGCCATTTAAAAGGAGACCTCCGGGGATATTACAATGGTCCTAACCAAAGGCCTGAGTGCTTGGAGCTGGGGCTCTCCCTACTAAACTGACCTAACTAACTAATTGGAAAGCGCTAGAGAGAGTGGAAACATAATTTCCAACTGGATAACGACGACGCGTTCCGGACAAAATAGAAGCAATATACGCATCCAACCTAAAACAGCAAACTCTGTTCATTTGTCACCAATTGTCTGTTAGAGACCTTAGCCCTTACACCGATTGCAATTGGAGGACTAAAAGTGCGGGCGAAGCCATCAAGTATACCAACGAGTAAATGTTGAATGCTTTCAAAAATGCGTTTCCACCCTTACTGAAAAAATTTTCAAAAGAACCGGAAACTAGTCAAACCGCAATATCAAACGACTCCACAAGCAGGCTTGAAACCCAATTGCATACATTGCCTAGATGCTACCAAATAGTGGCCCATGACAACTACATCCTTTACTTTTAGTTTCCTCCTTGTTTGGCAGATTAAAATGTGTTAGGAATCATCGCAAAAGCGCGTTCTCAAGCATGATGCACATCCTATCTTAAAGAGAATTCCACTTTTCACTTTTAAAACAAGTTTTGCTCTGCAAATCTAGGACGAATGGAAAGCAAAGCTTAAATATTCCATTGTTTAGATGCAAAGAGAATTACCATTTTTCATCATCTCTGTGGCAAGTGTATGAGCGTATCCCTATGTTTACCTAACACATTTGAATGCAGGTTGCTAGGTTTAAATGCTAGGAAATCCTTGGCCCGGTAACAAGTTCTTTCATCTATCCCCTAAACAATCCTGAATGTACATCTATTCACGTGAAACAAAGTTTTGAGGATTCCTAGGAAAATCACTTCACCTTACAACTGCTCGACAAGCACCTCAGTCCCTATCCCCCTTCATCCCAGCATCGGTACACCAGGGTTCCTGCGACATCCACTGTTTAATTCTGTGTTAAGATCGAAATTAAAAGGACGAGTAAATAAATAAAAAGCAATTACAAGGATTCTAAAAAAATGTCCTGTCCTTTTAGCGTGAACACGGTGAATTCGCCAGGCAGGAAAAAAATCGTTTAAGATGTTTCCAGCGCATTCTTGACAATCAAGGAGAGGTCTTAAAGAAAGCAGGAAAATCTGGGTGCCTGCGATGGCTGTTTTGGTCAGAGGAATCCGCGAAAAAACTTGTTCTTTCACTTTCGTGTGAAACGCTACTCTACTATCATACACACATATATACGTGCATTATACAAAAGTGAAAGAATTCTAAACGGCAGTTTCATTTATTCGAGTCCTTAGGGCTTCAATAGGAATATGGCTGAGCCACTTAGTGGGAGAGAGGTTGATTTGGTTGGGAATTCTTTAAAACTTCCTGCCTCCTGGCTATGTCCTCTCTGTGCTATTCAGATCTCCATCGTTCTCCCCATTCAACGACAACGACCTTTTATTTTTAAGCGCTACGAAAAAATGAAAAATTTCAGGAAGAATCACTTCAACGACATCGTCTTTCATGTCAAACTCATCCCCACCTCTTTTTCAGCTCCTCTTTATTTCGGCCCTGGTCGAAAGCGTGGTGTTGAAAAAGTCCATTCATCTACATCTACCCTCCCTCCTCGTTCTCCCCCCTACTCTCGTGTTTCGAGAGAAAAAAGCATATCTTTGAATTTGCTGGTCCCACTAAGCTCAATGAAGGGGTGGTTTGGGTTTCTACGTTATGAATTAGTAATTTTATAATTGATGCTGCTTCTACCCTGTTCGCCATTTCTTTTGCCTCTAAGAGGGAGCATTATAAGGAGGAGCCTTTCATCGCGATTTATAATACTTTGCCGACGAAATTAGAGGAAAATATCAAAGGGAATCGTTTGAAAATTAAGAGTTTGGTCTTTGCCGGGAAAAAAATTAAAATATTTTTTTGAGAAAAGATGCGTAAGCTTATTTCGGCTTTCAAACTAAAATTGTGGGAAGAAATACTTTTGATGTTTTAAGCGTAAATATCATACAGTAATTCATGGAAGTTCTAACTAATTAAGGACGGTAAAACTTGAGTGGGTTCAAGTGGGTAAACTTGCTCATACTATGGTTAAAAATTAGTTTGATTTCTAGTGGAGCTGGGAGCTGTCAACTATTGTCAAACATAAACGAGGTCCTGAGGTTTCATTTCAATTTATAAAATCACAGAGAGAATTTTAGATGCACCCCTGGACGATGTTCTAATTTTTCTTATATAAAATTCGGTCACTTGGTATTTCCGTAGTCATCGAAAGGCTTTCCAATACAACTGGCAGTGAAACAGAGTAATAAACGCTGGTCGACTATGGACATCATTACGCAAGTCATTTTTTCTTGAATTTCTTTCCGGACGAATTAACAATTTCAAAAGTGTGCAGCATTATTTATAATTCATTAATAGGGTTTCTGTGTAAAACTAAATTGTAATATCGAAGCAGGCCCCGATTTCTAATTTCAATCTCCCCGCGCAGACAAACAATAACCTAGCCAAACATCCTGACACCTTACTGGAAGTACCGTAATATTCGTCTACGACAAACTCTTCTCCTTCTCGCTAACTCCCCCTTAGAGATTGCCATCACCTCAATCGAAACCACCGTTAACTTCGTATACGTTACTTCCCTCTGTTGGCCTAGCCAACTCGTTCATTCGAGCTGCCTCTTCATGATCAGATCCTTCTACGCGGACCCATTTCGCCCAACTGGCCAATGATGGTCCCAGATCAGAAGTGAATTATGTAAATCAAAAGCAACAGTCACCAACTTTCTCACTGACTGACAACCCACTGAACGGAACACATCTCAGGGACAGCCCTTCATACCTGCATCGTAGCTACCATGTCAAGTGTACACTTCGATGTTTCGTAGCCCTTCTATCATAGTTGGGTTCAACTCATTACGAAAATCTTAGTAAGAGAAAAAAACGACGGTTTCCTCCAGGTCAGAGTCAATTCATCAGCCGCTGGCTCACCTTGCCCT
The DNA here is from genome assembly GCF_905115235.1 of Hermetia illucens. Classification (NCBI taxonomy): domain Eukaryota; kingdom Metazoa; phylum Arthropoda; class Insecta; order Diptera; family Stratiomyidae; genus Hermetia; species Hermetia illucens. Next base: position 130,651,764 of record NC_051852.1, read on the forward strand.
GGGGGTAACGTGACCCAAGGTGTCAACAGGTGGTAATCGCTCCTTTTTATATAATCACAAACGAGGTGGGTTAGAATTACATCTAATATGAAAACCGTTATAATTTAAACGTTAGGTGGACAAGAGCCGAACTTTTGATTTAGGAGGAGGAGCTACCAAAGCCAGCTCAACGAAGCACTAAGGTCTTACTTGTGGTTTCACTGTACCAGAAGTGGGAAAATTTGTACCATCAACTTGCGTATTGATGGTTCACCTTGCGTCGAACCCCTCTTGAATTGGAATGCTTGCCGCTCCCATCGATGCCATGCAGATACCCTACACACCTATAAAGAGTTGCAGATCTGTTCGCAATTGGAGCCAAGAGGAAAGTTTTGATGGCTAACCAGTGGGCACATGTTATTCTAATTTGTTTTGACCGTCACATGTTTTTTGTATCGACGTCAAAATGGAGTTTATGTCGTAAAGTGGTTGGTAACCGCTATGATTTTAAAGTGGTTTTTAGCCATCTTAATATTACGCTCCATTTACCCGTTCCTGCTAGTATGATAAAGTGCAGAAGTTTGTAATATTTTACTTTGTAATGAGGTAATAGAATGGCGCTAATCAAAAGGCCACACACGGGGGGCGGAGCCAACCTAGAGTAGCTATCCTAAAAACCCAAAAGTTAACGAGAATAGGAGTGAAAGTCCCCCAGCAAATACTGAGGCTCCACTGAAGTGTCCCGTTGACACGCTCTTGCACGCCTCAGTACTAGCTAAGCCCGGGAACGTGGACGTTTATTTCGAATAAAAAACTTCACTTGTCTTTTCACCGATGCATTCATCCATCCCCAACGGGACCTGAAAAATCATAACAAATATGGGAGTACCGCACGAACCTAGCGGATGAAACCACGCAAGCTAAAAGTGAAAAAAAAATTATTAGAGCTTGACCGCTCTCGTGGAGCCGCAAAACTCGGGACCTGAGTACCGCGCTCGAGAGGAAAGATCATCAATTGACGCTTCACCTGCCCCAGATGTTCAAGAGGCGCTCCTTCTTGCATTCTCAGGCCAGATGCATCTCATCGCAGAGTATGAGTTAACAAAGGCAAACAAAAGGAATCGCGAGAATTCAGTTGAGTGAGGGCGGGATACACATCTGTTCTATCAAAGTTTCATCTCACATGTCACTTTCTGCCAGCAGAGAAGAAACAATATCAAATTTTTCAAATAATTGAACGAAGAGGTTGCCTTGTCGCACAAAGGTAGTGAAGGACACACCTCAGCAGTTTGGACGGCAATACTTTTCAGTATGAGCCATAAAGACCCGTAGGTTGAGAGACTTTTGAAAGGCCATCACCTATGAAACCTTAAGTCCCAACACAAATTCTTAAGCTATGCTAAGAAAAGATTAGGAAACTCTATAAGGTGGGAGCCTAGCTAAAAATAAATTTGAGAAACTATTGTTTATTTATCCGACATACCAAAAAGAAGTTGTGAACCGAAAAAGGCTATCTTGCACTGGCTTATCGTAATAAACCCAAATTCATGTAGGGCTCTGAACCTACCGAATTATGGGTCCTAGTTTAGACGCCATTTATAATGACTGAGTGGCCAAAGTCGACCTAGACGGGAGAGCTACCTCAAAAACCTAAAAAGTTTTCGAAATTGATCGAAAAGGACCATCCCGTCGACTCACACTCGCAATCCTCTTTGCTAGCCAAGGCTCGGGAATGTGGGGAAGGGCCCCTTTGGCATTTCACGTCATTATCAAAGCTTTCAGTTCGATTTTATACAACGTACACAGTGTACTCATACATTAGTAGAAGAAACATCGAAGAAATCACTCATCGTCGTAGACAAAGAGAATAAAATAAACAACAAGTCAGAAGGGAAAAACGCGAGAATCTGCTCCTCTCTGTCTGAAATCTGACAAAGAGATGAGAATACCTTTGGGGATGGGCGGAACCAACACCTAACCAAGACCCCTCTTATCGTTCCGCATCCTTATTCCTTCTTTTCTACAAAGAAAATAAGTTGGAAACCGGAAGCTGAACCCTTCAGATATGAAGAGTTTTGTGTATTATTTAAATAAGCATTTTTGCATGGTCACTGCCCTATTTATACTTAGCTCATAATGTTTATGCATTTAGTTTATCAAACCATTCACTTTAGTATGATACTGACATTCAAATTCTTAAAATGCAAGAAATTTGTACAAAAGTGATAAATTTGACATATTACTTCTTTGTTAGTAACAGCGCGATTTCCACCGAACTTGGCAATATCATGCTCTAGGCTATACTACTATAATACTGCAGAAGTTGGTGATAAGGAGGATTCCTAAGCAATCTCTAAGATATATACTTTTAATATATATAGTCATATACTAAGTACTAATCGAGATACTTAATTTGATACCCCACATGACTATATTCTCTTCCGGGTTCGATTATTATGTAGATGATAAGTTTCCACCGCAATAACGCGAGGTAATTCAGTATGAAATGGGAGACTCTTCATTGCCAGGTCTGCATATTATTTTTTCAATACAGATCATCATCGTGTGCAACTATTTCTGTAAAGGACAGTGACCGGTTATTAGATTTGTCAGTGCCCTCATTCTAAATTGAGTTAATTTCAGAGCTTCTTCTCTTTCAGTCCACCATCCGCTCCTTTAGTTTCAATTTGCTCTGCCTGTAACCAGTCTTCTTCCGTCTGATGCAATTTGGTCTTGCAGAAGATGTCGCTGGTTGGCCGACATCAACCCACAATTTTTTTGGTTCAGGATTCTCAAAATGTGCCCGGATAGCCGCGCGCACAAGGCTGTCGTACGGAAGGTCGTGGTTCGAATCTCACTGGTTGCCTTAAGATTTGTATCGTGATTTGACGTCGGATACCAGTCGACTCAGCTGTAAATGAGTACCTGAGTCAAATCAGGGTGATAATTTTGGGCGAGCGCAATGCTGACCACATTGCTTCCTACAAGGCCTTGATCCAATATGGATTGTTGCGCCAACGATTCAGTTGAAATCTGCTCGAAGTATTCTCGCCATCTATCCGTTGCGGTTCGACGGTTGGTAAGCAAAGTACCGCTCTTATCATTAACGCAACAGAAGTGTTCGATACGGCTTTAACAAGTCGATACAGATCTCTCTCGCCATCCCGAGTGTTCAGTTCATCGTAAAGATTTTTGTAATGGTTCGCTCGGGTGACAACGATCGCTTTCTTCACTACCCGGTTGGTATTATTATAAATTTGCCAATTGGTCAGCGTTTTATCATTGAGAAACTTGTGGTAGAGGCTTTTCTTTTCACGGACCTTCATTTCAACATTAACATTCTGAAGCCAAGTATCTCGGTTGATGTACCGCTTACCCGGCTTGGTGACCCCGAGGGTTACAGAAGTTGCTTTGTGGATCGTGTCTTTCATTTGGTTCCACAATTCTTCCACATTCGTAATGGTCGCCTTCCACCGGACAGAGAACGAATTCCAGTCTGAAGTCGCTGAATGTACAAGTAAATAGCTTGGTCACCTCTTAATATGCCAAGGAAATAAATCTTCTTCAAAAATTTCTGAATAGTGAATCCATTCTTTCCCTTTCTTCTTAGAAATTTAGGGTTCTTTTTTAAATTTTCTCAAACTAAAAAGAAAGATCATAAGATTGGCGTGTTGTTCGTAAATCGAATTTGTGTTTCAAATAAACATAAAATCACAAAATTTCGCCTGGCACTCTTTTTATTTTTCTTTTTTTTTATAAATACAAAATGTTTGTTTTTTTCGTAACTTTAAAAAATATAATATGAAATAATACAAATTGAATCACTGTTACGCGCCATTAACAGACGCCAAGTATTGTTTGTATTTCACTTCCTGTGCCTGCTGCAACTTCTGCAATTTCTTCAATTGACCTTTACTAATTTCTTTGCCCTCGACATCGTGAGTAGGAAGCCCCTAAAAAAACAACAAAAGGTATAATAATTGATTTTCTACAACCAACAAATGCACAACTCACATTTTCATCAAATTTCGAATACTTATCGGTCTCACTCAAGAACATCACTTTCGGATCGATTCGCTTCTGTGCCTCTTTCGCTGCTTGCGCGGCAGCAGCTTCAGCTTTCTTCCGTTCCTTCTCCGCGGCTTTTTCTGCTTGTAGTGCCTTAGCCGCTTCTCTTTCCTTAAGCAATGTTTCACGATCAACTAACTTCACAGCTGAAGCACCACCTTCCTTATCCTCCAACCGAACGCCCAGATTTGGAAGAATATCATCTCGTAATTCATCGCATAATTTGAGAATATCAAATGCTTTCAAGACCTTCGCCTGCTCCCGGACTTGATTGCGGAACTCAGCTAAGGCAGTTACGTAAGGCAAAACCGTTTCTTCTAGATTAGCACCACCTGATGCTGATCCACCAACTGGGAAACCAATTCCACCTCGAGGACCGCTAATTGCGCCGAAAATATGGAGCATGTCAGTTATGTATGTAGCGACTTTACGTAGAAGTAGACTATTATATGAAGATCTATTGTCGCGGATGTAGATGTTACTGGCTGACACCAGGTCGCGTAGGGAGTCCAAGGCGGATCGAGTATCAATATTATCTGGTAAAAAAATTATTAAATTTTTCGTATTATTTACTGATTTAAAATTGACACTATTGCAACGGTCATGCATTTCTGGGAGAAAGATTATCTCCTTGAGACCTAAATAACGGCTAACCCTAGAAAAAACACTATCCTCACCACAGAGAGCTGTATGCACATCATCCTTTGTAGTATTAAACTTAATCTGCAGCTCATGTTCAGCCTTATTCCATGCATCGAATTGCTTACTCGGTTTCTCACTCGTTACTTGTCTAGTTAAGTCTTTAACGTTTAAGAAAAATTCCTGCAAATACAGCCTCATTAATATCTCGACCAAAACCCAGACTCCAATCAAATTACATTCAAAAACTTTTCATACTGCACAGCCATTTCCATCGTGTTGTCCGAATAATCCAACGTATCCTTCCACGAATGCAGCAAGAACGCCAGCCTTAACTGTGTCGCCGTATGCTTCTTCAGAGCTTGTTGTATCGTTATGAAATTCTTCAACGACTTCGACATCTTACATCCGGCGATTGTTAAGTGCCCCGTATGAAGGAAGTATTTCACCCAATCTGCACTATTAAAGTACGCCTCGGACTGAGCCAACTCGTTGTCGTGATGCGGAAACTTTAAATCGACACCACCCGTGTGAATATCCAAGTTTGTGCCGCATATATCTGAAGCCATGGCGGAACATTCGATATGCCATCCTGGACGACCACGTCCCCAAGGACTATCCCACCAAGGTTCACCCGCTTTACTTGCTTTCCAAAGGGCAAAGTCGTTGGCTGATTTTTTCTCTGAGAGGCGATCTTCAGCAACGGACAGGTCACCTTCGCCTTCGTGCAGGGATTTCATGTCACCATATGCTTCCGGAACCAACTTGGCGTATTGATGCATTTCACGATTATCGAAACCATTTACGTCGAAATATACTGACCCGTTCGCTTCGTAGGCTAAACCATTTGATATGATTTTTTCGATAAATTTAACGATTTGAGGGACGTATTCGCTTACTCGTGTTAGAACGTCTGGAGGTAGAATCTGAAATGGCGATTAATATATTAATGAAAACCTTCCAATTTCTCGATTTAAAAGCAATTTTAAAAGGCCAAACACAGGCGGTTATATTAGAAATGCATATTTTTATTCTTTCGATGATTTGCTGGGTGATAGGGGCTCAAATTTAGGAGACTAAGTGGTTAGAGTGCTAGGCTGTCGCAATGGAATACTGCGGTTCAAGATTCACTAGTACGAAAGGGATTTGTATCGTGAGCTGAATGCCGGATATCAGTGGATAAGACTTCTTCTCCTTTAACCTTTATCTCAACTAAGTGGATTCGCCTAGACCAAATTCGTCACGTTTCTCGTTCATAGGCTTCGTATATGTGGCCAATCGTGTTTCCGTTGTCCTTATGGTCATTTCCTATTGACTCCGATGTTCAGGCTAATTTTGGCTAATACGTGCCCACCAGCACGAATGATATGACCATACCATCGAATTTTGCCACACTTGTGCGCCTCTTCATCCAAATTGCAGTTTACCATTGGCATGCAGCATTGATCTTAGGTCTTAAATGTTTCAGTTCTCGCCAGGTCGCCGTTACTGTCAGTGATAATGTCGGCTGCATTGAGAGCGATCTCTGTCTTATCCAGATTCAATCAAAGATCGTGCTGCATGAAACGATCTTTCCAGTTTTGGACATGTTACTTTAAATCAGCATTGTTGTGAGAGCTAGAAAAGCATTATCTGCATAGAAAAGTGTATAGAGCACTGGAATGAACAAAAAGGAATGTCGAGCTTTCTTGATGAAGACCTCTGGAGGGACAGAACGATTTTGATATACGAACTTTATTCTTCGGGTCGCAGCAAGGCAATTTATTCCGCCTCACGAATTCCTTAAGGTGTTATCGCAATACATGCCATATGAGTGTGTGTAGTGCACGATCAAACACTTTGATCGCGCCAAGATTACAATGTAGAGAAACCAAAGCTTCTCACGGTGTCTCCCCTTGAATAACTGCATAGCAGGTATTGCGTCAGCAATCTCTCAGACGAACCCGGCTGGACTCACGGCAATTTAAACAGTGTCGCGAATGCTGCCGTCAAAAATGTTCATGGCATGAGATAAAAACCGCGTTGAAAGATAATTTGGACATTCCGCCAGAATGCTGTTGTTTTTTCATATTAGAACGGTTTGCTTTCCGATGGTGTGCATTGCTCATTGAGCCAAAGTATTGGGTCTCAGCTCTTCGCTTTCCAGAGCTCAACTGCGATATCATCAGTTACTGATTGCTTCCCCGATTTCAATCGTTTAGTTGCCTCTTCAACTTCTGCCGAATTATTAGTACATCAATCATCCAAAGCTAAATACTTGGTTTGATGAATCGCTTACCACGCTTATTGATTTCGAGGGTTGCATAGATCACTTTGTGAATTGTATTTTAAACTTCATCCCATATTTCCGTGAGGTCCATAATGGTTGAGGTTTAGAGATTAGAGGGTTTATGCAGTGGCAATAAATCTCACTGGTGGCAAAGTGATTCGTACTCTGACTGGAAATCGAATACCAGTCAAATCAAAATAATCCAGCGCGAGCACAATGTTGAACACATTGGCTCCTAGTGTACTTTAAGTTTTAAAATGAAATGATCTAACACGCTTCAAAGTCTAGATCCGCGGCCGACCAGTGCAATCCTCACGTTGTCTGAACGCTGGCTTGATTCACAGTACCACAATCAACGGTCGATTTTGATGTGTGATGGTCTCATAAGGAGCAGCTTCGCTGACAATGATGGGAAAATGTAACCTCTTATGAGAGTGTAGTCGATTTGCAATTCTGGAAGCTGGGGGTTAAGAATACATTCAAAGTCGTCCCTGTTTGTCGTAAGAGGTGACTAATGAGATAGAAATTTGGAAGCTACCACCATGCATTTTGAAAATTTACTGCTTCCGAAACAGCAGCAACAATTCGGATAGGGACTTACCTCGCGGTTATCACCTTTGCCTATCGAAAACGAAATATGACGGACTCCCCAGAATGCTCGCTTTCTCCAACTCAAGCGGAAATTCTAACAATAAAAGCTCTCTCCCTCTACCCAAAATTTTGACAATGTGTTTTTATACTCTGGAAAGTCGAATGGTAGGAGAGGCGAATTCGTTGTCGGATTATTTATGACGGCTACCGCATAGCGCGCTCTGTTGACCTGGGAGCCGGTTTCTGACAGACTTCTGACTGCAAGATTCCGGTCCAGGTTAAGGAGAATTACAATTGTACAGTGTTATGTAATAACCGTATCGCATCCGGTGATGTTCCTCCACTTGTAGATGAAATGGCTAATCATCGTAACATACGGATACGAACTGCTTCTCCAAAGAGAAGGGAAATCATTTCGGCCATCAATGTACTTAAGCGGAGTAAAGTCGCTAGGATTGACGGTCTCTCTGCAGAGTTGTTTATCGCTACACCTGCAATTACTTCAGATCTGCTGCTTCCAATCGTATGGAAATCTTGGGAATCCGAGACCTTTCGCACAGAGTCGAAGAAGCGGATAATCGCGGCAAGGAGCAGGGAAGAAAACAGAATCCAAAGCACGCTCATATCCTTAACGGAGTTTCGTGAAAGGATTAAAGCGATTGAATTGTCCGCAGAAGAGCACAGCGCACTGTGAGTCTACCTCTTGTGGCAGTCCCGATATTCAACAGCAACTACGCGTAGTGACAATCATTTCGTGACTTGTTTCGTCAGATGATTCACAATCAGCATGCTAGGGAAGGACCGAAAAATGTGGTACTCGAAAGCGGATGTGAACGACGAAGCAGAGCGACTATTCGTCATTTGCCCATCACCCATCGAACTCTTAACATTCCTTGGTCGGTGGTTCAAAGGATTAAAGATCGTTCAGACGAACAATCAAAGAGCACTTCTGAATAAATCGGCATCCTGCTCGTCTGCAACAAACTCCAGGTGCCCGCATAACCAAGACTACGCCACACGTCCTTACATTTGAACTTCGTAAAACAAAGCACCATTAACGAGGATGTAGTACCAAAATTATCTGAAAGTCAAGGTAAGGAGAAGCATAGACTAGCGTCGGCATCAGATACAACGAAAACATCTTTAGTGGCCCACGATTCTATACTGACAACCATGGACACACTTCCGATAGCTGGTTCGCTAGTCCTTCTAGGAACTGCTTTCATCTCACAAATAATATTATCGAACCCAACGCAAAAACTGAAAATTCACACTATGAGTATACCAAACGATATTCAGCTAGCCTATCCCCGATTACAGCTCCCCAGCCATATTGGCATTCACTTTGGGACCGATACAGTGCGTTCATAAATGATAGAAACACTGTATTTTTTTCGAACACTTCTTATAACTAGTGTAAGAAACTTTCAATTACCTTAAAATTTTTTGTGGAAATACCCGAGACAATTTGAAAACCTAAAAAGTCACCTAACACAGTTAACATGATAAGTGTGTTAGAGCACTTCATTCGAGACTGTAACAGTACACTACAGGTATATAGTACCCTGTAGAAGACAAAGTGGTCAGCATTGCGCTCGCCCGAGATTATTACCCTGATTTGATTCAGGTACTCATTCACAACTGGGTCCGCTGGTACGTGAGATTTGAACCGGGACCTTTCGTACCACAGCCTTATGCTCTAACCACTCAGCTATTCGGACAAACAATAACATGCGAGGGCTTTAAGAACCGATGTTAAAGTCGAAATATTACGAAATTAGGGAAAAAATCTCGCAGATTATCATCAGACGTCGACGCATGAATGAGATAAGGTAAAACAAGTTCCAATGTGTAACCTTTATACTTTCACTTCTTTATGTTTAGATTTACTGGTCCGGTGAAAAAAAGGTTTGCCTTCACGGTCCAGATGTATCTACCAGTTATTGGCATGATTTAAGGCAAAAACCACGTTATTTTGCGATGTATAATTTCGGTAACGAGTCCGTTATGGTTTGGGCAGTGTTTTCGGCACTCGGCAAGTCAATAGCGACGGCGTTCATGGCGTTCACCAGGACCCGAATCAGTTCCGAAGGCTACCAAGAAATTCTGCAGCACAACTTGTTGCCGTATTTACGGCGGTTTCGATCGGCTAAGCTAATTTTTATTCATGACAACGCGGAAGTTCATATGTCACGGTCTACAAAAAATTAACTTGCCGCTAATAAAGTACCTACCCTAGATTGACCTTCACATTTTCCTGCCTTAAACCTAATGAAAATCTATTAGTCATCATAATTTAGCACATTTACGACGATTGCCGCATTTTAACAACATTGAAAGGTTGAAAAGGGCAATCAAAGATGCCTGGGTCAAACAATAAAGAATTTTGTTTCTGTTTTGTTATTTCATCAAGAGCGGTGGGAAGCCAATTCAATATTAAAATGTTTTTTGCATTATTGCTTTCTTCATTTTAAATTCAATAAAAGTTAAAAAAAAACAAGTCGGGAAACCAGAAGCTGGGCGCTTCTGGTATGAAAGGTTTTGTGTATTTCTTCTATAAAGGCATTTGAGTGTGCATTTGTCCCATTAGTACCTAGCACGTAATATATGCATATATTATGTGAGAATATCCACATTCAGGTGATGTTGATATTCAAAGTCTTGAATTTGCAAAGAAGCGACAACTTTGACCTATTATATAACTTTGTTAGTAATAGTGCAATTTCCCCAAAATTGGTGAGATGATGCCCTATGTTGTACCCTACAGCAATGTCCATACAAATCAACCTAAACCACTGAGAGGCAGCGCAAGACATTCTCCCGCAGACCATATATGAGAAGGGAATCGAAGCTGCCACAATCAGCGAGCCTTATCGCAATAAGAGCGGTGCCTCGACTGCAGATGTAACTGGCAAGGCGGCAATATGGGCGGGTAGAAATCAAGCCATTCAAGAAGTGGAGTTTCCATTCGTCAAGGCAAAATAGCTAGGATCTACATATATATTTGCTTTGCTCCACGAAGCGCGACGCGCAGATTTCAAGGAAGTGCTAGGTATGCTAGTCTCGGATGAAAGTCCTAGGAGTTTGACGTGAGTACCTGGCGTGTAGGCATGATTCCACGGTCCTCTTCGGACCCTGATTGATTTTGGGGCCACAATCAGAGCCCCGCCATGACTGGCACAGCGGTACTGGTTTATACTGAGTGCCGGCTCAGCATTCATACCAGTGGATGCGAGGCCTATCTAAGACCTCTGCCGCAACTAAGGGGTACGGCACCCGAGTTGTACAGCGCAACTCCACGCTTGAGCCCCGAGGAGCTCTCCCCGCGATGTAGGCATAACCACAACCACCATGAACTCCCACAAGGGGGCCAACCGCAAATAACCGGGCCGAGAACACATCCTATAGGAGTTCTCCCGGAGCATATGCTCTCAGAGGGTCGTCCCGGTTCCTATGGTACCAGATAACTTCCGGTGAGGCTTCGTAACAGAGCCACTTCAGATGAGTTCCTTGCAGACTCGGGTCTGATCACCCTCCTCGAGTACGTGGGGACGGCACTCCCCAACAAGTTAACTGGAATCAGCCCGAAGCGGAGAACCGCAACGGAATCTTTCACCAGATAACTGCCGCTCTGCGTACTGCTAGTCTCGGATGCAAGAAGTCGAAACCCCAAGATCATAGCGAGTGATTTCAACGCGTGGGCCGTGGATTGAGGCTCAAGCCTTTCGCGATGCTAGACTTGGTGCTTGCAAATACGGGAAATATTTCGACTTTTCGTGGGACAGGGTCGCGCTCAATAGTCGATCTGACATATGTAAGTCCAACATTGGCGAGGAGAATGGCATGGTTTGTCAGTGAACATTATACTCATATGGACCATGCGGCGATGTGCGTTCCTGCGGAGCTGGAAACCAGGGCTGGTCCGTGAAATAGTTTGAACAGGATGCATTCATAGAGATCCTATTGCTAATTGAATAATCCGCAGTCCGTTATCCTTTTTTTTGTTTTTTTTTGTTTTTTATTTTTGTTTTTTTTTATGTAAGCTATGGGAGCCGACCTATCGCCTGTACATGGGCTCCGTCCCTACTTAACTGTTGAAATCTCCAAGTATGATTTTGATATCATACTTGGGATAGGCTTCGAGGGTCCGCTCAACTGCCTCGTAGAAGGTATCCTTCTTCGACTCTGCATCTCCTCTGTATCCTCCTCTCATCGTACGAATTTGATCGTATTCGTATTTACGAATACACATATGCCCAACACTGGTTCCAACAATGCAATCAGCGGAGCATGAAACGATTATCCAGTAAACTAATCGCTAGGGCAACGACCCGATAATATCGCGGTTATCGCAATTCCCATCATCTCAGTATGCACGATTTATATAGCAAGAACTGTAACACATTATAATAAAATGCCGAAGCAGAAATGATGTTCCTTATTTGAATTTGCCCAGTTGTACGGAGTCTCAAGCACTTTTGAAATCTATTTCAAGAAAAAGCCTAGATAAGATTATCGACGTAAACAGAGACAAAGCGCAGGTGATGCAATCGATTTGTTGCTCTACGACAGCAATTATGTGGCGGAAAGCCCATTAGTTTCCATAAGATTAATGTGCTCGAAGGCGGGAATGTAAGTAGAACCCAATGGGGCGACTGGGTCTTGACCATTTGATGAAGGATTCGAAAGACGATAAATGTTTGCACTTTACTTACGTTCAGCGCGCTCATATCCTTGTGGAACTCATCCTCCCAATATCGTGGCAGTGACTCGAATATCGAATTCTCATTCACGGTCGCTCCTCGCTTTCTGTCCAGCCAGTCCGAAATTGCATCTTTCGCTTCACTCAAATAGTTGTTCTGAGCTTTCTCGATCTCCGCTGGCTGCTTCGACTCCACAGCTTTCGTAAGGCCATCGACCGCTTTCGTCATCCTCTCCAGCATTCGATCCAGCATCACCTTCTTATCCGGGTCCGTGTTTTTCGTAATAGTTGCATTGAAAGCACCGAACACTTCCTTTTGATCAGACAAAAGTTGCTCCAGCGACTTCACACTTTTCACGTATTCGTCGTAAAGATAATTCTGTCGGGCCCGTTTGATGATCTTATCGTCGATGTCGGTGATGTTCATTACATACTGAACGTTGTAACCGAAATAATCACTTAGAACACGTCGCAGGATGTCGAAGGAAATGTAGGATCTTTTGAAGAGGAAATAATGAGTAAGTGCAAGGAAGCGATGAAATCCAATTCATGCAATTACCTGGCGTGCCCCATGTGGGAGGCATCGTACACAGTTGGCCCGCAACTATACCACCGGACATTGTTGCTGTCGATGGGCACGAATTCCTCTTTTTGTCGCGTTAAACTATTGTAAAGCTTCAATGTTGGGCGCTCCACCTTCTCAGGTTTGTGCCACGTGGGTTGTGTACGTTTCGACATCTCTTCGCGAACGCAAAAGAACTGATAAGCCGTCAATCGTTTACAAATTTCCCAGACAACTGTCTAATTATCTTATGATTCACCTTCTTTATAGCTCTTCTGCTGCTTATCGCCGCTTTGGGTTCTTCGTCCCACGATAGACCGCAGTCCGGTATATGACGATGATATTGACGTTGACGTTTAAGATGAATAACATCCAATTGGAATGTTGAAAAGTCTAGAAGGGAGTTGAACAGATGATTATGAGCACGTTGGTTGCATAGAATTTGCAATTCATTTCAAAATCAGTGGCACACGATTTCATTTATCTTCTTGGAATATTTTCTACATCAAATTCAACAAATTTCATTGATGATTTCAGTCTAGTAAACAAATTTTGACAACCTAAACTTCCAATCAACAATTTCCATTTTCTCTTCCAATGTCACCGGCATTGTAGCCCGATCCCGACAACGGCCACCTTTCACTTGTCGCCAGCCTTTCAAGTTGTCATCACGGCGACGTGTGTTTGTCAATTCTCCAAGTCGTCGTGTATTTTTGACGAATAAAACATGCAAGGGCCCGCGGTTTTTATTGATTTAACGCTTGAAGATCAGGTAAATTACGCTTTCACCCTTGCTTTATTTTCTTGTACCGCGAAATAAAGAATTTCGCCTTGAAAATAGCAATAAATACGTTGTTTTGAGGTTATGCAAAATTGCCGACTTGGAATGCATTCTAATGTCCGTCCCCCTTTTTGGTCGTTTCAGGCGCAAGAGCTGAGAAAGTACTTCAAAAGTTTGGGTGCTGAAATCTCGCAAGAGAAATCGACGAAAGGAATTGAAGATGATCTTCACAAAATTATTGGTGTCTGCGATGTTTGCTTCAAGGATGGCGATCCAAATGAGATCGACGCTATTTTGAACAGTATTGTGTCGATTATGGTTTCGGTGAGTACAGATTGATCTTAAATTTCGTGTAAGAAGATAAAGCGCAAGACCATGCTTGAATTCCATACCAAATCAGTAAACAATTGTCCAGCACTTACCAGCAGCCGATGCCTAACAACACATCCATGTAGTCGTCCTTCCATAAGCACAATAGATTTTACGTTTGGACAAGACCTCCCGTCGTCCACAATGTTTGAATAAAACTTTGATTCAAAAAAATTCAATCGCGGGGTAGAAAATTAAAGGAACAATTTTGGAGCTCGTTTCGTACTGTGGGTATTGTATTTGTTTGTTTGAGTTTGGGGCCGCTCGCACCGTCTAGATGATTTTCCTGGTCACGTAGAACAGTCCCGCGTGACCGGTTGGCAGGCTGAGCCCATAACGTCAGCGATGACAATAATTTTGATTCTTGAGGGGCTCTGGGTTACACCAGCACAACTAAGTCACGCATCCGTGCAGCGTTTATCACACCCCAGTCTGCTATGGATGGATTTCACCAGCACTGCGATGAGCAACCGGCGACTAGATTTTGGCCCTCCTATATTTGGCATCATCCTTGCAATGATGAGCTAGCCTTTGCTCTTTTTTCGCGCGCATAGTCCAGGTGCCCTTTGAATCTCAACTTGGGATCAACCATTACCCCCAGGTATCTAATGATTGACTTTGAAGCGACCTCGTGATTACCAACCCGGAGTTTGACAGTGTTGTTTTTCCTGCAATTAGTAATAAGGATCGCCTCGGTCTTATCTTCCGCCAGGTCACCATTCACCATTTGGAGCCATGCTTTGATAGCATGAATGGTTTCTCTTGCATACAGTTCCACGTCCTGGTAGTGTTTCGCAGCTACTACCGCCAGCTCGTCTGCAAAACCAATCAATGTTGCCTCCTTTAGCACGCGAAGGCCGAGCACTCCGTCATACATTATACTCCACAGCAGAGCCCCCAGTACGGAGCTTTCTAGAGCACTTGCTGTCGGAACACATTCCTTCCGCCCATGTCCACCGAGAGGTAACTCTCGATTATCCGATTTAAGTAACCAGGGACACTCAGTTTCCTCAAGGTGCCCTTCATCCAAACCCAGTTGGCCGAGTTAAAGGTATTCCTGACATGCAGCGTCACCACTACGCAGCACTTACCTGCAGCCGATGCCTCCCGGGCCAGGTCTACGACCGTTGCAATGGCATCGATCGTGGACCGCGCTCTGCGAAACCTATACTGCCGCTCCGATAGACCACAAGCTAGCCTGTTATATACCACCATCTCCAACATCTTCCCCATAGTGTCTAAAAGACAGGTAGGGCGGTATGAAGAGGATACGTCAGAGGGTTTTTGGGGCTCCGATAGCAGAACCACTGTGCGGAAAACACTCCTTCAATCATGCACGACTCAAATGTACTTATGAATCATGCGGGCCCGATTGTAGCAGCTAACTCTTTGTTTGGAATCCCATCCAATCCCAGAGCCTTATTGTTCTCACTTCGTCCACAGATCTCCCGTAGTTCCTGCTCGGTCACCCCGAGAAGACGTCCTGTTGATCCTTTGGCAAAGCCTCCTCGCTCGCAGACAGGATGCTCTCAACAGTGAGATTTCTTAGTTCCGCCAATAGTTTCGTTTCCTATTGTGATGGAACTTGCGTCGCGACATTGTAGAGTCGTATCTCTCAGTTATCCGTTGACATACCTGGCTCACTTTTTCCAGCGCCATTCCCTTCGGGTCGTAACTTTCTTCTAAAGTCGCCAGAAATGTCCCTTCCTCGAAAGCCCCAATGGACCATCTGACTATCCTGGTTTTTCCGCTTTTATTGCTCACTCGACTGTCGCCCCCCATGTTCCTGATGTCGAGAAATATGGTCTGATGCTCACTGTGGGTGTACCATCCCTCTCGCCAACGAGGTACTAAGGCAAGTCAGATCGACGATTGAGCCTAACTCAAGCTGCCTCGGAATGTCCAACTTATGTTGTTGGAAATTTTGCTAGAGTTGGAAAAAGCGAGAATTCTGGGGATCTTCGATACCATTGCCGAGGAGTGTGCGCACATTCCAGAAACCAACCATATTCCAAAAAGAAAAAAACGAAAAAGTTGACTGACGGTTTCGTCCAGGACAGAGGCAACTCACCAGACGCTACCTCACCTCCCGCGATCGAAAGTAACGACATATGGTAGTGGCTCCATTTAAATATAATATACAAGTCGGGAAACCGGAAGCTGGACGCTTCAGGTAAGAAAGGTTTTGTGTATTTCTTAGTACGTAGCACGTAATATATCCATATATTATGTGAGAGTATCCACTTTCGGGTGATATTGACATAGTCTTCAATTTTCAAAGAAGCAACAAATTTGAGGTATTATAACTTTGTTAGTAATAGTGCAATTTCCACCAAACTTGGTAAGATCATGCTCCATATTATAGCCTATATCATTGCAAAATTTAATGGTACTAGGATGAACTTAAGAGGGGTTTCTAACCAATTACAAAAAATTGTAGTAATATAATATTATTAACTTTATTTAAACAGATATGGGCATGGAAGGTATTTCGGAGCCCAGGCACCATATAGTGGCAGCTTCCTGATTTTTTTCAGATTTTTCGGTTAGGTAGTTTCTGAGAATGCCCCCCTTAAAGAAGTGATCAATTTCAACCCCCCACGCTCCGCACCCTTCCAACGAATGTCAAAACTAAGACCGGCTTTGAAAAGTACTAATCGAGACCTTTAATTTGATACCCCACATGACTATATTTGATGAAAAAAAATGTTGCACCCCCCTTTTGCATGTATGGGGACCCCCCCTTAAATTCGACGTAAAAGGATGTAATTCACTGTATGCGTGAGCGTTCGCAGTTCCCACCTTTCTACCAAATTTGGTGTCAATCGCTATAACCGTTTCCGAGAAAAATGCGTGTGACGGACAGACAGACAGTAAACCGATTTTAATAAGGTTTTGTGTTTACAAAAAACCTTAAAAAGAGTCCGTGGACTTCAAAAGAGGAAGTAAGTTGCTTCCCAAGTGGTCTGGTCCGTCACCAAGTGGGTGCGGACTCAGGACTCCCAGCATTCTCAACAAAAAAAAAAACAAAACAATCATACTCCGTTTTCAATAGCCAAAGGTCTCCGTCATTAAGTCAGCCCCTATTCGATGGGCTGACGGCGTTTCGGTAGCAGTAAAGTTTCGAAATTTGCAGATTACTAGCCCCCAAACTACTAACCCTTTCAGTCACCTTTCACGACACTTAGGGAAGGTTTCATTTTGTATTTTTAATCCTCGTCGTTATTTATTAGTGACTCTCACTGTGCCCCAACTTCTTTACTAAAAATGTTCCAAAAAAAGCAGTTCACACAGACTTTGGGCTCGTCGTCCTTCAATTTCTACATCCCGTTTTGGGTCCTGGCCTTAGAATACGCTGCCACCAAAATTCTCGATCCTTCAATTGTGTCCTCCTCTTTCGTTATCTTTGTTTATTGAATCTGCTCAGTTTTTCCTTGGATTATGATGCGTTGGACGTGGCCAACTGACTGTCACTTTCACGTGGAAGCTTCTGACTCATCAAATAGCTCAGCATTGTACCTGATTTGAAAACGTCTAATTCTTCTCAGAACTCTCACATGCCTTCTACATTTTCTCATATACTTGCATGAGGTTCCATGCTTCATATCCAAGGCATATCACAGTCTGCTTATATGAGTTAGACCATGGTCAAGTGATCATTCTGATTGGCCCGAGTCAATCAAGAGAGGAGAACTATTCCAAAACCTAAAACGGTGGCGAAATTGATCGTCAAGGTCCTCCCGAAAAACTGAAGCTCCACTACCCGTCTTTTTGATAGATGGGTTCGCAAATGTATCCCCCGCTTGCCATTATATAAAATTTTATGTGTCCTTTCACCAATGCGTGGAATCGCACCGGAATCTGAAAATCAAAATAAACGTAGGAATATCGCGGGAGTCCAGCGGAAAAAAACATCAAATCCAGGACTCGAATCCAGCGATCTAGGGAAGGTCCACAACGAATGACATTCTCAATCGCTACTTCTTCTGCCTCAGATATTTAGAGGCGCGGTTTTTGGGGCCCTGACTTAGCCTTGATTTCCTTAGGCCATCAAAATGAAATATGCGCTTTTGTTAGTTTCGCGGTATGGGAGGATTCCAATTCGAAACTCGCAATTAAGAAAACCCAAAAGTCAACGCCTAACCGTGAGTCATTTACCTTTCTCGCCTCCAAAAACTGCACTCCCTTAACCTTCCAATAAAGCACAGTCTGAGCCGTCCTTCATCGAACTTTAAATGCAAGACGAATAAAGAAAAACAAAAATAAAACGACAGGCCTCCCCGGATTAGTGCTGGGAAGATGCCATCTACTTCGTGTGATTTCAGTGGTTTAAAAGGTCACACTGCCCACTTTACCGAACATACCTTTTTTTTTGCTAGTTTCCAGTTCTCCTTTCTTCCCTTTTTATTTGCTGTTGGAGTGCCAGGCAGAATGTTGTCGTCATCCGTGGGGAAGGAACCCAGGAAATGAGTTCTAAGAAGCAAATATATTCTATCCCCCTCATTCTCGGTAAATGCTGAAATTCTCCTTTAGAGAGACAGAAGATATTGCCCCCTCTTTGGCTATAGCTTTTTTCATATTTCATCGATCCCTGCAATTCCCTGAAGCTGTTTCATTGTGCTTCACTGATCGCATTGCTATACGCAGTCAATGCTTTTTTGTACCTCGGCCAATCTCCGGTTTATTTTGCCCGATTGAAGAATTTCGGTACTTCTGTTCTAATTCTGGCTGGATTCTTATTCCACCAGGATGCATCCCTTGATGACTTAACTGTGTTAGTCAAACAGCTGGCTTCGTATACGTCAATGATGACTTTGTTGAGATTGAGGTACTCACCTCTTCGATTGGAGTCGCTGCTTCCCCAGATTTCATCATGGGGGTTGGCATCGAAGTTGACGATAAATGGTAACGCTCTCTTCTCACAATAGTTTACCAGTCTAAAGACTAGTTCCGGTGGGATCCTCGGCTTCCAATAAGACTTGGATAGCCACAAGGTCCCCGGTCAGGAACTCTAGAAGACATATATAATTTAAATTAGCACTTGGTTTTTCGAAAGAGAAGTCCCAAATTACCTCCTTGCAGACCGCGAATCTCCCAGGCTTCCTGAGTCAGCACTATTCCAATTTTCTCCTTAAAACTTGCCCTTGCAATTATCGCAGATGCAGCTTTCGCATGGTGGAGGATTATCTGGTCTATCTTCGTGCTAGCCATTGACTCTGTTATTGTTTGGAGCTCTTCTCCACTATCGGAGTATTACCCTCCTCCTCCGACATGACGCTTTCCTGCACGTCGCTGTCCACTCTAAGCCCTAGAAGATCTAGGTCTAGGTCATCCAGCTTCTGCTCTTCATCCTCTACGGTCTCCGAGATTCCTTTGGGGACCTCAGGAAGTTTTCCACCCGATCTCTTCAGGTTGGAGGTATTAGGTTGTTGCAAATGAAATGTCGGATATTTGAGTAAAATTTCAAAAAACTATAACTTTTATGAAAATTAATTTTATTAGTCAAAATAAGAACCAGCAGCTTCAATGCACTTCTCCCAACGAGATACAAGGGCATTTATTCCAGTTTCGTAAAAGTCTGGGTTTCTAGAGCTAAGAAATTCTTCAAAGGCACTTTTGACAGCTACTTCATTGCTGAGTTGTTTCCCCGCCAAAAAGTGATCCAAATGCTTAAAAAAGTGGTAGTCGGTTGGCGAGAGGTCGGGTGAATATGGTGGATAAGGAAGAGTCTCATATCGTAATTCATTTAATTTTTGGACCGTCATTCTGGAAACATGAGGTCGGGCGTTATCATGGAGCAGTATCACTCCATCTCTGTTGACCAATCTAGGCCGCTGAACACGTAATTTCTCGTGCATTTCATCAAGTTGGGCACAATATTTCTTTGCATTAATTGTTTCACCACGCTCCAAAAACGAATAATGAATAATTCCAGATGCAGACCACCAAACAGTTACCATTACCTTCTTCGGGTGAAGGCTCGGTTTTGGCATGTGTTGTGGAGGCTGATCGGCATCTAGCCATTGCGCTGATCTGCGACGGTTGTCGTACAATATCCACTTTTCATCGCATGTCACTATTCTGCGCAAAAAGGGATTGCTCCTGTTGCGGTTGAGTAGAGAACTGGATATTTCCATTCGCAGCGCCATGTTTTGCTCGTTGAGTTCATGCGGAACCCACTTATCAAGCTTCTTCACCTTTCCAAGCTGTTGTAAGTGCCGAGATACTGTCGAATAGTGTACGCCTATTTTCTCTGCAATGTCACGAATCGATGATCGGGGATCAGATTCCACTATCAAACGCAACTCGTCGTTGTCGATCGATGGTCCTGGGTGTCCACGAGGTTCACTTTGGAGGGTCATGTCGCCTGATCGGAATTTTTCGAACCACCGCTGTGTCGTTCGTTCGTTTGCTGCGTCAGCTCCAAATGCTCTGCAAATGTTTCTGGTTGCCTCCGCTGCGTTGTGACCAAGTTTAAATTCATATAGAAAAAGTAGACGTTTTTGACTCCCTTCCATGCTTTTTTCTTTGAGTTTTACTTGGAACTTCAATGACGATTGAAACTGAAATGACTCCTTGATCGAACGAACGACTATTTATACTCAATTATCCCATACCACCAGAGTCACCTTGCGGCAGTTTTAAACATTAAAATCATAACTAACTTCACTTCATTGAAAAATCCGACATTTCATTTGCAACAACCTAATATATTACCAAATCTATGGTTGATATGGCAACTTCGACGTTTGATTGCCTCCAGAGATCGGTTTTCCATCCCGATCGTGAGGAGTGTACTCTTGTCCTCCACCTTGCTTCTGAAGACTCTCCATAATCATTCTGAGCGATTAGGAAGCCCAATCTCTATTGTTACGGTTTTCGAAAGAAACACTATCACCGTGTGTGCTCCTGGTATATCATCCCCTGCACATGTCGACAGTTCTGCTCCTTCTCAGCCTGGCAATTTAAGAACTATAGTTCTAAGCCACTCTGCAGTGACCTCCGTCGCGCAGCCAACTAGTATTTGACCTGGTAAAAAACATGCACATCTGCCTGACGATTAGGTGTTCGATAGTTTTCTGCTCCTCACGAGTGAGTATTTCCTCGGAAAACGTTTCATTTTCGATCCACCCACACAATAAAAATACCCAAACATTTCACCTTCACCAGAAACAAGCGTTAACAATGGATGGATGGATGACCAAGCCAACAAAAAAGCATAATGGATAATTTTTTTAAATATTTGAAAATATTTTTATTATTTTTGAGAGATTTAAAAGGTGATAGGCTTTTGTGAATAAACCTTTGAAAAGGACAAAGCGAATGAGATGATGCCTATTCTGCGAAGCGTCGAAACTACAACAGGTTTTTCAATTGATTTGCAGCCGCTACAATTTGAGCGCCATTATTCTTGTTTTGCTGCCTTGTCAAGGCTAACTTTGTTTAAGTACATATTTGCTCCTTCAAGCAATACATAAAATGTCAAAAGCCCATACCAAGCTAATCGTCATCACCCGAAACAAACCTGCAATTGATAAACAAGGGGTAGCTTCCTCCAAACTACAATTTTTAGTTATAAATGTAAATATATGTATATTTTGGGGACGACTTACCCCCTTTACCAGTACAAAGCTACTAAAACAATTGCGATTATAAGGTTCTTTTATATTTATTCATTAATTACTTAAATTACTTTTAAAAATTGTTTAAAATATCAACCTAATTACCTGCTAATTACCTCAGTGAGTCTTATTAATTTCGAGCGGCAGTTACCTGAATCTGTGTTTAATAACCGCGTTGCGTGTTCTCTCGAAATTTGTAAACTTTCCCAAGGGTCGACGGTTGTCGTTCGGTTTGTATGACCAAGAATTCAAGATTTTCGCGTTGAATGGTATGGGCTTCCTCAACTATGTGCGCTGCCACTGATGATCTTATGCACGACTTTTGTTTCCGAACACTGCTTACCGCTTCCTTGATGTGTTCATTAAATCTAGTCGTTATCAGTCCTTTAGTCTGTCCTATGTATATCTTATTACAATCGCTGCACGTTATTCGATAGATCCCGCTTTTTCCCTCCGCTACCAAAAATTCCTTGACGCTTCCCAGCAAATTCCACAAGTAGGACAATCAACTTGAACCTACGACTTCCAGCTGAAATTTTTTTATCCAATTCCTGATGGATAAAAACCTACAGCCCGTAATCACGAGCCTGTCCTTGTATTCGGCCCCTGTCGGTGCTGACATATTTTACAATGAATTTGGCAAACTCCTACTATTCTTAGCGGCCAGAGGAGACATTATTTCAATATGCACTGGCAAATGTAGGATAGCACTGTTCAACGCCGTGCGCAACGAACTATCAAGTCTTTAACAATGGGAAACTCATCCACCATTTGCAAAAAAAGACAGGCATCTGGGAATGGAAAATCCGCCAGGCCTAACGAGTTGATCGAACTATCAATCATGATAGAAAGGGATCCATTATCAATCTCATCGATGTCTGAACTTTTGTCAAAAGGACTCACAATTTTCTGGAGGAATTCCAAAGAAAATTCTACTGAAATGAATATGAAAGTAACGCCAAGTTCGTCGAATTGACGAAGGCTCGATACCACCTACACTCATTCACTCCCATTATAACGACGGACACGATGTTTACCATTATATTTACTTTCGCTAGCAGTATCGAAAATACACATATGTGATCCAAAAAATTGATGATCAACGTCTAGGAACAAGAAAAGATATATGTCTCCTGTTCGCCCCCTTTATGAGGAATATTATTAGAAAGGAGGAAGAAGAGAAAATAGAATAGGAGAGAAAAGCGAAGTATAAAAATTACGTCTCTTAATCCATTGTTTGTGAAAATGCCAACAAGATAAGGCCTAAATTGTAAAATGGCCCGAACAGGATTGTACCTACGATAGAGCTGACAAAATAACGGCTCCATCGCACGCACAGAGCTGAATTATTCCATTGGATTGACGCTACCGATGAAATGGGCTACGGTCAAGAAAATATACCAATCACAATAATTTTCAAACCGATGTTAGGGTTGATTTTTGATTGATGACTTTTTCAAATGTTCAGTTCTTCACAATGATTCCCCCATTAATGTTTCATTTCTGCAACCAAACTAAACCTCACTTGGCAACCAAATCATGATTAATTTCTCTAATTTCGCCAAAACAACGAAACTTTTCGAACGAATTTTCAACCTAAGCGGTTGGCACCTGTTTATGGATGTACACGCCCAAAAATTTACACTCGTAAACTTTCAGTATGACGAGACTACACTCAAAAATGAAGAATGCATCGCGTCGTAATTACTTTTATCTCATAAGAACGTTACAACCTTTATCCCATTGCCCAGTTGCTGGAACTAGCTTCATATATTTCCATAAAACAATGTCCGTGAAAATCTCCTATTAAAAAGAATGTATTCACACTGTATATACGGGACCAATTGAAAGTTATTGAGGAAACCTCCACTGGTACGGCGAAGTGGGAACTAGTCACTCTAGCCTCCCTGATTGGAGTTTGCTAGCCATCTTGTCGGCTAACATCCTGCCCAAGTTAAGAAGGCACACACCCAAAGAAACTTCGTCTACGAGCGGAATCGAACCCACGGCTTGGTGTGAGGTGGGCAGAACGAGACGTGCAACTCAACGACCACGGCCAAGACAGATGTCAGCACTTTGGTGCAAATGTACGGTTATACGCGTTCATGATTAGTCAGATATTACTGTTGTAAATTGAAAAAAAATGCCCATTAAGAATATAATCATCTTTTAAATGAAAATTCGTTCGTTGCACATGGGAAATATACATTTGTCTGGCTGATGTCTGATGCCGACTCAGACAATTGTCTGACTGATGTGTGAGACAAACACAGCCATTTGTCTGACGCAGAAAAACGTTTTATCTGAAAATGAAATGATCAAATTATTGCATGTTTGAAAAGTTCTTTTTGTGGGGAAATGTACAGAAGTTACCGCTTAACATAAATATGCGTGCGTGTCTTCAAAATAATCCATCATCTCGTGAATTTTCAAATGCAACTACTCGAGATTAGCGATGGCAAAATTGCAATGGCTTTATCACGTTACCAAATGATTTTTGCGCAATTTTACTATCAAAAGAATTAGTTAATTGATCGCGTTTTTCCAAACATTGTTCAGAACTGCCAAAATCATAATTGGTTAACAGAACGCGCAAAAAAATAAATTTTCTAATCCAACAAAAATTGCCAGACGATTTCATGTCAGATAAATCTATTGTTTGAGACTGCTAAGAATGAAGAAGATACAGTCAATTATCCGGTTGAATTCTTTGGAACCATCCGGTATGCCATCGCATCGCTCGAATTTGAAAGCTAACTCGTCGGTCATACTTCTTCGAAATTTTAAATTACCAAAAATTTGCAATGGAACAAGACTTTCGGCCTTGATCGAAGCAACAATTCTCATCGGCAAAGTAAAAGGAGAAGTTGTACTGATACCAACAAAGATGCCATTTCAATTCAAACGTCTTCAATTTCACGTGCGTTTACCCTTCTCTATGACCATTAATAAAGATTAAGAAAAGAAGTATTTATTGTTCCTTATACTGTAAATATTTTTATTTTCCTTCCGCATACAATTGTTTCGGAGACCACGTGCCGTAATACTAGATTAGGTACTAGCACTGAGGAAGGAGGCACGTAGTCTCCGAAACAACAACAGCCAGCGTAAGTTATAGAGACAATGCAGCTGGGGGGAGTGCAGTTAATGTGCAAGGACACTATTTACACCGCTTTGGCAGAAATAATGCCCTAACACAGGTGCACAAGGAATTTCACTCGCATCTTTACCTGAGCGGCGATAAAAGTCACGTTCCCGGAAGATTCACAGGCAGCAAAAAAATGGATTTGCACTGTGCGAGGTTCGAACCTTAGGCCGGTTGAATATTTTGCGGGATTTCTTTTCTTGTGACTTAATTTAAATTAGGCTCATTTATCTTCTGCTTCTCTTGCAATTTACTGAGACGAGCAGTTCACAGGTTTTGGAAGTAAGATCTAATGAGAACTGGATCTTTTTTCAATTAAATCATGAAAAATTAATTATACCAACATAAAATTCTAATCCCAAAATCCAGTCATATATTATTGATTAAGATTGTTTAAGATCTTCACAACAATATAAACCTGACCACAAAGAAACCGGATTTCATCGGGCGACCGCGATCCACTTCTTCCGAATATCTCCTTTCAGAACAGCTAAAAAACTTTCAGGGAGTTTTTTGTGGAGTTTTTCGTGCAGCAAGACAAGATAAAATATTTCATCATCCTCCTTGACATTTCACATACGAAATTAATTTTGACATTTTTAAGGTTTTGTGTGTCCCCATACATGTGAATGGAGGGCGCAAAATTTTTTTTCACAGAATGTGGCCATGTGGGCTATCAAACGAAAGGCCTCAATTAATACTTTCCGAAACTGGTTCCATATTTGATATCAGGTGAAACATATGGGAGCGAGGGCTCAAAATATGACCATTAAAAAGAGTAACAGGTCTCGTTCTCAGAACCTATCTAACCGAAAAATCACATTAGTGCATTTCTACGAAATCTAGGCCTCAAAGTACATCCGGTTCCGATATCTACACAAATAAAGTTAATAATAGTATATTTTCACATTTTAGAATTTTGCCCGGCAACCCCCCTTATGTCGATCCTAGAAATACATGGCATGGAATGGGTATAAGGGATAATATAATACACAATTTGGTCACGTTTGAAGAAAATCCAACTATTATTAACAAAGTTATAGGGGGTGAAATTTTGCCATTTTTTGTGAAGTTCGTGCACTCCACAACCTGCATGACGTCATCATCGCATATCAATTCGCCAATACCACAACGAAATGAGTTCTTATGAATGGGGTCGCAAAGAATTATTTTATTTTAGTTTTTTAGTCATTTGTATATAAATATCAATTACTCTAAACCGACATGGTTGTATGTAGGTATATAGTAAATGCTTTTGTACATTAAACCAGCCGTATTTAATATGCGTACTATATATGTACATCTGTATGCTTTTGTGCACGAAGTAAATCGGAAATATGGGTCGAGTTTATATACGTGCATATATACATAGTATTCGGAAATAGGCACTTTGTTTGTTTAGGGTGAGGATAATACCTGGGTGGTTAGAGCGCTGGGCTGTCGTAGCGGAAGATCGCGGTTCAAATCTGGTGGCAGTGGCATTGGTATCGTGATTTGAAGTCGGATACCAGTCGACTCAGCTGTGAATAAGTACCTGAGTCAAATCAGGGTAATAATCTCGGGCGAGCGCAATGCTGACCACATTGCCTCCTACAATGTCCTGTAGTGTACCGTTACGGTCTTGAATGAAGTGCTCTAACACACTTCAAGGCCCTGATCCAATATGGATTGTTGCGCCAACACTTATTATTATTCTCTCCGTATATAGGGCTGATGTAACAGCGTTACAGGAGGTGCGTTGGACAGGGACCGGTTTCCTGGAGAAGAGTCGCTACTCCACATATAATAGTGGCCATCCAGTAAACCATGTGCTCGGAATAGGTTTCTTAGTCAGCCAAAAAATGAAACCTGCTGTTATCGGCTTTGAAAACATAAGCGAACGGCTATGCATTTTGCGCTTGCGAGGCAAATTTGGAAATATATGCCCCATCAACGTTCACGCCCCTACAGACGAGACCGCAGAGACGGAGAAGGATTCCTTCTACGAGGCAGTAGAAAGAACCCTCGAAGCCTGCCCCAGATATGATATCAGAATCATACTTGGGGATTTTAACAGCCAAGTAGAGGCGAAACCCGTATTCAGGCGATACGTTGGCTCTCATAGCTTACATCAAAATACAAATGATAACGGACTGCGGATTATTCAGTTAGCGGTGTTGTACGAAATGGTTGTTGGAAGTACCTGGTTTGCGCAGAAAGCGGTCCTCAAACATACGTGAGCCTCTCCTGATGGGACCACTTTCAACCAAATTGAACGCCGCCACCTCTCAGCCTTGATGAATGTCAGAACATATAGGGGGCCAATATAGACTGGTACAAAAAGAAAACGACGAGGCAGACCCTGCCTGAGATGGAGTGATGGCGTAGGTCAGGACGCCAGACAGCTTTTAGGGATATCGAATTGTTGGACCGCGGCGCAAAACCGGGTTGTCTAGAGTTCCTTATTAAGGCAGGCCTAGACCGGATACCGGTTATTGCACCGTTGATGATGATTCTCTCCGTACGCTTTCCTAACCGTATCCGCAAGGAGGCTACATACTGGAGATTCGTCTCTCGACGATTATTTAGTGAAAGGAAAGCATTGCACATCATTTTGATGGGTGTGATGTCGGGCATGTGGTACGTGGGATGGGGAAATATACACAAGAAAACCATCTAGGCGCATTGCACAGACACAGACCCAATAATAATTCAATAATTTTTCCATTTTAATATAAAGTTACCTTTTATAAATCTCTCTACAATTAAATTCAATTTTTTTCCGCTTTCAGATCCCATTGGACAGAGGGGAAAATATTATTCTAGCCTTCTGTGAAAAACTCACCAAAGCTCCAGACATACCATTGGCTAGAGTTTGCCTTCAATCGTAAGTTCACTAAATCAATCTAGATTTTTTCTTCTAAATTTCCAATTATTTCTAGACTCTGGCGTTTGTTCAATAACCTCGAGCCCTCTTCACCACTTCGCTACCATGTCTACTACCATTTGGTCCAGGTGGCCAAGCAGTCCGGCCAAGTGGGTGATGTATTCTACGGCGTCGACCAACTCAAATCCCAATTTGCGCAATGTCCGCCATCCAGCGAACAAATGCAAAAATTATACCGAGTCCTCCACGACGTTCTTAAGGACACAAACAGCGAGTTGTCATCGAAAGTTATGATCGAATTGTTAGGAACCTATACTGATGCCAACGCATCAGTAGCTCGTGAGGATGCGATGAAATGTATCGTAACAGCTTTAGCCGACCCCAACACTTTCCTCCTCGATCCATTGCTCTCGTTGAAGCCTGTTCGTTTCCTCGAAGGCGAATTGATCCACGACTTGTTGTCCGTCTTTGTATCTGAGAAGCTTCCTGCCTACATGAAATTCTACAAGGAACACAAAGAATTTGTGAATTCACAAATCGGCCTCAACCACGAACAAAACATGAAGAAGATGCGTCTTCTCACTTTCATGCAATTGGCCGAGAGCAATCCAGAGATGACCTTCGAACAGCTCCAGGCTGAGCTACAAATTTCAGAAAACGAGGTTGAGCCCTTCATCATTGAAGTGTTGAAAACGAAGTTAGTACGAGCCCGCTTGGATCAGGCCAATCGCAAGGTTCACATTTCAAGTACAATGCATCGGACTTTTGGAATTCCACAATGGCAACAATTACGTGATTTGCTGGGTGAATGGAAGACGAATTTGAACACGGTACAAGACGGTATGGTGAAGGTTGCACAGGCTCAAGTTGAATTGACTAGGAAACAAAAGGCGGCGTATTAGATTGAGTTGTGGGGACGTGGATGTGGAGAATTTATTAGTCACACGCGGTCTGAATAAAGAAATTTTCATACACAAGATTAAATTAGAATATCTTCCGTTGTATTCTGAGTAAATAATAAAACCTTTTTAAGACATGAAATGTTCAATTTTATTTGTTTGTGCAAATGCTGGAATCCAAGCTGGGTGAACTTCTTTTCCATCGCAGTCATTCCATACAATAATCACTCTTTTGGGGAAAAACAGAATATCTGGCATAAGCGGTTTCATCTTGTAAGTAAGTATCTTGTATCTTGTCCACATTCCATCTTCTATCACGAGAAAAGTTGCAAGAAAAAAGTAGATGCCGACACTTTTCCAGCCGACACCCAGGCCCCGGTGGGATTCGAACCCACGATCTCCTGTTTACTAGACAGGCGCTTTAACCAACTAAGCCACGGCGCCGTGCTTTACGTTGCTTCCCAATATTATATTACAGTTAGACTGTATAGTCTTCAGTTTTTAAACTCATTTGTTTATTGGAAATAATAACAGTCGCACAAAACAATTTGAAGCGTCCTAAAGCACTACATTCCAAAATCGTAACGGTATCTAGAAGACAATGTAGTCAGCATGATCCTCTTGACCTACGTCATCGCTCCATCTCAGGCAGGGTCTGCCTCGTCTTCTTTTCCTACCATAGATATTGCCCTTAAAGCCTTTCCGGGCTGGATCATCCTCATCCATACGGATTAGTGACCCGCCCACCCTAACCTATTGAGCCGGATTTTATCCACAACCGGACAGTCATGGTATCGCTCATAGATTTCGTCGTTATGTAGGCTACGGAATCGTCCATCCTCATGTAGGGCCAAAAATTCTTCGGAGGATTCTTCTCTCAAACGCGGCTAAGAGTTCGCAATTTTTCTTGCTAAGAACTCAAGTCTCCGAGATACATGAGGACTGGTGAGACGTTTCGAGCGGAACAGTTTTTGTAAACTGAAACAGGCCCTGTTGGCTGACAACAACGGTGCGCGGATTTCATCATCGTAGCTGTTATCGGTTGTGATTTTCGACCCTAGATAGGAGAAATTACCAACGGTCTCAAAGTTGTAGTCTCCTATCTTTATTCTTCCCGTTTGACTAGTGCGGTTTGATGTTGTTGATTGGTTGGTTTTTGGTGCTGACATTGCCACCATATATTTTGTCTTGCCTTCATTGATGTGCAGCCCAAGATCTCGCGCCGCCTGCTCCATCTGGATGAAGGCAGTTTGTACATCTCGGGTCGATTTTCCCATGATTTTGATATCATCAGCATAGGCCAATAATTGGGTGGACTTAAAGAGGATCGTACCTCTTGCATCCAGTCTTATTAATTTCGTCGGGATAAGGAAATCTCTCATCGTCGTGTACAGTTTTAATCTGGCTATGCTATCATAGGCGGCTTTAAAGTCGATGAATAGATGGTGCAACTGATGTCCATATTCCAACAGTTTTTCCATCGCTTGCCGCAGAGAGAAAATCTGATCTGTTGCTGATTTGCCTGGAGGGAAACCTCTTTGCTATGGGCCAATGATGTTCTGGGCGTATGGGGCTATCCGGCCTAGCAAGATAGCGGAGAACATCTTATAGATGGTACTTAGCAACGTGATACCTCTATAATTACTGCATTGTGTGATATCTCCCTTTTTATGTATGAGACAGATAATGCCTCGTTGCCAATCGTCAGGCATTGATTCACTGTCCCCTGTCCCCCACCTTGAGCATCAGTTGATGAACTTCTTGGTGATTACTTGGTGTAATTAGTCGCCTCCATATTTAACCAATTCGGCTGTAATTTCATCGGCTCCTGGCGACTTATGATTTTTTAGCCGATGAATTCCACGGACTGTTTCTCCTACACTTGGTGGTGGCAGTATTTGTCCGTCGTCTTCAGTTGGCGGGACCTCCAACTCGCCGATGTTGCGGTTGTTCAGTAGCTCATCAAAGTACTCAACTCATCGCTCCAATATGCCCATTCTGTCGGAAATCAGATGTCCCTCTTTGTCTCGGCAGGATGAGCATCGAGGTGCATAAGGCTTCATCCTGCTGACTTGTTGGTAAAACTTCCGCGCCTGGTGCGGTTGCTCCAGTAAGTCTCCCCGCGTGCCCGCGTTCTTTGAGAATGCAACATTACACGGTATGCGGCATTCTTCCGTTCCATTGCTAGCTTACATTCATCGTCAAACCAGTCGTTCCGACTATTTTAGCGGCTGGGGCCAAGTATGTTTGTAGCCGTATCAATGATAACGTTCTTCAGGTGGCTATGAAGAGCATTTCTTGATGCTTCATCTCTAGGTCCTCTGTTGACTGCGATTATTGCGGCATCCATTTCCCTCTTATCGGTGTCGCGGAGGGCTGTGTTGTGGATGGCTTCAGTGTTAACTCTCACCTGATTGTCAGAGGGGATTCTGGGTGGTGATTGGGGAGGTGCTTCATTCTTTGATTTTATTATTACTACAAACCTATCGGTGTGTAACAGAAGCAGTACACCAACCTTCCATTTTCCCAGCTCGGAAAATTGTGACGATTGGGAGGAGGAGGAGTTGGATACTTTTCAGTCTAGATCTCCTCGCAGAGGTCGACGACCCAGGAGCATCAACTGCAGAAAGTTTGGTCAAATAATTAAGAACAAACTCTTTGGTGCGTAAATTGGCAAGATTGGCACGACAGACGAACTGAAATCAAAAGTCGTGGCTCTGGAAAAGGCATTCGATACCGCCTTTAAAGTCTCCTGCCCTACTAAGTATAGCAAGAA
The DNA here is from genome assembly GCF_905115235.1 of Hermetia illucens. Classification (NCBI taxonomy): domain Eukaryota; kingdom Metazoa; phylum Arthropoda; class Insecta; order Diptera; family Stratiomyidae; genus Hermetia; species Hermetia illucens. The sequence continues at coordinate 130,683,032 of NC_051852.1, forward strand.
GACATTGCCACCGTGGTGGAATGAAAATCTCTCCAGCCTTAGAAAGCTGACCAGGGAAATCTTCAACATCTTTTACAGGCATAAATATTGGCAACCATCCAAGGACTGGCTGAAGAAGTACAAGTCGGACATCAAGATCGTCAAGAGACTTGTTAAGATTTACCGGAGCTATATCTCTTTAGGATACGTACCACAGGCCTGGAAACGCGCACGAGTGGTTTTCATACTGAACGCGGGCAGGCGCGCCCATGGGTCCACGAAGAACTTTCGACCAATCAGCCTCACCTCTTTCGTTCTGAAGACCCTAGAGCGTGTCCTGGACGCAAGGGCAAGGGCAATTATAGAGAGAACACCTTTCTCTAAGTCTCAGCATGCCTACCTCAAAAAAAAATTCACAGAAACACAAGATAATTGGTAAGGTTGAGCGGTCATTGCAGTACAAGCAGTATACCCTAACTGCCTTCTTGGATATAGATCTAGTCCACTGGATGGAATGAAAGGGGTTGAAAACTCTATTGGCCGCTACGAGTTATGAGGAACGTGACGTGAGTTATACCTCATAAATCAGATCCTGATTCACATATTGCAACTAAATTTATCAATAATTGAAGTAAATACAAACCATTAGTAAAATGCTTAAACAGCAAAAGCACATTTCGATATCACATTTCAGATGCAATTCTGCTAAATCAGCAAAATCGAACCTTTGTCTAAGAATCGGAGGTCGATCGGTTGGATCCTGGAGCTCTTTGACTTCATCTTTATGCTCTTCGATCTCCGATACCGTACGAAATCTCAGGAATTTCAACATAGTATGTGATGTGATAGACCACACATTAAGGGGGGGACAACAATTGCAATTGCATTGCTGACTATGCCATGCAATGAGATTCACTCTCCCAAGATAGCCAACGATGGCCCAAGGGCACTTGGAACAGAACAATAAATAAGGAGTGCAACCTTCTCAGTATATTATGAGGGAGCTAAAGAGCGTAAATGTGGTTGGCGCGCTATACCCCACAAGGGCGTAAAATGCAACCATATATATATGCGCCGTAATAAAAGGAAATTTGTTATTGCGCTAGTCATGGAAGGAGAAGATGCCGCAGCTAGCAATCATTTCAGAATTGTACACCACATGACGAAAGAACTTGCATGTGAACGCAAACCTTTCGATGGTATTGTGAGGGACATTGACGGTCGAACCCTCATCCACGATGGCGAGCAGCTGAAGAGGTGGAAAGAAAACTTCACCGTATCACATCCGGAGAAGTTCCGTCTCCTCTAAAGAGAAACAGAAGAGAAATAATCTCGGCCATCCATGCTCTCAAACGGAGTAAAGCCAACAGTCTCAACAGTCTTCCCGCAGAGTTATTTCCAGTCATATGGAAATACTGGAAATCTGCCACCTTTCACAGAGATTGGGTCTTGAGTGTAACAATTGGAGGGGTATCTGCGTGCTCCCCAACACCCTGCGGATCATTTCTTAAACAGTACGCGGAGTTCGGATCTTCACTTCACCTGCTCTTCATCGATTTTGATTGCGTGAACAGACAATGTATCTGGAGTGTTCCACGCAGAAATAATGCCCCTAACTAATAGCTATTATCAAAGCAATATATGATGGCGCAAAATGTCACGTACTGCTTCAATGTAAAATCTCAAGAATTTGAGGTTCCAAAGCGGAATCTACCACGGATATCATTTCTTCTTGTTATCATTGACGTTTTTCATGCTTCCTTCTCTGGAGTTCTGGATTCCAATGGACATAACACCTTGACTACGCTGATGACCTCTGCTTGCTCTCTCATCGAGTCATGTACTTTGGCAAAATGGCTGTGGATTTGGTGAGAGAGGTAAGTAGAGCTGGACTAAAGGTAAACGCCAACAAAACCCACGTTCTCAGTATGGTGGGTCATCGCACTTTCCCTATGTGCATTAGCGGGGAGAGAATCAAAGACGTCGATCAATTTGTATATTTAGGAAGCGTTGTTTATGACAAATACGACGCCGAACTGGATGTAGTTCGACGCATTAGCAGCCTTAGATCCGTCTTCGCTGCATGATCTAAAATTTGGAATTGCAATTATCTCTACAATAAAATCAAATTGAGAATACTCTGTGTTAAAATTCTTTCTGTGTTACGCGGGAGTAGCACATACAGCTCCTTTTCCTATCCCAAACTAATCATCAGACAATTCGCTCCTTTTCCTCAATTTTTATGTAATAACTCGAATATTGACGATGTTTTCTTTTTAGGACCCTATGGGAAAGAGAATCTTACAAAAAATCAATTTGTTGTCTTTGTGTTTAAAAGGTAGAGAGTTCCCGCCCCACCCTAATATTTGCGAAGCCTCCGCCAGGCATTATTTCACAGAAATAGCAAGAGCACTAAAATATTCAACTATTCTTCATAATTACCTCCGTTATCCAATATAGTATTGCTCGATGCGAGTGCCATTAACTCAACTTCACTTATGCTTAAGCGTTTGAAGTCATCGAACGTCGAAGTCGCTCCCAAAAATTCCAGAAAACCAGGGACACTGTTCTGTTTTTTGCTCAGGCAGATGCGATCAATTCTAGATACCCGTAATGTTTGTGATCGGCTTGATCCACAATATTTCACTGGATACGCAACAATGCAACATAGTAGCTTGTACCTCTTTTCTTTCCCGTTGAGAGGTGGTCAATGCTTCATCGATATTTTATAGATTTAAAAAAAAAGAAGAAGAAGAATCCCCTTGCCCAATGATAAACACCGCTTCTATTTTATGATCTGCCAGTTTTACGTCCCCAGACTTCCATTCAACAATTCCCGCCATTTTCTAGCCACGTTGGTTACCCACTGGAAATGTTCTTTGTATTTTTTGGAAACTGCATCCATTGGACTGTGTCCGATTAGTACTTTGTGAATCAGGTCTTAGTTTTGAAGCTGGTTGCGAGTGCAATGAGGGGGTCATAAGGGCCCATTCTCAGAAACTACTCAACAGAAAAATCTGAAAAAAAATCATGATGTTACCTCCATATGACATCTGGGGTCCGAAATATCTTCCATATCGACATCTGCTCAAATGAAGTCAATAATAGTATATGCGAACCTTCCTTCAGTTCAATCTAGACTCATAAAATTCAGTGGAAATTTAGCTCTTCTGCGTCAAATTGGTACTCCCTAAGTGCCACATCGAACTAAAAATCGGGTATGTTCAAGGGATATACACTACGAGCTATATATCATGGAACCATGATGTACCCAGATATTCTTACATAAAAATTCAACAAAACTTTTTATATCTGAAACGCCAAGCTTCCAGTTTCCGACTTGTTTGTATCTGTTGTAGGTGAACTTTTCCACATTTGCTTGTAATATTGAACTAGTAGGGTAGCGTCTGAGGTTGAATATTATCAATACAGTACTTTCAAGTCAAATTATTTGCGTAAATGGCTCTTTAAAAAATAGAGCCCAATTGAATTTTACCTATGTACGGGCGGAATTGTCATATACTGATCGCTCCTCACATAGGGAAACACAAAACCTTTTATACCTGAAGCGCCTACCTTCCGATTACCCGACTGGTTTCACGTTGAAACTCATTCACCACTTTCCAGATGGTCTCTTACGAACAAGAGGATCGTAGACACGGATATCAGATCTACACGGCCTAAATCTCATAAATCAGGGACTATATAGTATTAAACCTTAACCAATTCATTGTTGGTATATAAAATAAAACTACATTTCATACAATTAAAAATCCGATTCTATTGGGACCAGCATGCCTGCAGTTTACATTTACTATTCCATAAACTTAACATAAATGTTCTGTCTAGATCAAAACCTTTTAAAGTGAGCTACACGACATCTGATGAGGCTTTTTCTGGGAGATCTTATCACTAGAAGACATTGGGTTGCAGTGAAACATTCACTTGACATTTATTGCTTCAAACTGTAAGGAAAGAATGTAATTTATTACTTCCGTTTTGTTTTACTCTTTTCGCGATTAGTTCTTACCACCAAGCATTGGTTTCCTTCCTGGCCACGCTTCTTTAGCGTATTTCTTCTTTTGTGGTTCACTACTGCTATCCATCATGGCATGATCTTCAAAACGAGCAGCTGTAAAATTTCGGAATAGTCAAAAAAATGTGAGGATTAATATTGTGCCGTGTCTACTTCACCCTTTGTAAGATAAATACAGCTGACATACGAGTGGATAAGACTTACCTTTTGACGTTGTTGCAAATTGCATTGTGGACATGGTGTCATTCATTGGCGTGACTTCAGGTGCAGGATTCGGGACTAACAAACCAAGTTTAGTTCCCAGCGCTATAGGTGTCACGTCAAGATCTCCCGATGTGTTCATTTTATTTGACCCATGCTCTGCGGCAGGCAGGCCCTGATAAAGATGAGGTACCATAGTTGTGGGCTGCATATGTTTCATGTCGGTACTGTGGCTTGCAGTTGACGTAGTAGGTATGCCAATATTATTGTCTAATTTGATTTTCTTCGTGGGGATAACCGTCGTCTGAATAAGATTACGGAAGCGACCAACATTTGGGTCTATATCTTCAGGATTGATTACGATTTCTTCCTCATTAAAAGTAACGCTGCGTCGTTTACGGCCAGCATTTTTCTAATAAGTGAAAATAAAGTGTATTAAAAGAAACATTTCTAGATATTAGAGGTAATAATTGCATATTGCTTTTCTTCTCGAAAAATCTTTGGGATAAAGAAGGGGATCGTGGTTATGCTTTGATCATAGTTGCCGGCAACACAAGATATTCCCAAAAAACTTGGAAATTTGAAGCCGAAACAAATTCGCTACTCTCTTTGCATCGCCCTGCCAGAGACAGTAATGTTTGACTAATTGAAGATATGCAAATAAACAAACGGAAATTTTTCAGATTGCAGAAGTAACATCCCACATGCTTGACAAATTAAAGCCCCATGTTCTTATCACCGAAAAAAAGCAATAACAATCCCCTTTTTAATTTATAATGAGAATTTTTATAATTTAATTGAAATGTAAGCATTTTCATTATATAATACTCGGAGAACGTCGAAACGAAGTACGTCTTTCTTCAGTCTTTATCCTTTTCAAAGCGGGGTCGCCTTGTCTTGAACGGTTGTGTAATTTTGCTCGATCGTAGGCCTGATCTGGATGGAGTCGAGAGGTTCTCAAATCTCCATCCAGCGTATCAAGCCATCTTTATTTCGGACAACCTTTTGGTCGTTTTCTATCGACTTGATGTTCAGACCAATCTTCGCAAGTGAGTTCTCGTCATTGCGAATTGCATGCCCATACCATTGAAAACGCTTCTCTGCCTATTTTTCCACAGTAATGTCATATCGCAGTTCACCATTGGCTGATAACATTGATCATAGATATTTACCACCAAATCCCTGTAGCTCCCGAAAATATTCCAAAGACAGCAATTTGCACCCCTTCGCAATCTTCGAGTTCACACGGATGACTTTTGGCCTGTGCTATGCGACGCAAATCTCGCAAGAGCTCATGCAATCTGTACTAAGAAACTTAGACTTCTCTTTCGTGTATTTGCATGACTTTCTGGTAGCCTCTTCCACCAAGTCCGACTATTTGGCACATATCGAGTGAATTTTTCAACGCTTTCTTGATAGTAGCCTATTGAAAATTCTAGACCACTCCATCACCCCTGACGGCATACAACCCGACCCTGACAAGGTTGACGATTGCGAGCGTTCCGCTGCTAAAAACAGGCAAAAACCTTAAAAGCTTCTTGAATATGGTAAACTTCTAGTCGTTTCCCACCCAAAGCTGCTCACCACAAAACTTTACTTGACGTCTTCCTGTCTGTCCCTAAAAGTAAGAAATCGCGGAAGGTTGTTCCTTTGCAGAAACCATCCATGCGTTTGAAATAACCAAGCAACAGCGTGTAAGCGCTGTACTTTTGGCATTCCCGCAGCAGAATGCGTTTATAGTCGTGTTTGTCGATGTTGACATCGCAGTAGGCGCTGGTCTCCGCCAAATGAACCAAAACTGACAACCGCTGGATTTCTTCTCAAAACATTAACTGTCCCACTCAACGGAATTACAGCGCCTATGATCATGAATTACTAGCCGCATATGTGAGCATCAACTACTTTCATTTTTTCTTTGAAAGCAGAACGCCCGTCGTGTTAACGGATCATAAACCCCTAAGTTTTGCCCTAAGACAGAAGCCCGACAAACCATTCCCTCGCCAATTTCAGACTTGCTCTACATCACCCAACTTAGTCGCTGACGCTTTATCTCCGATCTCCGATATCAGCATCCCATCCGCAGTCGAATTTTCGGTCTTTCAGAGCCTGTAGTCGGACTTTTTTAAGGAGTTCCACATCTTCAACTTACCTCCCTCTATCTGCTGCGAGATCTCCGAAAAGCGATCTAGACCATATATTCCGGCCGTTTTCTGTTAAAAATTGCTTCGCTCGGCGTACGATCTTGCGCACCCCAGCATTCGGACAACAACTGACTGACTGGCTGAATCTCCAGCAATTATTGCATCGTATGCCAAAGTTACGCATGCTAGGAAGGAAGTAGGTTTATTCCCTAAGTCAACAAAGCGCTTCCACACAATACACCTCGACATTGTACGCCCTTTCGGACTGCAAGTATTGCCTTACGCCGTGTCCTGAGGTAATACCTCTGAAGGACTTTACAGCGCAGGTATGTGCTGAGGCCCTCTATAGTGAGTGGATTCCACGCTTTGGTGTTCCCGCGGTAATCATTACAGACCAGGGAATGCACTTCGAATCTAATCTCTTCTCAGATCTCGGAAAGTTCCTTGGATTCCTTGAAGGCAATCTTGCTGATCTGATGTACGGGGAGAAAGTGCAACTCCCCGGTGACCCGTCCTCGACAAAACATACGGGTTTGGAGAGACGGAATTATTGCGCCTGGTACTGAAAGCGGTTCCCGAATTGATACCACCTCCGGTGGCAGGACGACTCAGTTCTTCAGAACCTCGGGACCAACTTCAGATACATATTTCTATCTTCGGGTCTCGCAGTATATACTGAATGTAAATTACTCGCTATGCCACAATAGTATTGAAGAGCATATATTCGGGTTGATTTCCGTAAGGAAGTATTTCACGCGGTTCACCATCTAGCGCATCAAGACATCCGGACAACGAATTGGTTAGTCAACGCAAAGTGTTTCTGACCGTTCAAGAGCAAGGACATTAATTTTTGGGTTAGGCAGTGCATCGCATGCCAAAAGTACAAGACTACGAAACATGTGAGAAAAGAGGTAACCCTGTTCCTTCGGTGCACCAAACGTTTCCGAACAATCTACCTCGATACAATTTGGGAGAATCACGCGGTTTCAAGTATTTCCTCACAATCATCGATAGGTTTAGACGATGGTCAGAGGCAATACCTCTGAAAGACATTTCTGCGCATTCCGGGGAGAACCTGAGAGGTATGAGGAGGCCGCTGTAGCTACCTTCCGAGGATTCCTTCAAGGTCCTCGAGCGAGACCCATACCATTTCAGCCTCGGCGTCGGAAGCATATTCAAGAGGGTCTCCCTAGCTGGTAAAAAAGCACAGCGGGGAAGAGGAGCGTTTTGCTTTCAGCGGGGATGGAGACGAACGCACGCTATTGTGAACGCTCTGGAAAGAGCCGACCATGATTTTAAAAAACATTATTTTAATGATTGTGAAAAATGGCGTGCGTTCGTCACGCAAATTGCATGCTCCGCTAGAGTATGACCATATAATTCGTACTGACGAGAGCTGGCCTGAACATCAAAATTAATAAGAAAAAACCAAAAGACCGACGGAAACAGCGAAACAGCTCCACCAAAGTTTATGACCGGACAAAGTGATAAATTCGATCTACGTGCCACCGAACGGGACAGGGGCCAAGAAAGAAGAACCGATTACCATAGTAAGCAGAAAAATTGGAAAGCAATTTTTAAGTTTACTGATCTCGGAATTTCTAACATGAAATTGTTCTTTATGGTGAATAAGGAATACTGTAGGCGGGCATCAGTCAGATCAAAGTCAGGTGCACCTATGGTTGAAGTGGAACTGCATCCTTTTTTATTCCTCAAACTGGCGACTACTTGAAGATCGTTTATTCAGTAAAAATAACTTTCAAATTAGACACTTAGCATTCTTCAAACCGTGATTACCTGCCGTATAGATATAATACCACGGTCATTTTCGGATACGGATTGAATTTGAGACCACAATCAGAGCACCGCCGTGACTAGCACAGCGGAACTAGTTTATATTGAGCCCACGCTTAACATTCATAATCGTAGATGCAAGGCCTATTTAACACCTCTATCATGACTAAAGAATATGGTGCCCAAGTTGTACAACTCCACGTTTGACCCCACATGCTATGGACACAATCACAACCACCATGAAACTCCCACAAGAGAGGTAACCGCAGATAACGGCCTGAAAACACGCACAACATAGTGGCAGCAGTCACTTCAAATGTTCCTTGCAGACTTGGGTCTGATTGCCCCCCTCGTGTTCGTGGGAACGACATTGTTCCATTTGTAATGAAGCAAACGTGCTTCGAAGAGGGAATCACCATAAATTAACTTTTATCAATCAGGAGCAATTGGAGAATGATGTTAGGAGAAGTGCCGATTACTACGTACTAGCAAACCGCTATGGTGGTCGCTTCGAAAGGATAGGCGTGTTCTTGGCTCTGTTCAGGTCGGAACCTGAACGAAATTATAAAAAGAACGTGCGCTTCAACCCACTGTATCTGAGGCGCAGCCCTTGAATAGTCGAACTATCAAAGCCGGGATTATGCCGTTAGTAAGACCAAACCAACACAAAATGCTATGAGGGAAACCAATAGCGAATTCAAGTTTGCATTTGAAAGGGGAGTCTTTTCAAACGCAAATTTGAATTCACCATTGGTTTCCCTCATTTTTACTAATGACGAAAATCACTTCTCTGGTGCAATTTAACAAAACTCTCCAAGACCTTTTTTGAAAAAAAGACTGAAAAGCCCGCGCCATGTTGTGTAACGTCACAACTCAAGCCAAGAAAACTCAGCAGCCCGGCAACTGGCAGTTACTCATAAAAATATAAAACTATCATAATTAATTTCCTACGTGAAAAGCCAACGAGAATGATTAAGTATTGCTTCATGCCTTTCTGTACAAATGACTCCACAAAAACTCCGCAGAAAGCTTTTTGGCTGTTTCGAAAGGCGATTTTCGGAAAACATGGATCGCCATCGCCATCTTTGGAGTCAGGTTTAAATGGTGAGGATCATTTCAATGTGAGTTAACATTTTTTAAGCTTTAACTTCAATCTTAATTGATAATATATGACTGCGTTAGAATTTTGTGTCACTATTATTCAAATTGAAATCAAGTCACAAGAGAAGAGATACCACAGCATGGTCAACGTGCCCAGGGCAAATCGATTTTTTTAACAGATATGGTAATTTGGCAGGTGAAACTACTATTTCGACGTAAAAAAACATATAGTCATTTTCTAACAGAAGGAGGGGGTCTATTATCATCAGTTCCAGATGTAATGAGGACAAATCCAAGAGAATTTTTCCATAGTAGAAGCTCTAAGGGTTAGAGCTTCCGGCCCCATTTTTGAAGCCATTATAATAAACTCCACGCATAAATTCCAATCGTAATACCTCACGCATACATATGGTTCACCCCTTGGTGGGGTATAGTGCAACAACCACACCTACGTGCCACCGTTCACAGTTAACTGAAATGCCCTTCAGCTCCCCCATGACTTCACGAGACACTCGCACTCCTCTACTGTTTTGCACCAAGTGATCTTGGGGCGACCCACTCGTTGACCATCTTGGGAGAGTGGATTCCACTCCATGGTGTAGCTCGCAATGCAATTGTCGCCCCTCCTTAAAGAGTGACCTATCCACTGCCACTTCCGTCTTCCAATCACAGTGCGTACAAGTGGCAAACCTGTGCGTCAGGCGAGTTCTTCGTTTGAGATTGTGTCAAGCCAGTGCATTACGATGACACGACGCAGTAACAATGGAGTTCACTTCCTATACGCTACTTCCATATAGCAACACACAGAGACAACAGTTTCAACTTGATATTGGTGTTGAGATATCTGCATTTCTATATTTTAGACAGGACAGCGCAAGCAGTTCGATTCCACTGTCCGCGGACACCACGCTTGCTACATATCAAATTGATTGACGCTTTCGATGGTTTGCCTGTGACGACGCCTCAGAGGCGTGAACCACGATTGCATTGCCGTGGTGAATTCGATTCCGCCGACGCACTGTACTACCCCGCAGACACAACTTTTAAGTAATGAAAAGTTTATTTTTTTTACTTCTCTACATTCATTATAGGCAATCGACATAGCCTGGAACTTGAATTGGCTAAAGGAAGCTTCTGATACCAACTTTGTTGCGAGTGCAGACGATTCCGTTAGCGAATATCGAAACAAACACCAAGTTGGGTATCTCTGGCAGCAGTAACTGGCTAAAGTGGTGACCTCGAGTTTTAATTTGCAACACAACGAATGAAAGTTTGTATATATTGCAACACAAAACGTATATTACTCCGACTGCAGAGAAGATTTGAAAGAATCCTTCAGCCAGACCACTCCTGGTGAAAGTTCTATATTGCAAATTGCTTCAGTGCGTATAATGCGTCAAACGGTAATTTCTTGGCCATTTTCGCTTCGAACCTCTTTCACAACTTCTGAAATATAAGTCTCGGGTTCAGAACTCTCAACGAAATGCTGAACTAGCACAACAATAGTTTTAGTGTAAAGTTTAACAGTTTTTTTTTACGGAAAAAATTCGGCGAAAAGGTTCCCAGCACCACTTGCATTGAAAAATACGCTATTAGCAACGACAAGTTATGAAATTCACGGCGGCCCTCGACATCCGAATTACAGTAAATTAGTAATCTGTTCTACCGAAGCTCTCAAACCATGTTTCAGGGCAGACAAACAATCAGCAGTCGAATTCCGCGTCCAGTGATTGTCAAGTTTACATATTCTAAACTAAAACAGAGCGACTCGCGTGTGATTGTTTCCATATCGCGTGCAGTTGTTTCCAAATAGAAAAAAGAATTTTGTTGAGACTATTCCACCAGAATATCAAAACGTTGTGATCGACTTAAGTTTGAGAGGAGCGACTTCATCCCACCGCCTTTTTGATCATCGACAACAATCGCCGTCGTTTTATTAACTTACAAGCAACATCCCGAGAAAAATTTATTAATTCGTGCAAGTGTTTTCCTTGAACGGCCGCGACTCGACTGCATGCGTAAAACAAAACTACTTTATTGCCCTAAACCCCGAGAAAATTCAACGTTATATTACGGAAAACAACACCAAGAACAACAATGCAATAACAATTTTCAAAAATATCACACGGTCCCAACTCGTTACTCTCTAAATGAAATATCTCTCATATTTTTCACTCAAATCTATAAACATTATTTTGTCCCAAAGAAGATAAAGCGAAAAGTGTCAATGTAAAACAATATAGTAGACGGGAAACTAAACAAAATCTTTGTAAATTTTAAAATTTATCCACAAATGGTCATTGTATATGATTGCATATAAAAAGACTTAAGCCGAATATCAAAGTTATATAGAAGGAAGGGTACCTTATCGACATCTCATAAATAGAAATAGTTTAACAGAAATTTTGTTAAACTTTGATAATTTATAAGACTATCATTTATATCACGTCATTTTGAAGGACTAAGTAAGAAATATCCGGACCTTCTACTCTAAAATTTGACTCTCATTTTACGTTCATATTATTTTAAGAGTCGGAATCTTGTAAATAACAACGCATAGTATCGGAGTTTATTCATTAAGTTAAAATTATCACGTGGAATTTACATCTATATAAAATATCTATATAAAATAATAAATAGAAGTCAGCGGGAGGTCTTTTGTGCTGGAAGGTTCACTCCGGTCTCCGTTGAGTTGTTTTTCGTGTTGCGGCGGTAGTTTTGTTGCGTCGACGGGGCGCGAATTCACTTTGCTTCTTTTTTGCACGCTTCGGTCGTTTGATTCCGCTCCGATGTTCCGCCTCTGCTCCACTCACTAGCCGACATGTCATAGGAGGACAAAACCACGAGAGGCGCTATCCCTCCTATAGCAACGGTTGCGGTCAGAGTGCCCCCCTTTTTGCGGCGCAATCCGGCGGCGTGGTTCCGCCAACTATAGGCGCAATTTGCGCTGGCAGGCGTCACAACAGATAGTTTCGACGAGGAGACTATTAGATGGGTTACAGCACCTCGCGGAAAACACCAGCGCCATCTTGGCCTCGCTAGAGGTGTTGTCCGCGACGGCCAATAAAGTCCACGAGGTATACGCATTGTCCGTGGTCGCGGAAGTTTCTCGAGACGCAAATCGGGATATTGAAGAACTAAAGACAATGGTGACGACACTTGCGGACGCAATCTCGAAGCTTACGGCTGTAGGTACTTTGTGTTCGGAAGGTAGATCTCAATCGCCTTCACCGTCGAGGTTTACTTCCCGAAAAGGGCGCTCGGGTAGTCGCACGCCGGGACCCTCATCGGTTGCGACGATTTGCTGGTACCACCGCACCCCCATTTTAGGAGCAGACTTCCTGTGTCATTATGGGCTGTTGGTGGACCTGCATAACAAAGCATTACTAGACCCCGCACCCTCTCTAAAGTCGTCAGGAAACAATTCCACTGGCGAAAACGACACTCTCCATTGTTTTCAAGGACGTTTCCAAACATCACATTCAGACACTCCTCAGAAAATATCGCAACATCAAAGTAGTTTCTCCCAGGCGGTTAAGCGCGATGTGCAGCACCACATCAACACTACCGGTTCCCCGATCTTCTGAAAATTGCCTCCTCTATTATCCCAGAAGCTAGCGGTTGCAAGGAAAGAATTTGACGATCTAATGAAACAGGGTATTTGCACGAACTCCGCCATGCTATTAACATAATATGCTGGTCCCAAGCCCAAGTAAAAGACGAGAGTTTGAGGCAACGTACTTTGTACTATCCTCAGTAAAACAAAAATAGAATGCTAAGATCAGAGAAAGATAAATAAAGTAGAGTTGGAGAGTTATTCCACTAAGCTAAATCCTACCTGATCTCTCTTGGTGCCAGGTCCCGCGACAGGCCGACCAAGAAAGTGCATACAATGTCGTTACAAACATGATGATCGGATTGAGTCACAAGCCTCGGAGAGGCGTCCACCTCAGTCGACGCTGCAGGACGGGCCCCGGTCCTGTCGAGAAATTGGCAAGGGTTCTTGACGCATGGGCGGTGTCAGGACGTATGCAAGTTAGTCCGAACAAAACGAACGAAACAAATACGTGTCTGCACAGTAAATGTGGGTACCCTAACTGGAAAGCGACCGTAACAGGTGTCATGGGGGAAAGGGGTTCGGAGCGCGCAATGAGGGTGGCGAGCGTATAATCGATTTTGCGGACCCTCATGACCTTGTACTTATTAATACATGGTTCATGAAACAATTGTCTCATCTTCCCTTATTTTATAGTGTGAACAGTAAAACGCAAATCGACTATATTCTCGTAATACGCCAACATTTTACCACTGTCACTGATTGCAAAGCATAGACCATAAAACCTCAACAGAAAATCGCCGTCCTGCGCATTAAGCCACCGATAAAACCGCGTGAGGAACGCACTGGCCCGCAGCGCGTTAAATGGTGGCGATTTGGTGAGAAGAAAGAAGAAACGATCTCATTCTTACGATTGCCGACCATTACGAATGTAGAAGAATCATGGAACCAAATGAAAGACACGATCCACAAAGCGGCCTCTGCAACCCTCGAGATCACCAAGCCAGGTAAGCGGTACATCAACCGAGATACTTGGCTTTGGAACGATGATGTTGAAATGAACGTCCGTGAAAAGAAACGCCTCTACCACAAATTTCTCGACGATCACACACCGGCCAATTGACAAATTTATAAGAATGCCAACCGGGAAACAAAGAAACTAGTCGCTGTCACCCGAGCGAACCATTACAAAAATCTTTACGATAAACTGGACACTCGGGATGGCGAGACAGATCTGTATCGACTTGCTAAAAGCCGTAACGAACGTACACAGGATATCGAACACTTCTGTTGCGTTATTGATAAGAACGGTACTCTGCTTACCAATTGTTGAACCACAACGGATAGATGGCGAAAATACTTCGAGCAGATTTCAACTGAAAAATTTGCTCATCCTCCACTTCCACAATCATTGCCGAGATTGGACCAGTTCCGCCTATCAGCGTAATTGAAGCCGAGGAGGCAATAAAAAGAATGAAATTGGGGAAAGCCACAGGGCCTGACGATATCGTACCTGAACTCTGGAAAGCGAAGGGCTGGGACCCAACACTGTGGCTCAGTGAATTCTCTAATCGGGTTATTCAGAAAGGAAGAACACCATCTGACTGGTCAGAAAGTACCACTGTTCCAATATGGAAACAGAAAAGTACTCCAGCAGAATGTTCAAATTAGCGTCCGGTCTGATTACTTTCCCTTACCATGAACATTTTTGAACACATTATTGACAACCGTATTCGCGAAATCGTTGAAATAACCGTGAATCAAGCCGGATTTGTAAAAAACTGCGGAACTACTGACGCAATACACGCTGCGCGGTTACTCATGGAGAAACACCGTGAGAAACATCACCCTAGAGAAAGCGTTTGACCGTGCGCCACACGAACTCATCTGGCATGCTGTACGACAACACTTAGTGTCAGAAGAACTCATGCGCTGGGTTCAATTGCTCTACCACGATCCGAAAAGTAAAGTTCGAAGTATGGGGGTGCATCAAAACCGCTTCGTGTCTCGGTTGGTGTTGATCAAGGAAGCGCCCTCTCACCACTCCTCTTTGTTCTTGTTATGGACACCGTCACACGGGATATCCAACGTCCTGCGCCCTACACACTGCTTTATGCAGATGATGTTTTCCTAGCATCTGATAGCAACTTCTCCAAAAATGGAATGATCGCCTCATGCAACACGGTCTCAGATTGAATCTAAACAAAATTGAACTTTTGACGTCCGATCCCCATGAAACAGGCATAATCACTGGCAGCGGCAGTGATCTGCCCAGAACTGAGCGATTTAAATACCTCGGGACAACGCTATCAGTCAATGGAGAACTGCGTTATGAAATTGTTTCACGCATTAACGCAACCTGGATGAAGTGGCGTTCCACAACTGGTGTACTTGTGATCGACGTATTAACGAATCTTAAATCTAAAGTTTACCGCAATGTCGTCCATCCTGTCGCTCCCTATGGTTCTGAGTGTTGATCAACTGTAAAAGACAATGAACGACGTCTTGCGGTAATGGAGACGAAGATATTACGTTGGAATAGTAGCGTCACATGTTTTGATCACATCCCAAATGAGGATATCCGCGATCGTTACGGGATTCCACCGATCGTGGAAAAGTTGCGAGAGAGGCGTCTTCGATGTTATTGTAATTCGTGCTAACGAGAATTCATTTGCCAAGATTAGCCTGAACATCGAAGTCGATGTTAAACGACCAAAGGCAGGCCGAAACAACGATGGCTTGATACGATGGATGGGGATTTAAAAGCCTCGAGATTGTACCCAGATCAGGCATTTGATAGAGCTAAATGGCGAAACCGATCACGACGAGCCGACCCCGCTTGTGAACGGGAGAAAGGCTGAAGAAAAAGAAGAAGGTGAAACAGGGTATTTGCAGACCTTCCCATTTAGTCCCAAACCCAAACGGCGAATGGAGGCCTTCCGGAGATTACAAGCGTCTGAATACTTAGATAATTCCCCACCGGTACCCTATCAAAGTCATTCACGCGCATTCACCGAAAAGCTGCCGTATTTTCACGACCTTGGATCTGGCCAGGGCGTATCACCAAATCTCGGTTGCTCCCAAAGACATACCGAAAACGGCTATCTGCACACCTTTCGGACTCTTCCAAGTTCACCAGGATGACTTTTGGTTTATGCAACGCTGCGCAAACATTTCAGAGATTGAGATGAGAAACTTAAACTTATGTTTCGTTTACATGGATAATGTTTTGATCGCTTGTTCTTCTGAATCTAAGCATTTGGCTCTTTTTGAAAGTGAGCACCAAGTTGGGATATCTCTGGATCGCGTAAGCAGCCTCTGGATCCCGCAGTAACTGGCTAAATGCCCATTAATGTAGATAGTGATAGTGGGATGCGTCGTCAGATTGAAAACCTTGACTTTATTGGTGTTTACTGCTGGTACTACTTCACTTACCTTTCGCATGTTGTCGTCTGTAATTCCCAACATTGAAATTCGTCGATTGTGTGCAGTGTTGTACTCCGTGAGGTTCTAAAATAGACGATAAAATAAAATTCACTATTACTAGACTTAAACGATTCAAACTCACATCTAATTCCGTTTGGCTTTCCGGCAGTCCCAGCAAGGCCCCTTCCGCCGATTCATTCATTGGCAAATCTTCCATTATATTAGATCTCAACCCAGCAGATGGTCTTTCCCTGAGCACATATCTCCTGGTTGAGGCTCCAAAGTGAAATGTGCTGTTCATTTGCAACTGAGTGGGTTTGTGTGGCTCCAACCGGAGCGACCCAATGAAGGTCCCATGTGCTGCGAACAAAATAAACTTTTAATTGCAAACTCCGACAATCTTTCCATCAAATTCCTTACTTACTTGATCCCAAATCAACCAAATAAGCAATGTTCAGGTATTTATGGTAAACCAGGGCGGAATGGACCCGTGAGCATGAAGCGTGATCAATGCAAAAATCATTCATCTGCGAGTTGCGACCGAACAAGTAGCATTTCTTCTCGTCGATCATAAGCTTCTGGATGAGTTTGTCGTCCTTCAGCACGTCCAAGTGGAGGCCAGTGGGTGGTTTTCCGGCCCTTGGTTGGAAGGAAAATGTTCAGACAAAATTCTTATTAAAATTCAAATCCAATCCTCACCAACTCGGCACTTCGTAGCTGTTCGCCATGGAATTCAAGTTGATTTGTTTACCACCGAAACTCTAGTGCTAATACAAAAACTACACTTCACCATCAAAAGGCGCTAAATATTGTCTAAAAAGACATAGTAAGGCCCATGGAAATGCAATCCAAATTCGAAAAATTCACAAGCAAAGTGTTGTGTTGTTATCAGTTGGGGACAACAAATTGGTTGATTGACAACTTTAATGTCAGTTGTCAGTAAATTGGACGGTGATTGTTGAATGCTTGATTTCTACATTTTTGTATGGCAATGATGTTTTGAGCTACGTTCAATATTCTTTCAATTTCAAATAAAATTTAATTATTTCGTGATAATTTCCAAACAAATAATATCCAAACGACATTGGAAGCGATGCAATGTTTATTAGGGATAATCTGTACTAGTTAAGAGAACCTTACAATTTATCAAATATGAAGATGGTCTTGTAAATAAATTTTGTCCGCCAATTTCCCTATAACCTCTCAAGTCGCGACAGTCGGTAGTATTTCGAGAATATTTATTTATTAAGTGTTGATGATTATTATCATTTAGTGGTTGTCATTCGTGAGTATTGAGAGTATATTGCTTCTTGTTGGTTTAGAATACTAAGATTTACAGCTTAAAATAGGATGCAATTCGGTTAATTAGTTTCGCTAGGATTTCTTTTGGCATTCCAATCTGTTGTTTGTAAATATGGTCGCTGTCAAAGTGCCGGGTGTGTGATTTCCTTTGAAAATGCGGTTCAACTTATTCTTCTCAACGTTCACGCTCTCGTTGCTAGTAAAGTTCACCACTGGAGATGAGTTAGAAGGTCCTTACAAAACCACAACCAATGAAAAGAACCAAATAACGACAATTAAACATTCCCGCCCGAAGCTCAGTGTTGAGTTACAAAAGGAAGGATTCCACAAAACATTAGTCTACAGCTTGTCTTCCCCAAGCTCTATAGAAGGATGCGGCTTCACATTGGAGCAAAAACTGCCTGCTGCAGTTTACGTGGATACTGATGAGCTGTTGGATCTAGTTTCCCGTCGAGGCTACAACCTAACCTACCCACATTTCGTGGATATTGAAAAATCAACAGAGAAATCATCAGGATTCACTGTCCTTTTGCATTCCGAAAGCCAAGTGTATCAAGCTTCGATTCCAATTCACTTTCGGTATCACAGTGCAGTAGATGGAGGTGGGTTCGTGGAAGTTGAAATAAAACCTCCAGCCCTTTACGTGAATTGCCCTAACGCGGAGCCCATTGGAGAGGAAAAGTGTTTCAAGGAAGCTGAAGCGTTGATACACAAATGCAACTGGATCCAAGAAGAGGATATAGATTTCGATGGTAAATTGATTGCTGTGAGAATACCCAGGGGTGATAAATCGATCAGCTCCTTAGTGACCTCCATTACGATTGTTATTAGTTGGGTTGGGTGTGTTGTGATCCTTGTCAGTATTTCGCGGAAAACGAAGAATATGAATAAGAAATCGAAATAGATTTTACTTTTCTATCTAAAAACTGTTGTTTGTTAATAAAAATCCAAGAACTGTAGAACGAAAATAAGCCCCGAACTAGCAGTTCTCTCTTGAGGGATGACGGAGATGATATTTGTTTGAACTCAATTCACTTACAGAAAGCGAGTTTTGGGTAGCTATCAAATACAACAAATGCCACCTCGGAGGAATGGAGACGAAAATGTTACTTTGGATCAGTGTGCTCATGTAATTTGAGGTGACGAGACTCACTAGCTAAGAAGACTAAAGCCAAGGCTGAATAGTCAAGTTGATGGGGAATGACCCAAATGCCGACCGAAATAGTGATGACCTGATATGCTAGATGTTGAGCGCCTTTCGAATTCACCCGAATCTAGCCTGTGACCGCGAAAAATGACGAATTTAATCCAAATGAGCCAGCCGCCACCGAACAGGACAGGTTAAAGGGTCGTAGTGTATTAACTACACCATGAGTCATCGCTGGCAATGCATTTTCTTCCCAGAATTTGTCGAAGAATGCATGAAGGTTATATCAAGGAATATCAATTCAACGAGTGTGTGGCGTGACAGTTCAGGGAAGGGAAGCAGAATTTACAGCCAATAATAAGGACTTCAGAATCCTATATCGCATTACGAAAGAACCTGCAGCGGGTAGCAAACCTTCAAATGGACCGGTTAGTAAGTGACTTCTCGTTAGCACGAATTACGTGACCATATCATCGAAGACGACCCTCTCGTAGTTTTTCCACGATCGATCTATAGATCGCGGATATCCTCATTTCGGATGTGATCAAAACATGTCACGCCACTAGTCCTATGCAACATCTTCGTCTCCATTACCGCAAGACGCCGTTCATTGTCTTTTATAGTCGGCCATTCGGTCAGAACCATAGAGTGCGACAGAACGGACGACATTGCGGGAAATTCTAGATTTGGGACATTCGTTGATACGTCGATCACAAAGAATAGCAGTTGTAGAACGCCACTTCATCCAGGTTGCGTTAATGCGTGAAGCAATTTCATAACGCAGTTCTCCATTGGCTGATAGCGTTGACCCGCTCAGTTCTGGGCAGGTTACTGCCGCTGACACTGACTGTGACTGTTTCATGGAGATTGGTCGTCCAAAATTCGGTTTTATTTAGATTCAATCTGAGACCGTGTTGCGTGAGACGATCATTCTATTTTTGTACAAGTTGCTCGAGATAATTTTTACTATTAGATGCTACGAAAACATCATCTACATAATGCAGTGTATCGGGCGCTGGGCATTGGATATCCCGTGTAACGGTGTCTATACTAAGAACAAAGAGTAGTGGTGAAAGGGTGTTTCCTTGATGAGTACCAACAGAGACACGAAGCGGTTTCGATACATCTCCCACACTTCGAATTTTACTTTTCGGATCGTAGACCAATTGAACCCAGCGCAAGAGTTCTTCTGGCACTGAGTGTTATCGTAGAGCATACCAGATGAGTTCGTGTGGCACACGGTCAAACGCTTTCACTAGATCCAGAAATGCAATGTAAAGAGGGCGATGATTCCCACGGGGGTTCTTCATGAGTAACCGCGCAGCGTGTATTGCGTCAGCAGTTCCACAGTTCTTGACAAATCCGGCTTGATTCACGGTTATTTCAACGATTTCACGAATACGGTTGTCAAGAATGGGTTCAAAAATCTTCATGGTATGGGAAAGTAACCGGATCGGACGGGAATTTGAACATTCGGCTGGACTACCTTTCTTTTTCCATATTGGAACAATAGTACTTTCTTGCCAGTCAGATGGTGTTCTTCCTTCCTGAATAACCCGATTAAAGAATTCACTGAGCCACAGTGTGGTGCCCCAGCTCTTCGCTTTCCAGAGCTCAGATGCGATGTCGTCAACTCCTGTGGCTTCCCCCGATTTCATTCGTTTTACTGCCTCCTCGACTTCAGTTGCGCTGAGAGGTGGAACTGCTACAAATGTCGGCAATGATTGTGGAAGTGGAGGACGAGCAAATTCTTCAGTTGAAATCTGCTTGAAATATTCTCGCCATCTTTCCTTTGCGGCTCGACGGTTAGTAAGCAGAGTACCGTTCTTCTCGTTAACGCAACAGAAGTGTTCGATATCCTGTGTGCGTTCGTTTCGGCTTTTGGCAAGTCGATACAGATCTCTCCGCTATCCCGAGTGTCCAGTTTATTGTAAAGATTTTTGTAATGGTTCGCTCGGGTGGCCAACATTTAGCGTCCAGACAAGTATTTGTTTTATTCGGATTAACTTACTTGACGCCGTCCATGCGTTAAGAACCCTTTCCCATTTCTCGACACGACCGCGGCCCGTCCTGCTGCTCCATTCAGATTGACATCCTAACATTTTTCCGAGGCTTGTTACTCAATCCGATCATCTTGTTTCTAACGATATTGGATGCATTTTCTTGGTCGGCCTGTCGCGGGATCTGTCACCAAGAGAGATCAGGAAAGATGTAGCATAGTGCAATAACTCCAACAATACTTTATTAATCTCTTACCCTGATCTCAGCGTTTTATTTTTGTTTTTACTGAGGATAGTACAAAGTACATTACCTCAAACCCTCCTCCTTTACCTGAGCCTGGGACCAGCATACTATGTTAATAGTATGGCGGAGTTGATTACGACTAATCAATTGTTATTCGTTAATTGCCACTAATTCCATAAGAATCGAGCGTACTAAAATTGCATGATTTGAGGAAGAACTCCAGACACCCCGGTTTTGGCCCGGGGTCCACCAATTCGATATCCCTAAAGGCTGTCTGGCGTCCTGGTCTACGCCATCACTCCATCTCAGGCAGGGTCTGCCCCGCATTCTTTTTTCTACCATAGATATTACCCTTATAGACTTTCCGGGCTGGATTATCCTCATCCATACGGATTAAGTGACCCGCTCACCTTCTCTTAAACGCGGCCAAGAGTTCATAATTTTTCTTGATAAGATCCCAGATTTCTGAGGAATACATAAGAACTGGCAAGATCATAGTCTTGTACAGTAAGAGCTTTGACCCTATGGTGAGACGTTTGTGATTTTCGACCTTAGATAGGAGAAATTTTCAACGGTCTCAAAGTTGTAGTCTCCTATCTTTATTGTTTTCGTTTGACCAGTGTGATTCGATGTTTCTTGTTCTTTGCTTTTTCGCGCTGACGTTGCCACCATCTACTTCGTCTTGCTTTCATTTATGTGCAGCCCGAGATCTCGCGCCGCCTGCTCGATCTGAATGAAGGCAGCTTGTATGTCTTGGGTGGTTCTTTCCATGACGTCGATATGGTCAGCATAGACCAGTATTTGGGTGGACTTGAAGAGGATGGTGTCTCTCGCATTTATGTCTGCATCACGAATTACTTTCTCTCCCGTTGTCTTAGACTGTTGTTGATGTTGAATGATCTCGAGAGGGATCCTGCTGCTTTTATCTGGCCTCGCACGTTGGTCAGTGTACAGTTTTACCCTGGCTATGCTGTCATAGGCCGCTTTAAAGTCGATGAAAAAATGGTACAACTGATGTCCATATTCCAACAGTTTTTCCATCGCTCGCCGCAGGTATATATATCCCATCACAACTGCAAAACCTGCAATTAAATGAAACATTCACAACTGAAAAATGAAGACGTGCATAGAAGTGTAACTTACGATGCGAATCACCATTGGAAATGCGGCTGTCGTAAATCAAATTTTATTGATTTATAAAAGAAAAGACAAAATGATGTTGCTCACGCGGCTGATGAGAGCAAAGAGTTAGAATCCGAAACCCTGGCTCAGTGAATTCTTTAATCGTGTCATCAACTAATTAGAGAGACGGTACAAACGTTCCAATCAAAAAAAAAAAAGGTTAGTTTGGAGATAGTGTCGGGCCAATGTACTTCGATGACACGACACAGGCAGGTGTTAATGAAGGTTCAGTAAGTAAGAGTGGACAGTTCCTAGATATAAAAGTTGATCGTCGCCTTCGATGCTCTGCCCATTAGTGCCGATAAGGAAAGAGCAATGTCCCATCAGATTGAGAACTGTGGTTTTGTTGGTGTTTATCTTCAGTCCAACTCTAGTTGTCTCCCTTTCTAAACCCAGACCCCATCATCTGGTGGGAGACCAAACAGAAGTCATCAGCGTAGTCGAAGCGTTTGAGGATCAATTAAATTCCTCCACGTCCTCCAGACAAGGCAACGTCGCCGATAACAAGAAAAAATAATATCGGTGGCAGGATGCAACCCTGGCGGACTTTGTTTTCAACATCAAGTTCCTCTTAGATTTCACCTCGCTGCAGTATTTGGCATTTTGTTCCATCACACGTCGCTTTGATAATAACTATCAGTTTCTCCAGAATACCCCCAACCCCCCTGTATAGATACACTCCCTGTTTATCGAAAGCTTTCTCAAAATCGATGAAGAGTAGGTACAGCGAAGATCGAAACTTCGCTGGCATTTCCAAAATGATAAGTAGGATGTTAATGTGGTCAATGCAGGAGGATCCGAAGCGGAAACCGAGCTGCTCTTGAACGATCAAGCTGTTATTTTTACAACGGCAGGGACACGCAGATATCCCTTTAATTGTCATACTCCAAAAGGATACCCTTCTTTGGAATCTTAACAATCAGACCCGTCTTCCACTTTCTGGGAAAGGTGTCAAATTCCCAAAATTTCCGTACGAATGGAAACAGTTACGTCTTCAGTAACTGCAGGTGCAGGAAAAAAATAATTCTCTTCAAGCCCAGTGACTATACTCCGCTTGAATGCAAATTAATTTCACTTCTGTTTGCAGAAAACGAGGACCCTCCTTACCGTTCTCGAAGAGCGTGTGTACATTCCAGAAGCCAATCACAATTCGTTTTCGATAGGCAAAGATCGTAGCCGTGAGGTCAGTCCCTATCCGAGGCATTGTTGACGTTTCGGTAGCAATAAAGTTTCAAAATTTGCATGTTGCTAATCGCCCCTCCCCCCCCTTTAATCGTCTCTTACGACGAGCAGGGAAGACTGTAAGAGTATTCTTAAGTACTAACTCACAGGGCAAAGAGCAAATAGAGCTGAAAAATTTAACTACTTTGAATCGGTGCTCTCAGACTATGCTGAGGTTCACAACGAAATCACAAAACATATCCGCGCAACCAATAACCGACATCCTTTGTCATCGATTTCTTTAGGCCGGGTAGCTACCAAAAATAAAACGAATGCTGTGTCACAATTGTAGAGTCGCAGATATTGTGCTGGACCAATGGGGACATTCGCGATCGATATTACATTGCTCCAAGCGTACAAAAACGTCCAACAAAAAATCAAAACTGCGATCACATATAACTAACTAGCTAAGATTGGTCTGAACATGCAAATTAATGGAAAATGACTTGAAGGACGATTGAAATAGATGGCTTAATACGCTAAAGGATGATTTGAAGACCTTTCAGCTCCACCCGGTCCAAGCTTACAGGCGAGAGGAGTAGTGAATCCGATCCAAATGGGCCAAGACCAAAAAGAAGGCACAGATTCTCATGTGGAAGGTT
Source organism: Hermetia illucens (assembly GCF_905115235.1). NCBI lineage: Eukaryota > Metazoa > Arthropoda > Insecta > Diptera > Stratiomyidae > Hermetia > Hermetia illucens. The sequence continues at coordinate 130,706,964 of NC_051852.1, forward strand.
TGCAATGAGTACAATTGCTAAGCTGATGATATTACGAAATTAAACATTATTCCTGGTGGTGGTACTTCTGGTTTTACAAAATCTTAGATTTTGCATAAGTCAAATTCTAATAATGACGCTTGCGATGAGCATCGAATTATTTATAAACTCACACGACACAGTGAATTGCTTCGTCTGTGTTGCGCACTTTATTATCCTATATAATGAATGTTGGTCAAATTCTAACAGCACAGGCCATGATGATAGTAAACAAAAATAGACCAAGCAGTTTCCTCATACTCCTCTAAACTAGAAATTGAAGGCATATAAAATAAAGTATGTTCAGAGTATAAGAATAGGATTTTCATTAGACAACAGGTATCTTTCTAGCCTCACTAAAACGTTGAGAAAATTCAGAACCATTAGAAAGTTAAGAATTTTTGTTAGTATAATTTTTGCGTAATAAACACACTTAACATGCCTTTATTTTGTGTTATATTTATTTGATCCATTTCTCACGTCCTCTTTATTTTCAGCAAGAAAAAATGCGGAATTCAACTCCTCCAACTCACGTTATCAATCTCTCCGATCAGATTTATGCATTTGAAATATCAGGCAGTGAATGGACGACAAATCTCTTGTGTATTGCAGTTACCAAAAAGATAATTTTAGGCATCGTGAAATTTCCAGTAAGTATTAAATTCTTAGAAAGTAAAATACAATTTTCAATCAATTTTGTCATAGGAAGAATCCGAAATCGAACAATTCGAGTGGCATCAACTCAAAGAACTTTACCACGAATCCCGTTGCCATGCAATCACATTCGCCCCCGAGACATCATTGGCAGTTCTCCCTAAAGTCGTCACTTTCTGTGCAGCCGGTGCTGATTTCATCCTTCGAATCTACCGCAGTGACTTACAAAACAGTGATACAATTCAGCAGTTGAAAGGTCACACAAGTTATATTAACGATGTGGCCTGGGAACCGGAGGGTGAATACTTAGCTTCAGTTAGCGACGATCATACTTGCATTATCTGGAATGCCCGCGATAATTTTGAAACTGTTACAAACTTTTGCTTAACATCGGCTGGTATGTCGGTAAAGTGGCATCCCGAAGAGATTGGCAAAATGCTTGTTGCCGAGAAGAATGGAATTATTCATATTTATAATGCAAAATCACAGCAAGTAATTATGTCGCTGGAGTCACCGAAAATTCCGTTGATGTGTGCCGATTGGGCGTTATCGAATCGTTTGTTTATTACTGCTGTGGCGGGTGGTGATGTTTTTACGTGGGATTTACGAAGAGCAAGGTAAAGGCTTTGATTCCAGTCAGAATACCCATTTCTCGTCATTATTGATGAAATTCGCCTTTTCACGAAATTGCTATGTCATAATCAGAGCCTTATCTGCACCTTTTTTTCATTTTCAGCCGCCCAGTCGAAACGAAGCCGATTCACGAAGACGGTGGTCGTATCGTTAAGTTTAATCCCAACAACGAGTTGATTCTAGCGAGTGTTGGGCGTCCAGATATTACCCTGAAAGTGCACAACATGAAGTCTCCGGTGCCACAAATAGAAGCATCAGTTAAATTATTTGGTGGGCTATCATGGCATCATCGATTGCCTTATGTCGCTATAGGATGTGATAGAAAGTTATGTTTCTGGAAAGTTCAAATGAAATAAATGGAATTTATTGGTTCATACACGTTCTTTCCATTGTCCATCTCTGTCTAGTTAACAAAATGCTACAAAAGAAATGTTCGAAGCGTAAGGGAACACGACAACCCAGAAATAATTAGAATAATTAATAATTTGCCACATCTATAAAAGTCCTACCAATTGCCCATGCTGTTTGCGATCACTAACTTGGATGGAAAACTAGTAAAAGAGGCATGTACGCTTCTTAGTGGCGCAGCACGAATTAATATCGTTCGTTTCTGGTATTATAACAAAATCGCGAGATGCCGAGAAAGAATGAAACTGGAATCTATCACTTAAGTGCACACAACTACGTGTTTTGCTCCCAAACTTGGGGTAAATACCCAAGAAATCTTATTTTTGCTAAGTCCATTAAGGACCTTGCCAAACTATTCTGCCTTATCAGCGAGGATTGAATACTTTGACGAGAAACCCGCCATAGGGAAACAGATCCTAAGGATATCTTTTTTGATTTTGCGACGGAGTTTATAAAGTGCATGTTGTTAAATTCTAAATTTTGGGACATTTCGACGGTGCGATGGTTGAGGGGTAAAGGTTGGCGTCGTCAACACTAATTTTTGTTCGATCGTATACAGGTGCGTTAAGTGTACAAAAAGCCATCCTGGTGAAGTATATTCAAAACCTACGACAGAAACACAACACAACTGTGGTCAAACAAAACATACCCCAGCTATAAAGAGGTATACAGTTGGACCCTCCCATGATTGTCTTACGCAGTAATTCACTCATCACGTTTAATTTGTCATTCCTATGTTCCGAACGAATTTTCCACAGTGGATCTTTTCTAGGTGAGCAACTTGATGGCTGCAACTGGACCGTAGTACATAAGTAACTATCAGCATGTGGCGCGGCAGGATTCGCGGCATTCGAAATTTATTTCGAATGTTGCGAATACCAGCGGACAGATGACGTCACCGGCGCTCTCCACTCAGTTTAGACCTCGCTACAGGAGTGAAGAGCAGAGTAGGTGACGAGAAATGTCATATTTTGGAATGAGAAAAAATGAGAACTGAAAGATACAAGATGTCAGAAAAATAATAAAAATAACTAGCACCAGTTGTGTTTTTGGAAAAAATGAAAAGATTCCTATACAAAGTTTCTATGAAATTCATCCTTTGTTGAAGTTGTCATTGCCATTATTTTTATGAAATAAATGAAGTGTTATAACCAGTGAACATCGTTGTTTTTAACTTCTAAAAGCACATAGTCGAAACACAAACTCATCATAGACTTAAGAAGGAATTATCGGAGTTGCAGAAAATGAATAGAGCTTGGGAATGTCTAGTCTGTGGAGTAGGTACGCTTCCGAATCTTCTATACACATGTTCGGAATTTGTGTAAATAATAGAAAAGATCACAGTCACAGATTACGGTACACGGTGAAAAACAGTGCTTCACCATATACTGAAGTAGTTGTCCGCAGTACGGGACGGATGTCGCCGCTTTAATTCCGGTCTACTATTGGTAACTAACTTCCGGAACGACCTCAAGTCGTACACACGCACACCTGATATTGTGCCGCCGCCAGTAATAAAGTAATGCTGGTCTGCAACCTGTTGGGCAGGTACGTACGCATATTGCACGAAACGCTCGATGAATCCTTGGTACAACGAAGAGCGGATTTACCTACTCGGTGGTATTTTCCTATAAGGAGCGGATGATAAACAGATTCATTTCCTCTACCTATTTCACCCGTGGTCTATGTAAACCTGTTCAATAAGTCGCAATAGATTACGACGAAGCAGTATTCTTGGTCATTGTAGAATTTAGACCTTGAACTTCTTTTTGATTAGCGGTTCCGATGTCCATTACGAGAGCTGCCAGTTATCGGTACTGAACCTTAGATTTCTTTTTCCCCTCAAAAAATTGTGATGCATTTTATACCTGATTGTATTTATTTTCTATGTTATCACAATCTTGGCAGATGCCAGATTTGACATAATACTAGCACTAAATGCTCTCACAATCCAGCGTCACTAAGTTCACCTGTTCCACCACGTATCTCCGCTCCATCTTATTGTTATCGGAGATACGTGGAACATCCCGTCTTATCAACTAACAGAATGGCAGGCTTGTAAATGTTTCTCCATCCCATGCATAACATACACGACATACCAATGTTTTTATTCCGTCATACAAATTCAAGCAATGCGGGCGACAAATCTCCTGTTTGTAATCTTCTTGCATACAGCATTATGCCTGTCAGCGTATGGCAGCGGTACCAACGTCTCCATCGCTAACATTATACGATGGTCGTTTTTCATCACTCTTCAATATAAGATTTTTATAAGCCTGGGTGGCGACCACGCTGTCCTGAATGGCACACATAAAGCTAATTGTTGGTGAGTATTAGATTAGAAACGTAGGTAAGTAGCGGGCTACTATGCCTTGCCGTCTCCAATATTTCGATTTTAATTAGTTTTCAGAGTCCAGAAAAGGGGTAGAATTGGAAATATATCTTTTTTTCTGCATTGGGTAGACCATATTTTATTGCAAAACCATGCCCTCTAGCATCATTCAGAAGGAATGAAAGGGAGTTCAGCGCCATACAAAATAAGGGAGTACTCAATGAGTCTCGTTGGAGAATGCTTCTTCGTATGCGGATGGGCTCTGAGGTTTTAGGACCCTCAAATGAACGCACAAACAAGGGAGTATGTTACCCTCCTCCCATGATTGGCCACTAGCTTCAGATCAGACGTAGATCATCGATTAGCCAGGTATGCGGCACTCTGTGAAAACCCTTGGCCTAATCTATATAGCAACTAAAGAGGTTTCTTTGCTTATCGGACAGAATGTTATTGGTCTCGAAGTCCACATTGACCTTTCCTGCAATAACAGACATTATGAATTTTTCGACAGTTTTTTCCGACAAGGTAGGTAATCCCCGCAGGGGGGAAGGGTCGTGTATACTGGTGAACTTTTAATACCAGAAATGTTTGACTTCTACAACAATTTTACCAGCATCGAAAATGATAACTACTCTACAAAATGCAGACCCGACCTAGTGACATGGCGGTTGCATTCGGCGGCAATTCACTCAGCATACTGGGTAGGCAATCCTCAAAGTCGACCCCAATATTCTTTTGCTTCCATCGCCGACATCTTCACGCTCTGTTGGGATTTGAGATGGAGAGGAGCGAATCTCAGAAGGACCTCCAGGGATGCCGTTAGGCAGGTTCTCATTACCGCACTGATACACACGCAAGCTAGTCTTTGAAGTTTGTGTTACTTCCTGGCCGTTATCCTGAGTTCCGTGCTGTCTCATTGGCCTTAATACTGCAGTGTATATCCAATACATCATTTTCCGGGTGCATCTTTATTTCTTTCCTGCTATGGACCTGCAAGTCACCAGAGCCCTTGTGGTTTGGAAGTGGCGAATGGAGTTTGGATTAGACAAGTGTCGAATCCAAGCCATCCGCAAAGGTCATCACGAGCCGCATGCCGGACATAGCATTGGTGACCTCCACATCGAAGCTATGGCTGAGACAGACTTCTACAAGTACCTAGAAATTCTGCAAGGAACCCATGCTCAAGTTGGTGATCTGAAAGATGCTCTGTTGTCCGAATTCCTGCGATGTGTAAAGCTAGTACTGAAATCGCATCTCTCGGGGAAGAATAAAATAAGCGCGTTGAATGTATTCGCTATTCCTTCATTGGCTTATGCATGCGGAATATTGCCGTGGACGGAGACCGATTTGGAAAACGTCCAGCGGGGGATACGGACAACTATGTCCAAATTCCGAATGTATCATCCAAAGTCTGCTGTGGAGCGGATGAACTTTCCCCGTGACATCGGAGGTAGGCGCGTGGTTGATGTAACGACACAACATCGTCGCCAAATCGACTCGCTGCGCGCTTATTATTACAGCAAAGAGTAGGCGAGTCCCTTGCATGTCTGTTGTCTGTGGACTGACTCCATTTAACTTGAAGGATCGATCTTTTAATCCTCTAAGTGGGGTGAAGTCGGACCAAGAGCGTAACACGTAAATTGTCTTTGGCAGGCATTTGTCGAACAGATGGCTGTGGGCTGAGGAGCTCTTTGCAGAGACGGAGGGGTTCATGTGCCTCATTCAGGACGGCCGCCATCCGAGCTTATAAAAAGCTCATCATGAAAGAACGGGTGGAGAACGACCAGTGCAGAATGTGTGATTCGGCATTAGAGACGTTGGACCATCTCATTTCTGGCTGTACTGTTATGGCACCTGTGCAATACATCACCAGGCATAATGTTGTATGTAAGGTTACCCATCCAAACCTTGCATACAAGCATGGGCTGGTCACGGTAACATGTCCGGTTTACCGATGAGCCGCAAGCAGTACTTGATAGTTCTGCTTACAGCATGTATTGGGACCGGCCAGTTCTGAGTGATCGCCACATTCCACATAACAAGCTTGAGGTACTCTTAGTTGACAAGACGGGTCGCTCCGCGTATATTATTGATGTTGCTATCCCCCATAATAGCAACATTGAACGGAAATATGTGGAGAAGAAGGTGAACTATGAACCATTGGCTCGAGAAATCAAAGAAATTTGGCGTCTCGAGCGAGTGGTTGTAATTCCCATAATAATGTCAGCTACAGGTATTGTACCTAAATCCCTCACGGCTTCCCTTGATGTCCTGGGACTTTCGCACAGTCTGGTTCAAACCATGCAGAAGTACACCATTCTGCATACGTGCTCGATGTTGTGGGGGGTCCTCGACGGATTCTCCTATTGATCTACCATCGGCCGCCACCACCACCAGCGCCCCTTTAGTTTTTAAGTAATTAGGATCGTCCGAGCCTAAATACTTGGCACTTAGTGCTAGTATTAGGTAAAATCCGGCATCTGCCGGGGTTGTGACAACTCGCAAATAAAGATAGTCAGTGCAAACAAGCCGTCTCTACTTAATATTAATATGGAAGCTCTGTTGCTTTGACATTTTGACGATTCATGGTCACCAGCACATTTCAAACAGCTTGGATTTCGATTACAATACCTGTGTGTGTGATTGAAACCTTGGCATCTTTTACACTGGAGCATTAGGTCGCTGACTTTTCTCAATGCTTCTATTATGACCTTCATATTAAGGATAGCTCTTAATTTGTGAATTTTGTTTGTGTCTTTACTGTCATCGAATGTAAGCATGAACAATGATTCTAGTTTCTCACTTTTAATTTCAATGGCACATTTTTTGGTTCTTCCCGAGGTGATCATGATCGGAATGTAGTGAATGAAAAAAATATTCACAACCGTAGAAACCGTACCCCTCGCTTCCTACGGAATACCTCCAAACTTACCTACGCTAATGAAGTCGCCAACCTTTTCCTCTAATAAAACTTGCAAATTAACAAATAAATCAAACGCATCATTTAACTAAATAATATCTTTTATTCCTTTCTTCAATCTTATTTATTCTTATAAATATTCATATATTTTTTTCGATACAAATATTTTATTTTTCAGCTTTTTATTTTAAAAATCCAATTAAACAGTATTCACATATTTTTCATAAAAACAATACATTAAAATTAAAATAATAACTTTAACGCGACAGTAAGAAGCAAAAATAACATTTATAAATCTTTCTTTTGGGTATCGGAACTAGAGATCGAAGATTAAAAGCAAAAAGAGTGTAATAAAAGGATACATGTACAAATGCCATTGAAATGACTGTCCATAAAAGTGTAGAGAGAGGTTATTGTTCTCATGTTATCTTGTGGAAAGGAAAAACCAAAGAACTGAAGCAGTAAAACGTTAAAATAATAAAGGATATGTATAATTAGAGGAATTGAACTTAAAATTGTTTTATGAATTGTGTTGGTTTTTGTTTAAAATATTTATAAATAAGAGAACAAAGCACTGCATTAAAATTACGCGACTAATTGGTGGGATTAAAAAAAAAATTATTTCTCCTCTGAATATTCATGGACGAAAACACGCTGTAAATCTTTCTCCGAAAAAGATAAAAACGAAAGTGATATCTAACATTTATGACGATTTATCACAAAAGGTTCAAAGTGATTACGACACTATTTTTCCATATAGTCTGGTATTACTGTATTAAAATATGACTTTAATAACTTAAGTTCTTCCATTTATTGACCATAGATTTCGTGTAAGCACATTTCACTGATTTACTTAAAAAAAAAAAACTTTAAAAAAACTAGAATATTTTAAATAGTACGCGCACATTTGTGAAAACAACTCCTTGTCGACGGGTCATCACATTTCTGTATTTTTTACTCTGGAATTTGAACTGATTTTTTTGTTAATAACTTACCCTCCTTTGAATGTGCAGTACGTCTTGCGATTGACAACACACATTGAGAGCGTAGTAACGAATGGAACGTAATTGAGGCGAATCCACCGATTGGAGGACATATTGCCCAGTGAACGATTTTGCCTATAAGGGAAACCTCCAAATTCGATTAAAACCTTTGAAAACTCTTTCCCTGGCAAGATTACAAACTCAATCTCAATTACTACTGCTGCTGTTACGTATTCAAGTGTTCATATTTGCACTCCTTGTCGTCGCATTGACCCATTAGTTGATAGGGACATATGATGCCGTTCGGATTAAATGATCTGAAAGATAACAACCAGAGAGGCAGAAACATCTATTTTTATCACAAAAACATCAAATGTGCGAGGAATGTTTAGAGTGTTATTTCGAGAGAGAGCACGAGAATAAGTATCGTATATTGAGTTGATAGCAGTTGAGTACATAGCGAGAAACAGGTTCAGAAGAGGAACTTGCAGCATAGTCTCAGGATATATATACTTCAGTACTACATGGAAAAAACGCTCACCCTCCACTACTGCTCGGGAAGTCCAGTGGCGAAACATACTCGTTGCTGTGCTGCAAAACTCCCTTTGACTTCTCTTTGACCTAAAAATAAAATTCGTAAAGCGGCAGCAGACATCCCCACATTCGGCAAATTACCTCCAATTCATTAGCACCGCAGATTCGATTATAAAAATGCATTTTGGCATTTGACGGACCAGCAATTACTTCACTTGTGCAAGCCTCATCTACAGCTTTTCTCCTCTCAAGGGTCCCAGGTTCCATTTTATCATTACTTCTAAGGCTATCTACTCTACTTTGTACATTTTGTATATCACAAATATTCGACATAGAACTCTCTTCCGTTTGTTCTGTTTCTACAGTGATTTCATTTGATGCTCCAGCGGTATCATCGGGAGAGCTCTTGTCGCTCACCAGTTCAGGCAGAATTGATGATAAGTTAGGGTCATGGCAATGTTCATTTCCACTTACCATACTGATAACGTTGTTGGCATTGTTTTTAAGGCTTACCGAAGTTAAAGAATCACATGCTGTCGCCTCACTAATTCTTGAATCCGTAGACTCCATGAAACAATCAACTTGTATGGCTTTGTCCAACATATCTGTTTCCGTAGATGTTTCTGCATCGACTTTTTCATCAGTCAGTAGTTCCATTTCATCCGATTGTCCAACTTCTTTCAATTTTTTGATTTCCAGTGATAGCTCTTTTGTTAAAAAATTGATTTTCTTTTTCTGCTCCATATAAAAACTACTAAATTTTACAAATAGAAAAATACAAAAGAGTTAAGACGTTGTTCTGGTGAATTTTCAGTTGGCATTTCAGAACAAAACAATTCCAGTGAATATGAGACGCCATCAAACTGAATATTTACAATATAATACGTGGATTTTATCGATAATTCAAATTTAGAATTTTAAAACAATCTGGAAATATCCAATCCGATGACCATCTCCTATTCCCCTTGGCAATGACACATTGAATCTAAACAAATGATCTTGAATGTAAATTACTTATTCCGTTCACTGTCCGATCGTTTGCACAGGTCAATTGACAACTGATTGAGTTGCATTGTGCGATCCTTAAGGACGAGGATTCCCTTGTACGATGAAGATATTTTTGGAAGAATTATTGACGTTCTTTGTTCTTTCTCTTTTATTTTCGTCTCCGTTTCCAGAACTGCCTTCTTTAGTTTTTCCAACTCATGCTCCAGACGTATCTTTTCGCGTTTCTCATCTCGTACTGCAACTACCATCTGCGTGGTTTTCCTTATGTTTTCAACCAAATCGGAGCTAGGGACAAATTGTGCCGATTATAATTTTCTATCTAAAGATTTCTACTTATCCGTGGATTTACCTTGTTTTTCTGAATTCTGCTTCGCATTCCACTTCTGTTTTCAATTCCAATGATGGTTTTAGAATCGAAGATTCTCCCTTTTTGTTTTGAATTAAGTTAGAGTTTGTTAGATTGTTTGCTGGTTTCCTTAAGGGGACGGTTTTTGCGATGACCTGCGACGTTGTAATCAACACGGTCTTCGGTTCATTTACTAACGCCTTTGGCGGCTGCAACTTTGTTGCAGCTTTGGCTCGAAGAGGAAAATTAGTTGCTACCGACGGTGTCGCTTTAGTCTTAATTTGATTAAGATTTTTCTTAACAACTTTTGCCTTGACTACATTTGATACAACTTGAGTTGGTTTCACTTGCATTTGTGTTGTTTTTGCAACGGAAGCCTTGGCAGTCACTGAAACAGGCTTGACACCTTTCGTCGCTATCACCAGCTCTTGGTTCGAATTAAGTTGTGAATCTAATGGCTTCTTCTCATCAGAGGCGGTGCCCTCGGTATGAGTAATTCGTTTAATGAAATTATTTTCCGTTGACCCTTTTATGGGTTTCGATTTGAAAGGCTTCTTTACGTCTTCAACGGCTTTTGTTAGAACAGGCGGGTCCGAAGGTGTGCTTAAGATGTTGTTGTTTATTGTTACTGTCAATGAATTTCCTTTAGAAGCGGTGATTTTTTTATTACGAGCTAATTTCTGTTTTTCAAGTGCTTGCATGCGGTTTATAAGCCGACGGTATTCCAATTGGGACGATAATGGAAGATGTCGAACAGCCTGAAAATGTTATTTTCTTGAGGTACTTTTTTATCTGAAGCTAAAGTTTGGAAAAAATACTGAATTCATTTATATTGGCAAACATCCTATTTGGTAAACACAACGGAAGAGAAAAGATGTCAGTTACACGTCCACCACGAGGCCCCAACTCCGCCATGCTATTAACGTAGTATGCTGGTCCCAAGCCCAGGTAAAGGAGGAGGGTTTGAGGCAACGTACTCTGTACTATCCTCAGTAAAACAAAAATAAAATGCTGAGAGTAGGGAAAGAGATCTATAGAGTATAGTTAGAGTTATTCCACTATGCTAAATCCTACCTGATCTCTCTTGGTGACAGGTCCCGCAACAGGCCGACCAAGAAAGTGCATACAATGTCGTTACAAGCACCAGGATCGGATCGAGTCACAAGCCTCGGAAAAATGCTAGGGCATCCACCTCAGTCGACGCGGCAGGACGGGCCCCGGTCCTGTCGAGAAATGGGCAAGGCTTCTGACGCATGGACGGCGTCAGGACGTAAGCAAGTTAGTCCGAACAAAACGAACGAAACAAATACGTGTCTACACGCTAAATGTTGGTACCCTAACTGGAAAGACCGAGGAACTCGCAAGAGCCCCATCAGAAAAGGCGAATTGATATATCCGCTCTGCAAGAAACCCGATGGTCTGGTGCACAAAAGCTGCGACATTGAACGCGACGCGGTAAAAATGGCTATAAACTTCTCTGTTTTGGTAGTGCATGCACTCAATATAGTGTTGGCATTGCCATCTCATAGGGTTTCCGTGATGCCATTAAAGAAGTTGAACGATTTGATGATCGCACTATTCATTTTTTCACCGCGTACGTACCAGACAGGTCGACCTGATGCCGAGAGAGATGCCTTCTGGCAACTTCTCAATGAAAAGACTTGTCACGTGCCTGCTGACGTTGCCAGCGACCTGAATGGTCATGTGGGTGAAAAGGCAAACGCTAACATCTGCCATGGGGGAAAGGGGTTTGGAGCGCGCAATGAGGGTGGTGAGCTTATAATCGATTTTGCGGACACCCATGACTTATGTACTTATGAATACATGGTTCATCAAACGATTGTCCCATCTTCCTATATTTTACAGTGGGAACAGTAAAACGCAAATTGACTATATTCTCATAAGACGCCGACATTTTACCACTGTCACTGATTGCAAAGCCGTTCCCTATGAGACCTAGCACCTCAACATCGACCATTGGTTGCCATCCTGCGAAATAAGCCACCGATAAAACAGCGTGAGGAACGCACTGGCAAGAAGAAACGATCTCACTCACAAGATTACCGACCATTACGAATGTAGAAAAATCGCAGAACCAAATGAAAGACACGATCCACAAAGCGGCCTCTGCAACCGTCGGCGTTACCAAGCTGGGTAAGCGGTACATCAACCGAGATACTTGGCTTTGGAATGATGATGTTGAAATGAAGATCCGTGAAAAGAAACGCCTCTACCACAAATTTCTCCACGATAAAACACCGGTCAATTGGCAGATTTATAAGAATGCCAACCGGGAAGCAAAGAAAGCAGTCGCTGTCAGCCGAGCGAACCATTACAAAAATCTTTACGATAAACTGGACACTCGGGATGGCGAGAGAAATCTGTATTGACTTGCTAAAAGCCGTAACGAACGTACAGAGGATATTGAACACTTCTGTTGCGTTAATGACAAGAACGATACTTTGCTTACCAACCGTCGAGCCGCAACGGATAGATGGCGAGACTACTTCAAGCAGATTTGAACTAAAGAATTTGCTCATCCTCCACTTCCATAATCACTGCCAACATTTGGACCAGTTCCACCTGTCAGCGCAACTCCTCGGGCTGATTCCAGTTAACCCGTTGGGGAATTCCGTCCCCACGTACTCGAGGAGGGCGATCAGACCTGCAAGGGACTCATCTGAAGTGGTTCTGCCACGAAGCCTCACCGGAGGTTATCTGGTACCATGGGAACCGGGATGGCCCTCTGAGAGCATATGCTCCAGGAGAATTCTTGGAGGATGTGCTCTCGGCCCGGTTATTTGCGGTTGGCCCCCTAGTGGGAGTTTCATGGTGGTCGTGGTTATGCCTACATCGCGGGCAGAGCTCCTCGGAGCTCGAGCGTGAAGTTGCGCTGTACAACTCGGGTGCCGTATCCCTTAGTTGCGGCAGAGGTGTTAGATAGGCCTCGCATCCACTGGTATGAATGCTGAGCCTGCACTCAGTATAAACCAGGACCGCTGTGCTTGCATGGCGGGGCTCTGATTGTGGTCCCAAAATCAATCCGTGTCCGAAGAGGACCGTGGGATTATGCCTACCCGGCAGGTACTCACGTTAAACCCCCAGGACTTTCATGTCAGCGCAACTGGTGCGGTGAGGAAGACGGGGCGGCAACCCTGTCGGCCAAACCAAAACCAAGTGGCCGAGGAGAACCTCCATAATGGTGGCACCGGGAGACGCTGTACTCACTTTTGCTTGCCGGCCGTGATGCAGTAGGCGCACGCTCCAAAGACTTAATCAGGGCGATCAGACCCGCGTCTGCACGGGGACTCATCTAAAGTGGCAATTTGGTCACGAAACCTTACCAGAGGTATACTGGTACCATGGGAACCGGGATAGCCCCTGGACTCTCATACTTCGGGTGAACTCCCGTTGTATGTGAGTACAGCTCGGTTGTTTGCGGTTGGCCCCCTAGTGGGAGCTTCATGGGGGGTTGTTGGTTATGCTCAAGCGAGAAGAGAACTTCGGGCCTCGGCGTGGAGTTGCGTTTCAACACGGGTGCCGTACTTCTTAGTTCGGTAGAGATTTAGGTAGGTCTTGCATCCACCTAAGCCACCAGGCTAAGCCATGCACTTGGTATAGACTGATACCGTTGTTGCTTGTCACAGCGGGGCTCTGATTGTGGTCACAAAATCAATCCGTGTCGTCGACCATGGGACTATGTCTCCCTGACAGGTGCTCACGTAAAACCCTCAAGGACTCACTGTCAGCAAAACTGAAGTCAAGGAGGCAATAAAACGAATGAAATCGGGAAAGCCACAGAACCCGACGACATCCCATCTGAGCTCTGGAAAGCGAAGAGCTGGGACTCAGCACTGTGGCTTAAAGAATTCTTTAATCGGGTTATTGTGGAAGCTAGAACACCATCTGACTGGCACGACAGTTCCAATATGGACAAAGAAAGGTAGTCCAGCAGAATGTTCAAATTACTGTCCGATCCGGTTACTTTCCAATACCACGAAGATTTTTGGACGCATTCTTGACAACTGTATTCGCAAAATCGTTGAAATAACCACGATACAAGCCGGATTTGTCAAGAACTTCGGAACTACTGACGCAACAATCGCTGCGCAGTTACTCATGGAGAAACCCCGTGAGTAGCATTGAATTTCTGGTATGCTCTACGACAAAACTTAGTATCAGCAGACTCGTGCGCTGGGTTCAATTGCTCTATCATGATCCGAAAAGTAAAGTTCGAAGTAAGGCGGGTGTATCAAAATGATTTCGTGTCTCTGTTGGTGTTCATCAAGGAAGCGCCCTCTTTGTTCTTGTTATGGGCACTGTCACATGGGACATACAAAGTCCATTGCTTTGTGCAGATGATGTTTTCCTAGCGTCTAATAGCAAAACTGATCTTGAGCAACTTTTCCAAAAATGGAATGATCGCCTCATGCAACACGATCTCAGCTTGAATCTGAACAAAACTTAGTTTTTGACGACCGATCCCCATGAAACACACCAAATCACTGTCAGTGACCGAGAATCTGCCCAGACCTGAGCGCACAGCAAATGGAGAACTGCGTTATGAAATTGCTTCACACATTAACGCATTCTGGATGAAGTGGCGTTCCACAACTGCTGTTCTTTGTGATCGACGTATCAATGAACGTTTCAAATCTAAAATTTATCGGAATTCAGTCCGTCCTGTCGCTCTTTATGGTTCTGAGTGTTGGCCGAATATAAAAGACAATGAGCGGCGTCTTGCGGCAATGAAGACGAAGATGTTGCGTTTTAGTCACATCGGAAATGAGGATATCTGCGACCGAAATATAGAGTTGCAACGATTCGAGGAAAAAATGTAACAGAGGGGTCTTCGATGGTAAGCGACCAAAAGGCCAGCCAAACAACGGTGGCTTGATACGCTGGATGGGGATTTAAAAGCCTCGCGTTGACATCCAGATCATGCATTTGATAGATCCAAATGGCGAAACCGATCGTGACGAGCAGACTCCGCTTCTGAACGGGACAAAAAGAATATCATAGGCCACCTAGTAAAAATGATAGCTTAAATCACGTTTACCAGAATGCAATAGTACAATGTCGCATGGAAAAAGGAGTTTTTGAATAGAATGTACATATTGCGACGTTGGACAAAAGTTTGTTTCATTAGAGAGATGTTGCCATGTTACTGGCCCACAATCTGTAGCTTTTCTTTAACTGTATTTTTTTTTATTTTATAGGAACTAGCTCCTATGACCAAGGAATGGGGAATGCTTGAATTTAAAAGGATCATTTTGAATTCCACTAATCAGTAGTCGTAAACTAATTTTTTCTACTTAATAACAGAAGAACCTCTCCATTGGAAAATTGACGATTCATCTATGGACCTTGAAATATTTTTCTCTAATTAAATATTAAATACGAATTTACTCACCGCTGGTGTCGATGTGCTTTTCGGTTTCCATTCTGTTTCAGGGGTTTTCGCTTTCGATTCTGTTTCAGTGGTTTTCTCTTTCGGAGAATCATTATCTTTTTCGGACATCGATCTTGCGTTTTTCAAAAATTCCTCCAACTTAGCCTCAAAAATTCCATCGGCTTTAGTCTTCTGAATCGATTCACTGGTGGTTGCAATAGGTTCGTCTGCTTTCATCACGTTATTAGCACCTTTTGTTAAACTGCTATTACCAACTACGCATTCAGTCGGCGAATCACAGGGACTTTCCAAAGAAAGACTCTTAGGACTAGAAATATCATAGAATTCTTTATTTGTAGATGGAACCCGGTCAGCTAGTTTATCAACAATATCATCAAAGCTTTCGTCCGATTCCGATTCAGATTTGGCATTAAGGTTTATAACTAATCGCTTTACAGGTGGCACATCGATGGATGTAATTAAACGAGTATTTTCAGATGGCTTTGCCGTACGCAAGGTAGAAGTTGGGTTTTGCCTTATTAAAACTGTCTTTCTTTTTATCGGTGTAACTGATTTATGTATCGCTTTGTTTAGCAACTTAGCAGCAATAATTTGATTGCTGCTTATGAGTTTGCCATTTGAAACAAGATTTTGAGTCTTTAATTGAAGTGCTTCCAAGGTTGTTGATTTTTTCCTCTGACGTTTGTTCTCTGCAAGTGAAGATGGTTGAACAGCAGGAACTTTCGCTTGCACTTGAGATTTTTTGACTTCCGATTTTGATGATGAATTTTGTACTTTAATCAGATTAGCAGAGCTTGGCTTTAGGTGATTTGCGCTTCCCAAAACAATTGGATTTTTTGTCGGTAGATCAACATTACTTTCTAACTTTACAGGAGTATCTAAAGTCTTTGGCTTTATGTCGGCATCAGATTTGTTCACTGCTACATTACCAGTTTCAGTAATATCAGTGAGAGGCGACTTTCTAATCGGCCTTTGTACACTTTTCGTTGGGATTATTTGAATATTATTGGGCCAACTTCTTTTGGCAGTATAAATATTTTCTTTCACCTTCACGCTTTTCGTAACACTTTGACAATCGATAAGGTTTGAATTTTGAACAGCATCGATTGGTTCTGAAGGTATTTTTTGAGGAGAGTCCAATATCGGCAAAACATTCATATAAAAATTTGGAATACGGTAATCCACATCGCGTGGGTACTGAACATTAGCAATATCTTGTGAATCGTCGCGACTGATGGATTGAATGGTGGAATAGTCGCATTCTCGACTTTCTTTGCTTTCATTTGGGACACTTTTACTTTGTAAACGTTTCACGGCTTCTTTCAAAATTTCCGCTGTCTTATCGGGTGGCCCATGTGTAATATTCATTATGGCTTCTAATGGGTCGATAATAATACTTTGTTGGGAAGCTTTCGATCCTTCAACAGGTACATTTGGCTTATTCTTAACAGAATCTTTACTGAACTTGGGTGAATTCTTTTGAGCGAGAAGTAACGCTCTCAGTGCTAACACTTCCTCGTCTAAAGGCTCTGGCGAGGCATTTCCAGTGCTCTTTATTTCGACTTTTTCATCTTCATCTGTTTCTACGCATGCGCTATCTATTTCTTCCGGTATGGTTACTGCAGGCACTTGAACACGGATCGGTACTGGCGATACGATATGATTCGTCGGTATTGATGACAATGTTTGATAATCAGTCTCATAATTCTGGCTATTTGGAAGAGGTATCTCGTCGATTGGTTGAAAAGAAGTCCAATGTGGTCGTTGATCAACGAATTCTGGGCAAGAAGAATCACTGCTATCGACTAGATCCATATCAACGGGTTTCAAACTGGAACCGTCACTCACACTGATAGGTGATGCTATGGGACTTATATCCATACTGTTGCAAGGTTCGTTATCTAAAAAATGTTTTGGCGATGGAATATCGGAATCTACAACCACAATCGGTTGCAGACAGTCAGTTGGAGAGTATGGTTTTTTCTCCTCCATTTGCTTGCGTTGTTTCCGTTCACGATTTTTTTTCAGGAAAGCAGATTTAAGAGCAATTAGCCGTAGCTCTTGTATCTCCAAAGATTCAGAATCATCGCTATCTGCTTGCTTATCTGAATTATCGTCATTCACTTCAATAGGTTCTTCCTCGGCTTTGTTGTTTTCTTTAGAAACTTCTTTCACATTATTCATTAAGTTTCCTGGCAACTTAATTCCGACTGGTTCGTGACGTAAAGCCAAACGCAGTTCATCACGATCTAGTGAACACCACTCTTCATCTGAACTAAATTCATAATCGATTTTGGTCTTTTTGTTTGATTTCAGTCGTTCCTTTTTGCGTGGGTTCCTAGCATGTGTACTTTTCTCATATTTTCGTTTTCGCGATTTTCGAAAATCGCGTAATGATCGATCGGCTGATTCTGGTGGATCATAATCGCGTTTTCTAGCTGGTTTGAACACTACAGGACTATGTAATTGGTACCGTTCGGCTTGTCTAAGAACTGAAGTCGGTGCTTGTTTTCGCCTTTTTGGATGGTGGACTGTAGCCGAACTGTGAGGGTAGTCTTCTGAATCAGATACGGTAATTATCGGATGTCCGGTGTAACGATCATTTGCAGAACCTACGTCTTTTTAGAAAAATCTTAATTGCTTAGAAAATTATTTACATAAAAATAATGTATACAAGTTTAGAAGAATATGCTAAATATCAGCAATTGTAAGCAATGCAGGTGGTCAAAGGGTAGTATAGGTCCCACCCACGATGGAGCATAAAACCTGGGAAACGCCTGCTGAACCAACACCAACAGCTCTACTACCAAACCCTATTTGCACCTCCACGTGGTGACCGCTGGGCGCTCTTTCTTAACGAAAAGCTGCAGACGGAGAAGGATGAAAGCAAGTCTCCTGGGCCTAAAAACCGGACAAATTGTACCAACTGGTCCTCCAGGTTGGGGGTTGGATAGGGCTGACAACCCTACACGGAAAACAACTTATTACGAAGCCACAACAGGAGCCTCGGGCTGGACAGATAACACGACGAACGACGGCAACGAGAAAGGAATAACGGTTTGCCCATTTTCTCTTGGCACGTGCGCTCCCTGTACAGAAATGAAGCTCCTGAACAGTTAGCCGATATCCTATCCCAATATAGGGCTGATGTAACAGCATTGCAGGAGATGCGTTGGACAGAGACCGATTTCCTGGAGGAGAGTGGCCATCCAGTAAACCATGTGCTCGGAGCAGGTTTCTTAGTCATCCAAAAAATGCTGTTATCGGCTTTGAAAACATAAGCGAACGGCTATGCACTCTGGGCTTGCGAGGCAAATTTAGAAATATAAGCCTCATTAACGTTCACGTCCCTACAGAGGAGACTGCAGAGTTGGAGAAGGATACCTTCTACGAGGCAGTATAACGAACCCTCGAAGCCTGTCCCAGATATGATATCAAAATCATACTTTTAACAGCCAAGTAGGAAAGGAGCCCGTGTCCAGGCGATACGTTGGCTCCCATAGCTTACACCAAAATACAAATGATAACGGACTGCGAATCATTCAATTAGCAGTGTCACATGAAATGGTTGTTGGAAGTACCCAGTTTGCGCGGAAAGTGGTCCACAAACATACATGGGCCTCTCCAGACGAGACTGCTTTCAACCAAATTGACCACGTGTTGATCGAACGCCGCCACATCTCAGCCTTGATGAATATCAGAACGTATAGGGGGGGCAATATAGACTCAGATCACTATCTTGTTAGCATGGTACTCCGAGTTTGAATAACAATACCACCCAGAATCCCCTCTGAAAATCAGGTGAGAGTTAACACTTATCCACAACACAGCCCTCCGCGACACCTATAAGAGGGAAATGGGTGACGCAATAACTGCAGTTAACAGAGGTCCTGAAGATGAAGCATAAACAAATAGTTCTCACAACCACCTGAAGAACGTTATCATTGATACGGCCACAAGGTCTGTGAACTCGAAAAGTACATGGAGCAACCGCACCAGACGCGCAAGTTTTACCAACAAGTCAGCACAGGATGAAGCCTTACACACCTCGATTTTCATCCTGCTGAGAAAAAAAGGGAAATATGATTTCCGACAGAATGGGCATATTGGAGCGATGGGTTGAGAACTTTGATGAACTACTGAACAACCAGAACAGCGGCGAATTGGAGGTCCCCCCACCTAAAGACGACGGACAAATACTGCCACCACCAAGTATAGAAGAAATAGTCCGTGCAATTCATTGGCTTAAAAGTCATAAGTCGCCAGGAGCCGATGGAATTACAGCCGAATTGGTTAAATATGGAGGCGACCAATTACACCAAGTGGTTCATAAACTTGTGCTTAAGCGAATCAATGCCTGAAGATTGGCAAAGAGACATAATCTGTTTCATACATAAAAAGGGAGATATCACGCAGTGCAGCAATTATGGAGGCATTACTGAGTACCATCTATAAAATTTTCTCCGCTAACTTGCTAGGACGGATAGTCCCATATGACCGGAACATCATTGGCCCATACCAAAGAGGCTTCACTCCAGACAAATCAGCAACAGATCAGATTTTCTCTCTGCGGCAAGCGATGGAAAAACTGTTGGAATATGGACCCCAGTTGGACCATCTATTCTCGACTTAAAATCGCCTATGATAACATAGCCATGGAAAAACTGTACACGGCCATGCGATGCTGATGATATCGACATCATGAGAAGAACGACCCGAGACGTACAAACTGTCTTCATTCAGATCGAGCAGGCGGCGCAAGATCTTGGGCTGCACATCAATGAAGACAAGACAAAGTATATGGTGGCAACGTCAGCACCGAAAACCAACCAACCAACAACATCAAACCGTACTGGTCAAATAGGAAGACTAGGGATAGGAGAATACAACTTTGAGACCGTTGATAATTTATCCTATCTAGAGTCAAAATTCACAACCGATAACAGCTACGATGATGAAATCCGCGCACGATTGTTGGCAATCAACAGAGCCTATTTCAGCTTACAAAAACTGTTCCGCTCGAAACGTCTCACCAGTCCTCATGTATTCCTCGGAAACTTGGCTTCTTAACAAGAAAAATTGCAAACTCTTGGCCGCGTTCGAGAGAAAAATCCTCCGAAGAATTTTCGGCCCCCGACATGAGGATGGACGATTCCGAAGCCTACATAACGACGAAATCTATGAGCGATACTATGACCGTCAAGTTGCGGATAAAATCCGGCTTAATAAATTGTTTAGGATAAGTGAGGGATCCTAAGTCCACAACCACTTGTTGTTGGACCGGACCAAATGGAGAGCAACTTACTCCCACGTCTCTTTGGTCCGCGGATCCCTTGTTTGGGGCATGGCACCCAGGCATTGCAAAAATTATAGGACAAACTTTTATCGAAACCAATAGTTTAATAGCTTAATAGGTTACGTGGGCGGGTTACTTAATCCGTATGGATGAGGATGATCCAGCCCGGGAAGTCTACAAGGACCATATCTATGGTAGAAAGAGAAGACGAGGCAGACCCTGCCTGAGATGGAGCGATGGCGTAGGTCAGGACGCCAGACAGCTTTTAGGAATATCGAATTGGTGGACTTCGGCGCAAAACCGTGATGTCTGGAGTTCCTTATTAAGGCAGACCTAGATCGGATACCGGTTGTTGCATCGTTGATGATGATGATGTAAGCAATGCAAAGGACAACAAGAGAAACCCATAAAGCAAGCCAAAAAGGTAGAAATAATTTTGACAAATGAACTTCCAAGAACATTGCTTGATATTAAATTGACTTCTTCCAAAATGAATCGTTACATATTTATGACAATTACATTTTTACGACGGTTAAACCAACATTGTTTTCAGTTTTTTCCCGGCGGTTGACACAGCAAAATCCGTAGCTTGCAATTGAAATTCAGTTCCACTTTCTTAGTTAATTCAACTCATATGATGAGCCTAAAAACGGGACAAATTGTACCAACTGGTCCTCCAGGTTGGGGGTTGGGTAGGGCTGACAACCCTACACGGAAAACAACCTGTTACGAAGCCACAACAGGAGCCTCGGATAGGACGGATGTTAAAACGACGGACCCGGCAACGACAAAGGAACAACGATTTGCGCATTTTCTCATGGAACGTGCGCTCCCTGTACAGAGATGAAGCTGATAAGCAGCTAGCCGATACCCTTTCCCAATATAGGGCTGATGTAACAGCGTTGCAAGAGATGCGATGGACAGGGACCGGTTTCCTGGAGAAGAGCCACTACACCATATATTATAGCGGCCATCCAGTAAACCATGTGCTCGGAGTAGGTTTCTTAGTCAGCCAAAAAATGAAACCTGCTGTTATCGGCTTTGAAAGTATAAGCGAACGGCTATGCACTCTGCCCTTGCGAGGCAAGTTTAGAAATATAAGCCTCATAAACGTTCACGCCCCTACAGAGGAGACTGCAGAGTCGGAGAAGGATACCTTCTACGAGGCAGTAGAAAGAGCCCTCGAAGCCTGTCCCAGATATGATATCAAAATCATACTTGGGGATTTTAACAGCCAAGTAGGGAAGGAGCCCGTATTCAGGCGATACGTTGGCTCCCATAGCTTACACGAAAAAACAAATGATAACGGACTGCGGACTATTCAATTAGCAGGGTCACACGAAATGGTTGTTGGAAGTACCTGGTTTGCGCGGAAAGCGGTCCACAAACATACGTGGGCCTCTCCAGACGGGACCACTTTCAACCAAATTGACCACGTGTTGATCGAACGCCGCCACCTCTCAGCCTTGATGAATGTCAGAACATATAGGGGGGCCAATATAGACTCGGATCACTATCTCGTTGGCATGGTGCTCCGAGCTCGAATAACAATACCACCTAGAATCCCCTCTGACAATCAGGTGAGAGTGAACACTGAAGCCATCCACAACACAACCCTCCGCGACACCTATAAGAGGGAAATGGATGCCGCAATAACCGCAGTCAATAGAGGACCTGGAGATGAAGCATCAACTAATGATCTTCACAACCACCTGAAGAACGTTATCATGGATACGGCCACAAATATACTTGGCCCCAGCCGCAAAAGGAGTCGGAACGGCTGGTTTGACGATGAATGTAAGCTAGCAACGGAACGGAAGAATGCCGCATACCGAGTAATGTTGCATTCTCAAAGAACGCGGGCACGCGCAGAGACTTATCACGAACTCCGTCGAGCGGAGAAGCGACTTCACAGACGGAAAAAGGAAGCCTGGGAGAACCAACAAGTCTGTGAACTAGAAAAGTACAGGGAGCAACCGCACCAGGCGCGGAAGTTTTACCAACAAGTCAGCAGGATGAAGCCTTATACACCTCGATGCTCATCCTGCCGAGACAAAGAGGGAAATCTGATTTCCGACAGAATGGGCATATTAGAGCGATGGGTTGAGTACTTTGATGAGCTACTGAACAACCAGAACATCGGCGAGTTGGAGGTCCCGCCAACTGAAGACGACGGACAAATACTGCCACCACCAAGTTTAGGAGAAACAGTCCGTGCAATTCATCGGCTAAAAAATCATAAGTCGCCAGGAGCCGATGGAATTACAGCCGAATTGGTTAAATATGGAGGCGACCAGTTACACCAAGTGGTTCATCAACTTGTGCTCAAGGTATGGGACAGCGAATCAATGCCTGACGATTGGCAACGAGGCATTATCTGTCTCATACATAAAAAGGGAGATATCACACAGTGCAGCAATTATAGAGGTATCACGTTGCTGAGTACCATCTATAAGATATTCTCCACTATCTTGCTAGGCCGGATAGCCCCATACGCCCAGAACATCATTGGCCCATACCAAAGAGGCTTCACTCCAGGCAAATCAGCAACAGATCAGATTTTCTCTCTGCGGCAGGCGATGGAAAAACTGTTGGAATATGGACAACAGTTGCACCATCTGTTCATCGACTTTAAAGCCGCCTATGATAGCATAGCCAGGGTAAAACTGTACACGGCCATGAGAGAATTCGGTATCTCGACGAAATTAATAAGACTGACTAGGCTGACCCTGACCAATGTGCGAGGCCAGATAAAAGCAGCAGGATCACTCTCAAGACCATTCGACATCAACAACGGTCTACGACAAGGGGATGCGCTATCATGCGTCCTCTTTAACCTGGCCCTCGAGAAGGTGATCCGTGATGCTGAGGTGAATGCAAGAGGTACGATCCTCTTCAAGTCCACCCAACTACTGGCCTATGCTGACGATATCGACATCATGGGAAGAACCACCCGAGACGTTCAAACTGCCTTCATCCAGATCGAGCAGGCGGCGCGAGATCTTGGGCTGCACATCAATGAAGGCAAGACAAAATACATGGTGGCAACGTCAGCACCAAAGACGAATCAACCAACAACATCAAACCGCACTGGTCAAACACAAGCACGAACAAGAATAAGGATAGGGGAATACAACTTTGAGACCGTTGACAATTTCTCCTATCTAGGGTCGAAAATCACAACCGATAACAACTACGATGATGAAATCCGCGCACGGTTGTTGTCAGCCAACAGAGCCTACTTCAGCTTACAAAGACTGTTCCGCTCGAAACGTCTCACCATAGGGTCAAAGCTCTTACTGTACAAGACTATGATCTTGCCAGTCCTCATGTATTCCTCGGAAACTTGGGTTCTTAGCAAGAAAAATTGCGAACTCTTGGCCGCGTTCGAGAGAAGAATCCTCCGAAGAATTTTTGGCCCCCTACATGAGGATGGACGATTCCGTAGCCTACACAATGACGAAATCTATGAGCGATACCATGACCGTCCGGTTGTGGATAAAATCCGGCTCAATAGGTTACGGTGGGCGGGTCACTTAATCCGTATGGATGAAGATGATCCCACCCGGAAAGTCTATAAGGGCAATATCTATGGTAGGAAAAGAAGACGAGGCAGACCCTGCCTAAGATGGAGCGATGGCGTGGGCCAGGACGCCAGACAGCTTTTAGGGATATCGAATTGGTGGACCTCGGCGCAAAACCGGGATGTCTGGAGTTCCTTATTAAGGCAGGCCTAGACCGGATACCGGTTGTTGCGCCGTTGATGGTGATGATGATATGATGAAATCGCTTTTTCATTTATCACGTTAACCTTTCATTCGAAATAATTGTGAAGATTGTGAAATATTTTCAAAATTATTGGCACTCGTTGCCTAGTCAGCTCAGTTGTGTAATCGATCGTTAGAATCAGTTATGAAATTGCATTTGCAGGACTAAGTGGACTAGTGGTTAAAAATTTAGTCGCATTTTGTATTTGGTGGTGAAATAAGTTGAGGCGCTTAAGTAATCTCTTCTCTTGATTGCAAGCGATTGCTTTGTGAAAGTGAATGTGTTTTTCCTGTTACCGTGATTGTTACTGATTGACATTCATCAAGTTTTGGTAAGTAAGGAAACGGATTCAATGGTATATTTTTAAACATAAACTTAGCTTTTTTAAACCGATTTCCAAAATTTCGTATTACGAGGAATATAGGAAAATTGTTTAGTTGAGTAAAAACAGCATTGCCTAGGCCCCGACTCTGAAAACGATAGCCTAAGAAAAAAATTATCCCGGCTGCCTCCAGATTCAGATTACAAAGCCCAGCAAGGTATTAGTTTCATTTGCTATAGGATGATGATTGAAGGAACCTTAGTTCTAGATAATTTCAGCAAAAATATTGCAAGAGTTGCTTAAAATTTAATTTTGGTAGGCTTAAAAGTGATGATGTGATGCGCAATGCTAATGGAAGGATAATTTTACTTGCAACGAATTATAATGATGAGTATTGTTTCCTCCTTGCTCCAAAAGTTTCTGGCTTCACATGTGTAACTCGACATGATCGCTGATGGTTATTGTAAGAACAACCACTACTGTTACTTATTGGAAGTTTAGTACATCAATGTAAATAATGTTCTACAATAATGTGTTCAGTATAAATCTGATTGCATACCCACGGAAACAATACACTCCTTGCGCCCCAGGACCGTTTTTGCTCGGGTATATTCGCAATTTTTCAACCAAGCCGGCAACTAATCTTAAAGTTTGTATAGTGAGACCCTTTTATGGAAATCGGACTGCCAATCTAGAATGTTTCCGATCATCAGCGACGCAGACCAGATACTATCCGTTCTCCAACGCGTTTAAAAAATGTATCGAATATAAAAATGACAATATAAGCTTTTATCATAATGCAAGGAATATCTGCGTACTATACATGGTCCGCATCCGACCTTGTTTTTATCACGACCTTGAAGATCCTATCGCCTTTTCCTTCTAGGCCCGAAACTATGTTTCCCTTATTTACTACTATTATCTACCAAGTCTCTTATAGTAGCCTCCCTTGCTGAGCAAATAATCCCTGAACGAAAATGAATGTACAGTGTCCGACGAAAAAAATGTTCGCATTGCGAGTGTGAAAGAAAATCCAAGTTCAAAAGGGGTTTTTCGGGTTTATCATGAAGCTGGAGAATAAAGTTGTGCTTCATGTGATTGCATGTGAAGTTCTTATTATTTACACCAACAGAAGTTCTATGCAAAGAATATGGTGGAAAAGAAAGTTGAAGTTTTGAGAGAAAAGGTACGTTCGTCGAAGATTTGTGTGTTAATAGTAGAGTACAAAAAAACGTCGAAAAAAAAACATATACGCAAACAATTTGTTACACCATTTGTTGTGTCAAATTAGAAAAATTAATTTTCGTTTTTTTTTATTTTCGTTCTTTAGAATTTCGTATGACCACCTTTCGCCCTAATCACCTCTGCAACTCGTGCGGGCATCGATTAGTATAAATTTTCAATAAAATCGTCCGGAATTTCATTACGCCATAGCTTTTCTAAAGTTTTTCTAGATTTGCTTTGCTCCTTATCGATCTTTGTTGCCGTCACCGCTTCATGAATGCCCATAAGTTCTCTATGGGGTTCAAAGCTGGACTGTCTCCTGGCCATGGCAGCGACTGTATACCAAGCTCCTCTTTCCAAGATGTTACCCGTGAATAAGAACCGTATTGAGGATAAAACAGATAAAAAATTTGACACGGGAAAAATTTCGTTTACTTACAGTACGAGCTCTATGACACAGAGCCGAATCGTCCTGAAACATTACTTTATCAAAGTGTTCAGGCCAGGTCTGAACAACGCAATCTCCGATAACTTTTTTTGTACTTTTCTGCGCTGACAGCACCACTTAGAAACGAAAAACTTACAATTCCTTGGGTTGTATGCATCCCCACATCATTACTGAGGGAAAATAGTGTGCAGTTCGTACAACACACTGGGAGTCAAATCTCTCTCCTTTTCTTCTTCGCACTGGGGACGGACTGACAGATCCGATTCGATTGAGTTTAGACACATCAGAGAACGCAATTCATCTCCAATCGTTCACAGTCCAGTCACGTCGTTCCAATGACCAATTCAGCCTTTTTTTCGAGCATAGCCTTCGTTAAAATCGGCTTTTTTGCTGATCTTCGATCTCTGGGTCCTAATTCATTCAACCCGAATTTTTGCTAATCACTTGCACATAGAAGAGCAGACATCAAACCATGTCCTCGAACTCATCAAAGTAGAAATTGGAGAAACGTAGCACAATATACGCCGTTTATCTGAACCGACACGAAGCTGCCTCATGCATGATTTACCGCAACAAGCCCATGTTACTACTTCACCAGTTTAATCTGCAATGCATACATTATTGCAATTGGTCCCATAGGGTTCACTTTTTTCCAAATTCCTTTCTTTCCTTAGACCCACCTAGACCATTTTATCCCAATGCCTTCTACATTGAACAACCGATCAACGCCCTTTTGAATGCTACCGCGAAATATTCACAAATGATCAGGATCGGGGAGAAAAAATCCTGGGGCGGAGAAAGGACACCCCCTCTATATCATAAAAAAAAATACAATTTTGTTGTTTTTATTCGAACTCCAAAGGAAATTCCGGGCCCGGAAACAATCACCTCCTTTCCCCTTCCCTCTCGTCAGGGTTGGTTGATAGTAAGTGTAGTCCGCCGTCATTTCAGATAGATGGTGACAAGATGATTAAATGTTCTGTCCACTTTTTGAAGGTTGAATAATTGCAAAAAAATAAATCGATGACTACTTTATTGCAAGGCCAGCAAAATTTGAGCGTGAGAAATGTAAAAGAGCCATTAAAACCAACGGTTAATACTCCGATGAATATCACAAGAACATTTTCAAAAATAAAATAAAATTTCATTATCTTAGTCCAATTTTAGCACATACTGCTATCTTCCACAAAACACTAACGAATCAAACAGAAAATGATAACAGGACGAAAATTCATAGACCCTTTTTCAAATGCGTGTGGAACATTACATAGATTTCCTAATTTCTCATGACCGCGGTATGCAGTCTTCGATAATACTACTCTCGCTCACATCTCAAGACATTCGTGGTTTAGTTACACGATAAAGAAGCTTTTTTTCAGCACTCAAACCACAATGGGCTCGATTAACCCTTCTAACGGAATATCCCGGATTCATTTATGCATAGCAGTGTCGTCCGTTAGTGGATGTGATGCTGCCCGTTGCATTTGGAGCAAGTCATCATCATCATCAACGGCGCAACAACCGGTATCCGGTCTAGGCCTGCCTTAATAAGGAACTCCAGACATCCCGGTTTTGCGCCGAGGTCCACCAATTCGATATCCCTAAAAGCTGTCTGGCGTCCTGACCCACACCATCGCTCCATCTTAGGCAGGGTCTGCCTCGTCTTCTTTTTCTACCATAGATATTGCCCTTATAGACTTTCCGGGCGGGATCATCCTCATCCATACGGATTAAGTGACTCGCCCACCGTAACCTATTAAGCCGGATTTTATCCACAACCGGACGGTCATGGTATCGCCCATAGATTTCGTCATTGTGTAGGCTACGGAATCGTCCATCCTCATGTAGGGGGCCAAAAATTCTTCGGAGGATTCTTCTCTCGAACGCGGCCAATAGTTCGCAATTTTTCTTGCTAAGAACCCAAGTTTCCGAGGAATACATGAGGACTGGCAAGATCATAGTCTTGTACAGTAAGAGCTTTGACCCTATGGTGAGACGTTTCGAGCGGAACAGTCTTTGTAAGCTGAAATAGGCTCTGTTGGCTGACAACAACCGTGCGCGGATTTCATCATCGTAGTTGTTATCGGTTGTGATTTTTGACCCTAGATAGGAGAAATTGTCAACGGTCTCAAAGTTGTATTCTCCTATCCTTATTCTTCTTCGTGTTTGTGTTTGACCAATGCGGTTTGATGTTGTTGGTTCATTCGTCTTCGGTGCTGACGTTTGCCACCATATATTTTGTCTTGCCTTCATTGATGTGCAGCCCAAGATCTCGCGCCGCCTGCTCGATCTGGATGAAGGCAGTTTGAACATCTCGGGTCGTTCTTCCCATGATGTCGATATCGTCAGCATAGGCCAGTAGTTGGGTGGACTTGAAGAGGATCGTACCTCTTGCATTTACGTCGGCATCACGGATCACTTTCTCGAGGGCCAGGTTAAAGAGGACGCATGATAGCGCATCCCTTTGTCGTAGACCGTTGTTGATGTCGAATGGTCTTGAGAGTGATCCTGCTGCTTTTATCTGGCCTCGCACATTGGTCAGGGTCAGCCTAGTCAGTCTTATTAATTTCGTCGGGATACCGAATTCTCTCATGGCCGTGTACAGTTTTACCCTGACTATGCTATCATAGGCGGCTTTAAAGTCGATGAACAGATGGTGCAACTGTTGTCCATATTCCAACAGTTTTTCCATCGCTTGCCGCAGACACCGCAGAGAGAAAATCTGATCTGTTGCTGATTTGCCTGGAGTGAAGCCTCTTTGGTATGATGTATGATGATGTTCTGGGCGTATGGGGCTATCCGGCCTAGTAAGATAGTGGAGAATATCTTATAGATGGTACTCAGCAACGTGATACCTCTATAATTGCTGCACTGTGTGATATCTCCCTTTTTATGTATGAGACAGATAATGCCTTGTTGCCAATCGTCAGACATTGATTCGCTGTCCCATACCTTGAGCACAAGTTGATGAACCACTTGGTGTAACTGGTCGCCTCCATATTTAACCAATTCGGCTGTAATTCCATCGGCTCCTGGCGACTTATGATTTTTTAGCCGATGAATTGCACGGACTGTTTCTCCTAAACTTGGTGGTGGCAGTATTTGTCCGTCGTCTTCAGTTGGCGAGACCTCCAACTCGCCGATGTTCTGGTTGTTCAGTAGCTCATCAAAGTACTCAACCCATCGCTCTAATATGCCCATTCCGTCGGAAATCAGAGTTGGAGCAAGTCAGCACCAAAAATCTGATGTCTGATGATAGGCGAGGCATTCACATAGAAAATGTTCCGTGAATCCCACTTCCTCATTACAGGATGGACACGTATCATCTTGGAGAATGGCTATTCTAAACTTATGCCCCGCTAGTGAATTATGACCATTTAGAATGCCCACGATTCTTCTGTAAGATTTCCTGCTTTTCGATAGCACAAACTTTGCAGTATGTTTGCTTGGTTCTGATAGGAAAAGTTTGGTGTATTTAGCAGCATTAAGGCCCTGACACCTGCCAAACGCCGCTTATTTGGTGCCTAAGCTGATCCAAGCAGAATCATTTTTCTTTTTCAACTTAGGTTCGAACCAAGCTAATTCGCAGCCATGTTATGTTTCCGAGTTAATGAAAGGGAACAGACAACGTTTAACTACCCAGAGCCCCATTTCCATCACGGATGGTGCCCAACATGGCGACCAAGGCCACTAGATCACACGGCTTACGAAAAAGTCTTTTCTAGCTCCAGGCTTTAGTTTTGGGAGTGCCAAGAAGGAATTGCTGTTAGTATCTCAGAATTTTGTTCTTGATTTGGCTTCACGTGAATAAAATGATCAACAAAAGTATTGGAAAAGTAAGAACGGATAGCTGAGTGGTTAGAGCACAAGGCTGTCATACGGAAAATCGCGGTTCAAATCTCACTGGTGGCAGTGGTATTTGTATCGTTATTTGACGCGGATACCAGTCGACTCAGCTATGAATGAGTATCTGAGTTAAATCAGGGTAATAATCTCGGCCGAGCGTAATGCTGACCACGTTGCCTCCTACAGGATATCCTGTAGTCTACCGTTACGGCCTTGAATGAAGTGTTCTAACACACTTCAAGGCCCTGATCCAATATGGATTGTTGCGTCAACGATTATTATTATTATAAGAGCAATAAATGGAATCTAACGATAATATGAACTGCACTTTAAATGTTAAGCCTAGCCGCCTTGGCATCAATTTTAGCTGTAAGGGGGGATTTTGAATTGAGAAGGCTTTGAATCACATCGGGGGAAACTTCGGTTCAAGTTTTTTCACTACCTTCCAGAAGTCAGTTTTGGGGAATGCGGGACTTGGGCTGAAGTGAATCAGTAGACGAAGATGTGGCGTTAGACTAGTGGCTTTAACACGTATAGGGTTGCACCCATCGTGGAAAGAAAAGTCAATAGTGCATGGAAACAACTTTCGATAGGCATATGGTTATCCTGGCGGAACATTAATACAACCGTGAAGGACCAATATACTGGTTCTAGTATATTGGTCCTGATTTAGTTGTCTTGTGTACCTATTTTGTCCAGTACCTCAAAGACGAACAACATTGTGGCAGTGTTTTATTAAATGGGATATCCATTTTTGGACCCCGTGACAGTGATGGGGATTTAAATTTGCTTTCAACGATATACTGTGATCGGGAGAGAGAACTGACAGTGGATAAGCTACACATTAAAAAGTGGCGAATTTCAGAGCTCAGTATACGTACCTCCGTTGTAGTGTAAACAACACATTTTTTTGTGTCTCAAACATGTCAAGTTTTCTGCCCCAGCTTGCAGGAAGCTTTACTTTTTTTGTTTTAATTGGAATAAAAAAACATGAAAGTTATTGACGGTTGTGTGAAGTTTATGGGGAGCCTGCTCCATCGCAACAAACATTTGAGTACTGGTTTCGATACTTCAAAAATGGCGATTTTTACTTTGAAGCCAAGAAACGTCTTGGACAACCGAAAAACCCAATTGAATGGATTATTTGATTCGTGCCAAATCCAAGAAGAACTTGCGGAATCATTAAGAGTGACCCAACCAGCCATTTCCGCGCGATTAAAAGCATTGGGAACGATCAAAAGGAAGAAATTGTGTACGATACGAAATGAAGCCGATAGACGAGGAAAAACAACCACATGTTGCAAACTCCGTCAAAGAAACGTTGCGTTTGTGCTACTCGACCCGCTATTCAGTCCACACATTTTCCTGATCAATGACGTATGGCTTGACTGACTGTGTAGCCGCTTTTGCTATCTGTGCAGTTCTTCTTACTTATTTTTAATTTTCCAGGGGCAATTTACTTACATCACTTAATTCACTTACATCAACTATATAATATTCTAAAATTAATAATTTCGTTTTGATTTACCAAACCCTACGCACTGTATGTGATAACAATGTATAATATTGCATGACAGGTCAAAAAGGAACGTTGACCTTACACTTACAACTTGCTCTGGTCACATATTGTGGAATACAGGTGTAACGTTTTCTTTCTGGTTAAGGCGACTGTAATTGCATTTTTGCATGGAGGATTAGCAGGACTGAGACCGACTGATCGATATACAGGAGAACAGCTGGATCGGGGATTTGGTTGGCTGGGAGATAAGATACTCTCAGAAAGAGTTTCGGTAAATAATTGGACTGGATACTACGAGCGTCGCCTGTACTGTCAAGGAAACATTCTTTTTGCTGTCCAAATCTCTTTTGTTGTATTTTCATCTTGGAAGTGTGTAAATTTTACATCAAATGGGATTTTGGGCTGTAGATTTTCTTGAGGAGTTCGTTTTCGTGTTTGGTGGAGTGCGGAAAGAAGTTTTTTCATGGAACTCAGCGACTGTACATTCAAGTAATGATATAATTAGACTTTCCCGTGTGCTATTGGATTTTAGAATATCATCCAAGATATTGGATGATACGTTCAAATAATATGCAATAGACTTTAGGAACAAACATGGTGAGTTGCACGTCTGATGTTTCATGCAAGACGACGTCATCAGAAAGAGCGTATCCAAGGATAATTTCCGATGATTGGATGAAAATAGTGGCTAACGATGTACAATGCTTTAAATAATCGCAACTACTTTTTTTTAAAAAAAAAAGTTCAATTTTACAAGAAAATCCAAAAATAATTGTATCCTGCAAATGAATCAAGCAATATTTACTTGTTGTGGGTCAGTTTCATTGACAGTGAGGCTAAGACAAATTAGTAGTTTCGATGGTGATGGCGAATGCGCGGTATCACTTTCAATAATTAGTGGATGCGTTCTATTACTATGAATAGAGCGAGATAGGGTACTTTTCCCTCTAGCATTACAGGACAGATTTCAACCAGATCATCGTTCCAATAAAAGGGAGGGATATAAGCCATTTATTAACAGTTGTATAGCGTCAGCTTGGAGAATTTTTGTCTAATAAGTCGGATTCAATGGAGATAATGTACATTAGCCACTTTGCAGGCCGAATTCTTCTAGATTGGGTTAATTTTTTTGGTGTTGTCTTGAGATGAAACTTTAAGCAGCTCCCCATGCGTTTTCTGAAGTAGAGAACACATTTGAACGTCATATTATAAAAAAAAAAAAATTGAATAAGTTTGTCACTCGCCCATCTTTTGTGTCTCACATAATTGATTTGAACGTTTAGGCCCACCGTGACATACAAAATTTATTTTGTCCGAAAATGCAGAAGTACCAATTTCCAGAAGAACAAATAAAATAAAATCCACGAGGAAATTGCGGATAGCATTGTGTTGATAAGGAATTGTTCGCTGACTCTAATCTGACTCAATTCAAACAAGTCTGGTTATCGCTTGGGGTATCGATAATGATTTAAGTATATGGTGACGATTGCTTATTCGTATGTTATCTTTTCGAAAAATTAACAACCGAAACTGTTCGGCCTTATTTCAGGATGCAATTGCAGATGTTGTACTTAGATCCCTGCACTTTGCCCTTGCTTACAATTGCGATTAAAATGGCAGATCATTTGTGATATCGTTTTTTGTTACTTTTAGGTGATTTGTTTTCAGAGGTTATACACAAGAACCTGTTAAAGTAGGTCTCAATTCAGACTGAACAGAACAAATGATCCGCCATCGAATTCCATTCGTATGCATCGACCCGCGACCTTGACAATATAAAAATTTTCGAATCAGCCCCGACTTACCGTAATTATAATATCCGGAGATATTCTCAAGTTTCTCTAGTTCCGAATTACGCGCTTCTAATTCTTCAATACGTTTTCTCATCGACCACTCCTCATCCGAAGATATTATGTCCTCGAAATCATCAACGATTTCACCCTCCTCGCGATTTTCGCCGTCATTATTTCCGCGACTTCCATGCGAATTTTCCACTCTTGGATCTGTTAAGTCCACCGAGACACCCATATTTGGGCGAGAGTAGGAAGAATAAAAGATAACTTAGTTGGCCTGAGGACACGATGAAGACTCCGTTGGACCTTTTGAAATTAAATAAAATTAAATGGAATATGTCGACTGAAATCGCCCGTCCGAGATCTTAATCTTGGGTTGTTCTGATGTAGATGTCAGATTATTGACGTAACGAGAGAGTGACATGTGAGAGAGAAGTGATGGTCGATTTTGCGTTTCACTGAATTATCGTTCAGTGAGTGTGTTGAGTAACTTATAGTTTCAAAAGAAAATTTCGAATAAGATTTCAATCGTTTTCGAGTTTGTGAATGCTACGAACACCAAGAGCGAGAAATGTTGTAATTATTATTAGGAATGCATTGCGAGTCCCTACTCTGTAATTATTTCCGGTATTCCTATTCGTGTAATCTTTATAAATTTCTAGCAAGCTTAGGACTCCAGTCCATTTTAAATATTAATTGAAGGAATCTATCCCGAACTTTGGTGATATTGCGTAAGTTGAAAAATAAATCCACGAGTTCTTATAATTTTACTTTAATATTCTTTTCTTCCTTTAATTATTGGGTTGCATCTGTACAACGAATTTCGTCCATGAAAAATGTCTTAATATCGCTACGTAGCTAACCGAATTTTCAAAAAAAGTAGTTTTGTAACTATTACTCTTGGGACTCCCAAGCAGTGTACTGCAGGATAGACTGACGCGGAACATAGGTCCCTGTGGCCAACCTACCTCTCTCTGAGGATGAGCTGTCTCTCCTCTGGGGCGGTGCGTGGCTTTTCAGGGGCCAAGCCTCTAGTCTACCAAGACCGTTAGTGAGTGATGGTAGCCACACCCTGTACGAGGTGACCCTACTATTAACAAAACGCTACGGATCAAGACTGGGGAGTCGAAAAACATCTCCCCCAATCCAGGGTGTCATGCGAACCGTGCCCATTGGATAGTAACTGACTGCATTCGAACGGAGCCTCACTGATACCTGGTCGCCTCAGTAAGTAAATTAGACCTTACCGTGCTACAGGGAACTATGGCACGGCGGACCTCCTAACCCCCATACTCGTGGTGACTACACCTAAGAAGGGAGAAGTTGGAACGTTAAGCAGTGGATCGAAGGTTAACATTGGTATGCTGCGTAGACAATAACCAACGAACGACACAGCTCAAAAAGCAGAGACCAGCAAAAGCACGTCTGAGATAAATATATCAGACGTCAGGAAGGAGACAGGTCTCAGTGGCGCAAGTGTTAAATGGTACCAGCGCTATCTGAAGGAAGGCCTGAAACCAGAAGAGGCCCTTAAGCCGAGAAAGTGGGGAGGAGCAGAGATCAGCCCGCATGAATTGAATGCTTTCAAAAAATTCAAATCTGAACCCCAGGGGAGGGAGGGAACCCGGGCAGGTCAGGGGTGAAGGCCATTAGCTATGCTAGTCCGGTCAAGGGCATTCGACTGGCCATACTGCCAAAAATGTTTCCTGAGCAAATACTCACTCGTGAGGAACAGGAAACCATTGAGGACCTTGTCGTCAGGCGGATGTGCAAGGGATGGACTTCAAAACTTGTGTTCACCGGGATAAGTTTTTGACCAAGTCTTATACTGGTGGACTACGCGACAGAAAACACTGCAGAGTGGATTAGAACCACAGCTCTTAATTTGTCAGGCTGGGAAGAAGTAGAACTGTGAATATATGCTGGGGATGATATACCACTAGCACACATGGTGACAGTTTTTCCCCCAAAAGCCGCGACAATAGAAACGGAAGACTTTATAGGCCTCTTAATCGCCCAGAATGAAAATCTCCATACCCACAGTCTTCAGAAGCAGGATGGAGGGCAAGGGTAAATTCCTCACGATCGGGGTAGATGACTAATCCCTGGAGGCAATCAAACGTCGGAGTTGCCATATCGACTACCTTTTTGGCAACATGCTCGTGTATGTGCACAGGGAAAAGCCGAGGAAAGACACATCGGAGGAGACACCGGATGGAAAGCATACCGAGGTCCCCGAAGAAGTCTCGAAAGCCATAGAGGTGGAAAGGACTGGATCAACCAGGGAAGTAGACCTACTGCCCAGTGAAGAGCAGAAGCAGGACGACCTGGACCTAGGACTCATAGTGCTCAGGGTAGACAGCGATGCGCAGGAAAGCGCCATGTTGGAGAAGGAGGGCGACACTTCGACAGTGGAGAAGAGCTTCAAACAATAACGGAGCCAATGACCAGCACTAAGAGTACTGGCTCAGGAGCCCTGGGTGTACAGTGGTCACAGTCTGCAAGGAGAAAGCATGCAGGTAATTTGGGACTCCTCTTGTGAAAAACCAAGAGCTTGCATAATTCTTAAACGTAATTTAAAATACATATGTCTTTCAGCGTTCTTCACCGGGGACCTTGTGGCTATCCAAGTCTCATTGGAAGCCGGGAGGAGCACCCGAGAGGCAGTCGTGGCATAGGGATACTTCCCAGGAGACGAAATCTACCGGAACAAGTCGCAAAACTGGCGAAGTATTGTGAGAAGAGGGTGTTACCACTTCTCCTCGGCTGCGATGCCAACGCCCACCACGAAGTCTGGAGAAGCAGCAACACCAATTGTAGAGGCGAGTACCTTCTTGAATTTATTCTTAATAAGTTAGAAATATATAACTTAGGGAACACTCCAAAATTTGTGACCAGCACTAGACAGGAGGTACTAGACATAACTCTAGGAAGTACTCTAATGGACAAAATGGTCAGGAATTGGAGTGTGTTGGATGAACCCTCTATGTCTGATCGCAGGATAATCAGATTCGACATTGAGGGTAACTCCGAAATAAAAAGAATAATACGGAATCCCAGGAGAACGGACTGGAAATCCTACGCAATGTACTTGAGCAACAACATTGCCCACCTTCAAGGGAGCAGTGACAACAGGGGCGAACTGGAACTAGAAAGAGTGGTGAAAAACCTGAGCGCAGTCAGCTGTCCGGCTAAGACAGTTAAGTCATCAGGGGATGTACTATGGTAGAACAGGAACCTGGCCAGAATGAAAATAGTGTCACAAAAACTCTTCAACCGGGCAAAAGAAACCGGGGACTAGCAAAGGTACAAAAATGCACTGACTGCGTATAGCAACGCGATTAGGGAAGCGAAACGGAACAGCTTCAGAGAATTCTGTGAAGGGATCGAACAGATCACAGAAGCAACTAGGCTGTACAAGGCTGTAGCCAAAGCCGGGGGAATATCCTCTGTCTGCTTGAAAAAGGAAGATTTACCGTGAATGAGGAGGACAGGGTACACCTGCTTCTCAGAACTCATTTCCCGGGGTCCTACCCCACGGATCAGTTGCTGATTGGGGTCGTGTTTTGTGGAGCAACGAAAGCAAAGTTAATCTGTTTGGTACTGATGGAATTAGATATATTCGCCATCGAGGTAGAGCTGAAGATTTTCCCAATATTGGAAAGAAGAGAGATAGGCCTCACACCTTTGAGATCGCCCGAGCCCCTTCTCAGGGTTAGGTATGAGGAGGGCTGATTTCTAGGATACCGGGAAGTGGCCGTTGTTCAGGCAGTTGTTGAAGAGGATGACGAGACGTTCACTGATAGTTCCGCAGAACAAAGTTAGAGATGCCGTCGGGGCCCGATGATTTTTTTATTATTAGACCCTCAGATTGCAAGTTCGACTTCTTCTAGGGAGGTAAAGAAGGAGGCGAACGGGCTTGTTCTGACTATATTAGCCGGGCATATGGGGGAAAAGGGGCAGAGGTAAGACAATTCCAAGTTCAGCCTTTTATCACTGACAGTAGTCGCGACCACCGAATTCCAGATGGGGTTGGATGTATGTATCTAGTTTAACATTAAAGTGGATGCGCGATTTGTCCAGGGGAGGACCCAGCGCACTGGCTAAGTCGCGTTGGAAATCGTAACAGTTTCGCAGATTGAAGGATCTGCATTTATGTGGATGGTGGAGTGAAGGGAGAATTTGCTGGAGATGTAGAGAGGGGTTTAGGGCATAATGGTCCGAGTGGTCTTCTAAAGAAGAGCAGCTAGTGACACATGCTGAGAGATTGGACGAGATTATAAAGCCGTCTAGGAAAGAAGACCAACGAGGAAAAAATGGCACTCCCGCATTAATGATGTCCGCGCTAAGGAATGGGCCTGACTGGAACTAATCAAAGAGCACTTTGCCGTTTTCTTTGTTAACTGAGTCGCCCTAAGATACGTGCCTCGCGTTGAGGTCACCGTCGAGGATGAAGGCATTGAAACTGGTCGCAATTTCCCAGAGTTCGGCCAGAATGGAAGTGAGGTGACGACCTGTGCCGCCCGGGAAGTAGAGAGACCCGATTAGGACTCGGAGGACGCCCCCATCCCTAACAGCCAGTGCAGCCGATGGGATGCTCAGTCCCGCTTTGACTAGTATGGCTGTACCTCTTCCCGTGTCGTTGTAGAAAGTACTCTAACCGGGATCAAGTAGTTTTACGTTGGGGCTTCCCCCAGTCTGGTGTCGTTTAGGAGAAGGAGGTTAGGATCGGAATTCTCGAGGAGGTTGTGGAGAGCGATACGTTTGTCGTTAGAAAT
The DNA here is from genome assembly GCF_905115235.1 of Hermetia illucens. Classification (NCBI taxonomy): domain Eukaryota; kingdom Metazoa; phylum Arthropoda; class Insecta; order Diptera; family Stratiomyidae; genus Hermetia; species Hermetia illucens. The sequence goes on from NC_051852.1 coordinate 130,745,207, forward strand.
GAGCGAATTAGTGTTGAGTGTGAGCACCTTCATTTTGATTGTCTAGCAATTTGAAGAGGAATTGTAAGTACGTTTCGGGTTTGTCTTCAGGGGGAGACGGAGATAGTTCTGATAGAAGACAGAGATTGTGTTCCACAGCGAGGAGAAAGACATATTGAATAGGGACCCAGCTTCCATGAAAAAGTCCCTGGGAATATAAGAATGTGGGGGCCATAAAGGGCTAAGCATTTCGGGTCTTGCTCGACCTCTGGCCACTGCGGCGAAAGACGGGATCAGTGAGGGAGAGACGGTCCAGTTGACACGAGGCAGAGTCTGTCAAGATTGGGGAAGAATGAAGCAAATCGGGAGTGCGGGATGCTTTTGGCTCTCGCTTTGCGCTGGATTGATTTCAGCCTACGGGGACACTTAGAGAAGTTGGCAGAGTGACCCATTTGGCCACGTTTGCACATGTGAGGGACGCCGCCAACTCCTTTTCGGCGTTGTCTTCTACATTTGAACGGGGCAGTCCCTGGGTCCGCGCACTTCATGTGGCCAAATGCCAACAGACAAGACAATAACGTTGATAATGGCGAAACCGTGGAGAGTGGTTGGAATCCGTTTGCGTCTGAAGTTCTGATCGCTGCAGAAACGCTCAACATTTTTGTTCAAACTAACTTTGATGATAATCTTACGAAAAGTATGATACTATAGAACAAAAATCGGTTACAAACAGACCAAAATTACAAACTTTTTATAACAATAAATCCACACTTAATGAATTTACAAAAAAATACACAATTGTTTCTTTGATTTATAATAGACACGTATGCATGGCGCAATGGTCAATTTTCATTAATATTTTCTATCAATATGAATATTAATAGTGGTTTCATTTTCATGGAAATTACCTATTATCCACTATACTAGAAAAAAACAACTTTAATTTATGCGGTCTCTTTGTGCGTCGACCTGTTAGCGCGATCAAATTTCGCCGGTCCCTTGAAAGTCGTTCTATCCGGGTTCTACGGTATTTTAAGAATAATGGCCCTTTCTACCATGTAGAGTTCTTTTGAAATTGATGTATTCTCCGGCGTAGTATGATATTCTATTCATATTCTTAATGAAAAGTAATAATGCCACATTTAAGTAAATTTTCAGTTTAATTTCGATTTAGTTAGCTTCTGATGACATTTACATTATCAAAAAATCCGTCCATACTCCCCCACAAACATTGAACGATTCACGATTTTCGATAATCGAATTCACATCAAATAAGAAACCAAATTCCCTCCCGCCAGAGCAATTCCACCACACTTGAGCTCTCGAATAGGAAAACACCGATTTCCCCGCCGTCACAGCGAAAGAGGCGAAATCGAACTGTTCGCTCGTTCTTTGTCGTTCTTTTGTGTCATCTCGCGTTCGAGTTCGAGATTGAGTGATTCGATTTCGAGTGCGAGTTGGTCTGTCGTCGTCGTCGCCGCGAATCAAAAGGAACCTGAAGTCGAAGAGGACAAGCAGAAGCCGTTGCGGGAAATCTGGGCTTTTCTCCGCTGATTTCTTAAGCGTTCCGATCGACTCCTTTTTGTACTTTTACCTGTTCTTGGAGAAGTCTTCTCTCAACCCGTTATATTTTGTAATTTTGAAAAGTTTATCTGCAACAGTGAAGCCGCGGACATAGTGTGAGGACGCCAGAATCGACTCGACAAAACTTTTTGCTTCCCCTGTTTCTGGTTCGATTGTGAAGTGAGGAAATTCCGGGACAAAGCAAAATTGTGCCGGCCGAAAAGGATATTTTTGTGTGCGAGTTGGCGTACGTGCGAGCAGTTCTTCCTTGAAAATCAGCGCCGCGTTCGGTGGCTCTTTTCTTGTCCGCAAAGTTGCCTTTTTGCGCCGCGCATCCCGTCCAAGGACTCGAGAGGCGTTCCGAGTGCAAGGAAAATGTTGATCTCGTGCAAATGTTTGAATATCACAGAATTCAACAATTCTGTGGATGACCAAGTCCTGAAGAGAAACGGCGCGGTGCAGTCGCTTCTTGAAATCGTGCCCGGCCCGGATGAAATCCAAGGACTAGGCGGACTCGCAGGATTTTATTACATTTATCGGGAGTTTGTAAAATCGGTGAGTAGAGCAGTGTCACAGTTCTAGCATTATTTGCCAAACCCTTGGCTGGTGTTTTCCCTGGTTTCCACCAAGCCAAAGCGGGCTGGGTGCCGTCTTTGTATTGCAAGTGGAACCAAAACTACAGCTGCAAGCCCCATCCCTAGCCCATGGAGAAAACTCGTCAATGAATGCCTCGAACGTGCCCAGCAACTGGGAGCCGATTGATATAAATAAATAAAAACGGCTGATTGTCTGACTGGAAGCCGGTTCTGCCGGTTTGCCGTGTGTGCGGCGATGGAGGCCGCAAGTGTAGGTTGCAAGTTGTGTTGGGCTCGTCTCCATCAAGCCGCCTTCAGCCAACTTAGTTTTTGTTAGTAGTTTGGAATTGTTTTGGATGGGACTCAGCTGGGAGCCTGGCCGCGGACGGAGGCAGCCTCAGTCTCAGATCTTGTCTAGCTTAATTAAAACCTGCTGCCCTATTATCGCCCTCACGTTGGTCGAGCCGGAAACATTTTCGACGTTAGCATGATACTTTTAGGCTATTTTTGGGCAGGACAGGTCCCCTTTTCGACCCCACTCGCCAGCTCATTCCAAGCTCCACTGGAGTAATCTCGCCGACAGCGCGGCCTTCGCCTGGGGCTTATCAGCTTCTACTCTAGTCTTATCACTAATTGTGTGCTGTTTTGTTGTTTGAATCAACTTCCATATATGACTGTCGGGTGTGTAATCTATTCTTGATTGAAAGTTGTTTATGATGATAATGGCGATGATGAAATAGCGCAACGATTGACACCGACAGCGGTTGCCGGTCAACAAGAAAGAGGAGGCGAGTGTCGGGCTGGAATCAATTCCGCGCTCACGATTGAATGCACTCCACAACGGCCACTCTCGCCTCCGAGCCCCATCCTCAGCAGGCAGGCAGGCTGCAATTATTTCTAATAGTTCCAACACGAGCGACGACAATGTGAAACCGATAAGACTTAATATTTCTTGGCATTTGATAGATGACGAGCTGATAAAACGAAAACTCTCGAGCGGTGGTCGTTGAACTCTTCCCCGGGGGTGTGGAATGCAATGTAATGCCGCGTTTCGAGTGGTCACTCAAGTTATTGCCGGTTAGCGTGACTGACGACGGACGCCTCACCCTTGCCGTGGGCTAACGTATCGTTGGGGGTCAAACGGTCGTTTGGTTTTTCCGAAGGTGTTCGAGGAGTCGTTTTACATTCATATTTGAGAATTCCCATAGCTCCTTGGGGCGAATATATATTTCCGGTAATCATTTTTACATCAACGAGAGTGAGGATCTCAGTAGGGAGGAAATAACGTCTACACATTTTACATAAATCAAATGCCACTTTCGGAAGTTATTCATTGCAAGTGTAAAATATCAGGCCATGGGAAGGAATTTGAATGAGGGATCATCATGAAGTGACGAAGTCAAAATAATTTGTTCATTCCAATTTCAATATCTGGAAAAAAAACGTTTGAAATGTTTCTTACGTCTCTACTCTTTTGCCCTTAGCAGTCTTTGGTTTAAAAAAAAAGTTTTCTGCTCGAATTTCCAGATACATAACTTCCTTCCAGGATAACAAAATAGTTTAGTGCTTGTTTCTTTATCATTTCTAACCTTTCTGACAGAGCAATCTGTGTTGCTCTTCCAAAAATGATTCAGAGGCAAAGATCACTTCATCCTTTAATTTATATCTTTGTCCCTGGAACATCCTTCGAGTCCTGAGAACAGCCAGACATGGCTGGGAACTAAATCTGTAAAAACGGGACACGGACACAATTGGAAGTGTAACTCACGAATTTCAGCCACTGTCGTGCCACAATTGAGCGACCAATGTATTGACTGTCATCGGTATTCCTACGACTACGATATTTCCCAAGCCGTAATTTAGATCATCATCATCAACAGCGCAACAATCGGTATCCCGTCTATGCCTTATTAAGGAACTCCAGACATCCCGGTTTTTCACCGTGGTCCACCATTTCGATACCCCGAAAAGCTGTCTGACGTTCTGGCCAGCACACTGCAACCGATTGAGCCTGACTGTTGATTTTCCCACTATATTCCCAAGCCGCAGTTTAGAAGGTATTCTTTAATTACTCGAAGTTATACCGGAAAACCCTGGGTAATTACTCAGGAAAATGTAATGGGATGCCATCCATCTTAAATTCATATATAGTTCCTGGGGATCAGTTTACGATTTCTTGAAAAACAGGGAACGTTTTATCAATTTTACTGGCACCGTAACCGTGAGGAAGAGACTCAGCCTTTGATCATTCAGATCAGATTCAGGTCCATTTTACCAGACGTCCTTGTCTAATGGATTCCTGTTGGTGGATTCAACGGTACGTGGACACGAGCAATATTTCTTGTACTGAGCCGTGATGTGAACGCAGACAAGAAGGGGTGGCTCCTGGAGAAACGCCAACGCTGAGAGTCAACAAGGCTGCCGCCCAAAGAAAAAAGATTTGCGCTTGGTGGTACCAAAAGTGTATATTGCATTGAAAGATAATTGAAAGAAATAGTGTGGTCAGCAAGGAGCTATAAATTGCCTAGCTGCATCGCGAAAATGAAGCAGTTGAGCTGAAAATACCAGAGCGACCAGGTTAAACCATATTGCTTCACAACAACCATAGACCTAACGTTGAAAACGTGGTCAAGAGGCAATCTAAGAGCGCAAATGAAAGGTTCTTTACATTCACCATATTTTCCAGATCTCCGTTTTCTGTCGAATCAAACACAGGCCCGAAAATTTTCGGTGAAACATTGATATATTTTATATGATTAAAGGTAAAAAAGGTGCGCAGAACGCACTGCGACCTTCATTTTTAAGATTTTATGTGAAACCTCATTAAAATCGGTTCAATGACTGTTTGTCCGTCTGTTTGTCAGTGTGTCACACCCGATTTACTCGAAAACGGCTGAACCAGCTGTCAAAAAAATTCGGTGAGAAGACCCTTTACGTGCAGCGAGCGACGCCATTTTATGTTAAGTTTGAAGGGGGGTGTAAATTTTTTTCGCAGAATTTGGGACCAGCACAGGGGATAATAAAGGACCTAATTCTGAAAAGTTTGGAGGTAATCTAACTATGCAACATGTTCTAGACATAGAATTCAGACAAATTCTACAGTTTTGAACCATTTTTGAGGTAACCAAGAGACGACTTAACGTTCTCTAAGCTGCTGGCTGTCTAGTCAAAACAAGCAAAAGTAACGTCACTAAAATTACTCTAATCTGTGAACTAAACGTCAGATTGTCATTTATTCCATTGAATAAAGGTTCGTATTTGCGAAAAAACATACGACGCCTTTCAGCCAAAAGATTTGTAACATTTGTATCATCTTTGCCAAGGTCGAAGTTTCATTGTACGTTTCGGTTCAAGGGGTGCTATTTGAAAATTCAGTCTTGTGTTTAGAAGAGCCCTGAAAAGAACTCGGAGATATTGTTATAGATTAATCTTAATTCCATGCGGGTTCTTGGCGAGGTTAGCAGAAAATTGCCTTTCGGGGGAGACTCTGGTGTGCAGCGGATTATCGACCCAAGGACCATGCCGTCACAATAGGCTGTTTTAAACAGGGGTACCGAACTCGGCTTGACCGTGATTGTCATTGCATGACCGCAAGGAGACAGCACGGCCATTGGAGTTCTGATTTGGCGAAAGAAAAGACCGAAGCTTTGATCACAAAGCATAGAAAACTAACTTGTGATATTGAGGTCGGCTTTCAATTATTTGGGAGAATCTATCGAAACCAAGTTTAGCTTAAAGGGGCGCTTAGAAAACGGCTGTTAAAAGGTGTCAAAATGTTGTCGAATGTCAATTTGTTGAAATTCGGAAATTATTCATAGCTAAAGTGATGCAATCTATACGTAGACGTCCATATAGTTAAAGATGCTTACAAATCTGTAGAATCGAGAGAAGGTATATTCGGTTTATCGCTTGATGGCTTTGAAGGTTTGTAGTGCTTTCGAGATAACATTCCAGTCTTTCCTAATATTAGAGAATGGATTGAGTGAAATCATGGCGCATAATCAACTACCATCTTACACACAAACACTAAGAGAAGACAATATTATCACTATTGGAATGGTACTCAACGTAGGGAATAAGTGGCTGTAGTTATCATCGAATTAAAAAAGAGGAAAGAAGGGGAAAGTTGCACTATTGAAGTAATACTTACATATAGATTGCATCAGATTCGCAGGATCATCGAGACGGGGCTGTTTCTTTTTAATAAGTGCCTCCCTTAAGTGTGCGAATTGAAACGGACTTGTCTTTCTAAGATTTTTATATGATCGTATCCAAAATAGAGAAAAGGGGATTTATTTGAAGAGCAGTGGAGAGGTGATGGTGTTTACGCTGATATCATCAGAAATTTTTTGAAGATGCTTTGTTATGAGTACTGTTTGTATATTTACTTTTGCAAATGTTAGGCCGGCGACTTCCATCAAGGTCTTTACAACACTGACTAGTAGGCATAATGCATTCCTTCTTCCGCCATCAGATTGTTAGAAGGTTTTTTTTCTGCCAGATTGTGGTTGAAAGTCTATTGAGGGAATTTTGCTTTACTGGTATCCTCTGAATATCACAATCACATCTTGATAGGCCTTAGTCACTGAATAATGCCCCTCTCTATTAAGGTTTAGTGTTTCCACACTTATACAGGTATTACTTATCTTTGTCAAGCTTTTTATGGTCACACTTTGTTTACTGTCCAACAGAAGTACATTGATCTGCTATTAAACAAAACTTTGTTGAAGTCGGTTTATTGCCTGTTTGACATTTTTATCGAAAACGGCTGTACGAGTTTAGTGAACATAAAGCTGGGTACTGTGTTAACCAGAATTATTTTCTGTCATCAGGTTTTCTGAGAATATTTTTTAAGGGAATGTGGTTCAAATCTTATATCAATTTAATACTTTTTTATCTTAAACTCTTTGGAAGAGTGAAGCGTTTGCACTGATGCGTTTGCTCACACCCAATCAAAATGACGCCTTGATGATTCAGAGCGCGGTAGGTGTTGCTAAAACGTGATAATAAAGACTTCTTGCATCATGATCTGACAATAGGTGAATTGCGGATGCATTGCTACACTTTAAAATCAAAAAGATCGTCAGTAGTCGGTGAAGTCCGTCGAAAGCAACCACACACACAAAAGTCAGTTAGCGAGTTCATGGCACTCGTATTTTGGGATGCAAGTAGTTTTTTCTTCATCGCTTCCAAAGGGTATATTCATCAATAAGCGAATGTGTCAAAAAGGCATGGAAAAGCTAGATAAGCATGAGCGCTGAAATATATGTATCAGTCTTGAATTTTTCGCTTTGTTTGACCTTGTGAACACTATTGTCACTAGGGTTGATAAAAGGCAGGGAAAAGAATGGTTGGCTTCAGAGGAAACTCCAACGCCGACAGCCAAACAGGATCTGCATCCAAAGAAGACCATGATTTCAACTGGGACCAGAAGGGTATACTGTATTAGGGAACAATAGAAAGAGACAGTCCGGTCAGCAAGGAGCTATAAACTGCCAAGCTGCACTGCGTAAATGAAGCAATTCAGCTGAAGACACCACAGCCCACTCCCAAGAGCTAAATTGGATTCTCCAATTTACTGAAACCCCCCGGTTTCAGTAGAAACAGTACTCTATTTTTAATTGTTGGATATCTTTGGTACCTTTGATTTTTCCATCCTATGTTTATGCGTTTCAATTCGTCATCTTCAAACTTGATCGTTAGTTGGTATCGAGTGCTATTTTGCTTAAGTTGGAAATAAGGAAGTAAAGTGGGCAAATCAAGTTAGACTTTCTTGTCAGTAAGAAGAGCATTAGTTGCGATTACCTTCAAAATTGGGAAGAAACGGAAGTTCAGTATTACGCCAGGCAATGGAAACAAATCGGGAAACCGGAAGCGAGACGCTTTAGGTATGAAAGGTTTTGTGAATTTTTTTTAAAAACAGATTTGAGTCTGCATTTGCCCCATTAGTACGTAACGGGTAATATATGCGTATATTACGTGAAAATATCCACTTTCAAGTGATATTAACTTTCAAAGTCTTGAATTTGCAAAGAAGCGACAGCATTGACCTATTATAACTTTGCTAGTAATAGTGTAATTTTCACCAAATTTGGTAAGATCATGATCTATGCTGTAGCCAACATTGGTGCAAAATTTCATGATCCTAGGATAAAACTTAAGGGGGGTTTTCCTGCCAATTACTAAAAGTTGTAGCAATGTACTTTTATTAACTTTATTTGAACAGATATTGGTATGTAGGGTATCTCGGAGCCTAGGCACCATATGGTGGCAACCTTTTGATTTTTTTTCAGATGTTTCGGTTAGGTAAGTTCTGAGAATGGATCCGTTAAAGAAATGATCACCTTCAACTCTCCGTACTCCCTACTTTTCCAGTAAATGTCAAAACTAAGACCATCTTCGGAAAGTACTACCCGAGAACTTTTATTTGATACCCCACATGACTATATTTGATGAAAAAAAATGTACACCCTCCTGGGGGTGGGGACCCTCTCTTAAATTCAACGTAAAAGGATGAGTTCCCATTTTTCCACCAAATTTGATGTCAATGGGTATAATCGTCTCCGAGAAAAATACGTGTGACAGACAGACAGACGAACAGACACAGACAGATAGTAAACCGATTATAATAAGGTTTTGTTTTACACAAAACCTTAAAAAGGAAGGTAAATCGTGCTCAGCGAAACAGACTTTGAGAATAGGACCACACTGAGCATTGGACAATAAAGCAGTGATTTGAGCTCCGAGCAAGACATTAAGGATATTCAGGATAGATGCGAGAAAGTGAAGGCGGATTATTAAATGGAATGACTTGGAAAAGTATTTAACTTTTCGTTCCTTACCCTGTTCTTCGGCAAATTTTGTTACAAAAGTTGAACAGGAGGGAGGCATCATATTTCTATCGAACACATCAAGGTTCAAAACAGATTTCAAATGAAATCAATTAACAGAATTTTTGATCCCGATTAGCATTCTAAGTAGCGTTTGTGACTTTTTAGTGGATCCGACTTGGAAGAAACAAACGCCAGTCCCACGATGTAATTAAATTTATATATAAACTTTCTGGCGTCTGATGTTCCATAACAAATTTTGTCGAAATATATTATTTTTAAAGAAGCTTATCTTCTAGAAGTTACATGACTCTAGAAACGCAACACTCTACGTTATATTACCTGCAATGCACTCCGCACTGTTTGTATTTTATGCATTCGTTCGAATGGTACAAAATGGGTAAACTAGCATAATATCATCTCTCTTTTCATTTTTAGCTACCTGAGTAATCGACTATGAAACGAAACTTTTCAATAGACGAAGAAGGCATCAGCAAAAATCCACATTTTCATTATCGAATACATCTCTTATGGGAATTAAACCTTTGTGGATAAAGTCTACGCGACCAGAATTCTATTTTTATCGAAAAGATCACTATCAGCGATGATGCAGTATCATTGTCCTATTATATAAAGAAAACAGGAAACCATTAAGTCACACACTCATGGATCGATATCGTTTTGCTTTTTCTTGAATATTTTCGCCCACCCAAATTGTCCATTCAACTCTGACGACAACAGCGTCGAGCCAACCTAAACATTTATAAGAACTAAAAACCAATCAACCATAAACACGAGAAATGTAAAAACGTACGCTTCAGCTAAGAAGAAAGTAAGAACACTTTATTTTGGCTTCTCCTCGAATATTTTTATGACAACAAAAAAACTGAATAATCACGGCGGCAAGTAATGATTTCTACACCACAGAGCGTTCCAATTTTAGAAAATAAATGTAACATATGTACCCGAACATGTGAGATTATCATTTCTTTCATGATATCGATTCTCCTTATTCTCATCGGCCAGAAGAAAGTCTTACTTTCGTGGAAACAAAAAGTTTTCTTTGTTTCTTCTAGTTTTCGGTCTGGTTAGTGCTGTAGTTGCTTCAGTTCGCTCCTCGCGTTCCTTTCATCTTCATCATTTCCTAATTATAAGTTTGGGACTTGGAGTGGCCCCCGTGAACCGGCCAAGCAGCGTAAACAAGTTTTCAAGCTTTCGGGTGTCAGGGGGGACACATTCATTACATATTGTACGAAAGTTAGCAAGAGGCAAGTTGCAAATAAGCAAACAAGTCATGTCATAGACATGCTAACAAAAATTATATAATCTGCCGGTAAGTTGCTGAGTCGATGGACGGGTTGTTGTTCTTTAAGCTTAAAAGAAGGTGTGTTGAGTGCAGGCATACACATATTGACGATCAAGAAAATTGCATTACATTTAAATGCAAATCGAGCTCCGTCCGTCGTGACCATTCCATTTGTTGATGAGGGAGGGACTGCCGGTTATTTTAAATGAAACCACTGATTCGGGGTGAGGCTGTTCTTAGTCCACTTTATCAGATTAAGGAATAGAAAGAATGGGAATTGTTTCTTCTATGAATTAAAGAAGGAAGTTCCTTGGAAACTAAAATTATACTATATCTAGCTATTCGCATAAAACTCACTCAGATCTTTTACATATCAGCCCGCATTGGAGGTAGCTCTTCGTTAGTGTTATATTTCCACCGAAGCTATGCTGCCTTCTCTTTACGCAAATTTTTACCTTGCGATTGAATTTTCCCTTGATTTGATTGCACGCATACCTTCATGAACGCACCTCTGCTTATCAAAAATATTTTTACCATGCCTTTGGTCACGTACACCCAAATATACAAGCAGAATTGTTACTACCCCCATCTGACGAATTGTTGAAGGACGAACCGTAAGGAAGTACAGACGTTGTCATTTATCAACTGCTACGTCAGGATTTCTTTCTTCTATTATATAATGAAAATGACAAGTCATTGAGTAGAAACGTGTTTTTCGTAAGCTTTTGTTAGTACAGCCGAGTTGACTCGGTTTTTGACACCGTTCTATCGTCATTTCCAGAATTTTAGCAATTTATTCTTATCAGGCAATCGATAAGAGAAGATATGACTACTGTTTTCTCAATACGACTTCGTCTGTGTAAAAGCTAAATGGGGTCAGGTGCACCCATTGTCTTCCGGAGAGTTGTTGACCTAATATACTATCAAGGGTTGAAAGGTCATCAACAGGATCGGTTGTATAACCGGGACAAAAGCAGGAGCATGGGGTGTCCATATGCAGGTTCTGTAAATTTTCATTGTGGAAGAAGTCATAAGGTGCGTTTCATAATTATAAGGTCACTTTAAAAATCGCGTTATTTTCAAAATGCCAAACTGTAGGATAACATAAACATAATATTCAACAAAGATTATTACGAAAAAGAAATAAAAAAAATATATTTTTGCCAAATTTTGTAAATTAAGGGTACCTTTTTAATTAAAATTTACTTACTTCGCCCTTATAAGGTCACATACATTCTCTTTTTATTAACTTGACTAGTGATAAGAATTGAAAAAAAAAAACTAAAAATAACTGCAGAATCACCTCGAGAGCTACACACACTTTTTCGATCCGGGTTTTCATACTTCTCAGAAGGTTTTCAATAAAATTTTCGTCAATTTCCTGCCTCTCATCCTATAGCGCCGTCATGAGCTCTTTAACCGTATCGAATTGCCGATTATCTTTATAAAACCGCTGTAAAAGTATACCCCACAGGTTCTAAATTGGATTCAAATCCGGAGAGCACGCTGGTCAATGCACAACTTTGATGGATTTTGGCAAAAACCAAGCTTTTGTTTCGTGGCTGACATGAATTCGTGCGTTGCCCTGCTGAAAAGTCCATAGTGGGTAACCATTCTCATCTAAAAATGACACTAGGTTGTTTTCTAGGAACTCATTCGAGATGTAAAAACTTGCAATGAAAGGTATCCATTTGCAGAAAATGCACCCCAAACCATCACGTTATCACCGGCGAAATTTCGCTTCGTAAAACGAAATGGTTCCTTTCTAATGTCATGCCAGTATCCACGAAAACCGCTGGAACCATCCAGATTCCATTTTTTTCGTCGGAGAATATTATCTGAAAAGTTGCTTCAGACATTTTTTCTTTGCACTGTATAAGATAATGGTTACCGTATTCTAGTTTGTATCCAAATTTTTCAATGCAAATATTACTCTAGCGTTCCTGTGACGTTGGGTTAACTTCAGTACTGGCTTCATTTTTCCATATCGAAGCGTCTGAGCACGTTTTAGGGTCCCCCAAATAGTGTATCGTGAAGCATTCACATCTGCTAACCAACGCAAGCGTGCTAGGGGCACTGTTTAATTGCTGGCATTGCGCACAATTTGCCTTTCGCGCCCACTAAAACTTTTCAAAGAGTTTTGGACAACGCTCAATTTACCGTGAAATTTCCCTTATACTGACTTCATTTTCTTTTAAGGAAGTCATCCCGTGTAAAGGCCGGTTTTTTTGCTTCTTTTCGAAATTTTTTGACGCCGTGTTAAACTTGTTTTTGTGAATTTTGGTGTTTTTTTAAGGTATCTTTAATTAACAACAAGTCGGGAAACCGGAAGCTTGACGCTTCAGGTATAAAAGGTTTTGTGTTTCCCTATGTGAGGAGCATAACGTAGTTCTCCATTGGCTTATAGCATTGACCCGAGATATTTAAATCGCTCAGTTCTGGGCAGGTTACCACCATTGCCAGAACTCAGCGATTTAAATATCTGGAGGGGCAGATTACTGCCATTGAAAGAACTGAGCGAGTTAAATATCTCGAGTCAATGCTACCAGCCAATGGAGAACTGTGTAATGAAATGTTTCAAGCATTAACGCCACCTGGATGAAGTGACATTCCGCAACTGGTGTTCTTTGTGATCGACGTATCAGCGCACGTCCCAAATCTAAAATTTACTGCAATGTCGTCCGTCTGTCGCTCTCTATAGTTTGAGTGTTGACTATAAAGGACAATGAACGGCGTCTTGCGGTAATGGGGACGAAAATGTTGCATTGCACTGGTGGCGTGACACGTTTTGATCACGTCTGAAATGAGAATATCCGCGATCGATACGGGTTTGCACCGATCGGGGAAAAACTGCAAGAGAGGCGTTTTCAATGGTGTGGTCACGTAATTCACGCTAACGATAAATCTATTCTTCATAAATGTGACTTTAATATTCCACGCGAATGTCAATTATTCCGGGTAATTATGACGTCAGCATCTGATTTGCATGGCTTTGGAAGCAGTAAACTCGCGCGAAATTGCTAAGTTTGAACTGCTATAACTTTGGCGTTAATTGCCTGATTTGCATGCAATTTAGCACATATATACAAAATATTGTCCCCTATGCTGGTACAAAATTCGGAAGTCCTAGGATGAATTTAAGGGGGGTTTTTCAGTAAATTTCTAAAAAGCAGTAATATACTATTAGTAAGTTTATTTGAGCAGATATCGGAATGGGACATATTTTGAGGCCTATATTTCATCTAGGCGCACCACCCTGATTTTTTTTAGATTTTTAGGTTGGGTAGTTTCCGAAAATCAGTCCTGTCTCACTTCAAGTGCGTACATTTTGACTCCTTACTCACGCACTTTGCAATCTATGCCAAAACTAATGTCAATTTCGGAAAGTACAAATCGAGACCTTTCATTTGATACCCTACACAGCTATATCCGGTGAAAAAATTTTTGAATCCCCCTTTTGCATGTATGGGGAGCCCCCCTTTAAACTCCACTTAAATTTATGCCACTCGCTGTATGCGTGGGATTTCATAGTTCCCATCTGTCCACCAAATTTCGTTCGGATCGGTTTAACCGTTTTGGAGAAAAATGCGTGTGACTGACAGACAGACAGACATTGAATCGATTTTAATAAGGTTTTGTTTTACACAAAACCTTAAAAACAAGTCGGGAAACCGGAAGTTGGACGCTTCAGGTATGAAAGGTTTTGCGTATTTTTTTATAAAGCGATTTGAGTGTGCATTTGTCGCATTAGAACCTAGCACGTATTATATACATATATTATGTGAAAATATCCACTTTCATGTTATTATATTACATTACAAAGTCTTAATTTTGCACAGAAACGGCAATTTTGACCTGTTATAACTTTGTTAGTAATAGTGCGATTTTTATCAAACTTGGCGATCATGGTCCATACTATACACTACATTGCTGCAAAATTTCGTGATTTTAGGATGAACTTACGTTTTGGGGGGTTTCGCAGCCAATTACTATATTTGATGAAAAAAAATGTACACCCCCTTTTGCATGTATGGGGATCCCCCCCCCCCCCCCCCCCTCCTTAAATTCGACGTAGAATGATCGAACGTACTGTATGCATGTGCGTTCACAGCTTCCATCTTACACCAAATTTGGTGTTAATCGCTATAGCCATCTCCGAAAAAAATGAGTATGACGGACAGACAGACAGCCAGTAAACCGATTTTAATAAGGTTTTGTGTTTACATAAAACGACTTTACACGAAACCTTAAAAACTACTGAAAGAATCACAAGTATCCTAGTTTGCGAACCGTAGAAATATGTTCTGAATAAGTAAAGTAAGAGTGTAGTGAATCTACGCGATTAACAATAGGATTTCCACTAAACTTTCCAGTATCGTCTTACATATCATGACATATATTACTGCAAATTTTCATGATTATCAGATTAATTTAAGGGATTACGTCGTAAATTTATCGAATATAGAAATACACTATTATTAACTTTAGTTGAGCAGATATTAAGAAGAGAAGGCTTGGATGTCATTAAGGGCATCGTCATGATCTTTCTTTCAAATTTTTCGATGGGATTTTAGATTTTTATCAGCCTTTCGCTATTTTTTGAACTTACGATGCTCCGAAGTCTCCCCAAATGTCTCTAAGGGGGTCATCCCGTGTGAAGGCTGTTTTTTTCGCTTTTTTTAGAATTTTTTTGTGAAGAACTGGATAAAGATAGAAATACGAATTTATCATCATAAATTTATTAATATCTTGTGCGTGCATAGTAATTTCCGATCGCATAGTTCGGAATTGAAATACAGAGCAATTTATACACCCATCTCCAAAAAAAATTCTGCTGCCACGCTAGAGGGCGCGGTCATCGTCTTAAAGAAAAAAAGTAAACGGCATTTTAATGTACAGACTTAACTACAAACTAGGACTACTAAAAAATCTTAAAAGCTAAACTTTTGGCGCCATATTAAATTTTTTTTGTGAATTTTGTTGTTTTTTCACGGCTTCTTCAATGAATCAAAAAAACTACTGAAGTCGTGAAAATTTCAAAGAATTTCGTTGGATAAATTTATGGCTATGGTAGCAGCCGATTTTCAATATGCAGTTCCGAGAAAAACGCATTTAAAAAGTAGAATGTCATTTTTAGCCATAAAATCTTAACTGATCATTAATCTGCTATACCAAGTCCATAAACCTTAGGTTTCTTGAAGAACCACAAGTAGAGCCGTGGCTTCAATTCTTAGGATTTTAGCGAAGTTATTCCAATGTAATGCGGACCGATAAATAAGCGCTTTATAACGGCAATCGACATAAATCTGGCATGTGACCTATCACGTGTTTAACACTATAATTTCCGAACGACTCCGAATGTCAAGGAATAACTTTGCCCATATAATTTACAATGGCAATTTTATATTTGCCCACGACTGTGCTCCATGCCAAAGGTCAAAAGAGAACATCTTTTTTATAGAAAATAGGCAAACAAGAATGTTTGACCGACCTGGTAATTCACGGGAACTTAACCTCATTAAAAACTTTTTGTGATCAATGGAAAACACAATTTCCAAGAAAAATATAATGAATAAGATACAATTGACAGAAGACCTTATGCTGGTTAAGTATAGAAATGATGAAATAAAAATAAAGTGCATTAAATTATTGAAAGTATGTCGTGAAGAGTAAGAGTTATAATTCCAACAAAAGACGGCTTAACTAAGTTTTTATATTATTTTTAGCGTTATAGGGCTATTTTCAGTATGTTTCAAATGTCTGCTCAATACTATTTGACAACAAATAATTTTATAAATTGGTAACATGATTTTTCAAAGATGGTTTTATTAATTGGCCACCCACTGTACCTTCATTTTTGCTGTGTCAACAGATTACTTAGGGATGCCTTAGAGAAATTAAGACTTACATTAGCCATTTTTAAACCTTATTAGAATCGATTCGATGTCTATCTGTCAGTCTGTCTGCCTCTTGGATTTGCTTGGAAACGGCAAAATCAATTGTCATGAAATTTGGTCTGTCAATTCGTTTACATATAACGGGTGGCATCATTTGGGGCGGGGTTTAAGGAGGGGTGTGGGGAGACGTGGTTTTGTAATTGTAATTGTAATGTGGGGTATCAAATGAAAGGGCTCAAATAGTAATTTTCGAAACTGATGATATTTTTTATATCGGGTGAAACAAAATGTGTGCCCCAAAAGTGTAGCAGGTATCCAACCCAAAATTCTTAAGAAAAAATCACAATGGTGCATATGAGAAATCTAGGCATTAAAATACATCCGCATTCGGTATCTGTTTAAATAAAGTTGATAATAGTATATTAGCATATTTTAAAAATTTATCCGAAAACCCCCCTTAAGTTTAGCCTAGAAGTACAAAATTTGGTATGGTTATACATGCATAAATATAATGTAATGCATAATTTTGAAAAGTTTGACAAAAATCCATCTACTGTTATTATTTTAATATTTTTAATTGGAGGTATAATACGTGAATAGGAAATTGAAGATGAACACAAAACCTTTATAGTCAAAGCATCCAGCTTCCGGTATTACGACTTGTCACTATATGCCAAGTTGAGAATCATCAAAGGCTGCAATTTTCAGAACAGGGATTCTTGTACAGAATGTCCTCTAATACAGTATTTTACATTTATTTTCAACAATTCTAACTTAAAGTGGAGAATTCAAGCCTATCATAGTCTATATTTAGCTTCGGAACCCACACAGGGATAACTTGCGTAACATGTGGTGTGAGTGGAAAGTGTATTGAAATATCGTCCTTGACACCAAAATACCTGCAATAATTTCCGCAACCATGAACAGGGATATCAACCTAAACAACTCGTAAAACTGTTTGTTTTCTCCATTGAAAAGAACGACAATGGGCATAGACTTGATCGTAAATTTTTATTGCACGTTCGTAAATTATCATTGTTATTAGCTTTCAATGGGGCATTTAAAATATTATTACTTCGGCCTATAAAGTGGTCCATTGAAAAATCCTATTCGACCACAAACTGAATTGGTAAGATGCATTTGCATCTCTCATTACAACACGCATCCAGTGAGACAATTGGAAACATTTGTTAGGAAGAACCTCCAGGTTTGGGTCTATTTCGACATTACCACCAATTCAATTATGCTATCACCTACTTTCTTCAAGTTGACACTCATTTGCAAATTCAAGTGTGCATTCAATTTAAAAAAAAGTTATCGTGGTCTTACTCATCGGTTTATGGCCCCGCGAAATGGTATCTTATATTTGCGAAATTCAAAGTTCACAAATCATCAACGACAGCGAATACGTGACGGAATACACGATAACAGTAACTCACTCAAGTGCAAATATCGGTGGTTATTATTAATTTCTAGATATGACAAGCTTATTGGTCCTCAAGGATTTGTTTTTGCTGTCGTTGCACTCGATGCAGCTGCTTATGCATGGACAATCCATTTATCAAGTGAGAATGTCATGCTCGTATGCTGCTTAATGATTTTTTATTGAACTTTCATTTGGTTACGAAGCCCTTAAAATATAAATTTAATTTGCATTTCACCTTGAACTCGTTTTAATCGGTCGTTCCATTGATCGCTGGCGGTAATGGAATGCGATATGAGAGTAAAAAGTTGGAAATAAAAATGCATTGTGAAAAAAGTCAATTGATACGCATTCGGTTGCGTCGAGTGGAGAGTTCTTTGAATAAAATGTATATCTGGAATGAAAGCTAGATTTGTGAATAAACAAGACAATACCGAGATAAAATAATAGAAAATTTCAATGAATTCTGTTAAGCAACTGCCAATTTCGCGATCTAGTCCATCGCAGCTGCAATTTGCATATACATGAGCTTTGTGAGTTGAGCCTGTTTCTGCCAATTAACAAATCGCCTACAATAAATAGCAACAGATATTTTTGTTGTCAATCGACGCCAAACTTAATTTTATTTCAAATTAATTATTATAAGATATATATGTGGAAAGCGACCTCTTGTCGGCAAAGTTGGTTTGGAGAACAAGCTTAAGTTAAGATTAAATTTCCAGGAATCGCTTTGCATTTCAGCTTCAGTAATTGCCTCCTGAAATTAAGGGTTTAGTTTAGAAAATTCAGCTAAATTGAAAAAAACATCAACTTCTGTAACAAGGCCTGGAAACATGGTCTCCTTTTAAAGATTGAGATTTGAAAAGGACACTTTTTTAACATTTCAGGCTGCGCGGGCCCTTATCTTTTTAGCGGAAAAGATTTTATTTATCACATCAGTATCTGTTAGAATAAAAATCAACAGAAAAAACTGGAATTTTACTGATTTGCCGACAAAGTTTTTCTCAGGATTCATTAGTCAGATTGGAAGTTTTAGCCGGTTTTTGTCAAAAAATTTGGTCTCAAATTCCTGAGGCTTTGAATTGTACTTCTAAATTGAAGATATGACTGGTTGAAGGTGTTATGTCGTAAAGAGCTAAAAGCTTAGATAAATCACCATGGTGTCTTTCATTTAAGTAGTTTTTTAGATTTTACATAGCTCCATCAATCCTTCAAAATTTTTTTCATAACGAATCGAGTTTTTGGCATTTAAACTTGACTCTGTGGAATTTTACCCCATAAAATAAAAAGTTACGGAAGGATAAATATTTAATTTTGCCATAAAAAAATTTCGTGGCAGAAAACAAACTTAATATTTAGTTATGCCACCATTTGCTGCAATTACAGCCTGTATGCGTTAAGGCCTACTCTCTATACAGGGTATTGGCGACGTTATCTGATGAGTTCGATTAACTTTCGATTGATGGTGATCACTTCCTTAACGATGGAGCGTTTGGTTAGCTCTTACCTGCTCTCTATGGGGTTCAAGTTGGGTAGATTCTCCGGTTAGGGTATGACGGTAATGTTTTTTTTGTCAGAAAGCATTAATTAAGCTGCAGTAATAGCCGAGTTGCTTGCTTATATCGGTGGTTCCTTCAGGATATACAGGCGCTCCATGCCCTTTACTGAAATTGAAAACCATTCCCCTCTCCTCTATAAGTCAATCTGGATGAAACTATTCTCTTGTCATCGGACGAACGGAATTCCTTCTGACTCTCTACTATGGGTAGTATTTCGTAAAGGTAGGCTTATGGTGGAAGAAGAGGTTATAGCGTGGTTCACTGTGTTTCTGTTTTTGGTGGTATAAAAATTGACCTGGTTTGAAATTACCGACTAATGGGTCCCCTAACTTCCTTTTTAATGTTTTATGTGAAACTAAACTTGATTGAAATAGGTTTGGTGTCTGTCTGCCGCTTTGTTCGCTTGCCTGCATGTCTGTCGGTCTTTTTTCTCCGCAGTTGGTTTCCTCGCCCTTGCGGAACCGCCGGAGTATTTTGTTGTAGACTCGCTTCCTTTGTTTATTGATTGCATTAGCAACAGCGCGTTTGAGATAGTTCTGAAGCCACACATGTGGTTCCTCACACTGATACGAGCGGTCAATTCCTTACAACGCTTCGTGATAAGTGATTTTTCAAACATTCTTTTATAGCATAAATACAACTTAACGGGTGAAAATCCAACGTCCGTGGCTTCCTCAGCAACATGGACATTAAAGGCGTCATATCATCCAAGTAACTGGGTACACCAATCGTCACCAGAGACTACCTTGTCGTATTTGATTGTTCCACATACTTTACCCAGATGGTTTATCCGGAAGCAGTTATACGTATTGACCCGAAATTCAGGGCGAGGGGAGTTTATTTGATTTGATTTATTTGGTGACCAGATAGGTTGTGGTTTTTCCAATCGTTATGTTCCAGCCAAGTTACGAGTGACGTTCAGCTGTCAAAATATTCAGTTTGTCATTTCATCATGAATCTTTTCACGTTATTGAAAAATATTGAAATTCCGGGTCAGTTTCCTCGTGACCTGGGTACACTGTTGCTTTTGGACCTTAAGCCAAGAACCAGGCAGAGATCAGCACGAAACGAAGAAAGCAGGGGCGCCGTAGCATTTCCAGAAGTGTAGGTTTGTCGCCGGTCAGCTGTAGACATCATCACCTGGCTTGTTTTGCGGTTGAATTTGGACCTACATTCTTGCGAAATTATGCTGACGCTGACGGGTTTTAGCGTTTTAGACGGGGCTCTGTTTGACCTAGCGGCTATGTAAACAAGCTAATCAAGCTTTGACCAAATATCAATACATCCAAAAAGAATGACAGTTTGATGCGGTTTATATCATGACAGCATAATCGGACATTTTTTCTTTCGAAATGAGGAAGGAGACACGGCTACCGTCAACGGTTCTCGGTATAGGGCAATGTTAATCGGCTTTTTGCAGGCAGAGCTCGACAATATCGATATATCCGAGCGGTGGTTGCAGCATGGCAGCAAGATATGCCACACAAGTGACGTAATGCTCGAAGTTGTGAAGAGGAAATTTGACGACTGGGTCATCTCGCGGCGAGCGTTCATCAAATAAAGGCTTTGATTAGTACTTTACGGAACACATCTTAGCTTTGACGTTGTTAGCAAAGTAGTCGAGTGGAGCTTTAAATGGTGGAGCTCATTCTCATAAACTACCCAGTCGAAAAGTTTGAAAAGTCGTGGTGGTATCCCTAAACGAGTCGTTCGAATTGAAGATCTTAACTTCATACCCGTATAAAATGTTGATGCAGTTGTTGAAGGAGGTGATGTGTTCTCTATCGACATTTGCATTTTTGAATCTGTTGTGAGAAATTTAGCACTTTCGGCTTCCGAGGATTTCTTCATTTTGGTGATTGTCCAATTTTCATATTAGATGAGGGCCTTTCTAGCGACGAGGAGGATGAGGGGTTTCATATTGCTCGTGATATTTATCGAGTGGATTTTTATCCTTTAACGAGGGTGATTATAATGATGTTTATCGAAAATGCCCTTAAGGAAGAACGTGCATGATTGCAAGCAATGGGGTCAGACAATCACATTTTCCCCTTTTTACGTAAAATAAACCTTTTAGAATCGATTCGTTCGTTTGTCGTTGACTGATGAAGGTTTTATTCAGCATATTTAGAATAATCCGGTTTAGGTTAAATATACACGCTTTTGTTTGATAGTTTGTTCCCGCACTGACAAAAGCTGTGACACAAGCCATTTTTGAGGCGCATTTTTCACCGGCCAAGTCGTTCGTCATGGATAGGAACTGTTGATAATTACTTGGACGACAAGGAAGATGCATAAGAACTTTCTGATTAAGCTGCAGGAGCCTCTGGAGAGTTCCTATTGATTTATGTGGCCTGGCGTTGTCCTAATGGAACATTACTCTTCTCCAATTGGCTAAATGTGGCCATTTTTAAGCGATTGTTCCCTTAAATGACAGTAACGGTACATGTGTTAATAGTTCAGCTACCAATCTCACCAAATACAAAACCAAGCCTTCTTAGCTGCGAACCCTGGTGTGTTCAGTGTTTGCGCCGACTTACCGCAATATACCATTACTGTGGTCGCTTGGCGTTGTCAGAAGTGATCCACTTTTCATCAGCAGCCGCGAATCCTTTGAGAAACGGATTGGTTTTGTTGCAATTCAGCAGCGATTCGCAAAAGAAAATTTGTTCCATAAGGTTTTTGACGTTAACTCATCTTGGCGCCCATATTTATATCGCTTCTTTTTGTATGCAACCTTATTCAAATGTTCCAAACGGTTTTTTCCACAATTGGCTCTTCAGAACGCGGTGCATTTTTCGCATCGAAATTGTCGAACTTTAATCGACGAAATCAAAATTACGCCCGATGGGATACTACAATATCAGGACTTGTGTTTTCGCTTATATCGAAGGAAAACTTTTTAGATTCGCGTTTTTTCCCTTGCTAGTGTCTATTTTTGGTGAGTGCTCAAGCAAAATTGAATCATCCAATCACACAACTATCACAGAAGTATAATGAAAAAAGAAGACAAACTTTATTTTTTAATGCCGAAAAGTGAGTTTTTTATTCCTCATATACCGGTATTTGGAGGACCAGTTGTCCTCTCCCTCAGTGAGGAGGCATTAAAAAATAAAGTCTGTTTCTTTTCATTATAAAATAAGCCGGAAAACGACACACCGGAGATATCACAGAAGTCTTCCTCAGAATGGATTCGTCGCACATGCGAGTAACCGGACACCATCTGGGAAATGGCTACGTGAGAAACACAAGAAAGGTATAATGTGCTTTCGTTGGACTTGGTTAATGATATGATTAGTAAAAAAGCAAAAAAGGCAACTAACGGTTTCGTCTAGGGCAGAGGCAATTTATCAGATGCTGCCTCACCTCTGCCCTGGGAGCAGCGTGATCGAAAGTGGCAACAAATGGAAGTCGCTCCGCGAATTATATCCAACTTAAAATTGCCCGAGCCAGGCCAACGCAGATCTCTTCCTATCAAGCGTCAAGTGTGCGGTTACACTATATTTCAGAAGAAAACGCTGCAGGGAACATGGTCTGAAACACGAAAATAAAAATTGTACTTCGTCGTACTGTGGATGATGTTCACATTAGTCACAACCACTACTTCGGGAACCATTTATCTTCAGTGCGAGATTGGTCTTGGGCGTTGTAAGGGCCTGGGGTTGATAAATTCTTTTTAAGATGGCTGAATTTGCTTTTTCTAGTCACATCCATTGTTTTTATCTATTAAATTCTACCTATACGAAATCAGCGTCTCTTAAGTTTTGAAAATAGATTGTCCTCAACTGTTCGTATTTCGGCAACCAGTTGCTTCCTCCATTCGCGGGAATTTCTTTCGAATACTTCCTATATTACTTATATTCCATTTTGGAATATTAGCCATCAAAATACTTCACACGAACAATAAAATCGATTTATGAAAACATAAACCTCAATTTTGGTAAATGTCGACAGAAGCTTGCTTTTCGGGTCATAAATTGCAATCTTTGTAAATCTAAAATGTCACTATTCTCTCTACACACGCATTCTACGGGTAAATAAAATCTTGTTCTAAGCCCACTTTATAAATAATTCATGCAAAATTTATTTATATATCACCCAGGACAGTTGCTGCATTTGTGAATTAGATGTTTATTTGAAATCGTTTTATCTTCTCGAGTTCTATTTATCTAATCAAATGAATATAAATATTTTTTTCAAATATGGGGCTTCTGGCTTGAGTTGTGTTTTTCGTCACGGTTCACCTTTGAAAGTTGATGGTCCATTTAAATATTAGCATTTCCTATTTGAAATTATTTTGAACAGTAGAACACACATTGCATACATGATCTCGGATTTGTTGTGCATCCAAATCAGTAGGGTAGGGTAGATGTTTAGATATCTCAGACTGATAATTGGAGTTATGTAATATTTTGACCAAATTCGGGACTAGGTTGAATTAAAAAATAGTACACGGAAAGACGAGTGATTAGATCATAGGTGCCTCGTACCACATAATTATCTTGCTTTCCTTTTTCCCCGAAATTACGTTTAATTGAACCGAATTGAGTGAATTATGTCTGAACGAGCCATTCCTTAAACAAGAGAATTACGTAAATTGAGACTCGTGTGCTCGTTAGAGTGAGCCTCTGTACAGAATGATTTGCGCTAAATATTCTAAAGAATTTAATCGCATCTCTCGATGCATAAAGTGATGTAAGATGTTTACCACAATTTAATGATTTAGCTCATATCATGCTCAAGCCAAGTTTTTCTTGATATTTTTAAAAAAATCTTGTGCAAATCAAAATCAAATTCAATCATCACGTCTTTTGGTTATGGAGTAATTATAATAATTTCGCTATCCTGAGTTGAAAGAAGTTCGAGTTGGTAGTTTGATGTGATTAATTCAATCAAATAGTGGATCAGAACAACTGAGTGGTAGATATTTTCGGTGAATTTATAATGAATGGAAAAAATTGATTGTACTAAATTGGAGTGTTGACCGTTGAAGTTATTCTTATAATAAAAGGCAGAAATATAGTTGCGGATTTTTGGGCTCGTTCCTATTCTAGAAAGTAAGTAAATGGGACATATTGGGAGCTAGAACTAAGCGATTTTATCGCACACTTTCTCGAGATTACAGTTCTTGTGTGTTAGATATTTTTTCTGCATATTTTAATATTTAATTTCCTTTGCTTACAGAAGCTAGATTTAAAGATAACGGAACAACCTTTAGTAGATAAGCTTTGTACTTCGCAGGCCGCGTTCTTCGCGTTAACCAGATCTGACGCAGTTTGTAGCTCTTCGAGGAGACAGTTCATGTAGGGTGTTTGCGCACTATTAGTTTAATGTTTCATACCATGATCGTTTCTTTTATTTTTTATTGGCCTACTTGAACGTCACAACTGAACGAGTCTGATTTTAATTGGTTAGAGCATTGTAAAGTCCATTGTCACATATCGACGCATAAATTCGGGTTTTTCTATTGAAGAAAGAGCTTCAAACACTGCTCAGAATCGTCAACTCGTTGTTGTTTTTGGTCTATTGTGAGCTCGCGCGACACCCACTTTAAACAGGGCTTTTGGATACCCAAACATTAATGCACGATATGTCCAAGACGTTCCTTTGGTATCTTTAGAGCCTGGGCTATATCGATCCACTTGTCGCTGCCAATTTGTGGTCATCCAAAATTATTTTGTGGACTTTTTTGATGTTTTCGTCGATAATAGTCTCTTTGGCGGGTCTACTGCGTGCATCGTCCTCAGCTGTTTATTAAGTTAACCGTTCGCTTTAACAGTATTTTTTTACCAAAAAGTAGTGCTTTATTAACACACGAAATTCCTTTTCATCCATTTTCTCAAACTAACAAAAGTAACTTCACTCAAAATGCTCTATCCCACAAACTAGTAGTCCGACTGCTGTCAAATTTGTACCTGTGTCTTTTGAAGGTTAGGGTTAACGAAGAATCAAATACTTTGAATACTAGTAGCGCCATCTGTGCGTTAGCCTATGAACTTTTCAGCATTATCATAACAACAAGCTTTTTTGATTAAGCACTCCCCACCTTTCCAGCAAATTTTAAAACTAAGACCGGCTTCGGAAGGTACTAACAAACTTAACATGACTATATTTGGTGAAAAAAAATGTACATCCCGTTTTGCATGTATGAAGACCTCTTCTCAAATTCGACGTAAAAGGATGTAACTCAATTTATGCTTGAGCTTTCACAGTTCCCACTTTTTCACCAAACAGACTTCAATTAATTAATCGTTGGAAACACCGCATAATTTCACCCAAATGAATCATATTTTAACAATTGTAAAGGCTATGTTCATTTTGTTCTGTTAAGTATAATAGTTCCCACGTTGTTACAGACCCGAGAGCTGTACCATTTTATTTTAAAATTAGAGTTCTAGTCATGTGAACTTCACATCATGCAACGTACTAGGAAATTGCGGATTCTTTTATAGATGATTGGTTAAATTTTAGCCAAATATCGGATTAAGTTGTTCCTGCGATTGAACCTTTTAGACGTTTAGAGGGATCCGGTAAATGTCGGAAGAGCTGAGTATGGACTAGTTCAAGCCAAGCACCATTTTTCGCCATCTGAGGGCTATTACAAAGACAAGAATCGCTACTAAGAAATGTGCTGAAGGATACTCCATTTCCATCTGTATGGTGGCGTGTGTTGACAAATGGATATTATTGGCAACAGGCGAATGGCGAAACAATAGTGAAAATCTTATTGAAATCTGATCTCCATCCGGAGGTCGCAGAGAGAGTACATGACTGTATGGTAGTGTTCTATTGGTATAGTCCATACAGGTCTCAATTGAGGATTTACGAAATATATCGGCAGTTACAAGATGTTATTCGAGCAGAAGAGGTCTATTCTTAACCGTAATTGCAAACAGTTTATTTTGACAAGTCTGTCCTTAGACCAGTTCTGTACCACTAAGAAAATTTTGCAAATGCTTGAAAAGTGGTAATACCAATTCTGAACTATACGGCAAGTACGGTAGAACCTCCCATCCAAGGTCTCGCGTTGATGAAAATGTAGGCGGCATGGCGTTGCCTTGAATACAACACTTTCCCTAATAGCTAATTTTGTCTGCCTCTGGTCGATGGCTTGGTTAAATTTGTCCAGTTATTGGCAGTAGTAGTTGTCAGAACTGAATGATTGGCCCTTGCAGCAAGACCTTCTTGTCCGGGCTTGGCGATCGTTTAAGTCAGCTCACTGTGATTTCATCGCAAGTATGTCAATGTGTCAATTCCGTCGGAACCGTCCGTCCGTCCGTCGGACAAAACGACGATTTCCATGATTTCATCGAATTTTCAACCATTGCCCTAACAGAGCGTGTCGCACCTTCGAAGCAAATATCCGGGGATTTCGAACTCTCTTAGCTCAGCTAGGTCGTAGGCCATTGATCGCACTTTATTTTATATTTCTTTCTTCGATTGAAGGAGATATGACCAGTGTGGGATAGGCTCAACAGGGAAAAAACTTTTCTTCATAAAAATTGCTGACCGTCAAGGCAGAGATAACACTCTCAAGATTGTTTACTGGGCTCTCATAAGTAGTGGTGTGTTCTTGTCTCGTCCATTGCTGAAACAGTTCTAAATACTATTTTGAATCATCCATTCGTTGTTTCTGATCAGTTGGGAGAGAGCGCGACACCCATAGTGCACAACATTTTTTCATATGCAAATGTTCATACAAGATATTTCGCATACGTTCCTGTTGAATATTCAGGATATCGTTGACGTTTTCTGAAGTTATAGCGACTCTCGGCCGTTCAAAACGTACAACGTTATCGGCGCTCGTATTACTACGTTTAAAATTACTTAACCACTTGTAAATCAGTGTTTTCGATGGGGCAGCTCCGCCTTGACACTTTTAAGGTTGTTCTTTTTTCTCAATGAGAAACAATATTTAATAAGGAAACTTTTAATGGTTGGCGCTATTGGAGTATTAACAAGAGAACTGTCAAATTGGCGACTTCTTTTTTCTCGGCTGCGAATACTGTTTGAATCGATAATCTTTGTGTTCCTTGAGCAATCTGTTTGAGCTTTCCGCCACTGGCATGGAATGGTTCCTTCGCACGACGGTGTTCATGGTTGTAGAACTGTTTATGTTGACTGCAATCGTCTCAACTAGGCTGACATGTCTAAAGCATGTCTTCATCGGGAATTATCCGTTTTCGTTGGATTGAAATCGTCAGCTGCTAAGAAAGGCTTTTCAATTGTTGCTGCTTCCATTGAAATGTTTTCAATGCTGCCACTGGGTGTCAGCAAGTCATCAGCATGAACATGAAGCCATTTCCAGCTACAGTTTGTGCTGAAGTCAGTTTACTGATAAAAGTTCGCCATTTCGGTGCAGTGCTGGTTTCTTCCTAGAGCCAGCTCCGTAAAATTCCGTGCTCCATTTTTCCCTCAGAATCTACTTCTTTTCTCAAATACTAGCGCATTTGCATTCTGTTTCTCCCATTTATTGTTCTTTAGCTTTTTCACGGGACAATTGTGCGTTTACGCTCAGTATCTTTACAAGAGCTGCATTTCGGTACGTTGCTGCTCTAGTTGTCTTTATACCCTTCTTCGTGGCAATGGTATAGCTTACTTCTGTTTGCAGCTCACCCCTAGATAACCAGTCGAAACATCGATATTATTTATTTAAGTTTCGAACACGTTCTGATTGTTATACAACCACTTGCCCCAATAACATTTAAGTCTCTTCAGGCTTGTGTCAGTTTATCTTAGGCTATTATCGTTTTATTAGTAGATATTAACAGGCCTATCAAATTGATTAACTAGAAAATGTTTGTTTCCAAGGAATTAATGGTAAACAACTGTGCAATATTATCAGCGAGAGGGCCGAATCGAAAAGAAGATACCTCTTAATTTACATAGATAATCGCGTTTGAATCTCATGTTAGACTATGAACTCTCTTGTGTCCTTGTGCTTGTCCTGGCATTGTAAGCACATCACGTGTACAGAATTAAATTTATTGTTAATAGTCTCAGTCAGTAATGGAAGTGAAGAGGATCTCCATCTTTACAATATCAAAGGCACAAATATAGACAAAGGTTATTACGGACGAAAGTGTAATATCTAATCATATGAAAATAATCTTGGATTATCCTGGATTTCGACACGTTCAGATATCGAACGGGGTAATTTTCCATGTCTTCCCTCAGAAAATACAATTCGTATTTCATTGGCATTTCAAAATAAACAACAATAAAGATAAAAGCCTTCCGTTTATCACCCCATAAAGCGGCCACTGCAAATGTTGCATAATTTATCGCATTCTAATGAAAAAACATAGTCAAGTTCTGTGAGGCGTCTGCTAAACAAGATTCTGTTGCTACTTAGCAATTCTAAATCTCGCATGAACGTCATCAGTGGCCTTTGCATAGTTCAAAGTGAAGAGTTTAGTGAGCTCTAACATTGGTTGGGATAATGAGGGAGTTGAAGGTCAATATTGAAGAAACATTGACAGTGAATAATTGTCGAGTCTAATGTTTCCTCCAGTTTCCTTAGGAGACAGTGCCATATCAAAGCAAAACAACGGTGGCATTTTTTATCTGAATTTGGATTAGTAATCCTGGGCTCGTGGGAATTTAAAATGATTTTTTTTTTAAAGAACTTGTTTATTCAGCTTATCTGAGCAGTGGTATTTATGAAAGAGCATTAATATTTTAAATTTATCCTGCATATGTTTTTAGGTGATGATATGAGGTTTTTATCGGCCTGAATAATTTTCAAATATTTTCTTCATTCAAATAGCTTAATTTGTAACCTATGGAGATTTCTAAGTAGATATTAGGATTTTTCAATGTATTGAAGGCTACATGATTAAAATATCTGCATAATCACCCCCGAATAGAATTTTCTAATCGCATTGTTATCAGCAACATTCTGTACTATAAAATTCACATTTTAACGGCTGTCACGTGATAGAACACACTACCGCGTCAGCATAGTTGTTTACACTACATTATTCTAATAAATTTATCGCATATGTAAGTTCCCATTACATTTTCTCGCCTGTTATCTAATTGTCGGGCTAGACAGCCGGATCGAAGGCCATATGTAGGTCTCGATAATCCGCACCTAACCCCTTAGCAACCCAGTACTATAAAAAAATGGTTGAAAAATGTACATTTTCACTTGGAATAGTTGCTATTGTCAATTAACCCAGCAGACGACGTCGCAGACTCAAGTTAATATTGATGATACAAGTAAAATAGGAGAGGAAAAAAGAGGTCAACATACAATCATGTTAATATGGCGCGCTAGCAGATAGCACTCAATCATCAACTAACAAACTTGACTACTGTGCGCTCGTCACAGATACAAGTCTAAAGTGTTGTGTTTTTGATATGAGAAAAGCACACATCGTTGTCTTGCATCAATAACGAATTTTCAGAGTGTACCGTCTCGGACCATATCTCGGCAACAAAGCGACAGTAAAAAAACAACAAAACTGCTGAAACTAATTAAAGTCAACATCAATAACAACAAAAAATAGCATGTCATATGTATGGTATTGTATAGCGAATAAAAATTGATTATGAATCTCTTTCATCGCCCAGTTGATTTCCTGTATCCGCAGACTTTGTGTGATTTTCGATGAAAACGACACATACTCCAGTCCATCCTATACTTCGGCAAATAGAAATTCAAATATAATCCACAAGCTACAACTATGGTCGCAATAGTCTCTGATCGCTGGGCATAATCAAATATTCATAAGGCGAACGAATAAATACATAATATGTACAACCAGAAACTATATATGTATATTCCAAATAAGCAAACAAGAAAATGCGGCTATAAAAATATATGCCAACATTGAGATGGTAGGCGAATAGTATAGAACCAGTGGTTCGGTAAATGGCGGTCATGTACATGTTCCCGGTGTTCTTCAGAGGTAATGACAGTATTTTCAAGATATTGGCTACTATTAAAACGCGGTAAAATGTTTATATGTCCATGAAACAAGCCACTTTTGACTAGCAATAAGAAACTTCAAAAGAGAAAGGTCAGAAATTTCGTCCACCAAAAGGAACCATTCTCACAAATAGTGAAGGATGTCCCCAAAAAAGCTCTAAATCGATTTGACAAAAACACTTCTTGCTGAGTTCTAGAGTTGAAAAAGAACAAGGACAGTATCAAGGAACTCTAAATCAGGTTGTATTCATGAATTGATTCCAGTTTTTTTATATATTAGGTTGTTGCAAATGAAATGTCGGATATTTGAGTAAAATTTCAAAAAACTATAACTTTTATGAAAATTAATTTTATTAGTCAAAATAAGAACCAGCAGCTTCAATGCACTTCTCCCAACGAGATACAAGGGCATTTATTCCAGTTTCGTAAAAGTCTAGGTTTCTAGAGCTAAGAAATTCTTCAAAGGCACTTTTGACAGCTACTTCATTGCTGAATTGTTTCCCCGCCAAAAAGTGATCCAAATGCTTAAAAAAGTGGTAGTCGGTTGGCGAGAGGTCGGGTGAATATGGTGGATGAGGAAGAGTCTCATATCGTAATTCATTTAATTTTTGCACCGTCATTCTGGAAACATGAGGTCGGGCGTTATCATGGAGCAGTATCACTCCATCTCTTTTGACCAATCTAGGCCGCTGAACACGTAATTTCTCGTGCATTTCATCAAGTTGGGCACAATATTTCTCTGCATTAATTGTTTCACCACGCTCCAAAAACGAATAATGAATAATTCCAGATGCAGACCACCAAACAGTTACCATTACCTTCTTCGGGTGAAGGCTCGGTTTTGGCATGTGTTGTGGAGGCTGATCGGCATCTAGCCATTGCGCTGATCTGCGACGGTTGTCGTACAATATCCACTTTTCATCGCATGTCACTATTCTGCGCAAAAAGGGATTGTTCCTGTTGCAGTTGAGTAGAGAACTGGATATTTCCATTCGCAGCGCCATGTTGTGCTCGTTGAGTTCATGCGGAACCCACTTATCAAGCTTCTTCACCTTTCCAAGCTGTTGTAAGTGCCGAGATACTGTCGAATAGTGTACGCCTATTTTCTCTGCAATGTCACGAATCGATGATCGGGGATCAGATTCCACTATCAAACGCAACTCGTCGTTGTCGATCGATGGTCCTGGGTGTCCACGAGGTTCACTTTGGAGGGTCATGTCGCCTGATCGGAATTTTTCGAACCACCGC
This sequence comes from Hermetia illucens, assembly GCF_905115235.1. Classification (NCBI taxonomy): domain Eukaryota; kingdom Metazoa; phylum Arthropoda; class Insecta; order Diptera; family Stratiomyidae; genus Hermetia; species Hermetia illucens. The sequence continues at coordinate 130,776,523 of NC_051852.1, forward strand.
TGTGTCGTTCGTTCGTTTGCTGCGTCAGCTCCAAATGCTCTGCAAATGTTTCTGGTTGCCTCCGCTGCGTTGTGACCAAGTTTAAATTCATATAGAAAAAGTAGACGTTTTTGACTCCCTTCCATGCTTTTTTCTTTGAGTTTTACTTGGAACTTCAATGACGATTTAAACTGAAATGACTCCTTGATCGAACGAACGACTATTTATACTCAATTATCCCATACCACCAGAGTCATCGCTTCATTGAAAAATCCGACATTTCATTTGCAACAACCTAATACATCCGGAAGATTGTACTGAAATCTACTCCTGATTCTCAGATTACCTTATGGTAGTTGTCACAAAGGAAAAGATTATTGCTCTATTGGTTAAAATACAGGGAAAAGGCTGCAGAATTGTTGAAGTATAGTGGGTGAAACTCCCACGGACGAAGGATATATAGATTTCGTTGTCAGCCCACAGCTTGTGGAAATATTTATTCAATACCAAATTGTATACTGCGAGTATGAGCTTTAGGAAGTTCGTTGGAAGTGGTTTCAAATATCCTAGATCGGCTATTTCTAACTCCACATCAGATGATCCAACTGTAGATTTTGTTGGTGCTCTGAGGTGGCGGTGAGGAAGATGGGGCGGCAACCCTATCGGTCAAACCAAAACCAAGTGGCCGAGGAGAACCTCCATAGTGGTGGCACCAGGAGACGCTGTACTCACTTTGGTTTGCCGGCCGTGATGCAGTACGCGAATGCTCCAAAGGCCTAATCAGGGCGATTAGACCCGAATCTGCACGGGGACTCATCTGAAGTGGCAAATTGGTCACGAAACCTTACCAGGGGTATACTGGTACCATGGGAACCGGGAAAACCCCTGGACTCACATACTTCGGGTGAAATCCTGTTGTATGTGAGGACAGCTCGGTTATTTGCGGTTGGCCCCCCTAGTGGGAGTTTCATGGTGGTTGTGGTTGTGCTCAAGCGAGAAGAGACCTTCGGGCCGCGACGTGGTGTTGCGTATCAACACGGGTGCCGTACTCCATAGTTCGGTAGAGATTTAGGTGATTCTTGCATCCACCAGTATGAATGCTAAGCCATGCACTTGGTATAGACTGGTACCATTGTTGCTTGTCTTAGCAGGGCTCTGATTGTGGTCACAAAATCAATCCGTGTCTTAAGAGGACCGTAGGATTAAGTCTCACGACAGGTATCTACGTTAAACACCATGGACGTAACTGTAGATTTTGTTAATTGCAAATTGGCCCTGGAAATCATTTCAGAAAGCTGGTCTTTAATGCGGCAGACGAAAATATAATAATACTTTCTTTTAACGAATTTTAAAGCAGAGTCCTAAGTCCTTCAATAAAACGGCTGCAGATAAATAAGTAACGTTTATTGTGTGGAGCACAAAAAAAAGCAAAGTCGTCCGCAGCAGGACTAGAAAATTGATGTTATCATTTCCTTGAAGGACACTCAGACGTTTATGATGAACAACGCGCGGCTAGGCCAAAAAGCGACGATAGGTGGTATTGTTGCCATAGTTGAAAAGATAGTTCAAGAGAATGGATACTGCTGAATGCGATATTCATTGAACTTCAATCATTACGATATTGAATTCCAAAAATTATTGTTGATACAGCTTAGTAAAAAAAACTATAGCTCTCCGAATATGGTAGGGTGACCCTCCTGCCTTATTCCTTTTTGATCGTAGGTCTCAATAACATTGTCAATGACTTATCATTTGTTTTACTTCAATGATTTTTCGAGGAAGCTTGACGATTCATGAATTGAGATGACCAAAAGTTTGCAAAATCAGAGGTTCATAAAAATCGTTATATTTGAAATCAATGACAACAATCTAGTTTTAGTTGAGATTAAATACGTTTTATAGCCATAAGTTCTTTCAATAGAGCAAATTCTTCGAAGTTAATACCGAAAAAACATAGTACAAGGGGCGTCCCATAAGTTTTGAGACTGCGCTCTGAAAAAAAACGGCACATTGGCGCGATCTTCATGAAATTTACTGAAGCTTTTTGATGAATCTTCCTTTTACACAGGCTTCAGCTCAGTTCGATCACTTTCTATTGTGTGATTTAAAAAAAAATGAAGTAAATTTAGGGCAGTAGTAAAGCCGAGTTTAACCGTACGTAATTTTTTGGATTCAATAATAACGGATGAAGGGTTGATGCTTCCCCTATAATTCGGAAACAAAGCCCCAGAGCGGAGAATGGTGTGGCCCGGTGTGCCTTTTAAAAAATTTCGATTTCAAAGTCAAAAATGAAGACAATGCCCATTCCTTTTTTTCGATAGCAAAGGGACTATTCACAACGAATTTGTTATCAATGCCGAGTTTTACAAACAAGTTTTGGACCGCTTGTCCAAGCGTATCTCACGTGTGAGGCCAGAATTATGGAAAGACCGTAACTGTTTCCTCCTCCACGATAATGCCCGGCCGTATACGGCCACTGTTGTTCAGTAGTCTCTGTGGCTAAAGAAGGTGTAACTCTGGTGAGCCATTCCCGCTACTCTCCGGATTTCAGCCTCCTAGACTACTTGCCTTTCCAAGATTGAAATTGGAGATGAAGGGAACCCATTATGTAACGTGTAAGTTGAAAGTGTTTCTAGTTTCCGAGTTTAAGAAAGCAATGTATCGCGTCAATGTTCATGTTAACGAAGGTTACTTTAAAAAAAATTACCCTCAATTTTTTTACATTTTTAAAAATTGTTTTCGAAGCATAGTCTCAAAACTTATGGGACACACCTTGTATATAGATATTTCATTAAAAAAAACATTCAAATGACCGCTTTTTCCGTTCTTACAAGCTTGATTTCTCTTTGGCCAAACGTTGATGGCTTTACGGAGAGTACGGAGCGAACTGCTCGCGCAGCCTTCACTACACTCGCCTTCAAATCACTTAAAGTTGGATGTCGACGTGGGCAGGCAATCCCCTCAAGCTTAGTCCAGTGGATTTTAATCGGGACTACCAGAGCTCCATTCATTTGCAGAGAAGGAATCGGGAACATGCTCTGCCAGCTCTTGTAGGGTTCACTGCGCCAAACTGTATGTTGTTGAAAGCACCAATTCCGCCCGGCAAAGAAGGTATCGTTTTGGGGTTCAACAGCTTCTTCCAATATGGTTTGGTATGCGCTAGAATTCGTTTTTACGCCAGCTTCATAGAAGTGAATATCGGTAACCTCATGATAAGAAACTCTTCTCCCTCTCTCAGATCATTACTTTAGTGAAGTGACGACCACGCTGGACTCGCGGCATTTTCTCCCTCGCTTCGTGCGTATATCCTACCGTTTCCATCAATTATTAAGATTTTCTCGTCTCTAAGGAGAATATCGGGATGTTTTTTCCCGCGAAAACGTTGTGCTACACTCATCGAATAAACCGCATTTCTTTCAGTCGAGGAGTTAAAAAATGGCTTACTCATTGTCTGTGCTCGCCAAGCTGAATATCCTCGCGTAATACGATCGGTACTGAGCATAAACGTACCCATTTCGGTTGCTAGTCACTTCTGGTGGCGTAAAGGATTGAGCGCAAGAGTTCGGACGCTTTTCTCGTGGGCTTCTTTCCACTTCAGCTGTTTCACTGTACCTCTACCTGTACGAAACACGAATCGTTCGATCATCGCTAATTTCTTTAACAACTTACAGATTCCTTTCGGGTACGAACCACATATGTGCAATACATAATCGCTATCCTTTTCTTTCGATTTCTGAACTACATCGTGACGGTTCGAATTAACTACTAACTCGCGGAACCTAAAATTCGGCTGATAGTGGGGGATATCTAGGTACATTGGTTTCGTAGTTTTATCACTTTGTGCGGCCTACAGTTTCTCTCGATATGAACGGTTTGGCAGAACTTACGGCTATATTACGTATAAAAATAAAATAAATTTTTTTTTCCGTTTTTATTTCGCAAATATTCTTTACGTCCGTCGTATCATTAATAAAAATATATGAAGTCTAGACCCCAAAAACCTCTCCATCACGATATCTGGATCAAATAGGATGAACTTAAATTTGTAGTAATATATGTCATGGCATGTAATACGATTTTAGAAAGTTTTGTGGTAATTCTACTAATTTTATCGAAATTTCTGAGATAAATTCAGTGTACTCTAAAGCATCGTATGTATAATATCATAGAATCTCAGTATTAAATGCAGTGAATAGTCTTAATGGATATAGACTAGGATTTTCATTCTTCCATAAATTCTTTTATACCTGAACGGCCGAAGTTATAATTTGTTTATAGTTCATCTTTTCTAACAAACTGTACTCTAAGCTATATTATGATAGTTATGAATCCTGGAAGTGCTAGTATTAACAGGCAGTTTAATAGACAGCAACCCCCATTAAATTTTTTGATTTTATGTTCTGTTTGGAGGGTCTTATTTTAAACGGAGAAATGTTTATCGTAATCAACGTTGCTTTCATATATACGGCTTTCCTCGGATGTCCTAAAAGTATTTGTATCACAATGTACAAAATAATGAAGGTCTCCATGTAAGGTTGTTAAACCTAGCGTGGTTGTCTTGATGCGCTGTCACTCAGCAAGATCCGCGGTTACGTTGCGGTTCATTCTTCTGTGTGAAATGGGTTTTGAAGATATTTCAATAAATGTTCATGCAAAATTCTATTACTTTTCCTTCACAGGCGTATGAGACAGGGTTTGCTTCGAAACCCTCCAGTTTTAAATTCTTTCGATTATTTCCTAATAATTTTGGGTTGCGTTAATCCGCATGGAAAAGACTTTCTTTCAAAATCGCTTTGTAACTATTCTGAGTTATGCTACTGGCCAGGGCTTCCCATAACAGAAATGTTCAAGCAAGCCCAAACTATTACTCAAGTTTGTTTGGAGGCTTTTCATTGTTTGCATGAAATTTTCATACTCGTACGTTCTGCAATTCAGCGTTTTATGTAGAATCGTTTAACTTAAATTTATACTCGTCGGAAGAGATGACTTCATCGCAATGCTCTTCTCTTCGTTCGGCATGCTCGGGGACCTACTGTATGAGAGCACGCTTAACCGGACCCGAAGGCTGTAATTTTTCAGCAAAACCTATCTCCATAAAGTCTCTACTCTTGTATTTGGCGCCGTGCAGAACCCACCGAAATTTGTACATTGTCGGATGAAGCTAACTCTTCTTTCAAATCATCCCCTGATTTAAAACGATTTCGAAATGACAACCGCGTCCCGCTCCGTTTTTGCGTCGAATATTTCCCGCCCGCCGATGCTTCTGCAGCAATCTTACTATTGTCGAGTGAGAACAACGCATTCCTATGAGCAATATTCGAGTAACTCACATTTTCGATGGCCAAAGTGAGTATCTCACCTTTTTGGTCGGAACTCAGTTGTTTCATTTGACAGTTTAGTGTCTAGTATTTGCTATTTAATCGTTTTCTTCTAAGGATTCAATTTACAAAGGATTTATGCAAGAAACATCAAAAAGGTAGTCATCCTGCGACTGCAATTTAAGCCCATTCTATTGTGCGAATTACCCAATACTTCTACGTGGAAACAAGCGTTCATTTGCGATTTTTTGCCGCTAGTTTATGTATCCTGATCGCCCCTTTGTGGAGTATGGAGGAGCCACACATTTTTTGATTTTTTTGTAGATTGATCCTTAATCATATCTCCTTCACTGAATCGTCGAACTTCACAAAGGTTTCTGTGGTACTGACGAAGGATCGCGATAAGATACTGATGTCATCAGCGTACACTACCACTTGTGTTGACCTAAGGAGTAGTGTATTTTTAATATCAATAGATATTTTTCTGGTTGCATGCTTGAACGGCAGTTTAAAAAGTATTGCTAACAGCCCATCTCCCTGCTCGAGATAGTTCTGTTTTAAAAGGGGATCAGTCAGATCGTCTTTTTGATTTCGCACTTACAAAGTTGCACTCGTTATGGTTGCTTTTGGGGGTCAAACTAGTTTTTCTGGTATGGCAAACTGTAACATAATTAATATTAATTAGTACAGTACGTTGCGATCGCTACTGCTCACAATTAAGACTTGCTTTCTTTTTCGTTAGTAATGTCTATTAACCTTGCAAATACCGATATTTCGGGAACCACGTGTTCTCTTCGTCAGTGCTACAAGTTGTAAAGTATCCTTTATCAGTGCTACAATTTTAGACTGGAAGTGGTACCCGAAATATCGGTATTTGCAACCGGCCTGTCCTCCGGTTGAGACGGTTCCGTTTTAAAACTGGATCAGTCAAATCGTTTTGAATACGCGCTTGCAAAGTTTCACCCAACATGGTTACTTTTGTGAAACGCACTAGTTCTGCTGGGATGTCAAATTGCAGTGCGCAGCGATCGACAATGTCGTATGCTCGTTTGAGGTCAACGTACATTGGTAGACGTCCACATTGAACTCTCGACTCTTCTCGAACGTTTGTTTCATGGTGAAGAGCTGATATATTAACAGAATGCCATAGCTATAAAGTGTTAAAAACAATGGAATTTTAATCACAATATAAACGTCTATGTCAATTCTAGAAATATTTTGAACATGCAATTGAGACAGATACATCTATTATTTTCAGCAATCATTATCATCAACGGCAATCTAAGCCTGCCTTAGCAAGGAACTCCAAGGTCCACCAATGCGATATCCCTAAAAATGACTGGCGTCCTGACCTATACCATCTCATGCAGGATCTGCCTCACCTTTTTTTCTACCATCGCTATTGCCAATAATACTTCCAATTACTGAAGTTCAGGATTCATTGTGTTACATTATTATTATTATAAGTATCGGAAAATATGATTGCGCTATGCGTCCCACTTACGAATTCAGAAGCTTGAACCCAGATCTACGCAAAACGGCGATGTGAAATATCATGTAATAATTTCCATAACTTTTTTAGCAACGCTAAACTCGCTCCTACGTGCGTTATATCAGCTGGAATAACTTTTTTATTGAGGAAATAAGATTTTTTGTCGCTTCATGGAGCAAAATTGTGGAGAGCGGAATTCTTAGTCACGTTTTCTCAAGAAGATGCCAGATCAAGTGGTCACCACGGTTATGTGATTTAAAATCCTAAATTATTTCTCTGAGACTACGTGACATTCCTCATCTGAAGTAATTAGCTGATAATGATTGACGACACAGAGATCATGACCAAAAATTATTCAATGGAAGTGAGTGACTTCTAAGCCTAAAAGTCATCTCTAATCGGCTGTCCCAGATCAAGTCCTGCAAATAAAGTCATGCAGATTCCCTTGAGTATTAATTTTCATAAAAAAGTATCATTGCCCTTATTAATTATCAAGAAAGTTTCTGTTCCACTGATATTTCTATCAACCAACGAAAGAGCAACTGGTCTTCGTGTAACAAACAATAATTGGTGCTAGTTAGCGAGGTGGGTCGGTGTACGGCAGAAGCTCTAGATTAGTTTTCCTTGCACGCTGCCACTTAGCTTGCCACCCTTCCCCTTGTCCGATACGAAACCCCCCATCTACAACGTTCAGTCATATTTATCTTTTAGTAATCTCTTAATAATACTGTGTACAATCTGTCTGTGCAATTAATATAGCAACAGCGCCTTACTGTACATTACTTATCGTATAATATCAACTATATAGCACTTGACGTGACTGCAAGACGGAATGTAGATAGCAACAAATATTGCGAGTACACTGAATCCTAACTAGCAACAAATAAAATAAAACAGTTTTAGTAATATTCATTACATAGATGCATGTATCTTGTATTCAAAGTGTATAGATTGTCGCCATCGGAAACAAGTATGAACGCGACGATGACTCTATTTTGTGGAGTCGTTGTTGGTTTTTTATTTAAGACTCCGTTCGTAATCTTGCCTGGTTCGTTTCTTGATAACGCTAATATAATTATGGACTCCTGTTAACACTTTCAGATAGTTTCGTTGTCTAGTGCGAAAATCTGAGCCTATATTTTCAGTTGGCCGGGAATTGAACGATGATGGCGTGGAAGATCGCTGGTGATCTCGAACGGGCGAGGTCAAATGAAGTTGAGATATGGAATTGCTTCCTCTTTTCTGCAATTTGTAATGTAATGAAGACCACAATATGGTTTTAATAGCTCTGTTAATTTGTGATAAGAAAGAATGACTGCGAGAATTTTGCTGCAATTTGAAACGCTTCACTTAACAATTGTAGGTCAACTGAAAATGAGATTAGATTTCCCACTGAATTATTAGAAAGTGATGCGTAGGAAGGAGAGAAGTTGGTTGTGGAAATTCAATGATAAGCAACTGACGCAAGACCCCAGACATGAAATAACTTTGATAGGATTTATTTTTTGCTGTAGACAATCATTTTCCCGCGTAAACCATTATTTCACCAGATTAGGCTTTTTGGGCTTTTTTTTTTGAAAAACTGACTCACATGCCTCTTTTTGGAACCAACTTTAAAGCAATAAGAGTGTTGCAAAGATCTGAGGGTGCAATGTGAGGAATACCATGGAACTACTTCGATCTTTTGTAGTCTCCAAGTCTGCTTCATATCGTTCGCCAAAAGGCCCTAGTTCCGGATTTCTTCGTGCTGTTTTTCAACAGTGTTCCGGTCCAATGGTACGGCTACATCGATTATGAAGCACGCTCGTTCTTCCTTGAGAAGCAGAACCAGATCGGGTCTATTGTGATTAACACTGTGTTCGGTGGCAATAGTGTGAACCCACAGTAGTCCGGCCCGGCCATTTTCCAAGATAGAGGATCGGGGTATACTTATAGTAAGAATGATAGGTTGCTACTAAGTTATAGTTCAACGCAAGGTTTTGATAGAAAATCTTGCAGACGGAGTTGTGACGATCGGTGTACTCGGTACTGCTCAACATCCTGCACGGAGATGTTATGTGCTGGATGGTCTCCTCTTCACAGTTGCATAACCTACAACTGGAGTTGGTGATTGAGGAGTCATGAAGGATGTACCGTTTGTAATTTTTTGTTGGGAGCGAAGCATCCTGAATTTAAGTTTGGAATGCTTCGGTCTCATGGAAAAGTACACCCACCATTTGTTGGAGGTTTCGATGTCAGAAGGTATTTGTAGATTTAACTTTACAGCGACCGTATCGATTACAGCCTCGGGAGCCTTTTGCGCATCCTTTTTGCTCCTCAACTATCAATTTATGAACATCAAGATGTTTTGAGATGTTCGCGCACAGAACTGAAGTGAAGACCTGGTCGACATTTTAAAGAGTAAGAGGCACCCTGTTCCTTGGGGATGAGAAAAGTTATCCGCTTGGTCAAAAATTATAGAACTAGTTTCGGATCGACAATCATCTGATTGAAATGATTTGTCAAAACCCTGTGAGTGCTCTTGAACTGCTTCAGCCAGAAGTTGTGAATCTTATCAACCCCTGGCGCTTTCCAATTACCTGCCTTTTCAAGGGCTGCTTCTGCGTCAGGTTCTGTTATGTCAGGCATAGTCATTTCTTATAGGGTCTCGCATGAACGCATAAGGTGTGGGAGCCACGCTGCTTCTAAATTGCAACGGCTAGGTTGGCTCCAAACACTTCTCCAGAAGTCTTCTGCCTAATCCAGATCGAGGTTACTTTCCCGACTCGAATTGGTGAGATATTTATAAAATCTACGTTGCCTCTGGAAGAACAAGGTGTTGTCTGTCCTTCACTGAAAGCTCTTTTTGATACCCACGGATGCGATTGGAGCATACCGCAAGTCTCTGCTTCAGCACCTCAAGGATTTCTTTGATTTCCATATGATTGAAGGATGGTAGTTTCCAACGATGTTTGCAACGCATCTGTTCCCTCTTGATGATGTATTTCCAAGAAGTGCTTGCCTGACATGGCCAATCTCCTTTCTCAATTTTTCGACTCTTTTGTTGAGCCGAAATACCCAGAACGGTAAAGTCGTTCTGCGCATACCATTATTATTCGCTCTAAGATGTTGATTATGGTTACTTGTTGTTGATGACTGCAGACCGAGCTCAAGTGAAACCTCTTGGAAGATTTGTTGCCTAGTTGGTAGGGCAATTCGGTTATTATTTACTATTACCCGGTACTGGTTGACGACGTTCTGTTCCGGAACATGATCCAGTTCCGAAAAACGGGTTATGAACGCGTCATGTATTCGGTGTCTGTACCCTGATGGATTCCGTTCGAAATCCGTGACACGATAATAGGCACGGACGATAAATTCATTGAGTTGATTCGTCCAAACTATACGACGCCTAGATCTCTTTCTTCTGGTGGTCGACGGCATAACCGCCAAAACATCCAAGGGCGAAGAGTCGCTCTGATGGTGTAGAGCGACTCTTAAAGGTGTTGGGTACTGTCTTCGTGTCCGTGGGGTCCCACTAAAGGTTTACCTCTCCTGAAAAGGAAGAATAGGTGAAGATGAACACAAATGGAAACAATGCTTGTCCGCGGCTAATTATTTACAAGGCTAATTTACGATATTCGTAGCTAACCCGGTAGGCCATGTCATTATCCGCAACCCATGACACGCGTCTGGTCGCATGCAGTTCTGCGTTTGTCACTTAGGTCGGGATTAATCTGGTACATCAGGGATATATATATATCCGCGGATTTTTGGGTAAATTTCAGAAAAAAATTTCTTTATTGAAAATTAATTTTAATCGAGTACATAACCATATTATCCATGACCTTTTGCCATTTTTCGGATAGCTTTATAATTCCATCAGTGTAGGACTTCTGTGGTTTATCGGTATAAAATTTGACCAAGTGATTTTCAGCGACTCTCCGGCCGGCCAATTTTTACCCATTAACAGAGTTTTGTTGAGACCGAAACAAATGGAAGTCAGACACGTCCGGGCTATAGAATGGATGCGTTAAAACTTCCCAAACAAGTGTCGTCAATTTGTTGTGAGTAATCAAAATGTGTGTGGCCTAGCATTGTCATGATGGAAGACAACTCCTTTTTTGGCCACTTCTAATCGCCCTTTCTTGATTGCTTCATTAAAGGGGTGGAATTGTGCACAGTAGAGGACTGGATTGATCGTTTGGCCACGTTTTGGCAGTTCATAATGAATAATTTCCTTCCAATCGCACCAACAATTCAAGATAATCTTATTTGTTGTAAATCTATGCTTTGAAGTTGTTTGTGAAGGATCTTCCGGCTGTAATCATGATCGCTTGCGTTCCTTATTCTCATGTTTAATCAATTATTCATTGCCCGTAAAGATTCGCTTGAAAAATAGTTTAATTTCGTTGGCTTCCAGCAGCATTCCACTGAACGTAATCCTGTCGAAACAAATTTATTTCCGTTAATTGAAGTGGTACCCAAGCATCATCGAGCTTCTTTGAGTAGCTTGCACTTTTTAGATGATTCCAAACTGTCATGTGGTTGCTGTTTAGTGCCTTTCATATCTCCTGACATCTTGCATGCAAGTTTCGCTCAATCATTTGCATTATTTCATTGATTTTTCCAGTAACTGGTCGACCAGAGGGAAGTGTATCTTTGTTCTTTCCAGAACAGAATCGGGCAAACGATTCTCTGAGTCCTGCGTACGTCAGTTGCATTCAATTGGTGACAAAAATCCGCCGGGACTTTGTATATGACACAATATTTGGTTTCAACATATTCATGTTTCATCCAGAATATATTACATAGGCTAGAGGAAAAATAATCACTTTTGTCAAACTTTACGGTTTTTCCTATTCCATATAATGCTAGAGCCTTCGGGCTGTATAACACCATTTGAGTTTACATGTCATTGCAATTGAGAAAACTACAGTCTTTAAATTGTTCTGTTGAGACCAAATGACTACGGGTATATCTGTTCGATAAATGTCAATAACACATTCGGAACCTTAGCAACAATTTTCGTTTCAGGCTATAAAGTTCGATTGCGCTATCACAGCTAAATTTGAAAGATATGATTCGTATCACCGGATCGATGCAGTTATTATCCACCTCTGTGCTCCATTGATTGAAAGGACACGTGGCAAACCCTGCCTCAGAGATGGAGTGATGGAGTAGGCCAAGATGCCAGACAGCTTTCAGGGATGTCAAATCGGTGGACGTTAGCGCAAAACGGAGATGTCTGGAGTTCCTTATTAAGGCAGACTTAGACCGAATACCGGTTGTTGCACTATTGATGATGTTGATGCTCCTTTGATTTGATGTATTAACGATATCATTTTTGCCTTTTCCTTATTTTGTTACAACAATAGAATTTAGTTTCACATCCAATATCGGAATCTCCAGCGGCTTTCCAGACCCGGCTCCTTCTACCTGTCATTGCTCTGACCTCTCGTCAAAATTATATTTCAATATTTAAGTAAACAATAACTTTAAGACTTGCGGTTTCGTCCAGGGCAGAGGCAACTCATCAGACGCTGCCTCATCTCTGCTCTGGGAGAGGGTGACCGAGCGTGAAAGGCAATTAATTCTGTTGCTGATCGGGAGGCGGTTATGCTTGGATTAGATCAGTGCAAAAGTTCGTATTCAATTTGTGAAGATAGAACTCTGAAAATATTAAGGCGATCCTGTATTTTTTTATACATTTTTTATATCGTTTGAAAAATGGCAGTTGAGCATTGGATTTTAAGTTGGCATTGGATGTTTTCCATTGTGGCTCTTATTGACATGACCAACATCGGTGGAACTTCTGGTTGAAATAAGAGTTCTTAGAAATCGCTACTATCAATTCTATCGAAAGTATTTGGTTGAGCCATCGGCTTGAGGTGACCAATTGGCACAAAAATTATGGTTGTGGACTGGGGTCCAGATGATGGCCAGTCATGCATACCAAGTGTTTAATTAGAAGCAATTTTCTAGAGCTCCAGTAGCGCCTAGGCCGGCAAAAATGGATTGCAAATGTTAATTGTCGCATTGCTGGCAATAATTTAGTGTTATATTCTGGAAAGGTCAGGAAATTCATGAAATGTTAGAATCTGTCCATGGGGATAATGCATTAAAAAACGATTGTTTTTAAATGGATTGATTAACTTTTCTACTGAACGGCTTATATATTGCCAGATAAGTGTAAGATCAGGACGATCACCACCTTTCCATAACGAAAGCATCAAACATATGCAGTCGTTTCTGCTTTCAAATGGTTGCTGATGAATTCAATTTAGGAACATCGGACAGATCGGTGTTCACTATAATTGGGGTTAAGAAAACTATGTGCAAGTATCATTATAAAAGTACTGATTATTGATCCGACTGGAAAATTGAAAAGAATGGAATGCTGCACAATGGGCGCTAGAGAGAAGCCGTCTACATGGGTTTTATTGAAAGGATTATACGGGCTCAATCGGGGTTTCACGGATACGACATCGAGGTAGAATCACACAACAAACTTATGGTTGTTTGAAAAATGCCGAAGAAATCGATTAAATTATCAAATTTCGTCATTCCATTGTAAACTCATACTTGAAGAACATACTGTACAGGCTTCAAACCTTCAAACTTTCAGGGATGTCGTCAAAATGAAAAAGGGTAATTACATTAAAAAGGAGGGGTAAATTTCGTGACGTCAAATTTGTCTTAACTTAGGGAATGTACAGGGTTTATCAATAGGAACGCCTCTTTTTTGAAACGTCATCATAAACAAACGCGTGAAGTTATCCTCAAGTGTCAAAGCGCGTTTTGACAATCAAATGGGAGACTTTAACGATGTCGAAGTACACACCACGTCTCCAAATTACCAAAATTTATTAAAAAAATAACGAGTCGGTTACGAATTGTGTGAAATGTATTAAACACAGGATTAACCTTTGTTGCAGTGGCAATCACATTCATCTTCAATATTTTGCCCTGCGCCAGCCTTCAAAGTCTGCCGGTTAGGGGAAGCTACTTTACTCCAGAGAGAGAAAGAGACTTTAAAGTGCACTGAACACCCTTCAGCGTCTATCTTTTTACAGATTGTTGCTAGTGCAGGTTGTTTCAATCGCAGTTTGCAAAGGAACTCGTATGAGCGGAAAACTTTATTGACGATAATACCGAAATACTTCCAGGAAATGATGCAAAGGAATTCAAACTCTGCGTCGTTATGAAAAACATTATTGTCCTCCATTAATATGATTATTGGAAGAAATATTGTACGTCTGGAAAGGTTGACAGGACGAAGTAATTAGGGCTTTTGTGATCTTATCGTGTCCCTAAGAAAGACTGTCTTGAGAATACCATCTGGGTTCGCTAACCGCTGATTTACAACGCGATTACCAAATTCTAATATCAGTACACCACCCTGCTAAGTTTGTCGTTTGCACTAATCAAACGACTTTCACGGGTAAATGTCAAAAAGAACGGTTTAAGATGTATTCTCACTTCTGCGTGTACAGAAAGGACATGTACGTTCTTCAAATAGTACAAATTTCTTCTCTGCAAGGAGATTATCGACCACGTATATAGGATTCATCTGTGAAAGAGAACTCCTCCTTTTAGCTTCCAACGAATGGCTAGAACTTCTGCAGTAGTATACTGAGAAAGAGTCCTTTAATAAATGATTAGACCATTTTAGAGATTCTCAGTGTTGAAATGATAGAATCGAGTTTGTTCCCTCATATAAGTAAAAATATCCCACATTTATTTTTTGTTGAGTGTTTAAGGTTTGGTTGTTTGCTTGTCATTAGATAATCGAAATATATATTGCTGCATTGCAATTTGTTTCCTTATTTGATTTATTTTTGTCCAACTTCAACTTTACAGCTTTTTTTTTTCGAAAATTTCAAGTGCATTGTTATGTTCTGTTGGGAAGGCTCGTGTGTGAAATATTTATTTTTCACTTCCTTTAGACACAATTCAGAAACACTTGAGATAGCGACGTGAGCTTTAGATAATAAAGTAAATGAAAAATAAGACATGTTAAAAATATATCACATTTACGATGACATAAATATTGATAAGAGAAACAAACATAAATCATAGTACATTTTCTTTCACAAGAGTTTTAAAGGTGTTTATCAACGATAGATATGGTGATTGCGTTAAATGATTTTTTTTTAAACAGAGACAGAGCGGAGACTAGTCATGATACAGAGTTGAATTCATAGGGAAAGGGAAATATTGGGGGTATCAAGGAAGATATAAATAAGTCTGTTACTTATATGTTTGTGTAAACGTAGCAAAGAAAGATAACGATCAATTATAGTTTTTTGTTAAGGATGCTGGGAGTCCTGAGTTCGTACCCACTTGGTGACGGACTGTTGTTTAACCCAAAAAAGAGGAGTCCGTGGACTACAGAAGAGGAAGTAAGTTGCTTCACAATTGGTCCGGTCCGTCAACAAGTGGGTGGGGGCTCAAGACTCCCAGCATCCTCAACAAAAAATTTACTTCCGCCTGATTTAGGTCTGAACTTATGGCAGAGCAATTATGAGTGCAATTGTGGGCTGCTTCACTTGGAGTCATTTAACGAGTAGTCAAGGTTTAATGAAAAAAATTTCACTCAATTGCTGCCGGCCGAACCGCGCGCTCCAAATTTCAGAACTCAAAATCATGTTTAACATTTCCTGTTTCGTCGAGTTAAACAGGCAAATCTTCGTGTGCTACCACCCTCTTTATTCCGAATAGTAACACATCCAGGGTGAGTCCACAGGGGATATTCGGTGAATAACTGCGGATTTACAGCTTTATATAATTTTTCAAAATAAAGGAAGTGGAGTGACTGCGTCAATGCAAACAAGGTTGGAAAACCGAGAGTTCTACTCTGAACTTGAGAAAGGTGATCAAACCTAACTGAAATTTTTAAATTTCGTGGGTTTTATAAATTTGGTTAAATTTTTTTTTGTTTCTAATGTATGCTGGGGGTTGTGATGTTTAGTTTATTTTTGGCAGTCGATAATTTTTTATTTTCGAAAAAAAAAAAACAAATCGAATATTTTGTATTAAATTTTACTCAAAAAGGGGAATAGTGTTCAGCTTTTTGTCAATTTACTATTAGTAAGCTAAGAGTTTACTTGCAGTGCAAACGTTTCAAAAAAGGATGCGGTATTAAAAATGACACATCTTCCGGCAATGTAAGTGGAAATGACACAAGTTGAAGTGTACTATGTTGACACCAAACCAAACCTTGAACTTTTTTTTGTACCATTCTATAACTTGCTATCTTGCTAAGCGTTATCCATGCGTTCTTATCCATTTTGAATTACTAGTGAGATCCATAAGAAGAGAAAGTCTTCCGGAAATCACGCTGATTTCGGTCAAGTCACTGATAACCAAGTCTAGAATGGAGTATCGAGGGCGCATTAAGGAGCGGAAACGTCAAGCCCTTCAGGTATTTCATCCGCAGTGTACGTGACCCCGCCCAGCCTACTGACTTCCTCAATTACCATCCAGCCTACTCTGTAATTATTTTGCTATGATATATAAACCCTCTCCTTCTTCTCCCCGACTGAGTGCAATCCGCCCCGCATCTTCTGCAATACTTCCCCTTGATCGACTATATCATCGACAATCGTGACGTCAATATTCGACTCGGTTTCGACAGCCTTCCTGGCTTTTTTCTAAGCACAAATCGATAAATTGCAGCCCTTTTCTGCATAATTTTTAGGCCTCGAAGGTTGTCATTTTCTTTGCTTGTGCTTAGATTGACAATGTAAATCAGTTACTTATATCCATGTATATCTCCACTCTCCTCATTCTTGCAAGCATAACGCTACATTCAATTTTATCCAAATTTATTAAATGTGTTTTCTCATTTCAGGTAAGCTACAAAGATTTTATGAACTAATTGAGTATTGGCGTAAGTACACTACCGTTAAAGGAGAATATCCAAATTGAGAAGCTTCTTTTTGGGGAAAACTTATCAAAATATTTAATTATAGATTATGGTTTGAACACCGTAGGGCGTCATATTCCCGGAGAACTATGCCCATTCAGCCCATACTGCCTTTGAGTAAATTGACTTAACCTAACCATTTCGAGCATCAAGCGGCCAGGTTTAGTTTGTCTGATAATATTCCAGGAAGATATTGAGTCTTGGCCCCGTTTACCTGACAAACTTTCTTCAATTTGTTTTTTTTTTTTGCATTTAATCCACTTAATTATTTTAGGAACCTTTTTATATTGATATAAAAGACTTCTTCTTTCGATTTAAGTAGTAGATGCCGATTTAGTATCGGGATATATGGGTCGGTCTCCGGGATACGTCCAAATTGTAAGCTCCATAATGCCTTTCGAGTATTACGTTAAGGAATAGAAACTTACAATTCGCCTCGGATGTTTGTAAAGATCGTTGAAGAATTCTTTAGTCTTTTTTGTTATGCTATCAAAAGAAGTAATGTCGCTAACATCGAAAATACCTTTTCAAGGACTTGTTTGTAAAACAAATTAAGTTAGTAATAGTATATTACTAGGTTTTTTGGAGAATTGATTAGAAACCCCCCTTAAGTTTTCCCAGAGTTAAAGTTGCAGTAATATAGACTATAGTATGAAGCATGATATCGCGCTATTACTAATAAAGTTATAGTAGCTCTAAATTGTCTCTTTCCGAGTAAATTCACTGCAACCCAAAATACTAAATATTCAATGCCTATACAGCTATGTATAAATGGAGCCATTGCGCATCTAAATATTCTTACATAAAAATCTACAAAACCTTCTATATCTGAGGGGCAGAGTTTCCGGTTTCCGACTTGTTTTATATTTTTTCAGCCCAGGAGAGAAATCTCTCCTCAAACCTTTCCATGAAAACAAGAAGAATAGGTGTGTCCATTGCCAAAATTTCTATCTGCATTTACATATAATTTCATGGTTTCATGGTTGCATGGTTCCTTTCTCTAGGATATTTATAAAAAGGCGCCCAGGCTCACCAAAGATCCTTCGGTTCCAACATGTCTTTCAACTTTTTTTACAAATTTGTTGAACGTTTTTAAAGAACGTCCATTTGCTTCTTCCAAATCCTAAAGTTCTGTTACTGATTTCTTGGAGACACCATGCAACCATGATAGGATAGGACAGGATTTTCCGATTGATTTTGTAGTTTTCTCTTATTCATCCACAGAAACCAGACTTTGATCCTTCTGCAATTATGCAGTTTTCTTAATTACACTGTGATTTGAGAAGGTGTTCCTGGATCCTTTTAGGGTAAATTAACCAGTTCCTTTTGAAGGTCTTTTACAGTATTTGCCATCCTCACCTTTCAAAAAAAAAAAAAAAAAAAAAGACATTGACAAGTGAAATAGACAACTTTGGCCTACTAAAACTTTGTCAATAATAAGATTTCGACAAAACTTGCTTTTGCAAAATTTTGTAATCGTAGTATGAATTTCCAGTAAAATTCGGAAATATGATGATATACTATTATTAATTTTATTTGAACAAGGATCAGTTGGAAATGTATTTCGAGATTCAGATTTTTTCGGTTGAGTAGTTTCGGAGAATTTGTCCTGTCTCGCTTCAAATTTGTACTTTTTGACCTGCCACTCCGCCACTTGGCAGTCAATGATAAATCGGACACAGTATTAATCGACACTTTTTAAGATTTTGTTTCTAAAACAAAACCTTATTAAAATCGGTTTACTGTCTGTCTGTCTGTCCGTCACACGCTTTTTTCTCGGAGACGGTTACAGCGATTGACACCAAATTTGGTAGAAAGGTGGGAACTGTGAACGCTCACGCATATAGTGAGCTACATCCTTTTACGATGAATTTAAGGGGGGATCCCCATACATGCAAAAGGGAGGTGTAAATTTTTTTTTCATCAAATATAGTCATGTGGAGTATCAAATTAAAGGTCTCGGTTAGTACATTTCGAAGCCGGTCTTAGTTTTGACTTTTGTTGAAAAGGTGGGGAGTGCGTGAAGTTGAAAGTGGTAATTTTTTTAACGAACCCATTCTCAGGAACTACCCAGCCGAAAAATGTGGAAAAAATCAGGGGGCTGCCACTATATGGTGCCTAGGCTTCGAAATACCCTCCATACCGATACCTGTTCAAATAAAGTTAATAATAGTACATTACTATAATTTTTAGTAATTGACAGGAAAACCCCCCTTAAGTTCACCCTAGAATCACAAAATTTTGCAGCAATGTAGGCTACAGTATAGATCATGATCCTGCCAAATGGTGAAAATCGCACTATTACTAACAAAGTTATACTAGGTCAAAACTGGCTTCTCTGCAAATTCAAGACTATGAATGTCAATATCACTTGAAAGTGGATATTTTCACATAATATATGCATGTTTTACGTGCTACATGCTAATGGGACAAATGCACACACAAATCTCTTTATAAAAGAAATACACAAAACCTTTCCTATCTGAAGCGTCTAGCTTCCGGTTTCCCGACTTGTTGTATAATATCCCACACGGCTATATTCGTGCCGTTATCGGGCAGAGGAAGATAGAAAGACCGTGGCAATCAGTTTAGTAATCTATAAGGAGAAAAAACGGAGGTGATCGAGAATGGAAAAAGTCGTGGCGATCGATCCAATTGTCTTCGAAGAGGAGCCACATGAGGTCAAAAATTCTGCTCTTTTGAGAAGGTTCAAATTCAAGAGGCTATTCGAAAAGATCAATTGTTCAAAGTTGGAGATCTTAGGCTTTTATCCTATTTCCGCAACTCTAAATAATTTCGTTATTCATGCATTTTGCAGTTATGCGGCTGCCAGTTTGGTCCAGTATTACTTGAACGACTCATTAGGTTCTACCGTCTTTGCAGCTGGTACAACAGTGAATTGTCAGATAATTCATACGTATTATGTTGACGGCTTGAATTCAACTTTATTGTTTCGAATGAAATTGATTTGAAATTTTGCCCATTTTGATCGATGACCTTAAAGAATTTCTGTGGTACGACCAAAAAAAAATCTGTTTGAACCGGTATAATTGTCAGCCTGACGATTGTATATCAAGGTTGTGCTATGAATAGATCAAATCTTGCCAACCAACTGCTAGGTGAAGACATGCTTTGGAACGATGGCCGGAAAAGTTTTGTAGGAGCACTCCTTATTGCTTTGGGGATGCCTTTTCAAATAATGTGAGAGTAAATCTTCATCTGTTAACTTGTCCAAGACGGGTTTTATTTATATCTCTTGGCCCCTTAAATGAGAATTGATTTGTATTTACATGTCTGCAAAGAGCCGAAGCACGAGCGCGATTACGACTATTGCACGGAATTTCAACTTTCAATCCTAAAGAATTCAACTCTGCAAAAAATAATAATTGATTTTTATTGCTTTTGAATTAACGTCAACAATATGATAAAATCTTTCTTTCCGTAAATTATCTCGTTCCTGCAGATCCAGATCGCCTTTTCTACGATCATTTTCGGTTTACTTTATCTTATAAGAGTCCTCTCCCCTGCTCCTGAAGTTCTTATCATATCGCGCTGGGACTCCCTTAAGTAACTTAGTAAAGATCGGAATATAAGTAAAGAATATCTCCACCATATGCTTAGCACAACAATATTAATTTTCTTTCCAGTTCGTAATCGCAGAATTGCAGGCACTTTTTTGAGAAAGGCTTACAGAATACCTACAATCGTTCAAGTTTTCTTGCTACAGTCTATTAGTCGTTTGGGGCTAACTAAACTAAAAACTGTTTTCACAACCTAGTATACTTTAAAATATGTAATGAACGTTGAAGGAGTAGATAGTGCACTACGGTTCACCTTCCTGTCTGGGTATACGCTTTCGTAAGACATATGTGCGGTAGTGGGTGAAGTTGGCTAGTATCTGGTGTAGTGGTGTTGCGTTCACTTTCGAAGGCTTATAGGATAATCACTTCGAAGAGCTGCCACGGTTCAGTGTCAATACCACACGGGGTGTCAAACGTAAAGGCTCATGGAACACAAGCCGTTATAGATGATCTAGAACTACCCTTAAAACCTTCCCACCAACTGTTTGTTCGTCTGTTATTCCACACTTGTCTGCGTCAGTTGAAACTCTGGCGCAAGAGAAATTGCGTGAGAAACACAGCTTCTTCAATTGCTCATTGTCGGCACGCACGAGAAGTAAACCCATATTATATATCTGTACCGCACAATTGCCAGCCCTTCCTGAACTACTAGGTTGTCCCAGAAGTACGTCAGCAGATCTATTGGTGCACATTGTTCATACATGAATGTAAAGTTCTCCTGAAAGCCAGAGACCATTTCTCGTTCCACACTGGGAAGCAATTTTGAGTTATTTTGTCAGCATACGCATATGCTGTTTGTGCATAGAGCTCTAGAGATACTACCAGTGAAGTTGCGCACCGCTGACTCTAACGTTGAACCCAACGTGCACGCTGTGTTCTACCAAAAAACTGGGATGCCTGGAGTCCGAAAGTCGGGGTTGATACCCAAACCCTGATTATGGCAGACCCACTTAAAATTTCTCGAATTGACAAGTCAGCTTCATTTTTATGAGGAAATAATAAAAATTCCCTTCAACTTTGATAAACTGATTGAACATACAGGACCAGATAAATCAGATCTCATGAATTTTTTACCAAGTTGATGAGTACTTTTTGACCAAAGTTTCTTTCTAAAAGTCACACAGTTTTGATAACGAAGCCCATATCTTTTCCAGCGTGAATTTATTCATTTTGAACTAAGGAGATATCCTCTGTTTCTACCAATTTACGTATTATTGAAATGAAACCATGCCGAACCATTATCACGTATTTTCGTCAACACTTTTCAAATTTAATTCTTTATTTGAATGAGAATTGCAATTTCTTGTATAATACTACAATTATGTCACATCTGGGCTTATGTTTACCCCATTGGGGTTTATTACCGCCATATTCTCGTCAAACAAATAAACAATTGGAAGGCAAATATTAGAACCATCTTATTTGCTCCCCCATTTAGTTAACGTTAATTAACAAATAAGATTACAGAATCCTCTAATGTTTTATGTAAATTTACAAATTCAAATATCCAAGCATCTTCACATTTTTATATTAAAATAAACTTGATTTTTAGTCATTGCGGAAAAAAAATCTCTTTTCAAGGAATATCTCGAATTAGTGACTTAATCATCATTTATTTTTCTATTGATGACAAGGCATCCTAGAAATTTTCTAATATTTTTTTTGTTCCCAAAAATTTTAGTTAAATATTGCTTCCCATTAGTTATATATGCTAAAAGAAAAAAATTAATGAAAAATCTAGTACAGGCCACCATTTTTTTTTTCGGGAATATCTGTGAACAAGAAAAGATAAAAAGAGAATGATAGGAACCATTAAAATATATTTCCTCATATCGATAAATCTCAGTTTTTCTGTTTCGTTTCTGTGAAAGTTGAATGATTGAAGGTGGGTGTCAGTTTATAAATATTGTCTACAATGTTTGAACTATTTTCTCTTTTTCCTTATAATAAAATTTTGTTGGTTTTATCCGTTACTATCATTTTTAGAAAATTTGTTCGATTTTATTTATAGATAGATTTTTGTTCAAGATTCATTGGAGCGTGATGATCACGCTCGTCACTCCACTAACTCACGTCGATTATAAATATAAATAAATGTTTTTTATTGACGCCATGGCGTGCTTGTTGCAAACAATAAAGAGGTCAATAATCGTTAATGAATATGAATCACAGCTAAAGGTGGTGATTTGATGAAAAAAAAACCATCCCAACTCGATGTAAAAAAATTGTAAAGAGAATTAATGAAAGGTTGCATAAACCGTGTCGTTTGTTTACATAAATTTTTGTTTGATTTTCATGTAATTATACCGTGTAGAATTATGGGTTTTGTGCGATATTGTGTTAAGTCATTGTGCTATTATTGTACAACCATATGGGCTTGAATTGATTTTTTTTCCTAGCAACACTAGACAATTGTAAATTATAACCCACGATAACTGATTAGCAATGATGTCAATCCATTGAATGCTGAACGTTAGGTTGGATAAGGCTTTTGTGGTTTTTGTTGTTAAAGACTATGATTAGAGGAGTTGAAATATGGGTTAATGGTGGCTTGAATATATAGCGGCTTATTATCTCTTACATATAGAGATTGTTGTTAATATATGAAAACAAATGTTAACCGGCAAGGAAATGACCTTTGCGCTTTGGTATAGAAATTTCGTTTGTCTGCCCTTAAGGTAATCTTGTTGATTGCCTATTCTGTAAACGAAAATGAGTTTTGGGAATTATTCAAAGATTTACCATTTACACAGTTGATTCAGAGCAGGACAACGTTCCCAAACAGCACCCTCTTCTTCTTCAGCCCTTCTCCCGTTCACCAATGGGGTGGGTTCATCCAGATCGAATTCGTCATTTAGCGCTCGGACAAAGACTTGTTCCGGATGTATTTGAAAAACTCTGGAATCACCTCCTAGCGTATTAAGCCATCATTATTTCGGCCTATTTTTGTGCCATTTCACATCAACTTTAATGTTCAGGCTAATCTTAGTTAGTGAGTTCTCGTCAGCGTGAATTACATGACACTTCTTGCAATTTTTCCACGATCTGTGTAAGCCCATACCCATCGAGGATGTCCTTATTTCGGGCGTCATCAACGCATATTAGTTTATTGATCCAACGCAATATTTTCGTCCCCATTACCGCGAGGCGGCGTTTACTGTTTTTGGTAGCCTTCAGGCTTCACTCGGAACCATAGAGAGCGACAGAGCAAAAGACACTGCGCAAATTTTCGATTAGAGACATTTTTGAATGCGTCGATAACAAAGGACGCCGGTTGTGGAATGCCACTTCATTCATAGTGCACTGATGTGTAGAGCAATTTCATAGCAGAATTGATACCTAAAATGCTCAGTGCAAACATTATTTGCAGAGAACAATGTATAGAGCGGTAGAAGTTGGATGTCCGGTGTAAATATGATAGGAACAAAGAAAAATGGCGTCTCCTCGATTAGCACCGACAGAGACACGTCCTTTTGTAAGCAAGTTGTTCTTGTCATTAACACAACAGAAGTGTTCGATATCCTGTATGCATTGGTGTCGGCTTTTAATAATCGATACAGATCTATTTTGCCGTCCTGAGTGTCAGATGTTTGTGATGGGCCGCTTGGGTAATAGCGATCACTTTCTTTCTTTCGCGGCGTTCTTATAAATTAGGCAGCATTTTACCGATGGACAGTGGATATGACAGTGGAGTTTCTTTTCAAGAACCTTCTCTTGGGCATCGTTATTGATAAATTACTCACCAGTCGTGGTGATCCCGAGAAAAATAGAAGCCGCTGTGTATATCATACTGCATATTATATTTTTGATATAATTCTTTCTTCGTTTCTTCTTCGCCAGCAAAAGGATTCCGTAAAAATCAAACACTTTACAACTGCTTGTAAAAGCAGCATTGATATGTGCGTGTCCATCTAACGTACGCTCCCTCTATAAAACTTCTACAGAGTAGCTAATCAATACTCTGTTCACGTATAATACTAACATCACGCTGAAAAATCACAGAAGAAGAAAAATTTCAACAATTGGCATCCGAAATACCATGAAGTCGGGACAAGTTTCTTAATAATAATCGTTGGCGTAACAATCAATTGGATCTGGGCTTTGAAGCCTGTTAGAGCAATTCATTCAAGGTCTCCAGGTCTACGGTATACTCTAGGAGGCAATGTGGTCAGCACAGCGCTCGCCCGTGATTATTGCCTTTCTAACACCGGAGAGACTTGAACCACGACCTTCGCTATGATAGACTAAGTCTCTAATCACTAAACCATCCGCACCCTGCAAGCTTCTTACAGTTATTATCGGCTCCAAAGAAATGAATGAAAGACTATACACTTTGCCCCTGCTAGGCATGGGAGGTCCAGTCAATAATATCAACCTTATCAACGTCTATGCCTCTATGCGCAGTTTACGAGTCAAAATATTTTTTTTGGTGAGGTAGAACGAGCCCCCGGCGCCAACCGCAGGTCTGACATCGACATTTTGCTTGGGGACTTTAACAGCAGAAGCCCGTATTCAGGCGATGGAATGCTGAAACCAGTACCAGGAATTGAAAAAAAAAAATGTTCTTGCTATTCAAAACTTGAAAAAATACAAGTCGAGGCAACAAAATTCTTGTCTTCTGTTGAAAGTATGAAACATGGGGCACAGTCGCGACACTCAGGAGCATAAGGAGAACATCCTCATTAAGTCCATCCAATTGCTGGCCAACGTGCCTTAATAGAACGTCTGGAATGGCACACTATTGAAAACAAGCTCACCTTTATGGTGTTCTAAAAGTGATCTGCCTTTGTTAGCGAAAAACAGAACATCGTTGTAAAGCCCACTTCTCATAGCCAGTTATCATTCTTCGTTTTCTTTATGTTTCAGAAGAATATCACACCGCCAAATGAACTTCTCTGAGTTCTTAAGGAATCCAAATATCGAGCTTGCTTACGTGTTATTATTTTGTCGTCCTTGACTTCGGTGGGCCTTCCTGATCAAAGAACATAGTTGACATCAAACCAACCAGTGGGGTTTTTTTCGAAAAAGAAAATTATCACCATGAATTTAGAAATAGATGAAGGTGTCTACGCACAGTATGTTCAACTCCCGCAGCGGTACATCGTTGGACTACCAACTAAACAGTTTTGTCGTCGTCTTCAGAGCACTAGCTTGGAATCGCTTGACACATTACTTCGAGCAAGCTCTTCCGCTCTCCTGCCTGAAGGAGCTTTCAAATCAAGAAATTCCTTTCACGAACGGGAGGGGGTGGTTGAAGGGAATTGCTAGTTCAAAGAAATTGCTGCCGTCTGGTCGCTTCACTGGTCGACCTCCATTTTCTTTCCAATAATGAGAGCCCGAACGTAACTCGCAACATAGCTCGATCTGTCAGCGCGGCTCAGCATTTTTTTGACAGTGTTGCCCGGGGAGAGTTCCTCTACGTTTGCGTAAAGTTATTGTCGAAGGCCATCTCATCTCCAAAAAAAATATGTGATCAGCCTCGTCCACCTCCTCATTGCAGAATACACAGTCAAAGGATCGTGCCTTACAAATATTTTGCGTTTAGATGCTAGGTGATGAAGTTAAGTCCTGGTGGTTTGGCATGAGTATTCGCCGTGTCGACCTAACTCCCCTAATTGGGAGACCACGAGCAGATGTTAGACCTACCTAAAGCCTGTACTGCAACTAAGGAGCACGGTGCCCGAGTTGTACAGCGTAATTACACGCTTGAGCCCACATGGACACTGCCAATTATGTGGGCACAACCCTCCTGAGACATGCACTCCGAGGGTAATTCCGGTCCCCATGAAGCCAGATAACTACTAACGAGGCTTCTAGTTGAGTCGTATGCAAACTTCTGATCATCCTACTAAGCCGCCGAGCATTCCCTCATTGCATCACGCCCAGCAAATCTATGAGAATACAGCGGTTTCCAGTGCCACCACTTTGGAGGTTCTCCTTTGGTCATTTGATATTGACTCAGCCTCAGTCTGCCTCCTCGCCACCAATAAGCATGGCTGGGTAGGGAAGTAGTCAATGATTTCGATTCAGCCACTGACCTAAGTTGCCGATCGTCTGCGCAATTCATCTGTCTCTTAATTCGTTTTGCCAAGAGAGTTAACACTCATTTACTGTGTGCTGCCGTTCTGAGCAGGCAACCATTTCTCTTGATTCTTCTTCCTTGTACTTTTACATTCCTTTATGTCTTTTAAGAAGGAGAGCAACAGGAATCACTTCCTCTATCGCCATCACACGGTTCTGAGACAGTGCGATAGGCAGACGCCATCTGCAAAGCTCTAGACGTGTTTCGATATGTCACCTTGCGAAGAGTATCAGTCTATACTTCCGCGCCCTAAAGCAGAACCGACTGCGTCACATTCATTACAAGACGTCTCCCTGTAGTTGTAGGACCCCAACTGCCATTAGCATAACAGCACGTATAGCTTCAACAAGTGTATCCTGATGAATTTTTCGAGCACCTTCCCGTTCGTGCTGAGCATATAATATGGTCGGTATGCAAATGGCTGCTAAGAGTCTCCATTCTCTTTGTAATCTGTCCAAACCTCGACGTGGGTAGTAAAAATATACTCTTGTAGGCAAGCATTGAATATGCCGCGCATTAGGTCTGATCGACCCTAGTTTATATACCTCTGCCGGAATATCATCGGATTCTAGTTTCTTTCAGCTTTTTTATGGTGAAAAGAGGGCAATTCTCGCCGGAAATAATGTGCATACAATGCGGTCTATCTGTTCGGCATTAAATGAACGGGCCTTTCACAGATTCCCGACTTTTCATGTGACCAGTTAATAACCACGGACTCCTACATCCTGCCAGAAGCAGAGAGGTTTATTTGTATTTATCCCAGTCCGAAATCTTCTTTTACCTGATTTGTATCCTGTCATGTTGTGCCAAACGGCAGAGCTTGACACTTATTGTGCAGTTCGGCAATTTCCGTCCCTGCTGAACTTGTAAGCTCCGCAGGCCGTCGTTTACCAGGTTCATAACTGAATTTACTACAATGTCAGCAGCAGCTTCAATCCCGCCCCTCCATCCTCCAGCGCGACTCTATTTTTTTCTGTCGGACAGTCAAAATGTTGGATTTTCAAAGATTTCTTAGGCCCTAGACTGGAAATCAGAACTTTTTCTCCAAGTAATGCTTTGGCCGCATCATAGAACGCACCTACCTTTACACCTGATTCACCGGGTACTCCGCCGCCCATATGGAAGACATTTCTGCTCCACTG
This sequence comes from Hermetia illucens, assembly GCF_905115235.1. NCBI lineage: Eukaryota > Metazoa > Arthropoda > Insecta > Diptera > Stratiomyidae > Hermetia > Hermetia illucens. Next base: position 130,804,027 of record NC_051852.1, read on the forward strand.
CCTTCAGGCTTGATCTTAATGCAAATTTGGGTGAACCCTCCTACAGATGAGTCTTCCTCTTCTTGCTTTTCCCCAGTTCACTCTGCAAGGTACTTTTTGACGTATACAGTGCTCTCAGCAGGAAGTGCTGCTTCTTCTGCCTTTCACGCATCCTCTGTTACTGTCCATGTCAGCCTGTAGAAGGAAATTCGGTTCAGAAATTCCTCCAACTCCTCCAGCCCGCTTTCACAATGGATCTACTCTTAGGTTCATAGGATACGTCCTTATTGTAATGGTCCTCATAATGAATTGAAATCTTGCAATTGTATCTGAAATCGGCCAGGTCATGAGGGCGTGTCTGGCGAAAGTTGTTTTCAAGAATCGGCGTTGGGATCGTCATGGGATGTTTGTAACAATAAACAGGGTTTAGCAACGCTTATCAAAGTACGACTAATGAATGCTTTTCATAGTGCCAAAATCTTCTCACGTCACAACCAGACCGCCCGTCCTCTGTAGCTCTGATGATTCAAGTTCGTGAAAGCAGAAATGTAGCCTTCTATCAAAAGCGTCGATAATGACTAATTAGCACTACAAAATCAATATTTGCAGTTTGTTGTTTCATTAAATTCTATCTCTTTTAATCGGCTTTTACTGCGAGAAGTGAATGGGGAATATTTGATGTTGATTATGCTCATTATGCATTATCCCATGTACTTAGAGTTCATTATGTTGCACTTCTTTCACAACGTGTGGTCGATAAATGATAGCTGATTTCCTAATTGACCTCATTAATGCCAAGATTCTGCTGAATCAGCAAATCAAACACATCAGACCACCTAACAGCTATGAAAAAAAACTCATCCATTTCATTTGTGTTCTATCTCGTTACGTATTCTCCCCATTTAGAATATAAAAATACTCACCTTACGTCAGTAAGGAATACAAAACAATAGAATCAACAAAATCATTTGAAATTGTTGCAAATAATCTTGTTTTTGTTTCTAGACAATGACGATAAATATTAAGAGAAAGTTTTGACCTTCACATTATCACAAATTTATTATTAGCTCTACTGCAAGCTCCCCCGTTTAGATTGATAATTTACAATAAACAATAGAAAAATGGTAAATATTTTTTGAACTCCTAGAAGGCCTCACTTGTCTTCAACTAACCTTTATGAAAGCGGAAAATATTGTGCCATTTCCTCTGTATGAAGTGGTTGTTTATCGCTTCGGTTAACAAACGAAAATTAGCTACGTAAACACAGATAAAAATAAAGGAAAGTTTATGGATAAATGAACTTGACTTTTTTATTGGGTTGAGAAATATAAAATATTACCAACACTGAACACACTCGATTAATCATCAACTCGTTAGTTACGAAAGTCGCTCAATCCGTAGATAAAAATAACGAAGAAAGTCCGGGTATTGGACATCATTTGAATTATAAACTAAGATTTCAAATCGATTGGTCTGATAACATGTCGCCCTTGTTTGAATGTCTGATCGGAGAAGACAACTTCAATCTGTTACCTACACTGGAAAAACTAGTCAATATGAAAATTCTAGTTTCATCTCAGGCGAAGGTGAGGTAGGGCGAGCAAAAAATCAATAAAAATATTCAAAAGATTCAAAATATCTGAAGTCAATGCTCTAAGCATAATCAGATTGAGCTAGTTCCCAACTGAAAATATAATTCGGTGATTATTTCGAAGTAAACAAAAGTTGGCTCGTAAACGAGAGAGATATGTGTATAAAAAAAAAACGGAAAATATTCTTCAGCAAATCTAAAATAAAATCTTTATTTTTTTCAACAGAAATATTCTCAGATGGGCTGGGTTCAGACTCAAGTACAAATCTCGCATGGAGAGTTGATTGAATTGGTTAATTGAATATTCTCTACTGTACATATGTCGACAGTCAATAGGCAGCCACTTTGATGAATCTTGAAGATGTTGATAAGAATAAATTCATAGGTATAACCTTGGTATTACTATACCATAACGAACATCTTAAAGCGGACCGGGTTTAGTTGGTCTTTGTTATTATGACGGTATCGTGGCTTAAAACGGAATAGTAAGTGAGTTTTCCATAAAAAAATTTCCACTCAACCTACTTGGCTGATTTATCTGCTCTAAACTGTTCGTTACACTTATTAGTAACGCATATCAAACATTCAAAACAAACCTGCAAATAACTAATTAATTCCTAAACAACACTATTTGATCCGTTGCTATTGTGTTGTTTTCACCATTCAACCATAATTTATTGTAGTTTTTTATTCGCATTTACTATCTATAATTTGTTTACGTTTATCCGTTTATGATGAGTCATAATAGATACTTCTATCTTAACAATTCATTAAGTTGCATATCTAACTTTTTTTTTCTCTTTTTCATTTTGATGTCTTTCAAGATCTTCTTTTACTTTGAGCCACTTTTGAAGACGTTGCTTGTTTGGGCTATATAAATATGGTTAGTGTTTCTTTCGCTGAATTTTGAATCAAATAGGCGCCTTCGATAGAGTCAATCGAACTATGTTGATAAAAATAACTGAAAAGACCTTGCAAACTGTTTATTTTTCAATTTTTTTTTTTACTTTTGCTTGGTTTTCAGTTATCATGTGGGAGACTATAAACTTGAAGAATTCAATGATTACTTAACTAAATGTCTTGCATTGATTGTAGATTGATGAGTACACAGGGTGATTTAGATATCGGAATAAAGCTGAATAGTGAATATTTGCTCCGATCCATCGATGTTGCTTTGGCGCTGCAAATCTTGGAAATCGTTTAAGATAAGCTCCATATGAGCGGCGATTACCACTTAAATTGAGATATATTTAATACCGTTATGCTTTAAATGTAACTGTTACGCTTAACGAATGGTGTAGATTGTATTTGATTACTGTGTAGGTTTTGTTGCCTAGTTTTTCCACACTTCAACGCTGAGAGCTCCTTTTGGGTTTTGAGAAACTCTACCGGACCAATTTTGTACTTAGGTTCGGGAGGGTGTTCCTTTGGATTAGGTTCATTCCTGTAGAGGGAGATAGGTAAAATGTACTAGGAAATTAGAATGTCAGATGACAGGACAGATGATATTATAACTATGTCGTTTTAGGCATACAGCGAAAGTGCCAATTATCGCATGGGTACACCATATCCGTCCTATGACTTTTTTTCTATTGCCTACTGCATACCTTTTTTACCAGGGTCGTTGCGCAGTTTTCTTCATCGTGATTTAAGGTTACCTGCCTCCCTTCTTTGATTATACTTATGCTTTCCGCTGCATCTAAAAAGTGGGTTCTCCGCACCCGCTTTATAACATCCACATTGTCCACCGTTAGGGTATGTCCCTCTTCAACTATATGCCTTGCTACCATTGATTAGATGTTTCGAGGGTCGTCGCTTTTTCGTTTGGTATACTCTCTTATGTGTTCCTCGAATCTTGCGGTCACTAGCCTTTTAATCTGACCAATATATACTTTTTCACAGTCTGGACAGCTGACCTTCTAGATTCCACTCATATCTACTTTTTTCAATTTGTCTTTGGTTGAACCTAGCTTAGTCTTCAGTTGTCTGTTAGCGCTTGTACTTAAGGATAAGAATGAATACAACAGTTCCTTAGAAGAAAAATTGAAAAATGGGATTGTTTTAATGTTGAGAAACAATCCGCTTCCCGACTCTATAAAAAGGGTAGGAAAGACGCTCAGCGAAAGTAGGAATACACTAGGAAACATTACAGACTTGAGGATGCCAAATCTGTCTTTATCGAGAATAAGGATCCAGCCAAAAATCCATAAGCAAGATTATGAGACACGAGAAATCATAGCGGATTCTCCAACCCATAAAATTGCAAAGTGGCTTATGAAAGAAATCAGCACCATCGGAAATTATCATAGCAAGTATTCAGTAAAAAATAGCATGGACCTAGCGGAGAAACTTAATGCACACAAAAACCTGAAGGAAAGCGACTGTCTGGTATCATTCGATGTAAAAGTCTTATATTCGAGCATACCATCCAAAGAAGCCATTTGGAAACTCGAGGATTGACTAAAGGAACAATGCGTGAAACTTAACGAGCAATAATAAGAAAAAACAATAAACTCGAGTTCAACATATTCAGAAAGAAAACTTACACACAGCCTATCATACCGAGGACGTCGAAACATACATATGGGTAGAAACTGGCGGCTTACTACAGTATGATACATCAGTTGCTAGTGACACCATTGACGGAAGAGCGTTTCAGAAAAGAAATAACTTACATAAAAGACACAGCGCTGAAAAATGGATATAATAGGGAGGAAATAGACAGAATACTACGTAAAAAACAAAATAGAATGAATAGGGACCAACTCACAACACTCTACAAACAGCAAAAAAGGGATAATCCTCCTATCAGAGCGAGCATTACATTTTCATCGTTAACGAGCAAAATAAGAAATACACTTTCAAAACACAACATCGAAGTAGGGAGTACAAGCACTAACAGACAACTGAGGACTAAACTAGGTTGAGAGTGATCAGCTCCCCAAGCAGGCGGAAACGCAAGTCACCTCGCCGAGAGTATGGATCTCACCCGAGAGTCATGGATAGAGAAAGAAAGGCATAAGTGCGAGGTGGTCGTACGGAAAATGAAGGCTGCTAACTATTAAACACAGCCTCCTGGGGTTGCAGCCCCTAATTCCACAAAACGGGGTGCCGTCAGCCCGACAGAGGGGGAATAAACAATCAACGAATGGAGGCGAAGGAAAAACGACGTGGATCTGCTCCAAGCACAGAGCAAGAAAAATTCCATGAGCTGGTAACCAAGCGGACTACGGAGCGTCGAAATAAGAAGAAAATTCAAGGCAAAAACTTAAGTTGAATGGCGACATTATCCCAGGCGGAACTTTTGCTATGTAGTCCTTAGTGTCAGCGGTGCAACGATGGCTACTCCCAATGTTCTAATGTCCGGCAAACCACTATTGGGTGGAACATCGGGAAAATCAAAGCTGTAAAATTTGACGAAGATCACTCAAGAAGGTTAAATGAGCGACAAAATCTAGGTGCGAACTGAAGAACTTCGACTGAATTGCTAGACTCCGTCATGTAAGTCACCTGTGTACTGGTCGACGGCTGAAATTGCAAGTTAACGAAGGAATTGCTTAAGACTGCGGTGGATTGCGCACCATGCAAGGAGGCAAGATGAGGTAACCATTAGATTCACAGAATACAAGATGCGAAAAACAAACTCCGGCACGAAATCAACAGGCAAAAAACACGCTGGTGAACGGGGCTAGTTAGTGGCATTAACAGAGACTCATGGGGCCTCGGGTATAAATTGGGTATCAAAAAATTCGGTACCCATCGATCACTCTGTTGCGTAGAAGTAGTGTACGCACTTTTTCCTGTCCACCCTTTCCAAGCTGACGCTATCGACGAAACTGAAAGCATTGAACAATGTCCCCTCTTCACGGTAAAATAAACTGGGAAAGGCGGTCCAGTACATGAAGAACAAAAAAGCATCGAAACCGGGTGGAAGTGCTGAAACTTGTATTCAAGTAAAAGCCGAACCAGCTACTCTGCGTCTTCAACACATGTTTGACAGTGGGAAGTGGAATCTAAAATGCCGCCACCCTATACCTGTTTTGTCGTAACCCGCAAATATTTCAGTGGAAGCTATTTGTAGTAATATTTCGAGCCACGCTGATACTTCGAATCGCTTGTCATAGTAAACTCACCTTCTATTCATCAATATCGTACATAAGCCATTTTTAAAAGGCATTGCTGTTGGTAACGAATCCCAATATTTTCAGTATGGTCCAATCACTAAACACCAAACATCCCAGCAGAGAGGCCCTGAGGTGGATGATTTGTGTAAATGTGTGGATGTATCTACCAAAGAGTTTGACCTCTGGCAAAAAAAAAAAACATTTTATAAATGCGCGTTGAAGTGTTTGCTAAATTGCATTCGTTGAGTACGGAGAGAGGAGTAAGTGATTATCTTATTGCGCTTTTCTGTCAGTCAATTTGAAGAAATGGAATGGTAATTCTCAAGAAAATTCCCTCGGAGGAGCTCGACAGGGCTTTTCCCAAAATATACTCAAAAAAGCCGTCCAACCCTGTTGCCGTTCAAAGGACGACCAACTAAGGATGGGCTGAAAGCAAAATCCAAAGGTAACGTAACACTTGTAGTAACCACCAATGTGATATGAAGTCGGAAGCCGATTTATAATCTTTGTAGGCTGTAGAGATATTTGGTTGTTGAGTTGAAGCGGTACCCTGTTCCTTGGGGATGAGTAAGGTTAGTAATCATCTGATTTAAATGATTTGGCAATATCCTGTGGGTGCTCTTGAACCGCTTTAGGCAGAAATTGTAATCAACTCCTGGCGCCTTTTCAAGGGCTGTTTAAACAGCAACTTCAGTTATATCAGACATGGTCAGTTGCAACAGGTGGGATCCCTTCAAACCCTTCTCCAGAAGTCTCTTGAAGCATCTTGATGGTAGTTTCCAAAGATATTCGCAACACGTTTATGCACTCTTGAAAATGTTGACCAACCTCTTATCATAACTTTTCTACTTTTGTTGAGTAGAAACACCCAAGACAACAAAGTTTTCCTGCGCATACCTTTGTTATTCACTCCAAGATGTTGACCGTGATGATGAACAACCGTGGCAATCGTAACATAGATCAAGTTATGAACTTTTGTCGCAGTAGTTCCGCTACGCGTGATCGTTTGGTCACCCAGAGTTCTGTTCACGGCACCAATGATGTTGAGAGTGGCCAAAGTAAACTTTAATTTTGAAATTTTTGACCTAGCATCTGGGAGAATTTCATCATATTTTGTGAATTCGACGTGGAATGCGGACAAGACCTTCTTATAAATTGGACTGACATCCCCAGTTACTAAACTTTTCCTAACTATTGGGTTCATGGACTGCCGTACAGATCAGATGGAGCACTTGAGCTGTACCTTTGATCATTTCGGTAAATTGACAACCCTACACTGAGCTGAAGTGAAACTTGGAAAATTTGTTGCCTAGTTAGAGCAACTCGATTATTATTCACTATCACCCAGTATTGTTCGACGACGTTTTGTTCAGGAAACTGCTGGATTTCGTTCCAAATCCATGATGAATTCATTCATCCCAATCCATACATGGTTCGTTCAAACGGTACAACGTTGTACAAGTCTTCCGTCCCTGGTGGTTGACGGCGTAACCGCCAGTACATCCAAGGCGAAGAGCCGCTCTGATATTGTTGAGCGACTCTCAATCGTGTTGGGTACGATCTTCGCACCTGTGGGGTCCCAATGGCAGAATTTCAGTTATTGCCCCCAATTTCTTCCCACGAGTAGTGGGAAACAGCCAGCCTTGCAACAAAGTTCTAATGTTGCAATGTCCAGTGGTTATCTCCAAAGATTGAAAGGATATTTAGAGTGGACTCGCTGGAAAATTGTGTAACATTACTCCAATTCATCCGATAGTCGCGTCGATTCCTTCACCCCAGATTACGGATTTTTTTAAAAGATTTTTACTTTACGTTCTACTTCTCCGCGGCTATTTATCTGCAAAATGAATGGGTCATGTTATTAACCATAACCCATGACAGGCCCCTGGTCGCAAGTAGCTCCGCGTTTGTAATTTAGATCGGTATTAACCTGGTGGAAGTTGTCAGTCTTTTTCTGTAGCTCCTTCTTTATTCTATTGACACATGTGTTTTTATGGTTGATCAATGACTTGTAGGAATATCGCATGCTAACTTTAAATTTTCTCCTTCCTGACGACTTGCCTAGCACAAAGGAGTGGATTTTATTGGCAGCTTACGTTTTCATTTTCCTATTTTGATTGAATCATTCTTTACATAAATAAGACTCACTCTTGCAAGTTACATAAGAACACAATGAAGCCTTATATATTTGAAATTCTCAGATTTCGATCTCCGGTTTGCTCATCTCAACTCTCAAGTTACCTTTTATGAACATTTCCAAAACACACAAACTAGCTTGTATTCAATCTATTTATAATCCATAAAAATTAAATCCACCAATTTACCCAATTTGACATACAATTTTTTCCCGTTTGGTATTCCAAAAAGAATAAAAGTTGAAGCCCAACTGCTGCCGTCCTTCGAATCTAGCGCCATTCATACAACACCATTAAACCAACTTCGAATTTTATTTCTGGTTCTTTTTTAGCGAAAATTCTAATTTTAGCCATTTGAGGAAGGAGTGTCGAATTGAGATTTGAAGCATTAGAACGATTCGCTTCACAGTAAATGCAAATCGTTTGACGTCAAACGGGCGACCGGCTCTCTGAATAACACCATCTGCCAGGGGTGCTGATGGCCAGTCAATTTGGGAAAAATCTGTGCTCTTGCATATTATGTAATTTATTTTGGGTGAACTGGGAAAAAAACTGAAGTGAAAACATTGAGTTTTTCTCTTAATTGAACTTTTGTATAAATGGAAGTTTTAAAAATATTGGAATTTTAATGGACGTTTAAATAGATTTTTGGTTGGTTGTTTAGAGTTTGGACCGTTGGGAATTTTGTGTTTTCAATTTTCAGCTGTCCGTTGCTATGGAAGTTAAAAATGTTGATAATATTATTTTTGGGTGTGTTTATTTAAAAATAACCTTGGCGGTGAACAGCAATTTGATGTTGATTCTAGATGTCTTAACATGTTGAGTGCAGAGCTTCAAGACTAGAGAATATTTTTGCTTTTAAAATGCGAAGATAACGTATTAGTTCTGGCTACTAACTACCTCTCCTGGGAGAAAAATCATTTAGCTTAGCTCCATCCAAGAACCACGTGGAACGCATTAAGAGCTAAAAAATTTCACTTCCGATTCGCCCTTTTTAAGGTTTTGTGTAAAACAAAACCTTATTAAAATCGATTCAATATCTGTCTGTCTGTCTGTCACACGCACTTTTCTCCTAAACCGCTAAACCGATCCGAACGAAATTTGGTGGACAGATGGGAACTATGAAATCCCACGCATACAGCGAGTGGCATAAATTTAGGTGGAGTTTAAAAGGGGGCTCCCCACACATGCAAAGGGGGGATTCAAAAATTTTTTCACAGGATTTAGTCGTGTAGGATATCAAATGAAAGGCCTCGATTTGTACTTTCCTAAATATTAAAGTCGCATTTATGATAAATATACTTATCTGCAGCCCCTCTTACGGTTTTGTGTAAAAAGCTTATGTGAAATCTAATCTTCAAGAGATGTCTCATTCCGGTATCTGCTCAAGTAAATTTACTAATAGTATATTAACAACTTTTAGAAATTGATTAAAAAATTCCCCTTAAATTCATCCTAAATGTAATTTTGCACCGACATAGAGGACAGCCTTGTGCATAGACATGCAAAGTTTCATGAAAATCCAACTATTAATGTCAAATGTGAATGACCAGCATCCTAAGCCATACAAATAAGATGCTGACGTCATAATAATTGACATTCGAGTGAAATATTAAAATTCCATTCCAGAAGAATCTAATTCTCCCCAGCCTTTTTTTTATATTTGATGGAGGTTACATTCTTGGCATTTGTTAATAATATTAAACTCAGAGTGTGAAGCGTATGAGGTTGACTATTATCAATACAGGGGTTTTCATCAAATGATTTATTTAAATCGCTTTTTAAAAAATAGAGGGCAATAGAATTTTTAGCTATGTGATACGGAGCTGTCGTGCACTCGTCGCTCCTGACATATTTTTCTTTTTCTTCAGCCTTTGTCCCGTTTACAAGCCGGGTCAGCTCGTCGTGATCAGTTTCGTCATTTTATTTGATCAAATGCCTGATCAGGATGTAATCGCGAGGCCTTTAAGTCCCCATCCAGCCTATCAAGCCACCGTTATTTCAGCCGGCTTTTTGGTTGCTTACCATTGACTTCGATGTTCAGACCAATATTGGTAAGTGAATTCTCGTTAGCGTGAATTACGTGACAATACCATCGAAAACGCCTCTCTTGCAGTTTTCCCACGATCGGTGCAAATCCATATCGGTCGCGGATACTCTCATTTCAGACGTGATCAAAATGTGTCACGCCACCAGTGCAATGCAACATCTTCGTCTCCATTACGGCAAAGCGCCGTTCATTGTCTTTTATAGTCGACCAACACTCAGAACTATAGAAAGCGGCAGACGGACGACATTGCGGCAAATTTTAGATTTGGGACATTCGCTGGTACGTCGATCACAAAGAACAACGGTTGTGGAATCATCCAGGTTGCGTTAATACGTGGAGCAATTTCATTATGCAGTTCTCCATTGGCTGCTAGCATAGACTCGAGATATTAAAGTCGCCCAGTTCTGGCAATGGCAGTAACCTGCCCAGAACTGAGCGATTTAAATATTTCGGGTCAATGTTATCAGCCAATGGAGAACTACGTTATGCTCCTCACATAGGGAAACACAACCTTTTATACCTGAAACGTCAAGCTTCCGGTTTCCTGACTTGTTTAATATTACATATTTCAAATCTAATATCCAAAATACTTATCCGTTCCTAGCAAATTTCCATATATCCAACTGGCTTTTCTGCACTTCGGCTTCAGAACAAAAGAACGCAAATTTCAAAATTCCATTCTATAACTAAAAGTCTACAAAACCACTCACTACTCACCATTTTTCTGCGTTAATGTACATTTATATTTCCACTTACCATTCAAGACATTTACTTCCAGTTTTAAAGAAAGATAATACATGCTAATGTTTAGATTGTTTCGTCGTCAAGGTCTTTCCTATGGCTTAACAGCGCATTGTTTGCGTTTGCTGTTAATGGATAAGAAGTGTAGCGTCTCCATTAGACATTTTCAAGACAACACAGAAACAGTTTTATCATCGGAAAGGAGTAGGTTGTATACAAATGCGATTTAGATACCAGAATGAGGTAATTTCCAAAGGAATGTTTAAGCTTCTTTCGTGAGACATGATCCATTTAATCACGGCAATAATAGTAAAAATCAAATCTGAATGTTGTTAGGAAGCTTACGAATGTTGTTGAAATTTTGAAACTAATGTAAATAAAGAAAATTGATGGAAATGGGCTTGTAAATTTAGGAATGAATTCGTTGTTGGTGATATTTACCAAAGGGATTAGGTAGTTCCTGGTTGGCACAAATGGTTTCGTCAGATAAATATAAAGAGAAATGCTTGAATTCGAAGGTTATTTTAATCGTTCATAGGTTCAGAAATTGTTAATAGCTCACAAAGTGGATATCATCATTGTTACTAAAATTCTTTACTTTATGAGAGCCCTTGTGTGCTTTTTTAAAAAGACCCAAAGCGAGAAACTTAGGCTTGTCATTTTCAAGTTAGTTAATTTGAAAAGTTACCTAGCACATAATCGGAATATGATTCTTCCTATTTTGATCAGGACATGGGCTAAAGTATATAATTATGGGTTTCATGCCAGCATCAGGAATGTTGGTGGAGTGGTGGTATAAACGCGATTCGACTTTGTGCCTCAAAGGCTGCCCATGGGTTAATACCATATAACAATATTCTGCTTCACTTTGATGCATCTTTCAATTAGTCGCTCTGCTTATGATCGTAGATCCTATCACCATTGGACTGTTGTTAATGCAAATTCAATGAATTGTATTTTTTTTGATTATTTCTTCAAGGTTGGCCTGCTGAGGGACGTACATGTTTTTTCTTGAAAGAAACAAATTATACTTTCATGGAATTGATTTGAAAAACTTCAAATAAAACAGCTTCCGATCCTAGCTTAAACATTTTTGGATCCCCTTCATAGAACATTCCAAAAATTAAATTAAGGAAATAAACACCATTTTCAAGAATTTTATCAGGAAAATTGCTCTCGTTTCCCATATTTTTCAATAAAGTCTTAAAGGATCATGGAATGCATCTCCGGTTTTTCGAAAGAATTCCTAACATCGCTGAAGTAGCTGCAAAAATAAACGGTCTAATTTCTTAGGAAATCTTTAAAGATTATATTTTGCAAATTTCTAAATGCACGTTTCAGCTTACGCTTTAGAAGCACCTCAAGTATCTATCCAACTACAATAACGCCGGGTTGGCTACTTAATACATAATTTTACTAGGAATAATTGTCTTTGATATTGCGTCCACTAAAATGGTTCGAAAGCATAGGCTTGGTTGATATTACCCCAGCTACTAAGCTTCTGTAGTGGTGTGAAATTTTATTCACAAAAGTTGAAACCAGCCTTCAGTTTCATCGGGATTAGCATTAGTTACTAACCTTTTTAGGGGCCTCGATGGAACTGTGTCTTGTGTTGCTATTTACCACTTTTTTCCTGGAGCTTACCATATTGTGGATCGCCTTCAGTCGTTTTTCCACCGCCTTCCAAGTTGTTTCAGATGCTAACATATAGTCCGATGTCCCGTCTCTGTCCTTTGCGTGGCGTATTTTGGGGAGGTAAAACAACATGCTCCGGATCCTCCGGAATCATCCCGCATGCCGGACAAAAGGGGGAATCGTCACGGACGAAGTGACAAAAGTATGAGCGACATTCTCCTTGTCCACCTGGGTTAGGTCGTAGCTAATTTCTCCGTGCTGTCGCTTAATTGATTTTGAATCATAATTCTGTGAGTCCATCCTTGTGTGAACCGTCCGATGATATTTTTGCTACTCCAAAATAGCTTCACTATGTTCTAATTCAACTTTTTCACCAACAGTGCAGTAATTCCAGAAGCCTTTGCTGCTAAAATCTTAAAATGTGGCTTGATTTTAGCTTTTGGTCTATCATGACTCCTTGGTATTTGAAGGTCGGTTGGGAATCTATGATGTTTCGCCAATCCTAATCTATAACAATGTTTCATTTCTTTGTTTGGTAATTAGGATGCTTCGGTTTTATGCTCTATCAGCGCGAGACCAGCGTCTTCTAGCCAGAGTCTGATTTCCTGAATAGCCTCGTTTGTCAAGTTCTCGATCTTCATAATATCCTGTGCCACGACAATCATTTCAGACGTAATCTTCTAAGCCTATGCTAGTCGTCCTTTTGGGGTGTTGAAACGTTATATTTCCATCTTACATTATTATCCATAGAAGAGGAGCGAAGAATGATGCTAAATCTTTTAGTCAACCGATTTGGAACTGTTTCAGGCAACCAATTTAGAACAGAGCGTTTTTCGGGGTGTCGTCTTAACCTGGAGCTTTATTTGTGGTTGCTTTGGGGAATTTTATCGGGATCTACATGAACAGTAGGAAAGAACTAATAATATACCGCACCAAATCAGGTCTTGTGATCTACGGTGAGCGTTTTCTCTTAATTGATGGCATGACCGTCTTGTATGCGCCTATCAGTCGAAATTTGATTCCTTGCGTAACTTCGTAGTTTTCGTAGTTTGGTTTCTCCTGTCTCACATTTCACTTTGAAAATTATCGCTATGTGATATTTCTCGCTCACCTGCCACTGGAAATCCTTGAATAATGTGACGTTAACAAACGTAAGGTCTTATCACCGAGCACATACCCTGCTTCGGAAAAGTGTTGATCTCTCCGAAATTTGCCAGAACTATATTCATATGTAAAAATGCTTCGAGGAATATGCGGCCTCTTACATTTCTTTTGCAACTATCCAAATCTTCTACCCAAGCGTTAAAATCACCAGCATTAATACAAATTCCTCTATTGTGAAGTAGGACACATAGCAACTGAATATGCGAATGCTGCCTACCCTACCTCGTGTGAATCCATCTGAACTATTAATTGTGTTTTCGATTGCTCCATTTCCGCATGTCCATTTTGGCGCTTCTGTCTGATGCAAAGACACCACTGTGGAGATTTTGTATAATGTTCGTATATGAAAGCAGCGTCAAATTTATTTTGAAGCATGCTTTGAGAGAGCAAGTCATGAGCTACCTGGCAATGATTTAGATTCAGCTGTAGGAAGTTCATTTACGAAAAGCTGAAATCACTTTCTTCAACGCCTGGCATCTATTACTGCCTGCGATATGGTCGATGTTATTCTCTTTTGTTTCTCTGCTTAGCACAAATTTAGTCTTCTCGTTGCACTCTTCGGAAACCTTCCCTTCTTCTCTGCATCTTCGGCAGAACTTAGACATATACTTGCTTAAACAAAACAGGCGGAAAGTGCAGGGGTTGAAAAGTCATAATTTCTTTCAAGGATCCATTCTCTGAAATTACTTAAACGAAAAATCTGGAAAAAATCATGAGACTACTTCTCTGCATACCGATTTCTCTCCTCTCTCTTCCATGTCGATTTCTACTCAAATAAAGTTGATAGCATGTCACTATGTTTGTTTTGTCATTGGTTGCAAACGGAAGGAGTGGCGGGGGTTCAAAAGGGCCAATTATTCAGCGACCTGTTTTCCGATGCTACCCAACCCAAACACCTGAAAAAATCATAGTAGTCCGTGCACAGGGTATCTAGAGTTAAAAATACTCCCCGTAATGATATCTTCCCAAACAAAGTTGATAATAGTATATTATTATATTTTGAATATTTATTGCAAGCCCCTCTGGAGTTCATCCTAGGTTCATGAAATGTTGCAGTCAGATAAACTTTGGAGGCATCATACTGGGAATTTTGGTGGAAATCCTACTATTATCAACAAAGTTATAATAGGCCAAAGTTACCCTTTTTGTGTCAAATTACCACTCCTTAAGAGTCAGTATCACATCGAATTGAATATCAATACCCCATCGAATTGAATTTCGAGTATATTCGACGTATATACACTATAAGCTATATATAAGTGGAACCATCGTGTAGCCAAATATTTTTACATAATAAATGAACAATACCTGAAGCATCCAGTTTCTGGTTTCCCGACTTGTTTAATTTTGCAAACCATGCTCGAGCAACTTAATCGGCTATAGAATCTTCATCATACGAACTCCGTATTTTAAGTAATGAGAATAAATCCCCAAAACAAAATTTATTGAAGACATCGATATAAAATTTTAGAACACGCTCCTGCAGGCGTGTTTACCACACCGCGTAGGCTCCCTGGGAGTCAGCCACCGAAACATCGTTCAACAACTTGCATGCAAACTGTTTTGGCAGCGTCCAGGGTCCCGTGGTAACGTCCTTTGAGGTGGATTTTCATTTTCGCGAAGAGGAAAATTCTTCCGGAGCTGTAGGGAGGGAAATCGTTGCCTCGCCATTTCTAGCCAGGTGATCGGCGCATTGTTGTGGTGGAGCTTCCAATTGGTAACAATTTCTTGTCGCATTCGGTTGACCCGTTGCTTCAATGTTTTTAACACTTACACGCAGAAGACGGCACCGTTGACTGTCTGACCTCCAGGCATAAATTCTGAATAGACAACACCCTTCTTTTCGCAGAAAACAATCAGCATTGTTTTGATTCTGAGTTTTGCCTGCGAGTTTTTCTTTGACGCGGCGACTGCGCAGTGTACCATTCGCTGCTTTGCCATTTTGTTTCGAGGTTGTACACAAAAATCCAAATTTCATCCCCGATAACGACATCTAAAAACTCAGGATCTTCTTCATTGCACCCCAGAAGATCTTTTGAAAAAGCCTCACGGATTTGTTTCTGTTAATCCATTAACACTTTCGGGGTGAGCTTGCCGCAAATCTTCCTCATTCCAAAATTTTCACCGATGTTTTTGTGCACAACTATTTTACTGATTCTCTCTGTCCATATTCAACAAATCTCGTACATGTTTCTCCTTTTCTTCAGTTCTGGAGGTTGACGGGGACTTGAGTGTGATTCGTCATCCACTCCCTCCCGATCGTCTTCAAACAGTCTGCCACCTAAACACTTGACAGTGAAAACTTGCCGTACGCTTGTCGAATCATTTCCTTTAACGTTGGAAATACTCGGATTTTTCAAGGTAACTCATTAAGCGCTGGCTCAATTTTCTGGGACAACGCCATTGAAAGGGGCAGCCAAATTTTCATTTATAAACATGGTTACTAGTTATAATGAGTGAAAATAGACTGTTTGAGACCTAAGTTGGCTGAAGCAGAAGCAATTTCTTTTTAGTAGGTTGAGGGCAGATCTTTGCAGCTTTTAGAAAGGTGTATTTCCCGTTGAGCGTCTTCTTTTTTCCAGGTGAGATGGACAGAGATTATGTAACCAATTCCAAGGATACAATCGGTAGTTTAGTTTACGGGAGGGAACCGCAGCTCCGAGCACTCGGGCCATTGTTAGGCCTATTGTACTATCCCCGTAAATCGCCTATTCAATGGCGTCCCGCCTATGGTGTTCGCAGGCTTTAGCGAATCTGAGAACATTCTAAAGAAACAGAGAGCGTGCAGATTCTTCATTGAAGGAAACCTTGCCAAGGTGTCTGAGATCTGAGGATGCCGGGCAGCTGCATAAAAAGTGCAGGGCCGTCCCCTCCTCCTCCTCACATTGGCTGCACATAGCTGAAACCACTACCCCAATCTTTTCCATATGGTAGTTTAAGGAGCAGTGTCCCGTTAAAACCCCTACTAGGGTTTTCATGTCCCACCACTTAAGGGACAACAAAAATGTCGCTCTAGTGGTTCTAGGCTCTTTCACAAGCATTTTCGCCTGCTGGCCAAATTTCTCCACTCGGCTGCGTGAATCCTTGCAATTTCACCCTTCAAAGTAGACTTGACAGCAGATGGTCGGATTCCAAGAGCTGGTTCTGGCAACCACTATTGTAGATCCAGACCCTTGGCGAGCCAGTCTGTCAGCCTCCTCATTACCGGCGATGTTGGAATGCCCCGGCACCCACATCAAGAATGTTTCGTTCAGTCGGTTTCAGCAGCACCTGATGATAACTCCAGACCAACTGGCTTGATATGTGGTTGCCATTTAGTGCTGATAATGCCGCCCGACTGTCAGAACAGATTCGAATGGTGTGACCCTTTCACTTTCATTCACATTCTTCTGCTGCCAATGAAATGGCATATATCTTCGCCTGGAATATGGTCGTCATTTTTCCGAGGGGTCGGGCCAGTTCTATAATGGGATTCTTCGAGAACACCCCTGCGCCCGATCCACCCTCCATGACTGACTGACAATTGGGATGTCATATATGTTGTCATTTTTCCTTGATAACGTTTATTCAAATAAAGAAGAAATTTTATGGTAAAAATTTCGGAAATCATGAAAAAATTGAGATCTGTCTCTGTCGCATCTCGTTATTGCAACATTCATCTAGAATGGTTATTGTGGTGAATTCTCTCTATATATGTCATCGCTCTGAGAAATATTGTTGCAATTTTTGTTTAATATCCACAGTTTGTCATTCAGAGATGTTTTAAGGAGTGAATTGTAACATCTTTGATCGTAATCCTCATGTTTTTCACTTTCCTTAAAGTTAGTACGTGCTCTAATTTTCATGAAAATTGAAGTTTTATTCGATTCTTACAAAGCAATTTTCTTACCCTCCACAAGCTCGATCATATAAATTGAATTCAAACTGCGAAAAGTAACCCAAACGCATTCCTCACACGTTTTTCCTACAGATTTCACATAGCCAAAAATATCAAAAGCTAACCCGCTCCAAGCTAGAAATACATACTCTACATCCAAGCAACCATATCCATATCCGATTTGGTAGCGGCCAGCAACAAATCAATAAATCTCTTTCTTGCCCTTGAACTGACCCAACAACACGAGCTTTACATCATCATAAACAACAACAGAACGAAATCCATTGAGTTAATCCACAATCTAATATCTTATCCCCCAAGAGATGAGAGAAGAAACAAAAAATAAATAAAATTAAATGAAAACAAGAAGACAATCGAATGAAATTATATCAGTTCAAGTGTATTATGAGGACTTTCTGGGCAAAGTACGTACATATATTAATTCAATTTCATTGCACTTTAGCAATGAACGCATTGAAAAAGTCAGCCAGGGAACCGGTCTTTCTTCGGGTATAAATATTTTGATTTTTGGTTGTATTTTATATTTTTTGTAGTCTTGCAATTTAATAAGCTGTATCAGTCGACCATATTTCCATACACGTGCTGCTTCCTACTCAGCGATGTCTGACAAATAATGAGTGGGAAGGTCATTCAGTAGTCACATTATGGCTTAAGGGAGTGTGTTGGTACTGTTGAATAAATCGGCTTCGGTGGTGAGGAAAAGGTTGACCATTTGATTGCTTTTTAACAAATTTTCTCGATTTTCTGAGGGATCTTCTGTGGTTAACGATGTGTTCATTGGGATATCCTAGATCGGTATCACCCACAAGGGTTTTTTCATTGAACATTACAACCCTCTAACGGAGTGGACTGAAGACTTCCAATCCACGCTTATATCAGTAAAGCTGTTTGAAATTTACTAGTAATTTCTCAGCCTTGAATTCCATCCATTTTCAAAAACTACAATTTTGAAAATTTTTCAGTAGAACTATATTATCCCCCCTTTAAATGCGATGTCATCATCGCAATCAACTAAGAAGCCAGAACTAGGGGAACGAGAATATGGTCGTTACTTGACGAACAAAATGGACTGGGCAAATGGTTTGACAAATTTCCCTTCATAGCACATGTGAATTATCCATATCCAGTCCACTTGAAATTCACTTGATAAATTATTGTCATGCCCCAAAGTCGTTGAATGCTGGCAGGCAGAAAGAGCATTGTTTGTTATTCTAAAATGCGAGACAATGGAAGTAAGCGGCAACAACAAAAAAAGCGTCGGGGAAAACAAATCATACTTGATACATATTTAGAAATGGCAAGAACAAGTTAATAAAATTCAGAAGTGAATTACTAATTTGGTTGTATGAGAAACACTTTTGTTAATTTTAATATTCAAATGAGTTAGATTTTTTGGGTCTGATGATAGATTGTATAAACCTGATAATAATCGACCTTTGTTCGCTTATGAAATATTGGAAGGGGGTTTCGTCATTTTAACCAGATAGCGGAAGTACAATATCCATCTTCTTCTTCTTTTTCTTCAGCCTTTTTCCCGTTCACAAGCGGGGTCGGCTCGTCGTGATCGGTTTCGCCATTTGGCTCTACCGAATGCCTGATCTGGATGCAATCTTGAGGCTCCCCATCCAGCGTATCAAGCCACCGTTGTTTCGGCCTGCCTTATGGTCGTTTACCATCGACTTCGATGTTCAGACCAATCTTGGCAAGTGAATTCTCCTTAGCACGAATTACATGACGATAACATCGAAGACGCCTCTCTCGCAACTTTTCCACGATCGGTGCAACCCCATAACGATCTCGGATATCCTCGTTTGGGATGTGATCAAAACGTGTGACGCTACTAGTCCAACGTAACATCTTCGTCTCCATTACCGCAAGACGTCGCTCATCATCTTTTATAGTTGACCAACACAGAACCATAGAGAGCGACTGGACGGACGACATTGCGGTAAATTTTAGATTTAAGATGTTCGTTAATATGCCGATCACAAAGAACGCCAGTTGTGGAACGCCACTTTATCCAGGTTGCGTTAATGCGTGAAGCAATTTCATAACGCAGGTCTCCATTGACTGATAGCGTTGACCTGACGTATTTAAATCGCTCAGTTCTGGGCAGATCACTGCCGCTAACAGTGATTGTGCCTGTTTCATGGGGATCGGGCGTCAAAAATTCAGTTTTGTTTAGATTCAATCATCAAGAGTCACGAAGAGGTTTTGTTACACCCGCCATATTTCGAACTTAACTTTTAGGATCGTGGTAGAGCAATTGAACCCAACGCACGAGTTCTTCTGGCACTAAGTGTTATTGTAAAGCATACCAGATGATTTCGTGTGGTACACGGTCAAATGCTTTCTCTAGATCCAGAAATGCAATGTAAAAAGGGCGATGCTTCTCACGGTGTTTCTCCATGAGTAACCGCGCAGCGTCTATTGCGCCAGTATTTCCGCAGTTTTTGACAAATCCGGCTTGATTCACGGTTATTTCAACGATTTCGAGAATACGGTTGTCAAGAATGCATTCAAAAATCTTCATGGTATGGGAAAATAACCGAATCGGACTATAATTTGAACATTCTGTTGGACTACCTTTCTTTTTCCATATTGCCAGTCAGATGGTGTTCTTCCTTCCTGAATAACCCAATTAAAGAATTCACTGAGCCACAGTGTTGGGTCCCAGCTCTTCGCTTTCCAGAGCTCAGATGCGATGTTGTTAGGTCCTGTGGCTTTTCCCGATTTCATTCGTTTTATTGCTTCTTCGACTTCAGTTGCGCTGAACTGCTCTGAATGTCGGCAATGATTGTGGAAGTGGAGGATGAACAAATTCTTCAGTTGAAATCTGCTCGGACTATTCTCGCTATCTATCCGTTGCGGCTCGACGGTTGGTAAGCAAAGTACTGTTCTTGTCATTAACGCAACAGAAGTGTTCGATATCCTGTGTACGTTCGTTACGGCTTTTAGCAAGTCGGTACAGATCTCGCCATCCCGAGTGTCCAGTTTATCGTAAAGATTTTTGTAATGGTTCGCTCGGGTGGCAGCGACCGCTTTCTTTGCTTACCGGTTGGCATTCTTATAAATTTGCCAACTAGCAGGCGTTTTATCGTCGAGAAATTTCTGGTAGAGGCGTTTCTTTTCACGGAACTTCCTTTCAACATCATCATTCCAAAGCCAAGTATCTCGGTTGATGTACCGCTTACCCGGCTTGGTGACCCCGAGGGTTGCAGAGGCCGCTTTGTGGATTGTGTCTTTCATTTGGTTCCATGATTCTTCCACATTCGTAATGGCTGGTAATCGTATGAGTGAGATCCTTTCTTCTTTCTTCTCACCAAATCGCCGCCATTTAATGCGCCGCGGGCCAGTGCGTTCCTCACGCTGTTTTATCGATGGCTTAATTCGTAAAACGGCAATCAACGGCCGATGTTGAGGTACGATGGTCTCATAGGGAACGACTGTGCAATCACTGATAGTGGTAAAGTGTCGGCGTCTAATGAGAATATAGTCGATTTGCGTTTTACTGTTCCCACTATAAAATGTAGGAAGATGAGACAAGGCCGTGGGTGTCCGCAAAATCGATTATACGCTCGCCACCCTCATTGCGCGCTCCGAACCCCTTTCCCCCATGGTACCTGTTACCGTCTGCCTTTTCACCCACATGACCATTAAGGTCGCCGGCAATGATTATATCGTCAGCAGGCACATGATAAGTCTTTTCATCGAGAAGTTGCCAGAAGGCATCTTTCTGGGCATCAGGTCTGTGGTGTCTGTGGTGCGTACGCGATGAAGAAGTGAATAGTGTGATGAGCTGATATAATGGTGAGCTTCATCAGCCGATCATCAAATCATTCGACTTCTTTAATGGCATCACGGAAACCCTCTGACAATGCCAACACCATATTGAGTGTATGGGTTACCAAAATAAAGAAGTTTACAGCCATTTTTACCGCGTTCGTGTTCAATGTCGCAGTTGTTAACACCAGACCATCGGGTTTCTTGCAGAGCGCAGATATCAATGCGCCTTTTCCGAAGGACTCTTGCGAGTTCCTCGGTCTTTCCAGTTATGGTACCAACATTTAGCGTGCAGACACGTGTTTGTTTTGTTCGTGTTCTGGCTAACTTGCATGCGTCAAGAACCCTTGCCAATTTCTCGACAGGATCGGAGCCCGTTCTACCGCCTACACTGAGATGGACACCCTAGCATTTCTCCGAAGCCTGTGATTCAATCCGATCATCATGTTTGTAACGACATTGTATGCATTTTCTTGGTCGACAAGCCGACCAAGACCTTTCACCAAGAGAGATAAGGTAGGATTTAGCGTAGCGGAATAACTCCAACTATACTCTATTTATTTCTTTCCCTGATCCCAGCATTTTATTTTTGTTTTACTGAGGATAGTACAGAGTACGTTGCCTCAAACCCTCCTGCTTTCCCTGGGCTTGGGACCAGCATACTATGTTAATCGCGTGGCGGAGTTCGGAAGTACAATACCCATATGATGTTATTATTGTCTTTAGTTATTTGCTCGTTCTTATAGTAAGAAAAACTCGTATCCACTGTAAGGATAGTTTCTACACGTGGTTAAATATTTTATCTTTCGAACTGTCTGCATTTCTTTACTGTTCAGTGCTAATTTTCGACCTGTGGTCGTGAAAAACTAAAAGCCTTACGTTTAACATCTATATATGAACTGCAATTTAGTTATTTACTACCATTACTAATGACTCATTATTCTCTTTTAGGCCGTTGGTCCAGTTTCCGACTTGAACGAAACAGTTTCACAAACAGATCTTGCCTTTGATGTGCATCTAAAACAATTCCTGATCAAATATTGTATTAACTGTGAGACGATAACCCATGTGAAAAACATCTCAACATCAGACTATTGGATCAATTGCAAACTTCTAACCACTCCAGAAAAAATGAATGTCCTTAAAGAGAATAAGCAATTCTCAAAAGTTTTCGGGATCCTAATGACCCATGATTCAACGACAAAAGGAAAAATTGACAGCACAATGAGTACATCACCAGGATCGACAAACATGACAACATCGACACCAACCACCCCAACAACCCCAAACGCGCCTACCATGGACTTGAAGAGTTTTTCAAACTCAAACTCTAAAGTACATCCACAACAGCAGGCATTGGTAAAAAAATTGACGCAACATCTAGAGGAGCAACTACAACGAGATTACAATGCGGCCAATGAAAGGATAAGTCGTTTTATTGAACAACAAGCGGCCATATTGGAAAGCAATCTTGAAAAAGCTAAGCAAGAATATCAAATATTAGTTAGCTTAATAAATCGAGTACCTGACGAATTAAAAGTGATTATTAATAGTAATACTAATAATGTTAATAATAATGAAGACTTAATAAGTGCTGCTACAGCCATTACAAAGTCACCAACAAATCCATCTATCAATAAAATCACCATAATTAATGATAGTAATACTACTAAGAATGTTGCTGGCAATCCACAATCGCTATTTACATTAAAACAACAGCAACAACAACAACAAACACCACAACCACAATTGACGACAACTAGTTTAGATACGCCACCAGCAACACCAGATAGTACCCCGATGAGTGTTGGAAATAGTCCAACATTCCGACAGCAAACAAGCATTTTTGGCAATTCAAACTCTATTTCGGGAAGGAATTCAATGATGAATACATCTGCGGGTGCAGGTGCAATCGTTGATGGAGGCGGTAATACAATTGATAGTGATTGTCTTTTTGAACTGGATGGTATGGAAAATTATCCAGTCTCTGTTATGCATTCAAATCAAATGTCGGATGTTGAAGAAACAGAAGATGCTGAAGGTAATTTATATTATTGTTTTCTATTAAAAATAAGCTATATTTTATATTTTCTGATGTTTTTATGAATTTAAAAATTTATTGAGGAGTAAATTTGTGCCTCACGTCACTCTTGTACACATCAAGATACCAAAAAAGTTTCGAATAATGATGATGTCCCTCAAAAATATCTTTCCCTGTGTCAAACGTTTAATATAAAATTGTCACTATCAAAGATTTATCAGAGTCTTGGCGAAATACAAATATTACGGACTCTCATTAGAGTCAGACTATCCTATCTCTTCAAAAAATAGTTCTGGTATTGTGGCCAGAGGCAGTTCAACTGAAAGATTCCTCAAAATCTCTGGTCACGTTTTGCACACGAACATTTGCACACCTTCGTCGTCGTCAAAGTAATGACTTAATAGTCCTTCTTTGAGTGGCCCAAACATGTACCCACACGGTGGCAGGTCGGGACCTTGGACCAGAGTTTGGGGTGTTTTCCACTGCATTTTGCACCTGTGTGTATATCGGATTTTCATCAACCAGCCGGTAGTAAAACGCGGTATTAATTTTACGCAGCTCATATAGAAAATCAATGTGCCTCTGCAATCTCAAAAAATCGTTACAAGGACGTTCCTAGGAGAAGCAAAGATTTTAACTTTCCGTGGCGTTGCTTCTCCAGATGTTGTTCACTCCATACTATCATGGAGGCTACAGGGTTTAATAATGCATCCATATCTGATCACAGGTGACAATGTGCCCAAGAAATTATCTCCCTCTACATCATGCGACATCAGCGACATCATGCCCAACGTCTTTCACACGCGGCCAGTCGGATTGCTTTCTGATCTTCTGTCAAGAGGCGAGGAATCATCTGAAATGGTTGATTGGGCACTATCATACGATATTTCGACCTGTGCAGCAATTTATCATATTTAAAAACGGCGGTCCTCTCCAATCATCTCACGGGTCGCAAGAAAATTCGTCTCACTGATATGGTCGGTTTCGGCGGTCAGCCATCGGAAAATAGACTTGGGTTTTTGAAAGCGTTTCTCATTGACCTGCGCAGCGCGAAATTTCGCCAGGTTTTACACCCTTTGGCGACAAAAATCTTAACAATGCAGTGTGCGCCACCTACACAGAAATGATCCTATCAATAATCGATCTGCAAACTCTCGGTGTACGCCACCGCAGCATTCTTCTTGTGCGTGGAACGCCGCGAAGGTGAGCACCGGGAGGTTTGCCGAAACTCTTGAAACAGATGGGGCGGGAGGGGGCTCTTGGGGATGGTGGAACTGCAGCTGACATTGTCGTAAATTCAGTTATTAACCCGATGACAACGGCTTGTGGAGCTTCTAAGCCCAGAGGAGCATGGCGACGTGGCAAGCCTTCTCTGTATTGGTGGACAGCGGAAATTGCAGCGTCTAAAAGACCGGAAGGAGGTATATACCATAATCACACATACAAAATTAGACTCCACCGCACAATAAACAGGTTCCCCTGCTGAGGACTTGAGCGATGAGGCGAATGGGGCCCGTGGAGGCTCCATTACAAACTGGTAACCCACAAAATCAGGGCCCTGCAGAAACTCTGTTCACTTAAGGCCGAACAGGTGGACCCCATTGTACGGGCACTATTCCCTTCGCACCCCGTACGGGATGATGACAATACTGCGGAGAGCGGCGAGGATTGTCAACTTTTCGCTATAAAAGTGTTAGAAAATGAATGAAAAACAAGCAGACGCCAGGATCCGATGGTATCCCAGCAGAGATATTCAAACTGGTGTTTCAAAGTCTGTCAGACCTACTGCTTGGCGCATTCAACGCTTGCCTGAAACAGGGCTTTTTCCCTTCTCGTCGAAAGGTGGCGAGCCTTGCGCTGATCAACTATTTATGAGGTTTGGTTCGAACGGAATTTGATAATTATACATGACTATGCCCACTCTGCCTCCGTCCAGCGACCGGCGTTCAAATAGAATAGATGTTAATTGATTTTCTCGATAGAGGTTGAATTTTCATCTCCATCCTCCCTTACGCCCTGTAGGGATGAGTAGTTTATGAACGACCAGCATTACTGCCCCTATCTGGCGTACTCTTCTTATCTTTTACTTACATCATTTTGTCACTACTTTGCAGCTCCTGTCGTTTTGGACCCTTCCCCAAGACCTTACCGTTTTGCACTTTTCCTTCCACCTTTTCAATTTGAGGAGGATTTTGAATTACCTCGAATGGTCACTTCGTGTCATTTTACACTTCCCTTGCATCGACGTCTGTTTGTGGCAGTTGAAAATTTTCTCTTCTAGTAAGTTGCAATTTCCAATATCTTGCAAATAGTCAGATAAAACAACATTTTGATTATGGTGCCTCAGAACGGAGCTAGTTTGATGCCGTAACGATAAGATAACGTAAGCAGCTTATGAAGGGATGATGAAGTTTGATTCGCCAACTCCACTGGTGGAGGGAGAGGACGCAAGAAGGTATGCAGGAGGAGAAAAAAAGCCCTTCCCTCTCTAATCGAGCGGAAATATCGTGCTGTCTCTTTCAAAAATTACAGCGTCTCCCCTTCAAAAAGTAACGATGATTTTTCTTAAAAAATCGCACACTCTTCCATTCTGAAAGCTACGATACTCCAAAAAGGGGCTATTTTCAGAGCATAATAAGCTCATTATTAAGGCAATTATGGCTGCAATTTGTAAGGGAGGGGGGCGAATAAGCGAACCCCCTTCCTCCTTTCATTTTATGCACGTGACCACTCCCTCCGCCAAGAGTGGGGTTGGCAAATTAAACTTTATCCTGGTAATATGAAAATACCCCCTCCCTTCTTTTAAAGTGCCATCATTGCTTAAGCGGGTTGCCACCGCAATTTTTAAGGTTTTGTGTAAACACAAAACCTTATTTAATTCGGTTTACTGTCTGTCTGTCTGTCCATCTGTCTGTCTGTCTGTCCGTCACACGCATTTTTCTCGGAGACGGTTGCAGCGATTGACACCAAATTTGGTGGAAAGCTGGGAACTGTGAACGCTCACGCATACAGTGAATTACATCCTTTTACAACGAATTTAAGGGGGGTCCCCATACATGCAAAAGGGGGGTGTAAATTTTTTTTTCATCAAATATAGTCATGTGGGGTATCAAATTAAAGGTCTCGGTCAGTACTTTTCGAAGCTGGTCTTAGTTTTTACATTTGTTGGAAAGGTGGGGAGTGCGGGTGGTTGAAAGTGACCATCCCTTTACGGGGGCCATTCTCAGAAACTACCCAACCGAAAAATCTGAAAAAAATCAAGAGGCTGCCACTATATGGTGCCTGGGCTCCGAAATACCTTCCACACTGATATTCGCATAAATAAAGTTAATAATGGTATATTACTATAATTTTTAGTAATTCGCTGCAGAACCCCCCTTAAATTCATGCTAGGACCACGAAATTTCGCAACAATATAGGGTATAACATAGAGCATGATCTTACCAAGTTTCGTGGAAATCGCACTACTACTAACAAAGTTATAATACGTCAAAGTCGTCGCTTCTTCGCAAATTCAAGACTATAAATGTCAATATCATCCGAAAGTGGATATTCCCACATAATATATGCATATATTACGTGCTACGTACTAAGAAATACACAAAACCTTTCGTACCTGAAGCGTCCAGCTTCCGGTTTCCCGACGTGTTCATTGTGGTTCGGGAGCAAGTACCTTTGGGTTGTCGCTCCATGTCTTCCCTATCCACTCCGGGAATGGGGTACGAAACCTAACCTTATCGCTATGACATCAAAATATTTCCCTTTGAGGCGGGATAACATAAAGGGGATAACCTCCGCCAATATCCTCCCTATTCTCCATGAAAATATTTTTAAAAAAATCCATTTTAAGGTCCCATGATTTGGCCGCCACAACATTTTATCAAGGTTGAAGTGGGAGAGATCCTCCTTATCCGTCAGAGAAATGTAAAACGAATAGGAGCTCAATGAAAAGGCATTTTTACATCAGAAGAGTCACAGGGGTGTTGGTGAACTCGAGCGAGCCCATTTAGATCATGGGGTGACACGTAAATTATCGATCGATCGATTTCTGATCAAACAATGCGGTCTGATTCTTCCACAAATGCTAGATATTATGGGGTTATAAGGTTGACAAGCAAGTTATCAATTTTGTGGTTATTTAATTGTTTGGATTGGCTTAGGACTGCTGACTGCTAACGCATGATGCTGATGACCTGATTCTAAAAGTTACATCCAGCCTCCAAACAAATTTTCCATGGTGGCTGCCTTCACTTATTCGAATGATATACGTAAATATTGTACAATTATGATACATTAGAGTTGCAACGCAATCTCTTTATTGGAGATATAATCCCCAATTAGAGATACATAGTATTTGGGAATACGAGACCGATGCAGTGAATGCATTTCCGAAACATTCATATTCGCTCTTTGGTAATTGTTTTAAGTCTCAACGAAGACTTAACGGTTAAGAAAAATGTTTCGGTGAACTTGTTTCTCACAAAACAGCATGGGTATCTTGTCGCCATCATTTCTAATTCCATCGATTCTCATTCTCCTTGGTGATTGCCTTACGATGTTAGTCCAAAATTATGCACAATGCTCGCATTGTTAGAAACGTTCGACGAATTGTAGGGAGTAGCAAAGGACTATAACAGGTTCTTCTTGCCTTGCCTTCTGATTTCGAAGAAAGTTTGAAAGGTACAGACACTGACGAAACAACCGCAGGAAATGGACCTTTCTGTTTATCGTAGTGCCTAAACACCGAATCGTTCATTATGTGTGCACGATTATGTCCCCCACCAAGGTCTTAACCACTCCCAGTAATAATAAAAATTTTGCCATTTTTTGAAATAGCAAATTTGCAAATATGTACTTCTGGTGGTGGTAACGATTCGATTCCTATTCGTTGTTGAATGCTATTGTATGTAGATATGATTGATTTAGCCTTTGATACTAATATAGACTGCCGTCTTTCACTCATGTGCTTACCCATTTTTGAATATCATTTCAGATGCGTTAACGGAACTGCAAGGAATACAAATACCAAGAATGTCTGGCCATCAAACCGGATCAAGCATCGCAAGGAGTTTACCTGTGCCCATCACATGTGTGGCCAAAAATCCTAAAATGAATTCTTTTGAGGATCAAGATTCAGATGTAAGTTTAAAATATAAAACAAATAGATAAACTTAGAAAACTTGAGTGACTAATCAAAATCTAAGTAAAAACTAATCATCAGAGGAAATGAGTCTTCATCTAAGTTGACCGAAGAATTCCAAACTATAAGAATCTTCTATACTATTTTTGACATCATTAAACACATTACAATTTTCACATATCAAACACGCTGCGCGTGGTATAATGTTTGGCAGCAATCCAAAAGGATACATTCTTTGTTATCCAAGAAATGTTATGTATATTTCCTCATAATTTTCCGTTCATGTTATTTTCAACTCAGCAGGAGAGAAATTTTGCTGCTCAATTTGAAACAAACACAAACCCGGAAAATTGATTGGAATGGAAAAATTTTTCGCGAAAATGTCGTGTAAACATTATTCTCTTGGTTCCCAATTTATCATTTTCTCCTGTGACAAGCCATTATCGAATTAATCATTCGATCGAGAAATAAAATGGGGCAAATGAAAGTGTTAACTTTTTTCTTTAATCAGTCACCGTGCAATGTAAATATTTTTGAGATATCGTCCCAAAATGTTGTTTATCGTGAATGCAGCACATATGAAGTTTTTTTAACTGTCTTTTTGGGTGTCTTGCGAAAGGGTGGTTGGTATGGTTGGAGCCGAAAATACAAGAAGTTATGAAACTTCACTGGTGTTGTATTGTTGGCTTGGTAAATATTTTGTAAGATGTTGACAGATGCCGCGAATGTTATAGCATCATCGCATGGGAAAATTGACTGGAATTTCATTCTCTGTGTATTCATGAGTCATTTAATATGCATTCCCAAATGATTTAGTGAAACTGTTTTTGAGAGAACAATTACAGGAAGGACTCACAAATCATTTTGTTTCCTGGCTTTGGATTTATATCCCCATCCATTCTCCAGTTTGTGGTATCTCATCCATATTAGGGAATTAATTTTTCTTTTTGCGGGAAACAAAACATTTCTTCTTTGTTTGGAGCCGCTCATTGAGCCTTTTGCCTCAAATTTTTAAGTCTAAAACGTTTCGACTTCCAAAGTTTATACAATTAAACGGGATCAATTCAAACAAAATATGATCAAAATTTGTACAGCGACTTATCTCAATCTATGGGCCCAAATGTTCCCGTTTTGTTTATTTTATTACTTAGCAATAAAATCAAATGTTTTTTATTGACTTTATCTGGCTAGTAAATATAATTTGCTTATCATTTGGGGTTTTCCGATTCTTGATAAACAGAATGACATTGTTTTAAATAAAAGTGAATTAGTTTTTTCTTACAAATGTATATTGATTCAGATTTAAGCATTTGAACCAGCAAAAACAGTCTTTTTCTGACTAAGAAATGTTGAGGTGAATGTTTGTTCCCACTCAAAATTTTCCGATGATGCTACCCACATCACCTAATAGTTTTTTTCCTTCCAATTATTCGGAAATTGGCCATTTGTGGTTTAAGTTCCTCTATTTTCTATGAAAGCGAATATTGAAGTATTCGCGCAGGCAGGTAAAGGTGTCATTTTTTAGGCACATTCGAAAACATCAAAAGCCCATACCTTCCTCCACAAAAAGACATGAAATAACTACGGAGCTGTTCGTTTTTATCCGAATTGCAGCAGCCGATGCAAACTCCATTCTAGTGGTTTCAGCAAGTAGAAATCAAGAATTCTCTTATCGCTTCTGGTGCAGGTCACAGCAAAAGTAGGATTACTGACTCTAGTTCAGGAATCAGGGAATATGTTTTCTTATGTAGCTAACAAAAACAAGTTAACACGCGAGCGCTATGGCTTCATTAGTGAATCGTCAGATGGATAAACACTATGTTCAGCCGGGGCCACTTTGGTACAGATTATGAAGAATATGGTGCAGATACAAGAATCAAGAAAATCGGCCAAATAAATTCGAAATCTTGGAACTTAAGGTATCATTTCTCCTGTTCTGCAGGAATAAAAGTCAATATTCTTTTCAAGTATATACAGTAAAAACTAACTGAGCCACTCCAAAAAAAGTAAATTTTCCTACTCACGATTCTCCGCAATTGAAAGCTGGTGTTTGGATTAAGGCATTGTTAATTATTGTTGTAATTAATTACCTCTTGTTGCTGCATTTATTTCAATAGAGTGTTACGAGCATAGCGTTGTAAAGCCATGGCGTAATGAGACAATAGTATGCTTTGCTTCCAGGATACCTGAAAACATTGAAAATGTGCGAGTATTATTAGCAAAAAATCAGCGGTTGACTCTACAATTAATAGCAAAATCAACATCCACGCAGATTTGGATAGGCGCAGGATTTGTTAAGTTTTGTGTTGCATGTCTTAATAGATGAACAAAGAGCAAGATGTTTTCACACCAATGGCGATTACATCGACATGTGTGACCGGCATTAGTTCTTTGCTTTCATTACCAGAGGAGCCCTTGGAAATTATCCGTACAACCCCGAAAATAGAAAATATTCAATAGAATGGTGCTAGCTACCGAACTGGAGAACCGCTTGCAAATATTCAAAATGAGGATGATGTTCAATCATATTTTTCCACAAAGTGAGAATCACTAATGAAGAATTCGTCCTTGCTGACCATGAATGTTTTTTTTCTTGAAGCCAGGTTCGTCTTCACGAACCATAAGCCTCACACAAAGCCCGACAAAAGGCCAATTTATTTCGAACATTGAACATGTGTGAACGATAAAGACAACTTAGTCGTTGACCCTTTGTTCCGGATCTCAGAGGTCAACCTCTCAATTACGGTCGATTTTTCGGAAATTGCTGCAGCTCAGTCTCGAAATACACGTCCAAGAAGTCCCCTATCTTCGGCTCACCTTCCTTTATCTGTTGCGAGATATACGAAAAGGGACCTATGCCATATATCCCGGGAGCTTTCTGTCTGAAAGTATTTCACTGAGGGCACAATTTGGCGCACGCTTGCATTCGGATAATGAATCGTTTAGTCGCTAACAAATATTTCTGGCCGTCCATGAACAAGGATCTTAATTATTGGATCAGAGAGTGTATCGTATGCCCGAAGTGTAAGATCACCAAGCATGCTAAGAAGGAAATGGGTGTATTCCCTAGGTCAACAAAGCGCTTCCACACCATAAATCTAGACACTGTAGGCCATTTGTGAAACTCGCACCGCTACAATTTTTGCTTTAAGATCATTAGTCGGTTTACGCTTAGCTTGAGGCAAGACCTTTGAAGGACATTACAGAGCACAGTCATGTGCTGAGGGAATGCAGTTCGAATCTGCTCTTTCTTTAGATTTCAAACGTCATCGGAGAACTGTATACCATCCGCAATCGAATGGGGTGCTGGAACATTGGCATCAGATGCTGAAAGTCGCTGTCATGGCATGCGGTGATCCTTCCTAGTCGCAGATTTTGCTTTTCCTCCTGCTTGTCTTCCGCACAGCCGCCCACGAAGAGTTTGCTGCCAGCCCTGCTGATCAGACTGGTTGTTGGGGGCAAGCCCAAGATAATTTCCTTAGGCAGGCTGAAGTCTTTCTTCCAGGTGCAGACGACACTGATAGGAAAATTAAGTATCGTGTCCATTTTGACGTCCGCCAGTTAGCTTCTTTGGCCACGCCACGGATTTTCTCGCCGAATCTCTTTGGCTTCAGCTGAGGACGGGGTGCTGTGGCGGAGTGATATTCGAGTTGAGAGATTTTCCGTTGTTCAGAACTAAAAAATTTGCGTGAATGAATCTTTATTCAACATCTCCATTACGTTGGTGGTAGCTGTTTGCTCTCTCACTGATTCAGACCAGTTGCTTGTAGTCATGTTGACGAGAAGGTGGAAGTGGCAGTGGATAGCTCACATATTAAGGAAAGACGACAATCACCGGCTACAACATGCAGCGGAATCCACTATCCCAAGATGGCCGACAAGTTGGTCGTCCCAGGAGCGCATGGTACGCAATAGTGGAGGAGTACAAACATCTCTGGAAATCCTGGAGAAGTGGAAGCTAAACCGAGTAAAATGACGAGTATGTGTGGTTGACTATGTCCTATTAAGAAGTGAATGGCAACTATATGTATATATGGGTTGACATGGGAAAAAGCGTTTCTAATTTTCACTACAATCAGAATGCAGCATTCCCGATTAGGGGTCAGATGATTCGTAGACGTCCTGCATCGGATGAATGCCTATTTAACAGACGGTTTTTCGGTTCTTTTACATTTGGGGAAATGCTAACCCTTCCGCCTCTTATGTTCTACAGTTTTGCGCGTTAGAGTACCGGAGTCTCCATTTTGGACTTAGCCCGTAACGAGCTTCCGTAGTTAGTTCAAGGAAGACCCATGATAGAGTGTAAATCATGCCACTGGACTAATGTCTACTTGTTTTTTTTTTTCTTTAATGAATAATTTTTACAAGACATACCACACATGAAGGTAGTTTGGGGCATCAGCCCGTCAATGTCTTTCGACAATCAATACAATTGGGTTATCCCTATTTCAAGTTACATTAATTTTATGGCAAGATCCTGTTATCTGAATTCGTCTAAAAAGTGAGGTATGAGTGATTAACCTGTTTAATCAAAAACGGTGAATATATGTTTCGAATATTAGGGGTGATCACAAATGACGCTTTTTCTGCTTCAATACCGATAAGAACACTCGCACTTAATGGTATTAGGAGCAACAATTCTTGTCAATCATTAGTTTATCACCTTATTTATCTTACGAAGCAAACACTTGATTGTCATGTTTGTCTGGAAATGTTCTGTTTCACCTATGATTGCCTTGCAGAAATCTCTGAAGGAAAGGGCCGTTTCAGTTAGGAACTGAAAAGATTTCTATTGGTAATACCCTCCTTTGTCTTTGGGTTGAAGTCATTTTTTTATTCTAACTTTAAATTGATGATGAAAAAAAATATTCTTTAATCGGCAGCTGAATAGAGGAAATACGGAGGAGGTTGGTCGAAGTTTTCCTTCCACAATAGCTCATTCCCTATCTCGTTATGTAACGTGGTGTGTTTTGTAATAATGCGAAAAAAAACGATTAAGGACTGACTGTCACAACTACAATTTTTTTAGAGCCCCGGCAATTTACCCTTCCAGAGCGCTCATAATTAAGTTCTTTCGTCGTGCAAATTCCTCGCTCCGCCATAGCACTCCACCCCCAGGTGGAACTAAAGGGAAAAGATACAGACGCATGGCTCTCTCAGCTCGGCCCCAAATCAAAACGGTGTGCACGAATCGAGATCTCTGGGCATATCGGCCAGGTTTTTTTTTTAAGTCGTTGGCGGCGGCTTAAGCTTCTGCTTCGCGTCCTTGAGTAGATGCAACAATCCGGAGGTGTAAGACTCGATCTAATGTCGAGTACAGGGTCTCGGGATAGTCTCAGGTTCTTATTATATACCAGCTCCGTGGGAGTTTCAGCAAATTCTTTGCGATTAGCTCGACGGAAGCAATGTAGAACTAGTGACAGGATTTGTGTTAAGAAGGTAAGGTAAGAAGAGTCGCCATGCCATCTTTGAAGCACCCCATTGAAGCGCGGGTTTCGTCTAACTCCGAAGACGGAGAATTCGAATTGCATTCTCTGGTCGGTGATTATAATTATCGGCACACTGAAGCTTGGAATCACAGAGGGCTTAGGCTCAAGATTGGGCGGAAACGTCTATCAGAGGTATCGCCTCAGGCCCCTACGTAAACCTATCAATGATTGTGAAGCAGTACCTGAAATTGTGCGAGTCTAGATGGATTGTGTAGAAGCATTTGGTGGATCGAGGGAATACGCATATTTCTTTTTTCACATCTTTAGTAGTTTCGCACTTCTGGTATGCGATCCCTTGCCAATTTCCTTGTTGATGAGCGGTCAGAAATGTTTTGCGGTGATCATGAACGGCGTTAAATACTTTCTAACGGAAATCGGCTGGAATATATGGCCTTGGCCTCCTGTCTGATCTTGACCTCTATAACGCGAGACAAAGCGTCGCAAGTGTACTAGCTGAAAAACCTCAGGTGCCAAAGTTGTCGAGAGGACAATTTGTCGGGCTTCTGTTTCAAAACAAAGGTATGTTGGTTATAATCCTTAAACACTGTGAACGGCCTAGCTTCCAGTATTCCCGGAAGTATTTAGTTGCAAGATGCGTGGCTAATAATACCCGATCGTAAGTGCTGTAGTTCCGTTGAGCTGGCTTCAACTGCCTGCAAAATACAAACATTACATCTTACTGAGGGAATGCCAAAAGTGTAGCATAGCTTCCACCAGCTGCTGCTTGATAGTTTCAAATGTTTGGACAGCTTCTGAGGACCATGCATTCAGGTTGGAGTCTTCGGGACAGACAGGTAAGTGATAAGGATCGATTGCTGGTGGACGGCCATGGGCAATAAACCGCCGAAGAACTTCAATATGCCCAAGAATCTTCTCAGATCCGTGACAGTTCTCGAAAGCGGGAAGCTCGAAATCGCTTGTACTTTGATTGGGGCCGGTTCCATGCCTTCAAGGGTACTTGTAATCAGGTGGCCGAGGAATTTTATCTGTGGCTGCAAGAATTTACATTTCTCAAAGAAATGCGCTCGAAGTGCTCTAAATACTGAGACTCAGAGGAAGAGGCAACCAGAAAACATCCAAATATACGTCCAACCACGTCCCAACGTGCAGGATTTGTAGTATAGAGTAAATGAAGCTCTGGTGTCCATATTGTCGTTTTTCGAAAATCTTCTGGGCTACAGGGAT
Source organism: Hermetia illucens (assembly GCF_905115235.1). Classification (NCBI taxonomy): domain Eukaryota; kingdom Metazoa; phylum Arthropoda; class Insecta; order Diptera; family Stratiomyidae; genus Hermetia; species Hermetia illucens. The sequence continues at coordinate 130,838,982 of NC_051852.1, forward strand.
TTAGTGGTATGCTCTGACTAAGTCCTACGTCGAGAAAATTCGGTAGCTGTGGATATGTCTTGTCTTCATTCGCCATAAGGGACCATGTGACCTGACGGGCACCAAAAACTGCCTGAAGACCTACAAATACTCCGCTTAAAGAGTTCCTTGAACTCTTGCTTAACGAGGCCAAAGAGACTACGCTCGGCAGTGATGTTGCGGTATTTTTGAAGACGAGCGCGAATACGTGAGGTTGAGATTCTTTCTGATGGCTTAGGAGAGGTTAATGGGTCAATGAGGTATTTGTTGTGTAGATAAATTAATTCATAATGGCGCAGGAAGTCTACGCTTAAGACGAAAGCCAAATTTTTAATTTATATTTTTTTCTGAAAAGTTTATCTATCCTTCAGTGGAGGTATACATTTCGTTGGATATTATGTTATGAGAATGAAAACTGAGTGTTTTTGTCTACTTCTTATCTAGGAACTTGTTTACTTTTTATCAGTCCCATTGTCATTGATGCGGTCAACCAACTCTGGTCATTATACTATCTCTTGTTTAATCCTCAAGTTATTTTTCTTTTACTCCAATCAATTATGATTTCCGGGTCTAATCTTTGTCTCATTTTTTCAATATTTCCAGCTCGTCGAAGATCACAGTGTGGTCGACATTGCAGCAAGCATCAAAGCACTGGCTAAAAGTGTGCACGGTGATACAATTTTCGGTGATCTTCCAAGACCAAGATTTAACAATAAGAATAATTAAAGAATAGAAATAAAGATATAATCATAGGTATCGCCAGGAGCTAAAGTTAGTCATCGCACTCATCAGGCGGTGGATCATTTTTTTATAATTTTATACATTCATCTCATTAGTTTTTAATGTTACTTTGATTTTCTTTATTTTTGTAGTATTTTTAAGACTTACAATAAAATGTTTTGTGAAGAAAAAACAAACCATTCAATGCGTTTGTCTATTTGTTGTCTGCATAAAATTCAGAAGAAAGAAAAGTGAAATGATGAGATAACAATCGAAACAGCAGCGCATTTTTGGTATTTTGAATTGCTAATGAGTTATCCTTTTACGCCATTTTGTTCGATTGATGAAATGACGACTAAGAAAATAACCCACACGAAAGTAATCGTTCGAAAATGAAACAAGTCCAATTAAGTAATATTGCGGCAAAGCACACCTTCAGATATAAAAAAGATTTTTGGAAGGAAATGTGTGTTAAATCTACCTTTATTAAGATACAAAATATAAACCTTAAAAGTAAACATTTAAAGTGATATACAACAATACAAAAAAGGATACAAATATTTTTATTATAACCACAATGACTGATAAATTTCTTTGAAAGGAGAATTTTGAAAACAAGATTAGAAAGCTACGATTTTTAAAATAAAACAAAAAGAAGCTGAGTAGAATATACAGAGAATTAAAATTATATAACTAACAATTAAAATTAGATTCAACGAAAAAGGAAAATATATAATTTTGATTGGAGACAATTACTTGCTATGTGAAAACTAAATAAAAATGAAATTGGAAGCCCTACCAGCTTTAAACACGCATACTTAGTTCTAAGCTAGTTTTTACATGCATTACATATTTTACCCATGTCTTAATACGTACATTTGATAGCAACTTGTGCTACGACAATTTGATTTTAACTTTTTTTAATTTACCTTGGGCACTCTCAGATTTACTTAGTATCTTTCAAAAGTGCACTATGGATTCATAGGACAGTATGATCTGCATCATCGGCATGCGTGGATCGTGCTTGGTCCTTCTATTTTGATGATGTTGAAGAACTGATGCAATGAAGAAGTGAGAATTGATGATGATGTCGAAACTTAACTTGTTAATGTAATTATAATTATTCCGTTCTTCTATTACGAATGAACAATGTTTGTTTTTGTTTTTCCTCTTTTTTTAAGAAGTTATTCGATTAGAGTTACAGCCATACACATATTACTATTATTATCGACTTTATAATGTTGATTTAATACAAAGATTGATTTGAATGATGGAGAAAAATATTAATGATAAAATATAATTTGATATTTTTTGTAATTTCTGAATGAAAAACTGCTTTTTTTTGTGAAATGGGTACATTTTCATTGCAGCGTTATAGAGTAGTATTGGTATTTAGAACTCTTCAGGTTGGATCTTTGATGGAAGGATAGATGTAGAGATAAGAACTACGGGACCACGAATTAAAAGAAGAATTTCCTCAGTAAAAACTGTAAATAGTATTGTCCATCATTTTAGCATATAACATTGAGAACGGCAAGCGGAGAAGTGACTTCACACACGGAAAAAGAAAGCCTGGGAGAACCAACAGGGCTGTGAACTCGAAAAGTACAAGGAGCAACCGCACCAGGCGCACAAGTTTTACCAACAAGTCAGTAGGATGAAGCCTTACACACCTCGATGCTCATTCTCGGAAGGAGAGGAGGAGAGGGAAATCTGATTTCCGACAGAATGGGCATATTGGAGCGATGGGTTGAGTATTTTGGTGAACTACTGAACAGCCAGAACATCGGCGAGTGGGAGGTTCCGCCAACTGAAGACGACGGACAAATGCGGCCACCACCAAATATGGAAGAAACAGGCCGTGCAATTCATCAGCTTAAAAATCATAAATCGCCAGGAGCCGATGGAATTACTGCCGAATTGGTTAAATATGGAGGCAACCAATTACACCAAGTGGTTCATCAACTTGTGCTCAAGGTGTGGGACAGCGAATCAACGCCTGACGACTGGCAAAGAGGCATTATCTGTCTCATACATAAAGAGGGGGATATCACACAGTGCAGCAATTATAGAAGTATCACGTTGCTAAGTACCGTATATAAGATATTTTCCACTATCTTGCTAGGCCGGATTGCCCCATACGCTCAAAATATTATTGGCTCATACCACTCCAGGCAAATCAGCAATAGATCAGATTTTCCCTGTGCGGCAAGCGATGGAAAAACTGTTGGAATATGGGCAACACCATCTCTTCATCAACTTTAAAGCCGCCTATGATAGCATAGCCAGGGTAAAAGTGTACACGGCCATGGGAGAATTCGGTATCCCGACGAAATTGGTAAGACTGACTAGGCTGACCCTGACCAATGTGCGTGGCCAGATAAAAGCAGCAGGATCACTCTCAAGACCATTCGACATCAACAACAGTCTCCCACAAGGGGATGCCCTATCATGCATCCTCTTTAATTTGGCGCTAGAGAAAGTGAACCGTGATGCTGAGGTAAATGCGGGGGATACGATCCTCTTTAAGTCCACCCAACTACTAGCCTATGCTGGTGATATCGACATCATGGAAAAACGACCCGAGACGTACAAACTGCCTTCATCCAGATCGAGCAGGCGGTGATTGGCGCGAGATCTTGTGCTGCACATCAATGAAGGCAAGCCATAATATATGGTGGCAACGTCAGCAACAAAAATCAACCAACCAACAACACCAAACCGTACTGATCAAACGGGAAGAATAAAGATAGGAGACTACAACTTTGAGACCGTTGATAATTTCTCCTATCTAGGGTCGAAAGTCACAACCGATAACAGCTACGATGATGCAATCCATGCACGGTTGTTGTCAGCCAACAGAGCATATTTCAGCTTACAAAAACTGTTCCGCTCGAAACGTCTCACCATAGGGTCAAAGCTATTACTGTACAATCTCGCCACACCTCATGTATTCCTCGGAGACTTGGGTTCTTAGCAAGAAAAATTGCGAACTTTTGGCCGCGTTCAACAGAAGAATCCTCCGAATAATTTTTGGCTCCCTATATGGAGATGGACGATTCCGATAACCCAAATAACGACAAAATCTATGAGCGATACCATGACCGTCCGGTTGTTGATAAAATCCGGCTCAATAGGTTACGGTGGGCGGGTCACTTAATCCGTATAGATGAGGATGATCCAGCGCGAAAAGTCTATAAGGGCAATATCTATGGTAGAAAAAGAAGACAAGGCAGACCCTGCTTGAGATGGAGCGATGGCGTAGGTCAGGACGCCAGACAGCTATTAGGGATATCGAATTGGTGGACCTCGGCGCAAAACCGGGATGTCTGGAGTTCCTTATTAAGGCAGGCCTAGACCGGATACCGGTTGTTGTGCCGTTGATGATGATGATTGAGTTGTAAGAAGCGTACGCATTGGAGATGATCGGAATGAGAACCGAATTGACTATAGCCTAAGTGCTGCTCCATTGAAGCTGGACTAGCCAAGCTTGGAAGACTTCAATTTCCTCACGTGATGTATTCAAAATTTCATGTATCCTGTACATGGCGCGTCGGGATCGTACGAGGATCTAAAAACATTAAAATTTAATTATTTTTGTTTGAGGGAGTCTAAGTCTGCATCAAGTTGATGTCGAACCGGTGCAACTTCGAAGACACTTTGTTCCACATTTGTGATCCACGAGCGCCTCTTTTTGATCTAAATACACAAATTTTTAAAATGATGGCTAAGGTTTTTGTCCAATTTAGAGGCAACTAATCCGATGCTGCCTCAGTTCTGCTCTAGGAGCAGTGTGACTGAAAATAGCCACGATGAAAACACATTTTTTATTAAAGACTTAACGTAAAGTTACTTAATCTTGGAATTAATCGATCCTTAACAGGAAGGTTAAAGTTTAACTTCTTCTTCTTTTCTTCAGCCTTTGTCCCGTTCACAAGCGGGGTCGGCTCGTCGTGATCGGCTTCGCCATTTGGCTCTATCGAATGCCTGATCTATTTATTAAGAAAGCTTATCGATAATCTGAAAAATGAAAATGTTAAGCGGAGGAAATTCAAAAAGCCTCCAACACTGAGGAATCCACGATGGCTTGAGGAAACTGGTCGTCAGGAGGCGGTGGGATGTCTGCAGTAAATAGTGCCACCATCTAGGCAGAGAGTATCGATCCCTGTGGAATGCCAGCGGGGCAAGTGTATGTTTTAGATAGATGATGCACAGAAACCTGGACTTTTCTATGATGGAAAAAGCTGAGAAGTTTGCAGAGCTGTGGGTGGAAACGGAATGACCTTGCCAGTTTAACAATGAGTCCGTGTTGCCAAACAGAGTTAAAGGCTTTTTTCAGGTCAAGAAAGTAGGCGATGGTTGGTATTAGCCTCGCAGTGTCCGTCAATCATCGTTTTGATGGCCCGCTGGAAGATTTTAGCGGTTGACGATAAGATTGAGATAAGTCTGTAGCTATCTGATATCAATGTTTTTCTTGGGAAAAGGGACTATTTTGACATTCCTGATACTAGGGAAATGCGCATTTGAGAATGCAATGGTTGAAAATTATGGACAGGAAGGGACTGAGAGAGGCGGAGTATTTTTTGAGGACGATATTTGGGATACCGTCAAGCCCGGTGGATTTTTTGTTCTTGGAGAGCTTAATAAGTTTTGCAACTTGATTAGGCTTCCAGAACTTGATGCTCGGGACATTGTCGGAGGGAGGTGGGGCTGCTAGGTAGCCTTGAAATGAAGGCAGGTTGGTGCATCGCGGAATAAATGCTGGTGAATTGAGAAGAGAGGAGATGGAGGAGGTAACTTTCTCCTCTGCCTCTTCGCTGCGAAAGTGAAGCGTGGTCTGATGGGCTTTTAGAAAATGGTTGGCTAATTGTTCTGTTTTTTCAGGTAGTGAAATGTTTTAGGGCAAGATGGTCGTTGGCGTATTACCTTTATCGAGTCTGGGACATGTTTGTTTCAGTTCATGATAGGTCTTCGGGTTGAACTCTATATTGGATAGAAGATCGTGGAGGTGTTCAGCGTAGAGAGTTTGGATTCTCTGATGAATCGAATTATCGAAATCGTAAATCTCGTATTTCAGGAAGAGGCAGTGGATGCCATATCTGTTTCTGAAAAGTCTTCTTCGGAAGGGTTATTTTCAGTTTGATATCCCCCAGGAGATCTTCGGGCAGAGAGATTAGGTTTCTATTGTTGAGGGAGCGTTGCACACCTCTTTGGCGATGCTGGTATACTGATTGGCTGCTGCGTCAATTGCTTCATTGGAGATGGGTGTGATGACGCTGATTTGGGTCTGCGAGAGGGAGAATTTGAGTGACTGGTTAATACTTCTCCAGTTTGCTTTTTGGTAGTCAGGAACACTTCGGTGACTGGGGCGGGAAGTACGATCGTAGGTTGGATCTCAAGTACAACCGCATCATGATCACTGATGCCTGGAAGGATTTTGAGGAAGGGAATGTATTAGGGTGGGAGATTGGATTTCGGTCATTTGTTATAAGGAAGTGGTCAAAGTGTGATTGGGAGTAACGGCCAATATAACTGGGTACGGCAGGACTGAAATGTTAGAATTCCGGGGCTATCGGAGCGGTAGTGAGCCAGTCATATAGTCGAAGGCCGTTTGGGTTGTGGACTGTGTCAAGTCAGGACCTATGTTTGGCGTTGATATCACCTCCGATGATCATGTGCCATGATTTATTGGTGGGACGCGTAGAAGTTGAAGAAATATGAGAAACCACCAGTATCGAGGGACTGTTTGGGACAGGAGACGGAGATTAAAGAAATAATCGAAGAATGTGTTTCGATAGCAACAAGTGTTACTTCCAGGGACAGACATGTGTTGACGGAAGGGAAGATTTGGGTGCTTGGAAGTTTGAATTGCAGTACCTCCGGCCAAGTTGTTATTGTTTTGGTTGTGGCGGTCGGTTCTGAACAAGTTGAACCCGGAAAAGTAGGTTTATAGCAGAAGTGGAGCCTGGTGTCACATAGGAAAAATCGTGTCTACGGGCACGACCTACAATCGAATTGATGTTCCATTCGATCATTTTAATGTCCATGACTGGACGAAAATACAGCAATTATTGCATTGAACATATTCAAAAATTGTTGTGATTTTCCAACAAATTCTTGCGTGTTGACAGGGAAGCTGGTTTTTTTTTTTGGTAAGTTTACTGCGTGTTGGTGCGAACAGCATTAGCGAAGGAAACTGCTGGTCTAGTGAAACTAGGATTGAGGATTTTTCTCAGGGTTGAAGGTGCTTGTTTGGGTGCGTTCCGCTTGGCGGCGACTCGGATAAAGCCCTGGACAATTTTTGTAATTAGCGGTCGGGACTGCCATAGTTAACGCAGTACGGCTTCCTCTGGCGTTGTGTTGCGTTCTCCAGGGCTGTAAGTCTTATCGCATTTGACACAGCGATATGCGAGGTGGCAGTTGGGCCCTGCGTGACCAACACGCTTACAGTTTTTGCATTGCAAAATCTGCTTTGTCTTGATTTGTTTGAGTGGTAATGGCTAGTAATTGCTCCTTTAAGTATTGCAAAACACGACATGAGTGCGAATTATAACCAAGTCAAATTCGAACGATATATTTAGACTATATGTAGACCCAAACTAAGCCGAAGGGAAATTATTTTTGTTTGTGGATTTTTTATGTACTTCTTGCATTTTGATGAACCGCGTTTTTATTGCGACGATACTCGATTTGCGATTTTCATACCCAATTGCAGAATCGGAAATTACGGTTTTTTTTCTGATTCTAGCAAACACAAAATTGAAAAAAAGTCGAGTCGAGGAAAGGAAAAGTGGTTGTCTTAGTTCCTACACTAGCCAGGTAAGTCATTAGTTGGTTCCAAGCCAATTCTGACTCCCTTTAGGTTAGAGTTCTGCTGGCTGCACACCGGAGACTTTATTTTAGGAAAGGCGTAACAACTCCAGTTGTCCCCGAGCCGAGGGTAGTTGCAGCGCTTTCGTCCAATGGACCTCGTGAACTCATCAGCCGGGGGTTCTAAGACATTTAGATATAGACATCGATTTTTACCCACTGCAGATTGTGCAAATCTATATGTAACCAAAGGTTATGGTTGTACATAGTAGAAAAAATTAATAAAGAACTATCTTCTAGATAACGTTCTCCTTTTAATTTGGTCTAGGAGCAGTGACAGTACGGGGTAAAACCCATATAAGAATGGGGGCTTCCCGTACAAGTATACAAGCTAGAGAAGCTAGCAGAAAACCTTAAAAGTACTGCTTCACTTTAAGAAAAAGGTCCCAAGGTGCATGGTGGCAGTACATAACATTAACCCTACGGTAGAGTTTTATTTTTAAGATTTTCCTTTCTTATAACACTGTTGTCTTGTTTCGTTTTCCTTCTTTTTGCGATTGAATCGAATATCGTATCTTTTTATTATTTATTTGGTTAATGGTTGGGAATATATTTTTCAGCATGAATTTCAGCTAAATTCTCTTTAATTTGAGGACTTTCCCCTTTTTCATTCTAACCTTGCAAGGCTCACATTAAACGGGGCACTAGGACTTCCGCTAAAATAATCTGAGAATGCCAAGGCGGGGTGGGAACCTCTAAGACCGCGCGGAGGAATGCAGGACCCATGCATCGGAAAGGACACAGGAATTTTTGTACAATGACAAGTGGAGGAATGAAGTATTCAAAGGAGCCTCGACATTTCCGAGCCTGGCTAGCACAGATGAAACCTCGATAATTGTGAGCGGATCCCCACGGTCAATTTCGCCACCTTTTTAGGTTTTTGGGATAGCTCTCCCCTTTTGCTCGAAAAGCTTTTCATCATCGTCAACCCCCCCAATTTTTCCATGATAGGTACCGCGTCGCTAATTCAACGCAGCAGCTTCTCTAATATTGCGAGGCGCCGTTGATTGTTGCTTGGAAGAATATCTGTTGTGAAAGGCTACTTCATCCGAGTTGCGTTGATAGTATTCATTGACAACGAACCGAACCTGCTGAGCAAAGGCTAAAGCATCACACATAGCCAATAATAAAAAATGGAAGGCAATCTAAGATAATTCGCCAAATTACAATTTCAATGCTCTTTGAAAACAAACGCCGAATTCTAGTGTGAAAAATTCAACATTTTATTATTAAGATTATTCAATGAATTTTAGAATTAAATGGGATGAAATAAGGCACTTTCTGTTATATTATTCTATTTTTAATAATTGTTTAATTCCGCGCTACGTTCCTAATGCTTTCAGTCGGTCCAATCATCGTTTTCGTCGCTTCCGTCTGTGGCCGAACTCTGTGCAACTGGAGCAGTCTTAGGTGGCGGCGGAGGGATCAGGGCAGACAGTCGATCCATTACATTTCCACTACTACTGCTGGTGGACGGCTGGTTTTGGTCCTTCGCTCCGGAGATCCCTTTTCTACGCATCAGCAATTTATTATGCAAATCAGCCATCAGATCTCCGCTGGGTTTCGATCCTGTTTTCTTTGATTCGGGCTCACTGGTTTTGCTGACCTCTGCAGCGGCCGCCGTCCTTAATTTCGCGCCCCGTAGTCCCCCTGTTTTGCGGATCGCTTCCATGAGATTCATGCGAGCATCGGCCATTTCTGCGGCGGCTGGTGTTGACGGAGATGCCGGGGTCGCAGTGGGTATGGAAGGTGACGGGACGGGTGCAGGAGGAGGTGGTGGTGGTGGAGGCGATACTGCTGCTTTTGGAGCTTGAATTGCTGCGACCGGTGGTGGTGGAGGCGGCGGTGGTTGAGCGGACATAGGCGGAGCCTCGATGTTCTCAGATTCACTCGCGGTTTTATCACTTTGGGCGTGTGGTATGTTTTCCGGCTCCGGAAGATCAGGAAGATTGTCGATGTAGAACGATGGCGCGATGCGCTCAGGGTCGTCCTGACTGAAGGTGATATCGTCGGCGATGCCCGGCAAATCTGGCAGATCCATGGGAACGTCCAATGCGGGTGCCTCATTTAGTTTTGGGGTGTAGAATAGTCCAGAGTTGTGCTTTTTATCGCTGACGATCCGGTTCGTCATGGATATCGGAGGAGCTTCAATCTTTTGTCCGGTGTGAGATGGCTTCTCCCTCTTCTTGGAGGAAGCCGCTTTGCCCAGCGAGCTTTCCGCAATTCCGCCTTTTTGATACACATTCTCCATAGTATTGAAGCGTAGCAGACTATTTACTGACTTGATATTCTGCGGTACTTTCCCCAGCCCTTGTTTCTGGTCCATTACGCGACCCATTTTCGAGTTCTTCGTCTGCATACTAGTCCTTACGTGATAGAATACTAATTTGTCCTGAATATTTCGATGGGCCACTGGGTCTAAACTGCTCAAAACTTTATAATCGCGATTCACCTGGAATTTGGGTTTGTCATGTACGCGGCCGAACGTTTTAGGGATGTCCTGGAATACGTGCGCTGCCGGGAATTTAGCGGGTGAGAAAATTTTGATTGCTTTATTTATTCCGACCAAACTATTGATGCTAGTGTGGGCGGCCTCGATGCGACTTTGTAGCTGGCGAATTTTCACATTGTTTCGCTCGATACGGGCATCGACACGATCGAAAACGTCAGCGATTGTTTTTTGCAAGTAGTCCAGGGCATTGATCGACTGGATTATTGTCTCCTCGTGTCGTAGGTCGGGCGGAACTATAGGCACTGAATACATGATGGGGAGTAGGGTGCAACCTTGTGGTTTCTCTCGGAAATGCTGAAAACAACCTTAGGGACCGCCGGCGTTCCCCACACCCACGATTGAACACAACAATAACGAGGAGTCTCACGCTCAGCTGATTGGAACGCATATGAGAGCTGGTGTCAGTTGGAATGTCAAAAGAAGTGTCAGTAGCACAAGAGCGGATGGATGGCTTGTTTACAATGAGGAGTTTTCTTGAATGGTCGAGTGCGGTGCAATTCGAATGATAAAGTCAGTCCTTAAAATGGCGAAGAGAGCAATATAGCTACAACGGGGAGATTTCGGTTTCCGGGGCCCCCGCGATTTGATCATGGATTCTAGTACATTGGCCCAAAATAAGTCTAAAGTCTGAAGCTGGACGCTTCAGGTAGAGCAGAGTCCAGTCTAGCCAATCCGTCAGCCCGGTCATTCCCCTCTACGTTCCCATGAACGTGTACCCAGAGGAGGGTGACTTTGAGTGTACCGCCAGGACTTTTCAGTGCGTTTCTGCACTGCCCCATCAGCTTGGAGGATGTCGTTGCTGAGTACAAGGCCTTAATGACCGCTTCGCTATCGGTCAGAATGGCTATGTTAAGCTTGGGACTCGGATCATGCTCCAGCCATCGTCAGACTTCCAGTATCGCCAGTACTTCCGTTTGAAATACACTGGGTGGGGGGGGGGGGGGGGGGGGGGATACACTAGGAAGCATACGACTCGAATACACTGTGTGTATTCGAAAAAACCCCTGCATCGACTCCACAGACCAGTCTTCCACTCCGCCCTGGTTGGAAAGTCCACAGAAAAATTTCCCATGAAGTTCAGCTTGCGTGTGGCATAGTCCGTGGGGAATGCCAGGATTTCTCGAGGTGCTTCCTCTAGGATGATACTGCGGCCATTGGGCTTCGCTGTCCAGCATTCAGACTCACGTAATCTGACGGCACTGCACACTATAACGTATTTAATGTGGAGGTCTAGGGGGAGGAGATGCGGGAGCGCATTGAGAGTATCTGCCGGGCAGGACTGTAAAGCCCCAGTAGCATCTGCACACGCGGTGGTTTGAACCCTATTAAGCTTCGTACTATTGTCCTTTGCTCAAAGTCTGCCACTATACGATAGAGCCATACGTTAGGATTGAACACACCACAGCGGTATACATCCAGAGAACCATCCTCGGCCGGAGACTCCGTTTCCTTGCAAAGGTTCTCTTCCAGACAAAGAAGGCTATACAGACTTTATTAACTCTCAGTTCTATGTTCAATTCCCAATTTAGTTTTGGATTTAGGATTACACCCAGATACTTTATATTGAGGGAAAGAATCAATCTTTGTTCATTCAGCCCTGGAAGGTGGAATTCAGGTACTCTTGTCTTGGTGGTGAATAGCATCAGTTCCCTTTTGGTTGGGTATATGCACAGGCACACCTTTCGAAACGCTCCTTCCGTGATATTGCTTGTAATAGACGGAAACATATCTGACGCTAATTTTACCAAGTCGTTGGCATACGTCACTACTTTCACCCCGCTGTTGTCCAATATTCGTAAAATTTGGTCCATCACAATTAGCCGCAGCACCGGAGTGATGGCACCACCCTGGGGCGTGTCTCTGTTTACAGCTCTGGTCAAGCGGTTGCCTCTCAGATCCGTCTGGATTATCCTGGTACTTAGCATGGATATAATCCAATACGTAAGATACTCCTCAAATCCATGGTCAAGGCTTCCTTGATGGCGTCGGTACTAACGTTCTTGAATGCTCCCTTTAAGGTATACTACTTGTACTGCAGTGGCGCTCAACCGTCCCAATTACCTCGTGGAGAGCGGTTTCTGTAGATTTACCTTAAAGGTAGACATGCTGGGACTTAGAGAAAGGTGTTCTCTTCATAATCGCCTCCAAACTCTAACTCGAAAGAGATGAGGCTGATTGGTCGAAAGTCCTTCGCGGCTCATGACCGCGTCTGCTCGCTTTCGGTAAGAAAACCACTCGTGAGCGTTTCCAGGACTGTGGTACGTACCTAAAGAGATCCAGCTCCGGTAAATTTCAACAAGTCACGGCACAACCTTTTCCTGCTGTTTCTGTAGCATGACTGGCATTATACCATCTGAACCCGGAGATTTATATGCGGAGAAGTTGTTTATAGCCCAGCCGATCATATCCTCGGTAATTACCGATTTGATATTCTCACACGACTGGGGTGGCTGCAGACCCTCCAAGCAAGGCTCTAACTCAGAGTCCACCTCGCTGGCAGGAAAGTGCGCCTGAACCAGCAGTTAGAAGGTTTCACCAGAAGATTCTGTCCAGGAGCCTCCTGACTTTTAAAGAAAGGATGGTCTCTTATGTTCCTTGAACAGAATCTTACTGCGCCTCCCGGAATTGCTCGTGCTTTCGATGTTCTGTCAGTAGTCCAACCAATACCCCCTCTTGGCGGTCTTAATGGCCGACTTGTACTTCTTTAGGCAATCCCTGTATGGTTGCCAATATTTATGCCTGTAGCAGATGTTGAAGATTTCCCTGGTCAGCTTCCTGAGGCTGGAGAGATTTTCATTCCACCACGGTGGCAGTATCTTCTTACTGTACTTAGTAGGGCAGGAGACTTTAAAGACGGTATCGAATGCCTTTTTCAGAGCCGCGACCTTTGACTTCAGTTCGTCTGTCGTGCCAATCTTGTCAATTTGCACACCGGAGAGTTTGTTTTTAATTATTTGACGAAACTTTGTCGATTCTCCTGTGGTCTCTGAAGGGTTTGGAGATCTCTGCGTCGAGATCTAGACTGGAAAGTATCCGACTATAATCTAAAAAGGGTCTCTGGTCAGACATTCTCTAGTTCTCCACCCTAAGAATCCTATTGTCGATTAGTGGGGTGATATCAAGGACCTCCTCCCAACCGTCACATTTCTTCGAGCTGAGGAAATGGAAGGTTGGCGTACTGCCCCTGTTGCACAGAGCAAGAGTTGTAGTACAGTACACTACAACAGTATATTACTATAAGTTTTAGTAACATAGAGCATGATCCTACCAACCAAAACCATTAATCGTGGGACGGTTCGACGTTTGGGTGCCACGACGACCAGGAGCATTGCTTCACCTGCTGCAGCTGTTTCACTACAATCTGTGGCGACCACTTCCGCAGTATCGCGTAGGCAGCGGATGAAGTGGACTGAAGAAATGAACTTCTTCATCATCGGCTCCTGCTACGAAATAACGACGGGGCTTGTACAATATCTTCCCGCCCCTTGTTGCATCAGAAATTCATCGAGCGTTTCCCGCAATTCGCGCACGTAACTGTGCAGTGAGTCGCAGACCAGTACCGCTTTATTACTCGCAACGGGCACAATTCCGACCCTGGCATGAATTTTGCGGAGCGGAGCGCGTTGAATGTATTTGCTATCCCTTCACTGGTTTATGCATTCGGAATATTGCCGTGGTCGAAGACCGATCTGGAAAACGTCCAGCGGCGGATACGGACAGCTATGTCCAAATTCCAAATGCATCATCCAAAGTCTGCCATGGAGCGGATGAACTTGCCTCGTGACATCGGAAGTAAGGACGTGGTTGACGTGGCGGCACAACATGATCGCCAAGCCGACTCGCTGCGCGTTCATTTTACAGTAAAGAGCAGGCGAGTCCCTTGCATGCGGCTGTCTGTAAAGCAGACTGTGGGCTGATTCCACTTAACTTGAAGGATCCCAAGGATTTCAATCCTCCAGTAGAGTGAAGTCGGACCAAGAGCGGATCGTTGAATGGAAGGCGAAGGCAATGCGCGACGTACTGTTAGTTGACAAGACGGGTAGCTCCGCGTATATTATTGATGTTGCTATCCCCCATAATAGCAACGGAAATATGTGGAGACGAAGGTGAACTATGAATGATCTACGAAATCAAAGAAATTTGGCGTCTCGAGCGGGTGGTTGTAATTCCCATAATAATGTCAGCTACAGGTCTTCTTTTTCTTCAGCCTTTGTCCCGTTCACAAGCGGGGTCGGCTCGTCGTGATCGGCTTCGCCATTTGGCTCTATCGAATGCCTGATCTGGGTGCAATCTCGAGGCTTTCAAATCGCCATCCAGCGTATCAAGCCACCGTTGCTTAGGTCTGCCTTTTGGTCGTTTACCATCGACTTCGATGTTCAGACCAATCTTGGCAAGTGAATTCTCATTTGCACGAACTGCGTGACCATACCATCGAAGACGCCTCTCTCGCAACTTTTCCACGATCGGTGCAACCCCATAACGATCGCGGATATCCTCATTTCGGATGTGATCTAAACGTGTGACGCCACTAGTCCAACGTAGCATCTTCGTCTCCATTACCGCAAGACGCCGTTCATTGTCTTTTATGGTCGACCAACACTCAGAACCATAGAGAGCGACTGGACGGACGACATTGCGGTAAATTTTAGATTTGAGACGTTCGTTGATACGTCGATCACAAAGGACACCAGTTGTGGAACGCCACTTCATCCAGGTTGCGTTAATGCGTGAAGCAATTTCATAACGCAGTTCTCCATTGGCTGATAGCGTTGACCCGAGGTATTTAAATCGCTCAGTTCTGGGCAGATCACTGCCGCTGACAGTGATTGTGCCTGTTTCATGGGGATCGGTCGTCAAAAATTCAGTTTTGTTTAAATTCAATCTGAGACCGTGTTGCATGAGGCGATCATTCCATTTTTGAACAAGTTGCTCGAGATCATTTTTGCTATCAGATGCTAGAAAACATCATCTGCATAAAGCAGTGTGTAGGGCGCTGGACGTTGGATATCCCGTGTGACGGTGTCCATAACAAGGACAAAGAGGAGTGGTAAGAGGGCACTTCCTTGATGAACACCAACAGAGACACGAAGCGGTTTTGATACACCCGCCATACTTCGAACTTTACTTTTCGGATCGTGGTAGAGCAATTGAACCCAGCGCACGAGTTCTTCTGGCACGAAGTGTTGTCGTAAAGCATACCAGATGAGTTCGTGTGGTACACGGTCAAACGCTTTCTCTAGATCCAGAAAGGCAATGTAAAGAGGGCGATGCTTCTCACGGTGTTTCTCCATGAGTAATCGCGCAGCGTATATTGCGTCAGTAGTTCCGCAGTTCTTGACAAATCCGGCTTGGTTCACGGTTATTTCAACGATTTCGCGAATACGGTTGTCAAGAATGCGTTCAAAAATCTTCATGGTATGGGAAAGTAACCGGATCGG
Organism: Hermetia illucens; assembly: GCF_905115235.1. NCBI lineage: Eukaryota > Metazoa > Arthropoda > Insecta > Diptera > Stratiomyidae > Hermetia > Hermetia illucens. The sequence goes on from NC_051852.1 coordinate 130,854,540, forward strand.
ACGGTAATTTAAACATTCTGCTGGGCTACCTTTCTTTTTCCATATTGGAACAGTGGTACTTTCTTGCCAGTCAGATGGTGTTCTTCCTTCCTGAATAACCCGGTTAAAGAATTCACTGAGCCACAGTGTTGGGTCCCAGCTCTTCGCTTTCCAGAGCTCAGATGCGATGTCGTCAGGTCCTGTTGCTTTCCCCGATTTCATTTGTTTTATTGCCTCCTCGACTTCAGTTGCGCTGACTGGTGGAACTGCTCCGAATGTCGGCAATGATTGTGGAAGTGGATGATGAGCAAATTCTTCAGTTGAAATCTGCTCGAAGTATTCTCGCCATCTATCCGTTGCGGCTCGACGGTTGGTAAGCAAAGTACCGTTCTTGTCATTAACACAACAGAGATGTTCGATATCCTGTGTGCGTTCATCACGGCTTTTAGCAAGTCGATACAGATCTCTCTCGCCATCCCGAGTGTCCAGTTTATCGTAAAGATTTTTGAAATGGTTCGCTCGGGTGACAGCGACCGCTTTCTTTGCTTCCCGGTTGGCATTCTTATAAATTTGCCAATTGGCCCGAGTTTTATCGTCGAGAAATTCGTGGTAGAGGCGTTTCTTTTCACGGACCTTCATTTCAACATCATCATTCCAAAGCCAAGTATCTCGGTTGATGTACCGCTTACCCGGCTTGGTGACCCCGAGGGTTGCAGAGGCCGCTTTGTGGATCGTGTCTTTCATTTGGATCCATGATTCTTTGACATTCGTAATGGTTGGCAATCGTATGAGTGAGACCGTTTCTTCTTTCTTCTCACCAAATCGCCACCATTTAATGCGCGGCGGGCCAGTGCGTTCCTCACGCTGTTTTATCGGTGGCTTAATTCGCAGGACGGCAATCAACGGCCGATGTTGAGGTGCGATGGTCTCATAGGGAACGACTTTGCAATCAGTGACAGTGGTAAAATGTTGGCGTCTTATGAGAATATAGTCGATTTGCGTTTTATAGTTATCACTATAAAATGTGGGAAGATGAGACAATCGTGTGATGAACCATGTATTCATAAGTACAAGGTCATGGGTGTCCGCAAAATCGATTATACGCTCGCCACCTTCATTGCGCGCTCCGAACCCCTTTCCCCCATGGCACCTGTTACCGTCTGCCTTTTCACCCACATGACCATTAAGGTCGCCGGCAATGATTATGTAATCGTCAGCAGGCACGTGACAAGTCTTTTCATCGAGAAGTTGCCAGAAGGCATCTTTCTCGGCATCAGGTCGACCTGTCTGTGGTGCATACGCGGTGAAGAAGTGAATAGTGCGATCAGCTGATATAATGGTGAGCTTCATCAGCCGATCATCAAATCGTTCGACTTCTTTAATGGCATCACGGAAACCCTCTGAGATGGCAATGTCAATACCATATTGAGTGTGTGGGTTACCAAAATAGAGAAGTTTGTAGCCATTTTTACCGCGTTCGCGTTCAATGTCGCAGGTTTTGGCACCAGACCATCGGGTTTCTTGCAGAGCGCAGATGTCAATGCGCCTTTTCCGAAGGACTCTTGCGAGTTCCTCCGTCTTTCCAGTTTGAGTACCAACATTTAGCGTGCAGACACGTATTTGTTTTGTTCGTTTTGTTCTGACTAACTTGCATGCGTCAAGAACCCTTGCCCATTTCTCGACAGGACCGGGGCCCGTCCTGCCGCGCCGACTGAGGTGGACGCCCTAGCATTTCTCCGAGGCTTGTGACTCAATCCGATCATCATGTTTGTAACGACATTCTATGCATTTTCTTGGTCGACCTGTCGCGGGGCCTGTCACCAAGAGAGATCAGGTAGGATTTAGCATAGTAGAATAACTCCAACTATACTCTATTTATCTCTTTCCCCGATCTCAGCATTTTATTTTTGTTTTACTGAGGATAGTACAGAGTACGTTGCCTCAAACCCTCCTCCTTTACCTGGGCTTGGGACCAGCATACTATGTTAATAGCACGGCGGAGTTAATAATGTCAGCTACAGGTATTGTACCTAAATCCCTCACGGCTTCCCTTGATGTCTTGGGACTTTCGCACAATCTGGTTCAAACCATGCAGAAGTACACCATTCTGCATACGTGCTCGATGTTGTGGGGGGTTCTCGACGGATTCTCTCATTGACCTACCATCGGCCGCCACCACCAACAGGTAGGGTCGTCCGAGCCTAAATGCTTGGCACTTAGTGCTAGCATGAGGTAAAATCGGGCATCTGCCGAGATTGTGATAACTCGGAAAATAATAATCGTTGGCGCAACCATCCATATTGGCTCAGGGCCTTGAAGTGTGTTAGAGCACTTCGTTCAAGACCGTTACGGTACGCTACAGTACACTGTAGGAGACAATGTGGTCAGCATTACGCTCGCCCGAGATTATTACCCTAATTTGACTCAGGTACTCATTCACAGCTGAGTCGACTGGTATCCGACGTCAAATCGCGGTACAAATTTCACTGCCACCAGTGAGATTTGGACCGCGACCTTCCGTCCGATAGCCTTGCGCTCTAGCCACTCAGCTATCCGGGCACTATTACTAACAAAGTTATAATAAGTTAAATTTTTTTGCTTCTTTGCAAATTCAAAACTGTCAATGTCAATATCATCCGAAAGTGGATACTCCCACATAATCTTCTTTTTCTTCAGCCTTTGTCCCGTTCCCAAGCGGGGTTGGCTCATCGTGATCGGTTTCGCCATTTCGCTCTATCAAATGCCTGATCTGAATGCAATCTTGAGGCTTTTAAATTCCCATCCAGCGTATCAAGCCACCGTTGTTTAGGCCGGCCTTTTGGTCGTTTACCATCGACTTCGATGTTCAGACCAAAATTGTCAAGTGAATTCTCGTTAGCACGAATTACATGACCATACCATCGAAGAAACCTCTCGCAATTTTTCCATGATCGGTGCGACCTCATAACGATCGCGGAGGATACTTTCACATAATATATGCATATATTACGTGCTACGTACTAATAGGGCAAATGCACACTCTCATGTCTTTATATAAGAAATATACAAAACCTTTCATACCTAAAGCGTCCAGCTTCCGGTTTCCTGACCTGTTTTTTAGTTTAAAGTGAGCCCATGTCTTGGTCCCACGAATATTCCAGGAAGAATGTCCACCATGGTTAGCCCGGCCACCAGGGTGAGGGTCTCATTTGAAATTGAAGGTGCCTAAGGTATTCAGAGTTCGGATAGTAAAGACCAAGTTCCCCATTGGCCACGCAGGTCTAGGCGTATGCTTTTCCACCATGACTTGGGATCTTATTAGCACCTTCTCCAGTGCAGGGAGAACGATCTCCGGGCTGTTGTTCGGCTCATCTCCCCGCCAGATCCACGTGCCCCTAACACATGACCAGCAAACAAGCAGATCCTCCTTGTTATGGAATTCATACAATCAAATGCCACTAAAAGTGCGCATACATTCGGCTGAAATTCAGTTCTTATGAATGGAAGTGACGGGACTAATGCAAGTGACATTAATAATTAGCACTTGCAACGCAAATAGTGCCTTCCGCAGTTTTCAAAACGAATTCATTTAAATTAATTACATTGAAAAGTAACAGGCAGAAACGAAAAGCGCCACCTATTGCAGATGATGTGAACTGTCAACAAACTGTTATCTGTCATGCATCGCAAGAATCCAACCACAGTAGATCTACTATAGGCAGTACCCTTACAAAAATGACCCCACTTGCAAATGTGCTTGCAGAAGCTTATCTGTACACATCAGAGACGCTAAACAAGGAAAAGGGATAATCTTCGTCAAATCGTATTGGTAAGAGAGAGATCGGTGAGCTTTTGCTATTCTGGTACTACGGCGTGCTCACCCATATGGCAAAAAATTGTTTCACGTATTCACTTATGCATAAGCAAAAACTTGCCAATCGCACCAATCCATTGGCATGTCCGGGCGGTATGTCAAACACAGCTGATCGGATTTTCGTTACATCTCGCTCATGCTCAAGGGCAAAACAATTTGAAATCGTGTGTACTCGCACTGATTTCTCTCCTTGAGGGGCAAGGGGGAGTGTGGTAGCTGTCTAGTATCTAACTGTGAGTCCAACTTTTTGAACTTTTTTGCGTGACGCATTGCGCATCGGATTTTAGTGCATTGGTTTTATCTGAACGGCGGATTCGCCGTTCGCGACAATTAGAAAGTTAAAGTCGGTTCAGCGCGTTTGGGGCAGCGGGCAGTTCTTGGGCAGCTCCAGTGGATAGTTCTGCAAATTTAGTGTTTCGGCTGTGATTAGTTTGTGGAGAATATCAAGGGAAGTCAATGGTCGTGGTAAGTGGGCGATATGCCGGCAATTTGTAGGCGACACCTTGCATTGTGGCAAAAACGCAATAAACAAAGTTGTCTTGCGCGAGTTGGGCTTGTGTGATAAAGAAATTCTACTGAATTATTTCGCCGACCGTGAATTGCATTGATTCTAAGAATTAAGTACGTGTTAGCGGTGCAGTTGGGGCCTGATACCGCGGCCAGACTCGTGCTGGCATTTATTTGATAATTCTGATGAAGCTTTGTTCCAAGAAAAATGTTTATTTCGGGCATGATTCGCCTGAATTATCTTTTGACGCCAATTTCTTTTTTCGCGGAAATCCATTTAAGAAAAAACTTGTTTGATTCAACTTGACGCCTATTTATTTGGAGCATTTCTCGGTAACTTCGATTTATTTGTTTTGCTTCGCTTCTTTCCGTCTGAAGCTTAATAGTCTTAATTTCCATTTGTGTGCTCTGCACGTCTGAGAATCTGATGTTGCAACGATCTTGGTTGATGGTGATTCATTTTCGCGCGATAAGTCTTAAAATAATGTCGCAAAAAGAAAACAATGAGAAAAATTGTTTCATATATTGCAAACTGCGATCTTTACGGGGCATTTGGTAATGATTTATTACGTGAAATGATAAGGGGTTCGCCCATGCGAGATTTATGCAGGACTTGCATGAAATTCATGTTTTGATAATGGCTTCCAAATACTAAATGTGCTCTTATCAGCTTATATAGGTTTTTGCAAGCTAGATTCAAAATTTTCTCAACAATTTCATAAATTTCAAAACTCCAGTTCTTGGCCAAAAAATTACAAACGCTTGATTGATTGATTGATAGATTTTATTGGAATATATTTTTTCTGTAGGAAGCAGTATGGCCTACGTGCTAAGTGCGAGCTGACACACTTGTTGTACTTAAATGACATCAAATTGTATGCTGGTAGTGGCAACCACCTTAGAAGTTTGTTGCGAATAGTAAACATGTTTAACCGTGATATTCGGATGGATTTTGCATTAAACAACGTCCCAGTCTCCCATCATCTCAGCATTTTCCCAGCCAATATTTTGCGGTCAAAGGGTAGTATAGGTCCCAGGGCGAAACGTGGATTGGTACCCACGATGGAGCATAAAACCTGGGAAACGCCTGCTGAACCAACACCAACAGCTTTACTACTAAACCTTATCTCCACCTCTACGTGGTGATCGCTCAATTCTTTCTTCATGAAAAACTGCAGACGGAGAAGGATGAAGGCGAGTCTCCTGCGCCTAAAAACGAGACAAAATGTACCAACTGATCCTCCAGGTTAGGGGTTGGGTAGGGCTGACAACCCTACACGGAAAACCGATGTTACGAACCCCGGAAGGAGCCTCGGACAGGATGGATTTTACAACGACGAACCCGGCAACGACAACGGATTAACGATTTGCGCATTTTCTCATGGAACGTTCGCTCCCTGTACCGACCGAATGCTGCTGAGCAGCTAGCCGATACCCTGTCCCAATATAAGGCTGATGTAACAGCGTTGCAAGCGATGCGATGGACAGGCACCGGTTTCCTGGAGAAAAGCCGCTACATCATATATTATAGCGGCCATCCAGTAAACCATGTGCTCGGAGTAGGTTTCTTAGTCAGCTAAAAAATGAAACCTGGTGTTATCGGCATTGAAAATATCATATAAACGAAAGGCTATGCTATGGAAATATAAGCCTCATAAACATTCACGCCCCTACAGAGGAGACTGCAGAGTCGGAGAAGGAAACCTTCTACGAGGCAGTTGAGCGGACCCTTGAAGCCTGTCCCAAGTATAATATCAAAATCATACTTGGAGATTTCGACAGTCAAGTAGGGACGGAGCCAGTATTCAAGCGATACGTTGGCTCCCATAGCTTACATAGGGATACCAATGATAACGGATTGCGCATTATCCAGTTAGCAGCATCACACGAAATGGTTGTTGAAAGTATCTGGTTTGCGCGGTAAGCGGTTCACAAACATACATGGCCCTCTCCAGACGGGACAACTTTCAACTAAATTGACCACGTGCTGATTGAACGTCGCCACCTCACAGCCTTGATGAATGTCAGAACATATAGGGGGGCCAATATAGACTCGGACCATTATCTCGTTGGCATGGTGCTCTGAGCTCGAAATACGACACCACCTACAATCCCCTCTGACAATCAGGTGAGAGTGAATACTGAAGCCGCAACACCTATAAGAGGGAAATGGGTGCCGCAATATCCGCAATCAATAGAGTTCCTGGAGACGAAGCATCAGCAAATGATCTTCACAACCACCTGAAGAACGTTATTATTGATACGGCTAAAAAAAAGTCGGAACGGCTGGTTTGACGATGAATGTAAGCTAGCAATGGAACGGAAGAATGCTGCATACCGAGTAATGTTGCATTCTCAAAGAACGCGGGCGCGCGGAGAGACTTATCACGAACTCCGGCGAGCGGAGAAGCGACTTCACAGACGGAAAAAAGGAAACCCGGGAGAACCAACAAGTCTATGAACTAGAAAAGTACAGGGAGCAACCGCACCAGGCGCGTAAGTTTTACCAAAAAGTCAGCAGGATGAAGCCTTATACACCACGATGCTCATCTTGCCGAGACAAAGAGGGAAATCTGATTTCCGACAGAATGGGCATATTGGAGCGATGGATTGATTGATGAACTACTGAACAACCAGAACACCAGCGAGTTGGAGGTCCCGCCAACTGGAGACGGCGGACAAATACTGCCACCACCAAGTATAGAAGAAACAGTCCGTGCAATTCATCGGCTTAAAAATCATAAGTCGCCAGGAGCCGATGGAATTACAGCCGAATTGGTTAAATATGGAGGCGATCAATTACACCAATTGGTTCATCAACTTGTGCTCAAGGTGTGGGACAGCGAATCAATGCCTTACGACTGGCAAAGAGGCATTATCTGTCTCATACATAAGAAGGCAGATATCACACAGTGCAGCAATTATAGAGGTATCACGTTGTTGAGTACCATCTATAAGATATTCTCCACTATCTTGCTAGGCTGGATAGCCCCATACGCCCAGAACATCATTGGCTCATACCAAAGAGGCTTCATTTCAGGCAAATCAGCAACAGATCAGATTTTTCCTCTGCGGCAAGCGATGGAAAAACTGTTGGAATATGGACGACAGTTTCACCATCTATTCATCGACTTTAAAGTCGCCTATGATAGCATAGCCAGGGTAAAACTGTACACGGCCATGAGGGAATTCGGTATCCCGACGAAATTAATAAGACTGACTAGGCTGACCCTGAGCAATGTGCGAGGCCAGATAAAAGCAGCAGGATCACTCGATCACGCGATCGAGAGAAGAATCCTCCGAAGAATTTTTGGCCCCCTAGATGAGAGTGGACGATTCCGTAGCCTAATTATGATCACGAGTTTCCGACCGTGATTCGCCTTTGCAAAACAAATAATTTCAAATGTAACTCTTCACTTTAATATCTTGAATAAGAGTGCACTCTTTGCTTGCAGTTACATGTCCTTTTAAAGGGTCACAATGCAAGCAATAAAATACACATCTTTTCCTTATTCTTACTTCCTAACAATTATGTATTTACTTAGGTCTAGTGCAATAAAACTAACTTACTTGCTAGCGAGTATTGGTTTAGGCATCGTTCTTTGACGATGCCGACATGTGTAGGCGGATGGATGAGGATGACATAACGACGAAATCTATGAGCGATACCATGACCCTCAAGTTATGGATAAAATCCGGCTCAATAGGTTACGGTGGGCGGGTCACCGGTTGTTGCGCCGTTGATGATGATGATCTCTTCTTAAAAGTTAAAATATCAGTTGGTGTTCAGCTTCAATTTAACAAACATCATTTTTATACTTGCGGTTTCGTCCAGGGCAAAGGCAACTCATCAGACGCTGCCTCACCTCTGTCCTGGGAGCAGCGTGACCGAAGTGGCTACAAGGTGGTATTTGTTTCCTTACATAAATTCAAAAACACGACGTGTGTATGAATTATATTCAGGACAAAACCGCCGAATGGAAATTCATGCCTAAGGCTGGCCGAGGCTAAACTAAATTTTGTTTAGGAATTGAGGGAGTCCTAAGTCCGCCATTCACGGAACCCCCATGGGCCAAGCCGTGATAGTAAGTTGTTTTCCAACTGGTCCGGTCCACCATCCAGTGGGTGGCGAACTTAGCACTCCCTCATTTGAGCATTGGAATCTCAACATTTTTGTTAATGGATTTCTTTATTCCAGATAAAGTTCGAATAGAACATCATGGATAGCAACGTAAGCCATCATGTGGCTGACGCAGGGGAAGAATCTTGGATACATATTGGTAAATTTCGCTTTTCGCAGAATGTAAGTTCATCTGATTATATCCGAATCTATTTTTACTTATAGCCTACGCTCAACTCCTAACTGCGATTAGTTTAATTGGAGCAGAATTACTTTACAGGGCGCTTACAGCTTCCTACGAATATATAGTGCACTGGAAGCATTATCCACCAAATCGACGATTGCTCTCAGTGTGTACCTACGCATTGGCCAAGAGCCATGTTCGCACATATTATATGCTACCTGTTTTGATAATTGTACTGTTTTTAATACAAAGAAATGATGACAGTGCCTGGGAGTACATTTTGAAAAGTTTTAATGTTATTTCATTGCCGTACATTGTCCTGCGGATCTTATGTTTCACATACACTAACGTAGAATTGGCTAGGTGGATTCGTTCTGGCTCGGGTTTAGATTATGGCACTGGTATGGCATCCAACTATTTTCATGGATACCTTCACTTGGAGCTCCCTGAAACGGGGCATCAAACGAAAGGTAATTTCATTGCTTGAAGCTTCTGTAGTGGAGGTTTAATAGAGGTTTTCTTTCTGCACAGGATTGACAGAACGTATTCAGGACTATGAAGACACTGAAGGTGTGTACATACCTATCAAGAAACTATTCATTCTGATTCCGCAATCTTTGCACACTAAGCCAAAGATTCAGAGTTCATCCATGCACGCCGTTAAGGTATGACTTGGAATGTGTGTTTAGGATAAATGTTGAGAAATGAGTTTTGAAAACATTTCAGCATCTGGAGACTGTTATTTTAGATAGAGGCGGTGTAAAAAGACCCTTTAAAAATGCTGTATATCGAGTTAGTGGATGCGGCCCTGAGAAAAATCTCACTTGGTACGTTGTGTTGGAAGGTGCCACACCAATGATGAGCTTTTACGAAGGTCTCACCTATCGACTGACATGTACTGGTGAAATGTATGATATGAAACGAGAAATAACGTTGCAATTTTACCGAGCATTGAAGAAGATCGTGACAAACTGCCCGGACACTAAGGATCTAGTCGAATTAGTTTATTATAATGGTGAGTGTGGGTTGTAATTTAGAAGAAGGGTCGACCATAACTTATTCTCAAACCTTACGTTTGATTTCCCAGATACTACGGCCGAGGGGGATGATGTTGATGTTGGAGAGGTTGTCAAGGAACGTCTGCAAACATTGGTTAGCAAGAGTGGTCTTCCTCTAAAGTAACAAGAGCCGCATTTGCGGTGCGGTTTCCTCCAGATCAATTAGCATTTAAAGTGAAAAAACTTGTTTATTTTGTGCATTTATTTCGAGAAATGATATTTTTATTGTGCTCAAAATCAGTGCCTTCGATTAACTTCTATGTGGATTGCAGAAAATCCCCAAGGCCAATTTGGGTCGATTTTTAATTTATTATGGACTGGAATGCGATTCAGTTTCATCGTCATAAATGTAAAGTCGTGGTAGTAATAAGTTTTTGGGGAACGATATAATCGTCTGAATAATTCATTTTATCTTCTGTGTTAAGTCTAACTTTCGTGGGATAACAACTTTGCAGTACAACAAATATATGGGAACACATTTTAGTTCAAAGATAAAAATGACAATTGTTTCGACCTTAGATGAGTTGCTATGAATGTTATTTGTAATATTTCTGCTTTTATTAGCTTGTCGCAATTTTATTGATTTTTTTATTGAGTCCAGGAACAGACAAGTACGCCCTGTGATGGTTGTTAATAATTTTGTTACGAAAGGATTATGAAATAATCTGTTATTCTAAAAAATTTAAGTTATATCGAAAAATTAGTAGAATTGACAATTCATTTATGTTTAAAACAAAATGCAAAAGCCTTTTATCATGAAATTGTTTCTTAGCTTTAAGGATTTCTGCCCAATTACTCAGAGTTTATATCATGCAATTCAGAGAAAAAGATAGTTAAGATTTTATATTTTGGTACTAACATCTTATGAGACATGCATTTTTATAGGCAAAATAAAACATATGTCTAATATCACATGTGTTTATAATAAACTCTCTTGCTCTGGTGTGAATGGTGGTTTTACGCTTGTTGAGAGCTCAATTCTTTTTAATGTTTTGTCGAAAACAAAACTTTATTCAAATCGGTTCACTGTTTGTCGGGCTATCTTACAAAATTAGGTGAACACTTCAGAAATGTGAGTCCCCACACGTGCAGTGAGTACCGTCATTCATTACGTTGAATTTAAGAGTGTTTCCTATAAAGGCAAAAAGTGAGTGTACATTTGTTCACCGAATACAGCAATGTGGAGTATCAAATCTTCTAAAGTAGGGCTCAGTCTTGACATCAGTTGGGGAGGGGTAGAGTTTGTTGGTAAAAACATATTTTTAATTATTGTTTCCGAGTTACAATCTCGACAGACGCCGGATTTAGCCTAATACTAGCATTAAATGCCAAGCATTTAGGTTCGGACGATTCTACCTACTTAAAAGATAAAGGGGCGCTGGTGGTCGGTGGTAGGTTAGTGGGCGAATATGTTGAGAACTCCCCGTGTTATCGACCACGTATGGTTTGAACCAGACTTTGTGAGAGCCCCAGGATACCAGGGCAAGTCGTGAGGGATTTAGGTACAATATCTCTAGCTGACAATATTATTGGGAACTACAACCACTTTCACGAGACGCCAAATGTCCTTGATTTTTCGAGCCATTGGCTCAAAGTTCACCTGCTTCTTCACGTACTTCCGTTGAATGTTGCTATTAAGTCGTGTCAACTAACAGCACTCAGGCTTGTTGTGTGGTACATGGCGATCCCAATACGTGCATCAAGCATCAAGTACTGCGTGCAGCTCATACCGGTAAACCGGCCATGCACAAGGTTTTGGTGAATCATCTTACAGCATTATGCCTGTTGGTTATTGCACTGTTGCCATTACAGTACAGCCAGAAATGAGATGGTCCAAAGTCTCCAACGCCGAACCACACATTCTGAATTCCATCCGCTCTTTGATGCATTGCCTTCGACTCCTATTCGTCGATCCGCTCTTGGTCCGTATTCGCCGCTGAACACTTTTCAGGTCGGTTTTCGTCCACGCAATATTCCGAATGCGTAAGCCGCTGAAAGGATAAAGAATACATTCAATGCGCTTATTTTATTCTTTCCCGAGAGATGCGATTTCAGTATCAGCTTTACACATAAAAATGAAACTAGGTAGCTTTCTCCAACTACAATATATTTTAATAGTTAGTAAATATGTATTTCAAGAGCTACATACTCTCTTCCTCAGTACTTAAACTACTAAATCATTGGGAAGTTTTTCCTGTTTTTAAATAAAACAAATTAAAGGTCTGTAGGTACAAATTGTAAAAAGGTGTTTAAAAGTTAAAGATCCGTATGTGGGTACACATTCTAAAAGGTAAAGAGAAAAAGGTAAAAAGGTCCATATGCAGGTAGGGATGATCTTATAATTTTTGGGTTAATGGCCACCAATTATCAATAGTTAGTGGGTGGTGCGGTCCCTATGTTTGTCAGCGAGTTTTTTAGTTAGCCTCGATGCACAATTCCCTCCATTTGTGTTCATCAGTTTTGACGCATCCTTTCGCAATATTTGCAAGCTCTCCCATGCGTCCTTATTCACTTGTCGCACCAGCTCCAGATTTGGCCTCGTCACAGAATGACCCTCCTCGATGACGTGCATCGCTACCGAAGAACGCACCGTGTTCGCTCTTCGTCTTTCTCCCTTCTCTATTTCCTTTAGGTGTTCTTGGAACCTAGTCGTGATGAGGCGTTTTGTTTGGCCAATGTAGACCATCTCGCAATCATTGTAGCTGATTTTGTAAATCCCACTTTTTCCTGTTCCGTTAATGGGTCCTTTTCGCTCCCTAATTGTCTTTTAAGGGTGGCGTCTCTCCTAGAAAAGATTTTATTCTATAAAAGTATTTGGACAATGGTATGCTCATCCATTTTGTATCGGCTAGAGTGCTTTCTTGTTCGAAGAATGTTGAATGTTGATTCTTCCATATCTGGTTTTACTTTCTCTTAATCAGTTTTTCGATTATTTCGACTTCTTCATTGCTGTATCAAGTATAAACACTCTTTATTTATGTTACTCGTAGGTCCAAAAATGGTAGAGATCCATGTTCTTCCTTTTCTATTGTGAATTGGATCTTCGGGTGTATCCAATTGATTTCTGTTAACGTGTTGTCGACCTTGTTCTTTTCCACTATGGCAAATATATCATCGACATAACTGAACCAAATTCCCGGCATTATCCCCTTTTCTTCAATGATTGATTCCACATATGCCATAAACATTTTCGTCACCAGTGGTGACATTGGGTTGCCCATGGAGACTCCTGCTGTGGTTTTATAGAATTTCCCACGAAATGTAACGAAATGTGACTCCCATTCGTCGAACCGCTCTTGGTCTGACTTGGATGATGCATTCGGAATTTGGACATAGTAGTACGTAGTCGCCACTGAACACTTTCCAGGTCGGTTTTCGTCCACGCAATATTCCGAATGCGTAAGCCGGTGAAAGGATAACGAATACATTCAATGCGCTTATTTTATTCTTTCCCGAGAGATGCCATTTCAGTATCAGCTTTACACGTAGCGTGAATTCGGATAGCAGAGCATCCTTCAGATCACGAACTCGAGCATGTGTTCCATGCCGAATTCCTAGGTATTTGTAGAAGTCTGTTTCGGCCATAATTTGGTGACCAATGTCACCAGTTCGGCACGCGGGTCGTGATGATGTTGCGGATAGCTTCGGTTCGACACTTATGTAATTCAAATTCCATCCGAATATCGCGGCTGAACATGTCTACTATTCGCAACAGACTTGATGCCTGATATCTAAGTGAATCAAGTGTGTCAGCTCGCACTTAGCATGTAGGCTGTTCTGAGGTATTGGCATCCACAGATGAACGGACTGATAAGGTGGTGCGCCACCCTGGCATGACTTTCGCCAAAAACTTTATTAGTTTCGAATCAATGCGATACAGACATAGGACATCGATTAGCCGGGTATGCGGCACGCCGTCGAAAGCCTTGGCATAATCGATATAGTAACTAAAGACGTTTGTTTGGCCTCTAGTTGCTTATCCTTCAACTACCAAGTCGATAATGAGTTGCTCTTTGCAACCCCTTGACCCGACTCGACAGCTCTCCTACTTCTCAAACCGAATGTTATTGGTCTCGAGGTGGGTATTGACCCTTCCACTAATAATGGACGTTATGAGTTTGTAGAGGGTTGGTGAAGAAGTAATCGGTCTTTGTCTGCGGGATTCTACACCGTTCCCTTCTTAGGAAATTCCTCCGGCCGACTAATGATCTGATTTATGCTGTGTACTAACCTACCATGTGTACTAGTGAACTTTTTGTACCAGAAGTTCTGCACACAATCCAGACTTGGGGCCCCTCCAGTTCTTTGAGCTGTTTATTGCTCGTCGAACTTCATATTCGGTAACATCCGCAAAGTTCATGCTCGGCATAGTACGATGGCGAGTGCCTTCGGCGGTGATCGACTCAGCATGCTGGGCGGGTAATCCCCAAAGCCTACTCCAATATTCTTTCGCTTCCGTCGCCGAAAACTGTACTCTGTTGGGATTCATTGAGAGACTCGCAGCATACACTGATCGTTGAGCGAAGATAGGAAACTCCCTAAATGTGTATTTGGTCTTAAGGCTCTGAACAACTGCGTCGTCCCGTGCTGGAAAATCGACAAAACGTGACAAAGTGAACTGGCTGATTAGGCTAGAGGACTCTTTGTCGGGCTTCTGTTTTAAAGCATTGGTTTATTGGTTTATTGTCCGCGAATACTGTGCCTTCAAAAGCATACCAGAATTATTTAATTGCGAGCTACGCGGCCGAAAAACTCACGATTATAAGTGCTGTAGTTCCGCTGAGTGATGTTCAGCTGCTTGGAAAAAAAGGTCAAAGGCTGTCAGGTTTGGTTTCGATGAAGAGCAACACCTATAGCGATGTCTAAGGCATCGATGAACACAGCTGGAGGTTCATCTTGCTGCGAAGTCCAAGTAATGATATGATTCCCGATTCTAACACAGGCGTAATTTCTCTTCCGGCGCTTCGTGATGAGGACCGCTTCTGTTTTTTCCTCTGCAAGTGTCAGACCAGAGCTCTCTAGCCAGCATTTGACAGCACTGATTGCCTCGCTTGAGTATAACTCAGCATCTTCGAGATGCTTTACGACAACAACTAGCGCTATGTCGTTAGCGTAACCCACCACTGTGGCTTGCTCCGGAAGGGGAAGATTAAGTACATCGTTATACATGATGTTCCACAGTAGTGGGCTCAATACGGAGCCCTGTGGGACACCTGCGGAAATAACGTACTCCTGGGGTCCGTCATCGGTGTCATACCAGAGCCTCCTTTCAGTTAAGTAACTATCGACGATAGCAGCGAGATAGGCGGGAATACCAACCATTTTTCACGTCCAGGGTTACTACCACGCAATATTTGCTGGTACTACCCTTTCCGTGGATTGCATCTTCGGCCAAGCCAGTAACCAAGCATCAATAGTTGATCTGACTTTTCGGAACCCATACTGCCGATTTGAAAGGCCGCCTTGGCTCTCAACAACCGGGAGTAATCTATTATAGATTAGCCGCTTTAACATTTTCCCCACCGTGTCCAAAAGACATATGGGTCGGTATGACGATGGTTCACCTGGATGTTTACCAGGCTTAGGCAGAAGTACCAACTTCTGTCGCTTCCATGCCGCTGGAAATATTCCCTCGGACATGCACGCTTCGAACAACTCAGCGAACATGTCCGGCCTGGATTTCACGGCAAGCTTAAGGGCCTTATTCGGTACTTCGTCCAGGCCCGGCGCTTTATTGTCTCCTATTCTACCACAAATCTCCAGCAGTTCGTCTCTGGTGACTGGCGGGATTGCCGTCACATTCAGAGGTGGTTGGAATTTGTCGGTGCTCTCCTCTTGCTGGGAGAATAACCCCTGGATGTTTTCAACAAGAGGGTGGGACACGTGATCTGTCTGTCCGGCAGTCTATCTGTCTGTCCGTCACACCTTATATATCAGAAACGGTTACTCCAATCAATACAATATTGGGGTGGGACCTGTGAATTCCATTGCATGCAGAGAGTAACATAGTCCCGCGTTGAGTGTAATGGAGGGTCTTCATACATGTAAAGGTGGGGTACAGCATTTTTTTTTTACTGAGTATAGTTGTGTGGGGTATTAAATGAAATTAGTACTTTATGAAGCCGGTATTAGTTTTGACATTGGTCGTAAAGGGGGAGAGCGGTGGTCCGAAAAGGGTTAGTTACTTCAATGACCAGTTCTCAGAAACTACCCAACCCAACTGTCTGAAACAAAATATGGCGATCTATGCATATGGTATCTAGGCCTCAACATACTTTCCATACCGATACCTGTTTAAATAAAGTTAATAATAGTATAATACCATATGTTACATTGATATAATTTTCCTGTCCGCTTTCGAGGTTTGGAATTCAAGTTTGACATTCAAATTTAAAATTTGAGTCGTCAATTTTCGGCCACGGAAGGGAAATTTGTCGTTGTGGCTATCCTGCTCCGCTCAAGTAGTGCTCCAAAGCAAGTTGGAGTGGCGAGAAGCTGGCTCGGACATGTTATCTGGCCTCCCATGAAAAGGAAAGAAGACGGGGGCCACTCGTCGCGTAGATGCCTGAACCGGCTCCGGGCTAGTTCCTTCTCGTCCATCCCGCTCGTGTTAGCTTGTTTGTGATTTCGTCCCCTCCTTTATTGGGTCTTTTAGCAGTTTAGCTCCTTTTGCGTAGAAATTTTCGGTGATATTAACCACCTCGAGAATAAACGTCTCTATTAGAGTAGTTTACCCCGGGTGGGTTTAGATTTTTTTTTACTATTGAGTCAAGGCACTTGATAAAATCTACGTCTTGACAGGGAGATAAAATTTGCGAACCAAGAACCCCGGCCCTCATCACGACGAACTGCTACCATTCAGGTTAGCTCTTGGCAAACATGTTAGAGGATTTTGGTTGGTTGCATACACGTTACGAGTCAGGTACAAATGGGACGATTGCCACTCAAATGTGCTTATGTAGCAATATATTATATAAAACCGTTCATGCCTGAAGCGTTCAGTTTCCGGTTTCCCGACTTCTTTTCATCATTTTGGATATTTTGTTGCAGTGGGTTGTTAGCTTTGTACGCTGATTTTGCTGTTTTTCAGTTATATTTTTATTCTTCATCTGTAAATTAGTAATACGAATTAACATTTTAAAAATATATGTTACATTATTTCTGTTTGTTTCATTTGAATTAAACTGATTTCCTGCTTGTCTAGCTGAATGTGGAAAATGTCACTTTCTCTAGCTGGTAATAAATTTCTTTGATTTAAATTATAAAATATAGAAATATCATTGTATCAAATTTAACTTTTTAAAAAATATCTTCCAGCGCACTTGAATCCTACTCAACAGCTGTTTATTGCAAACAAGTTTGTTTACATTGCGATTTCATCTCTTTCTTCGAAAGCTTGCTGTTCGCTCCCGCGTACGTTTTCAGAGGTAGGTGACAATTTCAATTCGGGACGGCTCCCATCTGTCAGTGGCTGTTTATTTATAGTTGGTCAATTCAGAAGTGTGCAATGTGCGGGAGTTTTTGTGCGTTTGCCAAAAAAGTGTCGCTGTAACATTCAGTCTTCCGGCGAAGAGGGATTTGCGTGTGCAACAAAGATTGTGATTATTACGAAATGCTGGGGAGAAGTTTGTGATTTTGAGCCATTGTTGAGTTTCACGGTCGGGTTTATCTGCGGAATTCATAATGAAAATGGTAAGTCAAAAGTACAAAGTACAGCCCAGTTTACTTTTCGTTCAAAGGCGGTTCGAGATGCTAATCTTTGAGATTGTGTGGTGTGTTGTGTTTAACCTTGAGATTCTTCGATACCTTTTTAATTTGACCATTCAGGTGGGACGGAATGTCCTAAGAAATATTTCTGTTAGGGTAGCTCATCCAACATGTCCATAATAGTTTGGATGCAAGAATTATGAAATGGTTTCCATAATATTGAATAATGTGTGCCATTCTGATCCCATTTACTTAGAATATGATCGACATTGGGTAGATGCTTTACTGTCGTGGTAGCCGTCCTGTATGTCGGGAACAAATTTGCTCCTGGCGGCCTTAAGGTCCGGTAGGGATAACCGGCAGTAGTGGTCTGACTTCATGAATGGGTCGGGGTCCCGTAATGGACAGCACAGTATCGAAACTACTAACCGTAGAGCCTTTCGACGCATTGCTCCGCCTCCTGTAGCTGTTTCGCCAGAATCTGCGGTGTCTACTTCAGCCGGTTTGCGTAGGTAGTGGATGAAGTAGATTGACGATATAAACTTTTTTATCATCTGCTCCTACCTCAACAACGCCGGGTGCAAATACAACATCTTACCGCCCCTGGTTGCACCATAGATGCGTCGAACGCTTCCCGCAATATACGCAAATGGCTGTGTAGCGAGTCGCGGACCAGTACCGCGCCATAATCCTGGCCAACATCAGGGAGCGTCTTGAGGTCATCGCGGGAATTAGTGATCAAGAGTCGATGGGGGCAGAGGCATCAACAACACCACGCTGCACTGCGGGTAACAGTACTCAATACTCGCCAAAGCACTCTTCTCCACCCGTCCAGCTGAAGTCCCCACTGAGGTTCTGGACGAATTCCAAGGAGCATGTATAGAACTCTCGGAAATGGATTTTTTACATAGACCAGGTATTCACAGGCGCTATGCATTTCCAGCAACTCGGAGAATTCTATCCCAAATCAATGAGGAGATTGCATCTCGACTGTGTGCTGATATCTGCAATGATTTGTGTATTGTTGCGGCTGTTGGATTGCGAACATGCCCTTTCGCGTTATTGGTTTGAGTGATCGAAGAGATCCACCATGGAAAATTCGTCTGGAACGTCGGCGCGGCTCACTAAGCCATTGTTAGGCTGACTCAAATCAACACCGACAATGTCAACAGCGTGGTGAAGAACAAAGTGTAGAGGATTTGCCGGAACTATGCCATCCCCATTGAGACAACTATAGTTGAAATTTTGAATAAATAATCTTTCTGTCCCATGCAGTCGGTTGCGACGGTATGGCGAAAGTCACTCCAGACGACTTCAGCGAGGAGGTAGCGGAGTTCTTTTCATACTAGTCAAGGAATCCCAACAGATCGAACAGACAGTGCAATTTTTGGTAACTGAAGCAAGGGAATATTTGGGTGGACTTTGGGGGTAATCGGGATTGCCGCTGAAGCTTGAAGAATTGGAGGAGTCCTTGTCCCGATCGAGTGCAGAATTTCTGGTATAAAGAGCTTACTAGTATACATGGTCGGTTGGCACATGACATAAACCATTAGTAGGCCTGAGGAATTCCCATCTTTCCTCACTTCGAGGATAAAAAGGACACGGTGCAGAACCCTGTAGACACAATACCGATTACTGGCTTACCAACCCACTACAAGTTCGTAACGTCCATTATCAATGGAAGGTTGAATGCACATTTCGAGATCGCACACCTAGCTAATCAATATCCTACATCTGTATCGCAATGATCCCGAACTAATAAAGGTTTTGACGACAGTCATGGAAGGGTGGCGTACCACTTTGTCAGTGCGTGTAGACACAAAACCTTCTTAAAATCGGTTCAATATCTGTCTGCGATTACTACGAGATTTGTTGAGAATATGTGGTCTGTGTGTGCCTTTACATGCAGCGAGTGGCGCCATTTTGTGTTGAATTTTAAGGGGAGCTCAATTAGCACTTTTCGTAACATGATCTCGTTTCTGACATTGGGGAGGTAGGGCACAAAATGTGTCACAAAAAAAGTGAAATAGGTCCCGTTGTCAGAACTTATCTAACCGAAAAATCTGAAACCTAATGTGACCTAGGCCTTAAAATACATCCCATTCCGATATCTGCACAAATAAAGTTAATAATAGTATATTAGCATGTTTTGGAAATTTGACGTCAGCATAGACGGTAATATAGGGCATAATCCTGAAAAGTTTGAAGGCAATCCGACTATTATCAACAAAGTTATAGAAGGTCAAAGTCTCGCATTTTAGGTAAATTTATGGCACCCAAGACATGTCTGATGTCATCATCATATAAAGTAAACTTTAATAAATGGCGAGGTTGTGGGAACGTTTTAGTTTTTTTGATTTTTTTTAGTTATTTGCATTTCAATGTCAATTACTCCAGGTAGACATGTGTATGTATATGTATATGCTAATAAAGCTTGCTGGGAGTAACCAATATAATAGACATGTATGTTCGGTAATAGGCAATGTTTGTTTATTTAGGGTGAACACAGTATTTATGTCCTTGATTTGTAGGTACATATGTGTATCTTGGGGTTTGACAAAATATGACGGAATATTTTGCATTCTTAGCTACGTACGAATGGAAAATCGTGCACGGAGAGTTTCTCGCATAAGATGAACACAAAGCCTTTATACCCGAAGCGCCTGACTTGTTGAGGATTTTGATCGGATACGCACGAGAATTCAGCGACGATCGAAAACAGTTGAGCGAGATTTCTAGACCTCCAGACGGTGTGAACAGTGGCAAGGAGGAACAGATTTTGTTCAGTGAAAGCCACAATGCTGTCAGACAAGGGGATTTCGATTAGTCATTTATTTGCAACGTTGCTTTTGTCGGTATCAGCAACATACTCAAGTGTGGCAGTGATACATTTATATGACTGAATGTGCTGATTTTGTGTGTATTTTCCTTTCGCATACAATTGTTTCGAGGACCAGGTGCCTCCTTCATCAGTACTAATACCTAATTAATTAATGTCTTAAACTACGTCTATTTATACGGTAACTTTTAACTCTACTAATTACTATGTAATTGTTTTCCATTTTTCCTATCCTTCCCGTTTTTTCTTCCTATTTTTTGTTACCTATTGCATACCTTTTTTACCAAGTTCGATGCGGAGCTTCCTTCATCGTGATTTAAGGTTACCTGCCTCCCTTCTTTGATGATATATATGCTTTTGGCTGCATCCAAAAGGTGTGTTTTAAACATCCGCTTTATAATATCCACGTTGTCCATCGTTACGCTGTGTCCCTCTTCCACTATATGCCTTGCTACCATTGACTTGATGCTTCGAGGGCAATGCTCGCTCTGATAGGTGGTTTGCTGTTTGTAGAGTGTTGTGAGTTAGTCCCTATTCATTCTATCTTGTTTTTTTTTTTTGTTTTTACGTTGCGCGGTTACTCATGGAGAAACACCGTGAGAAGCATCGCCCTCTTTACATTGCCTTTCTGGATCTAGAGAAAGCGTTTGACCGTGTACCACACGAACTCATCTGGTATGCTTTACGACAACACTTCGTGCCAGAAGAACTCGTGCGCTGGGTTCAATTGCTCTACCACGATCCGAAAAGTAAAGTTCGAAGTATGGCGGGTGTATCAAAACCGCTTCGTGTCTCTGTTGGTGTTCATCAAGGAAGTGCCCTCTTACCACTCCTCTTTGTCCTTGTTATGGACACCGTCACACGGGATATCCAACGTCCAGCGCCCTACACACTGCTTTATGCAGATGATGTTTTCCTAGCATCTGATAGCAAAAATGATCTCGAGCAACTTGTTCAAAAATGGAATGATCGCCTCATGCAACACGGTCTCAGATTGAATTTAAACAAAACTGAATTTTTGACGACCGATCCCCATGAAACAGGCACAATCACTGTCAGCGGCAGTGATCTGCCCAGAACTGAGCGATTTAAATACCTCGGGTCAACGCTATCAGCCAATGGAGAACTGCGTTATGAAATTGCTTCACGCATTAACGCAACCTGGATGAAGTGGCGTTCCACAACTGGTGTCCTTTGTGATCGACGTATCAACGAACGTCTCAAATCTAAAATTTACCGCAATGTCGTCCGTCCAGTCGCTCTCTATGGTTCTGAGTGTTGGTCGACCATAAAAGACAATGAACGGCGTCTTGCGGTAATGGAGACGAAGATGCTACGTTGGACTAGTGGCGTCACACGTTTAGATCACATCCGAAATGAGGATATCCGCGATCGTTATGGGGTTGCACCGATCGTGGAAAAGTTGCGAGAGAGGCGTCTTCGATGGTATGGTCACGCAGTTCGTGCAAATGAGAATTCACTTGCCAAGATTGGTCTGAACATCGAAGTCGATGGTAAACGACCAAAAGGCAGACCTAAGCAACGGTGGCTTGATACGCTGGATGGCGATTTGAAAGCCTCGAGATTGCACCCAGATCAGGCATTCGATAGAGCCAAATGGCGAAGCCGATCACGACGAGCCGACCCCGCTTGTGAACGGGACAAAGGCTGAAGAAAAAGAAGAAGATTCTGTCTATTTCTTCCCTACTATATCCATTTTTCACCGTCGTGTCTTTTATGTAGTTTATTTCCTTTTTGAAGTGCTATAATGCACACCTAAGGCTAGCAAAATACCTAGCAATGGAAGGGACTCAGCTAAAACCAAATATATTGAAACTGGATAGAGCATTCGAATGGGAAAAGGGCCTGGCGGCAGAGGAAACATGTTAAGCCGGGCGCTTCAGGTATAAAGATTTTGTGTTCATCTTCTGTGGGAAACTCGCTATGCACGATTGCGTTGTTCAAACTGTGAAGCACTCTACAAAGGTTATGATCTGCTCAGCCATCAGCAACAAAGGTACTGGACGTTTGTACGTGGTAAAAAGCAGAATGACGTAAGATCAGTATGAGGAAGTCTTGCAAACTCGGTTGGTTCCCCAGCTCACTTTCATGCAAGATGAGGCTCCCTGTCACACGGCGCCATCTGTGAAAACTTATTTGCCAGAGCAGAATATTCTTCTATTGAATTGGCCGGTTAATAGCCCCGATATGAGCCCAATTGAAAATGTGTGGGAGCTGATGAAGAAGTGGCTAAAGAGGTGATCACAACCAAAACATAGCTCCTATAAAAAAAAACTATGAGTACAACCATCACCCTCAATTTCAGGATACAGTACAACCTTGCGTTGACAAAATGTGGCTCAACCATATTTTTGGCATACATTTCAACATTCTTTAGCACCTAATAAATACATATGTGGCGCGGCAGGATCTGCAGCATTCGAAATTTATTTCGAATGTTGCGAATGCGGACAAGTAGATGGCGTGGAACTCTCCACTCGTTTTAGAACTCGCCACGGGAGTGGAGGACTACCGGTGAGAAAGTGCCGTTGGTTGGGACAGGAAAAGACCGCATGGAAATAAGCCGGTCTCTCCTGTCTCGACCACCGGCGTGTGCGGACAGCACTTTTGCGTGTTAGATAAAAAAGTCAAATTAATATTGTTATTATTATTGTTATAGCTAAATATTCATTGAATGTGTAGTGGTTTAAGAAATATGGAGTGCAAAATAAAAATTTAATAACTAACAAAATTCGATTTTTGTGTCTTTCGAAGTGGACGTACCTGGCCTCAAAACTTGGCCGTCGAGTAGCCAAACATATTTTTTTCTAAAAAGATTTTATTTTTGTTAACAATTAGATAACTAAGTATATTATACATACAAATTAATAAATGTGTCTATTAATAAATTCTAAAATTGGAAAACACTCGGTAATTGAAATTTTGCATAGAATCTGGAGTGCGGCTAATAATATGGCCAGGGACTGTACAAATCAACAACAACATCATCCTAAATAAACAAATTTTGTCTATTACCGCATGCATTTATATGTGCGCATCTAAATTGATGTAACGCATCTTCACGCATTTCCACTTTACTCCGTGCACAAAAGCATACATATATACGTTAGGTACATAAAACCGCTGGTAACCAGAACACACATGTCTATTGTATTGGTTACTCCCGGCAAGCTTTATTAGCATATACATATACATACACATGTCTACCTGGAGTAATTGATATTGAAATGCAAATACTAAAAAAAATCAAAAAAGCAAAACTAAAACGTTCCCACGATCTCGCCGTTTATTAAAGTTCACTTTATATGATGATGACGTCATACATGTCTTGGGTGCAATAAATTGACCTATTTTGCACTCCTGAGATGAACTTAATGGGGGCTTTCCGGGAAAGGAAGGCTTCGATTTCATATAGTTGCATCACTATGTTTTTTTTCAGATTGTTTGGTTGGGTAGGTTCTGAGAACGAGACCTGTTTCACTTTTTGTGTCACACATTTTGTGCCATATGTTTCACTCAACATCCGCAAAAAGATCAGTTTCGGAAAATACTAATTGAGCCCTTTCATTTGATACCCCACATGACCATGTTCTGTGAAAAAAAATGTACGCCCTCGTTTCGCATGTATAGGGAGCCCCTCTTAAAATTCAACACAAAAGGCACCATTCGCTGCATGTAAAGGGACCCACAGACCACATGTTCTCACCAAATTTCGTAACAATCGGTTCAGCCGGTTCTAAGTAAACTACGTGTGGCAGACATACAGATGGACAGACAGGCATTGAACCGATTTTAATAATTTTTGTGTAAACACAAAACCTTAAAAATGGCCCCTTTTCGATTCTTTTTGAATTCGGGAAGAAGGTAAAACAACGATATCTATTCTACCGCGACCCTAAAAATTTAATCTTGGTTAAATCCAAAAAAACAAAAGCCGACCTCGTTTTGTTTCTTTTCGGACACTTGTAATACTGAATCTCCTACACCAAGTGAAAATCTCGAGAGCCCCAATCTTTTACTTGCTTATTTCAAACAGTTTAATAATAATAATCGTTGGCGTAAAAATCCAATCATTTGCAGCTGAGTTGACTGGTATCCGACGTCAAATCACGATACAAATTCCACTGCCACCAGTGAGATTTTAACCGCGACCTTCCGTACGACAGCCTTGTGCTCCAACCATTCAGCTATCCGGACACCGTTTTTTTTTTAAAAAATGTCATGTCCAAATTAAACTCGAATGATTCATGCAATTTTTCAGAAGTCACACTATCGCCAGCACTAGATTCCTTTTTTTTAAGTTAGGGAAAAATTGCTACTTACAACGACACCCTCCGCTCTCGGCAATTCATATCCGAAGAGCATTCACCGCTACTTCTAACTTAATTCTCAAGCACTGTGCCAGCCGTCCTTCATCGAGCCGGCATCCACCCAATAGCAGTCCCACTATGTCTGATCATTCGCATTTGCAAGCATGCGCCTTAGCCAGATACAAGCTTTAGTAATGCATATTGTAATATACAACATGATTTAGTCTATGTCTAAACAACAAGAAAAAACGTTAATGAACGCTTCCGAAATGTTGGACAAATAGTTAATCTATGAAAATATTTATGTAAATTAATTTTAGGGTTCGGTGGAAAACTAAAAGTTTTGTAAAAAAAATTGAAAATAAAAATTATCATTTTAAAATTGTTATTGGTTGGGATGGGAACGAGTGTAATGGAGAAGCTAAATTGGGGCTAAAATGTGAAAAAGGAATATGTTGCATGTGAGCAAATGGACTTTCTCGTCAGCTTGTCATCGGACAAAGCGAACTAAATGATGCTGCGAAGTCGTGGGCATTACAATTGTCTCAGGCCAGAATACCCCGACGACACGTCGGACACATGAGTTGATTAAAGTTTGAAGCATTCGTGTAACGGTGATAGTCACTTTCCATGTGACAGTATAGAGAGAGAACATTAGTGTGGAGCAATGGCGAAAGCGGATTTAGCACTATTAATGCGTTGAACAACATCAAGTTCGGTGCCTTCGTCGCCAGAACAACAGACGTTTAGTGAAATCCTTTTTACCAGCGAGGCCGCTTTATATGTCGCCCTTGAGCTACATGGCGCAGGGCAGTTGAGTGTAGGCGGTTTAGTGAAGTCGAAAAATTTGCTCGGTGTGGTTTATGCGATGTTCCCTACATTGGGGTCTACATTAAATATGTAGGACGTCTCAAGGTTAGCCACATAATCGAAAAAAAATTATAAATACCTCCTGCATTTTAATTATTCTTAAATATTTGGAAAGTACATTGATGAAATTACTTTTGTTTTTATTTTCTGTAGCGAAAGAAGTCATCGATCAGCAAAGCTTCACCTTTGCAGCCGCTGGACCCTCAAATACGAGCTCTCATTAAGTCTTACCTAGTTGCGAATAGAATTATCTTTCCTCGCTACGCATGGTATATCTATCCAGCGTTTCTCATCATCAGCTTGTTAAGTCGCTACAAGCGACATTTTCGAGACAAATACAAACTCATCCCGATACCCAATAAACTCTACGAGTTTTTGACTAAAAACGAATTTATCAAGTCTGAGCATGTGATGTTTGCAAGTGAAGATGTTTTCTTCAAATACACCGAAAGTCGCGAACTGAATTTCGTTAATTTAATTGTGAGCGGAAAGAGCCCCATAGCATCAAAAAGAGGAAGCGTTCCAAAGCCGGACATCGTTAAACAAATGTTGAACATAAATCCACAGACAATCATCATGCAGCTCCTACCTCTGCCGTTTTGTCAGCGAAATTGTATATTCGTACAGGAGAATTTCTATGGCAACTTGATGGAACGGTTTAAATTTAATGACTCCTTTTGGGTGAAATTAGATAAGTTTGCAGAGGATCAGGATATTCCGCCGATCGCTACGAAAGCTCACGTTTACATGCTTAGTAATCCGTATGAGCTGCCGACCGACGTGATTGACTTGATATTAGGCAACTTTTTCAACACACCTCGAATAATGCATCGTGGATACACCTATCGAGTAGAAGTCAATGAAAAGCTCCTAGGAACGAGCACGTATTCTCAGTACTATCATGTTTTTGCTTATTTAAGGATCGTATACTTTCGCTGCGTTCATTTGGAAGTCAAAGACAACGATTTCCATTCGCACGCTATTGTGGCGAAAAATTTCACTAATTTAATCCACACTACCAGCCAATTTCATTACTTGCCCCGTCAAATACTGGACGATATTGCAATGGTCGAGAGCTATCCAGCCGGACTTTCACGATTTTATTTGGAGTTGAGGAGCTCGATAGCAGCGTTTTTACCGAAAAATTCCGCCTGTTTGTCATCAAAGCACATTTTTCCGGTGTTCTTGGTGCAAGGTGAACGAGGGAGTGGAAAAACCAAGCTCGTGAAAGCAGTGGCACAAGATTTGGGAATGCATCTGTATGGGGTCGATTGCGCGGAGATTGTTTCACAGGTTTCATCCCATACGGAACTGAAGCTGAAAGCGGTTTTTACGAAGAACATAGTATGCCAGCCTTTGCTGATTTGCTTCCATAATTTTGAGGTGAGATCATTCTTGATTGCTACGTTCATCCATACTTAATTATTTTTTTATAATTCATCTAAAATCTCGAAATTTGCAGCCCAAAACGTTAATAAGATAAATTTATTTCAGATATTCGGCATTGACAATGAAGGAAATGAAGATTTGCGTTTACTTGCATCCTTCCAAGTCCAAATACAGGAGCTCTATAGCAAAGACCGCTCCTATCCAGTTATAGTTGTTGCTCTGACTAACGAGAAGTACCTCAAACCAATGATACATAGAATGTTTTTGGAAGTAATTCAAATCCCCTCCCTAACCAAAGAACAACGCTTCGAAACCCTAAAATGGTTTCACATAAAAGAGTTGTATAACGAAGAAATTTTCAACAAAGGAAACATAGATCGAATACCGCTATTTCATCGTGGATCTCGTGAACTTTACTTGCAAAAGTTCTTCAATTGGTCATATACAAAAACCATCCTCAAAGAAATTGCAGATCTCTCACAAGGTTTTCTACTGGGTGACCTGAAATTGCTCTACGACAATGCAGTTCGCGACATGAAAGTTCAACGAAGCAAACTAGGATTGCGGTCCGAACATTTCGATAAAAACTTGAATGCAATGCAAAAGTCATTTGCTACCAGTTTAGGAGCACCTAAGGTGCCGAAAGTCCTATGGTCAGATATTGGAGGGTTAGCGAAGTTAAAGGATGAGATTCAGAGTAGTATCGGTTTACCACTGAAACATATTAATTTGCTTGGCAAGAACTTAAGACGATCTGGAATATTGCTTTATGGTCCTCCGGGTACAGGAAAGACATTGGTCGCTAAGGCAGTTGCAACTGAATGCAATTTAGCTTTTTTGTCTGTTCAGGGACCGGAGCTCTTGAACATGTACGTCGGGCAGAGTGAACAAAACGTACGAGAACTATTCTCTCGAGCCCGTTCGGCTGCTCCTTGTGTCCTGTTTTTGGATGAATTAGATTCTTTAGCGCCGAATCGTGGCGTTGCCGGTGATTCGGGTGGTGTGATGGATCGCGTAGTGAGTCAACTTCTCGCAGAAATGGACGGAATGAATGATCCATCCAAACAGATCTTCATTCTTGCGGCAACAAATCGACCAGATCTCATAGATCCTGCTCTTCTCCGGCCAGGACGCTTTGACAAAATGTTCTTTGTCGGTCCCTGCACAACCAAAGACGAAAAGATTGCTGTGCTGAAGGCACAAATGAAGAAGTTTAACTTATTCAAAGGTTTGGAGATCGCTGCGATAGCTGAAATGTTGACGGAGGATATGACTGGTGCGGATTTGTATTCAATTTGCTCGAATGCTTGGCTGTCGGCCGTGAGGAGAACTATCAATGCACATTTAAAAGGTAAGATTTGAAGGAATGTTAGTTTCTTGCTATTCGGTATTAAATTCAGTTTCATCTCTAGGAAAACTGAAAACGGAAGAACTGACCCCAGACCAGGTTATAGTGAGGCTAGAAGACTTTGAAGTGGCGTATGGTAAATTTGTTCCTTCAGTAAGCAAAAAGGATTTAGACTATTTTAATAAGTTAAAAGTGACGTACAGTTCTTGACTGGTTACCAAATATACAAAGTTTACTTTGAATCAAAATTCCGAACGTTTTATTATTTTAAAATATTGATTTTAGGCTAATATTCATCATCATCAACGGCGCAACAACCGGTATTCGGTTTAGGCCTGCCTTAATAAGGAACTCCAGACATCCCGGTTTTGCGGGGCGGCGAACGCGGCCAAAAGTTCGCAATTTTTCTTGCTAAGAACCCAAGTTTCCTAGACATACATGAGGACTGGCAAGATCATAGTCTTGTACAGTAAGAGCTTGGACCCTACGGTGATACGTTTCGAGCGGAACAGTTTTTATAAGCTGAAATAGGCTCTGTTGGCTGACAACAACCGTGCGCGGATTTCATCATCGTAGCTGTTATCGGTTGTGATTTTCGACCTTAAATATGGGAAATTATCAACGGTTTCAAAGTTGTAGTCTCCTATCTTTATTCTTTCCGCTTGCCTAGTGCGGTTTGATGTTGTTGGTTGGTTGGTTTTCGGTGTTGACGTCGCCACCATATATTTTGTCTTGCCTTCCTTGATGTGTAGCCCAAGATCTCGCGC
This sequence comes from Hermetia illucens, assembly GCF_905115235.1. Classification (NCBI taxonomy): domain Eukaryota; kingdom Metazoa; phylum Arthropoda; class Insecta; order Diptera; family Stratiomyidae; genus Hermetia; species Hermetia illucens. The sequence goes on from NC_051852.1 coordinate 130,883,492, forward strand.
CAATCAGCGCCTGCTCGATCTGGATGAAGGCAGCTTGTACGTCTCGGCTGGTTCTTTCCATGATGTCGATATCGTCAGCATAGGCCAGTAATTGAGTGGACTTCAAACGGATCGTACCTCTTGCATTTACCTCAGCATCACGGATCACTTTCTCGAGGGCCAGGTTTAAGAGGACGTATGATAGGGCATTCCCTTGTCGTAGACCGCTGTTGATGTCGAATGGTCTTGAGAGTGATCCTGCTGCTTTTATCTGGCCTCGCACATTGCTCAGGGTCAGCCTAGTCAGTCTTATCAATTTCGTTGTGTACAGTTTTACCCTGGCTATCCTATCATAGGTGGCTTTAAAATCGATGAAAAGATGGTGCAACTGTTGTCCATATTCCAACAGCCTCTTTGGTATGGGCCAATGATCTTCTGAGCATATGGGGCTATCCGGCCTAGCAAGATAGTGGAGAATATCTTATAGATGGTACTCAGCGACGTGATACCTCTATAATTGCTGCATTGCGTGATATCTCCCTTTTTGTGTATGGAACAGATAATGCCTGGTTGCCAGTCGTCAGGCATTGATTCGCTGTCCCACACCTTGAACATCAGTTGATGAACCGCTTGGTGTAGTTGGTCGCCTCCATATCTAACCAATTCGGCTGTAATTCCTCCTGCCGACTTATGATTTTTAAGCCGATGAATTGCATTGTTTCTTCCATACTTGGTGGTGGCAGCATTTGTCCGTCGTCTTCAGTTGGCGGGACCTCCAACACGCCGATGTTCTGGTTGTTCAGTAGTTCACCAAAGGACACAACCCATTGCTTCAATATGCCCATTCTCTCGGAAATCAGATTTCCTTCTTTGTCTCGGTAGGATGAACATTGAGGTGTGTAAGGCTTCATCCTGCTAACTTGTTTGGAAAACTTGTGCGCCTGGTGCGATAGCCCCCTATTCTTTTCAAGTTCACAGACTTGTTGGTTCTCCCAGGCTTCCTTTTTCGGTCTGTCAAGTCTTTTCTCCGCTCGCCGGAGTTCGTGATAAGTCTCCGCGGGTGGCCGCGTCCTTTGAGAATGCAACATTGCTCCGTATGCAGCATTCTTCCTTTTCGTTGCTAGCTTACATTCATCGTCAAACCAGCCGTTCCGACTCTTTTTGCGGCTGGGGCTAAGTATGTTTGTGGTCGTATTTATGATAACGTTCTTCAGGTGGTTGTGAAGATCATTTGTTGAGTGCTGAGTGGTATTTGCTGAAGTTTAATGTTAACTTATTAATAGAGCACCAGTGAATCAGAGTGTCTTAAAAATCAATCGTAGAGACACATAGTTTATTGGGGAAGTTATAGAGGAAAACAGCCTAATCAAGCAAGGGCAAGTGAAGAGAAAGGGAAGGTCGTGGATATGGGTACATTATAGGAAAGAGAAAACTAAGAATCTATCAAAGCAAATGCCGATGGTGCTTTAGCCGTTGTTAGTTGAGCATCAGTCTTTTGTCTCATTCCGGGTTCCAACCACGGTTCATAATGGGTATTTGTGTTCCCCTTGGTGTTACCCAGCTGCTGTAGACTTATCATTTGCACAGCCCTTAGTGTGACATTAATGAAACTGAAGCGCATCGGACGCTGCCGTAGATCAAAATCATTTCAGATGTATATACCGCATCAAGAAAGAACTTGCATGTGGTCACAAACCTTTCAATGTAGGAATGAGGGATGTTAACAGTCAGCTTCCCATCCAGATGACGAGCATCTGAAGAGCTAGAAGGAATACTTCACCACGGTTCAGGGAGCTATTCCTTGCCACACCTCCAGTTTCTGCAGATCTGCTACTTCCACTCATACGGAAATCCTAAATATCCAAGACCTTTCCAAGAGAGTGGAAGAAGGGGATGATTGCTAAGATTGCAAAGAAGAGCCTCGTCTTGAATGGGACAATTGGAGGGGTATTTGCGCCGCGAAGGCGAGCAGCTGCAATAATTCAGGAACGTATCATGGAATATCTTGAAAAATTGATCGACAGAGAGCAGGCTCGTTTACGTTCTGGATCTTCCTACATTGACCACATCAACACCTTACGAATCATTTAAACAGGGCGCGGAGCTTAAATGTTCGCTTCACCTGCTCTTCTTTGATTTCAAAAACTGTCGACAGCGTGAACAGTATATCTGCCGTGTTCTAGCAGAATGGGCATAAAAGCAACTAAAAGCATCGAAGTAAAATCTCAAATGATTTTGAAGTACGAAGCGGACTTCACCACGGTTGCATCTTGTCGCTGATTATTTCTTTTTGTTATCGGTTACGTTCTTCATGTTGCCTTGTCCGGAGGACGTGGATTATGACATCTTTCTTCAAAAACGTGTTTGCTCTCTCACCAATATGAACTTTAACGAAATGGCTCTGGATTTAGAAAGATTGGCAAATAGAGTCGGAACATCAACAAAACCAAGGTTTTTAGTCATTCGGGTCGCCACACTCTTCCTATCTGCATTAATGATATAATGTACATTTAGGAAGCTCGACGATCGATGACGAGTGATTCGGCTGAAAAGCACTTGGCGCATCATGAAGATTTTGGAACGGCGCACAATCAAACGCCCTTTCAATGGCCATGAACGCTCTCATCGCGTACTCACCTTTCAGAGTTGCATCCTTTAAGCCGCACACTCTTTTTCAGCGTTATATTCTACATTCGAACGGAGGCAGTCCCTGGAGGCGTGTGAGCCCGCATGTTGAGTTTGAGGATAGGTGGCCAAATTGTTGACAATTGAATCATTGGGTGACGTCCCCTTTTCGGGGTTTCTCCCAGCTAATCCGTTGATAAAGTAGGGTATTTTGTTTAGTGACTAGGTTGGCCTCTGCCTCCGAGTTGAGAGTCACACCGAAGAGGCTCAGATTGGTGTTATTGGCTTCTGACCACGGGGTGGAAAACCTAGTTACACGGACAGGCGTCATCTGCGTTAGCTCTTTAATTTCCGAAGCACCTTTTCCGGAGTGAATTCATGGGGGGAGATTCCTCTGAGGTTGAGGGTTGGCTTCCTCTTCCTTTCACCGTGAAGCAATGGCAGTTTGGTAATTTTGATTAGGTGGATATTGGGACGAGTGACTTTGAGCCTGTCGGCCGGTAGGCTGGTATTTTAAATTTGGCATTTTTATCTGATCTTGATGCTATGTGCTTCGGGGCTATGCTCGTTGTCAGAGAGAAGTTGAAAGCAGTTTTTGTTCGCTGGGGCATCGCTGTTCGAAATACTCGAATTCGTTTGAAGACAGACTTACCTGAAGCAAGTTTGAATTCGTCTTGAAAAATTTGGATGTAATTGACACAGGAATTTGCTTCACCTCTGGTCGTTGTCGATGATTATGGCAGGGCAGTCGTCACTAATCATTTCTTCGGCGGTAATGGTCTTGTCGGCCGAACGGAGGAATTGCGTGATAATGTTGGAATTGCCCAGTCCATAGGTGGCGATAGTGTAAGCTAGTTCCGCTGTAGTTTCGTGTCCCTTGAGTAAGGATGACTTTGGCACACGCGGCGCGAGGCTTGTACCGGCTTCATTTTGTTATCGAGAAGTCACGTGTATTAAAACTCTAACTGGCACTGCTTTATGCTTAAATAAAACCGTTAAACAAAACACGGCTAAATAACTGAACAACGATGCTCGTAAACTTGGCAATCGCGCAAAAGCCCGATCCGAACACAGGCGAGAGCAATCGGCAGAACGAACTATTCGCTTAGGCGGACACAAGCGAACTCTTTATGATTGGTTACTGGAATATGCACACGTTTCTCGAAAACGATATCGTCGGTTCCCAGAATGCTCGCTAAGCTGAACATTCTGGGTCTAAGCACAGGGATTATACCTGCTGGAGCCATTTCAAGACAACCCCATCAATGCACTTCAAATGGAGGAGGCGTTAAATCTTGGCTTCGTTACAGGTTTCAGCATTTTTCTCCACAGGCACTCGCGGAGGATGGTAAATTTTCTCTCTGGTGTTTTGCCATGCTTGGAGGAAACTCTCACGACAGCGGTCAGAAGTGAGGCTGCCGCTTGTGCGTGTGCCTTCTTCCTTCCCGCCTTCGTGTCCGTATTCCTATGGGAGAGACCAGCTTCGTTAAGACCTCTCTCGGATTTGATCACCCCTCGGCGCACCGGTCCTAATTTCCGCTGGACGCGTGGATGTAGGTTCTGGTACGGAGCACAATAAAGCGTTGCCCAAAACAAGTGTATTGGTATTACGCTTCTTGCGTGTATTATCGCTGACAGAGGAAATTTGGTGTCCAGCGTGGGTGTTATCGCACCTGGAGTCTTCCCAAGTTCACGGTATCCTGGCCGTTTGGCTCCATTTTCACATACTGGCGTGCGGCCATAGTCGGATTTCCAGATTCTTCTAAGTTGAGACTTTTAGCTGGCTTCGCCATAGGCGCAGATTTCTCCGTAGCGAGACATGAATTTGGTGAGGTCTTCAAAATCCGCGTCTCGGTCGTGACCTGATTGTTCATGATCGCTGGTGGATTCGAAGTTTGTAACTTCTTACCACTTGGAGAGTTAATATCTATAGCTTCCATCATGTTTTTTTGGACGACCTTAGTGTAATAGTAAACTACTACAGGTTCCTCCGCCACGACAAGGTGGCGTCCGATGGGGAGACCTATACACTTAGTACCAGCGGAGTTGCATGGTTAGCTTTTTCGATTCTTGCTCTTTCTTCGTAATTTGACCGCGGTCAATCTGAATAGTTAGCCAACCAAAACAGGGATGATTACTATGATATCCATAACGTAATCGGGACATAGTAGAAAAAGGACGACGATGAATGAAAAGGAGAGCATTGTATTCTTTCTTAGCAAACAAATAATAATAATTTCTTTTTCTATAAAAATACACAAATAATTTATTAAGAACTAAAAGTGATGTTTACAATAAAAATCTCCTCCCCTACATCTTATTTGTACACTACTTCGCTTGCGCAAGCGCTTGCTTCTTTAACTTCGCATAGGCGTAATCCAACATTCCCTGCTTCCAGGATTCATAGTCGCCGACCTCATCCAAAGACTTCGGTTTTTCAGACGAGTTCAGCGTTTTATTCTCTTTATTTTGGACTTCCTGTTCATTAGCCTCAATTTTCTTCTTGGGCTTAGCCCCAGTGTTCATATGATCCTTGAGCAAGTTATCCCATTTCTGTTCCAGTTTGGTCCACTGCGCCGACTTCAAGTGGCTGTATGTTACCAATTTCGGCTTTACGGTTTTGCTCCCTTTGCCCGTCTTGCAGGCTTGGTACACAGCCATCGCGGCGTACTGAGGATGAGTGATGTCGACTTCATCTGTACTGCCTTCCAGGTGCTTTTTATAGATTTCGAGGAATTGGGTGGCCTTCTTCTGGTATTCATGTAGACCTAGCTGAACGCAGATCTCATTGATTCCGACGGGTTTGTTGAGCTCCAGGATTTTCTCAAATGTTCTTTTGTAGTTTTCGTAGGCGGTTTTCCGGAGACCGGACAATTTCAGTCCGATTTCCTGCAATTAAATAGAGTGTGTTAGTTATGATTTGGGTTTCCATTTTTTCATGTCTGATATACCGAATCGAATGTGATCCCCAAAGGGGTAGTAGCGAGTTCAATGCAGATAACAGTCTTAGCATATTCATTTATTGCGGAGCCAGTTCTGGAGGATTTGAGCTCAAGTAGTCGCAATAATTCGGTCGTTTTCCTAAAATAAGTGGGAAATTAATTACTACGAGATAATGCGGTGGTACCTATGTGTTAACTGTACATCTACTTTCCCAGATTTTACACATTTAATTTATTTTCTAGTTACAACAATGCTTTGCTCACAAATCGCTTCCAGTACTTACTCTTTAAGCTTTTCTTCGCCATGCAGCCCTAATTTCCTAATTAGTTGGTCTATCACACTAGTTTCACTCTTCTGCATTTTGTTTATGTTTTGATTTGAATTTCCAGGTTATCCCGCCTTTTCTTGACAACAGCCCAGTGTGGGATTCTAGTATACGTATGAACTGTTAATCACAGACATTTTTGGTTTATGCCTAGGCTATTGTTAGTAAACTGACGCCAAGCCCGAAAAATTCTTCGTCTTGGAAGAAACCAATTTACAGGCGATGGATGGATGAAATTTTCTTAGCACTATTTCGGAAGGGAGAAGAAACCATTTTAATTACCTTTCTGAAGAACGTAAGGGGCAGTATAACTTTGGGATATATACCACCAGTATGAAAGTAGCAAATATAGCAAATCGCTTGACATCCTACTTATTAAAAACAATAGATAATTTCCTGGAAAATCACATTAGAACTGAAGTTCTAACCCGTAATCCCTAACATCTAAGCTATCCCGCAGGGACCGTCAACGATCCTTACCGGGTCGCTTACGATACGGGAAGTGGTGTCCCCGAGGTGCCCGAGCAAGTAGTTCTGACCCCCTAGCTGGCATAATACCTGCGTCCTAGGTAGTAGCCTCGAGAAAGTTTATCGGTGAAGAACGACCTGCTTATGACCGATACACGCTGGGACACACTGGGAGGCTCCGGAGTCGTCGGCAACTCCTTGTCGACGGCCAAGAGGTTGATGTGAGCCTAGCTCTGCCAAGGTGGTAGTTGTGGCGTGTATCAGGAGCCAGCCCCTTTGGGACCCTGGTCGAGTAGTGTGCATTAAATCGGTATTAGTAGACCGCGTTGCCCCGAGCGAGCGCTGATCCGTCCGTGAGTTCCGAGATTAGCTAATCGTAGGTTAGGCCTCAGGAAATTGGGGTAGGGGCTTTGTCCCCGAGGGTATACCCGTTCCTGACTACTACGGTACACTCCCTTGCACATGATGCGCTGGTAAACAACTTAAATGGAGAATAAAAACAAACAACAAAAAACGCAGCACGAAAATGCGTCGCTCGCCCCACCGCCCGGCGAAGGACGCAACAAGTGCTGAAACTCTCGACGACACATCGGGACGCACAGACGGAGAGAGACTCGCAAAGTGATGCGGCACCTGCGATGGAGACAGGAACACAGACTATACCACGCAGTGCTAAAATTGCGGAAAGAAGCACAGTGGAAACTGCAGAAACTAACCAAATGGTTTCGAATATAAGCCGAGTGGGAGGGTTGTCGACTACTCTGGCGTAAGCTGAAGAGGAAAGGCTTATTAAGAAATGGGCGGCTGTTGTGAAGCGTAGGCGATCCGACACGTTCCTTCAGAAAAACGTCGGCAAGGGGGTGAAAGACGGGCTAATGGAACTGAAGGAGCTCCTGGACAGGATTTCATATTATAAGCGGACATGGAAAGTAGGAGAAAATTCGTAGGAAGCAGAAACAATCGCGCCTCCCGACGAGAACACTACTAGTACCAAACGGATCGCAGACGAACTTGGGAAAAAACAAAAGGAGGAAGGGACATCTGAAGGAGACTTCATTCAGGTACTCTTCAGGGCTTAAAAGAAGAAGGCGAAGAGGAATAAGAGATAACAACATGTTGCGCCATCAGAAAAACCTCTGCCTAAAATTAAGGCGGACACGAAAAACCGAGCACCAAAAAAAAAGGTGTGGAGACGAAGGAGGACTAGACCGTCAGCTCTGCCTATTACGCCGACGGAAGGCAAGACTTTTGCGGAAGTCCTCAGTGAAATCCGTTACAAGATTAAACCCGAAGATAACGGAGCAGAAGTGTCTTCCATTCGTAAAACGAAGGGTGGTGGAATCCTAGTTGGACTAGGCCCGAAGACAATAAATAAAGTTACGTTCTGTGAAGCAGTCAAGGGGCTTTTGGGAGAAAAAGCTTTGGTTTCCAGCCTGGAATCCACGTGTTCTTTGAAAATCCGAGACCTTGACTATCTCACAGAAAAGAACGAGGTAGAAGAGGCCAGGATTGACATTACCTCTGCGAACTCGCGAGGTCAAAAACTCGCTGTGATGGAAGTTGCCGAGCAATCCGCGAGGAAGCTTCTAAACAGCGGAAAAATAAAAATTGGTCGGGTAGTGTGTAGAATGCTAATCCGGGCCACACCAACCAAATGTTACAGATGTTTGTATTATGGGCACACATCTGCAACCTGTCGGGGACCTGACAGAAGGACAACATGCCGTAAATGCGGTCACCTAGGCCATAAAGCGAACATCTGTAATAAAAAGAAAGGTTGCGTCCTATGCAGGGACTGTGGCGCGACTGATCAGAACATTACACATACTGCGGGCTGGGGGCGGTGTCCAGTTTTCAGAGCAGAATTGGAAAGAGCTAAGACGCGGTCAACATGATTTGCATCCTACAAATCAATATGCACCGGAGTGCAACCGCTCACGAGTTGCTAGCGCAGTTTGATACGGAGACCAAAGCTGATTTAGTACTGATTATTGCAGCAGTACCAAACAAGGACCCAGTTCCGGATGGCAGGCGGTTCCTTGAACTGACAGTTCCCTTCCTTCTCTCCCTTCCCATTGGTAAAATGAATACCCTGATTTGAAGGCTTCGCAAGGCGGGGGAGTTCGGGGATTAGCCCGAAGTAATGTAACAAACGGTTCCAGGTTAGCTCTCTGACGATGGGGAGGTGTTTAGTTGGTAGTTCGACCACGTACCGAACCGGGAGTCCAACACTGTGTGCGTAAATGCATTCACCTACCCTACCCAAAAAAAACATCTAAGCTAACATCCATAACGGACAGAGAGATCAACTGAAACCCTGCAGGAGTTGACCAATTGAAACACATAGATATTACGTAAGAGATGGTCTCCCTTGATTTCAAAGCTTCTTCGGGGATTCAGAGTAGAGAGTTTGATGAAATAACCGGTTCGGATTTCCTTCTATGACCTTAGATGTAGTAGATCTAGAAGAAGAAAATCTATGTGCGATTCCTATCCCTAAAGGAATTAAGAACAATTTAGCTTATTGAAAGGATCAACAGGAACCAGGAAGCATCAATAGATACCAATTCAATTATTATGAACACACATAACATAAGGTTGGTTACAAAGTGGGGATCTCTCACCGCTACTGAAGAGTACCGCTATAGATGAGCTTTTGAAAGAGCTAACTAAGTCTATGATAAAGGTCTTTTTTCCGGAAATGGAAATCTTCCAAAGACACTGGTACACATGCTCCAACGTGTGGGATTTTTACCTACTAAAACTACCCCCGAACTTCCGTCCTTTTCCTCGCAAAACCGCCACAAAGTATTTCGTCGAGGGGTGAACATGACTCTAAACTCACCCTTCGCCCATCGATTGCATTTGCAACCGCGCCTTTCTCACTTCCTCTGCCTCTCTCAACTTGCGCTGAATCCGCCCTGTTATGTCGTTCACTACATTTCAGTTCTCCTGGCATGCAAACACTTTCCCAATTATATTTTCCGGTGCTATTGTTCTTCTCGATGTCTCCTCTAGACTCTTCCTTTCCTCTTTGAATCTAGAACAATGGGAAAAAACATCCTCCGGGTCCTCCGGAATACTGGAAGAGTTGAGTGAGTTGTCCAGTTTAAATCTATTGAGGTATGTACGGTAACCGCCATGTCCCGTGAGAAACTGCGTGAGATCATAGTTTATCTCACCATGCGCTCTCTGCGTTCACACCTTGATGCTGGAAATCAGTGTGTGGGTTCATCGACCCTTTTCTGTCCGTTCCCACCGTTGCTGTAACCTGCTTAACAATTTCTCCCTTTCGGCGTTTTTCACGTCCTGATCAGAGGAAGAATCGGGTCCATCACAGATACGTGCCACATCGTCGGCCAAAATCATTGTGGCTATTACGTAGGCCGCTTCGTCCGAGATAGTTCTGCAACCACAGCACACTCTTAAGGTGGTCTTTCTATAAACCGCGTTCATCTTTTGAGCATTACATGCGGTATACAATACAGTTGTAGTGCAGTTTAGAGTTCACCACTTCTAGCTATAAGTAGTCTACAAGTATATTGCGAGCCCGCAACATTTGGCATGGACGCCTTGACGCAAACATGTTGTAAGTGCTGCTTGAAATTCAGCATGTCATCTATCATCACTTCAAGGTGTTTAATTGTTGGTCTTGAAATGATGATATGCTCCCCCATTCTGATACGGACAGTGGTTTCCTTACGCCGCTTCGAGATAAGCACCGCCTCTGTTTTATCCTTCGCGATTGCAAGACTTGCATCTTTCAGCCTCTTCTTTATAGCAGTGATTGCTTCGGATGAATACAATTCCACATCCGCTAGATCTTTTGCAACAACAATCACCGCTATATGATCGGCGTAACCTACTATTGTGGCCTTGCTCGCTGGTGGGACGTTGAAGACATCATTATACATGATGTTCCATATGGGTCTGTAGGAAGATGGTTCACCAAAGGGCCTACCAGGTTTAGGCAACAACACTAACCTTTGCCTTTCCCATGCTTCGGGAAAGATCCTATCCCCCAAGCATGCTTCAAACAGCTTCAGGAATATGCTCTCTGAGCCGCTCGTCTGGTCGACCGAAGATCAGACATTTCACTATTCCACCAGCAGTTGGGCCTTCTACTGGGAAAGTATAACGTCTCAGCATCGATGAGTCGCATACCCTTCGCTATACACTCCGCGATATGGAGGGCTATTTCTGAGGGTGTACCAGGTATAGTGTTGTAGTTATTGTTCGTTAATTGCTTTCGCAGACCAACTTGACGTTCTCTTCATTCTTGGACAAGCAGATTTCCAACCGCTTGACTTGCTCTTCAGGTCAAAGAATATTGCCTGGTGATTACTGTGGGTGTACTGTTTACTGGCGTTTCAGGACATAACGCGAGCTAACAAAGGTGAGATCCACAACTGAACTAGACCCCCCTTTTCGGTAAGTATTAATCTGACCGTCGTTAGCCAATATGATATTTAACTGCGCAAAAGCCTCTAAGCGACAACGCCCTCTTGTATTCGCCAGTAAAACGCCCCATTTTGTGGTCTATGCATTTGGTTTGTCTTCGTTTTGCACCCAAAACTTATCTGTCCAGTATGTTCTCGAATTCAGCCAACGTCAGGTTTGTAGGAGTGTAGCAGCTGTAGACGTATCTATCTATTTTTGCCCATACGAACTCACTTGTGGACTGCCTTATACATTCCTGTATGGCTTGTTCCCCGCATGCCCACAAGGCCGCCATACCTTTTGGATCAGCTATCGATTATTGTTATTATTATTCTATTGGGGAAAGTTACACCACGTCCTGATCATAGTATCTCAAGCAGGCCTATAACCGTTAGGAACTTTAGTATGTTCTCTACTTCGAGATCTTTCAGCTTTGCATCTGGTATTAAGTGTTCTTCCAGATGCCTCGACCTACTTTGCACAAGTGCCGGACACTGTCCCAGGACGTGTATAGAGGTTTCATCATCCTCCTCACAAAACCTGCAGGCAGGGTCCAAAGATATCCCTAGCTTCCCTAGGTGGTAGTTCAGCCGACAGTGACCACTGGGAATTCCCACTATGATTCGGAGGTTCTTTTTGGTGAAGTTTAAGCAATGCTTTGTGCGCATGGATTCGTATCCCCCAATAAGCACCCGGGACTTCTCCATCCCTGGTAGGCCCGCCCAGTATAGTTCCGTCAAGCGTTCCTCTTCATTTCTTAGATTCATAGCCATGAAACCGTTTTCGATTCCACAGAAGGGTTGTGGCCCGTGTAAAGGTGTCTCTGCTCCCTTCTTGGCTAGTTCGTCCGCTGCCTCGTTGCCTTCCAACCCAGAATGGCCTGGAACCTAAAGTATCCAGACCTTGTTGGGCAGCCGAGTGTATTCAGTCTCTCAAGGTATTCCCAAACCAGTTTAGAGTTCACCTGGTTGGACCTAAGTGCCTTGATCGCTGCTTGGCTATCCGTGAGAATAGCTATGTTCTGCCCCCTATAGTTCCTTCGCTTCGGATACCGATACGTTATTGTTAGGGTTTCTATAGCGTTCGCTTATTATAGCCGCGTGCACCTTTGCGAAAGTAGGGCTTGGGCGACCCTACAGTGATTGAGGTTGATTTGAATCAAACTCATTTTCTCACTGCATTTAGGGCCTTTTTGAACTCGGGACACTTGCCGCTTCCGGTAATATGCCCGCTGACCAGGCCTGTCTTTTCATCACACAACATGCGTTTGGGATCCTTTTTACAATCCCGAGCAATGTTATGTGTTTCACCACAACGTCTGCATCGGTCAGATCGATCACCTCCACTTGTGCACACTCTCGCTAGATGTCCGTACAAGAGACACTTGAAGCATCTCTTTAATCAGATTTGCTCTCTAAGGCGACAGGTTACCCATCCAATACGGACCTTCCCGACATCCAGTAGCTTGTGCGCTGCTTCTGTTGGTAGCCGGATGGTCGGTGTCTGTGTAAATTGATATGGCTGTCTACGATTTACAATGGATCCCTCCTGCAAGTCGCGTAGCTTGAACTTCTCCGCTAAGGCAGTGCAGATTTCCGCATTAGAAGTGACCTCATCTAGGTGCTTGCACTGTATAACGATCTCATGCTTTTGAGCACGCACGGCAGTACTTTCCCCAAGTAAATTTTTGACTTAGTTTTGACTTTTTTTTCTCTGGAATTTTTCAGTTCCGGCATAAGATCTCCATTTTGGTTTCTCTGGATCCTGTTTACATCCCCCAAGTCTTTGAGATCAGGGTCAGCTTTCACCCTTCTTTGTATGTCTGCATAGGACACACTGCCTCTGCTTCAAATGATGATCGCCTCCGGATTGATCCTCATTTTCTCCTTGTACTTTTTAGGCTTCTTTGATTCAATCTTAGTCGAACCGTCGTGTAGCTTTTGAGACATCGGCCTCCTTGGTGTTTTAGGGACTATTTTCCCGCATACCGAAGTTTTGGGTCCCTTTTTTAACGGGGGTGATACACCTTTTTGTTTTTTGGAAACCTGGTGATTTCCTGAATGTTCGCCTTTCTTTTCTCGAACCCTCTTTTTCCTCTGCCCATTTGCGAGTATACGGTTCGGCGTTCTTTGCAGACATCATAGAGCTTGGTGAGAACATTGCATATGCTACAGGTTTGGGGCGGTATCTCGTATTCAGGGTGGAAATGTGAAGGGCTAGAGCTAGTGCAGTGGCCTAGAGAAGTAAAAACTGACTTAGTGTTAATCAGCGAAAAGTACTGCAATAAGGATCCAATTTCATGGCATCTCGACATATCAGCTACCGTTGCCATCTGTGTTCGAGACGGCGTTCGAGCTAAAGATCGGTGGGATGGCTTTCTGTGCATTCGGGGTATTGGGATAACGTTCTTCAGCGTCCCTGAATGAGACGATGCTGTTGTCTTCCGGATCCTGGAGATGACAGCAAGTACGGGGTTGAAAGTTTTACACATTTGCGTCAATGTTTCCGACCTTAGGGCAGTGTGTGATATTGTCGGTGGACGGGTTTTGAGTTCTGGAAGACTTCTGAACAAGCGACCGTTAATATATCGCGTTCCAAGTGGCCGAAGCTATCTTCGGCGTGCACCACTCTGTCGTTCTTCTCAAACCTCACCATAGGTATACTGGTACCATGCGAACCGAAATAGCCCTCTGAATCTACATATCTGACGATTGACATAGCCTCGAAGGTGCTTGAAAAGTTCGTCAGAAGAGAATTCGCTAAAGTGATACATGCTATCGGGACTTATCCTCCGCTAGTTCGATTTTAGAGCAGAGAAATCCTCAGTGGAAGTTGTCATGGAGATTATGGATGCGTCCCCATTCTAGACGGGTAGTGTTTCTCGTAACGCTCAATGTTAGGAATGTCTTCCACTCTGTAAGATGTGCAGATATGCTAGACACACTAGAAAATTGCTTCCATTTACTGGACTATCTTTTGTGCATATCAAGGGATTGTCTGAGAGACTGTTCCCTGTTTTACGAAGCACTGGAGAGCCAGAGAAGGCTAGAGATCGCGTCTGGAGTAGCACAGAGTTCAAAACAGTCGCACTGGCTAAGTACTTTTGATTGCGTAATCAAAGTAGTAGCGGACAAAACTGCAGTAGGAGGTTTAGTCTTAAGTCCGCTAATGGCAAACTTTGGGGGTTCTACCTATACCGTCTTGCGCATTACTAAGGAACGCAAGACCATTGATAAGCGCAAGGGAGGTGGTTGTTTGCGAAGAAAGGCTAGGCACATTGAATGAGTACCAAATCTCTTGGGAAAAAGGAGTCAAGAGGTAGATGGCCAATGCATCATCGGATATTTAGGACCGTGGCTGAACCGAAAACACGGTGAGATTATATCCTAATCCAGCCTCTAAGCTGGCATAGAGAGTTTCAGTCTCATCTACATAAGATTGATAAGGCACGATCCCCTGACGATCTGTTCTGCAGGTGGTAGAAGACGCCTCCTTTCCTCCTTGTGGACATTGGGACGAAATTCATCAGCAACTCTACGCAGAAATAGGGTAGCCAATAACATTTTCTGAGGAGCTCTGACAGACGTTTGATGTTGAACTGGTGGAGGGATTTGCTGGCATGGATTTCCCTGATTTAACAAATTTACTTCCTTTTATACCCTCATGCTTGTGAAAGGAATTCTCTACTCTCTACACGAAGGCTCTCTAAGTATATGAGAGTTAGCGGGAGGTAATCTTTCAAATAGTTTTAGGCTAGTTTTCTGATCACGGGGAGGTGTTTAGTTGGCTTACCGTTGCGGGAGCCCAACGTATTCACTCACCCTATCCAAAAAGAATTGATAAGGTGGAATACCTTTTTCATGGTAGTTTATTCTGCGGTTCCAAGAGTTACCTTGTTCTGGCTTCTCAGGAGTTGTCTCATCCGTTGAAGCTGGTTTCGTATATAGTTGATGCACATTCTATTGTATATAAAAACCACTTTCACGTGAATAATCTTTATTTCACCAACTAATTTCCTGGAAGAACTTATTCAAACTTTCTGTAGATTGTTGTTAATAATAAACTCCATAACGATAAGGGCGTCTGAAAGGTCTCACTCGAACGACAACAGGGACGGGAACAGGATTAACTGGAACAGGTACTGCAACTCGAACCGGAACAGGAACTGGAGCGACTGGCGGGTACCCAACATATCCATTACCGTAGATTACTTGGCTTTCCACGAAATTGCTCAAAAATAAATTAAAAAGGATCAACACTAATAGTGCTTTCAATGAATACATTGTTTCAGAGAGACGTTGCAAGCTTACTGGCGGAACACTGAGTGATCAACCCACATTTTAAGTAAATGCCGCTAATGATGGATCAAAATGATTAATACTACTTTGTAAGCATTGTCTTGTGATATATAAGCGCCTTTTAATTACATTCTATAGGATGGAGTTGGGTAAGTACCGGGAAGATGCGATGGGGAGGTAATTTACGTAGTTTTTATTTTGCATTGATCTTTATGGAAAATTATTAGAGAAGAAGGGAAGCATGGAACAATGATTGATAGTGTAATAAGCAGGAAATAACCATATAAATTGACGTAAACTAAAAAAGAAGCTTCGTGGAATGCAACCATAATTAATATTCCATAATCTAAGGTGATTACTTCACTTGGAAAATTTAAATTGAAAATCAATTATGCAAAAATATAATTTATTTTCCCTATTCTTGTCAAAACTTCTGTCTTACGTTCACCGTCACTCGTTTGAAGTCTTTATCACTAAGAAGGGTCCATCGTTTCCCTAAAATTTGGGCAATTTCTTTCTCAGTCGACTCATAAGATCTGGATGCACACTTTAACCAGCAATAAAACTCGTTGGACCATTCAGGGTTGTATGGCCAATCACAGCGCAATATGACTGCATTCCTCCTAACATGGAAGTCCCGCAAATTTAGAGCAGATTTTGCCAGAAGGAGAAGTGTGGAAGTTGATACTTTCTCACGAATAACCTGAGTGTAGAAGAGGGTTACCAAAAGTAGGGTCAAAGGATCTAGGGTTCTTCTGGACATACCAACGTTGTTATGTTGTAGCACTGTCTCGTCATAAGGAGCAGCGCACTATCGATTCGACTATGAAACGACTTCGGGCTACAATATTTCGGCAGCATTTCATGACCATAGATTGTAAGTGTCCCTCGGTAGTTATCGATCATCCGTAACAAGCCTTCGGTTGTAATCTAGTTTAGGAATTGATTTTGGACCTACTTGAAAAGATATCATCGCACTCGACCTACCCTAGTCTTTGGTGTTGCATACAAAATACTGTAGACAGGTGCGTTTGGTTGGAAGACAAACTCTTCACATCCTCCCGACTCCACTCGAATATGCACCCTCAATTGTGGATTATCCCGTCTTATGATTTGCCAGGCCTTAGGACTGCAACCGGAGATTTGGTAGTGTGGTGGGGTATATCGATTCTGCAGCAAATGTAAATGTTTGAGTTTGGCATCTGCCAAAAGTATAAGGACATCGTCATCTATATTTTGTGGACTTATGACCAATATCTGGAAGAAGTTAAAAGATGGGAATTAATATAAGATAAAACGCGAAAGTAACTTGGTTGTACTTGCAAGTTTACGAAAAGACCAACATGCATGATTGGACAATGGACGGTTGTTGTGTTCACAAGGTACAGGACCCTTAGCTGAGTGCAGCATGAATCGAGCACTTCATCCAGCAAGTGATTGGCTTCAAATCGTTCCAGGACTAAATCAATGAGTTTGAGTATTCTTAAATTGTCGAGTTTAGCCATGAGTTTCTTGAGAGCGAGTAGAAGTTCCCCTAAAGGAATAGGTTCAAATAGTTGGGAAGCTTCTAGGCTTCAGAACTTATTGCTATCTTACCACCAGTTCCAAATAATTTGATTCCTTGTGGATCTTCTGCCTGGGACATATGGCACGGGAACGTGTACACGAGGCTTTTAATTTTGCAACCTATATCCTTGAGTTCTGCAAGGCATCTTTCTTCCCTTCCCTGCACAATGAAATTTACTTCCAATCTAGAGCAGGATCAATCGTACCAGCAAACAAAGTCATTAACTTACCTTCGTGATACACCACGTCATTAAGGTCATAAACTGAAATAAATTATTAAAACTATGCTCAGGTCTGAAATCTAGTCCTTTTATATATCGGCCCACACGCGTGAAGCAGCTTTGAGTTCGCAAGTGGTCCAAAGTATGCTGCCATCCTGAATAGTAGTTGTACTTGGCTCGGGTCAAGGTCCGATCGTCGACTACGAAGTTTGACCAAACCGGAGGGAGATGGAAGGCACGGTACCAGCTGCGGCAGACCTGGAAGTATCACTGAATAAATAGATGATTTTTTTCGAAGAAGAAGTGAAATATACCAAACTTGCATAATATCTTTCTCTCACTTCCAAATATTTGAAAATTTCCTCCAAAAGCAAATCTGGTAGTTCGTGCCAGTGTGAGTATTCTCTGTTTGGGTCACTGTAATCTACTTCTTCCTCGACATCAATGTAACAAGCTGAAAAACGTAGAAAAGGTAAACGAAATGAATGAATGAATAGTATTAAAACTCCATCGTATCTAGTCCCAGATTCAATGTCAACAGACGAGAATTCCTTAAAGTGTTTCAGATCTTTGCGGAATATTAAGGATAAAGAAGAAAAATAGTAAGAATTTTCCAATCCCGTGAAGTACTCAGTTGAAAAACTGCCACGCTACTTAATTGCTAGCTATGATATCCTTTTCCACAATTTTATAATATGGATCAATGGAGAATTTTAAGTACCATCTGTCCCACAGTTTCAACTAGCCTCGCCCCTTGTCAAAATCCACAGACTTTACTTTTTATTACTAACCCTGAATACGCGGACCCGTAGAAAGGGTCTTCGGGTCCGGAGTTTTTTGGAGGTGGACTTTAACATAATTAGACTGATTCTGCAATTTCCGCAGGGATCTATAGGATTTTCATTCCATGCCCGGGTTTTTTACCCTGCATTTCAGCCATTCATAGATAAAGCAACAAAACCAAAAAAAAAAAAAAATTAACAAAACAAACAAAACAGAATCAACCAAGAAGTATAGTACTGGAACCCAGCAGGAGCAGGACCTCGTTGACAGTAGTGCCGACATTAGCCCCCCACTGCAGTACAAACCTTGCCCAAGGATAAGCATCTACCTGTGGATAGAGAGCTGCTTCCGGACAAAACAACTTCAACGAAGCTGTCTCCGGGCAAATTACAACTCTAGGGTACTACTAGGGCTGACGAGTAAAGTCCTCTCAACCATCTCCAGGTTCCTATCGACCTGAACTCATAACCTGATACAGAAGTCAAGTAAAAAAATTACAAGTAAATTCCTGGACGAGTAAAGGCTTTCATCAGACCAAGCGATAGAGCCAGTTTAAGAGAATTCTATTCTCAGCGGCGTTGACAGGACCTCGCACGTTTGCCCATGAAACAAGTTTTGGGAGTAAATCCACTTTCGTCGATGCAGTTTCATCATCATCATCACCATCAACGGCGCAACAACCGGTATCCGGTCTAGGCCTGCCTTAATAAGGAACTCCAGACATCCCGGTTTTGCGCCGAGGTCCATCAATTTGATATCCCTAAAAGCTGTCTGGCGTCCTGACCTACGCCATCGCTCCATCTTAGGCAGGGTCTGCCTCGTCTTCTTTTTCTACCATAGATATTGCCCTTATAGACTTTCCGGGATCATCCTCATCCATACGGATTAAGTGACCCGCCCACCGTAACCTATTGAGCCGGATTTTATTCACAACCGGACGGTCATGGTATCGCTCATAGATTTCGTCATTGTGTAAGCTACGGAATCGTCCATTCTCATGTAGGGGACCAAAAATTCTTCGGAGGATTCTTCTCTCGAACGCGGCCAAGAGTTCGCAATTTTTCTTGCTAAGAACCCAAGTTTCCGAGGAATACATGAGGACTGGCAAGATCATAGTCTTGTACAGTAAGAGCTTTGAGACGTTTCGAGCGGAACAGTCTTTGTAAGCTGAAATATGTTCTGTTGGCTGACAACAACCGTGCGCGGATTTGAGCCCTATGGGGATTCATTTATTTACTTTTTAAAACGAATACCATAGCAGTGGGCCTGTCGAGAGGGAGAGAGAAAGGGGATGATTCACCAGGGTCCTGAAGTTTTTGGATGCGGGACGAAATACTACTTTTACAAAATTAGATTCGTTTTGTGATTTCGGAAGAGGCCTGCAGAACTTCCACCTTGAGTTACATTTTCTTAGATTTCTCCCTAAAGCCTAAAGCCACAGGACCCTACTTTGAGCACAGCGATACCAGGTCAGTTCCACCTACTGTTGCCAAAACCTTGACCATATGTAAGCACCGAACTACGGTCAAAAAACCGCATCCGAACAAACTATTTCTAGAGAAAAAGAATTCAATTAAATTGCCTGTGGTCAGACTATAACTCCCGGATAGTACCAGGACTGATGGGGGAGGGTTCTTGAAGCCATTTACCATCAATGATAAATGAAAATGACATCGTCCTTCTATCAGCAAAACTCTCTACTCGCTTAATATGATATAGTGTGAACAGATTAAGAGAAAAATACTCTTAGCAATGTGGATTCCGTCACTTCAAGGCGTCAAAGGTTTGTATTTCTCCTGTTCACGCCCTTGCAGAGTGTAGCACATTCACACAGCCTGAGGTTTCACTGAGGCTCTTTTAAGTGATGAGCTTACAGCATTGGGAAAACACGAATATGAACGTTTAAGACGCCCGAAAATCGAACCCGGAGCAACTATCTCGACCACCGCACTCGTGGTGAGAATTCTTCATTATTACAGTGGGGACGTGGTGGATATCAAAAGATATCAGACCCTCGCGCGCAGTTTGTAAGGGCAAAATAAATTCTCGGAGGATCGCCCGTTTGAGACATCCTTGAAATTAAAGTGGATTTTGGTTAGAGACCGTAGGTAGCAATTTTTAGACCTCTGCTAGTAGAGTGAGAGGTATATTGAAAGTGATGGGGAAACGGTAACATAGCCTTGAATCCAGACCGGTCTATCACATGCGAAACTGCATCTTTCGAGTGGGTTGAATGGATATTTAATTCATTCTATTGAGGCAAGTTTGCGGACACAAATGACATCATTTCTATCTTGGGCCTGGAATAGATGTGCCGGTTTGTACAATAGAAATGGAAGCTTATATGGATTCCGAAAATTTCCCGGGATGGGTGTGATAGTGATATTTATTTTCAAGCCTGGGTCTCACACGGTCGACTGAACGAAACGTTCCTGATCTAACTGTAAGGCTACTCGAGCATTGCTTATAATGAAGAAGCTGGTAAATGCCCTGTCTCCTCAACGGGCTGGGTCTAGAGTAGTGCGACTGGAGACGCCGTTTGCCGATATGAAAACGGCCCGAAATTGCAAAGATTTTCGCACCCAAATATGAACATTTTAACTTCTACCGACAGGCGAAAATCCTTACTAAGGAACCTAAGGTCACTGGAAAATCACAACTGGAAAGCAATTGTTTTCTAACAGAAACCTGATTCTTAAATTATTACCTGAAGAAAATCGGATTGATTAGCTAGCTACAGCAAATGGAAAAAGGAGGAGGAGACGATTTACTTTTCATAAGTAATTGTGCGGCTTCCGTAAGTCCTTAAGATTTAAGCCCATCACACCCTGGTAGGGTCCTTCGGTCCTTTTGTCTCTAGGCGATGTCCTAAGATTCGGAAAAATCTGTGATGGGTGCAGGTAGGAAACTGCCTGAACAGGATAGCTAGTAATAACATACAGTGGCTTTGTTTTAGATTAATAGGGTCCCAAGCGGGTAGCACTTTTGTTAGTCCATGGGCTACTTGTTTTGGATAAAGCTTCCACTCTGCTGTGACTGACAGTTTGATCCAACAGATCTATTGTGCGCCGAGAGCTTGTAACTACATTTACCCTAATTGTAAGTAACAAAAACTTGTTGTTTCTTTTCCGTTGGTGTGGGTATTTTATTCTTGCAAATACCGATATTTCGGGAACCACTTGTTCCCTTCATCAGTGCAAACTAACTTCATCAGTGCAAACAAGTTAGTTTGCACTGATGAAGGGAACAAGTGGTTCCCAAAATATCGGTATTTGCAAGAATAAAATACCCACACCAACGGAAAAGAAACAACAAGTTTTTATTACTTCAATTAATTAATCGTTGGAAACACCGCATAATTTCACTCTGATACATTTCCCCCTTTCCTGAAAATTAATCACCAAATTGTGAGGGGGATAACCTGGCAGTTTCATGGAAATTTTACTTTCTGAAGCGCCGTTAATGTGTTCGCCATCATTCTACGGGCAGAATATCTATCAAAATAAAGATCGAGTTGGAGGCAGACTTTATGGTGCCAACATGTTGGGTTTAAGCTCCCATAGGTACCTGAACCTACCTTTCACATATACCGGACACTGTCCCAGAACATGTGTGGAGGTTTCGTCACTTTCTTCACAAAATCTTCATGAGTACAGTCTAGGGTTGCTCCATTCCTGGTGTGTTCATCCAGCACAATTTCCTCAGCCGTTTGTCTTCGTTTTTCAGCGTCGTAGCCGTGAACTCATGTCCAATTCCATAGAAGGACTTTGGTTCATGTCTCCTTGCTCCTTTTCTGGTCAGCTCATCCGCTGCCTCATTACTTTCTAACTCAATGTGGCTTGGAACTCAACGTAACCAGAGCTTATTGAACAAGCCGAGCATGTTCAGTCTGTTACCCCTCCCCTCTTAAACTCAACATAAAGTCATGCCCGTCATGGCGGTTTTCGAAGAAATCGGGTGTTTCAGACAGGTGGGAAGTACTCCAGGGCCAGGAAATTGATACCCAACAGGGGCGATTTAACACAAGTTGCGGGAAAAAGATGAGGACTCTTTAGGGAATCAGCAGGCGGCTCAGAGCAAAAAATACGCACTGGCAGTTCCATGTGTTCCAAAGGGGAACTCGCCCAGCGAAATAAATAAAAGGCGAATTTGCACCGGTAACTGTCAACTCCGAGGGAAGTTTGTCGTAAGCGGAGATATTAAAAGTGGTCAATGCTGACTTGAAGTGTCCGAATAGGTAAGTGGTTAGAGCGCAAGGCTGTCGTACGGAAGGTCGCGGTTCAAATCTCGCTGGCGGCAGTGGGATTTGTATCGTGATTTGGCGTCGGATACCAGTCGACTCAGCTGTGAATGAGTACCTGAGTCAAATCAGGGTAATAACCTCGGGCGAGCACAATGCTGACCACATTGCCTCCTACAGTGTACTGTAGTGTACCGTTACGGTCCTGAATGAAGTGCTCTAACACACTTCAAGGCCCTGATCCAATATGGATTGTTGCGCAAACGATTATTATTATTATTATTAAAGCTGACTTCGGTCTTAGAGGAGACCATATCAGCAAGAAGGATTCCGACGGAGTGACATCTAGATGAAAAATCTGAATTGTGTTGAACGAACAATTTAGTTAGAGGAACTTGGAGAAGAATGGATTGTGAATTTGAGAAAAGTCTACTAGTGGAGGCAATGTTGAAATTGGTGTCCCCCAGAAAGCTTCGAATTGGGCTTCATTAAAGGAGTGCTTCAAGTACTTAATGTTTGGACACTTCACGAAAGCATGCGTTAGCAGCATTGGTTGGTTCGATCGATGAAGAAGGTGTGGGGAGAATGGACATATTACCAAAGAGTATAATAGGGACTCCAAATCCATTTTGAGGAAAAGAAAGGTGGGACGTATTAGCGTATCGATGGAAGTGTAAACGCTTAGAATTTAGGAAGGCATTACCTGAAATGAGAAAATGAAGTTTATTGAAATAAACTTCAATCATTGTAAGGTCGACCAGGATTTCGTTGCTCAGATCAGGTACGAATCTGAGATAGAAATTGTCGTGGTGGCTTAACCGGTGGAGTGAAGGTCTAGGCTACAGGTTATGAGACAATCGGCCCATGATTTTTTGTGGGCGGAAATAAGCGGTGCTTTTGTATACAGCTGCTACGTTCTACTCAGTTTCATATTGTTTGGCGTGGTCCCTGAAATGGGGAAGCCAGGAGAATAATGCAAAGGGTCGATGTCTATTAGTTTATTGTGGCCAACGAAGATGATGTATGCCCTTTTGAAAAGAGGGCTTGGCTCTATCGTAGACCTGACTTTTGTCAGTCTTGAACTGGTGTGGTATATCTTGATACATTAGAGTGGACTACACCTACAGCATTCACCAAGCAATTATTTTCGATTTATGGGGAGGGTTACATGGCACGAAACCAGGATACTTAAAGCCGAAATGGTCATCAAGCTGCTTAACGAAAACATCGATGAGCAAACCTTCATAGACTTGCGGTTAGATCCTTCTAACGCCGGCAGACCAGAGGAAATAGCTTTTCGTGTGACATAATGCTTCTCCAAAGCATGTGACGCGTCCATGCCTAGGGAGATGCTCATTTCAACTACTGATGGAATGGTAAATTGGCCAGCCTTTCATCAGCACTATTGTCGATTGCTATTTAGCTGAAAGATAGTTCTGGAATGATACCTATGCTATCTCCGCGAGTGTTCCACACAACTCCGTACTGGGCCTACTGCTGTGGAACATCATGTGCAAGGTTTCCGACCACGGTGGTAGTCGCAACGCATTTAAAGAATGCTGAGTTATACTCTTGCGAAACAATCAGTGCTGTTGAGGTGTAGTTGAAGAGCGCTGGATTAAGGCTTGCAGAAGAAAATAATGTAATGGCCCGCATTAGCAAGCGCCGTAAGCGAAATTATGCTTGTATCTAAGTAGAAACTCACATCATCATTTTCAATGGCGCCATCAGATACTTGAGAGTGATGACAGACACCAAGCAGTAGGTCTGTCCAATGTGGGAGGGCGGCCAGGATGATGAGTTCCATCTTCCGACCCCAGGTGGCGATGTTTAAATATGTGTTTATGTACTTGTTTTCAGACTATGCATGGGCTAATGTTTGCTCATTTCTGGTGCGTAGATCAAAATGTCAATGGGATGGATACCCTGAACATAAAATCACCATGGAAGATGAAAGGAAGCTTAAACGTACGGTGCGGGGGTCGGCTCGGAATCCCAGTACTGACGATTTTTGGGAGTGAGCAAGGGAGCCACCGTGACATCTAATGCTACAAGTATTTTAGATTCGGCCCTGATCTGGAGGATCTATCCTTCACCCTGCTTGGGGCAAAAACAGTTGAGCTATCCGAGCTTTTCAAGGACAAGCATAACGTGCACTAATGCATAAAGAATATGAGAATATGTTCCAAAAGTTTCACAGGCCACTCAAGTGACATCTAACTGTACTGCCATCAAATCACGGTCGAATAAAAGAATACGACAAGAAGAGGGGGATCCCCTTGGGAATCAAAAATCCAGTAAGAGAAAAAAGGGCATACAGACAGTTCCGAAAAACTTAACAGACATTTTAGAAGGGGCAAAATACATGGCTAAAGTGCGAACGTCTGTTAGTGCAATGAAATGCAGGAGGATCGAACAAATATTGAATGGATTAAAATTACCGGCAAAGAAGCGGAAAGGAAAGCAAAAGTGCGCTCAGAGGCCATCTATCTCTAGCAAGGGCAATCTGTCCTTTGCGGAGAAACTCAAAAAGGTCAAAGCTGATTTCGATCTAAACGATCAGAATCCGAAGAACCCAGAAAGAAGATCTCGGTTCAAGCTGAAAAAAAGGCTTTCGCACTCAAGTTAAAAATTCATTCATTCAATGCATCGCCAAAGCGTGTAATGCCACAAGTGGTTAAATGTGGGCGACAATAATAATAATAATCGTTGGGGCAATAATGAAATAGGATCAGGGGCTTGAAGTATGTTAGAGCACTTCATTCAAGACCGTAACGTTACACTATAAGATTACAGTACCCTATAGGAGGTAATGTAGTCAGTTTGATTGCTGGTAAATTCAGCGCTCGATTACTTGGTTCTCTGGATGTACACCGCTGTAGTACGTCCGATCCTAACGTACGGCTCTATTGTATGGCGCCAGGCTTTGAAGAGAAAATACAATAGAACGAAGCTTAATAGGATTCAAAGAACCGCGTGTGCAGATGCTACTGGGGCTCTGCAGTCCTGCCCGGCAGATGCTCTCAATGTACTCCTGCATCTCCTCCCCCTAGACCGCCACATTAAATATGTTGCAGCGTGTAGTGCCGTCAGATGCTGGGCAGCGAAGTCCTACGGCCACAGCAACATCCTAGATGAAATACGTCGGGAAATCTGGGCACCCCCCACGGAATACGAGTATGTCACACGCAAGTTGAACTTCACGAGAAACTTTGCTGTGGACCTTCCAACCAGGGCAAAGTGGAAGACCGGCGGCGTGTTGCGAGACTATGATACAGTACTCTTTATGGACGGATCAAAGATGGCCTATGAAGTCGGCGCGGGGGTTTTCTCGAATACACACGCTGTATCCAAGTCTTATGGTCTCCCTGGTTTCGCCAGTGTATTCCAGGCGGAAGTACTGGCGATGACTGGAGCGTGATTCGAGCCCCAAGCGTAACATAGCTTGCTAAAAGTCACTCTCCTCTGGGTTCCCGGGCATAGGAACATAGAGGGGAATGAGCGGGCTGACGGATTGGCCAGGCCGGGTGGGAAAACGCTTAGTAAAACCTGAAAGAAATGTGTTGTACTGTCCACGGTCTCGAATCATGTTGGAAAATAGAAGACGAAGCTTTTATGTAATTGGTTATACTAATGCCATTTTGATAGCTTCCCAGAATCAGAGAGTTATTTTTGAGTTCTGTCAATTTTGGAGTTAAAACTTCGGCGTGAACGAATGACTTTCCGGGCATCGAGCGGCTTCAAGACGATGGTTAGCTTGAAATGCATCAATGAGGATACATGAAGTAACTTTTCCAATGGTTTGGGAAAAACAGTTGTAATTCTGTGTATAGCGCTAGTGAACTGCCTAGGAATGGATAGGATGAGGACTGATATTGGACTTATCTAAATAGTCAGTTAGTCAAGAGTCAGTAATGAGCTCAATACTACATTGGTCGATGTTGACTTGAGGGGACGCCAGTTAGATGGGAGATCTCATACGGCCTATTTGTTTTCGTTCCGAGGATATATGATATTTTTGGACTTCAGAAATCAAAGAACTGTGGCCTTGAGCACAGCGAAAAAAGGATCAATGGTCATATGAGATTGTGCATGAGAAGGCGATTTTCTTCGGAAGTTTCTAAGTGATTTAGGCTTGCAGAAGATGCCATTTTCTATCATAATCGGAGTGCTATCGTTCTGGGGAATAAGTTTGTGTATTATAGGAGACCCAGATATATCGATTTGCGATATCACTCTTCACATGTAAAGTGCGCCGCATATGTCCATGAAGAACCACGTCGCTTAGTTTAGTTTTGCAAGTTATTGCCGAAATGCGGATTTGTTTGTTATTGGTGTCATTCCTTAGTAATGCCACTGGCGCGGGTTGGAATTGCTTTTGTGCTAGGTGAAGCCTAGCCTTGCAGTGCTGGTAATGGCGCTCTATAGTAAAGCTAGATTATTTTCAAGTTTTCTTTAGAGTATATTGTTTCTGCAGCATATATCCACTCACACAAGTCAGTCAGATAGATAGATAGATAGAACAGTCAATGGATGAAGCTACGAGGACTTTGCCGAATCAGCTAGCATAATGGGAATATAGGTTTACGTCAAAGTGTCTGTAGAGGTGTACCTCGTTGAATATTTGGAGAAATTTATTGGCTTGATTTACGAAAAAGGAGACATTTGGCCCTTGAAAAATCGTAAATTAAAGAAAATACATTGTTTCACAAAAAGGAAGAAATTGCTAACTTTTTTCAGCCATTTCTTAAGTATTTATCCTTTTTTTTCTTTTGTAAGTCCAAAACTTTGATGGAGAGTTTTTCGCACAGTTTTGTTTTGTTCTAACGGAATCTGTTTACAAAACTTTCAATTATTTCAGTGACACTCTTCAATTGCTCAAAACTCTAAAATTTCCCGGCTTTCACATGTTTGATTTGATGTCATAAACAGAAGGCGATCACTTAATCGGAACTCAAAAATTTTAGATTGATACTTTGCCAAAATCCGATTGAAATCAGTTGAAAGCAGAATATATACAAACATAATATGTATATGGCATACAAAAATTAATTAAACATCATGAATAAGCAAACAAGAGTCCATAAATTTTTCTTCACTTGCTTTCATCAATAGTTTTCCATACCTTCATCGTTTTCATCAATTTTCCAGCAGCCTTTCTGAGCTTTTTCCTCAATTTTGCTCATTGTTGGATACGATCCTTATATTCCGTGGTTCAAGTTGATGCAAAAGTTCTAACTTTTATTACTGTACAAGGCATTAATAATATTTTCCGTTCAGCAAGAAAATCTGTCACTCGCACTATTTGTTGTTAAATAGTAAAATATCCCCAAAATTTCTGAACAAAAGCTATTCGATCTAAGATAACACCGGGTTTCTTGTAGATACACTTTTTATCACTTGGAAAACTTTCACAATTCCTTTTGAATTCAGTACGTTATCGCGGAAACTTTCATTTACACGCAGGACGAAAATATGATGAAAATATAAATTTACGGAAGAAAATCTTTTTTGAACCCTTCACCGACTGCTCTAATTGAACTTGTAGATTTTCGACTGTACTTTCCGCATTTTCAAAACTTGTTCGGCTAATTCTAGATAAAATATTAGGAAAACTGTTCTGAATCTGCTGAAAAGATATTTGTGGAAAGCTACTCTCGGGCATATTACGTGGACCATTTTCTATAAATAGTTTTCGTATGCACGGATCCGTGGGAAACTCGGTACATTCGAAAGCTTTGTTTTCGCAATTTCTAATTTACATGGGATCAGCTGTGGTTCTAGAGTTTGCAGATGGGGGTTTTGATTAAAGAAGGAAATTTTCATGCAAGGTGGCATAAGGTGAAAGTTTATTTGTACATTGACCACAGACGTTGTTTGCAAATACAATAAGTATTTGCTGGAAGTTTTTGTAGATTTTTAAAAAATCAACATTATTTGTTTTTTTATTGACTTCATCCGTCGAAACAATTTATTTGAAAAACCAGACGAAAATGTTTGACCTCAAAAGTTTTTATTAGTTTATTATGTTTAGTAAGAGCAATTATCATCATAAAATCCCAATAATCGTCAAAGGGTAGTATAGGTTCCAAGGCGAAACGTGGATTGGTACTCACAATGGAATATAAAACCTGGGAAACGCCTGCTGAACCAACACCAACAGCGCTACTACCAAACCCTATCTCCACCTCCATGTGGTGACCGCTGGGAGCTCTGTCTTAACGAAAAGCTGCAGACGGAGAATGATGAAGGCGAGTCTCCCGTGCCTGAAAACGGGACAAATTGTACCAACTGGTCCTCCAGGTTGGGGGTAAAGTAGGGCTGGACAACCTGGACATCCCTACACGAAAATCTAACGTTACGAGCCAGCACGTCAAACCCGGCAACGACAACGGAATAATGATTTGCGCATTTTCTTATGGAACATGCCCTCCCTGTACAGAGATGGAGCTGCCTAGCAGCTAGCCGATACGCTGTCCCAATATAAGGTTGATGTAACAGCGTTGCAGCAAATCCGTTGGACAGGGACCGGTTTCCTTGATAAAAGCCACACCACCATAAATTAGATAGATAGATAGATAGATAGCTTTATTAGTGTAAATCAATTCATGTACAGATACAATCAATATTTAAGTGATACAGACTAAGTCTTTTCTGCTATGGTAAGTTGTGCAGTATAAACAATCCTAATAAGTGCAATCGCTTCAATTCTCAAAATTCCCTAGGAAAATTTAAAAAAAAAACCTAGCTTGCAACTTACGACCTAAACTTATACCTATTACTAGCCTAAACTAACTCTAATAAAGTATACCTTAGCAATAATTAGAGAAAGATGCAATTAGCGGGTTAGCGATTTGATGTAGCCGCTGAGTTGAAGAGTACCAAGGTTTATCCAGAACTAATTTCAAAGCTTTATTTTGGGAGATCTGAAGTTTGGACTTGTGGCATTTAGCGCAATGATTCCAGACTGGAGCCGCGTACAGTAGAATCGGTTGTATAGCTACTTTAAAAATAAGCAGCTTATTGAATTGCGATAATTGCGATTTCCTATTAATTAATGGGTATAATGCGTGGATACACTTGGAGACTTTCATATAAACATCTTCAGTATGGGGTTTAAATGTCATTTTTCTATCTAGGGTCATTCCTAAATATTTAATACTATCCCCCCACGAGATGCTGGATCCAAGGAAGTTTATATCGCGAGAAGGTAGCCTTGAGCGTTTTCTTTTACGGGTAAAGAAAATTGCATTCGTTTTGTTCATATTGACTTTAATTCGCCATCTATGGTAGTATTGATATAGAGTTTCTAACTTTCGCTCTAAAGTCATAATTATAATGGAAGGGTCGACACTGGCGACATATAAGCCGGTATCGTCCGCAAAAATGGCAAGCTGACAGGTGTTGTCCACTGGGATATCAGATGTGTAAATATTAAAAAGAGTCGGGCTTAATGGCGAACCCTGAGGAACACCTGCTGGAATAATTCCGCGTGAAGATATTGTAAGATTAACTTTAACGGAAAAATAGCGATTTGTAAGAAAGGACCGAATCAATTTGATGAGGTATAATGGAAAACCGAAAGTGAAAAGTTTGAATATCAAACCGTTATGCCACACGGCATCAAAAGCTTCTTTGAACTTAAAGCTTGTGTTATGTCCCTCGAAACTCTGTAAAGCTGGTGGACGGTTGAATGGCCATTTCTAAACCCAAATTGTTCCTTGGGTATCAAATTTGTGCTTTGCAGAAAGCGATCAATTCGGACTTTAATGATTTTTTCGAACAGTTTTGATAGAACCGGTAACAAACTAATGGGCCGATAGCTTTTAACACAGTTCGGATTTTTACCTCTTTTCAAAATGGGTATAACAATAGCATACTTCCACGCTACTGGAAAGTAAGCCACTTTTAAACATGCGTTAAAAATTAATTGAATTATGGGAAATGCTTTCTTAGGAAGATTTTTGAATGCAACTGCCGGTAACTGGTCGACTCCAGGAGCTTTTCTATTCTTAAGCTTTTTAACTAACTTCTTAATCTCTTTTATTTTACAGTAAGCGTCTTTTGGAACTTCAAACGTGCTTGGAATGTTTTTAGTAGCGTTAGCAACGATCGCATCATTTAAAGGATTTCCCATATCTTTGGAGATAGCATGCGCCAATTGAAAATTTTTAGCAATTAATTCAGCCTTCGAAATGTCGGCGTATATCAGTTGGCCATTTTCAGCTGCTAACGGAGGAATTTTATTTTTGTTACCCTTTTTAAACAATTTGTGAAATTTCCAGACTTCAGGCGAAAAAGGATGAAGGCGAGTCTCCTGCGCCTAAAAACGGGGCAAATTGTATCAACTGGTCCTCCAGGTTGGGGGTTGGGTAGGGCTGACAACCCTACACGAAAACAACTTGTTACGAAGCCACAACGGGAGCCACGGACTGCACGGATAATACAACGACGAACCCGGCACCGACAAAGGAATAACGATTTGCGCATTTTCTCATGGAACGTGCGCTCCCTGTACTGAAATGAAGCTGCCAAGTAGCTAGCCGATACCCTGTCCCAATATAGGGCTGATGTAACAGCGTTACAGAAGATGTATTGGACAGGGATCGATTTCCTGAAGAAGAGTCACTACACCATAAATTATAGTGGCCATTCAATAAACCATGTGCTCGAAGTAGGTCTCTTAGTCAATCAAAAAATGAAACCTGCTGTTATCGGCTTTGAAAATATAAGCGAAAGGTTATGCACACTGCGTTTGCGAGGCAAGTTTAGAAATATAAGCCTCATAAACGTTCACGTTGGTATAGTGTTCCGGGCTCGAATTACAACACCACCTACAATCCTCTCTGACAATCAGGTCAGAGTGAATACTGAAGCGTGAACACCTCCGTAAAACCTATAAGGGGGAAACGGATGCCGCAATAACCGCAACTTAGAGATGCCCTGGAGGTAAAGCATCAATAAATAATCTTCACAACCACCTGAAGAGCGTTATCATTGGTACGGCCACAAACATACTTGGCCTCAGCCGCAAGAAAAGTCGGAACGACTGGTTCGACGAAGTTGCATTCTCAAAGAACGTGGGCATGCGCAGAGACCTATCATGAACTCCGACGAGCGGAGAAGCGACTTCACACACGGAAAAAGGAAGCCTGGGAAAACCAACAGGTCTTTGAACTCGAAAAGTACAGTGAGCAACCGCACCAAACGCGGAAGTTTTACCAACAAGTCAGCAGGATGAAGCTGTATAGACCTCGATGCTTATCCTGCCGAGACAAAGAGGGAAATCTGGCTTCCGACAGAATGAGCATATTGAAGCGATGGGTTGAGTATTTTGATGAATAGCTGAACAACCAATATATCGGCGAGTTGGGGGTCCCGCCAACTGAAGACGAGGACAAATGCTGCCACCAAGCATAGAAGAAACAAAAGTGCAATCCACCGGCTTAAAAACCATAAGTCGCCAGAAGCCGATTACAGGCGAATTGGTTAAATATGGAGGCGACCAACCATACTAAGTGAATCATCAATTTATGCTCGACTTGTGGGACAGCGAATCAATGCCTGACGAATGGCAACGAGGCATTATTTGCCCCATACATAAAAAGGGGGATATCACGCAATGCAGATATTCTCCTCTATCTTGCTAGGCTGGATAGTCCCATACCCCCAGAACATCATTGGCCCATTCCAAAGAGGATTAAATCCAGGCAAATCAGCAGCAGATCAGATTTTCTCTGTGCAGCAAGCGATGGAAAAACTGTTGGAATATAGACATCAGTTGCATCATCTTTTCATCGACTTTAAAGCCACCTATGACAGCATAGCCAGGGTAAAATTGTACACGGCCATGAGAGAATTCGGTATCCCAACGAAATTGATAAGACTGACTAGGCTGACCCTGACCAATGTGCGAGGCCAGATAAAAGCAGCAGGATCACTCTCAAGACCATTCGACATCAACAACGGTCTACGACAAGGGGATGCGCTATCATGCGTCCGCTTTACCCTGGCCCTCGAGAAAGTGATCCGTGATGCTAAGGTAAATGCAAGAGGTACGATCCTCTTTAAGTCCACCCAACTACTGGCCTATGCTGACGATATCGGCATTATGGGAAGAACGACCCGAGACGTACAAACTGCCTTCAACCAGATCGAGCAGGCGGCGCGAGATCTTGGGCTGCACAGTAATGAAGGCAAGACGAAGTACATGGTGGCAACGTCAGCGCCAAAACCAAAAAGCCGAACAACATCGAATCGCACTGGCCAAACGAAAACAATGAAGACAGGAGAGTACAACTTTAAAACCGTTGATAATTTCCCCTAGCTAGGGTCGAAAATCACAACCGATAGCAGCTATGACGATGAAATCTGCGCACGGTTGTTGGTAGCCAACAGCTCAGCTTACAATAACTGTTTCGCTCGAAACGTCTCACCATGGCGTCACTGTACAGGACTATGATTTTACTAGTCCTTATGTATTCCTCGGAGACTGGGTTTCTTAGCAAAAAAAACTGCGAAATCTTGGCCGCTTTCGAGAGAAGAATCCTCCGAAGAATTAGCCTACATAACGATGAAATCTATGAGCGATACCACGAGCGTCAGGCTGTGGATAAAATCCGGCTCAATAGGTTGCGGTGAGCAGGTCACTTAATCGGTATGGATGAGGATGATCCAGCCGGAGGGCCTTATCTATGGTAGAAAAAGAAGATGAGGCAAACCCTGCTTGAGATGGAGCGATGGCTTAGGTCAGGACGCCAGACAGCGTTTAGGGATATCGAATTGGTGGACCTCGGCTCAAAACCGGGATGTCTGGAGTTCCTTATTAAGGCAGGTCTAGACCGGATATCGGTTATTGCGCCATTGGTGATGATGAAATACAGTTATCTCAACACTAAAATCAAGTTGAGACTGTTCTGTGCTTGTGTTCTTTCCGCGTTGGTATATGGGAGTAGCATATGAAAAGAGAATTGTCCACTGTTACTCAAGAGCTCCAACCTTTTGTCAATACCTATCTGCATCGCATCATCGAAGTACGCTGGCCTGAGACTATTTCAAACAAAAAACTTGGTCGCCGCGCGATCTTCGCACTCGTATGCGATGTGATAGGAAAACGTAAGTGGCAGGCGATAGGTCACCCATTGAGGAGGGGCGACAACTGCTTTGCGGGATACGCCATGCAGTGGAATCCTCTCTCCAGAGCTGGCCGACGAGTGGGTCGCCCTTGGTGCACTTGGTGAAGAGCGGCGCGAGCGTAGTACTTTCACAAGTGGATTTTAGTTTCGACGTGAAGTGCAAACTGGATACGTCAGGGATCAAAATGTGCAAATTTAAAGT
Organism: Hermetia illucens; assembly: GCF_905115235.1. Classification (NCBI taxonomy): domain Eukaryota; kingdom Metazoa; phylum Arthropoda; class Insecta; order Diptera; family Stratiomyidae; genus Hermetia; species Hermetia illucens. The sequence goes on from NC_051852.1 coordinate 130,916,717, forward strand.
GAAATCGGAAACCACCCAATCCAAAAATCTGTGACGATGGCTATTGTATGATACATTCAAAAGTGGCAATTGCACTCTTACTGAGAAATATCGTTCCGTTTCGTCCTCTTGTTCGAAAATCTTGGACAGGTATGTCCGCGGCTGCTTGTATGTCCACTTTGCAACACGGCTTTGTTAAACGTAGCTCCACCGCTCCCAATTTCCTTGAATTCACCAAGAAATGTACACTATCTACACAGTTTAGCGCTGAATGCCAGAATGTATCACTCTATGTGCTATTCGCTTAAATCCTCATCCACTTCCTTTTCCTACCTCCTTGGCGGATATTCTTTATCAGAACAGAACTTCACTCAGGACGTCGGGGTCTCTTTCGATAATAAGGCCCTCTTTGGCACTCACTGCCTCAAAGTTACCAGTCGCATTGCAAGTTTGCTGGGCTCCTTATTTCACTTCAACTCCCTCGTTAGAAGTATCCTAGAGTATCAGGTCACCCTTTCAGAACCGTGGTTGTCTTTCTGTAGAAATGGTGCCCCTTCGGGTCGTGGCCGACGACCATAAGATTTCATTGACTACGGAGTAGTGGAAGCGGATCGATGAACGGAGGGGGTTGAAGGCTCTACTGACCGCTGCGGGTGATGGCAGGGGTGACGCGCTCGAATTCCGATACGGAGCGAAATCCCGAAAAGTTCAACATAGTGTACGCCGTGAAAAGAGAGAATTTGCTATTCTGTTGGTCAGGGAAGCGGAAAATGCCGTACACCGCAACGATTTCAGAAATATATTCCGCCTCACGAAAAAGCTAGCATGTGATCGCAAATCTTTCCATGGTCCTATGACGGACGTTAACGGTCGACTTCTCATCCACGATTCACCATGGTTGTTAACCGTATGAGAGTGAGTTCCTCCTCTAGTGGCTTTGGATTTGAAAAGACAAGCAAGTAGAGTTGGACTGAAAATAAACACCAACAGAACCAAAGTTCTCAGTCTGACGGGTCATCGCACTCTCCCCATCTGCATCAATGGACAGAGCATCGAAAGTGTCGATCAATTCGTATATCTAGGGAGTGTGGTTTCTGCCAACCGCGCCACCGAACTGGATGTTGCCTGACGCATTGACGGCGATTGATTCAATTTTGCAGCCCTGCCTAAAATCTGGAAATGCAGCTATCTTAACGCCAAGATCAAGCTGAGTTTGTGTGTTCTTTCTGTGTTTTTATCATATATGAAAGTAGCACATGGGAAGTGAACTGTTACCCAAAAACTCCAAGCTTTGGTCAATACCATTTTGTGTCGTAACATTGGAGAACGGTAGCCTGACACAATCTCAAATGAAAACTTGTTCGGCACACATGCCTGACACTCGTACGCACTTTGATCGCAAGAGGGAAATGTCATTGGATGGCCACACATTAAGGAGGGGCGAGAGTTGCATTGATGGCTATGACATGCAGTTGAATTCACTCTCCGAAGATGCCGACGAGTGGGTCGCCTCAAGGGCACTTGGAGCAGAGCAGTAGAGGATGAGTACAATTATCTTGGGAAGTCGTGGGGGGTGTTTGAGTGCATTTCAGGTAACTGCGAGCGGTAGTGCGTAGATGTGGCTGATTTGTTATGCCCCACCAAGGGGTCAGAGTGGTTTTGTGCTCCATGGTGGGCTCCGAGCCATAATTTCATCTTGGAATTATACTGCTCTTTGATCCTCCTTACAGACTTATTTTTTACGATTGTTTTCCGTGGTATCCTGAACTGGGCTCTATGTGGCAACTCGATGCTAGAAGTGTACGCTGTATCCCATAGCTGAATTCCATAGGTCCATATTGCCATATGGCGGCTTTGTAGAGTAGGCGTTTGTAGTCGAGTCCTAGCTTAGAGTTTTTGTTTAGAAGCCAATACATGTTTTTTGTTCGTCTAGGAGCGAACCGAGGTACTTTACATCATTCTTTTGAGGGATTGTTACACCATTGATTGAGACCTCAGCGCAGATTTGCCAGTTCAGAGTGAAAGTGACGTGACAGCACTTGGTTTCGCTTACGCGAATTTTCCATTTTGTAAACCACTTTTCAATTCGTCTTAGGTGGATTTATAATTTTTTTGATACAACCTGATGATTGGTGTGGATACTTAAAGTTATCAGATTATGGTCAATTGGTAGATGCGCGGTATAGATGAGAGGGGAGTGTCGGTTCAAGGACATTGCCTTAAGGGACTTCATCTTGGATGTTGTATTCGCGAGAAGTGAAGCTTTTGTATTTCACCCTAAATTTACGCTACAAGAGAAAAGATTCCAAAATTCCATGAAATTGCATTGGAAGTAGTTTTTTCTATTTTAAAAAATCAATCCTTCGTGCCACACTTTGTCGAAGGCTTACGCCACATCCAAAAAGACCGCTGAGCAATACTTTCTATCCTCCAGTGAACTCCTTATCTCAGCTTATCTTGTGAACTGATTCGATTCTCGAAAGCTAAACTGGTGCTGACGAATTACTTTGTTTGCGAAAATCTTTGAGAGGATGAGTAGCGGAGTTATAAGCCTGTAAGATGCATCCTGCGTTTGGTCCTTATCATATTTGGAAATCATTATAACTTCTGGAACCTTTCAAGCTTTGGAGAGATAGGTGAGACGTAGAGTTGCGTTGAATACGTGAGTTACGTGACTGATTGCGATATCTGGAAGTTCTTTAACATTTTTCCCGTGGTTAGGTCATATCTTGGAGTAGTCTTTGGGTCCACTTGTTTTCTAAAGACTTGAACAGCTTCTTTGGCTCTAAACGAATGGTTCGCCTTCGGTGTAGCCATGGATATTTTTGGAAGCCTTGACTCCATCTCCAGTTAAAGGGGAGGCAAAACTTTTTCAGGCCCAGCTGGCGTTTGTTGATTTCAGTGACGATTCGCATGGGGCAGGTATCCTCAACTATTATATCTTGTAGCTTTCCACAGAGAAAATCAGTTGATGCAGTAGGTGATAAACCTCGTAATTTACTTTAGAACTCCCGTTCCCGTTGAGCTTTAAGGAGTTCATGAAGCGATCGACTTGCTCTGGCCAATTATTTTTTTAAGTCCGGAGATCTGTGAGCCTGCCATTGACTTCTCAACTTACGCTATACTTAGACCAGTTGCAGTATGCTATGAGTTATACTATTTTTTGGAAGATTGGCGATATGTCGGCGTAGGGTAGAGAGCTGTAGAGCCACGGTCATTATTTCTTTGAATTTAGTCTAGTCTATTTCACCTCTAGGTTTTAAGGGAGTGCTGATTTGCAGATGAGTGCTTATACCATTCTTTGTTTGTTTGTTTAGTGTAAGTTTCCTACCTGTATTGCACGTTGTAGGAGGTTTGCTTGGAAGTGTTATAATGACGGGCAAATGGTCTGAATACAACTTATAGCATGGGTCGTTGGTTTTCAGCTCCCGCCGCACATCTTTAATAAGACTAAAGTTAATCAGGTCCGGGACTTTTCGACGATCTGCTGGCCAATAAGTGGGCTGCCAAGAAAAGACGACATCAGGCTAGTGTATCAGGCTAGCACGTTTCATAATTGTATGGGAGTTACCAGTCTCGATCCTGAATGAGTGTACTAAACATTAAAATCGCCAGTGGCAAGAAATCTGTTCCTAATGTGTTAAAACATTCTTTTTATATCTGAGAAGCCAGTTTAAACTTTGGAGGATAATAGATAGCGGTGATGGTTATCTTGTTGGCCTTTTTAATAGAAAAATAACATATTGAAAGTAGTTTGATAAATTTTTCCTTTATTTTTGAAATAGATTTCTACAAATTTTCAATATTTCATTTATTGTAATACGTAACATCTGTTAATGATTTTTTTGAAAGTCAAAAAGTACAACTTTAATTCACCTCTTAAATAGAATATAACAATTAAAATTTATTTTGAAATTGTCTTATTTAAAAATCGGTAATAATTATCACTAAGTAAAGAGACAATATAAATAATGTTATCATTCCATCATTTACCAGTTTTAATTTAGCATCGTTTAAAATATATTTATATTTAATTATTTTATTACTTCTAATGTTTCTGTTGGAGTAAATTTCCACATCATTACACAAAACCAAGTAGATTGTAAATGTTTAATAGAAAACTTCACTTTGTATACTAAAATGTTATTACTGGTCTGATGTTTCACTAAATATACATGCGTAATACTAATAGAAACAGTTGCACTAACTAAATTTTACCATTTTGTAGTAAGTTAAATACGAAAAGTTGTTATATCGCAACAAATTTTATAACTACATATATATTTGATTAAAATATACAGTTTTTGTTTTTTAGTTTATGTTTAGTTTATGAGGCAGAGATAGATGTAAGTCTGGTTTTAGTACCGTAGAAAATATGTTTTTCTGAATGCGTGTACTAATTTGGGTAATTCAACATATAATCCCGAAATATTAAGGCTTAGAGGTCTTAAAAATTTGGGTCTATTTATTGAATTTCCAGAATGAAGTTCATGTTAAGATTTGCATATCTACAAATATTAAAGATGGAGAGTAGTTGGTGATACTTTCACGATTGTAAATTGAAAGAAAGGTTTTATTATCCAAGCAATTTTTTTAAACCACTCCTTTTCAGTGATAATGATAGTATCATCATTTATCTATTAGTAATTTCCAGTTATTTTTTATTATATAGTTTTTATGAATTCAAAAGATATTTTGCTTATTAAAATGTTGGTCATTCTGAAATTATCAAAATCACTCTAATTGTTCATCAAAACCAACCAACTCCACCATTAATATTGCATCTATCGATGTCATGTCCATATGGCTAGTGGATCATCCACTAATTCCATGATTTTCAATATTTAAAAGAAATCACTAATTATCCCTAAAGAAGTTAGATCATGAGGTGTTCAATAGAATTTAAAATACAAAAATCTGCAATGTTTGTTTTTTGAATTTTCGATGATTTCCTCCAATTTGTATAAGTGATAGTCGAGATGATGTTTCATTCGAGGTCCTCTTGGGTCTTCTAAATCATTTGAAAGAGGGTTTTGTCTTTTTTTTAGGTTTTCTTTTTTTTTATCTTTTTCTACGTAGATTGTCAATCAGAATGTTAAACCTATATTTGTTCTAAACAATATTTTACTAACAATTAAGTATCATCTAAATACCTAGCGATTTGAAGGTTGTCAATGGTAGTACCAAGCCATAGCACATATTTGTGTGATATTTATATTTCCGAGCGATTCGTTCGTGTTTTATAGGAAATACGTAAGGGTACGACTAGTTGCTTGTTTAGTTTTTTTTGGATGTGGTCTGTGGTCGGAATATAGTATGGAGTCATATTATTTGAAGCTATCTTTGCTTAAAATTTTAGCTTTAGCAAAACTTCTAATTATATGTTACTTTCTTTTTTGGTAATTTATTCATCTCATTCTTATTTCATTGATTTCGTACGCGTCGCAAAGCGTTTTCTATCAAATCTCAGCAAATTTTTTGTTTTTCTCCGCAAGAAAAAGGACTAAGCGCGATTTTAGCTATTTGTTTCTTTCATTATATTTGAAAAGTATACTTTTGTATATGCATATGTGCTCATTCTTTCAATTGCTACAATTTAATAGTTCAATCGTTCTTCTTCTTTTGGGTTTTATGTTTCAGATATCATAAGCATATGTTATTATTCTTTTTTCACGATGCAATGATTTTTTAGTGTTTATTCGGTATCTGTAAAGCTTTTCTTTTATTTTTGGTTATCAATATGCTAAAATTTTAAATGCTTGTTGTTATGTCTTACAATTTCATTACAGATGACAAAAATACTTACATTTATAATTTTTATGATTATAGTTTTTTCATAAATTGTAAAATAGTATAATAATAATATTCAACTATTTGTATTTGTCTACTACACTTTTTATTACTGAAATATTTAAAAAATATTAGGAGTTCCCATCTTTGAATTATGATCTTCGAGAATGTTGTGGATTTTGAATTTGTTATTTTCTGCTGAAATCGAAGTGTTAATTTTTCATATTTCATTATAGTATCCTTGCTACGTGTCTAAAAATTTAAAATCTATGTGTTATATTTTTATACTAGTATTTTGTTGAATTTTGTAAATATGTAGAATTATTTTTCTTCGAAAACTCATTTTTTTCATGTATATATAAGATATATTACTACATGTAAAATATTTTGTTTATAACTAAGCATAATATATTTTATTTCATTTATTTATATAGAAGTATCACAAAGATAGTTTTCATTTGTTCGTTATTGAAAAAATTAATAACAGGTATTGTTGTTAGCAATAAATTCACTTGTTTATAGACAGTCGTAAGTTAACAAGTCACTATGTTTATGTACATATTATATATTATAATATTTTATATTTGTTGCTACAGATAAAAATACAAGAAACATTTTCTAACAGAATATTCAAACGAAAGTGAAAGTAGTATGAGGAGTAAAGAATCTCATGAAATATGGTGACGAAGTGTAGACTTAGTAGGTGACAATTTTAAAATGGAGAAGGGTGTGTTTATAAATACAATTGTGTACTTTCCTGGTTAAAATTGTGGACTGGTTTTATGTATGTGTCTTGTGGATACATTTTGACAATGTTCGAGATAAATATATTTATTTGGTCCTTCACCCAGTTGATTCGTTTCGTTTAAATGTTTCGCATTTCTGTCTTAAGCTCGTTTGGGAGAGGAGGGGGGAATAAAATGGCGGTATGACTACTCGGCGTCTCAGGTGGGACTGATAGTATTTACTGTTAAACCGACAAATCGGGGACCTGTTAAGGTAGTGACTACTTACTGTAAAAGGCAACTAGAAGGGGTAGAGATTTGAGGGCTAGCAGCCTGTATACCATACCATGTTAGCAATTGAAAAAGTCCTCAGAATTAAGCAATATGTTGTGTACACAGAAAAAAGTTATCTCATTTGTTTCTTTAAAGACATTTCAAGAAAAGCGGCTCTAGAGCAGGAACTTTTGTGGTTACCTTGAAATTGTATGCACTGGTCGGTTAGTAGTTCAGTAGATCGCAATGAAGGACGTTCAATAACCTTTCAAGGTAAATCCACTCAACAATCGGCTCAGTTAAAAACCAACCGACGGTTAATAGGAGACCAGAGTTTCTTCGGAAGAAGAAGTGTGCGTTGATAACGCCTGACAGTGTGATTGCGACAGCTTTTCAATCTCGTGCTTCTGGTGCGGATACTCGGAAGAATTTGTGTTTCTCATTGTGCTTGTCCAGCTGCTGAAGGCTTACATTTCCATAGCGTCAGGTGTAATGGTAATGAAAATGAAGAGTAATCCCTTAAATGAGAGAAAAAATTAGTAAGAAAGAACGGGCTGCTTGAATACCTCGCGATTTGTCGCCTTGATTGTTCCCTATTGGCATCAAGTTGAGTTTTTTGGCTCTGTATGGTGTAAAATTGATTTTTTAGCGCATAATATTGTTCATTGGTGACTGAAACCCAGCTCAGGCAAACCTGAATGAGTAATTGTTATTGAACGAGGGAATAGCTTGGTTCGATTCACCGCTGAACAGAACACAAGCCCCCACCTTAAGACAAGTAAACGATAAAATTGTTAACAGATTTAATAGACCACCTTCTTGTTTTAAAAAAGCTACCTCCAGCATTGAAAACATGTGAACCTCAAATTTCGATGTGTCGCTCAAGATTAATGACAGCCCAATGCGGTGGTGGTGAATTAATGACCTTAAAAGTATTAGGACAGTGATATCTTGAAAATCTGACCGGACCTATATACATGTCTTCTTTACCATTAACGTCGTCAAAGGCGCAAAAACCAATGTTCGGTCTAGGATTGTCTAAATCATCTCAGTTTTCGCTTGAGGTCCACTAATTCGATGTCCCTAGTAGCAGCCTGGCGTCCTGGCAATCGCTTCATTTAAGGCGTTTTAAAAGGGGGTGGTAACCGGAATTACTTCCTGATGGACCTAAGTTCGTATCCAATTGATTTGGACTCCTCAAATATTATAGATTGAAGATAGTGTCTTCATCAATATTTGGCGCAGGGGGTTTACATTTTGAGAAAAATATTTGTGATTTTATAACAAAAATTCAATGTGAAATCGCACCCAGGACAACGACCACTCGCCAGGTATGGTAAATATAGGTCATTTGCATTCAAGACCGGGCTGGAAATTTCAATAATTAGCAAAAGCACTTGGCTGTGAGGGGTTGAGGCTAAAGCTGACTTAAACCTGCTTTCGGGGGATAGAGAAAAAGAAAGACGGTTTACAATTTGTTGAACTTCTTTATCGCATTCAGGTACAAATAATTTTCGGGGGTTATTGTCGGTCGGTAAGATATTTGGGTTCGTAACTTACTTCATGATGGCGCGGTGAAGGAGGTGGTTGTGCATTAGATTCCCGATGCTGATGCTCCGGAACGATACACTAGGAGGCAATGTTGTCAGCATAGCACTCACCCGTAATTACCACTTTGATCACAGCGAAATACAAGCCCTTTGTTACCAGTGAGATTTGAACCGATTGGGCTACTTGATGGTTTTACCTTGTGGCGCTTTCACTCTCATCCACTCGGTAAGATTGCCCTGAACATCGGGGACAGGAGGAAATGACCAAAAGACTGATCGAAACAGCGATGGCCTGAACATTCGATTGCGATTTGAGACCCTTTCGACTCCAGACCAAGCCATTTCATTGAAAAGTATTCTTCAATGGGGCTAGGTTGGCTTGGTTGCGTTATAAATAAATCATTAGATTTGGTCAAGTGGAGATGCTACAAGATCAAAAATGGATTCAAAATAGTAATATCCAAAAAGCTCCTTCCTTCCCTTTAGTTGGAAACCAGGAGGTTCTTAATTAGGACTTGTTACACAGTTGTTGCTGCCCTCATATTGTACGTTTTTCAAGGTTTCTGAAGTGTCAACTTTGCAATCCTGGCCTGCTGCTCCGGAATCGTGGCCAAGGTCATGAATGTTTATGATGGTAATTTAGTGGCAATAAGGAGTCTCACCATAGGGTCAAAGCTCTTACTGTACAAGACAATGGTCTTGCCAGCCCTCATGTATTCCTGGGAGACTTGGGTTCTTAGCAAGAAGAATTGCGAACTCTTGGCCGCGTTCGAGAGAAGAATCCTCCGAAGAATTTTTGTCCCCCTACATGAGGATGGACGATTTGGTAGCCTACATAACAACGAAATCTATGAGCGATACCATGACCGTCCGGTTGTGGATAAAATTCGGCTCAATAGGTTGTGGTGGGCAGTTCACTTAATTCGTATGGATGAGGATGATGCAGCCCGGAAAGTCTATAAGGGCAATATATATGGTAGAAAAAGAAGATGAGGCAGACCCTGCCTGAGACGAAACGATGGCGTAGGTCAGGACGCCAGACAGGTTTTAGGGATATCAAATTGGTGGACCTCGGCGAAAAACCGGGATAACTGGAGTTCCTTATTAAGGTAGGCCTAGACTGGATACCGGTTGTTGCGTCGTTGATGATGATGAAGGACAATTGGCCGATTTAAGTTTTGGTCGCTGGAGCCGGGGTTTCTTCCTTTTATATAAAACACAATTCAATTATTGGAGTGTAAGTTAGGCGCTGTGGATTCTGTCCAGTGTCTAGAATAATGCTAAAACCTTCCGGAACCAAAAGAAAATGCTCCGCCGCAAACCGGTGAGAGTCATATAGGTGAAGGTCCGAAAGGGTTTAAGGTGAGTTTTCACTATGTAACCCTTCAGTCCTCTTCCAACCCATATTGTGTTTCGATCACAATTAGATATCAACCGAGACTGGCACAGTATAACATATCTTTATTGAAACAGGCTCAGAATTTCTTATTATTCGATGGAGCTTAGTGCAATTAGGCGGTCCGGGGTCCGAAAGAGAAATATATTGAGCCCACATGTGATCATAATTAGGTATGTATCCTCTTAACTCCTTTGTAGAGCATAGGGCATCTACATAGCCTCTCCCTGAGACCGCATTTCATTACCATCACACTTAATGCTGTACAAATTGTGAAGTTACAGGAGCGAGACAGGATGAAGGAGGAGGGTGAGGATGACCACTAATATCTACGACGACCGGGATTCGAACCTCCGAGATCGAGAAGCTGACACTGAGCCAATTCAAGTACCGCACCGTTATAAACCTACCCCTACCCTACGCATAGTATGAACAGTTTGTGAGTATTCCTTCTTAATAAGGAAAGAGAATTTGTCCTTGGTGGCACTAGATTCCGATACTGGCCCTACCAAATGTAAGTCTGAGACACTACACTGAGCACTGCGTTGATATACCACTTTAATTGACTTAAGCCATAACCACAGGTTGTTGCTCTTCGACAGAGTCAATTTTTAAGGCAGCATAATAGTCAACCATTTTATGAGATGGAAAAGTATGGCTTGCCTTTTCTATGAAATCCCGGGAGAGAATACTCTCTCTTGAGGAGGAAGAAAAAGCTGAGAGCCGTATCGTGAAGCAGATATATAAGGGGGAAAGCCAGGGGCATATTCAATGGCATACGTTTTCAGCTGGGAACAATACTGCTGGACGGTACGGCCGAGGACACAGCCGAATAGCTTAGAAACATAGTCACGGAACTCTTCGGCAGGGAAGCAGCAAGATTATCCTCACTTGTTGTGAACTTCATAGCAGTAGCACACAGCGAGGTCACAGCAGCTAGAGGAGTAGATACAAGAAAGCTTCTATGCACTATTATTGCCCAAAATGAGGACCTCTATATGCAACTATGAAGAGTATTCAGGAGGAAAATTGGGGGTGGGGCAATTCTTTTAATATTAGGATGATTACCGGTGGTTGAAAGCGATAAAGATAAAATCAGATATAGATTCGGCAACATTCCAGTGCACGTACACAAGGAAACGCCAAGGAAATAGAAACCGACGGAGCAGAAGTCAGCAAGGAAATACTCCTCCTGTCTAATGGAGAGGCGAAGCTGGACAATCTCTACTGAGACATCCTGAGGCTGGAGGCGAATGGTGAACTACATGTCCATACCACGTCAGAGAAGGGTGAAGACATGTTGACAAAGGCTTGAAATATAATGCAGACCAGGACTAAAGTTCTCCAAAAAAACCATGCAAATGCTGCGAGGGCAATTTTCAATGACGTCATTGGAATAACGTTTGCTCAAAAACCCTAGGTACAATTGAGATGGATTTCTAGACTTCTACGAGGAGATATGCAGGTAACCTACCAAAACACTTGTAACCAATTCCTTATTAGCGGTCCTAGATATAACCCTAGGAAATGCTTTTATGAGTGTTCTGGTTAGGGAATGAGTAGTACCAAATGAACCTTTGCTTTCGGACGATAGAATTTTCGATCTGATACTGAGGACACTACCTCGGGTAACGAGCCCCAAGGGAACATATTGGGGGTCTTATGTAATATCTTTGAGCAACACCATAACTTGTCTAGGAGTAAAAACAGATATTAGAAGCAAATTAGAATCAATGGTAGAGATAGTCAAAGGGTAGTATAAGTCTCAGGGCGAAATGTGGATTGGCACCCAAGATAGAGCATAAAACCTGGGAAACGCCTACTGAACCAACACCAACAGCTCTACTACCAAACTCTATCTCCACCTCCACGTGGTGACCGCTGGGAGCTCTTTCTTAACGAAAAGCTGCAGACGGAGAAAGATGAAGGCGAGTCTCCCGCTCCTAAAAACGGGAAAAACTGTACCAACTGGTCCTCCACGTTGGGGTTGGGTAGGGCTGACAACCCTACATGGAAAACAACTTGTTACGAAGCCACAACAGGAGCCTTGGACTGAACGAATTACACAACGACAAAAAAAAAAAAAAATAAAACCAATTGGAGGACCTCGGCGCAAAACCGGGATGTCTGGAGTCCCTTATTAAGGCAGACCTAGACTGGATACCGGTTTTTGCGCCGTTGATGATGATGATGGTAGAGAAATCAAATATTATAACCACGTAAGGTGCCAGCTACCTTATCAAAACGGTCATCTCATCAAAGGATGTTCCCTGGTGAATAAGGTACCTAGACAGGCTGAGAATAAATGTTTGTAGATTTTAAGCAGACAAAATAAACCGAACATTTGTCATGACCAACAAAGGAAGTAATGCAAGAAAATGTCAAGAATTTTGTGATGACATCTAGCTAACCACAGAACATCCATTACAGAAATGTGGCCAAGGACAGGGCGGCATTCTTTGATTATCTGCAACAGATAGGTGAAATGCTCATCCAAAATGTTGTAATACTTTACAGTACTTATTTTTTGAGGTCTCGCTAGAGCACTTTATTTCAAGACCATAACGGTAGACTAGGAGCCAATGTGGTTAGCACCACAACCACTCGTGATTGCCATTTTGATTCAACTGAAGTATTCGTTTACAGCTGAATCAACTAGTTTTTGCAAGGCTCACGAAAGGTGGTGGAAAGATGGATTTCTCCAGGCGGGTAATAAGCGACTCGCGGACCCCCATAAAACGGAGGTCAAGTATCTATGGATCACTTTAGACCGCAATTTACTCTGGAAAATCTAGGACCCAGAGCATATGCAGCAAAACCATTTAATGCACCCTGAAAATACAGTCTTGAAAACATCGGTGTAAAAAGGCTGTACACGCTCCAATCTACACGTTCAAATGGATCCCGGTAGTAAACGACCGGCTCGTCTTACTGAACGAGACCATTCTGAAAGGTACGTTGATGACATCGCATCAGCATGACATGACTAGTCATATCGACAAAAAGTCCTGCCAGGACGTGTATAACATATTTTGAGTTAGTAGAACTGTGGTGTCAATGGGAGAATCCTACGGTGTTCATTAAAGGAAGAATGCCAAATGAACTTCGACTCCCAGTCTTTTTTGATGGACAACTTTAACTAACAAGGGAAGCTAAATATCGCGTAGAAATCATGGATAAAAAATTAAATTGAAACAAGCATCTAGAGGAGGTAATCAACCAGAGCTTCAGGAAAGACATGGGAATTAAAACCACAAATGGAATACTGGACGTGGTGGTGAAGCCAGTTTTCACCTATACAGTTCTAGTATCTTCGCCAAATTGGAGCAGAGTCAAGCTGCTAAGAAATTTTCCTTGTTCGGAAAGCTCGCCTGTTATTGCATTGCGGATACTCCGAAAAGCACAAACACCCTTTTCCCAGAGACGTTACTGCAATTGTCATCCTTAAATCTGGTAAAAAAGGAAGAAATGACGCATGCACCCTTAGATGTCAGTTGAACTGGTGCATGCACAACAAGCCGCAACTGTGAAACCGTCTGAATTTGGTAGCATAAGCAACTAGCCCAATGATGGGAGACAGCAACATGATGAACGCTGGATCAAAACGTGCGAACTTTGAACTAAGTAAATTTAAAATGAGGTCACTGGTAGATTTTATAACTGGTCACTGCCTTCTATAGCGATATCTGCCTGCGGTGGAGATTTACAATGAAGTGTCAACATACCCTTTACAATGAAGGAGATGCGCTTATCTTTCACATCTTGTTGGACGAACAACGCGGAGAGAGTACCTTGATGAAACTTGTGTGTCCGGCTAGATGAGTGGTTAGAGCCCAAGGTTGTCGTACGGAAGGTCGCGGTTCAAATCTCACTGGTGGCAGTGGAATTTGTATCGTGATTTGACGTCGGATACCAGTCGACTCAGCTGTGAATGAGTACCTGAGTCAAATCAGGGTCGTAGTCTCGGGCGAACGCAATGCTGAACATATTGCCTCCTACTGTAATCCTGTAGTGTACCGTTACGGTCTTGAATGAAGTACTCCAACACACTTCAAGGGCCTGATCCAATATGGATTGTTGCGCCAACCATTATTATTATTATCATTCTGATTTTCAGCTCATTTCGGGTTAGAGAAAAATAATGCAAGAAAGTTAATAATAATAATAATAATCGTTGGCGCAACAATCCATATTGGATCAGGGCCTTGAAGTGTGTTGGAGTACTTCATTCAAGACCGTAACGGTACACTACAGGATTACAGTACCCTATAGGAGGCAATGTGGTCAGCATTGCGCTCACGCGAGATTATTACCCTGATTTGATTCAGGTACTCATTCACAGCTGAGTCGACTGGTATCTGACGTCAAATCACGATACAAATTCCACTGTGACCAGTGAGATTTGGACCGCGACCTTCCGTGTGACAGCCTTGTGCTCTAACCACTCAGCTATCCGGACACAAGCAGGAAAGTTGCTAGCGAAAAAAGAAGAGGAAAATTCGCGCGTTGGACCAGAACCCGTCTATGGAATTGGGAAAAAACTCATGCCCAAGGGATTTGAGGAAATCTTGCTGGCCGAGTCTACCACGAATAGAACAATCTAAAAGTCTCCTAGGAACATATAAGACAAAGCGCTTGAGGGATTGCCTAAACCTATCTAGGAAGTGTCTTGGGAGTACAATGGGGAGATGGTCAACATAGATATACCAGGACGTTAACTACAGATTGTATGCGAGGAACGAAAAATTGTTGGGTGATTAGATGGATGAAGGCTTCTGTTTTGCTTGAAGTAGAGCAACTTGGTCCTTGGAAGGTTTTATCTCCTCCATAATATCTTAAGACTTATCTGGAAAAGAGTGTCTTCTATCGAAATTCGTCCAAGAAAAAGTGGTAAGGTACGAATTTTGATCGGAACCGGAGACGGTTTTCAATTTTGTGGAGTGTCTAAAAATTCACGGCAAATGAAGCCCCAATTCGTATTCATATAAACAATCGTAATATCGGAGGGTAAGATAGAAATAAGTATCAAGTCCAAGTTTCATATTTATGCTAACACTTTAGTACAGAAAATTTTGATCCTTCCCGGGTAGCACCGTTTAGGCGGGAGTTTGAGTGAACTTGGAAATGAAAGTTTGAGTGGTTGGATGAGGCAGGTCATAGATTGCGAATAAAGAGGATTGCATATGCGAGCATGGAAGCAGTTCTGCCCAATGTGAACACAGATTTCTTAAACGACTTGAGAGAGGATTTGAACACATTCAGGATGACAAGAATGGGATATTTCCAACAAGGGCCGTAGGTCCATAAAATGATCCCTTCCGTTAAGGCCTGGAGAGAAAGAGATCGGGTTGATGAGTCTTTAAATTATTTTAAATAAAGTCCAAGTTCAGAGGGGGTTCAGAGTTCTTAGATATAGGTTTCTACAACTCAATTCAGGAGAAGCTGTTTCTTGAGGATGATTAAGAGAAGGGAATTAAATTCCAAACAACAAATTCGGTACTAACGAATCAACGATGGAAAATTCTGGTAAGAAAACACGCCAATGAGCAGCAATATTAGCTTAGGGATCTATTCTTGGCCCAGATGTCGGGATGGTTTGCTGCGATAGAGATTCCAGGCTAATCGTATTTGGTCGAATACACCGATGGTGTTGCTGCACCAGTCGTCACACGTTTTGAATACTAGGTAATTTCTAAAGCCGCAAAGTGAGTAGATGACTGAATATTAATTCCCCCTAATTCTGAAGAAAACTGATGTGGTCATCTCGGCTAAAGAGAGGATTTCCGCAGATCTTTTTTATACCAGTCAATCCGTTGGGGAATGCCGGCCCCACGTACTCGAGGAGGGCGTTCAGACCCGAGTCTGAAATGGGATTCATCTGGAGTTGGTTTTGCCACGAAGTTTTACCGGATGTTATCTAGTACCATGGGAATTAGGATGGCCCTTTGACAGTATATGCTCTAGGAAAATTGCTGTGCTATCGGACCCGTCGTTTGTAGTTGGCGTCCTTGTGGGATTTTCGTGGTTGTTGCGGTTGTGTCCACTCCATATACAAAGCTCCTTGTGGGCTCAAGCGTAGTGTTGCGGTATACAACACCCATCCCTTGGTACGAATGCAGAGCCTGTACTTAGTGTAAACAAGTGCCGTGGTGCGAATCACGGGTGGGGGGGGGGGGGGTCTCCAAATCGTTTCGTGTCCGCGAAGGACCTTTGTGAAATGCCTACATGGCAGGTATTCACATTAACCCCCCTGGATAGACAGTTCTTTCAATGCGAGCCAGTGAGATCACGGTCGAGTTTAAGCCGTCGGTAAAGTACTCAGCTGAGTGGTAGATTCAAAGATGAGCTTCTTCGTGCGGATGCAGAGTAGGCAGTTAGAATATTTGCGATTGATTGGCTATTGGGCAATTTCGCAGAAGCCAGATTCTAAACACATCGCGTCCTAATAAGAGTGGTTTAGTCCGTTCTTCTCAAAGGTTCTGAAATGTGGGCCAGAGCTCCTAATAAGCAGATGTACTGCAAGTGCCCAGTTTTACGACCAGCGATCAACTGTCGCAGTGTTCCAGATTCGAGAAATGTAACTCCAGTGCTTCTGATTAGTCCGCACGTTGCATTTGTGGTTCAAGGGGCAGATATGTCCTGAAAGTCATTTAAGCATGCCTTTCATCATAAGTCAATTTTAAAATTAAGCCTGATCAGTGTTAGGAATTCCAGAAACGGATGAGTTCCTGGGCAACGAAGAATCTAAAAAAAATTAAACGGAATGGAGAGGACACAAGATTCCTTCAGTAGTAACACTTTACAGAACCTATGAATGACCGTGTCACAGGCATATCTGGAGCATAGAAGGCACAAGTTTCTACTTGGGTTCTAGAAGTGACAAGTGATCTAAAAATATTAGAATGACAGCTTCAGTGCGCAGGTAAACTTTTGTTAGAGCCCAAAAAGTTGCAGTTAAGCAATCTGCTTGAGGCAGTCACACTTATTCCTAGAAAATAAAGTAAGGGTCGGACCATTGATACATCAACAGCTAGGACCATTGACACTTTAATTAAGAGAGCTTAGGTAACCATTTTCAATAATAATAAATGGAAACATTCACGAAATCGGTAGGAATCACGGTGCAAGAGTTTGGTTTTATTGGAAGATGAGACCTTAATGTTTAATTCTTCTTGTTTATTATGTGTAAGTTTTATTCTAATTATAAACACAATATCGGATTTATTTGTAAGCCTCCTATGTTGATACAAGTTAAGTAAAAATTTCAATTCGAAAAACTGACATTGATTCTATTTCACACCTATACATTAATGAAACGTAGAAATTCCCCATGTTTTTTTATATTTTATTTTGCATAAAGCTTTCTTTCTCTCAATATAAATTAAATCGTGTAAAACTTAACTGAGTCATGCCTTTTTCGAGTCAATCCATCGGAAAGGAAAACAATAAGAATGACATTGGCAGGCATTTGCCAAAATTATCTTTCGTTTTAAAAAAAAAAATAAAATAACCATTGAAGAATAAAAATAAAATAAAAACGAAGAATATTCTTTTAGGTAACGTCAACGAATTTATTTAATTTTAAATAAATTAATAATAATTAATATTAATGGCGCTTATATTTTTAACATAGTTTTCTTTCCATATGAACAACAATAAATATCGATTTCAATAACAATACATTTTCTCCGATTGTGGAAATAATATCGGTTGAATTGGACTAATTCATCGAAACTAAGCAATAATAAGGCATAAATGAGTTTGATTTTCTCGTGTTGTCAAATCAGGAAAAGGATAGTATTTCCTTTCGCTTAAAGGCTAACCGATAAACCGCTTAAAAAATAAATTTTAAATCCACTAATTCTTCTTCAGATTTTATTTTTTAATTTTTTGAAATTATTTGCTTTGATTGTTTTAAGTCAAATTATCATTTTTATATATATTTTAATTTCGAAAACATTACTAATATAATTATTCATACTTTTTGGAAAGTTTTATTTTTCATTTTCTTAATTTTCTTCTTCAAGAATGTTTTTCATTGAATATCGTCGACTATGTTTTTTTTTGTGTGAATATTGAATGAGATATTCACATTGATTTATTTATTTTGAAGAAATTTTTATGATTTTATCGTTACATACATTTATTGGCATTTAAATAAAGTTTTTCTTTGTTTAGATATGTGTGATGAACTCTGGGTTCAAATATGAGAATCCAACAAATTCCGTTTGATCCAAATTCATCATGAATAATTTGTCGGTTGGTGTTAAATCTGTTTTTTCTGATGTGAATTGTCGATCGAAATTTGATACGTCCTTACGATGTTTCTGTAAATGGAAAAAGAAAAAGTTTTTTAGAACAAATTGTAAATTTTATTATATTTCATAGTCATAAGGGTTTTTACAGAATAATTTAGCCTTTAATTGTATTTTACTAGAATTAGAGTTATATCATGCACGTATTTCTTTGGGTTAACTTCCTTTAGCTGGCCCTCAAGTCCTAGTAAAGGACTATTGGTAACTTATGACCACTCAATCCATCATAATTTGAAATAACACTATACTATCCACCAGAGTCTTAGGGGTTTGTACTTGCCGAAAAATGGACATGGGCTTGTGGGGGTTTTATTAACGCGCGGGTAAATGACAGTCTGAGTTTTCCGTTTTTCATCATCATCATCAACACGCACAACAACCGGTATCCGGTCTAGACCAGACATCCCGGTTCTGCGCCGAGGTTCGTTTTTACAATATATATTTCGAGTTTTTCACCAAACAGTCCTTGGGCAGTTCTTACTGGTTGCCGCGTGGTTATCATTTGGGTGTGAAGTAGGAAGCTTGTGCACCATTCCAGCTTGAACGATGTGTTGAAGTTTGCTCGATGATTGTGATAGGACCGCCGGAGGAGGGAGCCTCCCGAAAATTTCGAAGAGTGGCAGGAAATCCGTTTGTGTCAACAGATGAGGTTCGTCGGCACAGGCTTTTGATACAAGGACACAAGGACACAAGGATACAAGGACGTGAATTAATTTGGTACTAGGGTTCATGTTAGGCAGATGCTAGTAAGATATATCAATCTATTTAAGCTAACTAGGATTAATATTAGAACGTCCGCCAAAGTCTCAGGATCTAGTCCTGTTGAGAAGCGAAAAAGGTTTCATAATTTAAACTATTCAGCATCATTAACGGCGCAAGAACCGGTATCCGGTCTAGGCCTGCCTTAACAAGGAACTCCAGACATGCCGGTTTTGCGCGGAGGTCCACCAATTCGATATCCCTAAAAGCTGTCTGGCGTCCTGACCTACGCCATCGCTCCATCTTAGACAGGGTCTGCCTCCTCTGCTTTTTCGACCATAGATATTGCCCTTATAGACTTTCCAGGCTGCATCATCCTCATCCATTCGGATTAAGTGACCCGCCCACCGTAACCCATTCAGCCGGATTTTATCCACAACCGAACGGTCATGGTATCGCTCATAGATTTCGTCGTTATGTAGGCTACGGAATCGTCCATCCTCATGTAGGGGGCCAAAAATTTTTCGGAGGATTCTTCTCTCGAACGAGGCCAAGAGTTCGCAATTTTTCCTGCTAAGAACCCAAGTTTCCGAAGAATACATGAGGACTGGCAAGATCATAGTCTTGTACAGTAAGAGCTTTGACCCTATGGTGAGACGTTTCGAGCGGAACAGTCTTTGTACGCTGAAATAGGCTCTGTTGGCTGACAACAGCCGTGCGCGGATTTCATCCTCGTAGTTGTTATCGATTGTGATTTTCGACCCTAGATAGGAGAAATTGTCAATGGTCTCAAAGTTGTATTCTCCTATCCTTATTCTTCCTGTTTGACCAGTGCGGTTTGATGTTGTTGGTTAGTTCGTCTTCAGTGCTGACGTTGCTATCATATACTTTGTCTTGCCTTAATTGATGTGCAGCCCAAGATCTCGCGCCGCCTGCTCGATCTGGATGAAGGCAGTTTGTACGTCTCGGGTGATTCTTCCCATGATGTCGATATCGTCAGTATAGGCCAGTAGTTGGGTGGACTTAAAGAGGATCGTACCTCTTGCATTTACCTCAGCATCCCGGATCACTTTCTCGAGGATTCAAGAAGGATTGCTTAGTGGTTAAACCGGGCTGTTGTGGCAGACCGTTGAGGTTCAAATCTAATTGACGGCAGAGTATCTGAGCCAAATTAAGGCAGTTATCAGCGAGCGAGCGCAATGCCGACGTTATTACCTTCTATAGGGTACCGTAGTCCTGTGTACAGTTACGGTCTTACGGTTACGTCCAGACATAGAAAATGAACGTAACTCAATCAGCCATAGATTGCTCTACTTTGGTAACCCACGCTTTATGCGCCGTTGTTATGTACTTCTACGAATCTCCGCAAAGCCGGTAAATAAGTCTAGCGAGATGGTTGCACTATCACGTCAGGTGATCCCACGATTCATTTTTGTATGGCTTAATCGCGAGAAACAGATCAGGCAACTGTTCGATATACAGACCTGCGGCACAAGATTATAAAGAAATCATCGGTTAACACAATGATCATGTCAGTGAAAAGGAAGACGAAGGGAT
Source organism: Hermetia illucens (assembly GCF_905115235.1). NCBI lineage: Eukaryota > Metazoa > Arthropoda > Insecta > Diptera > Stratiomyidae > Hermetia > Hermetia illucens. The sequence continues at coordinate 130,937,001 of NC_051852.1, forward strand.
CGTATTAACGCATCCTCTGACCATCACGAATGTTGAAAGAAAATATTAGGTTGTTGCAAATGAAATGACCATTTTGGTACTAAAATTTAAAACGACTGTAAAGCTTACAAAAATTTATTTATTTGATCAAAATAGGTGCCAGTTGATTGAAAATACTTCTCCCAATGAGATTCAAGAGCATGTATGCCAGTTTCATAGAAGTCCAACTGTCGGGTGTTGATAAATTGGTCGAAGGCAATTTTGACAGCCTCTTTGTTCCTAAACTGTTTTTTCGCCAAAAAATGATCCAAATGCTTAAAAAAGTGGTAGTCGGTTGGCGAAAGGTCCGGTGAATATGGTGGATGAGGCAGAGTCTCATACTGCAATTCGTTCAACTTTTGAACCCTTGTTCTCGATACATAAGGTCGTGCATTGCCGTGAAAGAGTATCACACCATCTCTGTTGACCAATCTCGGTCGTTGAATACTCAATTTTTGGTGTATTTCCTCGGGTTGGGCACAGTATTTCTGTGCATTTATTGTCTCTCCAGGTGCCAAAAAAAGATAAGTGTATAACTCCTGTAGAACACCAAACAGTCACCATTACCTTCTTCGGATAGAGGCTCGGGTTCGGCATATGCTTCGGTGGCTCATCAGCATCTAGCCATTGCGCTGATCGGCGACGATTGTCGTATAATATCCACTTTTCATCACATATTACTATTCTGTGCAAAAAGGAGTTGTTTCTGTTGCGGGAGAGTAAAGAACTGCAAATGTCCATTCGAAGCGCCATGTTTTGCTCCGTAAGGGCTTGCGGTATCGTATTAGCTCCAAATGCGCTGTTAATGTTCGGTCGCCTTCGCTGCTTTATGACCGAGTTTGAACTCATACAGAAAAAGTATACGTTTTTGGCTCTTTTTCATCCTTTTTTCCTTTTCATTCACTGCTATCACAACGATGGTCAAAACTGAAATGACTCCTTGATTAAATGTAGGAGTATTTATACTTCATTATCCGACACCAATAGCGCCAATCGCAACTAACTTCATTTGATTGCCAGATCGGCTATTTTAAATGCAACAACCTAATAGAATCGAGTCAAGAACACGATTCGAAAATGGCCGGAGTCACCAAGCCCGAGAAGCTAACAGCAATGTACGAATGGTTTCGAGTGCTTTTGCTAACGTGTCCAAAGTGTGACGATTATCGGAGTTGCCTTGTCATCACCTAATAATGTATGATTTACTAGAAAAAAGTTGAATTTCTGATAGCCGGTCCCAATGACATTGACATCATTACTATCAGAACTGAGAGTTTTGACCACTGCGGATCACTGGCCCCAGCTAATGGTGCTGGCAGCACAACATAGACGAAGTGACGTTTTGAAAAGTGTGCTTTCCGATGTCTTTATCAATGAACATCTCAAACGCAATATCTACCACAGTGTCACTATATTGTAACCCCCTATGATTCCCATTGCTGGGCAACCACCGAAAACTAAAACCGCCGCCTTGCAACTATGAATCCAAAGCTGTTGTGCCAGATTAGTTTCCTAACTTCGCGCTAATTAACTGCTAGCTAAAATTAGTTAATCAAAGGGTTCGATGGAAGACGACAACTTAACTGGTTAGATAATGACTTCAAAATATCCCAACCTCGTCGAGACCACTATGGGATTACAGAAGCATGTCCAGAAATTATACCAATCATGGCGAATAGAATTTTGAGAGAGGACTCTTGAAGCCCAATTGGTGTTTTGGGGAGTAGATTAAAATTTTCGAAATTTTTGTTCGGAATTGTGGGAGTCCTGAACCGCGACCTTCCGTATGAGAAAAGGAATCACCCCACAGTCACTGGTATACTAGAATGATAACACGATTTTGGAAAGCAGCTAACATGTGCCCAAGCAACGTAAGCTAAGTCGATAGTCTTCTTTGGTTTAAGAGGATATTCCTCTCCGAAGAAATGCTCCCAGATCCCTAAGTTTTTGAAGAAAAATTTAGCGGTTAAACCGACCTCGTTGGACTTCAACTCCACTTCGTTCACATCCTAGTTCCAGACAGCAGAGAAGAACACCCTTTCATCCTAAATCACTGGTTGACCGTCACTAATGTTTACCCTAACTGACCCGCTCAATTTCATTGATAATCATGATCTGGTAAAAATAATGTCAGGTGAACAGGTCGCTTGGAAATGAGAGGAGTGAGAGAGTGCCTGAGAATACTCTTCGAAAAGCGTCCGTCTGTCGGTCTTTGATCATTTCTTTGCTTTGAATTGAAAACTGATGTTCCTCTTCCGGTTATTAGTTATAGCGAACTAGAGAGACTAAGTTGGACTTTTGTTAAGTTTCTGCGCATTTTACTATATTTAAGATTGTTAAGAATACACCAAAAGTTTTCCCTGCTTGTCGTAAGAGGCGACTAAAAGGGATAGAAATTTGCAAATTTTGAAACTTTACTGCCACCGAAATGTTAACGTCGCCTCGGATAGGGACTGACCTTACGGCATCGATCTTTGGCTTTTTAAAACCGACTATGATTGGTTTCTGGAATGTGCGTACGCTCCTCGATAGCGGTAGTGAGGGTCTTCAGAATGTTCGCTTTCTTCAACTTGAGCGGGAATTCCAACGATATAAGCTGGACATTCTGGGCCTTAGCGAAGTAAGAGGGTGGAACTCTGGAGAGTACTCCTCCCACTCTTGCCACATCTATGGCAATGTGCTTTTGTCCTTTGGAAAGCAATGGTAGCAGACGCGAAACCGTTGTTTCTGACGGCTACCACAAGGCGCGTTCTTTTTATCTTGGAGCCGGTTTCTGACAGACTTTTGATGCACGATTTCGGTCCAGGTTAAGGAGCATCACAATTATACGGTGTTATAAACCAACTTACGATATAGTGGAGAAAGATGCTTTCTACGTGTGATTACACAAAGTTCAGGGGAGACTCCCTAAGGATGACGCTATGATCGTGATGGATGATCTGAATGCCAAGGTAGGATCTGACAACACCTTGCTCGGTCATGTGATGGGAAAACAGGTTCTTCATTATTGAAACTTCCACCGCCTCGTCATTGATGGCATAATGTTCGAGCACAGAGCCTGTCATAAGGTCAGTTGAGTTTCAACTCGAAAGGGATCACCATCTGATGGTCGCATATGTTTTCTTTCTAACTGCGCCCGGCACTTTCCGCAGGGTTTGAGAGCTATCTTGCTGATCGAAGGGCAGATATAATATATTGAGTGATCCGTCTGAGAATGTCGATGAGCATTGGGCCGCCATTAAAAATGTTATTTTCTTGGGTGAATACATAGGTGGTCGGCCACGTCCCGAAGGGGTGTCATAAGATCTGACTGACTGCGGAAGGGGTTGTAGGCTCTGCTGACCGTTGTGGGTGGTGGCGGCCGTGACGCGCTTGAACTCCGATACCGAGCGGAATCCCGAACTGTGTACGACGTGACAAGAGAGAATTTGTTGTTGCCTTGGTCAGGAAAGCGAAAGATGCCGCAGATTACCATGGTTTCAGGAATGCACACCGCATCACGAAAGATTGTCCTGTGAAGGACGTCAACGGTCGACTTCTCTGGAAAGAAGACTTCACTAGGGTTCTTATCCGTATTTAATTCGGTGAAGTTCCTCCTCTTGTGGATGAAATGGCTAGTTACCGTAACATGCGGATACGGACTATTCCCCTAAGCAGAAGAGAAATCAGTTCGGGCATCAATGCACTCAAACGGCGTAAAGCCTCTGGGCTTGACAGTCTCCCTACAGAGAACAGTCTGGTTTCCGCTCCGGATCCTCCTGCATTGACTACCTCAACACCCTGCGGATCATTTTGGAACAGTGTACGGAGTTTAGATCTTCACTGCACTTGCTCTTCATCGATTTCGGGAAAGCTTTCAATAGCCTGAATAGGGAGTGTATCTGGAGTATTCTACGCAGAAGGGGAATTCTAGAGAAACCAATAGTTATTATCAGAGCGACATATGATGGCACAAAATGTCACGTGCTGCTGGATTTAGAGGTCGAAAGCGGAGTCTGCCAGGGTTGCATCCTGTCACCGGTTTGTTATCGGTTATGTTCTTCATGTTAATTTGTCTGGAGAACGCGGGGGATTTCAATGGACAATGACATCTTTCCTCAAACACCTGTTTCTCTCTCACCGGGTCATGGACTTTGGTCAAATGGCTCTGGATTTGGAAAGAGAGGCAAGTAAAGTTGGTTTGAAGGTAAACACGAACAAAACCAAGGTTTTCAATTTGCCCGCTCATCGCACTTTCCTTGTTTGCATTAATGGGTAGAGGATCGAAAGGATCGATCAATTTGTATATCTAGGAAACGTGGTTTCTGCGGACGGTGGCACTGAATTGGATGTTGCCCGGCGCATTAACAGCGCTAGATCCACTTTCACTGCCCTGCTTAACATCTGGAAATGCAGTTATCTCAAGACCAAGATCAAGTTGGGATTGATCTGTTATAGTGTTGTTTCCGTGCTGCTATATGGGAGAAGCACATGGAAAGTGAACTCCACTCCAAGCCTTCGTCGACACTTGTCTGGGTCGTACCATCGGAGTACGCTGTGCTGACACTATCTTAAACGACAAACTTGAGCGGCGCATAGGCTATCATTAGTAATATCCTTTCAAAAAAGAGCTGAATAAAGCCTTTTTGTAGGGTGGTACCTTTTAAAGCTCTTATGATTAGTTGAGCTGCCCACTTTGTGGACAAGAAAATCATTTATCCAAAAATGTTACCTCTTCATTCATTTACGAATTAGATATGACAATTACAAATTTTTAAAAGTAGGAATGTATCTTTTATTGATACTCACAATCTTCGGCTTAAACGGTGGCTGAACTTCACGATTCTCAATTTTCTCCCAATCAATTCGCCTAAAGAATGGATGACCACGAACTTCCTCTTCTCCGGTTGATCCACATCCTAAACGTTTCGGTGGTTGTTTGGTCAGCAACTGAAAAATTGCAAACATTTCCGATTTATTCCCCAGTCGTACTATGTTTATTGCAGGAGTGCTCTGCCTAGACTCAGAGGTCAGAATAAATTTCAAACTTTTAATGAGTTTTCTAAACTGGTTTGATGAATAAATTGCAATAACTTACGCCCTTGCACACTTCCTTGGCTTCTTTACTTAAATTCTTAGGATATGATACATTGTGATCTGTTATTGCTGCAAAAAGTTCTTCTTCGTCCTCGCCATCGAATGGGGGCTGTCCGACAAGCATTTCGTAGAGAAGGACTCCGTATGCCCACCAGTCTACTGATTTGCCGTATGGTTGATAGAGGATAATCTGGAAGGATAGAAAGTTGAGAGTGTTATTGATGCGAGAATATGTCAACTTTTTATGGAAGGAACTCTAGTCAACTAGTCATGATGCACTTAATCTTGTTATTCCAGCACAGGCAGTTGTCAATAAATCTTATTTGAATTATTTGAATTTTAATCTGAACCTTCCAATACCCAACAATCCTCATCCAATCATTCTCACTCAAATGAATCTGAAAATTGAAAAGTTCACACCCAATGCAGGTTGGACTATAACCACCTTATCTAACCCCGCTAAATAATCCCTGATATCTATATTCAATTCCTTTCCTTCTCACAAAACACTCTGGTCGAAAACGATAAATTTCTACGTCACTTCCACTGTGGAAAGGTGAAGCGATTTGGCTGGGTGATGCGTTACGATAATAGCGAACAAGGATTTTACCTCGGGTGCAATATAGTCTGGAGTACCACAAAATGTTTTAGTTGTTTTATCGCCATTTATCCCTTCTTTGCACATTCCGAAGTCAGCAATTTTCACGTGGCCATCTGCGTCCAGGAGTACGTTATCCAATTTCAAATCTCTATAGATGATTCCTTTGTTATGAAGGTAGAATAGTCCAATAGCAATTTCAGCTGCATAGAATCTGGAAGAAGAAGTTCGAGTTGGGAAATTAAATTCAAGATTAATGGAAGATATCCTTGAATAGTGGTACTTACACTGCAACTGGTTCCTTAAATTTACCACACTGTTGAATTTGGAACATAAGATCACCGCCGTTAACATATTCCATAACGAAGAATAAACGATCCTGGAAAGGTAAAGAAATACGTTTCAGAAATGATATTGACTTGACAGATAAGGGATACCATTTAGGGATCAACCGGAAGAAAATCCTAAATATTCACAAAAGTGGAAATGATCTCCAGAACAGTAAGCTAATATGGGCTGCATCCAAGGATCACTTATGGAGGAGGGATACCGCTGCCGGAAACATGATTATATGTCGGCTTAGGCCCTTGGAAAAATGACGACCATATTGTGGGAGGAGACATACGCCATTTGACAGACGCCAGCAGAGTTAAACACTCTGTGCGTGCTTGAATCATTTAAATTTAGTCTGACGGCTTTATCAACACTAAACATCATGATATGCTAGTTAATGTAGGGTTGAATTCAGTCGTTGCTTAACTTCGATTATATTGGTGATAATGAGAAGGTTGATATATTGTTGGGGTGCAGAGCGGATTTTGAATTAAAACCATCTAGTGATAAGTCAAAGGGTAGTATAGGTCTCAGGGCGAAACGTGGATTGGTATCCACGATAGAGCATAAAATCTGGGAAACACCAGCTGAGCCAACACCAACAGCTCTACTACCAAACTCTATTTCCACCTCTACGTGGTGACCGCTAGGACCTCTTTTTTAACGAAAAGCTGCAGACGAAGAAGGATGAAGGCGAGTCTCCTGCGCCTAAAAACGGGGCAAATTGTATCAACTGGTCCTCCAGGTTGGGGGTTGGGTAGGGCTGACAACCCTACACGAAAACAACTTGTTACGAAGCCACAACGGGAACCACGGACTGCACGGATAATACAACGACGAACCCGGCACCGACAAAGGAATAACGATTTGCGCATTTTCTCATGGAACGTGCGCTCCCTGTACTGAGATGAAGCTGCCAAGTAGCTAGCCGATACCCTGTCCCAATATAGGGCTGATGTAACAGCGTTACAGAAGATGTGTTGGACAGGGATCGATTTCCTGAAGAAGAGTCACTACAACATATATTATAGCGGCCATCCAGTAAACCATGTGCTCGGAGTAGGTTTCTTAGTCAGCCAAAAACTGAAACCTGCTGTTATCGGCTTTGAAAACATAAGCAAACGGCTATGCACTCTGCGTTTGCGAGGCAAATTTAGAAATATAAGCCTCATTAACGTTCACGCCCCTACAGAGGAGACTGCAGAGTCGGAAAAGGATACCTTTTGAGCGGTAGTAGAACGAACGCTCGAAGCCTGTCCCAGATATGATATCAAAATTATATTTGGAGATTTTAACAGCCAAGTAGGGAAGGAGCCCGTATTCAGGCGATACGTTGGCTCCCATATTATTATTATTCAATTAGCAGTGTCACACGAAATGGTAGTTGGAAGTACCTGGCTTGCGCGGAAAGTGGTCCGCAAACATACATGAACCTCTCCAGACGGGACCACTTTCAATCAAATTGACCACGTCTTGATCGAATGCCGCCATCTCTCAGTCTTGATGAATGTCAGAACATATAGGGGGCTAATCTAGACTCGGATCACTATCTCGTTGGCATGGTGCTCCGAGCTCGAATAACAACACCACCAAGAATCCTTTTTGACAATCAGGTGAGAGTTAACATTGAAGCCATCCACAGCACAGCCCTCCGCGATACCTATAGAAGGGAAATGGATGCCACAATAACCGCAGTTGGCAGAGAACCTGGAGATGAACCATCAACAAATGATCTTCACAACCACCTGAAGAACGTTATCATTGATACGGCCACAAGGATACTTGGCCCCAGCCGCAAGAAAAGTCGGAACGGCTGATTTGACGGTGAATGTAAGTTAGCAATGGAACGGAAGAATGCTGCATACAGAGACTTATCACGAACTTCGGCGAGGGGAGAAACGACTTCACAGATGGAAAAAAGAAGCCTGGGAGAACCAAGTCTGTGAACTCGAAAAGTACAGAGAGCAACCGCACCAGGCACGGAAGATTTACCAACATATCAGCAGGATGAATCCTTACACATCTCGATGTTCATCCTGCCGAGAAAAAGAGGGAACTCTGATTTCCGACAGAACAGGGCGTATTGGAGCGATGGGTTGAGTACTTTGATGAACTACTGAACTGAAGACGACGGATAACTACTGCCACCACCAAGTATCGAAGAAACAGTCCATGCAATTCATCGGCTTAAAAATCATAAGTCGCCTGGAGCCGATGGAATTACAGCCGAATTGGTTAAATGTGGAGGTGATCATATACACCAAGCGGTCCATCAACTTATGCTCAAAGTGTGGGACAGCGAATCAATGTTTGACCACTGGCAGAGAAGCATTATCTGTCTCATATGTAAAAAGTGCAGCAATTATAGAGGTATCACGTTGCTGAGTAGCATCTATAAGATATTCTCAGCTATCTTGCTAGGCCGGATAGCTCCATACGCCCAGAACATTATTGGCCTATACCAAAGAGGCTTCACTCCAGCAAAATCAGTAATAGATCAGATTTTCTCTGTGTGGCAAGCGATAGAAAAACTGTTGGAATATGGACATCAGTTGCACCATCTCTTCATCGACTTTAAAGTCGCCTATGATAGCATAGGCAGGGTAAAACTGTACACGGCCATGATAGAATTCGGTATCCCGACGAAATTGATAAGACTGACTAGGCTGAGGGTTAAGAAGGCCTAGGGGTATAGCCTTCTATGCCTGCAAGAGAACCTTTGCAAAGAAATGGGGTCTCCGGACGAGGATGGTTCTCTGGATGTACACCACTGTACTGCGTTCGATCCTAACGTACGGCTCTACTGTATGGGTGGGAGGCTTTGAAGAAAAAATACAATAGAACGAAGCTTAATAGGATTCAAAGAACAGCGTGTGCGGGTGCTACTGGGGCTCTGCAGTCTTGCCCGGCAGATGCTCTCAATGTACTCCTGCATCTCCTCCCCCTAGACCTCCACATTAAATATGTTGTAGCGTGCAGTATTGTCAGCCTACGTGAGTCCGGATGCTGGGCAGTGAAGTCTTACGGCCACAGCAACATCCTAGATGAAATACCTCGAGAAATTTGGGCATCCCCCACGGACTATGTCACAAGCAAGCTGAACTTCTCGAGAAACTGTGTTGTGGACTTTCCAACCAGGGCAAAGTGGAAGACCGGCGGCGTGTTGCAAGACTATGATACAGTATTCTTTACGGACGGATCAAAGATGCCCTATGGAGCCGCCGCGGGGGTTTTCTCGAATACACACGGTGTATCAAACTCGTATGGTCTCCATTGCCGGAGCTGCGGAGAAGGAAGGGATTGCCCAGCTCTGGCTAGAGTCAGGCTGTGGACACTGGGTAAACCATTCTTTAGGGACCTCAGAGAGATTTCTAGCTACATAATGGGAGAGCTGCTTTCCTTCGTGAATGCTATGGGCTGACTCTGAAGATCCGAGCCGGCTGAGCTCTGCCCCCTTCTCCCATAACAACAATCACGGTCTTAGGAGTTTGTGGCATCAAAACGGGGCACCAAAGCGCTAATTGGGCTCCTCAGAGCGCCACTGATACCTACCTACCTACCCTACTAGGCTGACCCTGGCCAATGTGGGAGGCCAGATAAATGCAGCAGGATCACTCTCAAGACCATTCGACATCAACAACATTCTATGACAAGGGGATGCCCTATCTTGCGTCCTCTTTAACCTGGCCTTCGAGAAAGTGATCCGTGATGCTGACGTAAACGCAAGAGGTACGCAAGAGGTAAGTCCACCCAACTACTGGCCTATGCTGACGATATCGACGTCATGAGAAGAACGACCGGAACGTACAAACTGCCTTCATCCAGATCGAACAGGCGGTCATTAGGGCGAGATCTTGGGCTGCACATCTATGAAGGCAAGACGAAATATATGGTGGCAACGTCAGCACCGAAAACCAACCAACCAACAACATAAAACCGCACTGGTCAAACGGGAAGAATAAAGATAGGAGAATACAACTTTGAGACCGTTTGTAATTTCTCCTATTTTGGGTCGAAAATTACAACCGATAATAGCTACGATGATGAAATCGGCGCACGGTTGTTGACAGCCAATAGAGCCTATTTCTGCTTACAAAAACTGTTCCGCTCGAAACGTCTCACCATAGAGTCAAAGCTCTTACTGCACAAGACAATGATCTTGCCAGTCCTCATGAATTCCTCGGAGAGTTGGGTTCTTAGCAAGAAAAATTGCGCACTCTTGACCGCTTTCGAGAGAACAATACTCCGAAGAATTTTTGGACCTCTATATGAGGATGGGCAATTCCGTAGCCTACATAACGATCAAATCTAGGAGCGATACCATGACCGTCAGGTTGTGGAAAAAATTCGGTTCAATAGGTTACGATGGGCGGGTCTATAAGGGCAACGTCTGTGGTAGAAAAAGAAGACGAGGCAAACCCTGCCTGAGATGGAGCGATGGCGTAGGTCAGGACACCAGACAGCTTTTAGGGATATTGAAGTGGTGGACCTCGGTGCAAAACCTGGATGTCTGGAGTTCTTTATTAAGGCAGGCCTAGACCGGATACCGGTTGTTGCGCCGTTGATGATGATGATGATTTCTTTTTTGCACGGAGATATATTCCGAAAAAATGATTGTATTCAAATTATGCAGTTTATCCTACAGTGGTTTACTTCAGGGTAATATCTTTAAACAATTAACCACTCACCATAGTTTGGAAGCACGAATGAAGCTGTACAAGAAACGGAGGCTTTTCCGCCAATGCCAGTACCCTTTTTTCAACCATAGTACACTCAACATCATCATCTTGGATAATAACATCCTTTTTCAAGATCTTAATGGCGTAGAGTTCATCAGTACCTTTCCTTTCAGCTAATAGGACCTGGAAGTTAAGAAGAGAAACAAAAATAGTCATTCACTTGCATATTATATACATGAACATCTCGTATAACATACAGGATTTGAGCCACTTTACCTTTCCAAATGATCCTTTTCCTAGCACTTTAAGGAAGTTAAAGTCTGAAGCTCGAATCATATCAAGCTTTGTGACATTATGTGGAACGTCTCTGTCGGTACGTGGTGGTGCCCGCCTAGTTGATGGTTTCTGCAATGGAGGATCAAATTTAAAGGTTTCTGAATAATTATAATAATTAGTGATTTCAACAGATACTCACTTGATTCTTGAGTTTCGAGAGATCTGTTATCTCATCGGTGCATGGAACATTGTAGAATTCACCTTCTTCCTGTGTGAGAAGCTTATACCAACCATCCACCGGATTCTACAATTTTATCAACATTTATCTTTCAATTGTAGATAATTATTCTAATTTTTCTTGTTATTCCAAATTACCTTGATAATTTCTGAAATTCCGAACGAGAGAGATCCCATGAAATCATTTCTAGATGTTCTGTCCCAATCCCATACTTCGATGTGGACTCTGCGATCCTTGTCCTCGGATTTGAGATCACTGAAAGACGCATGAGATGAGCCAATTCTGTATCTATCTAAAATCACAAAATCCTAAAAAGAAGTAACTCACTATGTGATTGTTTCATTCCACACCGGATTTAACGAAGCTTTGATTGTTTTGGTTTTCTTTTTTGTCTTATCTGATTCGTCTGGTGTTAACTTTGTTTTTACATATGGATCACTCAACCCATTAGGGTCCATAGGAATGAGATTGGCTCCTTCTTTAACTGTAATTAAATGGAATAAATAAAATTGTTAATAAAGATCGTTACCTTGATAATGAAAATTTGATTAGTTTCATTTGAATTCGTCCTTAAACCTGGGAGTCGATAAAGAGGTATACTGTTTCTGGAGATCTCCTCCAAGAAGGACCTTTCTAGACTGCCATTCTGTTGAAGTATAGTTCCGAGATAGGTACACATATATGGAGAAAAGTTGGTATGCTACATCAGTGTGCATTATAAAAAAACATGTGTAAACCGTTGCAATTAATTCCATTTTAACTTTAATTGACAGGAAGCTTTATTACTATACGTTAACCACGAATACGCGCCATCACTATCTGGTCCTGACAATGTGCTTCAGGTTTCCTAAAACTTTTTGAGAAGCTTATACTCTTTCTCTACTGCTCTATGTTAACTAGCTGTAGGGTGAATGGAGTTGCTCGTCATCACAAATGGTGGATGCAGTGCCGTTTGCCTCTTGGATGAAATGCTTCCGCCTGTACAAGGAGATCTTGAGCTTGTCACAGAAGTGCATCACGCTCGAGGACCTTATAGGGACCCCCGAACGGGGGCTGCAGTGGCTTCCGGATGGTATTAGTCCTTACCAGAACGTAGGCGCACGTTATGAGTTGGCTAGGGGTGTCAACCGCTGGCTACGTATGCCGAGATAGCGGCGGAAGTTTTTTATTTAGGAAATTCTTTTCCTAGTAGGCGTCTCTTTTGTCCAGGCTGGGGACTATCAGCTCAGCAGGCCTGACAGTAAACTCCTTGCAGACGGCTGTACGGAGGCTAAAAAGAACGAAAGTACAGACAAGACCCGCGAGCAGGACGGTTCGTCACGTACCATAATGCCTGCCTTCAGTGTTCGGTGTCAACGTTTTAGCATCCCATTGAATTGTAGATGGTATGCAGTTGTCCACTGGCGTTTGAATCTCAGGAGCTTTCCGAGCTCCGAGAAGAGAGTTGATTCGAATTGCCCTCCCTGGTCTGTGATGATTGTGGCGGGAGCACGGAAGTGGGGAATTCACTCTTCACAGAGGGCCTCGTCACGTACCTGTGCTGTTATGTCCTTCAGAGGTATTGCTTCAGGCCACCGCGTAAACCGATCAATGATGGTAAAGCAATACTTGTAGCCATGTGAGTCTCGCAAGGGCCTATAATGTCGAGGTTTTTGGTTTAGAAGTGCCTTGTCGACTTAGGGAATTTACATACTTCCTTCTTAATATGTGTAGTGATTTGACACTTTTGCTCCACGTCCTTGTTCATGGGCGACCAGAAATATTTGCTGGAAACTAGCCTTTTCGATGTCCGAATGACAGAGTGCGCAAGATCGTGTACCGAGCTTGTTTACGAAAAGCGGGCGGAATATATGGCCTAGGTCCTTTTTCAGACAGGTCCCACTAGACAGAGGAATGTGAGCCGAAAATAGGGAACTCTTGTGTTTGGAGTTTCATTGTAGGCTCTGAAGAACTGCATCATCCTTCTTGCCCACAGCGATTGTCGAAAAATTGACAGCGGTTGGGATGTTGAGCGGGATTCAACTATTTTGAGAAGAAACCCAACTTTGGTACACCCTCTGGTGAAGAGCAGCGCCTACTGCAGTGTGTAAGGCATCGACGAATACGGCCAGAGGTGCATCTTGTTGAGGGAATCTCAGAAGTGTAGCATCTACCTCTTAGCTGTTGATTGGTGATTTCAGACACTTGGACGGTTTCTGGTGATCATACAACTTCTCGTGAATCTTTGGTCTTACGATCAGACAGGAAGGCGTTAAGTAATGCCTGTTGGTGAGCGGAAACGACGTTAGAAGTTTATCATGTTCAAGAACCTTCTAAGGTTTTTGATCTTGATTGGGTTGGGTTGAATGTCGTGAGGGGTGATGGAATGGCCTAGAAATTTCACCTGCTGCTGAAGAAATTGCATTTTTCAACGTTGAAAATTAGGCCATTATCATGGAGGCGTTGAAAAATAACATGGAGATGTGTCCGGACTCAGTGGAAGATGTGACCAGAACGCCATTCAAGTAGACAAAACCGAAGTTCCAGTTTTGTAGTACAGAGTGGATGAATCTTTGTACGGTTTGCGCCGCATTGCACAAGTCAAAAGTAATCTGTGTGAACTCGAAGAGTCTAAAAGGTGTGCAAATTGTTGTCTTTAGAATATCTTTGAGAGCTACAGGGATTTGATGGTAGGCTTTGGCGAGATACTAGGTCGAGAAAACACGACAGTTTGGTAAATAATGCGCAAAATCCTGGATGAGTGGAATGGGGTTCCGGCTCGGAATCGTCTGAGAATTCAGGCGTGTATAATCTCCACAAGGCTGCCATTCGCCCTTGGGCTTGGGGACCTAATGGAATAGAGATAACCAACTGCTATTGGAAGGTCTGTGTATATCCTGCTTGATTAGTTTGTTGAATTCTTTCCGTGCAAAAGTGAGCTTCTCAGGTGGTAGTGGACGCACCCTCAAGAAGATTGGGGAACCAGTAGTGTTTATGTAGTGCTGGACATCATCCTTAACTGGCTAAGAGATACTATACTCGTAGTAATGCTGCGATATTTTTGGAGGAATGCGTGGGTCGATAACTTCCTCAAAAATGATGGAAATAGAGTTGTCATTCGAGCAGGTTGAATTTTCCCCTGGCAACCTAAGAGAGGTAGTGGGGTTTATCAGGGACCTATGCTGCATTTCTATCAGCAGTCCATAGAGACGCAAGAAGTCCTAAGTCGTAAGCCTCATATGGGGACACTGATGTCAGCCAAAATGAAGTGCCCCGAAAAGGTCCGACGCAAGTCAAGATTTACGTATACTTACTTGCAGCCGTAAGTTGCGATGGGCGTCGACTTTGGTGCCGCTTATTTTAGCTGCTGAGAAAATAGCTTGTTGCGCCCGGAGGTTATCAGGACATGGTGCCCACTAAGAGGGTGGTACTCTCTAAGACGACGTGTTGCGGCAATTCGTGTAGACGTCGCTGTGCTTCCGAGCAAACTCATTTTTTTTGCGTCGTGAGAAATGTGCATGGGCTGGTACATTTCGTGACCGGATCTGCAACCTTTGGTCCTACCAGGACACGTCGGAGATCGATGGGGACCGTCGCATGGGGCTACCCGAACGCCAATTAGTCGAGGCGACATCTGAACGAGCTCGTGACCGCCTTCTCGAACGCAAAGCTTTCAACGCTGTCGTCAGTGTGGCCACATTGATCATAAGCGCTGTGAAGCGGGTGCTTAGTATCACTCGCCACAAGCTACTAACCTTGATGGTCATTTACTTGAATTATTTGCAATAAACGGGCAAGGAATACTTTATCAGTGCGTACTACAAACGTCGCCCTTTTTGGGATTATTTCTTGCCCACTTGCCGCATTCTGATTTTAGTGGCAATTGGTATTGAATTGCTCTCTTTACTCTTTTCGTAGCTTTCCAAGTGTATTGGTTGTTTGGAAACGGAGGAGTAGGAAGCTGAGCGGAGGCTGTAATGGAGAAGGAGATGTTGCGTTGGACTAGTGGCGTGACACGTTTTGATCACATCCGAAATGAGAATATCCACGATCCTCATGAGGTTGCACCGATCGTGGAAAAAATGCGGGAGAGGCGTTTTCGATGGTATGGTCACGCAATTCGCGCTATCGAGAATTCACTTGCCAAGATTGGTCTGAACATCGAAGTCGATGGTAAGCGACCAAAAGGCCGGAAAAAACAACGATGGCTTGATACGCTGGATTAGGATTTAAAAGCCTCGAGATTGCATCCAGATCGGGCATTTGATAGAACTAAATGATAAAAGCGATCACGACGAGCTGACCCCGCTTGTGAACGGGACAAGGGCTCAAGAAAAAGAAGAGGAGGCAATTTTGAAATTTTCGCAATACTATCAAGTGTTTTGAAAGTAGCTCATAGTGCGGGTATGAACTCACGTTTCACTGTTTTTGTAACGTCAAAACAATCAGGCTCAGGATTTTCCGTTAAATTGTCTGGCTATTTCTTCTGTCCTTTAATCGCAAACCTATTGCCACGATTGATCGGTTCCTTGAAGTCGTTGCTCAGGGTGCGATTTTGGCCTAATCACAGCATAACTTAGGCGACCTCTGTGGTTTGCTTTGTGTGATCCGCTAAAATTGCAATAATTTTCATCATTAGCGTCCTCCTTGTCCTTCTTACAGTTATCCATTGTGGGCGGATTTCCTTAAATAACGCAAAGGCTTGGTAGATTCCTATATGTTTTATTTTTTGGCAATCCAGGCTCAAGTTTTTACATTATATATGGAGGACGGGAAAGAAAGTTTTCTTTTTACGTTGCAGGGCCTCGGAGATGTCGCGCCACCAGCTCGATTTGAATGAAGGTAGACTGTATATCTCGGGTTATTCTTCCCATAATGTTAATATCGTCAGTGTAGGACAGTAGTTGGGTGGACTTGAAGAGGATGGTGTCTCTTGCATTGTCATCATTAGCTGCGGATATTGCGGCATCCATTTCCTGCTTATAGGTGTTACGGAGGGCTGTATTGTGAACGGATTCAGTATTCACTCTCACCTGATTGTCAGAAGGGATTGTAGGTGGTGTTGTAATTTGAGCCCGGAGCACTGTGCCAACGAGATAGTGATCCGAGTCCCTATTGGCTCCTTATATGTTCAGCATCAGCATGTGCTCAATTTGGTTGAAATTGATCTCGTCTGCAGAGGCCCACGTATGTTTGTGGACCGCTTTCTGCGCAAACCAGGTACTTCCAGCAACCATTTTGTGCAATACTACTAACTGAATAATCTGCAGTCCGTTATCATTGGTATCCTTAAGTATGCTATGGGAGCCGACGTATCGCCTTAATGTGGATTCCGTTCCTGACTGTTACAATCTTGAAGTATGATTTTGATATTACACTTGGGACAGGCTTTAACGGTCTGTTCAGCTGCCTTGAAGAAGGTATCGTTCTCGAACTCTGCAGTCTCCTCTGGAGCGGCGTGAACGTTAATGAGGTTAATATTTTTAAATCTGCCTCACAAACGCTGAGTGCATATTCTTTCGCTTTTATTTTCAAAGCCAATAATATCAGGTTTCATTTTTTCGTTGACTAAGAAGCCCACTCTGGTTCACTGGATGGCCGCTATAACACGTATATTAAAAACCCGGGAACGAAAACAGAATAACGATTTGTCCGTTTTCTCATCGAAATTGCGCTCCTTGTACAGACCGAATGCTGCTGAGCAGCTAGCAGATACCCTCTCCCAATATAAAGCTGATGTAACAGCGTTTCAAGAGATGCGTTGGACAGGGGTCGGTTTTCTGGAGAAGAGGGGAGAGGGAGCACAATTTCCATGAAAAAATGGACAAATCGATATTCCATTTTCGTTCCGGGTTCATCGTTGTAAAGTCCATCTTGTCCTAGGCTTCTTCTGTGGCTTCGTAACTTCGGTTTTTCGTGTAGGGTTGTTAGCCCTACCCAAACGCTAACCTGAGGGAATCAACTGGTCCTCCAATTTATACTGTTTTTAGGCGCGTCAGACTCGCCTTCATTCTTCTCTGTCTGCAGTTTTTCATTAAGGAAGAACTCCTAGCAATCTCCACCAACTATCTGAGAATTAGTTCCCAGAAAACTCCTAAGAGACGAATTGTGCAAAGGAATACATTTTTTACACCAAAAAAATCCTAATTTCCACGGAAAACTCATTTTCTGGATTTGATAATTACTTCAGAGCCACATGTTGCAAAGGCCTCAATTACTCTGATGACATCTGTTTGCTCCCTCACAGGGCCATGGATGGATTTGGAAACAGCGGCTAGTAAAGTTGGACTGAAGATAAACACCAGCAAAAGCAATGTTGTCAGCCTGATTGGTTATCGCACACCTGATGCAGAACAGTGGAGGAGCAATGCAAGTATCTCGGCAAGTTCTGGAGAGAGGGGCCTTGAACGATAGCGCGTAGGTGTGTTGGAGAATGGCAACCGTACATGTTGCAAAAAATATGGAATAGTGTAGTAACCTTGTCAGTAGGAGTTTAAGTAGACATCGTT
The DNA here is from genome assembly GCF_905115235.1 of Hermetia illucens. NCBI lineage: Eukaryota > Metazoa > Arthropoda > Insecta > Diptera > Stratiomyidae > Hermetia > Hermetia illucens. The sequence goes on from NC_051852.1 coordinate 130,954,707, forward strand.
GGTGAACAGCAATCACCAGACGTTGTTCTGGAATTCCTAGATATAAAACGAAGCTAGAAATTATTATATATAGTTCAGAAATGCTCGTTACAAACCGAACCATTTCAAATTCAAGATACCAAACACATCAAAAATGACTCCATACGGTCACTCTTTCCACATTCTCATAGGGAATTGTAGTTTCGTGGATATCTGTTGACCCTTCTTAGTAATTCCCAACGTCAACGCCATTTTACGCGAACGTAGTACTTAAACGACCAGAATAACTATTTCACTAATGGTCCTTTTGCTTATGCTAAATTTCAGTACGAGCAGATGTGGTAAAAAATTATTACTTTCGTCCCCATCTGATTTCATAATAACACCTTATTATCTCAGAATGTCGTCTACGTGCTGTCACATGCTACACTCGTGCGTACTTGACAAAAATATGTCTGCCTAGAGTCTTGAGATACTCCCCCTTCCCTCCCTCTTTCACTTAACTTTTGCAAATCCTGTAAGTCTGTCTTGCAAAACACCAACAGCAGTGTCCACTAGATAAGCAGGAAAAACAGCAACAAAGTCGTCACGTTATCCTTAACGAGTACATTTTGAGGTACGTGCAATGGTCCTTTGTGTTACAGATTAAAGTAACATTTTTTTTTTTGAAAATCTCGTTAAGGTTTCCAGCTGATGGAAAAAAGATACAAATGTACAATATGTATCTACATTTTATCTACATTAAAACAAGTGTTGCGGAGGAGATACCTTTCGGTTGCTCTTCAACGTGCTGCACGTACCGAGTCCTGCTGAATTCATAGAATTTCCCATGGAAGCAGAACCAAAAGATAATGAGCTCAATAAAATTGGGAAATGAAAAGATGTTTCCCTGTTGTTGCTTTTTTGTTTGTTTGTTATTTCAATTAGGGCGAAGAAGGGCCCTGAAATGTGGAGGATCATTTCGGGTGTAGTTGTAGGGTTTCATTAATTTGAAGGATTATTGATATTGTAAATGTGTTTGTGAGTAGGTTTATTGTTTGATTATAATTTTATATAGGCGTTGTTGCTGGCAGTTCCATTGATCATTAATGATGATCTAAACATGACTCAATAGTAATTGCCAGGGATAGCCATAATATAATTGGTTCGAAAAAAGACGAAGCGAAAGTTTCCAGAAATTAAAGTTATAAAGTAGCTTACATGGGAAAATATATTTAAATAGAGAAGTTATCGTTCAAAAGCACCTTTTTTCAAAGGATCGGAAATAAACTGGGCGGGTTGGAACCAAGTAAGCTACTCACTATTCCGGAAATTTGAATTTGATTTACTATAACTTAGTTAATAATAACAGAATCCGCACCAAACTTTTCTGTATTGTATCTTATAATATGATGCATACGTTAAACATTTTGGTCCTCTTAGGATTAACTTACAGATGATTTCCAATAGATATATACTATATGGTCTTAAATGATATACTTTATTTAAGTACACTAAATATATTGTATTATGTGTGGTGATCGGAAGCATGGATAGGTATGTTATGTAGAGTTTTAATGGGTAAAAATCTTACCCACAGATGTATCTGAGCTAGCCTATTTTGAAGATTTTAACTTCCAGGTATCGTCATTGTGTTGCAAAAACTCGGCCCAAGGTCGATATTATTCCAATTATCATATGTGTTTCAGTAGACTTAAATTCGACGATTTCATTGCGCCAACACTAAATTGCTTTACCTTTGGAAAATGTGTGTGAAAGAGCTGATAGTAGAAGCGGCAAGTGGAAGAGATGCATAATAGATGGGACTAGTCATTCTACTTTTACAAAGTGTTAGTTAATATCACGTTTCATAAGCAAACACTAACGTAACACCAGCGACATATTTTTGTATGGAAACGGTAGATAGCAATGCTCGATACTGTAGTGAGGAGTTGAAGATTACCTTCCATAATTCAGGGTATTATGCGAGCCGTGCCTATTGGATAGTTTGAAGGGAGAACTGCCGGCCTGAATGATGATATCTGGTCGCCTCTACTTTGTTATGGGGGGTGTAACACCGCGGATCTTCTAATGCTCAACTCGTGGGATTCAAATATTACCTATCTTATAAGAAATATAAAAAAAAAACAAATATGCGGGATCTCGCACCGCACACAAACTGGCCCGTCAGGTGAAGGCACATCTCTGCAGTACTAAGAGCTAGGAGACTATACTCAGGAAGGGAGAAGTTGGGGGGTCAACAAGCGGAGCTAAGTTTAACACTGCGAAGATCACAACCAAAAATAAAACAGAAACCCGCTAGAGTACGTCTGAGGTAAGTACATCAGACGTCAGGAAGAAGACTGGCCTTTGTGGTGCAGATGCTAAATGGTATCTGCATTATTTGAAAGAAGATCTCAAATCAGAAGAGGCCATGAAGACGACTTCCATTGGAGCCAAGAAAGCGGGAAGTAGTGGAAGCCCATAAGAGGGGAATTTTCGCAAGAAACCAAACCAGAGCTCGAGAGAAGGGAAATCCTGGGAGGGTTGGGGTGAAGGCAGGAGTCAGGAGACGCTACGCTAATGGGGTATAGAGGAATCGACTGGCCATATTGCCGAAAGTATTTTCTGATCAAATATTCACTCATGAGGGGCAGACATTGAGGGACAGAATTGTAAGGAATCTCGGAAGAACAGACAATAAAAACATTTAGTAAAGGTTTGGGTTTTTATGTTTCTTTGAGAACTTTGCTAAAAAGATTTTGTAAACTTATCAGAATCGTGATTGACGCAAATGAGGCCAATTGTCTATATGAAGAAGGCAGATGGGGTATGTACCTCATAGCGGAAGGCAAAAGGATTCTGCGCTACTCTAAAAAGGCCTAGAAATCATCTTAGGATCTCTCCTAAGAGTGGCAAGAAGCAACATAACCTTCTTATATACCAAGGGCATGGAGGCGGACGGCAATGTCTTTATTCTGAAAATGGGGCAAAAGGACTTCTTTTATCCCAAATCTTTCAAGTTGATCTGCCTGACATCGTTTGTACTTAAAACGATGTAGAAGGTCATAGACAACCATATTAGAACTAGCCTTCGCTTATCGGGCAAGACGGTCAACCGAAACTGTCTTAAATCAGCTGGCGCGATGCCATAGAAACAAAAGAAATACTAATCTGTTCGTTTTTGGACTTCCTTCGATGTTCTAATGGCTTGCAGGTCCATAATAGGGAAAAATGGGGATAATCGTTGGCGCAATAATCCAATAGGATCAGGGCTTTGAAGTGTGTTAGAGCACTTCATTCAAGACCGTACCGGCATACTACAGGATTACATTACCCTGTAGGAGGCAATGTGGTCTGCATTGCATTCGCCCGAGATTATTACCCTGATTTGACTCAAGTACTCATTCACATACAAATTCCACTGCCACCAGTTAGATTTGAGCTGCGACCTTCTGTACAACAGCGTTGTACTTTAACCACTCAGCTATCCAACAACATATCAACGAAGTTTTATTTCGATAAGAAGTTTGAAACAGGTTGGAGCAACAGGGCAGGCAAACTAGGAGAGTGTAGCATTGACATGCGGCTTAAACCAACAACCAGATTACCTGGTGCACTGACGGATTCCTTACAACAGAGGTAGCAGGCGCCGAGTCAATGGTTAAAAAAAATATACTTTGAGCCTACGGGTAAGCATACTAGCATATTCCAGGCGGAAATGCATGCCTTGGATAGATGTACCGTCTTCAATCTCGAAACGAACTATAGGGAGCAGAATATTGCTATTTTAGCCGACAGTTAAGCGGCTATTAGTCCTTTCTAGGCGAATTGGTATGGGGATGCTTAAACAAACTGAATACACTTGGTTCGTTCGATAAGGTCTGAATACTCTCTGTTCCAGCCCACAAGGCAAAGAAAGGAGCAGAGACATCGCTGAAAGTGCCAAAGCCATTCTGTACTAGTCGGGAATGGGTTCATGGATACGACGCTAAAAATGAAGAGGAAGGACCGAGGGAACCGCACTGGGCGAATTTATTAGAAAAGGAATAGTCTATGTGGGGATACGAACGCAAGCGTTTGAAAGATTGTTTAAACCTCGCGAAGACAAGCCTCTGGACCATAGTAGGAAGATTCGCTGGTTACTGCAGGTTAAATTATCACCTGGGGAAGATAGGTATAGATACTGGCTGTAGATCCTGTGAGGAGGGTCACGAAACTTTAAGTTCTGGGACAGTGTCCGACACTTGTGCAAATTAGGTTGAGGCACATGTGAGACTATTTTATACCAGGTGCCAAGTTGAAATAGTTTGAAGTGGGGAACATAACAAAGTTCCAGTCGGTTATATGGTTAAACGACATATTGTTACTAATAGGTATTCTATAACCAATAAAGGGGCACAATAGTTCCTTTAGGATGCAGGACGATGCTGCTTGACAATATTATTATTATTGGCAGACCTATCGAGCAGAGATACTTTTTGGTTACGTTCTATAGAGAACGTGCTTAACTATGCTTAATTAGTCGGATACTTACAGTGGGAAATATTAGAGATCCTCAAAGCTTTTAGTCTTCCCTAAGCACCTTAGTGGTGAAAAGTTGCAGAAAGTCTTGCGGCTTGTTGATAGAATTTGCTGAAGCTTCAAGGAGGTTAGGATAACCTATAGCTTCAATTTGGAAGATGTGTTTTGGTGAATACTGCTTGATGGGTTGAAGAAAAGAAAGAAAGCTTTTATAGTTTCAGGGATAAAGCCACTATTGTTAACTTGCACCCACAGGAACCTTCGACTGACATTGGCTGCTCTTGAGCCAGTTGGTTTTTTCTCCGAAGCGCAGTGGCAACATATTGGCATTTCGAAAATATATTATAGAAAAAGTTCTATATTTGAGTCAGAGATTGCAGATTGCTGAGTGAACGAATTGCATAACTGATCCGACAAAGTGCGTTAATTTTCGGGTTGCCTCCATCAATAAGGCGCAACTTACAAGCGGCATTACTGCTTACGACCTGCTCCCATCTTTCTACGGATTTGGTTGATTCCGTTCCGGTGTCAAAAAGTTGTTGAGCCAGGTCTTGAGAGCCTCTTCATTATCAAAAGTAAGTCTTCTCATCTGATTTGACACGCGAAGTTGCGAGGAGTTGGGAAATATGCAAATCCGTTGGCATACGATATTGGGAGTATGGTGGATGCTGAAAAGTCATCGATTTGTGATCTTGCAGTGCGCCTTGGATAAACATAAGGCTAACGTTGTCGTGAAACAATATAGTTGACCTTGTGTGTTGCGGTGCAGCTGGGAAATCTAGAGCTCCTTGTTGAACGTACTGCTTATCTCTACTAATGTCCCATTAATCGCGAAGCATACACTTGGAGTTGTTTGACTCCCGGCCTCAGATTTTTTTCTGAAGCAGCCCATTCTTTTGATTTGCCTCATATTGACGTTTAGGCACCATTTCTCATCACCTATCACGGTGCGGTACAAGAAATGATGCTTGCTCGTTGGCGAAATTGAATTTTATGTGATAGGTTCCTGGGCAAGCTACTTGGATGTGTAGCCAGTTTATCAAAGTATGTTCGCTTCAGGTTATGGTGCATAAATGTAGTTTGTGATGTACCGCGGTGTCGAAGTAATCTTTCTCAATACTTTAGATTACATTCTTTGGAGGATTTCAATGTTGGATGTGCAAGAAGATCCCCAAAGTTGTGCGCCATAAATTCAGATTGGTTTTGTCACTGCTCTATATATCAGCACTTTGAATTCCAACTGCAGATCGGAAAATTGAGACTGGGCAGGTTTTTTAATATCAAGTTTTTTTCGCCTTTGGCTTGTGTTTTTTCCAAGTAGCCTTCTCTTTAGGCGCATTCTTAGCTATTTTACCTCCTTAGACTGACGAATAGATATACGGTTAAACTTAACCTTCAATTTGAAGGTGACACGACTACACTTTCTTTCACTTACTTTCATTCTCCTGCGGACCAACCATTGCTCAATCTCTTTTACTATGTCATTCTCGAGGTCTGCAGATGCAACCCAACAATTAGAATGTGTGCAGAGCATCGTCGTATCGTCAGTCAAGGTGGAAGTAAATAGGCACTCATTTCTGGGCAAATCTGATGAGGTCTCCATGCCAGACATGCGTCAAGAAATACGGCCGAGCAGTACCTTCTACCTTCCAAAGCACAGCTTATCTCGGGCTAACCGAGTAACTTCCTCGATAGTTCTATGTTTTCTCCTGAATGCTGAGAAAAAATAACTTCTTTTTCTTGCAAGTGTTGTTGTAACTTGAATAGTCGGAGCTTCTTGAATAACTTTGATAGCGAGGGAAGCAGGCTCATTGATCTATAAGACCTGACAAGTGTAGGATCTTTACCTTCCTTCGGAATCAACGTTGCTTATATTAAACAATTATCAGCATTTCGGAAAGTAACTAAGTCGTAAGAACTATTAAATATGTGTTGGATGATTGCAGGTCTTGGCAGTTCTTGGATTGATTTGTTCGCATTGAGATCAAAACCAAGGACCTTTGCAGGATCAATGTGGCCTTGCGAGAATCTTAAAACTTCGGAAACTTTGGAACAAATCGGTTGCTGTGTATCTTTGGGAATCGAGAGTGATAATTTTTCCTTCGTTAGTTGTGCGTTTGGTTGAAGAACGCCTCCGAAATGTTGAGCAAAGATTAAACCTTTCTCGGTATCACTCTTCGTCCAGCTGCTGCCTGACAATCGGATTGTTGATTTCCGCAATATCGGCAAAGAGAATAATTCGGGGTCGGAAAAGATGTTAAATTTTCATCGAAGCACTTTAGATCTTTATTCTTCTCTTTTTTCAATCCTTTTTGTAGCTCCTTTCTGGTTGCTGCCAGATTCCTTTTCGGATTCGCCGATCTACCTGCGGATCTGAATGATCTGAAACTGCCAATTGGGACTTCGGTGTTGCATGCAACATCGATCTCTTCTTCTCACCGTTGGCGTTCGTGAAGCTGTCCTGTTCGGATTTTGGGGAGGAGTTTAATGGGTCATGACATCTTTCCTCAAACACTTTAACTTCGATGATGACATTTTGGTCTTTCACCTGATCATGCAACTTAACTAATTGGCTCTAGATTTGGAATGATAGACGGATAGATTTGGACTGAAGATAAACATCAGTAAAACCAAGATTCTCAGTCCGACAGGTTAGCACATTCTCCTTATCTGTATTAACGGGCAGAGCGTGACTTGAAAGCACCAAACCTTCATGAATAGTTGTCTGCATCGTATCATCCGAATTCGCTGATCTGCTGTTATTTCAAATGAATACATTGGTTAGTGCACAGGGCCCGTCGCCTGTGGGCGATGTGATAAGAATGAAGACCGAGCAGTGAATAGGTCACATATTAAGGAGGGGCGACAATTGCATTATTAGCTCCACGATGCAATGGACCTGGAGTTGAAGCGCATTTCAGTGATTCGCGAACCATGGTGGGCAAGTGTGCATGACGTTCTATACCCCACCAAGGGGTAAATGGCAGCCGTATATAACTAGATGCTAAAGTTAGAAGAAGTTTGGCCCGTAGTTATTACCGAAGGCACATACCTTCAGGGTGAACTGTCGAAGAGTGAGGAAAGTCAAAAGAGGGCCCATGAAATAAAAGTACTTCAATTAAGAAGGCCTAATGGAAATTCTGCCTCACAAGTAACGGTGTTAAATCGAAGTTTCGCGCCGCTTGTTTTTGTGTGCCACATTTCCTTCTAGTTCTGTCTATCTCTTGCTTCCAAGTATTCTGAGAGCACTTCTGTTTGCATGAAGAAACCCAAATTGAACTTAGCTAATTGGGGCAAGTCCTTTTCTTTAATGTGCAATCATATACTTAGTAAGTTTCGTTGTTCTCTTACGAAAATGTGAACCTCCTTGATATAGACCTCTTAAAATAATATCCAAGCATCTTCGTATAATTTTTTCCAAATGGTTTCACAAAATTGAACAGTTGACGTGCGATTCGGTTCACATCCTTAAGATACGTCTCGAAATTCCTCAAATTCCACTCCTTGCCATACAATCCTCCGATGTGGTATAAATAGCAATTTTCGAAAACTTATTTAGAATGCCTTAAAATTTCGTAGTCAATTTAATTTGCGAGGTTTTATCAGCTGCTCCGCACTTTATAGCTGACGGCAAGCTCTCTTCCTGCGAGAACGCCATCCTAGGAAACAGAGCTGACACTAACGATGTTATTTTAAATTAACTTTGTATACTTGCCCGAGTGAATTACGTTCCGGCGAACGCCAATGTGCGATGCTGCAGACATTCTGGAGTGTATGTCCTGGTGGGAAGTCCACGAGTTCCTTTTTGAACGTGTGAACTTCAATGTTTTGAAAGTGGCGGAATCATACTCGCGCTGCAGTTGGAATCGATGGGAATTTATGGAGGGCACTCTCGCTTATCGATGAATTGGTTTTTGGCAATTTTTATGGGTCGGCTGTGATGGAACTTGGGAAGTAGCCAGGACATTAGGAGTTGGGCACGACCAGGATAGTGCAAAAGGATGACTAGTGCTTTGAAAGGATTTATTTTCAATTTTATGGGTTTTTCTTCTAAAAAGCCTTGAAGTTTGAAGTGGGTCATTCATCAGCTCCATTATATCTCATAAAGGAGTCAGCTCAAGTGAAGGTCCTAAAATTAGAGTTATCGTTCCAAGGATTATATACATAGTAACACTGAATAATATTCAGAGCCATCTCTCTTTCAATTTTACATCTTTTGAAAATCTTCTTCCTAAGTCTTCATCTTTTCCTGGGGTATGACTTGAATACGCTGAACTTATTTCCGTTTCCTTTTTAAAAAATAGCGCTCATTCATTTTCCGAGGAGGAAACCTTAATTGAGCCTGAGCAAACTATCTCCTTTCATGAATTTCCAGATTACACATCTCTTCACTATATAAGTGAATGAAAGTCTACGGATGTCGAGTTATTTCTGTACTATCAGGTGGTGATGTGGAGTTATGCCACGACGTTACTATGTGAAACTACTCCAGCTATTTGTGTAGCCCAGAAGTCTCAGAGCGTGAACTAGACGAACTTAACATTTTACGGTTACTCGGGGGAGTTTTGGAGCTTCTAAAAAGATTACAAGATGAGAAAAGTGTGAAATTGAATTTCAATGCCTGTAGTGGGTGAAAAGTGTTAATTAACGCCGGGGAAGACTCGTCGTTGCTGCGAAGAATTGTAGTTGTTGTCGAATTTTGGTTTAGTAGTGGATTCTGGTGAAACGTTCAAGATGTGAGATACGGAATATAGTATGTTGTGCTTTGGGGTAATGTTCGGGATTAAATTGAATTTAGCAAGAGGAAAGGTGTAAGTTTGCTCAAGATCTTCTAAAACTGATTTGGTTCAGATGAATAGAGGGCAGTATATTGGGGAAGAACTTTAAGGAGCACAACCAAAAAGTTACTTTCATAGCTCCTAAGAAGCTGTAACTGTTTTGTAAAGAACATGGGAGGCATTCATCAAACTCAGAGCTTCAGAATCAACCCACAATTTTTACGAAGGATTGCAGCCCTCCCACTCAACTAGGGCTCTCCTTGAGGTCCCAAAATGTTGTTTATCTGCATGTTATCGGTTGCCTGGTTCTAATACAGCTGGCTAATTGCAAAAGAAGGGCCTGAGATTCTTTCCCTTCTTTCTGCAACTTTGACAATGCGAATTGAAGAGCATGTCGAATCTGAATCCCTTATAGGCCAATCTTCTTCTTACTCTATGGCGTTACAATCCGATGTCAGTCCTCGCCCTCTCGAACTGTTCGAATCCATTTTTCCGTCCAACCACGGCATCCTCTTGTTTCGGAAAAATGGCTGCATGTAATTTACGCTGTTTACTGATGCCCTTGGAAATTCTTCACTCGCCCATACGCTGGACGCTTCTGCATCTCAATCGTCATCCACCGTACACCCTCCTTGGACCTAAGATTGTCCTGAGGACTCGACGCACGCTACTTCATCGAACCTCACTAGGACCTCTTTCGTACTAGGGTACTATTTGGCGTACTATTTAGATCCACTGACATTTTTCGGATAATGTACTCCAGAGGGATGTTAAATAATATTGGGGCCAGCGCAATAATAATCAGTGTGTATAGAATTCTCGGAAATGGATCCTTTGCAAAGACCAGGTATTTCCAGGCTCTATGCATCTCCAAAAACTCCGGGAATTCTATCTTAAATCAAAGATGAGATTACATCTCGACTGTGTGCTGATATGTCGCTGCTGCAACTACAATCACTTGTGTATTGTGATGCAGTTACGGCTGTCAGATTGCACAGTGAACGAAGAGATATCCACCATGGGACTGATCCAGATCAGCAAAGGAAATGCCAGCAGACAGTTGAGGAATAAAGTGCACAGGGTTTAGAGAAACTATGCCATCCCCAGTGAGACACCCATAGGTGAAATTCTGGACACACTAAAGGAGGAACTTTCTGTCATATGCAATCGGTTACGACGGTAAGTCGAAAGTCACTTCAGACGTGTCCAGAATGCAATATACGCGAGGAACCAGCGGAGCTTTTTCAGATCTCCCAACGAATTCCAACAGAGCAGCCAGACAGTGCAGTTTTCGGTAACGGAAGCGAAAAAATACTGGGGTGGACTTTGGGGGTACCCGTCCAGCATGCTGACCATGCTGAGTGGATTACCGTTTAAGACATTCGCCATGCCAATATGCCTGGCATGAATTTTGCGGATGTTACCAAAGAGGAAGTTCGACAAGCCATAAACAGCTCGAAGAATTGGAGGGGGCCAGGTCTGGATCGGGTGCTAAATTTCTGGTATAAGAAATTTACCAGCGTACATTGTCGGTTGGCACACAGCGTAAATAAGGTCATGAGTCGGTCGGATGAATTTTCACTCTTCCTTACTGCGAGGATTACTTACCTTATCCCTAAGAAGGACACGGTGCAGGACCCCGCAGACACAAGACCGATTACTTGCTTACCAACCCTGGTTGGATCAATGCGCACCTCGAGACCAACAACATTCTGTCCGAGGACCAGAAGAGTTGCCGAGGAGTTGCAAAGAGCAACTCATAATCGACTCGGTAGTTGTAGGACAAGCAACTAGAAGAGAAAGAAACCTCTTTAGTTGCTATATCGATTATGCCAAGGCTTTCGATAGCGTTCCGGGTACCTCAGAACCCATCCGTATACGGAAGGTCATTTTTCAGGGGGATTCGTTGAGTCCCTTTGGTTTTGTATGACACTGAATCCCCTTTCATGGCTACTGAATGAAGCTAGAGGGCATGGTTTTGCAATAAAATATGGCCTACGTGCTGAGTGCGAACTGACACATTTGATGTACTTAGATGACATCAAGCTGTATGCTGGTACTGACGACCATCTTAGAAGTCTGTTGCGAATAATAGATATGTTCAGCCGTGATATTCGGATGGAGTTTGGATTAGTGTCGAATCCAAGCCATCCGGCCGCAATCTGGACATAGCATTGGTGACCTCCACATCGAAGCTATGACCGAGACAGACTTCTACAAGTACTTAGGAATTCTGCCAGGAACCCATGCTCGAGTTGGTGATCTGAAGGGCGCTATGCTGTCTGAATTCTTGCGACGTGTAAAGCTGGTGCTGAAATCGCATCTTTCGGGGAAACATAAAATAAGTGCGTTGAATGTATTCGCTATCCCTTCACTGGTTTATGCATACGGAATATTGCCGTGGACGAAGATCGATCTGGAAAACGTCCAGCGCGGATACGGACAGCTATATCCAAATTCCGTATGCATCATTCAAAGTCTGCCGTGGAGCGAATGAACCTGCCTCGTGATATCGGGGGTAGGGGCGTGGTTGACGTGGCGGCACAACATCATCGCCAAGTTGACCTGCTCTTGCCAAAATACTTTTATCTTTCTGATGTCTGATAAAAAACTAAAACTTAAGAAGGTCTTTCTTTTTTTCACTGTTGTTCGACGAAGAATCAATAAAAGAGAATATCGTTTGTCCTGTCGCTCTCTATAGTTTTGAGTGTTGGTCGACTATAGAAGACAATAAACGGCGTCTTGCGGTAATGGAGACGAAGATGTTGCGTTGAACTAGTGGCGTGACAAGTTTTGATCACATTCGAAATGAGGATATCAGCGGTCGATATGGAGTTGTACCGATCTTGGAAAAATTGCGAGAGAGGCATCTTCGATGGTATGTTCACATAATACCCGCTAACGAGAATGCACTTGCCAAGATGGGGCTGCACATCGAAGTCGATGGTAAGCGACCAAAAGGCCGGCCGAAACAAGAGGTCAGTGGATGGAAATTGGATTGTCAGCTGATATAAGCATTTGTGCTCCGATTGAGCCTTTTTGCCTGTTAAAGTTTGGAGATTAGGACGTATCAGCCTAATGAACTCCACCGGTACCAGACGGTACAAAGCATATTTGAGAAAACATAGGCATCTCAAGCCAGGAAATCGATGAGCCGCTGAACCAGCGGCTTTCCTGTGCGCTGTTGATTGAAAATTGCTTACTTGAGATCAATAGGTACTGAAAGGGATAGTGGTTTCTTGGTTAGTTATCTGTGAATTTCGAATGGGGAATGGCAAAGATGTCTTGGGGCAACGCTTTTTCGGCTACGAATGTTTACTTAAAATTAAGATTAGATTCTGGAATGTATGAAAGCTCTTTAAAGACGTCATCGAGCTGATTCCTCGATTTTTCCAACTTCAGTTGAAATTCTAGTAGTACGTGCTGAACATTCTGGAGTTAAGAAAGGCAGAATGGTGGGAATCTGGGGTAAACTCTTCTTTCTTTTACGGTGCACTGCTGTCGGTATAGGCGTGAATCCGAGGTTGAGTCAATGCTAACCATTCTAAAAATTGACATTAGATTGTTGTCCGCTTTTGCCACGGAATGAGGAATAATCTCAATAGCGCAGTGTTACGCACCAACGGTGATTCTTGATACAGAACGGAGAAGGGAAGGATTTCTATGAATAACTGAATGCAGCCCAGGAGAGGCATCTGCGGTTTCTGACAGTCTTTTAACTACAAGATTTCGGTCCAGGTTAAGGAGCATCACAATTGCAGAATGCTAAGTACCAACGGTGACTTCCGATATTGTGGAGAAGGATGTTTTCTACGAGCAATTAAACACAGTTCAGGGGAGGCTTCCTAAAGGTGATTTGATTGCCAAGGTGGGACCTGACAACGTCTTGCTCGGATATGTGATGGGGAAACACGGTCATGGCGACCACAATGGTAATAGTGGGAGGTTCGTGAATTTCTGCAACTTCTACCACCTCATCGTGAGTTCAGCTAGGTTTGACCCCGAACGAGCAATTAGATCAAGCACTTCGCGATCAGCAGTAGATTTGGAAGTTGTCTCCATCCTATTACCAATATTACTTCTTGTTGTTATCGGTGACGTTCTTCATGGTATTTTAGAAGTTAATTCCAACGATGTTCACTGGTTATAACACTTCATTTATTATATTTCATAAAAACAATGGCACTGACAACTTCAACAAAGGATGAATTTCATAGAAACTTTGTATAGGAATCTTTTCACTTTTTCCAACAACACAACTGGTGCTAGTTATTTTTATTATTTTTCTGACATCTTGTATCTTTCGGTTCTTATTTTTTTCTCCTTTCCAAAATATGACATTTCTTGTCACCTACTCTGCTCTTCACTCATGTAGCGAGGTCTAAGGTCACTAAAGCGAGGTATCCACTCTCGACAGAGGGCTTCGGCACAAGATTGCGCCATAATGTCTTTCAGAGGTATTGCCCCAGGCCACCGCGTAAACCTGTCGATGATTGTGAGACAATACCTATAACCGTGCGAGTCTCGCAAAGGCCCTACTATGTCGAGGTGTATTGTGTGGAATCGCTTGGTAGTGCGGGGGAATGAGCCGACTTCTTTCCTTACATGCCTGGTGACTTTACATTTTTGGAATGTGATGCACTCTCTGGCCCAGGAATTGACATCCTTGTCCATTGAGGGTCAGAAGCATTTATCGGTGACTAACCGAATTGTTGACCTGATGCCTGGATGCGCCAAGTCGTGAACCGCGTGGAACACTTCCTTGCCAAAGGTGGCCGGAATGTAAGGCCGAGGTTCCTTTTCCGAACATTCGAAATAAATTTCAAATGCCGCGAATCCTGCCGCGCCACAGTATCTTGTCTGGAAGACGTGGAGAATACTAATGGGCGATGACATCTTTCCTCAAACACTTCGATTATCAATATTCTCAGTCCGACGCGCTCTTCCTACCTGCATTAATGGGCAGCGCATCGAAAGTGTCGATCAATTTGTATATCTAGGAAGCGTGATTTCTGCCGACGGTGGCACCAAACTAGATTTTACGCCAAGCATTATCAGCGCTAAATTCGGTGTCCTGTCTAAAATCTGAAAATGCAGTTATCTCAGCACGATCAATGTGGTAGTGGTCTTTCTGTCTTGCTATACATGAAAAGTGGACTCCACTGTTACTCAAAGGCTCCAAGCTTTCGTCAATACCTGTCTGTGTCGTATCAACGGGGTACGCTGGCCTGACACTACTTCAAACGAAAAACGTGGTCGGCGCGCAGTCTTGGCACTCGTATGCGATGTGATAGGAAGACGGAAGTGACAGTGGTTAGGTCACACATTAAGGAGCAGCGATAATTGCTTTGTTGGCTATGCTACTCAGTGGAAGCCACTCTCCTAAGATGGCCAACGGGTGGGTCGCTCCAATTGTACTTGGGGCGGAATAGTAGAGGATGAGTACGAGCGTCTCGGCAAGTTCTAGGGGAGATGAAGCACTTATCAGGTAACCGCGAACGATGGCACGTAGGTGTGATTGACGCGTTATACCCCACCAAGGGGTGAATGGCAACCATATGTGCAGGTGGTCGAATCGATTATTATTTTCTCTTTTAATTCATTTGCATAATGTCGCGCGAAATTATCTTTTCTATTTCAAGTTTTGCTGGGGTGCCATGAATCGAATAAAGGACACCATGGCTGACAATGGTCTACCCGGATGGCCATCAGCCAATTTAATAAGTCATTGAAAAGTTTGCGATCCATAAAACATTTCATCGCCAGTCTTAGGTCGACCTTGGCTTCCTTACGCTTTTGTGAATCTGATATCTTAAAGCAGAGGGATTTTAGATTTTTCGGTGAAGTGAACCCTTCTCAGGGCCCCCTCCTTCTCAAATTGACATTAGCTAGCTGAGATCACCCCGCTAATTAGAAATACTACTAAGATTGTTGTGCCCATTTTTCGAGGGAGATTATAATTGCGGCTCTAGCGTCTTCATATTCCTCCCTAGAAAGGCGGTAAAATTAAATATTGTTATTTATTACAGACATAATATTTATAAACTTTGCGTTCACACTTTAAATGTAAGTTAATGGCAGCTTTAATTCTATCACTTTAGTGTGAATTATCTCAGTTTCATGATGGCTGACAGACAGGGATATACGTCCTATACGTATATCTGATTTGCTCACATGTTAATCTGTTCAGAATTTTGGCTGCTTTACTGCTATATTAAGAAACAACATATTCAGCTAAAACTCTCATTCAAAATTAATTACCTTCAATAGTTAATACGCTTCCCTTCACAAATAGCTTGAGAAGAATCCTGCCACGTCGTTCGGTGTGATCCAAGCCGCACAAATTAGGAACGCTCTCCTGACATCGCTGGTGTACGTTCATATCACATACTGTGAAAATTTAAAGAGGATTCTTAGTTTTGCAGGTTTCAGGTTGCAACCTCCAGCCCAACCTCCGCTGAGCGTATTCTACACAGGACACACTAGACAATGTAGAATACGCCCAACTTGGAAGCGGCACAGACAGTTAAAGCATGGATGGGAACACTTCTGATATGAGACCGACATATTACCGACAAGCTCTTGAATGAATTTTCCATTGAGTTTTGTGATTTTCCATAATGCTCCGTGTTTGACGTTATTATCACAAATTCGACTGAATATCGGAATCTGCAAGGAATCTTTACGCTCGACAGGACAAGAAAATGGTTTTAGTGGGAATTGTGCTAGACTGGGACGATGCTGGGAATATGTGTGCTGACGATAGGACCCAAGAGGGGTGAGGTCTGCCTTACATTATCGCATTTTGTGGTTATCAACATGTTGAGCTCTGTGAACAATAATTAATTATTATTAGTGGAAAGAAAATTAAGTGGGTCACCGCACGCGTTACAAATATGTCGATGATAACGACTCAGCGTCTGCCATATCTCAGGGCGGAGGAGGCGAGGAGGCGAAATATTCCGTGGAAGTATCTGGTGGTAGTTAGTGCGAAAACCTGTTGGTACCATGGTTTTTGTGGTTACCTTACACTTTCTATTAAAATTCCCTTAAGCATTGCTTTTATTGTGCTGGTGTCATGCCATTATTATCAACTACCGTATCTGATTTTTTTTAGACTTTTGGATTGGGTAGTTTCTGAAAATGGGTTCATTCAACCCCCACACTCTCCACCTTTCCAACAAATGTCAAAACTAAAACCGGCTTCCAAAAGTACTACACTTTCCATTTCATCATCATCATCAACGGCGCAACAACCGGTATCCGGTCTAGGCCTGCCTTAATAAGGAACTCCAGACATCCCGGTTTTGCGCCGAGGTCCACCAATTCGATATCCCCAAAAGCTGTCTGGCGTCCTGGCCCACGCCATCGCTCCATCTTAGGCAGGGTCTGCCTCGTCTTCTTTTGATATTCCAAATGACTATATTTGGTGAAAAAAAAAATTACACCCCCCGTTTGCATGTATGGGGACCTCCCCTTAGATTCGACATAAAAGGATGTAACTCGCTGTATGAGTGAGTGTTCACAGTTCCCACCTTTCCACCAAATTTGGTGTCAATCGCTCCAACAGTCTCCGAGAACAATGCGTGTGATGGGCGGACAGACAGACAGACAGACGGACATCGGACGGGCGGAAGAAGCTCGTCCACTTTGAGATCTCCACCAAATGCCAAAGACGATGAAAGATAGTGAAGGTGCATAAAAAAGGGGTAACCCTGGCGGGGCTTATAGGGAGTAGAGTAGAATATGGTTAGGGCTATTAGAGTCCTCTACAATAGATCGCAGATGGAGGAAGAGAATAATGAGGATACGCCGAAACCCGATGTGTCAAAAGTGCCACAAGCAACCCAAGTGACGAGTACGTGAAAAAGAGGGGGATCCTCTAAATAATCAGCAGGCGCCTAAGAGAAGAAAAGGCGGACAGGACATTCTGAGAACCAGCACCAACAGCTCAGCAGGAGAAAAGCGTACAGCGAATATAGGAAACTCCACCAGCGTTGCGATGCCCAAGACGAACGAAAACGATGGATGGACTAAATTTACCAACAAAAAAGCGAAACGAAAAGCAAAAGTGCGAACTCGTCCAGATGCGATTGTTATCTCCAGCAAGGGAAATCTGTCCTACGCGGAGATACTCAAAAAGGTCAAAGCTGATCCCGACCTGAAAGATCTGAGCGGAAATGTGAACAGAATCCGAAGAACACAGAGAGGGGATCTCATGTTCGAGCTGAAACTGATGACTTTCGCACTCAAGTCCTAAACTCACTTCGGGAGAATGTCCGAGTGCGTGCGACAAATTTATACCGTTCTGAAGGAGCAATTCAAATTGAAAGAACTTACAGAACAGTCTGTTGTGGGCCTACGAAAAGTCTATGGTGGCACTCAAACAGTCACAATACGAGTACCAGCAGAGGCAGCGCAGATGTTGTTAGCTGCGGAAAGGTTCGGATTGGATGGGTTATCTGCCGTTGAAGAGAACAAACGTCACTAAAGAGGCGCTTTAAATGCCTCATGTTTGGACACTTCGCAAAGGCATGCACCAGCAGCATCGATCGATCCGATCAATGAAGAAGGTGTGGGGAGAAAGTCCATATTGCCAGAGAGTGCAATAGGGACCCCAAATGCCTATTGTGCAAAGTAAAAGAGGGACAGGATAACCGGCATATTGCCGGGTTTATTCAAATAAACCTGAATCATTGTAGGGTCGCTCAGGATTTACTCGAGCAGACCACGTTCGAATCTGAGATCATAAGTAAATTGTATAGAAACCGTCACGGTGGCATATGGGTCACAGATTCGACTGGTCGCGCGGTGATATGGGCTTGCGGTCGACAGCCCATACAATGTACTGCAAGTCAGGCAACCAGTGGCTTTGTGTGGGCGTAAATAAGTGGTGTACATGCTTGATAATCTTGTTCTCGACGCAAGGGGACGAAGTCCAAAAGTGATTGCTGGTGATTTCAACGCTAGGGTCCTTGAGTGGGGTAGCAGAGAATCAAATGCCGGGGCGCAGTTTTTTAGAAGCAGATGGACATAGTTTTGGCTAACGAAGGTGTTGTAAACACTTTTCAGAAAGGGGGGTCAGGTTCTGTTGTAGACCTAACGTTTGTCAGCCCTGTGGTTGTGCGTGGTATGTCCTGGTGCCACAGCGAATACTACACGCACAGTGATCACCAGGCAATCTTCTTTGAGACATGTATCCAACCAAAGGGCAAAGACTCATCATGCCTGAAACGAATGGTCTGTAAAAGATTTGGATGAACAGACCTTCATAGAGGTGTGGTTAGACCAATCTGATAAAGAAGGCGCCTCTACGGAAAGAGCCGTCCATATGGCTGAATGCATCGCCAAAGCATGTGATGCGTCCATGTTTAGGAGGTGTTCATTCCCCAGTAGAAGACCAAACTACTGCTGGAATGGTGAATTGGCAAGTCTTCGATTAGCCTGCTACCGACCCAGAAGAGAGGCTCAGAGGGCGGTAGGTAGAGTCCATCAGGGGCAAAAAGAGCGCCCCTATAAGGAAGCCCGCAAAACCATCAAGCGAAGCATGAGGAAATGCTTTAAGGAGCTCTGTTCAGAAGCGGACGTAAACACGTGGGGGAGTGCCTACAGAATCGTGATGGGATGATTCAGGGGCGTTCATCTTCGCAGTTCACGTGTTCTATCCTCTTGCTGAAAATCATCCAGGGGTTATTCCCCCAGCAAGTGGAGAGCACCGACACATTCCAACCACCTCTGAGTGTGACGGCAATTTTGCCAGTCACCAGAGACTAGCTGCTGGAGATCTGCGGTAGAATAGGAGACAATAAAGCACCAGGCCTGGACGGTGTAGCGAATAAGGCCCTTAAGCTTGCCGTAAAATCCAAACCGGACATGTTCGCTGAGTTGTTCGAAGCATGCATGTCCGAGGGGATATTTCCAGCGGAATGGAAGCAGCAGAAGTTGGTACTTCTGCCTAAGCCTGGTAAACCACCAGGTGAATCATCCTCATACAGACTCATGGTCTTTTGGACACTGTGGGGAAAATGTTAGAGCGATTTATAATAGATTACTCCCGCTTGTTGAGAGCCAAGGCGGTCTTTCAGATCGGCAGTATGGGTTCCGTAAAGTCAGATCAACCATTGATGCCATCAAATTGGTTGCTGGTTTGACCGAAGATGCAATTCACGGGATTCACGGAGGGTAGTATCAGCAAATATTGTGTGGTAGTGACCCTGGATGTGCAGAATGCATTCAATTCTCGTTGCTATCGTCGATAATTATTTAACTGAAAGGAGGCTTTGGTATGACACCGAGGACGAACCCTAGGAGTACATTGTTTCCGTGGATGTCCCGCAGGGCTCCGTATTGGGGCAAATACTGCGAACATCACGTACAACGATGTACTTAATCTTCCCCCACCGAGGGAAGCCACATTGGTGGATTAAGCTGACGACATAACGCTGGTTGTCGTCGCAAAGCATCTCGAAGATGCTGAGTTATACTCAAGTGAGGCAATCAGTGCTGGTGAGCTCTGGTCTGACACTTGCGGAGGAAAAAACAGAAGCGGTCCTCATTACTAAGCGCTGGAAGAGAAATTAGGCCTGTATTAGAATTGGGAATCATATCATCACTTCCAACCCAACCATCAAATATTTGGGGGTGGTTATAGACAGGAAGTTCAGGTATAAGCAGCACGTGTAGTATGTTTGCGACAAATCACCTACTGCTAGTGTGACCCTGGGAAGGATGATGCCGAATGTAGGAGGGCGACCGCATACCTCTAGGTTGCGTATAGCCAGGGTGGTGACCTCAATCATGCTCTATGCGACCCCAGTTTGGAGGCAGGCGTTGTGGATGTCAGTTAACAATATCAAACTGACTGCAGTCTACAGGAGGACAGCCCTGAGGGTATGTTCTGCCTTCAGGACTGTCTCAGATGATGCAGCATTCATCATCTCTGGAATGATGCCGATTGACATCTTGGCAGATGAGATGGTGAACATATACAATGCGAAGCCGATCTCTCCCTCATCACAGACGAAGAACGCTGAGAAGTAGGATCCATAAATATATAGCAAGAGCGGTGGGAACGCTCGGGAAAGGGTCGGTGGATTTACAGGCTCATTTCTTCTCTCTCGTTGGAGAGACGACACGGTAAGATTAATTATAATCTCGGTATGAAGGGAATACAGTAAAATTCCAAACGGTTATGGGTTTGCTTGACATACTATAGCTAATAGATGCGCTATAAACAGTAAAAGGGGCTTCATAGTTCTTTTCGGCCGCAGTGCAACTTCCCCTTAACAGAATAATAATAAGGAGATCTTGTGTGTGTGTGTATGTATAGCGGGGAGAAGCTACAGCTTCTGAGCACTTAGGTCGTGTTGGCCCATTGTACTCGCCACCCCCGTCTAACGGAATATTCCAGATTCGTTAACGTATCGCAGGATTTCCGTTAGTGGATGTGATGCTACCCGTCGCAATTGGAGAACATCGGCACCAAAGATCTGATGCCTGATGCGTCCATAGGCGGGGCATTCACATAGGAAATGCTCCGTGGATTCCGCTCCCTCATTACAGGAGGGACACGTATCATCTTGAGTAATTATGGGAAGCTTGTCCCCAGTTTTTGAAAACAGACTTAGCTAATGGCACTGATGCTCCAATTGCTGGCTCCGGTCCCGGCATAGGGGAGATTGACCCCCCAGGTACCTAGAGTAGTTGCACCGTATTGAATCTAGATATAGGGTTCAAACGGTTTCTGCATTCCTGAACGATTTTCGAGGTGACTGCTCAATGCAGCTTGGCTGTCACTGCAGATTGCGACGCGCCTGCCCTTCGACCGCTCGTCAATTACCCAGTTTGCCGCCCTTAGGGTCGCATAAACTTCGGTTTGAAAAACCGTTGCATATTGCCCCAAAGGAAAAGCCCACTTCTTGTTTTTATTCGAGAGGTAGACTCCGGCTCCAGAACCTTCTTCTGTTTTTGAGTCATCGGGGTAGAAGACTTCCGTACATCCCGCCACGCATTCCTCTGGGTCTTCCCAGAGGGAGACCTTATAAGCAAGTTAGAAGAAGATCAGACTTTGGCGAGAAACAGAAGGTATACGCAAATTTTCAATCTAGGCTTAACTGTGTGCGGAGGCAGATTTAAATCCCTGGAGAACAAGGCACAAGCGGATAACGAAGAGCCCGAGCAGGTGAGCCCCACACCTGACCTGTCCGCGTCTTCTCTTCAATATATTGACGAAGCAACCTGCTAACCAGTATCGGATGTCTTCCTCAAGCTTCCTGTAACTGGGAAGGTACATGTGGAGATCGTTGTAAAATTGGCGATTGCAGCTTGGATGTTATTTCCAAGAAAATCCTTAAGTTTGGTGTTAACGCGAAGCCTGACTGGTTTTTTAGCGTGTTTGAGAGATGTTCGATGTAATAAGTCCTCGCCGCTCCCTGCAAGAGTCAAGACTAGTTTTGCTATTGAAGCCCAATGAGCAACCGGGAGGCTTATCCGCATACCGACCAAAGAGGCTTATAAAACACGGTAGGAAAGATATGAGAGAGGGTATAAATTAGACTTCCTTGAATCATAGAATATGAGGGTGGTTTGCCAGTGCGATAAATATTGTTCCTTGTCAAGCTCCTTGATGAAGTTGGATATCAATAATTCTTTCAATTCAGCCAGTTAAGAATGAATAAAGAGTCCATTGGTTAACTCGGGGTCGTTGGTTATATGGTTAAACTAATTGAAAGCTACTTCTCCGAAAAAAACTTTGGTGAGATATTGATGGAAGATTTGAGGAGTACATTATCACGGTAGGACCCCGTGCTACCTTTTAGAAAGTGATATACAATAAGGTTTACGTTCTTTCCTCTCCCAGTTTGGTTAATGATATGGTTGTGGTTTTCATAAAGAAACACTCACGAGATCATCAATGACAAAGAACTGTTGCTGAAGATGGTATAGCTTGATCAAGTGGAACAAAAGAGGGAGGTAGTTTTGATCAAAAACCATAGGAAAAGGGATACCATTAGTATTCCAGCTGATGGCGCATCATTACTTTAAAACGGTTGAAAAGTAGTCCTCTAGGAGTGATGTGAGGACATCTGGGCTATAGCTGAATTCAGCGACGATACGGTGAGATTAAGTAAGCATCACCTGATATAATTCCTGGCAGGGCATTCAGATCCAGATGATTTTTCCTTTTGTCCTGAATGTAGTTTTTCAGGTGGTCACGTGAAGACCTGGCAGTCAAAGGGTAATATAGGTCCCAGGGCGAAACGTGGATTGGTACCGATTATAGAGCATAAAACCTGGGAAACACCTGCTGAACCAACACCAACAGCTCTACTACCAAACCCTATCTCCGCCTCCAAGTGGTGATCGCTGGGAGTTCTTTCTTTATGAAAAACTGCAGACGGAAAAGGAAAAATTGCGGGGCAAAATGTATCAATTGGTCCTCCAGGTTGGGGGTTGGGTACGGCTTACAACCCTATACGGAAAGCCGATGTTACGAAGCCACGAAAGTAGCCTCGGACAGGATGGATCTTACAATGGCGAACCCGGCAACGAAAGCGGATTAACGATTTGCGCATTTTCTCATGGAACGTGCGCTCCCTGTACAGACCGAATACTTCTGAGCAGCTAGCCGATACCCTGTCCCGATATAAGGCTGATGTAACAGCGTTACAAGAGATGCGATGGACAGGGACCGGTTTCCTGGAGAAAAGCCGCTACACCATACATTATTGCGGCCATCCAGTAAACCATGTGCTTGGGGTAGGTTTCTTAGTCAGCCAAAAAATAAAACCTGCTGAAATCGGCTTTGAAAATATAGGCGAACGGCTATGCACTCTGCGTTTGCGAGACAAGTAAAGAAATATAAGCCTCATATACATTCACGCCCCTACAGAGGAGACTGCAGAGTCGGAGAAGGATACCTTCTACGAGGCAGTTGAGCGGACTCTCGAAGCCTGTCCCAAATATGATATCAAAATCATACTTGGAGATTTCAGCAGTCAAGTAGGGAAGGAGCCCGTATTCAGGCGATACGTTGGCTCCCATAGCTTACATAGGGAAATGAATGATAACGGACTGCGGATTACCAAGTTAGCAGTATCGCACGAAATGGTTGTTGGTAGTAGGGAAATGGATGCCGCAATAACCACAGTCAACAAATACCCTGGAGATGAAGCATCAACATATGATTTTCACAATCATCTGAAGAACGTTATCATTGATACGGCCACAAGGATACTTGGCCCCAGCCGCAAAAAAAGTCGGAGCGGCTGGTTTGACGATGAATGTAAGCTAGCAACGGAACGGAAGAATGCCGCATACCGAGTAATGTTGCATTCTCAAAGAACGCGGGCACGCGCAGAGACTTATCACGAATTCCGTAGAGCGGAGAAGCGACTTCACAGACAGAAAAAGGAAGTCTGGGAGAACCAACAAGTCTGCGAACTCGAAAAGTACAGGGAGTAACCGCACCAGGCGCGGAAGTTTTACCAACAAGTCAGCAGGATGAAGTCTTATACATTTCGATGCTCATCCTGCCGAGACAAAGAGGGAAATCTGATTTCTGACAGAGTGGGCATATTGGAGCGATGGGTTGAGGCCTTTGATGAACTACTGAACAACCAGAACGTCGGCGAGTTGGAGGTTCCGCAAACTGAAGACGGCGAATAAATACTGCCACCACCAAGTATTGGAGAAACAGTCCATGCAATTCATCGGCTTAAAAATCATAAGTTAAATATGGAGGCGACATGGGACATGGGACAGTGAATCAATGCCTGACGATTGGCAACGAGGCATTATCTGTCTTATACATAAAAAGGGAGATATCACACAGTGCAGCAATTATAGAGGTATCACATTGCTGAGTACCATCTATAAGAGGTTTTCCATTATCTCGCTAGGTCGGATAGCACCATACGCCCAGGACATCATTGGCCCACACCAAAGAGGCTTCACTGCAGGAAAATCAGCAACAGATCAGATTTTCTCTCTGCGGCAAGCGATGGAAACACTGTTGGAATATGGACACCAGTTGCACCATCTATTCATTGACTTTAAAGCCGCCTATGACCGTATAGTCAGGGTAAATCTGTACAGAGAATTCGGTATCCCGACGAAATTGCTAAGACTTACTAGGCTGAATCTGACCAATGTGCGCTGCCAGATAAAAGCAGCAGGATCACTCTCAAGACCATTCGATATCAACAACGGTCTATGACAAGGGGATGTCCTATCATGTGTCCTCTTTAACCTGGCCCTCGAGAAAGTGATCCGTGATGCTGAGGTAAATGCAAGAGGTACGATCCTTTTTGAGTCCACCCAACTACTGGCCTATGCTGACGATATCGACATCAAGGGAAGAACGACCCGAGACGTACAAACTACCTTCATCCAGATCGAGAAGGCGGCGTGAGATCTGGAAATCCGAAAACCAACCAACCAACAACATCCCACCGCACTGGTCAAACGGGAATAGTAAAGATAGGAGACTACAACTTTGGGACCGTTGATAATTTCTTCTAGCTAGGGTCGAAAATTACAACCGATAACAGCTACGGTGATGAAATCTGCGCACGGTTGTTGGCAGCCGACAGAGCCTCTTTCAGCTTGCAAAAACTGTTCCGCTGGAAGCGTCTCACCATAGGGTCAAAGCTCTTACTGTACAAGACAATGATCTTGCCAGTCCTCATGTATTCCTCGGAAACTTGGGTTCTTAGCAAGAAAAATTGCGAACTTTTGACCGGGTTCGAGAAAAGAATCCTCCGAAGAATTTTTGGCCCCCTACATGAGGATGGACGATTCCGTAGCCTACATAACGATGAAATCTATGAGCGATACCATGACCGTCCGGTTGTGGATAAAATCCGAATCAATAGGATACGATGGGCGGGTCACTTAATCCGTATGGATGAGGATGATCCCACCCGGAAAGCCTATAATGGCAATATCTATGGTAGAAAAAGAAGACGAGGTAGACCCTGCCTGATATGAAGCGATGGCGTAGGTCAGGACGCCAGATAGCTTTTAGGCATAACGAATTGGTGGACCTCGGCGTAAAACCTGGATGTCTGGAGTTCCTTATTAAGGCAGGCCTAGACCGGATACCGGTTGTTGAGGCGTTGATGATGATGACTTGAGGACCTAGAGCAAGTCAAGCGTTTGACCTAAAAATGATCAAAGACGTGGCATATTAAAAGTCAGTTTTCCCTTGCTATATCAAATAGAGCGTTTGCCCTGCCAGGAACATTCACATCCCACTTTCAAGTTAGCTGGAATTTTTGTGTTCTGGACTTGTTTTGAAACGATGGGGCTGACTTTAATTTTCACCTACTTTAGGTTGATGTAGCAATCAGGGGTGTGTTTGCTTGAGATATGATTCTAGCCATGAGCTGCGGAATTTCTTGACGGTTACTGAGCAAGGTAACTTCATGAAATATCCGCAATCCTGGAGGACACTTTTCTAACAAGCTAATCCTTGCGAATGGCTGCATTTGTGGAAGCTGATACGCATCCATTCAAATTCTGAATTTAAATTTACATCTTTCACCTGTCCAACCGCCGCCATTCACCTCATCATCCGCTCAACCTAAATCGTTTCTTATCGCACGACAAAATGTACCTGGAGAGAATTTTCTTGATTGAATTTGTGTCCCTTTCATTTTTTATTCAGCCCCAGGAACGCACGTCGGTCGGCTCAAATTACAAATATGCTGAGTAACGATGTAATAAATTTTTATGTACACAATCATACAATTTGGGGAAATTGTATTTTTTTCGGCATTTTCTGTATGTTTTCCTGTTTGCTCCTCTTTTTCATGGAGAGAAAACGCCATCGTTATGTGAACAAGTTGAAAACTCATTGGAATAAAGTTTGTGGGATTTTTGGTGGTGGTGGCAGCGGTTGGAAAAGTGGGGGTAGATAAGCCCTTCTAATGCGTATCCTAATCGAAATTTTTGATTAAGAAAAAAGAGATTTTTTGTTTGCTGGTAAAGAGGACGATAATAGGAAAATGTACTCGTAGAAAGAGGGTGATGGGAATTAATGATGTGGGATCAAGCAGGGTCCTGTGGGGAGAATTTCGCTCCGGGACAATGGGTAAATTACTTGAATGGAACTTTAAAATATATGAGCAAACAAATCTTATTTCTCCTCCTTTCTTCCTGTTTCCCTGTCTCTAGTTTGGTCTTCCTCCCAAATGTGGCGTTTCGAAGTCATTACAGGAGTCTATGGGGAATGGAAAGACAATGAAGCCTCCAGGGCGCCCTGGAATTAAGCCAGTATATCTTCTTCCATTTCCTTACAATATTTTCACTCTCTTGAAAATACGCATTTCCAAATTTCGCCCTCTCTTTTGAAAAACGAACTGCGCATTTTCAGGTCCTTGATAATCTCACGAATTCCCAAATATTTGCCTGACCGTTGAATTCTGAATGCTTTAATGACAGGATTTCGTCCACAATAGATTAACAACGAACTCACATTTTGCATCATAAATTTCAATAAACGGCAATATACCATTTGATGGGCTCTGGATGTCTCATTTCAATATTGCATGCCATAATCTCTCAATATAATTGACCAATGAAGAGGATTATGATGGTATTCCCAACAATCGGTATTGGTGTGGCATTTAATGGAGTCATTAATGGGAATTCCATTATTAACCGCGGAAGTTTTGCCAGAACGTAAGAAGTATGCTGACGGTAAAATATTCATGATATACCCGAGTGGAGTATATTGCGGTATAATAGGGGTTGTTACTCAAATTTAGCATGAAGTGGTGGTCTCTCTTCCAGTTCGATGGAAGCGGCCAATTATTAATTAGGGAGTAGTGATCTAAGAAGATGCAAACTATTATAGATTGCCCAGTAGAAGGAAGGTTGGGTGAATATTGTTACTTTGGTATTAACTCCCTAAGGAATGAGGGACCTGTTTCAGGTCTAATGGTATTGTTTACTCTTTACTTCAGAGGAGAACGCGCAAGAACGTTTGAGTGCGTAAATTGTGTTGGAAAGTTTCGAATAGTTGCTGGGGAGTTTGTTTTCTTTATTGTTTTGAAGTTTTTTCCTGGAAAATTAAAACCCAGTAAAACCGATATTATCCACTTTAAACCTAATGATATTCTCTCTTTCAGTGAGGTCGAAGAACAAAACAAAAGGGTCAGAATGTACAGGGGCATAGATGTCAAGCAACCTATGCGAACAGTGAAACCGCAATGGCCGACTAATGAGGTACAAATTACGACTCTTAAGCGACTTGCCCAGGAGTCACTTATGGGTGGCGCTGGCTGATGGTCACTCTACAAGCGGCAAACTGGTGCAGGAGGTGGACCAATGTTGAGGCCAGGCTGTCGGAGATGATCATCAAATATCTCCTGCATGGCACAAGGGAAACAGGGGATGGGGCGAAATCCAGTGCTCTGATTCCTCCCATGTGGTCCGTGGGTTCTACGTTATAGCATGCGAGAGCCAATTTTCCAGGGACTTTCTCTGTTCGTGTCTCACTAAGATCAGTGGCGCTCTGTAGATTCCCGGCAGAGCAGTAGCTTACATCAGGTTGTGAAGGATCCACATGGATTAGGAAAAGCTCGCCCAATCCTTGCAAATTCACAATCTCGGGGCTTGCATGGAAAAGGTGAACGCTCGGAGTGAGGAATGCAAAGTGGAAAGTATTGCGTTCTGCAAAACGACGGCGATTATATGAGGATCGACGGTTCGAGGGGTCTGACAATCCATACCCAAGCAAATCATGCTGAGGGCAGTGCTGATAAATCTGCAACACTCGAAGTGCGCCTCACCTAATCTGGTACTGTTACTCCGAAAGCAAGAATCGACGAGGCATTAATACTGGAGTCCTGGATTGAAAGAGGCCAAACAATCAAAGGGCTCCGAAGTGAATATCAAAATTTATTCCACACAATCAGAGATATTAATCCGAGTAAACCTAGTTGCAGCGACTTAACCGTGGTCAAACTGCACCAAGCCAAACCAGAGAACGTGTATATCTGCTTGGCTTACATGGCCATCATTTTCACCAGAAAAACTTCTACATTTGACGTCCACCATCGCAACACAGAAGGCCAATGCGGCGACGCCAATACAAAGCATACGCTTCACAACGTTTAACTTCTCGAGACCTTGGACGATTAGGTGGAGGTCCTTGATATCATCCTATTAATTGACAATGAAACTTTCAAAGTGGACAAGTGGAGAGAGGTCTCCAATCCTTTCAGAGACCTCAGAAAGTTCGAGTAGAAGAAATTTGGTCATGTTATCAAGAATAAACTTTTCGATGCGCGAATGGGTAACATTGGTAAAATGGAAGAACTGGAGTGAAAGGTCGAGGCTCCATAAAAGGCATTCGAACCCGCCTTCAAAGTCTTGTGCCTGAAAAAATACTGTCAGAAACCAACCAAAATTTTGAAAATGAGGAGCGAGGTGAGCTAGTGGCATAAATACTAGCAGGCATACAAAAACTGCCTGAAAACGTTCAAGTCAGCCGTCAAGACTGTTAACAAGCAGTTCCGGCTGAACAATTGTCATAAAATTGAGAACCCCAGCGAGTCTGCGAGACTCAAAAAGTCGGAACACTCCTGGACGGATTCTCTGGTGAGACTCTAGCGCTGTTAGTCCATACGTATTTCCTTGCCAGCGAGAAGTCAGAGCCCTGCTTGGAGGGTATGCAATCGTGTGATATAATAAAATTGATGATTGCAATCATGTTCCAGAAATAATAAGAAGGGGTTGTGTCATTGTTTGTAGGGATTTACCGGAGCTGCATTTCTTCCGGATACTTCCCGCACTCTTGGAGACGCACGCACGTGGTTTCCATACTAACAGTGGAGAGGCGTGGCCTTGAGTCCGCGGATGACTTTCGATCAATTAGCTTCTCCTCTTTCGTGCTGAAGAGCCTACAGCGCGAGTTGGACATCCACTTTAAATCTGAGCACAGACAAATCCAAAGCAAATGCTCTTTATGAGGTAATTAACACGATTAAGTGACTGCGACTGACACTAGAATCAATATATCCACCTTGCCTTTCTCAATGTGGAGGGGGCATTCAACAATAGTAGTGCGAACGAAGCTTTAATCAGAATAGGATCAGAGGGGTGGTAGAGCAACGATCTGAGAGGTAGTCAGTTGGCCAGCACTGTGACCAGAAAGAGACGCCATTTCTTCGGAGATCAAGTTGATAGTGATGGACGAAATTCTATGCATATTGGAAGCACATATTCTGTGCATGTTGGGACGTTTCCTTCTATTATGAGTGAAATCATGGAGGGTCCGTTGTGGAAGGTGTGAACTGCAAGATAAGGATTCGGCATAAATCCAACCAAAATCAAGTTGGTGCTTTATAACAACAAAACAAGGGTATTCGAATTCCACGTTTCACAACCAAATGAACACAAATTGGCTTTTTGTTTCAATGTAAAGTATCTAGCTGTGATCCTGGATCCAAAGTTCAATTGGAGAGTGAACATTGAACTGAGGGTTTAGAGGACCTGTATAGCTTTTTACACCCGCAAGAAAACATTGCCAGGTCTTCGGCCGAGGATGATTCTCTGGATGTACACAGCCGTAGTTGGTCCCATCCTAACATGCGGTTCCGTTGCGTACAAGAAGTGCTAAATATTGGAAGACCCGTTTATGTGGGTTTCCTGGCTGGGAGATGCCACGAAAGTGCTCCTGCATTTGCTATCCATGCACCTCCACCTTAAATTCTTTGTATTGTGCACTGTCTTACAGACCACGTGACTCGACTCCGACACTCCGAAGCCTTTCGACTATAGTGACATCCTCGACGTAGTAGGTAGGGAACTCTGGGCATTCCCAATGGACTACCCAACACACAATAGTAGCTTCATAAAGAATTTTGCCGTGGGCTTTGCAACCAGGGGAGAGTGAAAGACCGGCGGCGTATTGAAAAGTTATGACCTATTCTTCACCGACGGATTAAAGATGGTATGTGGGACGGTGCGGGTTTTCACTGAATACACCGAATGTGGTCGAGTCTTTCGGTCGCACAGAACTCGCCAGTGTATTTCAGGCGAAAACACTGGCGAACCAGGAAGCCTGCCAATGGTTCCGGCATGATTTGAGTCTCAAGCGTAACGACAGTCAGGCGAGCATTAATGCTTTTTACTCAGTGGTGACATCGTCTAGGCTCCGGACACAGTCTGTATTCCGTTGGGGGTTATCTGCGTCGGAATCTTTTCACACTATCTGCATCACATCAAGGGGCATTTTGTTATCCTATAAAAAGACCCGATTGCAAGGCTGCGGACATAGGCAATCAATTCCCTGGGGTCCTCGAACAGGGGTCTGATTGCAGTGGGGGAGCTGATATCGTTCGTGAATGATACGGGCTGGCTCTCAATATCTAAGTCGCCTGAATACTGCTCCTCTCGCTTTTTTCACAGCAGCACAGGTCTTATTAGTTTATGGAATCAGAACGGTAGACCACAACTTTACTTGGGTTTCTCGGATTGGCCACTGATTCCTATCTACCTCTCTTTCTCTTTCACTTATGATTAACTACTTTGTCGTGGTAGATGAGCTTAGGGGCTATTTCCCGGGAAAACATGAGATACTCTAAAGTCAAGTGGTAATAGAAAAACCC
Source organism: Hermetia illucens (assembly GCF_905115235.1). Taxonomy (NCBI): domain Eukaryota; kingdom Metazoa; phylum Arthropoda; class Insecta; order Diptera; family Stratiomyidae; genus Hermetia; species Hermetia illucens. Next base: position 130,985,587 of record NC_051852.1, read on the forward strand.
CAACTCAAGAGGTTATGTATCCCAAGTTGATGGGTGAATGGCACCAGGAATGAGTGGGATATTGGGCGACATGCAAAAGTAGCCAACCTTGCGTGAATATTGGAGTTTCCTGGCACGTGGAACCTGAAGTTGTAATGGGATTCCATTACCACTTAAGAAGTAAAAAGAAATAAGGAAACAAACAGCAGAAAACTGGATCTGCAAAGCGGTCAATGAGTGAGCAGCACCCATAAATACATGCGCAGCTCAACGTGAAATTCCAACTCCCAATAACTGGCCAGAACGAAAGAAACATAAATTTTGCATGAAAAACGTCCGAAATGGGGTAAATCCCGATATCCAAAAAGAAGCTGTCAGGAAATTAGAGGCAAAAGAGGGCTATAGAATGAGCAAGGTAGAGAATGAGATTTACCCAGCCGCGCATTGAGAATTCCGGAGTTACCTGTTTTAGGATGAATTTCTGTAACTCTTTCATTAGCTTCTTGATCTGCCTCTCAACTTGATGATATTCCAGGTTTGTTATATTGAGTGTCAAAATCTTTCTTTTGACCTTTCTTCTCCCTCGCCCTCTGTCTTCCGAATTTTCCGTGATTCTGTGGCAAGATTTCCAGCTTCTGGCTGAAGTTTACGAAGTCGCAACGGTATGTTTCGCGCCAAAAGCTTTAGTCTATACTGAGCCTAGCTAGCATAGGTTCCAGCTATGGATCTATCTAAAATCGAAATCACGTTGAATAGCAGGAGATATGTAAAACATTCGCTACCTGTGCCATTGATCTTTGCTTCCGTTTAGCGCTCATCTGGGTTCGCGATAGAGTGCCTGTCGGGGTTGAATCCAAGCTTGATTCGTTGCTGTCGACAGTTCAAAGCTTACTTGCCACATAATTTCTTTGGGATGGGGCTATATCTTAAGTACGTACCCCGTCTTTTTGCCTAATGGGCTACGACTATTCTTCTTGATCAGCACTGATTATCTGAGCTTTGCTCAAATTGCGTAAAAAATGGACCAGTGGAGTTCACTTTAAGAGTATTTTTTTGGCAAAGGAGTCTTGGTGTGTCCTAGCTAACCTCCAAAATCATAAATAAACGGACGATAAATGCGGAAAGCAATCCACATGAATTTCCAGCACAATAAAGCTATAACCGCGACAGTCATGCGAGTGTTTGGATATAGGCTTATCCAGGAACCTTGGCTAGTCAACGAGAGGATAGTCGGGCACGGGGACATAGGAGATTCAAAGGAGGAGAATTCAAACAGTACCACCAAATGGCTTTATTTGCAGTGGCTTAATGGTAGCGAGGATTGCTTAGTGCTGTCACAACTGCTATCTCTAGAGTGACAGCCACCACTTCGTATGATAATTTGTCCTATCATCTCTGTTTATCTCTATCTATAGGGCCTTCTAGTAGACGAGCTACCGGGCTTACCGGCTGTTTATGACATGTGCAATGCGGAGACAAAATGCCAAGAAGGTGTCTTCATTTCACACAGCCTTGACTGTCTCGCACTACAGATGCCACGAAGAACACCCGTGCTTTTGTAGATGCTGTTGAATCAGACACTCTTGGAACTCGTGATGAAAGGAGGGGCGACGCTTGCTGCGTATAGGCTTCAATGGGACGGCATGTGGCTGCTTGTAGTATATAGGCATAGCAGAGTCCCCCATGTAAATCCAACCTTATAGATGGGGAATGATGTTACGTCACTTATTAACTGCTTCGAATCCTAGCTCGAGACCATGATAATTAGGGAGAACCTAAATCAGAAGTAATAATCATCTGAGGGGCCATCGCACATCCTCAAACCAGGTTTAAGATTGGATGGCATAGTTGGCAACAGAGTTGACGTCCTTTCCCACGGCGCTAACTAGTAGTCGCAGCAGCGGTCAGAAGTGGAGATAATTTGAGTGCTCTCGAGATAGTGGACGCATTAGCGATGAAACACGAAACGCGACAAAAAGAGGGATAGGAAAAATAAATCAGCTGAGAAAAAGGATTTGGTAGGAAATTTGAAAAGTGAACTGAGGAAGCCAGAAATTCTCAACAGTGTGTTGGTGGAAAAGTGGTGGGAATGATTCAAGGTAGATAGGTCCAGCGCCGATAGAAGCTTCGTTTGATAGGTCAGGAAACCTTATTTGTTCTTTCAAGTGCAACAACCTAAAATTTCCCGCTAGGGGTTTTTTTGCGGGGACCCTTTTTTGTACCCAGTGTAGAAAGTATGGACACGGTGGGGGATTCTTCACAGCAGGAAATCATCTCAGCAGGGAGGATGGCTGGTTTTTCCTAACCAGAGTAGGACGAACATAGGCTTCGTAAGTACTTAGTGGAATTGGTCTTGAGAAAAACGAGTAATCGCCGCTTTTGAAAGCGAGAAGTTAGACTATGTGGTCCTGAGGGAAATTTCTTATGCTAAAGTTGAGTGGAGTGTGCGTCCTGGTTGGGATTGCAGAAGGAGTCTGTGCAGAAGGAAGGTTGCCGTGTCTTTTAATAGGGAGGGAAGAGAGTTCTTGCATTCTTTTCCTGATCTTGAATTCGGCGCTGCATAGGCGCATTTCTCAGGTCGGGCAAGATGAACAGAATTTAGGGTACGATGAAATGGTATATGTGTAAGAGGGCCATAATAGATTGTGTTCCAGGGATTTCACCAGTAACGGATGATAAGCAGCAAGTGGCTATGGTTTGTCCATGTGAGAGGCAGGAATGAATCAAAATACTGAACTGGAGGAAGAAATGGTTGGTCTTGAAAGAAATATAGTTACGGGTGTTGTTTGGAAGGGACGTGTGTGAGGATGATAAGGAGATTGCGAGGTTAGTCAGCAAAGTTAAAGCGAGTTCAGTAAAGTGGAAATTAAGCCAAAGGTTTACAAGTGAGGGAGGCTGATATAAGAGTATATTCGAAAGCAGTTTTAGTACATAGGGTTCAAAGAGTAGACACTTAGATGCTCTTGGAGTCGACATAGTGTTAAGTCCGAGGAAGGAAAGAGTTGTGAAAACGGCTGACTCGTTCAAGGACAGAAGAGTTCGTTTTTAACAAGAGGTGATGCCAGATGTGTTTCTAGGTGAAGCTATAGCGAAGTAGGACGCTATGACTTTTGTGGGACTGCTAAATAGGAATCAACTGAAACCCGGATTCAGTATTTTAACGGATTCTGCGCTTTATAACTCAGAAGTTGCAAGAAGAGGGTGGGATGGCAAGTTTGAAGAATCTTAGAGAAAACTTGGAGCTATCGAACACGCTCAACGTGGAGAAACGAAATGGTGTCATTTAATTCTGCTGTGAGTTTGATGGTATACTCATGCTTCCGAGGGAAAAGTTTACGTTTATTCTTGTTGAAATTTTTGTCATACTGCTGTTACCAGGTGCGAAGCAAATGAACGTCCATTACTATCAGCAAATAGTTGAAAGGGGGTAAAAAAAATTTTCCGGTTATGTGCGAATTTTAGGGATATTAATACTGAGCTCGTCTTCCGGCTTACCCCTTACCGAGGATAGACGAATCCGTAATGAAATTGGTAATGGTTGCTTGCACGGTAGGATTGATTACAAATGAGAGGCACAGGGAAAACAGCCTTAAGTTTTCTTTACTAGCATCTGTAGTCTAAGGAATAGTCATTTGTGATCAAAACAGTAAGGTTGTAACGGATCACAAAGTGTTTAGTGTCCTATATCAACAAAACGTTAACGTTGCAACGAAAACTGCCGGAGCATGATTTGAAGGCTATTTACATATTGGGAACTTCAGTAGGCAATGTAGATGCCTTAAGTAGAATATTAAGTGGTGACCACGAGGATATTGAGTTGGATATTTGTGTGGCGGCGACACGCTCATAGTGCAAGGCGATTCAGACGGTGAGGTCGTCTCGAAGATTAGCCTAACCCATCAAGCCCCCAATAAGGGCGCGCGGGAGATAGAGGCCTTCAATGTTGGTTGGTTGGCTCTTCGGGACTATCATGATCCCACGTTCGAAGGCCACCTGGGTGCGGGTCAGACAAGATCCAGGAGATCAGAAGATTCTTCAAGTAGCGTGGATTGAAGAATGGTGTCCACAAGTACCTGTCGAAGTGGGGGAAATGTCCATGGAATAAAAACCATCGGAAAATCAAAATCAAATCGCTGTGCTTAAGGCTGTGGCCAGAAAACCTTATGAAGCAGGTGATAACTATATTCTGTCTATGATGGACAACTTGATCTAGTTTGAGGACTTTTTATCCATTACGTTGCCCCAGCCAATTGTGACTGACCACACTGCATCCTTAGGCTAACTTTGTAGGAAGTTAGCATTTTACGCTGGGAAGCTATCTGTGTTGCTTTGGGAATTGTAAATTCTAGGATTGAAAGGTGTAGCTAAGGTCTTTGGCTTTTGCTTTTGAAAGAGATTTTCAATAACCAGTTGTACTACCAGCGGTTGGGCAGTGAATTTTAAGTACAAGTCGTTGAACCATGTGAGATTGCATACGAGGTAAAATTCGCTTCTCAGGGAGGCTTAACAAACGTGTAATGGATTTAACTTACTTGGGGTCATTTCTAGTGGGGCAAGTGCATTCACTTAAATTAAGTTTTAAAATTATATTTTATTAACTAAGTAACATAAAAATCGTTTTTTGGCTTGTGTGTTGTTGACGGGAATGAGCGGTGAACCACCAACGGGTGGCATATCAGACCGGCCCCCCACCACAAGGCCTAGGGGCACTCGGATCCCGAAATAGGGAAAAGGGGGAAAGGGTGCCCGCCATTAATGTTTATGAATTAGGCGGTAGAGATTTAGCCACTCTACTTAATGGGAGCACGGGGCTCTCGAATTTTATTATCAAAAAGACGGGGGCCGAGAGAGTCCAAGTCAAATGTAACAAAATAGCAGATTACAAGAAAGCACCGGAGGTCCTCGAGCTAGTGAAGGCTCCCCACTTCACCTACACTCCAAAGGAAGAGAAGGTGCAAACGTTCCTTCTGAAAGGCTTGGATGCGGAGGAGGAGTCCGACTAGGTGCTCAAAATGCTCCGGGAGACGGGAATTGAGGTCAAGTTCCTCTCAGTGTCACACTTTAGTACGAGCAGGTCCGTTTTGGAAAAACAAATCCTGCCGCACTTCCTCACGCAGATAAGCCCGGAGAGCCGGTGAAGCGATCTAATCGGCATCAGGTCGCTTAATTACCAAGCCATTCGTTTTGAGCGCCTGCTGAGGGGCGAAATAGTCCAGTGCCGAAGATGCCAGCGCTATGGTTACTCGGCGTGAACTGTCAAATGAACTTGCAATGTGTAAAGTGCGGGAAAGGCTATACCGCAGCCGAATGGTCGCTGACTAAAGCAGAGGGCATGGAAAAAACCTTCTGCGTCAACTGCAGAAGCGGAGGGCATCCAGCTTGGTACCGTGGATGTTCGGCATACCGCAATATTAAGGTCACAAGGCAGCAGGCGTCAAGATCGACGAATTCCCAATGGCGGAAGAAGTTAAAGTGTATTTCACCAAGCGATTCAGATTCCATGTTTACAAAGATAAATATGTTATTCCGGAAGAAGTCATAAGTAACTGTGCCAAGAATTAAAGTCGGTGGTAGCGAGATACAATACCTCATTGACTCAGGTATAGACACCAATAGTGTAACTGCTGATGCGCAAGGTAATTACATCGTGATGGATGATGCTCTGAAACTCGAACTTATAGGGGAGCACTTTGTATCTGTGCATCGGTCCAGAACGAACTTAGAGCGAACGCGACTTGCGGAAATTGTAGAACGAGATGCCCACAATTTCAAATATAGCCTGAATGGCACTACAGTTCTCCAGTTTAGCTCTGCGTTGCAGGCTGATCTCATATCGAGTGATAATTTGCTTGATTACTTTGTCTCATGTGTGGATTTAATTTCCATATTTAGAAGGGTAAACAATTAGAGATCATCCGGTATGGATGGCACTCCCAACGTGGTCCTCAGGCATTAACCAGATATTGCCATCCGTAATTATTGCATTTTGTTCAATAATTTTTTGAACAATTCCTTCTTCTTTCAGGACAATGAAAGCCCGAGTGTTCCCGATTTTTAAGAGAGGGAAGAATTCATTCAGTCCTAAGAGCTACCGCCCTATCAGTTTGCTGCCGATCATCAGCAAGGTGTTTGAGGTTTTGGTATTGAAAGCCTTGAACGGGCATATCAAGAAGAAGAAATTATTGTCGAATGCGCAATTCGAATTTCGATCTGGGCATTCGACAATACATGCAATAACGAAGGTAACGTCTAATATTTGCTGGCGGATTAACAGTGGTGAGTACGTAGGCGCTTGCTTTATAGACATGGAGAAGGCCTTTGATACCGTTTGGTTGGATGGACTGATTTTCAGGCTCCTGAAGAATGAGTTGCCCAGCCATCTCGTAGCGATGATGTGTAGTATGCTGTATGGCAAGTGCTTTACCATTACGGACGGAAATCTCACTGTTAGTAAAGAATTTCATGTTCTGAATGGATTACAGCAAGGGACAGTGACTGCGCCTACACTTTTCGCAGTATTTGCCGGCGAATTACTCAACTGTTTCGAGTTTAATAAATCTCCTAAAAGGTCGTTGGTTGCCTTTGCTGACGATCTGATAGCCTATACGGCACACAAGAAGGCAACTGAGGTGCAAGTTGAACTTCAGAAGATGTCCAAAGATATTAAGTTCTTCACGAACAGTTGGCGGATGAAAATCAATGCGCAAAAGTGTGAAAGGATTCTGTTTCGAAATTCCTTGGTGTACGTCAGTAGGAACTTGAAAAGGTATTGGAGAGATTTCCACATTGTCGCGAACGAGGATAGTTCTGAGCGCATTTCTCATAAGAAGTGTGTGAGATACCTGGGTGTGCGTTTTGACGAGCGTCTCCAATTCAAAGAACACGTTAAAGTGGCACTAGAAAGGGCTCGCAAGGCACTTATGTCTCTTCGAAGACTATGCTCCACATCTTTGCCGGAAGGTTAAGATTATTTGCTATCTTCCTTTGGTTAGACCAGTGCTCACCTACGGGTATCTTATCTGGTTTAGTTTGAGTGCTCGCCAAATGGAGAAAATAAGGATCTTTGAAAAGAAATGTCTGCGTGCTTGCATGGGGCTTAATAGGACTGCTTCGTCAAACTATGAGCATTATGTAACTAATGAGGTGATGTATGCAGCTGCTGCTGTGCCGAGAAGATTGATTGATTTGGAACCATATAGTGCGATCTGTTTCGCATGGCCAGGACCCTTGGGTTTCGCAGCCGTTCTACCATCATTTGGGTAGAACGGCTATTTCGAGAAAACTCTGACGACAGTCTTCATTCCTCCTGAAGCGTTTGTGTATTCTGACAGGAATGGCCTAATTCTTGATTCTGCTGGGGATCTGCTATGTATCATATACATAAGCGGGCCACGGACAAAAGGATAGAAACTTGACTGTGGTGGCTCCGGGATTCGACTGGAGATACTCCAGAGTGAGAGCAATTGATATTAAGCGGCATGAAAAAGAGAAATCCCTAAATCCTAAGTAAGTTTGGATAGATCTTCACAGATATCAACTTAGGTCACCCACCGTCCGTTTGGATGATCAGCCTAGTATTGATTTCAAAGTTGTGTCTCAAAACCGACATCTTCAATATAGTAAGGTCTACAGATCCCACGAAGGTAGAGCACTTCAAGACCGTGCCTTATTGTATCCAAGGTAGAAGGTTTAATGGATAGTCTGGTTTAGCAAATCATCGTATTATTTTCCTAAAAAGGATATTACCATAGCTTCAATTCCTGATCCTTGCCACACTTTCTTGGTCGGTGCATGCAGAGAATGGAAATGGAAGCCACGTCAGTGCCTCAGCGAAAGTGAACGTTCTTAGTCCTATTTAGTCAAAATTCATATAAAGCGATAGTCCGACCTGTACACCAAACGTATTGAAACTTGAAGCTCCTTAGAAACAGGAAAGACATAGTCTAGTCTTTACATAGGAGTACAGCCCAGAATATGTTCATGTATTTCACCCCCTTTCACCCACCGTAACCCTCTGTTCTGCTTCTCCTTTTTTCGCTGACAGCTGGATCTTCCAATGTACACAGTATATACCCCTTCAGGTTATTGGATATATATTTCATGTATTTTTCACACCTTGATTACTGACACCCTCTCCGGCAGAAGAAGGTTTTTCAATGCCGACTTGACTCCATTTCATTTTACAAAATGAATTCAATATTAATTGGACCGTTTTCATATGCATGAAAACATAACATTCTCACAGCAAGGACGAAGTTTTTTTCCATAATGGACCTCATATCCTCCTTTAATGAAAGGGTAAGCTTTACTGACAGCATGCTCCCCCAGGTGCAACAAAAAAAAAACGAAAAAAATCACAACCCGTCCACAATTTGTATTCATTAATTCTTCCAATATCCTTCGTTGATTTAATTAAAATCTGAATTTCAAATGACTTTTAATCGAATTCCATTTGTTTCTTAATTTAAAGCGAACCCGTCGTCACCAATGACATCCCCTGCCACCCTTAATGCAAGAGTTGTCTTGATTTACATGGGAAACTCCTTGACCCTCTTACCAACTCTCCCAGGCGTGATATGGAAACGACAGATGAAAACAAGATGGAAATCAATTCACCTTCCATCTTTTTATCTATCCACTGGAGAAAATCTGATGATTGAACAATTTTGAATCTGTTACGTACTAAATGCATTTTTAAACGACATGCGGGACGATAATGAAGGGAAATGAATGGTAAAATCACATTTGACTATTTCACATTGCAAATCTGATTTACTTTTCGAAATGGAAATATAGCAAGTGCGCCGTGTCCTTCTATGAGGAGGACAGTGGACGGCAGAGTTGTGTGAAACTGCATAATGGAGGGAAACCTAATTTTCCATTTGAATGGATTTTCGGTATCCATTCACGGTTCATTTGAATGACTGAGTGAATTCTTTTTCAAAAGGTCCCAGTTTCGAAGAGTTGTGACGACGTGACGTGAATTTGGGGAGTATCTGGTGTCAAGTGGATGGCAAAGGATATTAATGAATGCGGAATTATGCGTGCATATGTTAAGGTCGTTTGCCGAGAAGTAAAGTGTATTAGCATAAATTCATATATGCGGGTATGCCTTGGTGACTTCCAGGTGGAAGTGGTCTGTTTTGGGAGCGGATTTAATATATTTCGAGGCTTGCACATGTAAACAATTCCCCTCGATAATCCTTCATTTTCTTCCAATTTTTTCCTTTTCTGCCCTCCCTCCCCACCCAGCACTCATTTCCCCTTCCTTACATCGATCTGTTTACACTTTACTCGATGCTTCTTGATAGGTCTACACATTTTTGAACTATTTTAGATACGATGACCTGTTAGATTGAGAACCTTGGCTTCATTTGTGTTTACCTCTAGTTTGACTCTACTTGCCTTCTTGTCAATTTGAATTCATTTGATCAAAGAGTCCAGGAGAGAGCAGAGAATGAGGACGGGCTTACCGGTAGAGTAGGCTGACATTTGTAGAGAACGGACGTGTCTACAAATTGATATTATTAATAAAAATAATTTAAAATTGAAATTAAATTAACTTTTATCAAGAATATAAAAAGATATTTATATTACTTAATTAATAATATATAATTTAAAACTTAATTGAAACTAATTTACTTTTGAGTTATTATCTAAGTTACTTTTCCTTAAAAAGTTTTGAGAAAAAATTCGTTTTTTTTTTTTTGCTTGGCGGGAATGAGCGGCGAACCGCCGGCAGGTGGCGGACCAGACCGGCCCCCCACCATAAGGCCTAGGGGCACTCGGATCGGTCGTGGAGTCCGCAACGAGGAGGATCCAGACTTGAAAATAGCCAAAGTGAGGATAGCCAATCTTGAAAGGAGAAATGGCGAGCTGGCGAAGACACTCGAAGATTTCAAAAAGCAAATGACAACATTGATAAAAAAAAATGAAAAGCTGACAGAGCAGCTAATGGCTGGGGAGGCGGGCCCGCCGTCTCCAAAGGTAGCCAGAAAAAAGGTTAAGCTATCTTCGACTACTTTTGCAGTCATGGAGGAACCGGGCTGCCTTGAGGGCGAACAAGTTCTCGACAGCGAATCTGTCCGTATGGAGGACATAGAGAGCAGTAAAGCAGACGATACGAGAGTCGGCGACAACGGTGGCGATGGAAATGTTCCAGAAGAGGATGCTAACCAGGCAAGTTGCAATAGTGAATATGGAAAATTGGGTGAGTTTTTGGTCTATGTTTCCAAAAAATTAAAGAAAAAAAACAAAACTCAAGAAAAAATATTAAATAATGTTAAAAATAATGCAAGTTCGAGTGAAAATTTAAAAAATAATGCAAGTACGAGTGAAAATTTAAAAAATGGTCCGACTGGGGATACAATTAGCACCCGAAATAAAGAAAAGGGGGAAAGGGTGCTCCCCATTAATGTTTATAAATTAGGTGGTAGAGATTTAGCCACTCTACTTAATAGGAGCGCGGGGCTCTCAAATTTTGTTATTATGATAAAAAGACGGGGGCCGAGAGAGCCCAAGTCAAATGCAATAAAATTGCAGATTACAAAAAAGCACGGGAGGTCCTCGAGCGAGTGAAGGCTCCTCACTTCACCTACACTCCAAAGGAAGAGAAGGTGCAAACCTTCCTTCTGAAAGGCTTGGATGCGGAGGAAGAGCCCGATGAGGTGCTCAAAATGCTCCGGGAGACGGGAACTGAGGTTAAGTTCCTCTCAGTGTCACGGTTTAGTACGAGGAGGTCCGTTTTGGAAAAACAAATCCTGCCGCACTTCCTCGTGCAGATAAGCCCGGAGAGCCGGGGAAGCGATCTGATCGGCATCAGGTCGCTTAATTACCAGGCCATTCGTTTTGAGCGCCTGCTAAGGGGCGAAATAGTCCAGTGTCGAAGATGCCAGCGCTATGGTCACTCGGCAGTGAACTGTCAAATGACCTTACGATGTGTAAAGTGCGGGAAAGACCATACCGCAGCTGAATGTTCGCTGACTGAAGCAGATGGCAAGGAAAAAACTTTCTGTGTTAACTGCGGAAGCGGAGGGCATCCGGCTTCGTACCGTGGATGTCCTGCATACCGCAATGTTAAGGTCACAAGGCAGCAAGCACCGAGATCGGCCCAAAAAACGAAGGTGTCAGCGGCGTTGGATGGTACCGTCCCTTCGGCACCAATCGTCTCGGGGATCCCATTTGCAGAAGTAGTTCGACAAGGGGGAGCTAAGAAGCCCCAACAAGATGCAAGTGGCGGGATGAACACTATCCTCAATAAAATACTAACCATGTGTGAAAACATGCAGCATACGCTACACGTACACAATACAAAAATAAATAGCATAACAGAATATTTAGACAAACAGTATGCCCGCTGCTAGGTCTGCAGTCACAGCGGTACCACTGGATGGTCTCCGGATCATCGCGATTAATGTGAATTCCATCGTAGGAATCCATCGAAGAGCGGAGCTCCTTTATTTCGTTGCCAGACAACAGCCTGACATAGTCTTGATTTCAGAAACCCACCTCAATCCGAGGCATTCGATAACATTCAAGGATTTTGAATTCGTGAGGAACGATAGACGAAATTGTGATGGGGGAGGTGGTACCGGAATACTTGTGGGTCGCCATTATCGTTTCAGGCATATTAATAGGCCTGAATTTGAAACCTTTGAGTGTATCGAAGTCTCATGTATTCTTTTTTCACTGCCTAGAGGAGGGAATTTATACATTCTGTCAGTCTATGCAGTGGGAAACAACCGAGCCAAGTTCAGGGAGGAATTCCATTCTCTGTTTACGATACTCGAACTGAATAGGCTGCATAATTACTATATTATAGCTGGCGACTTGAATGCTAAGCATACCTCGTGGCTAAACGCCACAAACAATCCCAGAGGGGTATTCCTCAAATCTTGGATAGAGCAATACCAGATAGAGTATAAATGCGAATTATATGGGTCAGAGAGTCCAACCTGGCCCAGGGCAAATTCCTATCTGGATTTGTGCATTGCTGACGCGCGCTTGAATTTTAATTTTAGGAATCCTCAACGGAAACTACAGACTCTTCCTTACGATAGCGATCATAACGCTATTCTTATTGAAGTTCTGTTTGATGGACGAAGAGTTCGCCTTCTGCCGATGGACAGTGGCGTCCACAGGCTGAACTTTAAACAAACAAATTGGAAGAAATTCCAAGAGAGGTTTATTCGGGGATATCGAGAGGAATGCCCACCTCTTGATGGGGAAAACGATAGTACAATTGCACCAGGTGACAGGAACTTGAGCAACGAGGAAATACTTCAGTATCTTCTCAAGCTGGAGAACTTGACGCTGGAAACAATTGAACAAGTCGTCCCTAAAATTAAACCTCGCAATAATATGGAAGGATATGAAACTGCAGCCATAAAACGGTTGAAAAAAGTGAAAAGCCTTCTGCTCACTCGCGTCAACAAAATCTATCGGAGATATGGGGATTATCATCATCCCATATTGGTTGAGTTCAAATCACTTCTAAAGATCGCGCGGGATCTTATCCGTCAACATTACATAAATGAAGTGAACTCCCAGTGGCGGGAGAAGTTAAAGGGTATTTCACCAAGCGATCCAGATTCCATGTTTACTAAGATAAATACGTTATTCCGGAAGAAGTCACGAATAACTGTGCCGAGAATTAAAGTCGGTGGCAGCGAGATACAACACCTTATTGACTCAGGTATAGACACGAATAGTGTAACTGCTGATGCGCAAGGCAATTACATCGTGATGGATGATGCTCTGAAACTCGAACTTATAGGGGAGCACTTTGAATCGGTGCATCGGCCCAGAACGGACTTAGAGCCAACGCGACTTTCGGAAATTGTAGAACGAGATGTCCACAATTTCAAATATAGCCTGAACGGCACCACAGTTCTCCAATTTAGCTCTGCGTTGCAGGCTGATCTCATACCGAGTGATAATCTGCTTGATTACTTTGTCTCATCTGTTGAGTTAACTTCCATATTCAGAAGAGTAAACAATAAGAGATCATCCGGTATGGATGGCATTCCCAACGTGGTCCTCAGGCATTTACCAGACATTGCCATTCGTAATTATTGCATTTTGTTCAATAATTTATTGAACAATTCCTTCTTTCCAGGACAATGGAAGAAAGCCCGAGTATTCCCGATTTTAAAGAGAGGGAAGGATTCATCCAGCCCTCAAAGCTACCGCCCAATCAGTTTGCTGCCTAACATCAGCAAGGTGTTTGAGGTTTTGGTATTGAAAGCCTTGAACGGGCATATCAAGAAGAAGGAATTATTGCCGAACGCCCAATTCGGATTTCGATCTGGACACTCGACAATACATGCAATAACGAAGGTAACGTCTGATATTTGCTGGCGGATTAACAATGGTGAGTGCGTAGGCGCTTGCCTTATAGACATGGAGAAAGCCTTTGATACCGTCTGGTTGGATGGACTGATTTTCAGGCTCTTGAAGAATGAGTTTCCCAGTCACCTCGTAGCGATGATGTGTAGTATGCTGTATGGCAAGTGCTTTGTTATTACGGACGGAAATCTCACTACTAACAGAGAATTTCATGTTCTGAATGGATTACAGCAAGGGACAGTGACCGCGCCTACACTTTTTGCGATATTTGCCGGCGAATTGCTCAATTCTTTCGATTTTAATAAATCTCCTAAAAGGTCGTTGGTTGCCTTTGCTGACGATCTGATAGCCTACACGGCGCACAAGAAGGTAACTGAGGTGCAAGTTGAACTTCAGAAGATGTTCAATGATATTAAGTTCTTCACGAACAGTTGGCGGATGAAAATCAATGCGCAAAAGTGTGAAACGATTCTGTTTCGAAATTCCTTGGCGTATGCCAGTAGGAACTTGAAAAGGAATTGGAGAGATTTCCACATTGTCGCGAACGAGGATAGTTCTGAGCGCATTTCTCATAAGAAGTGTGTGAGATACCTGGGTGTGCGTTTTGACGAGCGTCTCCAATTCAAAGAATACGTTAAAGTGGCACTAGAAAGGGCTCGCAAGGCACTTATGTCTCTTCGAAGACTATGCTCCACATCTTTGCCGGAAGGTTAAGATTATTTGCTATCTTACTTTGGTTAGACCGGTGCTTACCTACGGGTGTGCTATCTGGTTTAATTTGAGTGCTAGCCAAATGGAGAAAATAAGGATCTTTGAAAGGAAATGTCTGCGTGCTTGCACGGGGCTTAATAGGACTGCTTCGTCAAACTATGAGCACTATGTAACTAATGAAGTGATGTATGCAGCTGCTGCTGTGCCAAGAATCGATACAGTTATCGTCAGATTGATTCGGAATCATATAGTGCGATCTGCTTCGCATGGTGAGAACCCTTGGGTTTCGCAGCCGTTCTACCCAAATGATGGGTATTTCGAGAAAACTCTCACGACAGGCTTCATTCCTCCCGAAGCGTTCGTGTATCTTGACAGGAATGGTCTAATTCTTGATTCTGCCGGTGATCCGGTTATGTATCATATACATAGGTGGGCCACGGACAAAAGGATAGAATAATAATAATCGTTGGCACGACAATCCATATTGGATCAGGGCCTTGAAGTGTGTTAGAGCACTTCATTCAAGACCGTAACGGTACACTACAGAACACTGTAGGAGGCAATGTGGTCAGCATTACGCTCGCCCGAGATTATTACCCTAATTTAATTCAGGTACTCATTCACAGCTGAGTCGACTGGTATCCGACGTCAAATCACGATACAAATCCCACTGCCGCCAGCGAGATTTGAACCGCGACTTTCCGTACGATAGCCTTGTGCTCTAACCACTCAGCTATCCGGACACAAAAAGGATAGAATACCTCCGGAATTTGACAGTGGGGGCTCCGGGATTCGACTGGAGATACTCCAGAGCGAGAGCAATTGACATTAAGCGGGATGAAAAAGAGAAATCTTGGTATTGGTGGCTGCGGGATGCCGGTTAGCGGTGGCCGTGCTCAGTCCTGCCATTTGTTTCTTGGTGGGGCTTTGTAAATATGTATACATTGAACGGGTGCTGATTTTGTCTCCAGTTGTAACTTATAAATACATACGTTATTATTCTTTGTTTTTATGTATGGATGTTATTTTAAAAAAAAAAAGAAAAAATGTGTAATATAAAATCTATAATTATGATAGTTTTAAGAACAATAATTTAAGTTAAAAGTGTCTTTTGAAGCGATCAAATATTTATTATTACTTTTTATATTTCTTTATTTGCCACTAAGGCCAAGTGAATTCTGTCGGGTTTTTGACCATTTCCCGACAACTTATTGTAAAATTAGATTTTCATTTCTTACTGTTTCTCTTCTCTGTCTGTAAATCGTTATTCAAAAATTTTGAGAGCCCACAGTGGCCATTAGATTTAAGTTATTTTTGTTATTTTAAAAGATTGTTTTTTATTGTTCATTTTTCCAATCTATATACTATTGTTACTTATTTCTTAAAAATAAAAATGATTTTAAAAAAACAAAAAACAAAAGCTTACCGGTAGAGATCTTTGGTTGGTACTAGGAATGTACATACGCTGCTCGACAATGGTCTCGGGGTCCCCCAAAATGTTCATTTTCGCCAACATGAGCCAGAGTTTCAGCGTTACAAACTGGACATTCCTGGGCTAAGTAAGGTTATATGGTGGGATTTTGGAGAGTGTGTCCGAATAGCTCAGTGGTTAGAGCACTGGGTTGTCATACGGAAGGCCGCGGTTCAAATCTCGCTGGTGGCAGTGGGATTTGTATCGTGACTTGACGTCGGATGCCAGTCGACTCAGCTGTGAATGAGTACCTGAGTCAAATCAGGGTAATAATCTCGGGCGAGCGCAATGCTGACCACGTTGCCTCCTACAGTTCACTGTAGTGTACCGTTACGGTCTTGAATGAAGTGCTCTAACACACTTCAAGGCCCTGATCCAATATGGATTGTTGCGCCAACGATTATTATTATTATTATTCTGGAGAAAACCTCTCTTCTACTTGGGACATTGTGATATTGTTCTCCAGAAAGTCTAAGCTACGGGTATACGAGTACTATGAAAAATTTCATGAAGTTCAGCATATAATACGTCGTGGTAAAAGAAAATTTATAATTGCGCTGCTGTACAGGCGATAAGTTCGAAACCGCAAGACAAGTACCATGACGATCTCAAAAACTCATGACAACTGGGATTCGAAACTTGGGTAAAGATATTGACAGGTTGGCACTCTACGCCCTCAGCTGTCCCGCTGATTTCTTTACTTAATGGCTCTTATCACGTGAATTAAATTCTTGGGATGGTCCACTACTTGCTACGTAAAGTGCAGATTTTGTTTTTCATACAGGGTTCTTGGTTACTTTCATTTCCTGCGCAGGAAGGGCTCTGTTTAAATTACTATACATTCTGAACTCGGATTAACACTGAAAGAATTAGACCGCACAGACATCAATTGCTGACATCAACGCTCTTCGAATTTTGGGCGACAGTTCCGATCAAAACTAGGACATATTGAAAAATCGGGGAAACTCGCATTGCACTCTTTTTTTAAATCGTCTATGCAATGGTCAAAGGACAGTATAGGTCCCAGGGCGAAACGTGCATTGGTACCCACAAGGGAGCACAAAACCTGTGAATCGCCTGCTGAACCAACATCAATAGCTCTATTACCAAACCCAATCTCTACCTCCACGTGGTGATCGCTGGGAGTTCTTTCTTAACGCAAAGTTGCAGACGGAGAAGGATGAAGGCGAGTCTCCCTCCAGATGGGAAGTTGGGTAGGGGTGACACTACCACCTACACGGAAAACGACCTGTTATAAAGCTACAAAAGGAGCCTTGGACTGCATTGAATATACAATGACGAACCCGGCAACGCCAACGGAAAAACGATTTGCACATTTTCGCATGGAACGTGCGTTCCCAATACAGACCGAAACCTGCTCAGCAGCTAGCTGATACCCTGTCCCAATATAGGCCTGACATTGCTGCAAGAGATGCGCTGGACAGGGACCATTTTTCTGGAGAAGAGCCACTACACCATATCTTACAGTGGCCATCCAGTAAACCATGTGCTCGGAGTTGGTTTCTTAGTCAGCCAAAAAAAGAAACTTTCTCTGATCGGCGTTGAAAATATAAGCGAAAGGCTATGAACTGTGCTTTTGTGCGAGGCAAATTCAGAAATACAAACCTCATAAACGTTCATGCCCCTACAGAAGAGACTGTAGAGTCGGAGAAGGATACCTTCTACGAGGCAGTTGATCGAACCCTCGAAGACTGTACGTAGTATGATATAAAAATCATACTTGGAGTAGGGACGGAGCCCGTATTTAGGTGATACGTCGGCTCCCATAGCTTGCATAGGGATACCAATGAAATGGTTGTTGGGAGTACCTGATTTGCACGGAAAACCGTCCACAAACATACGTGGCCTCTCCAAACAGGACGACTTTTAATCAAATTGACCACGTGCTGATCGAACGCCACCACTTCTCAGCTTTGATAAATGTCAGAATATCACTATCTCGTCGGCATAGTGCTTCGAATTACGACACCACCTACAATCCGCTCTGACAATCAGGTGAGAGTTAATACTGAGCCATCCACAACAAAGCCCTCCGCGACATCAATAAGAGGAAAATGGATGCCTCAATAACCGCAGTCAACAGCGATCCTGGAGATGAAGCATCAACAAATGATCTTCACAACCACCTGAAGAACGTTATCATTGATACGGCCCCAAAGATACTTGGCCCCAGCCGCAAAAAAAGTCAGAACGGCTGGTTTGACGATGAATGTAAGCTAGCAACGGAACGGAAGAATGCTGTATACCGAGTAATCTTGCATTCTCAAAGAACGCGGGGACGCGCGGAGACTTACCAAGAACTCCGTCGAAAGGAGAAGCGACTTCACGGGTGGAAAAAGGAAGCCTGGGAGAACCAACAGACCTGTAAACTAGAAAAGTACAGGGAGCAACCGCACCAGGTGCGGAAGTTTTACCAACAAGTCAGCAGGATGAAACCTTATACACCTCGATGTTCATCCTGCGGAGACAAAGAGGGAAATCTGACTTCTGGCAGAATGGACATATTGGAATGATGGGTTGAACATTTTGATGATGGAAGTCCCGCCAACTGAAGACGACGGACAAATACTGCCACCACCAAGCATAGAAGAACAAGTCCGTGCAATCCATCGGCTTAAAAACCATGCTCAAAGTGTGGGAGAGCGAATCAATGCTTGACGATTGGCAATGAGACATTATCTGTCCCATACATAAAAAGGGGAATATCACGCAGTGCAGCAATTATAGAGGGATTACATTGTTGAGTACTATCTATAAGATATTCTCCGCTAGCTTGCTAGGCCTGATAGTCCCATACGCCCAGAACATCATTAGCCATACCAAAGAGGCTTCACTCCAGGTAAGTCAGCAACAGATCAGTTTTTCGCTCTACGGTAAGCGATAGCCGCCTATGACAACATAGCTAGGATGCAACTGTACACAGCTATGAGAGAATTCGGTATCCCGACGAAGTTGATAAGACTGACTGGGCTGACCCTGACTAATGTGCGAGGCCAGATAAAAGCAGCAGGATCACTGCGAAGAATTTTTGGCGCTCTACATGAGCATGGACGATTCCGTAGCCTATATAATGGCGAAAACTATTTCCGATAGTATGACCGTCTGTTTGTCGGTAAAATACGGCTCAAGAGGTTACAGTGGGCGGGTCACTTAATCCGTATGGATGAGGATGATCCAACCCGGAAAGTCTATAAGGGCAATATCTATGGTAGAAAAAGAAGATGATGCGATGGTGTAGGTTAGGACGCCAGACAGCTTTTAGGAATATCGAATTGGTGGACCTCGGCGTAAAACCGGGATGTCTGGAGGTCCTTATTAGGGCAGGTCTAGACCGGATACCGCTTGTGATGTGAATGCGCTTCGGAAGTGTGGCGTAAGGTGGAGTTGAAGTATGGCGAGCCCATTAGTGATAATCAAATTATATGAAAAGACGATCTCCCTGGAATCAAACACTTTGGCGGGTTATTTGACCACGCTGTGGGAAGTAAAATAAATCGTTTCAACATTCAGTTTATGTTACAGATATTTTATAATACATCGCCCTTTGTGCTTGGAAGGCGGTATTGCACAGCAGTGACTCATGACTTACAGATCCAAAGTAGCTAACTATCTATTCCGGGGGGGGACAATCTGCTTGAGAGTTTGCCAGTAACCAGAAGGTGCTTCTGAGCAGGAGTTTCTGAATCAAATTTGCGCATGATTATTTGGGGTATTTTTAAAAATGTTACAATGGAAAAACTCAGGGAGTCAAGTTGCTAACCTAGTAGTCGTAATAGAAATTGGTCAGGGTTGGGTTTGATATGGAGTGAGAACTTGAGGTTTATCCGGTCCATGAGGGTATCGTTTGGCAAGTAATGCTGAAAACATCCGCTAGTGACAACGTCGACCGGGCCTTGCATCAGCCGGTTCATCTTTTTTTTCAAAAGAGAAAATCGAACTACCCCTGTAGGAGCGGCTTATCATCAAGGGTAGATCCATATACTTCCCTGTCTCGGATGCTAGCTCATCAGACGTGTTGTATTTATGTCTGCTACCCAGCAGGATTGGTGACAGTGGATCCGGTTCTGAAACCCAAAAAGTCGAGGTTCGTCCAGGCAGAGAGACTTGATCCTAAGTATTCAGGCACCATTTCTATCGATTTCACATGGGAACCAGAATTCATTACGGGTGGATTTACTACGATTTTTTTTGTGCCAAACAAAGGAGGCCAGGACGCCAGACAGCTTTTAGGGATATAGAATTGGTGGACCTCGGCTCAAAATCGAGATGTCTTGAGTTCCTTATTAAGGCCGGCCTAGACCGGTACCGGTTGTTGTTGCGCCGTTGATAACGATGAAATAAGGGAGGAAGTTTAAGATTATTGTTACAGTTTGAAAACGCCAGTTGATATAACGGGTATCATAGATCAGCTGGTTGATGGACTAACAAAGAAAGTCGATGTTCAGGTACAAGATTCTGGAGTTTTCAGTGGAAGTCAAGAAATTATTGAGGAAAATTACAGCTAAGCATAATGAACTGTGAAATCTACGACCAAC
The DNA here is from genome assembly GCF_905115235.1 of Hermetia illucens. Classification (NCBI taxonomy): domain Eukaryota; kingdom Metazoa; phylum Arthropoda; class Insecta; order Diptera; family Stratiomyidae; genus Hermetia; species Hermetia illucens. Next base: position 131,005,651 of record NC_051852.1, read on the forward strand.
AAAGAAGTTAACGAAATTCGTGCGAAGGATGAGTAATGATGCTTTCAACATATTGTTGATTAACTAGACAGAATCCTCGGTCCTTATTCGATGACTGTAAGGCTCCAGACTGGACTAGTATTAAATCCTGCTGACTTAAAGCTGCGGTTTTAAGAAAAAGAAGTATTCCTTTTCTTCCGTCAATCGTCGTAACTAAATAGTCCAAGAATCTGCCGGTTAACAATCTCGCGGCTACGACCATGCTCATGGAAAATGGATCAGGATTCGTTTCTGGAATGTTTGCATGTTCCTTAGCAATGGCATCGACAGACCCTAAAACACTTTCTCTTGCGATAAATCCAGCGATATGAGTTCGAAATTGTGGGCATAAGTGAAGTGGGATGGTGGGACTTTGCAGAGTACTCCTCTCGTTCTTGTGGTTCTGCGCTTTTCAGCTCTGGAGAATTGTCTTGCGTTGTGGACTAGCGGAGGTTTCTGATACATAGATGCTTCTCATAGAAAACTATATCCAGTTTAGGAGAGGCTTCTTAGAAGCGAAATAGTGTGTAGTGAGGAATAATCGTCGAGGTGAGCTTCGGTATTACTTATTTGGGTATGTGATGACAAGGCATATTCTTGGTGACCGTACCAATGGATGATAGTTGATAGATCCTTTGACTTCTCCAACTTTCACAGTATGTTATCGGCGGCACATTGCTCGAGCACATATGGGAATCAACAGGCAGGGAATCATTAGATAGTCCCTTACCTGGCTTCTAAAATCCAATACCGGTCGTTTCCGAAATCCGCTTGTCGTCCATTAGTGAGAAAACTTTTTACTGCGCTAACTACACAAACTGTGAATAACTCGTCTGATAATTTTTCTGTTTGACGCGGGTGAAGCTGTCTACAACGTTCCAAAAGGGCATTATAAGACCTGGCCGATTGTAGAAATGTGTAGGCTGATCGAAGGAGCTGACAGTTTTGTTGATGGCTGAGAGCGGGAGTCAGCATCATGCGTTGGAGTTTGATCCCGTAAAAAGTACGAGAAGTGAAGCGTGGTGTTTGCCGTCTTAAAATTTAATTAATTTCCGCGACTTTGGTGGGGGAAGGAGATGGTCTTCCTAAAAACAACAATTTTCGTATCGTTTCTCGAATAACGAATGGTTTACGAGTGGTCATAAGTAAATTGACAGTCTTGTAAGGGACGTTAACGGTAGGGGATGATGGTCAAGATTCTGAATAGGGGTGTCTAGTCTGATTACGGCAACTGGAGGGGTATCTGCATACTTTCAGCTGTCGTAAACCCATTGCAGGTTATGCTACGCAGTAGAAGCTACTATCCCAGGAATGCCAGAAACTGGGTCGCGAAGAACGACAACTGGAGTTGTATCTAGATGCTTCCAGCTATCGTGAACACACATTCCATTCAATGGAAGCTACTATCCCAGAAGGTTCTATTGTTATCCTGCGTCTGAGTTGAACACTTTGCCTTTGAAGTCGTTGAAGGAGTGACAGTCAATAGACAGGAATGCCTCCATCTTCAAATAAATATCTCGTACTTTTAGTGTGTGCCAGTAGCCTTCTGAGATCGATCCTAAAATCGGAGTAAACTAGTTTGATTACTTTGAATTTTACTTCTTCGTGGGCGCGATTCTACTTGAAACATAAGGGGAAAATATGGGTCACGTGTCCGTACCCACTATGAGGCATCTGTTATGATATTTTACGCCACGCTCTTCCTGTGAAAACTGTGGCAATGCAGATACCTTATGAAGGGACTGGGTCTCTGTGGAAAATTTAACAGAACTCCGAGAATATGTTCAGCGCCGGAAAACATAAAGAAAAATCCAATTTGAAACTTCAGAAGAGCTTCAAGACTTTCGCATTTCATTCATAACCAGATGAAAAGTAACTTTCTGTTTTTTTCAATTACGCGGCCTTGCCTTGGAGTCTCCTTGGCGAGAACATATTCCTTCCCTCAATTACAGTCAATTTCAAGTTCATATGATTAATGATGCTTACAATATTTATTGATATTCCGTGGCAAGCGAGTACGTCTCTTCTATTTTACAGAAATAAAGCTCCCCAACTTCTCGAGATTAATGGACACATCCTTGGAGCTCCACTCGGCACGTGCATGGAACCGGGTTACTTATACCGAACGAAAGGTTCTTCTTTATTTTACTCCATTTACACGTAGTAGCGGGAATACATTTTCATTTTTCATAGGACGAATCATGATGCAAATTATCGTTTGGGTAATGAAACAGTTTCACGCGGATGGAACAATGGCATAAATAAAAAGGATAATGCCAAGGTAAGTAAAGGAAAGTCTATAGGATTGCGGCTGTACATGTGTACAAATTGTGATCCTTGTAAAGGCAGAATAACTAGAATGAGATTTCCCTTTTTTCCATTCCTGATGAATAATTCATGTATGAATTCTCTTTTTCGTTGTCGGCTTCAGGACGAATTTCAGGAGCAGAGTCGAGTTTGACATTTCGAGGGTGAAGTTGGAAGCTTATTATATTCAACTTTTTTTGCGTTAGATTGAAGATGAAAGGCTTTTCCTTAATGTGTCGAAAATGTGATGTATACGTCCCGTTAAATATGAAGCTGTGCCTGCTAGCTTCAGGTGCATAGTGTGGAAGTTTGGAGGAAATATTTAAAGGAGATGGCTCCAAACGTTGATTGCGTGAGGTAAGGATGCGTGCAGGAAGCAATCCTAGTGCCGAACGATTCTGCTCATTTATAACTCCCCATTACGGTGCACATAAACCGCTCACAAGGAATAGATAAATCTTATTACATCAAGCCTAAATTTCAATTTTAGTAGGGCAGCCTCCAGTGGGCCCAGGACGTGCATAGTACATACATACATAAATGATAAATGACCCCTAATGTACCACGTTAAGTAATGGTAGTAATCTCCTTTAGTGGTCAAACGGTTCACTAGATACAGGTGGAAACATCAATGATTAACGATGCGGAAAGATGTGAATATTTACACAAACACAAACACAGGAATACGTACATATATTACAAGGATATATACATAAAATTAGATGTTAGATACCTTGGCATTTGTGGCCCTGGTGTGTTAGACCATGTAGCAAAGTACCACAATGATCGCAAAATGTCGGGGCTATAAATGTGTAATTTTGCCATTTATGACAACGCCGGAATATCTGTATGGTATATAGAGCGAAAAGTTAAGAAGTTAGAGGGTAATATTTGGGCAAAATGAGATGTACAAGTAGTGAGGGTACGTGAATGCTGGTGCGTGTGGGTTTCCTTCACATATAATAATTTTGCTGGTTTACATTTGCACAGGACATCCTTGTGAAGAGGAAATTTACACAAACTATTTTATGAGGGGATGTGCTATGTTTACATTATACATATGAGCCTGGAATGTGGTACTTAAAATTACATAAAAGTTTCAAGCGAAGTATCCTTTAATCCTTAACCTGTGGGGGCTGAATTTCTGGCTTTCTCGAAATAGAACAGATTTTCGTACGAGAAATTTATCTTAACAGCTAACAAGCTTCCTTAAGACATTACTCTTGCATTCATTTAAATAAATATTCAACAGAAATCCCTACCTACACATATTCTACAGCATTCAATCTAAACCTACAGGAAAAATCTACCCTTTTTAATCATCTTATAAATCGTTACTCAGCAGACTGGGAGAGCATAGTAAAGTTACCACAGTTGTCTCAAACTCAATGTTCAAAAAGGCTTTAGAAAAGAAGAGGCGAGAGGAAAGGGGTGGGAGAATAGAAAGTACTCATCGAGACTTTTCATTTGATACCCCACATGACTATATTTGGTGGAAAAAATGTACACCCCCCTTTTGCATATATTGGAGGCCCCCCCCCCCCCCCTAAGTTCGACGTAGAATGATGTAACTCACTGTATTTGATAGTGTTCACTATACCCACCAAATTTGGTGCCAAGACCAACAGACCTGCGGGGATTGGCCAGATCTCCCCTTAGTTGTGACTCCGTTTGGGGAATTGGGGCATGCCTATCGATGTGTAAATATGTATTCATGTACTTTTCTTTTCGGACTGTTCAAGGTCTATTGTTTGTTCAACTCTGGTGCGTGAGCCAGAATGGCTATGGGAAGCAGAGAGAAGGAGAAAACTTACGGTGCAGGGGCTCGGAACCCAAGTACCCGCAGCTGCTGGGAGTAAGCAAGCGGGCTCTCGGCCGTCGATATCCATCGACCGCAGTGACTCAGTGGGGGACAACTTGGCCACCGTGGCATCTAATTCTATAAGCGATTTAGAGTTGGGGGAGGAGTTGTTAAAGCGAAGCAAGACCTTGCCAGGAACACCAATTACGAAGGCAAAAAATGATGAGTTGAAAGGAGATGGCTGCACGACTAAGGCGGTCTCGACACTCACGGCATTTGTCCAAGAGGGACGACCGCACACCGAGACCAACAAATTGACCCATTCAGGTGAAGCTCCTTAATTCTTTGATCCCTACCGACGCCAAAGACGCAAGATATAAAACGCAAAAAAGAATAATAAATGCTACGGGGGAAGGTGCGTTTAGAAGAAATAATCCGGCCAAGACTCATAGAGAACAAAGCCCTGACCCGAAAGAAGCAAAAATAATAGTGCTGCCCGAGTTCATCAAGGACAAGAAAGACAGTGCTCTTCTAGGGAATCAGCAAGTGCTTAAGGGGAAAAAAGTACACAAGCAGTTCTGAAGATCGGAACTAAAAGCACGGAAGGTAAAAAGCCTGTGCCTCAAATGCAAGCGTCAGCAATCGAAAGGAAACTTACCGGAAACGAAAATGCTGGATGGACGAAAGTTGTTTATAAAAAGGCGAAGAACAAAGCAAAATTGCGAACTCGCCCAGAGGCAATCGTTATTTCCAGTAAAGGCAATTTATCTTACGCGGTGAAGGTGAAATCTGGCCCCGACCTGAAATATCTGAGTGGAAATGTCATCAAAATCCGAATGACCCAGAAACGCGATTTCCTGTTTGAGCTAAAAAAATCAAGTTAGGGCGAAACCGACGGTTTTGCACCCAAGTGAAAAACTCGCTTGGGGAGAATGTCATAGTTCTGACCCAAAAGTATGAGGTGAGTGCAAGGATTTTGATGAAGTGATATCCAGAGAAGAAATATGCACTGCCTTAAAAGAAAGAAAGAAGTTTATTCAAATAAACCTCAATCATAGCAGGGTCGTTCAGGACTTATTTTAAGAGACCACTTATGAATCTCAGATAGAAATTGCCATCATAAGTGAACCCTACAGAAACCGTGACAGTGGTGTATGGGAGACACATTCGATTGGTGGAGCGGCGATATGGGTGGTGACTTCAACGCTTGGGCCATCGAGTGGGGGAGCACGGAGAGTAGCGCAAGGGGCCGGAGCCTATCAAAGGTATTGTTGAGTTCGCCTAATGAAGCTGATGCAAGCACCTTTCGCAAGGGGGGGGGGGTCTTCCTCAATCGTAGGTCTGACCTTTGTCAGCTTTGCACTAGTATGTGGTATGTCCTGGCACGGCGATCACAAGGCATTCACCTTTGAACTGAGGAAGGAGCCACAAGCCTGGGAAACAGGATATCTAAAGCCGAGAAGGGCATTAGGCTGTCCCAGGGAGAGAGCTCTCTATGTCGCCAAGGCATGTGACGCATCTAGGCCCAGGAGGAGCTCATTCCCCAGTAGAAGCCTCAACTACTAATGGAACGGTGAATTGGCCAGCCTGCCACCGAGCCAGACGAATGGCTTAGAAGGCGGTGAGAAGTCTAACCAGGGACAAAAGGAGCATGCTTACAAGGTAGCCCGCAAAAATCTCAAGCTTATTATTCAGCGGAGCAACAAGGAATGCTCCTTAAAGCTCTACTCGGAAGCGGATGTAAATCCGTGGGGAAGCGCCTATCGAATTGTGATGGAGCGGTTGAGAAGACGGTCATGCCCTCAGAACACGTGTTCTACTCTCTTATTGAAAATCATCGAGCAGTTATTTCCCCAGGAAGCGAGGGGTACTGACACATTTCGGAGATCTCTGAATATGGCGGTAATTCTTGCAGTGACCACGGACGATCTGTTGGAGATTTGCAGCAGAATAGGTGATAACAAAGCTTCGGGCTTGGATGGCATACCGAGCCATTAAATTCAGACCGGACATGTTTGCTGAATTGTTTGAAACGTGTATGTCCGAGAAGTTATTCCATACAGCATGGAAGCGGCAGAAGCTGATACTGTTGCGTAAGGCTGGCAAACCTCCATGTGAACCATCCTCTTATGGACCTACATGTTTTCTAGACACTATGGGGAAAATGTTCGAGCGGGTAATTTACAACAGATTACTTCCGATCGTTAGGAGCCAGGGAGGCCTTCGGATCGGTAGTATGGGTTCCGTTAAGCCAGATCCACCACTGATGCCATCAAAATGGTTACTGACTTAATCAAAAAGCAATTCACGGAAGGGGCCAGCAAATATTGTGTGGTGATGACCCTGGACGTGAAGAATGCATTTAATTTAGCCAATTGGAACCTTATCTGAAAGTCCCTGGCCACGACTGGTGTTCCTATCTATGTCGCAGTTGTTGTCGATAGTTATCTACGAGAACGGACGC